>NC_136069.1:1568213185-1569413185 GCF_964261635.1 Lissotriton helveticus | reverse complement strand
CAGTACTGTACGTGAGTGTGGCCGTGACTTACACCTCTTTTCTGTGAATTTCAGCTTTGGCAGTGGACACTCAGCCACAGACCGAGGAGATGTTTGAAGCCAATGCATCCGGATCAGACGTCGGGCACACGCAGACTGACACAGAAGGGGGCAGCGCCGGAGAGGGGGACAGGACCGTCCCGGAGGACTCGCATGTGGAGACAACAACGTCAACATCTTCCGACAGTGTTGGTGAGTCAGCACTGTTGTCACAGACTGGGAGTGGGCAATCAACACCTTTGGTCGGGACACAGCACACAGGGCCCACCATGCCGCCAACTGCACCATGTACTGTTCGTGCACGCAGGAGTAGGGGGAGCAGAGTAGCGTTCGGTGCCGGAACCGCTGCCCCGGCCTCCGTGAGCCAAAATGCTCTTTGTGCTGAGGCTGTTGATCTGCTGCGACAGCTGTGTGTGGGGCAGACCAATATGATTAATGCTTTCCAAGACCACGATAGGAAGTTGGGGCAGGTGGTAGCTTTCATGGAAGGTATGCATGGCGATCTGGCTGCTCTACACAGGACAGTGCAGTCATTGGGGAACAGTGTGTCGTCTGCCATTGTACAGTCGCAGGGACTGGGAGCAACTTCTGTTCCACCATCTACAACACAGGATGTCTCAGGGGGGAGTCAATTGTCTGACCAGGACTCGAACACAGGTCATTGCACTAGAAGCAGCGTCAGCCAGCACGTCAAGTCTCGGAGGGCTCAGACACCATCCCCTAGGTCAGCTAAATCTGTTCACAGAGACACCGTCAGAGACAGTGGAGTACAGACACGTGATCCAATAGAGGGTTTGGGTTCAATGGCAACACATGCTGCACAGGCATCCCACACACAAGGTACTCCCAAGGCAAACCTTACTCCCAGTTCCATTGACACTACCTTGGACATGGACAGTGAGAAGAGGAAGGCACCTCATGAGAGCAGGGACACTCCCAGGGGCAGGGAGAATAGGAAGGAAGGAGCCACTCCCAAGGGCAGGGAGACTAGGAAGGAAGGAGCCACTCCCAAGGGCAGGGAGACTAGGAAGGAAGGAGCCACTCCCAAGGGCAGGGAGACTAGGAAGGAAGGAGCCACTCCCAAGGGCAGGGAGACTAGGAAGGAAGGAGACACTCCCAAGGGCAGGGAGACTAGGAAGGAAGGAGACACTCCCAAGGGCAGGGAGACTAGGAAGGAAGGAGCCACTCCCAAGGGCAGGGAGACTAGGAAGGAAGGAGACACTCCCAAGGGCAGGGAGACTAGGAAGGAAGGAGCCACTCCCAAGGGCAGGGAGACTAGGAAGGAAGGAGCCACTCCCAAGGGCAGGGAGACTAGGAAGGAAGGAGACACTCCCAAGGGCATGGACAAGGACAGTCACAAGACATACGCACCTAAGAAGAGCACGGACACTCCCAGGGGCAGGGACACACACAGGGAGAAGGTGTGTCCTGGAGATGTGTACACCAAAGACAAGTCTGCTGCCTGGGACAGGGCACCATCCAGGGAACTGGGAAGATCCACAGACATCATTCCTCCTACGGAAATTGGACATCCAAGGGCAAAGGCATCTCCCATGGACAGTGGTGCTGTCAAGGACAGGCATACATCACCCCTTGATGCACTGCGGTTGCTGTTTTCTGGGAAACGGAATACAGATGTCTCCGCAGTGGAGTCACCCCTTACCTCCACTCCCATCAGGGCCCGTCACGAGCGGATGGAGGTTGACCCTGTAGTAGCATCCCCCATGCCACATGTTGCAGAGGCCAGAAGGCAGCCACACAGCAAACGACAAGCTGGCTCAAGCACGTCCCCAGAGAGCATTCCCCCGCCAGCAGATGCACCTCCCATGGTGGGTGATATTTCTACCCAGTCAGGCCCACTTGCCAGTCCTGTCCTGTCCAGGGTGCAGTCACATGTCACCAAGAAACGGAAACACACACCATTGACACATGCCCAACCCGATGTCGGCCAATTGCAACTATCCCCCGCTCCCAGAGCCACCCTGCCTCCTGGCCCATACAGCCCTGTGGCTCATCATTTCAGTGGTCCCAGTGGCGCCGCTGCAGTTGACTCGCATGTGTCAGGTAGTGGCACTGTGTCTGTTGTTTGCTGTCATGCATCATGTAGTGGCACTGTATCAGTTGTGCCTCATCCTGTTTCAGGTGCTGGCAGTCTGTCTGGGGCTGTGGCCCATGTGTCGGTCACTCGGGCTGTGGCTGTGTCTCACACTCCTGTTTCAGGTGCTGGCAGTCTGTCTGGGTCTGTGGCCCATGTGTCGGTCACTCGGGCTGTGGCTGTGTCTCACACTCCTGTTTCAGGTGCTGGCAGTCTGTCTGGGTCTGTGGCCCATGTGTCGGTCACTCGGGCTGTGGCTGTGTCTCACACTCCTGTTTCAGGTGCTGGCAGTCTGTCTGGGTCTGTGGCCCATGTGTCGGTCACTCGGGCTGTGGCTGTGTCTCACACTCCTGTTTCAGGTGCTGGCAGTCTGTCTGGGTCTGTGGCCCATGTGTCGGTCACTCGGGCTGTGGCTGTGTCTCACACTCCTGTTTCAGGTGCTGGCAGTCTGTCTGGGTCTGTGGCCCATGTGTCGGTCACTCGGGCTGTGGCTGTGTCTCACACTCCTGTTTCAGGTGCTGGCAGTCTGTCTGGGTCTGTGGCCCATGTGTTGGTCACTCGGGCTGTGGCTGTGTCTCACACTCCTGTTTCAGGTGCTGGCAGTCTGTCCGATGCGGGAACTTCACGCAATCCACCTGATAGTGTGATGTAAGGTGCTGTTGTCTTCACTCACATGTAATTGGACATGGTGTGTGAATTGTCCATTGTACACAGTCTTCCACTGCTGTGGACCTTGTTACGGGTTGTTGGTGATTCGTACTTGTGGTGCCTCAGATACTGCTGTATGCCCTGTGATGTATTGCCTCTGATGTACCTGCTCTGGTGTCCACACTGCCCTGTTGCTGTTCTCATGCTGCTGTATGCCCTGTGATGTACTGCCTCTGATGTACCTGCTCTGGTGTCCACACTGCCCTGTTGCTGTTCTCATGCTGCTGTATGCCCTGTGATGTACTGCCTCTGATGTACCTGCTCTGGTGTCCACACTGCCCTGTTGCTGTTCTCATGCTGCTGTATGCCCTGTGATGTACTGCCTCTGATGTACCTGCTCTGGTGTCCACACTGCCCTGTTGCTGTTCTCATGCTGCTGTATGCCCTGTGATGTACTGCCTCTGATGTACCTGCTCTGGTGTCCACACTGCCCTGTTGCTGTTCTCATGCTGCTGTATGCCCTGTGATGTACTGCCTCTGATGTACCTGCTCTGGTGTCCACACTGCCCTGTTGCTGTTCTCATGCTGCTGTATGCCCTGTGATGTACTGCCTCTGATGTACCTGCTCTGGTGTCCACACTGCCCTGTTGCTGTTCACATGCTGCTGTATGCCCTCTCATGTGCTGCCTATGATGGACCTGTGCCTTGCCATGGACTGTTGGTGCACTTAGCCCCTCTCACGTGCTGCCTCTGATGGACATGTTCTGTGCAATGGACTGTTGATGCACTTAGCCCCTCTCACGTGCTGCCTCTGATGTACATGTTCTGTGCAATGGACTGTTGATGCACTTTGCCCCTCTCACGTGCTGCCTCTGATGGACATGTTCTGTGCAATGGACTGTTGATGCACTTTGCCCCTCTCACGTGCTGCCTCTGATGGACATGTTCTGTGCAATGGACTGTTGATGCACTTTGCCCCTCTCACGTGCTGCCTCTGATGGACATGTTCTGTGCAATGGACTGTTGATGCACTTAGCCCCTCTCACGTGCTGCCTCTGATGGACCTGCTCTTTACTCCACAATGCCCTGTTGATGCTCTGATACTGCATTCTGCCCTCTCGTTTACTGCCAATGATGTACCTGCTCTGTACTGCACAATGCCCTGTTGATGCTCTGATACTGCATTCTGCCCTCTCGTTAACTGCCAATGATGTACCTGCTCTGTACTCCACAATGCCCTGTTGATGCTCTGATACTGCATTCTGCCCTCTCGTTAACTGCCAATGATGTAC
Organism: Lissotriton helveticus; assembly: GCF_964261635.1. NCBI lineage: Eukaryota > Metazoa > Chordata > Amphibia > Caudata > Salamandridae > Lissotriton > Lissotriton helveticus. The sequence goes on along the minus strand of NC_136069.1, from coordinate 1,569,409,111 downwards.
CTGCTGTGTACTCCACAATGCCCTGTTGATGCTCTGATACTGCATTCTGCCCTCTCGTTTACTGCCTATGATGTACCTGCTCTGTACTCCACAATGCCCTGTTGATGCTCTGATACTGCATTCTGCCCTCTCGTTAACTGCCAATGATGTACCTGCTCTGTACTCCACAATGCCCTGTTGATGCTCTGATACTGCATTCTGCCCTCTCGTTAACTGCCAATGATGTACCTGCTCTGTACTCCACAATGCCCTGTTGATGCTTTGATACTGCATTCTGCCCTCTCGTTTACTGCCTATGATGTACCTGCTCTGTACTCCACAATGCCCTGTTGATGCTCTGATACTGCATTCTGCCCTCTCGTTAACTGCCAATGATGTAGCTGCTCTGGTGCCCACTTTGCCCATGCTCATGCATACACTGTGATTATACCCCTATTTTGTACAATAAAGGTAGTCTATCAAGTCTCGTGGTCTGTCGTTGTCATTCCTGCTTGCGTACTACAAATGTGTATTCGTATTTGCTTCTCATCAGTGGTTTCGGTAACATGACACTCCCCCTCCCTACGTCACGTCCCTTGCTGGTATTCCCCTCCAGGCAGCCAATGGTTTGTGCCTTACCTGCGTCGTCGTCCATAGTGGGCCATGACTAGGACGTGGTGGATCGCGAAGAGCATCGGGAAAGCGTGTAGCGCTGGGTCCATGGTGGTGGTCAGCTTGCGGTGGGTATCTCTGCTATGTCACCTATGTTCGCTGTGGGGATTCCGCCGTGTTCAGACAGGTTGTTTTTCCGCTGCGGTTTTATGTGTATTTTCCGCCATCTTGATTTGGGGGACGGTCTTAGACGTCAGTACGTACGGCGGGGCCTCCGGATGTGTTCCGTCCGCCACGTGGTCGTGTGTAGTTCGGCGGCGGTGCGTGCTTTTCCGTCGCGGACGGAAATTTGACACGTTTTCCTATCCTGATATGGCGGACGGAGTATCACGGAAAAGGCTTTTTCCGCCTACTCCAGGGCCGCGGTGGCTCTTCCGTCCGCCATCCTAATGAGCCCTTTAATTTGTGACATAATAAGAGCTTGTGCCCAATACTCTGCTCAGAAGCCTGTGGCCGGTGCTATTAAATGCCGGTTTGCTGAATACCAAGGCTGGTAGTCTAGAATACACCTCAGGCCTCTTTAATCAGCTACATGCCACGCCCATCTCCTTTAGCTCACACTTGTGAGTCTCTGCTTTCTCCTTTGTGACAGTTTTTCCCTCTTTCTCTTCCTCCTTCGTTCTCCATTGTGGGATTCCCCTCTCTCGGTCAATATCTAATGAGGAAAAATAAGGGATGGTCCCTAAAAATATGTACTGGTGTGCCCCATCGGCAACCACCAGCGTAAAGTAAGCACTGTTAATGTCAGTGGCACTATAAAAGGCCAGGTATAGAGAAGCACTCTGTTTGGCAACTTTGCATGGAGGTGAGTTTTTCTGCTTTTGCAAGCAATTCTTCACCCAGCACTTCCTGTATCCTATTTGTTGTTTTCCTCATATCCCTTCCCTCAGGATAGTCCTAGTTAAGTCCTTGCTGTTGTGGTGTTTGTGCTTTATTACAGGTATTATTTGCTTCCAGTCTCCTTCACTTCCTCTAGGCCAGAAGTCGCCAGGAGGGGAGGAATATTCAAATATTGTTTTCTGTGATTATTGTATTGCTTTTGATTTATGAATTATATTAACATTTTGTTACTATTTCTTGAATTAATTCCAAGGACCTGGAGCGTTCCATCCAGTTCTGTAGTTTTTCCTTACTTTCTCCATGTTTTGTTCCTGTTTGTCAAACAACATGGAAAGGGAGTTCCCAATTATAAAAGGGACAAAAGTTCCAAAACTTAGCAGAAAACGCCCACAGAACAGCTTAATATTTTTCAAATTTTATTTTATATATTTGTTTTTGTTCTCATAGAAAAATATATCCAATATAAATAGTTGAAGTGAATACATGGTTCATTTGTCCATCTCATTTGTAAAATACACATAAAAAAACATCAGCCTAGGAACACATGGGGCAATGAAAAATGGCACACAAATCAGTTACTCATTCAATCAACCAATAACTCATTACACAACCACTCCACACATACAAACTCAGACAAAAACAGCATTTCATCAAACATACAGGGAAAGCGCCGACGCGCGTTTTGGAACAGTGACAATAGGAGCTTCCTTCATCAGTGCACATGTCGTAAATACAGTCGTCAGTACGGTCTCTCCAGATCCGAAAACCCAGTATTAGACAGGTGTCCTAGTCTAAATCATTGCTGGCGAAGCATATCTGTGGGCAAGAAGAATACGTCAAAATACAGAAGAATTTTAAAATGTAAAACTCATCCTACTGGTCTGTGGTTCTAAAAAATCCGGACCCTGGTGTTTTCCCGATATCGAGGTCCAATACCCGTGTCACAAAACCTCAACGCACCAAGACGATTTTGGTATCTATGAACCGATAATAATTAGGACATCATTCCTATGTATTTGCGTCACAATCGAGGGTTGCCAACACCCCAAAATCGTAGTTTCCGTCCCCATCCCTTAAACTCCATTTTGTGAACGGCATCCATCTTGCATCTTGCCCTCATGTTAAGTCAATTAAAGGTCGAGCTTGATCAAAAGGGACACGTCCACCTTTTCGTGACTTCCCCCTGACCTGTCCCAACTGACTCCATTGCCTTAGGCCAAACCTGTTTGGGCAGCTCCTCGCCCAGTGGCCGAATACGATAGCATCAATACATAACATTCCACAAACCATTCACTACATACAGACCATGCTTTCTGCAAACATGCACCTGTCCACATTCCTTGTTTATGGCCAGTTTTATGACTGGGTTGTACCTTTCTTTATTAAGGTTTCATCGATATCTGATGGGAGTTCCAGGCTTAACTGGGTAATCTATCAACAAACTGGACATCTAAAATATGGGCTTGCTTACATGACTCCGCTCTTTGTATTATTGTAGAAATATGTGTATAGCCATATCATAAACTCAGGAATTCTTGCTTGCAGCTATTATTTTCGTATATAAGGAGACGGCTGGTTCTGTAAAAACGAACAGTCTCCCGAGAACCTACTCTCCGTGTGGTGTACTTCTGGGACACGTGTTACTTGGTAGCTACCAATAAAACTTGATCTTTGACGGTAACTAGAAGACTCAGTGTTTCTGTGGTCCGGAACCAGGGAGAACTCAGAGGTCCTCGGGTGCTACCCCCTGGCACCACCGGGTTCCTAAAAACCCGGCACCTCAGTTGGCGCCCAACTCGGGGCGATATCAAGCGGTGACGGTCCAAGCCAGATGTTCGTGAGGAGCTTCGTGTGAAAATTCCGGAGGACGGCCAGCCACTTCAGCGACCCCTGTATGTCGACGTGGTTCCGAAGGTCTTTGCTGCGAGGTTCCCCGCGTCCCGACGGCTACGAAGGACTGCTGCCCTGACTATCGCCTTGTTTTGGACCCAGTGATCCTTGGTAGAGCGAAACGATAGACGAGTCTTCTAACGACGTCACAGATCTTCAAATACTTCAGTTAAGTATAAGTGGAGCGTCTCCCAGTCCTTAGTTTGTCCTTAGTTTTTGGTATCCTTGAGATACGCTTTGATTTGGTACTTGCAAGCCCCAAAGCCGAAGGACTCGTGTATTCACGAGATATATCGTAACAGATAATCCTTTGAAGTTTGAAGCTAGACTAGTGAGCGAAGATGCCTGGTTTTAGCAGACTTGGAAACTTGTTTTGTCTTGGTTGTAGTAAGGACTCCCGATTAGAGGAATCTTGTCCGGTTCCTCCAATTGGAACTCCAACGTATGAGCTCTATGTAAAGCACGGCGTAGGTCCTATAACATATAACGAAGTATGGATAAAATACACCCGCAAGGATGGTGTTTTAAAATGGCCCCAATATGGTAGTTTCGACTCAGAAGTTTTAGATAACCTAGAGGTCAAACTATTCAAGAAGAAAGCCCGACCGGCGATGTTTGACTCTTTCCGCTTATGGCGTAAAGAGGCCAAACAGAAGGAAATTAAATTAGAAAAGAAGAATAAGAGGGAAAGAGGTATTTCAGTAATGCAAGCCGCGATAAAATTTAAAGACAACGAAGAGGATCGAATAAGTGAGCAGTTGCACAGGCAACGTAAAATGGCAATAGATAAATGCTATCCCGTTTTGCCATCTCTTCAGCGAGAGACAGTAAAAGAGCGTGAAAAAGATCCATTAATGGCTCATTTGCTAAGTTCGCCACCACCCTATGCACAAAATGCCACAGCACCTCCGCAACCTTTAGTTGCACCTCTGGTAGCTGTTATACAGGCTCCTTTACCGCACTCACCGGCTACTCTTCAGCTGGCTCCTGTTTCTCTGGCGCAGCCTCCTCAAGGCTCACCGATCACATCTACTTCTCCTACTGTTCCTTCTAAAATTTCGCCTAGCACACCTTCTAGTCTCTCTGATACTCGTTCTACGAACATTTCTGTTTCTACTTTGCGTGACTCTGTTCTACCACCAGTTATTCCCCCACTTTCACCTTCCGTCTGGCATAAAATGGCCAGCATTGTTACTAACTTTCCTTCACCACTTTTTCGGTCGCCTAAAACGACCCCTAACACGGAACGAAGACAATTACGAAGCCAAATGCCCGATTATCAGGAAAGGGAATCATTGAATAAGTTAGCACGAAATTGGGCTATGGACACAGCAAGATATGATGTAGAGTCTGTCATGAACGTTTTACGTCAATGGGATGAACCAACGCAAAGATACGTCTTTGAGCAGATGTGTGTTTTCCTGTGTGAGGATTTGGTAGATAATGGTCAGAAGACCAACGAGCAAGAGTTGTGTAGTGTACGATTTAAATTTGGGGAGGGTATGATTGTGGGTCCCGACGTTGAAAAAGCAGTTGAGATATTATTATCACATAGAAGTACGGGTGGTAATTCTGGGTCATCCTCTGACAGTGGTACATCCAGCAGGAAAAGAGCGAGACAGTACCCCATGAGAGAGGTTCCTCCGGTCTGGAGGGAAGGTGACGCAACTGCAGTTCCACCGGTTCTGCCTCATTTCCAGCGTGTATGGGTACATGTCCCCTGGAAAAGATCCGAAGTTTTAGCACTCAAGCAGACACTACCCGATCCCTGTAAAAACCCGACTGGGTATTATAAGGAGTTGTCCCAAACTGCCAGCTCATGTATAATGAATTTAGTGGATATAGACATGTTGTTTGGGAACGTTGTTCCACATCCTTTATGGAGTAAGATACGTCATACAGATCATGACCAAGAATTAGGTGACTCGTGGGCGAACATTGCGACTACAGATGCTAGACAAGTCGGTGGTTTCAAGCCTGAGCCGTTAATAGCTGAACTTCCCGGTAGAATTATTGCGTACATGAAGACAATTATGCCTGAAGTACGCGTAAACTGGGACAAGCTATCCGCGTGCAAGCAGAAGAAAGACGAGAATGTGTCTGACTTTTTCACGAGATTTGAGGAAACTTTCACTGACCATAGTGGTCAGGATATGGCTACCGAGGGTGGCCAAAGATTGTTTGTAGACAAGTTTGTACACAATCTGCTTCCCGAACTATGTGCTAAACTAAAAGATTCAGAGAGTGCTTGGGCTGTCTCTACGTCAGCGCAGATTCTAGCAACAGCTCAGTACTACGAAAACAGGCGCAAAGACGAGCTAGACAAAGCAGACAAAAAGACGAAAGATTTAAAAACTAAAGTTCTTCTCCAACAGGCCTATCCGCCTCGTATGGCTAGCCAGCCCAATTATCAACAGAATAAGCAGTATTCTAGAGACGCGCAAGGAAACGAGTCTTCCCACCAGCGTGTTCCGTATGGCCCGAATCAATGTGCGTATTGCAAGGAAGAGGGTCATTTTAAGAGTAATTGTCCGGCTCTTGCACGACGCTTAAACGGTGTTTCAGGTGTAAGAGGGAGAGGTGTTCAACATGCCCCCAGAGGTAGGGGCCGTGGAAATTTCTCCCAGAACACAGTTTCTTTTCCGCCTCAGAATTCCATGAATAGCTTTGACCAACAGAATAACGCATCGTCTAGGTCAGCTCAGTACTATGCTGACGACTAATACACCGAACACGACAATGAGGGTAACGATCGCTAGGACAGCCATGGACAAAGAGAGGGAGTTGTTTCAGTTCCAGTAGACCAGGATGGACCTTATGTCGAGGTAATTACCTCAGGAGTGTCAGAGCCATTTCTGCTGGATACTGGTGCTACAAAAAGTTCTATTATGCACTCAAAACTTCCTGGCGCACCTTTGTCTGGTGAAATGAATGTCTCAGTAGGCTTCTCTGGCGCCCCTGTTAGAAACCCGATCTCTAGTCCTATATCCCTTTCTGTTGGCCCCTGTGAATTGGAAGCACCCCTCATTCCTACAACAGGTTGCGGTGAAAATTTGTTAGGATTGGATTTGCCAAAAAGGTTGTATGCGACTTTGTACTGTTCTCCCTCGGGAGTACAACTTACCTTAGGGAAAAAAGTCATTTCTCCAATGTATTTGTCGAAAGAAGGTATTCCAACCGAATTATCATCACTTCCTGATATACTGTGGGCTAATGGTTCCAATGACGTAGGTCGTTTGGAGATAGCACGGTATGTCATAACTTTGAAAGCCAACGTCGGATTGCCACGTATTCCCCAATACAAAATATCTAACGAATGCGAGAAGGCGTTGTTAACGATCATTTATGATTTGATCGATAAAGATGTTATTGAAGAAACAACAGGGAACGTTTGTAACAGCCCAGTTTTACCGGTCTTAAAACGTACTGATCCTTCACAGCCCCCTGTGTATAGGTTTGTGAATGACCTCAGAGAGGTAAATAAGGTAGTTATCCCACAGTTTCCAGTTGTCCCCGACATTACTGCTTTATTGACAATGGTTCCAGCTTCAGCAGACTGGTTCTCGGTGATTGACCTGAAGAACGCTTTCTTCAGCATCCCGATCGCCGAAGAGAGTAGAGACCTTTTCGGCTTCAATTTAGGAGGACGAAGCTTCCGCTTCAAATGCGCTCCTCAAGGCTACTGCGAAAGCCCATCTATATTCAGTAAGGCACTGAAAACACAACTAGACACAATTGTGCTGCCAGATGGGTCAACTTTGATCCAGTACGTAGACGATCTACTGATCGCCGCAGACACTGAGGAGATTTGCAAACAAGCCACGTTGTTATTATTGCGTCACTTATGTGACATGAAGCACAAAGTCTCCCTTTCAAAGCTGCAATTTTGCCGACAAGAAGTAACCTACCTAGGTCACATCTTATCGAAGGAGGGAAGGAGACTGACACCAGAAAGAATACAGGCAATTACAGAACTAAGTGCCCCAAGGACACAGAGAGAGGTTCGAGCCTTCTTGGGCATTACATCGTACTGTAGACAATGGATACCGAATTTCTCACTACTAGCCAAGCCCTTGCTGGCACTACTCCGCAAAGACACGCCTAATCCTATGCCTTGGTCTGAAGATTGTCAGACGAGTTTCCACGAGTTGCTTGATGCATTGTGTTCGGCCCCTGTGTTGGGAAACCCCAACTACAGTAAGCCTTTTACATTGTATGTCCACGAAAAGGAAGGTTGTGCTTTATCAGTCTTAACGCAACACTTTGGGGACAAACAGCGCCCATGCGCGTATTTTTCGGCAACTCTGGATCCAGTGGCTAAGGCACTGCCAAGTTGTCTAAGAGCAACCGCCGCAGCAGCTGTCTGCATTCGACAGTCTGCTGGATTAGTCATGAATAACACTCTGATCGTTATGGTTCCGCATGCAGTTGACATTTTGCTAAATAGGACCAAGACACAACATCTTACTAGCGCTCGACTATCCAGTTACGAACTTACCCTGCTAGCAAGTCACATCCACATAAAGAGGTGTGATACACTCAACCCCACTACGTTATTACCCATCCCGACAGAGACAGACAAGATTGACAAACATGACTGCTGTTTCAGGACAGAAGAAGAGACAAAAGGGAGAGTAGACTTACAGGACACTCCCCTTCCCGAATGCAATGATACTTTATGGGTTGATGGTTCATGTTTCAAGTTGCCGAATGGTGATACGACCACAGCATACGCCGTAACAACATTATACACCATTGTAGAGACTGCACGCATTTCCCACAATTCTGCACAAGCTGCAGACCTGATTGCGCTTACTAGAGCATGTGTGTTGGCGAAAGGAAAGCGAGTGAATGTGTACACTGACAGCCAATATGCCTTTGGTGTGGCTCACAGTTTTGGGAGATTGTGGCGTGAACGTTGGTTCCTTACGTCCCATGGTGCAAAGATACAACATGGCCAGCTAGTTAATGAGCTCCTTGAGTCACTCACCTTGCCCCTACAAGTCGCCATTATAAAATGCAGTGCACACAAAAAGATTCAGGATGATGTTGGCCGCGGAAATGCATTGGCAGATGAGGTTGCGAAAGAAACTGCAAGGAACACAATGAGTCGGATGTATGTTATGGGTCCCGCTAGATGGACTGCTGATGTGGGAATGTGTGAGGACACCATTGAAAGCGTAAAATCGATACAAGCCGAGGCCACTGAGAACGAGGTGAATGAATGGAGAGAAAGCACAGGTAGATTGGATGCGAATGGTTGTTGGGTCGAACTATCAGAACACCAGCGATGGCTATACAAAACACGAAAGCAGGGGTATCAGGCCAAACGATCTGCACATTTATCCTATATAGTTTGGTTCAGTAAATTTTGTTGTGGGTGCTATTAACCTGAAGTCATATACCCCTAGACTCCCAATGATTCAAAGCAGCACAATGGTACAGCACCCCACACAGTATATCTTTTACAATATCATTGAATACATTCTTCAAAGAAACATTTCAGTAGGACTGGAGGTTCTTTTTTTCTTTGCTTTTATTAACAATTTTCCAGTTTAAAAAGAAGAAACGTAGCCAACGCGTTTCGTCCGTAGGACTTCTTCAGGGCGGAAAGTTTTCCTACGGATTTCAAAGTTGTCACACAAATCTTTTTATGAGGCAATTGCCATCACGGTTTTAAGTTTGTCAATAACGATCTTTTCATATGTGGCTGTTTTGAAAAAGAATATTATTTTTTCTTATTGTTTTCTAGTTTGTGGAGCGTCAAAGAGTATACAAGGCATAGGTGGCCTCGCAAAGAAGGATGACAGTCAAATCCTTCTGTGTATAGTGAGCTCTGGCCATGTGGAACGTATCTATTCACTGTCCACACCCCATCATTTTTCGGTTATGCGCCGTATCTGCCGTCTCACTCGATACCAAGGTTGGCGATGGCTATTACCTAATGCATACGTACTTGCAGTAGTAACGATGGCTCACGGAATTGCGCACATCAGTTCAAAAGGAATCTGTAAACTATTGGCCCCAGTATGGCAGAATAGCAATATCCCAAAATATGCAAAGAATGTGGTTAAAAAGTGTATGGTGTGTTTGAAGTACAATCCCGGTAGGGGAACCCCAACTCCAGCTGGTCATTTTGCGCCTCCAACGTACCCGTTCGAGGTTTTACAGCTCGACTTCATCCACATGGAGAGGTGCAACAACCTAAAGTATGTGCTCGTTGTTGTCTGCGCCTTTTACAGGTGGGTGGAAGCGTACCCCCTTAAGGACAATACCGCTTTATCAACTGCCAAAGCACTCGTCAAAGAGTTCTTTTCGAGGTTCGGTATGCCTAGAATTGTCTGGAGTGATAACGGAAGTGAATTCGTAGGATGCGTGATGAAGAGAGTGTGTGAGTGTTTAGGCATCCACCAAAAATTCCACGCTGCAAACCACCCCCAATCAGCTGGATTAGTAGAGTGCTACAATGGCACTCTAAAACTCAAACTAGCCAAGATCCAAGCCAGTACAGGTCTTAAATGGCCTGACGCCCTGCCTCTAGCGCTTTTGTCAACCAGGATGACTGTCCACTCCAGATTAGGACTTAGCCCCCATGAGATCGTGTTTGGCCGCCCAGCCAACATCTGGGGCGTGCCAAGACCCAAGAAACTAAGTGAGATAGAACACCCCGTACTACTTGACTATTTGTGCGAATTGACAACTAAATTGCGTGTTTTACACCAACAGGTTCACAGTTCCTCTCCACCAGCCTCTGACGATCCAGGTCACCTCATCGAGCCCGGCTCGTGGATTTTGGTGCGAAATTTCCAGCGCACCAACAACGGACAGCCGAGGTGGACCGGACCGCACCTAGTGCTGCTTTCAACGAGATCTGCTGTTCGGGTGGAAGGCAAGAAGAACTGGGTACATGGGACCCACTGCAAACGGGTCCCTCTACCCCTTCCATACGACCGGTGGGTCAACAAAGGACTTGCCGACTCCGAGACCGAATCCGTACCTCGCTTCATCCCTTTCAGCGATGCACGTTTGAAAGAAACTAGTACCGAAAAGGAGAGTGATCATATTTTACAAGGACTTGTGTCGCCGTCTATGCAATTGGACACTACCGAACCTGAGACGCTGTTTGAAGACCACACCATACCTGGGAAACGACGGTACGACCTGCGGTCTAAACAAAGAGACTAATAAACGATTGACCTAATGTGATTTCCCTTTTCCCCTAAGAACTATTTTTTGATTTTTCAGCTCTCTCGTCCCAGGGGAACTAGCTCATTTTTGATTTTTCGAACCGCCATCCGGTTCTGCTGCTAGGGTCGCGGTTGAAGTCTGGGGAGTGCAACTGGGAAGTTCTAGGTCCACGGTTCTGATTGGTCCACGGGAGTTACCCCGGACTGAGCAGAGCGCGCTCCCTGGGAGAATCAATCAACCACCGCGGGCAGCAACTAGAGGATGGAGTTTCCAAGGGTAGAGAGACCTATCAGACTCACGAACTTCGGAAAACAGTTATGCACAATACTGTCCAAAAGAAGATTCCTGATACTATGTGTTTTAATGTTATGTAGCATACTTGTGTTTTTTACTGGTTATACTCTATTCGTATTTAAAGTTACCTTTTCGAATGACACCCAGCCACCATCTCCTCCCACTATTTCTCCACACTACTTTCACCCTCTACCTGAACACGAGTCTGCCCGAAGACTCGAATTTGTAAACAATTCTTTCATTCAGCTCCTACACCAACACCAGTCCGTAATGAACACATCAAACTGTTGTTTATGCAGACTTATGCCACACACAACCGATAAGGGGATCCCATACTTCATTTTGCCATTCAGCTACTATGGTTCTCTGTGGGCTTTCCAGACCATGTTCCTATTCGCCCTAGAACCATACCCGACCCGTTCCACTGCGAGCGATTCCAATAACAAGGCACTAATTGCAGGGATAAGAAATATGAGTAGGGATATCGACACATATCTGACAATGCCCAAAGATGAACTCAGTCCCTACACCCGTTGGAACGTGACTAAACATGGGGTTTACCTGGTCAAGAGCCAGGCAGCAAAGAAATCCCGCCCAGTTTGGATAGTGCCCCACCGAGGTCACTTATGCTTACAGGGTATTGGTAGGGACCCCACAGCACAGTTAGGAAAGAGCATTTGCACGGAAACATATGTATTTGCTTCCCGAACTTCCCCTATACTTTTGGCAGCCAAAGGCACGTATTTCGTTTGCCACGACCAAGCCTACACGTGGTTACCCCCTGATTTCTCAGGTACATGTTTTATCTCATTTCTGCTGCCTCCCACCTACACGGCCAGAGCAGATTACCATCGGACAAGGACAGCTAGGGGTGTCGTGAGTAAAGAAGACACCGCGGGTCAGGAATTCGCTGACTTCGCAAAGGGTTTTCTGCCATTTTGGGGGCCTATGGTGAACAGCAGAAATATTCGCCAGTTATCGAGGATAGTTGAATCCGACGTGACTACGACGGCCGGAGCACTTGGCAATCTGACAGCCGAGCTTCAGTCGGATCGACTTATGACCCTTCAGAACCGAATTGCCTTAGACATCATACTCGCCGATCGTGGTGGTGTGTGTAGAGTCATCCAATCCAGTTGTTGCATATTCATCCCTGATAACGCACCGACAGTATACCAGGCCATCTCCAAAACTACACGAAATATCTGGTTCCCTTCACGTTGAGAAAGGGGATTGGTCCCTGCTGGGGTGGTTCTGGGATCTGATCACTGCCTGGGGATGGAAAATTTTGATCTTCATTGGGATGACCTTGGCACTTCTGTTCATGTTTTGCCTATGTATACAGTGTGCTCCTGCACTATGTGGCCTCTGTGCTACCTCGTGTGTACGGAAGCCTGTGTCACAGGACGAGCTGAGTAACAGAATGATGCTACAGCAACATCTCCACGAATTTCTTCATACCGATTTGGACTCAGATTAGCATGAGTTATTGCCTTATATGAGGGCAAAAGGAGGGTCTGTGGTTCTAAAAAATCCGGACCCTGGTGTTTTCCCGATATCGAGGTCCAATACCCGTGTCACAAAACCTCAACGCACCAAGACGATTTTGCTATCTATGAACCGATAATAATTAGGACATCATTCCTATGTATTTGCGTCACAATCGAGGGTTGCCAACACCCCAAAATCGTAGTTTCCGTCCCCATCCCTTAAACTCCATTTTGTGAACGGCATCCATCTTGCATCTTGCCCTCATGTTAAGTCAATTAAAGGTCGAGCTTGATCAAAAGGGACACGTCCACCTTTTCGTGACTTCCCCCTGACCTGTCCCAACTGACTCCATTGCCTTAGGCCAAACCTGTTTGGGCAGCTCCTCGCCCAGTGGCCGAATACGATAGCATCAATACATAACATTCCACAAACCATTCACTACATACAGACCATGCTTTCTGCAAACATGCACCTGTCCACATTCCTTGTTTATGGCCAGTTTTATGACTGGGTTGTACCTTTCTTTATTAAGGTTTCATCGATATCTGATGGGAGTTCCAGGCCTAACTGGGTAATCTATCAACAAACTGGACATCTAAAATATGGGCTTGCTTACATGACTCCGCTCTTTGTATTATTGTAGAAATATGTGTATAGCCATATCATGAACTCAGGAATTCTTGCTTGCAGCTATTATTTTCGTATATAAGGAAACGGCTGGTTCTGTAAAAACGAACAGGCTCCCGAGAACCTACTATCCGTGTGGTGTACTTCTGGGACACGTGTTACTTGGTAGCTACCAATAAAACTTGATCTTTGACGGTAACTAGAAGACTCAGTGTTTCTGTGGTCCGGAACAAGGGAGAACTCAGAGGTCCTCGGGTGCTACCCCCTGGCACCACCGGGTTCCTAAAAACCCGGCACCTCAGGTCACGAACACGAGCAAGGCAGTATGCACTCACATCTTTAAGCAACACACACACACACCCTTCGTGCTAAGGGAGACAGATTAGATAGTGACTCAGGAATTACCTTATAAGCCAAGTGAATAGAGACAGCACAACTGTGTGATCAACAACCACCAAGACCATAAACAGTGGAAAGCTCAAAGATACCCAAGAACAATAAAAAAATATATGAAAATGGAGCAGAGCTTGTGAAAAGTGAGAAAGAAGAAAATCCTACTAATAGCATACCACAAGACACGCATAAATGGTGCTTCCAACGTTGCTCCAAGATGGATTACGAAGCAGGGAGGGGCCCTCATGGCTCCAGAGGGAACCCCGGGCTCGGAAATAGGAGCATATAGTAGGCGATAATAAGGCTGCAAAAGATATACAGAATGGATGCAAACATAAGCGCATTCTCATAATCGATTCGAGCTAACTACTAGAAAGGACAAGGGGTAAGGAATAGGGACTGCTTTCAAAACAGCTAATAGTGGATGTAGCGACTGCCTCCTACGATAACAGTAACAATCCTATTGGGTCCTCTTGTCCACCAACATTCGATAAAGGGAAAAGTGGGATTATGCTCACCTCAACCAATAATCATCAGTGACAGACTCCGTCTAAGTCCAATGAGTATCATTTACGTGCTCCAACTGGCGCAGGACAAGAACTCGAGGGTTCGATACGATACAGCGTGTCTAGATATAAAACAAAGCGATATGAGGCTCAGTTCTGTCAAGCATATATATCGTGCATGCGGGTATATCGATGACAGTACGGCCCTTTAAAGAAAGAGGACCTGAATATGCAGAGTGGAGATAACTAGTATCCCATAAACCGAATAATGGCCGTAGTCGCAACCATGAAAAAATGCGATAAGAGAATAGAAGTTAGAATACCTGGCAGTATAACGAGGAGCAGATGACTCACTCGCAAACAACACGGAGACAGTGGAATTACCAGGACGAATACGTATTACAGTTGTAGCGTCCTGAAAAGTAAAAAATAAAAAATAAAAAATAAAACAGAATAAAACGTGAGATATAGACTTCGGGGCATTAGTCAAAAGCATGGTCTGCCACAATGTCATGGTGGAAATTCCGACTGCTTACCTCAAGATGGACGCATCACGTCTCCGCAAAAGTATACGCCAGTCGATCACCCCCGGCAACACAGGGCCAAATGCAACAAGCACGATGGCGGGATGGTGATATATATACTGTAGGCTAAACATCCAATACGGAGCACCTGGACGCATGCATGCTCAGGACCGCTAGAACGCTAACTTCTCTTCCGTCAAGCGGAAAAATGGCGGCCGTTCGTTTATTAATTCAAACTGCTTGCAACAAATCTGCAAGTAGAAGTTCACGGTCATCACGAAAAAGGAACGAGGCGGAAAAAAATATATATATTCCCACCCATTGGAGATAGAAAAATAGTGAGATAAAAACATCACTCCAATTGCGGGCAAAAAAAGTTTAGAAAAGAGAAATCAAAAACATAGAAGAAATACTCGCATCACGGACAAGTCCTTACTGAATCCGGACAGTCAGTAGTCAGAAAAATGAGGAAACAGGGAAAAACAAAATACAATCATCCCTAAACAGGGGACGGCCAAGGAAAATACATACAAGGCAAAAATGAAAATAAGATAAATTACGGGTATCTACAAAATTGCATTTTCCCAAGGGACCTGCTCATTAAGTCCAGAGACAGCTGTCTCAAGGGAGAATATCCAGAACACTTCCCGTTTGCCTCTCAATGCGTCAGTGTTCCCATCTTTAGGGCAATGGATGCATTCGAGTATAAGCCATTTTAGATCTTCCACAGAATGTTTGAGGGCCCTCCAATGGGCAACCAGAGGGTCCCCTGTGCGAAGATTTCTAATACATGATTTATGTTCAGAAAGCCGTGTCCTGAACTCCCTGCCTGTCTCTCCCACATAGCCCTTGGAGCATGGACAAAGGAGGAGATAAATTACATTGCTAGTCCGACAGTTTGTCATTTCTTTGAATTGGATTTTTCTCTTGCCCCAATCCAATTCAGGAATAGTCAAAACATGACCACAGGCATGGCATCCGCCACACCTGTGGCTCCCAGTAATGGGATTGGCACCAGTAATGCTTCTTTGACTAAGTGCAGGAGGGTCAGCCGGAGATGCCCTGACTAACACATTCCTCAGGTTTCTATTGCGTCGAAACGCAAAGATAGGCTTTTCCAATTTCTCAGTAGTTTTATCCATTTTCAAGAGATACCATTGAGAATTGATGATGTATCTCAATTTCTCATTGAAATTAGAATGTGTAGTTACAACGACGAGTTTGCAATCCTCATTTCTTTCTTTCGGTTTCAAAAGTGCCTCCCGATCAAAATATTTGGCTCGTTTATACGAGTCCCTGATCAATCTATTGGGGTATCCTCTGTCCAGGAACTTCGTTTTCAGTTGAGTGGCATGAAACTCAAAGTTGCTCATATCTGTGCAATTCCGGCGGAGCCTTAGAAACTGACTAAAAGGTATACTGTTTCTCTGGCTCCGCGGATGAAAACTGTCGTAGAGTAATAAAGTATTTCGGGCCGTGGGTTTCGTATAGAGTGAAACCTCAATACAGCTGTTGTTGACTTGAATCCACACATCAAGAAATTCGATTTTGGAAGAGCTGGTGTTCACAGTGAATTTCAAGTGTGGGTCACAAAGCTTTATCCATAGAATAAACTCATTAAGTTGTTCCTGCGGGCCTCGCCAAATAAAGAAAATATCATCAATGAAACGATTGTAATTCGTGACATTTTCGAAAAATGGGGCAATCTCATTATAGATAAACCTTTGTTCAAATGCGCCCATGTAGGCATTGGCTACATTCGGGGCGCATGCTGCACCCATACTGATGCCCAGCACTTGCTGGTAGATGACTTTATCAAACTCAAAGTAGTTTTCTTTAAGCACAATGGCTAGACATTCCAAAATAAATAGTTTTTCTGATTGGCAATCCGAGCCATCGAGCATCTTTTTAACTGCCTTTAATGCGCCTTCCTGAGGGATGTTTGTATATAATGCCTCAATGTCCATTGAGACAAGTATATCAGTGTTAATGTTGAAATACAGGCTCTCAATCTTAGTTTTCAAGTAGCCTGTATCTCGAACGTAAGCAGGGAGGCGACAGATGATCGGTAAAAGGCAGGCGTCCACAAATTTGGACAGTGGTTCCGTCAGTGATCCGATAGTGGACACGATGGGTCTATATGGCGGAGTCACAAGGCTCTTATGCATTTTGGGTAATCCATATAAGACCGGAATTTAAAAAAAGGTTTTATTGAAAAAATCAAATTCTTGGTCACAAATGGATCCACGTTGTAAAGCACTGTGAGTGACATCAAAGATTTCAGTCATGATTCTTCTAGAAGGGTATGACACAACCTTACGGTAGTGTTCCGGACAGTTAAGCATAGAGAGAATTTGCTCCTTATAGTCCGAACTGTCAAGGACCGCAATTCCGCCCCCCCTTATCACTAGGTTTCACAGTGAGAATGTGATCGGCAGATAACTTTGTAAGTGATTGATATTTGTCATAGCTCAAGTTGTAGGCTGGTTGTCGGCATGGCTATTTTTTTTTTATATGAGCATATTGTACCCCGGGGACTCATGGGTGCTGGAAAACTGGGCATTATCTGTTATGTTACCATCTATTATCCTTAATTCATGACAGTCCTCTTGTTGTCTCTTGTTCTTCAAGGTGGCTGCTTTCAATCACAATATATTTGTGGTGTTAACGCTTTACTTTTGTGCCTAGTCAGCCATCTTTTTTGTTGTTAGTTAGATATCTTTATAGGACCTTTATTGGTCAAGCTGGTTATAGCATCTTTTCAATTGCAACTGTCGTAGAATGTATTTTAGCCTTTTCGTTATTATTCACAGTATGTTCATGGCAGTTTGGGGTTGTCTTAGTTACTCTGTCGTTTATTGGCAATGTGTGATGCTTTTGGGTAGATTAAATCTACTCTTTTACCTGGGTCAGTTCCAAGAATGTGTGTAGGGCTTTACTACTCCAAGTTCCCTGAGTGCTGAATTCTAAGGCCTGGATGTTAAATCTTATCTTAAAAATATAATTTATAAAATCAAAAGGGGTAGTCCACACTGGGTATATTTTACTGTTAAATAACCAAAAAGAAGTTCCTCCGTGAGAGCAGAATGAAGAAAAAGAGGATTTCAACCTTATTGTGGGAAGGAATGAAACTTTCTTTTAAAATAACCCTCATCCACCCAAGTTACCCCATGGTGGCATGTTTCATCATTGGGTTCCTCCCTAACCAGCAAAGACGCGGGAGCACTAGTTATTTGGTGTTTGGCAAGCAACCTGGACGGTGGAACGATGACTGGTGGCCCCCTGAGCTAGGATTGATCCCTTCCCCTGCCATGGAGATGAAAAACCTCGGAGTCTGGTTGGATCCCACCCTTAGTTTTACCTGCCATACTGAGAGAGTGGCCGCCTCCTGTTTTGGTATCATCAGGGGCATCAGACCGGTACTGAAATTTTTCGATGCCCCCACTAGACAGCTAGTGGTTCAGGCCTCAGTACTATCTAGGATAGATTATGCCAGTGCTTTGTTAGCAGGAACCAATCAGGCGGAACTCAAGCGGCTGCAGCGAGTACAGAATGCCGCTGCAAGAGCGGTGGTCGGCCTGCCTAGGAGATGCTCGGTCTCAAGAACACTGCAGGCGCTCCACTGGCTCCCAGTTGCTATTAGGATCGAGTTTAAGGTGCTCTGCCTGGCTTTTAAAATTTTAAAAGGCATAGCCCCCCCATACTGATGAATCTACTGACCCCGTATGTTCCCTCTCGTCCCCTGAGATCGATGGGTCAGAATCTGTCTGTTGTTCCACGTTTTCTGTTGAGTAGGACCGGCGGCCGCTCTTTTCGAGTGGTAGCCGCAAAACTCTGGAATTCTCTTCCTGCTGAAATTCGAGCATTGGAAGACCTACTCCAGTTCAGACGTGCTACTAAAACTGTACTTTTTAATAAAAATTTCTGATTTGGCTACTATTTGCAATGTTGTGTTTACCTCTCTGGGCGCCAGGACGCCCCTTTGCTGGGGCAGCTGTGCGCGGTACAAAAACAGTTAACATAACATAACATAACATAAGATGTTCCTATACACCTATGTAGACTGATTGGATATTGGAGTGGGTTTACTTATATACCCAAACACAAAAAGGAGATTAAAAATATCTAAATAGTAGGATAAAAATATTTTATTCACTCCCCTAGTTGATATGATTAAAATATGGGGATGACGGGAAATGCTAAAGGTATATGACCCACCGTTTCCCTGGTCTACTAGTTTCAAGCCCCACCCCAGAACCAAAAGGGGGAATGCTCCCACTCCTCGAGTCACACAATGACTATGAATGAGCGAAGTAAACAAAATGAACATAAATGAAGTCATACAGTACATAATTGGTGTGTTCAAATTTCAATAATCCTACAAAGAAGTATGAGACCCCACGCAACCTGGTGATGGAATGTTGCAAACTAGTTCTAACAGAGAACTTCTTCAGTTTTAAGGACAACCTATACTTACAAAAGCATGGTACCAGCATGGGAAGCACATTTGCTCCAAGTGTGGCTGGATTATATGTACACCATCTTGAAAAACAAAATATTTTAGCCATACATAATCCATACCTCACCAACATCAGTCTATGGAAGAGGTATATAGACGACATTCTGGTCATATAGAATGGGAATGAAGACACAGCCAGTGACTTCATAAGATGGCTGAATGGACAAAATGAGAACCTGAAATTCACACTCACGATCCCCAGAACCAACATGGTATTTCTAGATCTGAACATTGCTTCACACGAAGGGGGTTTAAAAACCACTACATTTTTTAAAGCCCCAGTGAAAAATTGCCTACTCAGTTTTGATAGTTTCCCCCCAAGACACCTGAGAGAAAACCTACCTTTTGGACAATTTTTAAGACTAAGACGCAACTGTTCTGAACTCAGCGACTACAAGTCCCAAGCCACAGACCTGGCTCTCAAACTCAGAGCACGCACATACCCACCCAACATCGTGACAAAAGCAGTGAAAAGAGCCAAGAATAACAACCGAAAAGCGCTTTTGGAACCCACCACACCCAAAGAGAATGAGGCATGCCACCATGGGGTAACTCTGATGGGTGAAGGTTATTTAAAAAGAAAGTTTCTTTCCTTCCTACAATAATGTTGAAATCCTCTTTTTCTTCGTTGTGGTCTCCTAAGAGAGACTCCTTTTTGGTTATTGATATTTAGTTTGGAGGACAAGTCCATTTCCTTGTTCCTCTACCTCCCCCATTTGGTTTTGAGGTATTTTAGTGTTACACATTTCTTTTTGAGCCTGTTCATCGACGGGGAACACTCTGCTGCCTGAGTTAGCGGCAGACTCATTGGTACCTCAATAGTTAATGAAGGGAATAACACTGAAGTGTGAAGCACAGTCAAGAAATGTAGTTTGTATATATATTTAGTGAAGAGAAGACACGCTGATACTCTGCCAGTACAAAGGGCCCAGTGAATCACCTGCTCAGTATGTACATTCAAAACAATACAATACACATTCCAAAGTGGAACAAGTGAGTGACCAATAGCATCATGCAAAACCTAACTATAGTAAAGAACAAAATAGATAACATACTATCTTAAAATGCCACACATCTCTTTTCCTTTTTTATTTTTAAATAAAAGCATTACAGATATACACCAAACAGTGTTGTTATTCATTTTTAAGCACAAAAGAATGGCATACCAAAAGATTAGAAACACCAGTATACCAAAGCTCAAAACAAGGTACATAAACCAACGTAATGAAACAACACTACTACGTATCATAAGAGATTTGATACACAACCCTGTGTATCAAAATATGTAATATGCAATAAAATTATTCTGTGTATCTTTTGGGCAGTCTAATAGTTGTATCACTCTTTCTCAGTATTAAATTCTCAGAACTTTTACACATTTTTCCATGCTTGGTTTCTGACCAACAATCTCGGACTCATTTTTCTCAACATTGTCGTTATTTTTTGCATCATTTCTTTCTACCTGGGCAATTCTAGACAACGAGGATACCACCCTTCTCCCTCTCATTAGTTCAAAGGGTACTTGTCTTGTAATTGAATGAGGTGTAGACCGGTACGCCCTAATCAACTCATTCAACGCAGTCTAACAGTCCATTTTAGATCTAACTGCACTTTATATGCGCTCCACCAACACTCTGTTAAACCTTTCCACTTTTCCATTGGCCTGGGGATGATAAAGAGCAGTGCATAGATGCTTCACACCGCACCTAACCAGAAATTCTTTCATGGCCAAGGAAGTAAATTAAACTCCATTATCTGTGAGCAGTTCTTCTTGTGTTCCCTCTCTTTAAAAGACATCATAGAAAAAATTTATCATAGATTCTGTGTTAGGTACAGTCACTCCTCGCACTTCCACCCACCTTGAGTGATCTACCACACTAAAAAATACCGCATTCTTGTAGGCAACACATGAAAAGGCCCTAAAAAATCTACAGCAATTCTCTGCCACACTTTAATGGGACTATTTACGGGAATGGGAATTGGTACATTGGTAATCAAATGCATGTCTCTGTGACAATATTGTGGGCAGCTTCTCACTAATCTGTCCACTTCAGAATCAACACCAGAAATCATTCCTTATCCTACGTTAGGTGGCAGTCATACCCAAATGTCCAACATGCCCAGTCTCTAGTATTTGTTGACAAAAACAAGTAGGTGGAACAAGCTTATCCCCTCTTACCAACACTTCACCTTGCAAGGATAGTTTTTTTTTTTTATTACAAACTTTATTTTCGATTTTGCATAAAGACAAAGAAAAAACAAACAAACAATGAGAATGCAATATGGGAACATCAAATGACATTTGCAAAGATTGTGAAAAGCATAGCAATAAAATATGAACACAAATCATGAGCACAAAAAAGAGCAATGTGATACATGAGTACTGACAACAACCATATGTACTATACTTAATGAAAGGTCAATCTCGTGACACAGCTGCAAACAATAGATACTATCAAAAGCAAAAACTAAAAGCCAAGCAGGTGTGATGTCATCATTTCCCTGTTGTTTCATCCCAGAGTCTGTGGGGAACTATCCCACTCCGGTAGGGGTGATGCCGGACAGTAACTGAGAATTCTGGGCTTGCTGGTGCCGGGAGATATAATCTCTATACGGGCCCCAAATATCTGTTGGCCTGGAAGAAGTGGGGAGTAAGGTGCTGAACTCTTCGCAATTCACATTGCAGAACGCTAAACTGTTTAACCAGGACCGAAGAGTAGGGGCGCGCCTACTGCCCCACAGCAATGCTATCTCCCTCTTGGCCAAAAGGAAGCCGAGCGCCGCTAATTTCCGAATCTTCCTAGGGAAGTTCTCAACATACCCCAACAGCACAATCTCAGGTGTAGGAAGGAGCGGGATGGACAATATATCACCCAAGGCGGAGTGGATTTCTAGCCAATACTGGTGTATTTTGGGACAAGTCCAGGATCGGTGTGCGAAGTCAGCAAAGGGGGCAAGACATTTCCGACAGTGGTGAGGCCGGGAATTGTCAATTCTGTGTGCGCGGGCCGGAGTGAAATACACCAGACGAAGAAATTTAAACTGAAGCAACTTAGGACGACTGTTCAAAGAGACGTCTGTTGTGGTCCTGCAGCAATATGCCCACTGATCATCAGAGATGGACCCACCCAGGTCCTCCTCCCAAGCGGCCCTGAGCCTAGAGTCATTAATTGGTTTGAGTGCCCCACACTGTTTATACAATTTGGAAATCAGGTGCGCATTATTTGGGTTCTGAATCACCAAAGTGAGGGGAGGGGGTCTCATCAGGAGCCAAAGGAAAGGAGGGGAAACCGGCCCTCAAAGCTGAGCGAATCCGGGTGAGAATAAATGTGTCCCTAAAGGAGCGATCGCTAAACCGGGCCTCCTCCGACAAGGAGAATACATGTCCATCTGGGAACAAGTCTCCGAGGGTGCATATGTTGAACCTCGCCAAGGTGCGTTCTACCAAAGCTTCCCCTGTAATGGGGAAAAGGGGGGCATTGGGAAGGGGCAAGGCCGGGGAATATAAAAGATCTATTCCCAAAAATACGCGCAATCTAATCCAGGCCCAGCATGTGGTGGAGACAGTCTGGATGTCTCGGGGGTCACGAGAGAAGCCAGTGGGAAGAATGATAAGGAGCCGTCTCGGGAGAACCAGATCTGCTTTAGGCCGCAAATATGGTATGCGTGCGTCCGGGTGGAACCAATCGTATGCGTAGGCGCACTGCGCAACTAAATAATACAAATAAAAGTCTGGTACACCCAGCCCTCCTCTGTCCGGTGGCAAGGTCAATACTTTCCAACTGACCCGGGGTGTCTTATCTCCCCAAATCAAGCGAAGCAGAAGAGAGCGGAGTTGCGTGAAAAATACCTTGGTTAGGGGAACGGGAATATTATTGAAATAATACAAAAAGCGGGGCAATACTATCATTTTAATAATTGTGATCCTACCCGCCATGGATAGGGGTAAGCGGATCCATCGGGTGATCTGTGATTCCAATGTGCCGATAGCGGAGCCATAATTGAGACGAATCACCGATGCAGTGTCTAAATGAATGTGAATACCCAAATATTTAATGGAGTCATCGCACCATTCTAGCGGAAACTCAGATGACCAAGGCGTAGTGCAGGCTGTGAGCGGAAAAATGACTGATTTGTGCCAATTGATATGGAGCCCGGAAAAATTGCTGAATCGTATGATTTCCCGAATCAATGATGATAAATTATCATGAGGGGAAAGGTAGAGGATCAGACAAAGTACCGTTAAGACGCAACCGGGCAGTGGGTTTAGTGTATAGAAGAGTGACAGTGGCCACGAAGCATTCCGGCATTCCCATCCGACGCATAACTGAAAGAAAAAAAGGCCATTCCAGGGAGTCGAAGGCCTTCTCCGCGTCCAATAAAATTGCGGCGGCCGGCGTGGAAGGATCAATACGGTGCAGTACAGTGAATAATGTACGGAGATTGAGAGAGGTGGACCTGTTTGGAACAAAACCCGACTGCACAGGGGAGATAAACGATTCCATCAGGAGCGATAGTCTAATGGCAATGACTTTTGCTAAGATCTTGTAATCCAAATTTAGCAATGACAGTGGTCTGTATGAACCGCATTGCATGGGGTCTTTCCCAGGTTTAGGAAGTAAAATAATCACAGCTTCCCGGACCATCGGGGGGAGGATACCCACCTCCAAGGCCTCCGCATAGACCTCGACCAAGCGCGGGACCAGAAGGTCCTTGTACTGATGGGATATAAATTCGATAAACACATATTATTGGCCTAATATATACAATATAACCCTATAACTGTATAACTGTATGATTAGATTTTGTTGTATTAATATAGTAACCAAGGATTCGCTTTTAGCTCGCCTAAACCTATTGATATGACTGGAGCCATTTTGTTTTGTTTCTCTGTGTGCGAGTATTGTTTCCCTGAAATCACGTGATTACGCTTTCTGTATGAAACCGCGATGGCTGACTTAGCCATCTACTCCATTCGCTAGCTTGTAGCTCAGGGAAACCTAAGGTCACACCTGCCCTTCTTGTGGGATGCCCACATTCTAGCAGAGTCTGTTACTGTACTCCCTGAGCTATAGATAGACAGGGAGGCACCTTACTGACCTGCCCCCAGAATAGCTAAGGCCTAGGCTATTTGCAATCAATTGTGCCTTATATGGGTATTCCTGCTGGCTCACTGACAAGTTGTATCTTTCCTAGTAAGGCGACTCTGTGGTGTGGGTGAAACGTATATATGCCTTGTATCATTTGTATGTATTCAGTCTCCTCTGCGCACCTCTGAGAGTCGTGTAGACTGAGGCTCCCCTGTCAGGGCTTGTAGTTGTTGAATAAACGATTGAACTTTCTCCATTGCCGACTGAATTATTATTATCGATATTGGTGTATGGGCTATTGGTAAGTGTGGTCCATTAGTATAGATTTTTGATCCTTCAGTTGGCGACTCCGCCGGGACTCCGTGATAGGGTCGTCCCCTCCTGTAAAGAGGAGTACAGGGACAAGGACGAGTTCTGGCCGAGTGGGTGGACGGAAAGAGGATCCTGATGTGAAACACCCGTTTGTGGTATGAAAACAAGCAGCTCCACTCTCGAGCCCAGTATCCCTCCCAACTGTTGAAGACCCTACGCCGGAGTCCTACGGGCTTAACCCGAGAGAAGAACAGACTGTGTCGGTCTGTTTAGGAGTCGGCAGTGGAGAACTCGTAATCGACCTGAGTGCACCAGGTGAGTGAATTTTGAATGTATTGGACATGAAATACTCGTAAGAAGTGTTTCTTTGGTAGCGGTTAACTGCTTTTGAAGGTGGCCGGGGAAGCCGGACCACGAGGGAATATGGGGGTCTGTCGTTGCGGCGAAGGGGCTGCGCGGGTAGATACCTCACGGACTTGTTTGGTGAAAACTTGATATTACACCGGGTGCCTTAGCGGAGTACGGCTTTACTCGCTCGGCCGAATCCTCTTCGGGAAAGCCCTGGGAGCAACTGGGTAAGCTAGGGTTCTGGAGCTACGTGCCCAGATGCCCGGCCCAACCAGAACAGGACCATGGGATGGCCTGTAAGAGGGTTCGTGGTTCGCCTATCAGGTGATTTCAGAACAGTCTGGTGACTGTTCCTTTTTGGTTAAATTTTGATTGGTCTGGAATTCTTTTGAATCGATTCCCCGAACAGGAGTCGACGGCTCTGTTCATATTTGAAGACGTCACTTGCATAAAATAGACTTAGAGGAATTATTGCCTTGCACTGTTTTACAGCACTTTATTGTAACGATTGGAAGAAAGTGTGCGAGTGGATGATGAGAAGGACGCGTCCGAATGTGCGTGGGTCTTGAAGTTTGGGAATAGAATTGTGTGTCATAATGCCTTGTTTTAGCAAAATATGTTTTGGGTGCTGCTGTCGGCGAGGTACACGGCTCGAAGAAAGACAGCCTGCCCCTCCCGAGGGCAGTCCCAGTTTTGATATGTATGTCAAACACGGTCTGCAGCCAATCTTATTTAATACCCTTTGGCACAAGTACACTAAGGATAATTCTGATTTACAATGGCCTCTCACGGGGTCTTTTGGTGAGAAAAAGATTAATTATATACAAAATAAATTGTTTATGAAGAAAAGCCGTCAGTCGATGTTTGATTCCTTGAACCTATGGTTAAAGGAGGCAAAGAGACGACGGATTAGAGAAGAGAAGTTGGGAAAGATTAAATCAGGACAGACAGTCACTCAGAAGGCCGTGGCATACGATAAGGGGAAGGTGGAAGAAAATATTGAACGAATGGATAGGCAGTTTCGTTTAGAAACAGACAAAAGTTATGTGGCTCGACCAGAGACAGGAGACGAGTTTGAAGACCTATTGGTACGCTCGACCACCTCCCCCTTATGCCCCGCAGGGCTTGTACCCAGCTGTGCCCCTGGTACGAGCCGACCAAATGGGAGCAGCAGTGACCGTTAAAACACCAGTGGGCATGGCTGCCACGGCCCCAACAGACGGACCAGTACGAAATATTTTGCTTTCCCCTCCCTCTCTTCGACAAACTACCTCGCCCTTGATATCCCTTCAGCCTGACGCGGCTGTCCCCTCTCCTTTGCATCCTGTTTTTCTCTCCCCTCCTAGTCAGACTGCTTTAGATCTCTGAAATACAGTTTGTTTAGATACCACACACAGGCGACCTCTATCTGACTTGAGTGATCAGAGAGCTGTTGGGAGTGGAAGAAAGGAGAGCCATAATAGTTCAAGCATCCCAATGGATGCCAAACGCTATTTATACCTTGGAGGACATTTGGAGCACCATGAAAGATTTTTAACCAGTTGCACAACAGCTGGCTTTAGAGAGCATGGCGATCCGACTAATTTCACTATGGGAACAGTGTTTTGAGGAAGGACTCCCTCCTCAAATACTGCGTGATATAAGGGATCAAGCTCATAAATTTCACTTACAAACTGATGAAGTATATCAAAATGTAACAACGCTGTTGCATTATCGAGAACGGGTGCACCGAAAAAGCGCCGAGTAGGGAGCACAGCACCTCGGGGGAGAGGAACATCCCCTCTTTTTCCCTGAAGTACCTGAAATAAGGGATAATGGTGGCCAGGTAACTAGGGCTCGAGTGGACGCTCAGCTTCAGGAACAATGGGTTTATACCCCTTGGAAACAAAGCGAGGTTCTAACTCTAAAAGCTCAGCTCCCTGACCCCCGTAAGAATCCCACTGCTTATTATAAGGAATTAGCCGAGGCCGCCAATTCTGCTATTATGACAATACCCGATATTGAGTTATTTTTTGGTCTCTTGATCCCGGTAGACATCTGGAGACAAATACATGACACGAACCATGTTCCAAAATTAGGAGGGACATGGGAACAATTAAAAGCTTGGGACAAGAAACGAAAGCCTGGAGAGAAACCTAGAGACGAGGTACTAGCAGTACCAGATAAAATAGTTACGTATATGAAAACTCTCTTCCCTCCTAGAAAAGTTGATTGGGACAAATTGACGGCTTGCAAACAGAAGAAGGATGAGAGTGTGTCAGATTTCTTTACCAGATTTGATAAAGTCTTTATTGACTTTAGTGGGCAGGACCTATCCACGGAAGGTGAGACACGGTTGTTTGTGAATAGGTGTGTTACGAATTTGCTCCCCGAAGTTATGTCTCGTCTCCAAGCAGCCGAAAGCACATGGACTACGGCGGCCCCGTCAGTAATTCTTAGTATGGCTTAATATTATGAACATCGAGAAAACGAGAGCAAAGAAAAATCAGAAAAGAAGACTAAGGATTTAAAAACTAGAGTTCTGTTGCAACAAGTTAGTAGAGGACAGAATACAGGACGGGGAGTACGAGGCTCATTCCAGAGGGGTACGATGAGGGGAAGAGGCAGAGGAGGTCCCCCGAACATTGGTATAAATCAATCTTCATATTGCAAACAGGAAGGGCATTATTGCTGGCCAGGAATGGTCCTACTAGAGGACGAGGAAGAGGTCGAGGAAATATAGACAGGAATAGCATGAGACGAGAAGAAATGCAACATGAGGACTCTCGGAAGAATTATTTTGACAATCCCCAGAATCGACAGTATTACAATGAGACTTACGGGGATGGAGGATATGACGGACAAGATTATGCATGAGATAGCCAAGGACAGAGCAGGGGCCACATTACAGTACCAGTCGACCAAGAGGGACCTTATGTTAAAGGAGAACTATTGGGAGCGTCAGGAAAATTTCTATTGGATAATGGGGCAATGATAGTTCGGTTGCCCATACGTTGGTCCCAGGGGCTGCTCTGTCTGGCCAAAATAATGTCTCGGTAGGATTCTCTGGAATACCTGTGGTAAGCCCCGTATCTAAGCCTCTGCCTTTCACTGTGGGTCCCATTTCTATACAATCACCTTTTCTTTTTACCTCCAATTGTGGAGAAAATCTTTTAGGACTAGACATCTTGAAAAGATTACATGCGCGTATTTATTGTTCCCCTGATGGTGTCTACTTAACAATGCAAAAACCTCCTTTAAATACAACCCAGTATTTTTCCAAAAATGAGAACCTCCCTCCTGAATTCTCTGCTGTCCCTTCTACACTATGGGCCACGGGAGACACTGATGTTGGTCTGTTAGGAATAGCTCCTGTGTCAATAACCTTGAAACCTAACGCTCAGCTGCCCCGCATTCCGCAGTATAAGATTTCACCGGAAGGTGAACGGGCCTTGTTGCTCATTATTCGTGGCCTTGGTAAAAGGGGGGTGGTAGAAGAAACAGCTGCCAATGTCTGCAACAGTTCGATTTTGCCGATCTTGAAGAAAACTCCAATTGATGGTGCCCCGGATTATAAAGATAAATATTGTTTTGTCATTAACCTTAGAGAGGTAAACAAAATTGTGGTCCCGCAATATCCCGTGGTGCCTGACATTACTGCAATTTTAACAATGATTCCCCCTACGGCGCAATATTTCTCAGTAATAGATTTAAAGAACGCATTCTTTAGCATTCCAATTCATCCTGATAGCAGACATGTCTTCGGATTCTCATTGGCTAGCCGAAGCTTTAGATTTACACGTGCACCCCAAGGCTATGCAGAGAGTCCTAGCATTTATAGCCAAGCTTTAAAGACTGTACTGGATGAATTAAGTTTGCCCCCAGGAACTTCCATCATCCAGTATGTGGATGATATCCTAGTGGCCTCCGATACGGAAGACGGTTGTAAGGAGGCCACAGTTAAATTGCTGCATCATTTGGCTCGCAAAGGGAATAAAGTGTCCCTTTCCAAATTTCAGTATTGTCGACAGGAAGTGACCTACCTCGGCCACTTACTGTCAAAAGCGGGGAGGCGAATGACCCCCGAGCGAATATCTGTAATTACTAACATGTCTGTTCCTCGTACTCAACGTGATGTTTGTGCTTTTCTTGGCATAACCTCTTACTGTCGCCAGTGGATTCCTAACTATTCACTCCTCTCTAAACCCTTGTTGTATTTGACCACCAAAGATGTGCATGAACCCCTACCCTGGACGGATGAATGTCAAGAAGCCTTTGACTCTTTGAAATCTGCACTTTGTTCTGAACCTGTTTTAGGAACTCCAGATTACCGAAAGCCTTTTTCACTTTATGTGCACGAGGTGGACGGTTGCTCACTTTCAGTGGTTTTTTTTTGTATTTCTTTTTATTGAAACTTTTAACAACAGAGACAAAAAAAAATAATCAAGGCAGTACAATCAATTGAGTGGCGAAGCGTCCCGCGGGGAGGAAAGCATAAGATCATAATACAATCATTGACAGTGCAGGATGGGAGGATTGAGGGATGCAGCAAGTCCGAAGACAGTCCGAGCAACATAATAGCAGGAATGTCGGGTCAAGGGGAGGGAGGATCCGCCCCCAAGTTTGTGAAGGGAGGTGTACATATGTCTCCCCGGTAGGAGTTCCATTGACCCCAAATCTTACCCCACTTGCGAGGCCTGCCACGTGCCACATACACCGTCTTCTCCCTGAACATGCACCAGTCCACATTCTCCTTCCATGCCAGAACTGTGGGTGGCCTCTGAGAGCCCCACAACTGGGCGATATCCCTCTTATCAATCATATTGCCAAGGGTCACCCACTGAGTCTGTGCCTAATCATAATCATTTGGTTCCCAAACATTCAACAAGCATCGTCTAACTTCAGGCAACAACGCAACGCCCGTGACCTCTTCCATTACTGCATGCACTCGATTTCAGAAACGAACAACCACCGGGCACTCCCAGAGTATGTGAAGAAAGGTGCCCGGGAGGCCACAACCACGCCTGCACAGCCCATCCGAAGCATAACCCATGCTGACTAAGCGTGGACCGGTAACATAGATCCTGTGGAGAATCTTAAGCTGTACAAACCGGAGGCGGGCCGGAATTGCCACCTCTTTCGGCGAAGATATGGCCGACTGCCAGTCTTCGTCATCTAACTCCAAACCATTGCCAGTCCAAGCTTCCCTGAGTCGCTGTAGAAGGTCGGTCCTATCGTTTATCAACTTTTTATAAATAAGCGAAATCGTACTGTCGGGAACGTGCCCATCCAGCACCCAATCTTCAAGCGGTGACGCCTCCGGAACAGTAGTACCCGGAGGGAAAACCGCCATCAGCGCGTGTCGGATCTGGGCATATCTAAAAAACTCCTTGTCACTCAGGTCATACTCCAGTCTCAACTCCTCGAAGGTTTTGACCCTATCCTTAGTCCATACATCATTCACCCTGCATATACCAATCACGTCCCACCTATCAAAGCCTTTCGTCTTCCATAGGGAGCTCAGCCTCTCAGAGGCATAAAGAGGAGTAGCGCGTGTGAGTCTATCCTTCCATCCCATGGCATCTTTCGCACAATGCCATACTTGCACCGCTATCCTGGTAGGGCCAGTGAGCATCCTCCCTGCGGATTTCGTATAAAGCGCCCTGTTGTAGTCACCACCAGGCAGCAACCATCTGTCCATTTCGAACGCGGGGCACTTTCAGTGTTAACACAGTGTTTTGGCGGAGAGCAGAGACCCTGTGCTTTCTTTTCATCCGTCTTGGATATTGTTGCGCGAGCCCTCGCGAATTGCCTGAGGGCCACCGCTGCAGTAGCGATGGCCATCCGGCAGTCAGAGGGAATAGTCTTGAATACACATCTCACAGTGGATATTCTTTTGAATAGAACTAAGACCTAGCACCTTACGAGTGCCAGATTAACAGGATATGAGATGACTCTGTTTGCACCCCATATCACGTTCAAAAGATGTGCCACTTTGAACCCAGCCACATTGCTGCCCCTTCCTTCTAATAATGTAAAGGAGGACGTCCACGATTGTTTATTCAGAACAGAAGAAGAAACAAAGGGGCGTGTAGATCTCTCTGACAACCCTTTATCAGACCCCCAGGGGGAGTTTTATGTGGATGGCTCTTGTTTTAAGTTACCAGATGGCACTGCGACAGCTGCCCATGCAATTACGACACTAATGACTGTGGTGGAAACAGCAAGGATTTCTCATCTCTTGGCTCAAGCAGCTGAACTAATAGCTCTGTTAAGAGCATGCGAGTTGAGTGAAGGATTGAGAGTGAACATTTTTACCGACAGCCAGTATGCCTTTGGCGTGGCCCATAGCTTTGGGAGGCTGTGGAGGGAAAGGGGTTTCTTCCCTACACATGGTCAGAAAATCCAGCATGGTCCTTTGATTGATCGATTGTTATTTGCCTTAACGCTACCAGAAAAAGTGGCCATCATTAAGTGTAGTGCTCATAAGAAAGTTATTGATTCCACTGGAAAGGGAAATGCTTTTGCTGATGCAATAGCAAAAGAAACGGCCCAGACTAGAACGAATCCTATGTTCCCTAGTACATCGGCTCGATGGGTAGCGGAAACATCTTTGTTTGATAATACTATTGAAAGTGTGAAAGAATTACAGAAAGAAGCCACGCTAGATGAAGTACAGAGATGGGAGCAGGAAGTAGGAAAATTAGATAAAAATGATTGTTGGATAGATCTTTCTGAGAAACAGCGATGGTTACTGCCCAATGCATTGGTGTATGCTGTAGTGACAATGGCCCATGGTCCGGCCCACATAGGCGCGAAAGGTATTTGCGCCGTGTTAGACCCAGTATGGAACAAACCCAATATTTCTAAAACTGCAACACACATAGTGAAATACTGTCCGGTGTGTTTGCGTTATAATCCAGGAGGTAGAGAATCTGTTTTGAGTGGAAGTTTTGCCCCGCCATCCTTGCCCTTTGAGGTAATACAAATTGATTATATACAGATGGAAATGGGTCGAAGCCTACCCCACCAAGGAAGCCACTGCAGTTGCCACTGCAAAAGCTTTAATTAAGGAATATCTGCCCCGGTATTGTTTGCCCCGCATTATCTGGTCTGACAACGGGCCTCATTTAATGCCTTATTAGTCCAGAGTGTGTGTGAAGGGCTGCAAATCAAGCAAAAGTTCCACGCCGCTAGACATCCTCAGTCGGCTGGATTGGTTGAAAAATATAATGGAACATTAAAACTGAAAATGGCAAAGATCTGTGAAAGTACTGGACTAAAGTGGCCTGATGCCCTCCCGTTGGCCTTACTGTCCCTAAGAACAACCCCCCATACTAGAACTGGATTGTCTCCTTATGAGGTGATCTTTGGTCGGCCCGCTAATGTGTGGGGAGTCCCCAGGCCCCGATATTGATTACCCATTGATGACAGATTATTTGTACGCTTTAACTAAAGATCTGCGTTCGATTCATCAACAGGTATCGGACACACTGCAGCCGCTACCAGAGGGTCCTGGACACCGCTTGGAGCCCGGCCAGTGGGTGATGGTGAGGAATTTTCAACGGAAATCAAGCCTGGAACCGAGGTGGTCTGAGCCTTATCAAATCATCTTGGTGACCAGAACGGCGGTGAAGGTGCATGGAAAAAAGCACTGGATTCATGTGAGTCATTTGAAACGTCTCCCGCTGCCCCTGCCATTTGATCTCAGGAATCGAGAAGGAATTCCGAGTCAAGAAGGAGAGCTGAATCAACGTTTTGTGCCCTTTATGGATGCTCAAGAAATAGGGCAACCAAGTGAGGTGTTGCCCACCGCGGAAAGTACGACAGCTCAACCAGTAGAGGCTGTTGTTCCCAGGGTACCGCAAGTTTCGAATGCATCAGATACCCTTGCCGCAGAATTGTTTTCTGACCAGGAGCAACCTGGCCGTTGTAAATACCACCTGCGGCCCCGAAAACAACGCGCTACCCCAGCTCCCAATGTTAGGAGCTAGACAGAGACCCGAGTTGAGGAGTATTGGATAAAGTTGCTGGGGTACTGAGCGAGACACTGGACTGAACCCGTTGAGAGCTAAAGGACTTTGTGTTAAATAGCTCTGTTCAGAAAGAAAGACTGAGCTAAGGGCCGCGGTTGTACTGACCTCAGCCAGGCCCGCTAGTGCAAGGGGTTCGCCCTTCTGTGCACAAAAGTCCGCAGACTCCAAAGGAAAAAGTTGGCACGGAAACTGGAAATACAAAACATAACGTTTATTACACCTCATGAGGTGGTGCTAAAGTTCAACCAGTACCCTTCGGCACTGCAAGAAGTAGCACAAAGGGCTACTGAACACATGGTTTATTTATACCCACACGGGCTCAAAAGAAGGCGGTACAAAACATAAGAGCACATTTTATGTCCATACATGGTAATATTGAGAGGCACAATCGATCAGTGGGTGGAGCTATCAGTCTTAGGGGTCTCGGCTAACACATTCCAATCTAAGGCTAACCATTAACAGATGTAGACCCTAACGGTCAGCGGAGAACACAAAGGAGCTGTTAATAGCTTGTTGCCCGGCAGTTTAGAGGCCATGAGCAGAAAGGTAGGACAACGCACATGGTCGACACGAGGTAGCATGCGGCAGACAAAATGACTGCCGTGAATTCAAAATGGATGCCATAACCAATGTCAAGATAACGGAAAACCTGAATGTCTTTTGCTAACGCTCAACCTAATCGCTGTTTTATATACAACAGACGACCCTTTTAGCGTTAGCTAAAGACATACGCTCTTTTGGGGTAATCTGTGCATTCATCTCGTATATCTATGCACATTATATTGGTCACCTCTTTATCCAAGGTCTCTTGTGCTTTTGCAGCATTCCTTCTAGATGGTATACAGGCAGTTATACACATGGAACATAACATTGGACCACAATGGATACACATACAACAGGTGAAAATCACTGCAATTGTGATACATAGAATAGACAGTAATTTCCAACCCCAGGCAGAGATCAAAGCCCAGAACCATCCCGCAAAAGTCCAAGTGCCATTTTTCTCATGAATATAAGATGCTATTTTATGCAGTTTGAGAATTGCCTCATATACAGAAGGTAAATTATCTGGGATGAAAACGCAACAACTACTTCCGATAACTTTACATGCTCCTCCTCTATCTGCTAACTTTACATCAAGGACCATCCGGTTCTGGAGGGTCACAATTCTAGCAATTTGCAACTCTTCCGTAATATTTCCTGAAGCTACAGCAGTTTCATTAGTGACAGCTTCTACAACTCTAGTTAATCGTCGTATTTTCCTACTATTTAATGCAGCACCTACAAAAGGAAATAATCCTAAATTGAAATCAACATATTGCTGTAGGCTAGTGTCTGTCTGATCCACATCATCAATTCGAATTGTCCGTTTGTAGCGATTCATAGAAATATTTCTAAACAATTTAAAATCTCGATGATACGAAGCAGGTGCTAGAAAACAGGGGGTAATAGAAAAGATACGTAACATGTGCCAGACCACCCTATAGGTAATCTATGATATCCATGACTCCCACATACTAAATATGTGTTATGTGATGCTAGAAAAGTACTGTCATTTATTCCATCCATGTTTAATACAACAACACAGTCACTGGACCCAACTGGAATTCGTCCAGTACTTTGTACACATAAATTTGCTTTAGTCCGTGTTACAGTAATTACAGATTCATTGCTCGTAGTAGAGTCTCTCGTGTGGGTGAAAACATAAGGCGTAGAAGCATCTTCCCATTCCGATATAGTTCCATTCGCTTGGGGATACCCATGTTCATCTTGATAGCACTCTTTATTCAAACGAAAGAGAAGTCCACCTACTGCAGGTTTCCTGTTCGAAAAGAGAAGAGTGTACCAAGCTCGACAAGAACCATTATGCGAAAAAGGAAGCGGAATAAACGGTGTTCCACCTTTCTTTTGATGAGCTGGAAGCATGCCACATATTCAACAGTTTGTAGTATTTGTGGCGTTGTGAGTGTGGTGGAGCATTTGAACAAAAGTATTATTTAAGTAAGACTCTCGATGCTTATACTCATGATAAGAAAGAGTGAAATGCTGGTGCTCTTCCAGAATAGGAGTAGTAGGAAGCACCACAAACCCACGAGCAGGAGTCACTATCTCAACGGACCAAGTAATCACGGCTATAATCGTCAAAACAACAGACACACTTAATACTCCCAAAATCTTTCTCTTAGTAGTATTCATAGTCACAAGAGTCATCTTCAAACAAAAAAATAGAAAAAAACTAAAATAGTCAATGAGCTCTTTACTCTGGGCAGACGTTGGTTTCTTCGCCACACACCAAGACAGGTGTCGCTACACTACGCAGGGCTGATCCCCCTCCCTTGTCATATCGGCTCTCTGTTTCCACTACCCAGAGCGGTTGCTCAACCAGTCTCGCAACAAAAAGAAAAATTATAAGAATCACTTTCTTGATCTCAGATTATATCGCGTTGCTCCAGGAGTCGTCTGGTCCGGGAAGAACTCCTCATATACGTCAGGTGATACAGCAGGGCCTTTCTCCGCAGTCAAGATGTCTCGATGATCGGTCAGCGCAGCAGGTTCCACCAATGTCGGCAAGACCTTCCGGCAGTGGACGCTATGGACCCAGTTCCGTTTGTTGGTGACACGGACTGCCGTTCTCGTAGCAAGGAGTACCTGTTCCGGTCCACGCCACCTCGGTTCCAAGCTGCTTGACCTCTCGAAGGTTTTAATCATGACGAAATCACCAGGACGGAGTTTATGGTCTTTACCTTGGGATTTATCGGGGAGCGCTTCTCGAACCTGTTGATGAATAGAAACTAAGCTATCAGTTAATTGTGCCAAATAGTCATTCATTAAAACACAAGGTACATCATACACAGAGCTTGGTTTTGGAACTCCCCAAATATTCATCGGCCGTCCGAATACCACCTCATACGGGGTGAGACCCGTTCTAGAATGTGGTACCGATCTAATGGACAACAATGCCAATGGTAATGCATCTGGCCATATCATTCCATAGGAGCCTGCAAACACCAAACCTGGGGAAGAACTCCTTTAGTAGCACCTTAGCAGTAGTAATCGCAGTATTGTCTTTCGTGGGGTATGCCTCAATCCATTTACTGAAAGCACAAACCACCACTAACACATACTTTAAATTATTACACCGCTCTAGCTGGATATAGTCCATTTGCAGGACTTCAAAAGGTGCAGTTGGTGTAACAAAACCTCCAGATGGAACTCGTGTTCCCTTTCCAGGACTGTATTGCAAACAAATCAAGCAGGACTGTACTACTCTTTTAGCCGTGCTAGCAATTTCTGGATGCTCCCAAACTTGCGTAAGCATTTTCGTTATTGCGGAAGCTCCAACATGTGCTAACCCATGTGCCATCTGGACCATTGGCTGTACGAAAGCTATCGGCAGCTTCCATCGGTCCATCTGCTTGTTTCTCCAACAACCTTCGTCATCTAACTCTCCATCTTTCGACCACTGTTCACGATCCTGGTCAGAGGCTGTTTTCTGTATCTCTCTCACTTCCTGCCTAGCCTCGTGCCACCTTTCAGCTTGTGACTTCACTACATACATAGAAGTAGTGTTCCTGTGCATGGCAGTTTCACGTGCTATATGATCTACAAAGGCATTTCCCTGACTAATTTTATCTGTTACTTTCTTGTGTGCACTGCATTTTATGATAGCTACTTTCTTCGGATATGTCAATGCAGTCAAAAGATTATGCACCAAATCTCCGTGCATTATCTGTATTCCATAAGATGTAAGAAAGCCTCTTTCCTTCCAGAGTAGGCCAAAATCATGTGCTACTCCAAAAGCATAGCGGCTATCTGTATAAATGTTCACGCACAACCCAGCACTGAGCTCACATGCTCTCGTCAGAGCTATCAACTCAGCTGCTTGGGCTGATTTCTGTGGTATGCGAGCTGTCTCCACTATTGTTTCAAGTATCGTAATTGCATATGCGGCTGAAGTCGTACCATCCGGCAACTTCAGGCAAGACCCATCGACCCACAATTCACCATCCACATCTGGAAGGGGCGTATCCTGTAAATCAATGCGACCCTTTGTCTGTTCCTCAGTCAGAAAAATACAATTGTGCGTTTCTTGTGACTGAGGCTGGGTCACCGGGTATGGCAACAAAGTGGCTGGATTCAGAGTTGTACATCTCCTCAATGTAATATGAGGAGCTAGCAATGTCAATTCATATCCTGTAAGACGAGCACTGGTCAAATGCTGCGTTTTCGTCTGATTCAAAAGGGTGTCAACAGCATGCGGTACTAACACTAACAATTTGTGTGACAAAACTATTCCCTCACTCTGTCGAATTGACACCGCTGTTGCTGCAACTGAACGAAAACATCCAGGTAATGCTCTAGCAACAGGATCCAGAACTGCTGCAAAGTAAGCACACGGGCGTTGCTTATCGCCGTATAACTGAACCAACACTGACAATGCACAACCGTCTTTCTCATGTACATAAAGTGTGAAACGTTTCGTGTAATCTGGTGTACCTAACACTGGTGCTGAGCAAAGGGCTTGTAGTAGTTGACGAAAAGCACTTTCACATTCTTCTGTCCATGGGAGAGGTACTGGGGTATCTTTCGTCAAAAGTGCTAACAATGGTTTAACAATGTGTGAAAATCCCCAAATCCACTGTCTACAAAAGGAAGTAAGACCCCAAAATGCACGTACTCCTTTCTGTGTGGTAGGAACTGGTGTATCTAAAATTGCTTGTATGCGGTCTGATGTCAATGCACGTCCCTCCTTAGACAAAAGGTGACCTAAGTAGGTTACCTTTGGTCTACAATATTGCAATTTCTTCCGGGATACCTTATGATGATGTAAGGCAAGGAAAGAAAGCAGAGAGAGTGTAAATTTTTCACACTGTTCTGGGATGTCAGCTGCCAACAAGATGTCATCGACATATTGGATGAGAGCCACACCTTCGGGCAACACAAACAAATCAAGCTCCCTTTTCAATGCTTGACTGTAAATACTCGGACTCTCAGTATAGCCTTGAGGAGCTCTACAAAATCGGTACGATCGATTATTCAAAGTGAATCCGAACAAATATCGGCTGTCAGGATGAATAGGGATCGAAAAGAAGGCGTTCTTCAAGTCTATCACAGAAAAGGTAGTAGCAGTTGGGGGAACCAGAGTAATGAGTGTTGTGATGTCAGACACCACAGGATACTGTGGTATAACGATCTTATTTACTTCCCTTAAATCAATAATGAATCTGTAAACACGCTTGTCAGTATCTCTCTTCAAAATTGGAAGAATCGGGCTATTGCAAACATTAAATGGAACTTCCTCAACAACCCCAACTCGGATAAGATCATGTACAATTTGTATGAGTGCTTCTTCTCCCTCCTGTGAGATCCGATATTGTGGCAATCGGGGTAACACAGCTCCCTCCTTAACACTGATCTGAATTGGAGGAATTACCATCTGACCCACATCGGTGTCTGATGTAGCCCAGAGGGATTCAGGAAGAGTGGCCAATGCAAGGTCTTCTTTAACAAGAAAAATTCTGTCAAAATCGGAATAATTATCATTTAAAATGACTCGTACCCCTTCAGGAGAACATCGTATCGTGGCTCTAAAGTACTGCAACATGTCAAGGCCCACAATATTGTCTGGTGTATTAGGGGAAAGCAAAAACGGGCATGAAGCACTGAATTTATCAACATGAAGTGGAAGTGGTTGTGACAATGGGCTAAGGGAAGGTGTTCCATCGAAACCTATCGAAGTAATAGTCGTGCCAGACAGGGGAGCCCTCGAAACCAATTGTTTAGATAAAGCGCTGCGAGTAGCTCCTGTATCGACCAGAAACCGATCAGTAGAACCCAAAACATGTGCTGTAACATAGGGACCCGTCTGATCTACCGGAACTTCAATTGCTTCCTTACCCCATCCTAGGCAATCCTATGCATGAGCTGAATCGTACAGATCAGGCTGAACATAATCAGACATCTGATATTGATTTCGCCTATCAAAGGTGTCTGGCCTATACTGTGGGCGTACATTTGCATCAGATCGAGCACGATCATTCACATTTCCCCGAGCATCTGACGATCCTGAACCATTTCTCCCTTGGCCCCTCCCACGAGCATCCTGTGGGGGACGCAATAATGGGCAATTACGCGTCCAATGGCCAGGCTGCTTACAATATGCACATTGACTAATATTCAAATTCGTACGAGTGTAAGGAGTATCGAGAGATGCTCGTCCACCTTTATCATAGTTTCTATCAGGGCCCCTATCATAACATCTAGAAGGTGGGCCATATACCTGGGCCATCATAACTTTCGTTTTTAGCTCTTTAGATTTCTTGTCCTCATTCCCCTTCGCTTCCGCTTCTTGGAGCTCATAATACAGAGCCATCGTTAAAACAGAGACCAGAGAGGAGGTAGTCCAAGAACTCTCACTAGCTTTTAGGCGGCTAGCTATCCCTGGTAACAAATTCGTAACATATTTATCAACAAACAAATGTCTGCCGGTATCATTTGTTAAAGATTGGCCGCTAAAATCATGAAAATTTCTTCAAAACGTGTGAAAAAATCTGAAACCGACTCATCTGCCTTTTGCTTACAGGACGCTAACATCGTCCAATCAATCTTTTTAGGGGGGATAATCGTTTTAAGTTTAGTCAAAATGGCTGCAGGAAGATCTAAAATCAACCGATGCGGCTTTTGGGCGGGTTCTCTATTGAGATCCAACTGTTCAAGATATTTCCATTCAGCACCCAGAATAACACGATCGTCAACTTTACGAACTGTTTGCCACATGTCTGGGGGTAAAATTAAACCGAAAAACAAATCTATATCACGTAAGGTCATAGTGCAAGAATTTAAGGCGCCATCAACTTCCTCATAAAAGGCGGCTGGGTTTTTACGCGGGTCAGGCAACGCATTTTTAAGCGCCATTACATCTGCTCTATTCCTCGGAGTGTACACCCAATTATAAATAAAATAGCCCTTGGAATCAGCAGAATGTTTATCGTCATCATCCCCCTTTCCTTTAGGAGGAACATACAAGGGTGCGGCTTCCCGCATAGGTTTCATTTGGGCAGGGTTTATCTTGTCTGTCTCGGAGAGAGAAGACGGCGATACTCCATTCGGATTGGGCTGTGGAACGCTGTCCGCATTCTTTTTCTGCTCCTTCAGCTGGGACACCTCATTTCGTAATTTAACCAGTCGTCTAATCGCGTCTGGTACCTGAGAAAAAACAAAAGAGCCATCACGTAAAAGTTGACGATCATTTGCTATGTCAGTTGGTTATAACACCGAAGAGTATTTCCGAAACATTTCTATGACTTCCTCAGCAAATATCACAGAACAATATATCTGCTCTTTTTCTGACCAATTCTGGATGCTAGCTAAGATATCAGGAGCAGAATGAATACTACGTAGTGCTTTACGAGCAGTCTGCCGTAGTTCGGACGCACGTTCAGCTGATAACATGGATCGAGTATCCCGCGTTTTCTGTTACTCCGAGTCAGAGTCCTCGTCGTCTCCGGGCGGGGCGGTCGGAACGGCATACGGGGGTGGAGGTCGATCTAATAACAAAAAATCATCTTGCGGTTTATTAAGGACAGGATAGAGAGGCTGACGGACAGGATATTGGCCAGATATCTATAATCTACGTTCCTTATCCTCTCGCTCCTGTAGTTCTTTAGTTTCTTTCTTTCATAACTCAAGCGCTTTCTCATACACACTCTTTCGCTGCTCCTTTTCAATCAACGCTTGCTCACGCTTCTCTTGCTGCCGTACTTCTTTCTCCCACATTCGCAAACTCTCAAACATATCAAGCCTAGATTTTCGCTCAAACAAACATTGCTCCACATACTCAACCTTACGCGCATCAAATGACCAATGCAGTGGCCACCGTAACTCAGGATCCTTTTTGGTGTATTTGTGCCACAACGTGCTGCACATTATGGCAGAAAGACCAAACTTCACATACATATCGCTATTAGGTGTCCCCTCGGGGGGAGCCGGCTGTGATTCTTCAAGTTGCAAACTGGTACCCTTACAAAAGCAGCACAACCTTCGAAGTGCGCTAAAAACAGGCATGTCGAAAGAAATAGCGCAAAATATACACTATTTATAGGAAAAGAACGCTTAAGGTACCTTCTTAGTACATCGCGCTATACAAACAAAGTTTGAGGAAAAGTCCTCGCATTACCTGCCTATATGAGCTGCAGTTCATATATTTCCCAAATACATATACATATCCAAAGAGACTAGTCTGATTTCCCAAATACCAATATGCCACGGTAAGCGTTTCCTAAAACTACCTTACCACTCAAGGGCATCCAAATTCCAAAACCTACAACAGGCGCCGCAAAACGGCTCTTACCAATCATAGGCTGTCCAGGTTCCAACTGCCAAGTTCTAAATTCGACCAAACGGTCACTGCACGGCTGACCAACAGAAGAGATCTCAGTCGGGGACCGGCGCCGCCTGGATGGTCGGATCAGAAAGTAAGGAAGAACCGCCTCGGGTGCCAAGACTCGGGTCTCTTCTGGCAGCGATCGCTTCCTCAGCGAAGTTCCGAACCATCGTCACGACCAATCCTTCGGGCATCCAAGTCGCCGATGAGCCACACGTTGGGCGCCAATTTGTCGTATCAGACCTCAGCCAGGCCCGCTAGTGCAAGGGGTTCGCCCTTCTGTGCACAAAAGTCCGCAGACTCCAAAGAAAAAAGTTGGCACGGAAACTGGAAATACAAAACATAACGTTTATTACACCTCATGAGGTGGTGCTAAAGTTCAACCAGTACCCTTCGGCACTGCAAGAAGTAGCACAAAGGGCTACTGAACACATGGTTTATTTATACCCACACAGGGGCTCAAAAGAAGGCGGTACAAAGCATAAGAGCACATTTTATGTCCATACATGGTAATATTGAGAGGCACAATCGATCAGTGGGTGGAGCTATCAGTCTTAGGGGTCTCAGCTAACACATTCAAATCTAAGGCTAACCATTAACAGATGTAGACCCTAATGGTCAGCGGAGAACACAAAGGAGCTGTTAATAGCTTGTTGCCGGGCAGTTTAGAGACCATGAGCAGAAAGGTAGGACAACGCACATGGTCGACACGAGGTAGCATGCGGCAGACAAAATGGCTGCCATGAATTCAAAATGGATGCCATAACCAATGTCAAGATAACGGAAAACCTGAATGTCTTTTGCTAACGCTCAACCTAATCACTGTTTTATATACAACAGAACCACTGGAATACACAAGCTGGTTCTTTTGACGAATGATAGGAGTCTACCTGTGAGAATCTAACGGACACAGGGAGAAGATCCATTAGTGGGAAGAAGAACCCTCTGGTGGTGTGCATGCATTGTGGATACAAAGTTAGTTTTGGACTTATAGAAAGGGACCAAGTTAGATTTGGACTTATAGAGAGCATGTTTCCTTTTGCTCGATTTGCAATGGAGGATGAACGACCACTGGCCCCTCGACGATATGTTGATAATATGCATTTGTTTTCCGGATGGCCCACCAGAGTGAAGGTGACATTCGTTGCTTTCATTGTTATAATCACAGTGATTTTGATGTGTGTATTTGCGTATTTAGAATTTCAGCACCCTGTACAGAAACTGTTAGGAACTACTGCTGCCCCGGAGGAACATCTCTTTTATTCTTTACTCCCTCATAAGGCTCGACATAGAGAAACTTATGTGAAGAATGCTTTTATTGAAATGTTACATCAGACCCATAGTACTACGAACAAAACGGATTGTTGGGTTTGTGGGTTACTTCCCTCAGTAATGCACCAGCATGAATTATTCATTTCCCTACCGTTATCTTACTTAGCTAGCTGTGAAGCCTGGTTCCAATTACTGTCATTGATGTATTCTCATTATGTAGCTGAACCTAAGATATATACTGAAAGAGATTATGAGGCCATTCTGAAATATATAGAACAGCATCAAGGATTTGATGCCGAGGGAAATGGAGGAGAGGGATCCCTGGATCCAAATGCTTGCATGAATGTATATACTGAATATAAAAATGTGACTTGGGTACAAGAGGAAATGCAGGATTTTGAACTGTTCAATTACACTATGTATTTTCAGCATTTTAAAGAACGAAATGTGACTAATGATAAAGCTTTGCCAATCCCTATTATTAATACCACCTCCCCCTTTTGCATACAGGGACGAGGTCATGTTAAGGTAGGGAAGAGTAAATGTAATTACACTTACACCCTGCATATATATAGTACTCCACCTATGATTACCCCTCCCGATGTATATTTTGTGTGTGGTGAGAACGCATATACTTGGCTCCCAAGGGGATGGGCAGGGCGTTGTTACCTCTCATTCCTCTACCCTCCAGTTTATATTGCCCCACCTGATTACCACAAGACACATCAATTGGTTCGGAGGGAGGTATCAGCTAACCGAAATACTAGGAGTTTTGATACTGAGGGTACTGATCAGACAGACACCTCCCTGCAACAATTCGAGGATTTCGCCAAAGGTCTTACCCCCTTTTGGGGACCTATTTTCAATAGCCGTAGTATAAGACGTTTGTCACGAATAGTGGAAAATGTGGTTCAGACCACAACTGGGATCCTGACCGACATTACTGTT
The DNA here is from genome assembly GCF_964261635.1 of Lissotriton helveticus. Lineage (NCBI taxonomy): Eukaryota > Metazoa > Chordata > Amphibia > Caudata > Salamandridae > Lissotriton > Lissotriton helveticus. Next base: position 1,569,365,820 of record NC_136069.1, on the reverse strand, counting down.
GAGCTTCAGGCGACGAGGCTTGTTTCGCTTCAGAACCGGATGGTTCTTGACGTCATCCTCGCAGATAGGGTCGGAGCCTGCCGCGTGATCGGCAGCTCTTGCTGTGTGTTCATTCCTGATTCGGCCCCTACCATTCATCTTGCTATACAGAAACTACATCGATTAGCCAGCGAAGCACATGTGGACAACGGTACCTGGTCTCTTAGTAGTTGGTTTTGGGGTCTTTTAGCTACTTGGGGTTGGAAAATTTTTATGGTGCTTGCTGGAGCTTTCGGAGTCATATTTACCTGCTGCCTCTGCCTCCAATGTGGCCCGGCTTGCTGTTCTTTCTGTGCCACAAGAATAACGTCTGCCTTAAACTTTTCTCGTCAGGCCAAAGTAGAAAAGCAGATGGTTCAGAAGGAAGTTTCAGATCTTATGCAGATCGATGAGGGAGTATTCGTAGAATGAATCTAGTTATATTGGCTATAGTAGGCCAAAAGGGCCGTCTGATGGGATATAAATTCGATAAACACATATTATTGGCCTAATATATACAATATAACCCTATAACTGTATAACTGTATGATTAGATTTCGTTGTATTAATATAGTAACCAATGATTCGCTTTTAGCTCGCCTAAACCTATTGATATGACTGGAGCCATTTTGTTTCGTTTCTCTGTGTGCGAGTATTGTTTCCCTAAAATCACGTGATTACGCTTTCTGTATGAAACCGCGATGGCTGACTTAGCCATCTACTCCATTCGCTAGCTTGTAGCTCAGGGAAACCCAATGTCACACCTGCCCTTCTTGTGGGATGCGCACATTCTAGCAGAGTCCGTTCCTGTACTCCCTGGGCTACAGATAGACAGGGAGGCACCTTACTGACCTGCCCCCGGAATAGCTAAAGCCTAGGCTATTTGCAATCAATTGTGCCTTATATGGGTATTCCTGCTGGCTCACTGACAAGTTGTATCTTTCCTAGTAAGGCGACTCTGTGGTGTGGGTGAAACGTATATATGCCTTGTATCATTTGTATGTATTCAGTCTCCTCTGCGCACCTCTGAGGGTCGTGTAGACTGAGGCTCCCCTGTCAGGGCTTGTATTTGTTGAATAAACGATTGAACTTTCTCCATTGCTGACTGAATTATTATTATCGATATTGGTGTATGGGCTATTGGTAAGTATGGTCCATTAGTATAGATTTTTGATCCTTCAGTAAGCTTTATAAAAATCAGCCAAAAAGCAGTGCAGCCCGGGGGCAGATGATGCGCGTAGGGCATCGATCGCTTCCACAATGCTGTCAGAGGTAATGGGGGCCAGAAGGAACTCCGGCATGTAGCGCTCCAGATACACCAGAGCTACCTCAGATAAATAAGCCTCCTGACCGCCGAGATCCCCAGACAGGCGCGTGGCGTAAAGGGTCTTATAATATGTAAGAAACAACTCACAGACCGCTGGGGTAGAATGAATGGGGGAGCCGTCCAGTCCTGCCATAGAGATGATACATGTGGGGCCCCTAGGGGGGCGTAGTGTGTTGGCCAGTAGGCGACCCGGACGTTCGCCCTCCCCATACCGCCGCGCCACCCAATGTTTCTTAAGAAACGACAGTTCCCTATCAGCCGCGTCCCAAAATTCGACACATAACTCCAAACGGTGGGCAGAAAGAGAATCAGAGGGAGAAGCGAGTAGTTTGCCGTCCGCCGCAGCGATTTTCTTTTCGATCTGATCTAAAGTAGAACGTAGATCGCGAAGGACTCCGGCATGTTTAGAAATGCAAACACCCCTTATGTAAGCTTTAAAGCCCTCCCATAAGACCGCCCATGTGTCAACAGTGCCCATGTTCAAATCAAAGTACTCTTCCATAGCCTGTCTTACCTCCTCACTGAAAGCGGGGTCTGCCAAGGCTCAGCCGGGAAAACGCCACTGCCTCTGAAGAAGAACCAGGCAGTGGTCGGTAAGAGTGCGAGGCAGAGTCTGGACCGAACCCAACCAGCCAGCCACTCCAGGGGAGACCAGCCAATTATCGATTCTAGTCCAGGTGTTGTGGAACCCAGAGTAATGAGTGTAGGCCGGATGGTGTGCGTGCAGATGTGACTCAATGTCTACCAAGGAATACTGTGTGCAAATCTCACAAAGTGCTATACGGGCTTGGGATTTGGAGTCAGGAGTGGAGGCAGTGCTGTCTCTAGAATGGTCCAGGAGAAGGTTAAAATCCCCACCCATGATCAAGAGTCCTGCGTCTATGGCAAGGAGGCGAGTCAACAGGGAGTGATAGAATGAGGGAGAATCAGTGTTCGGACCATACACGCATACAAGTGAGCCCTATGACTCATCAACTGACCAGTGACAATCAAAAATCGGCCTTCGTTGTCGCGATGTGTGGTATTGGTGTGCAGACTGGATCCTTTAATGTACAAAAATAGCGACTCCTCTTGAATATGAACTGTAAGCAGAGAAGTACCTGTGTGGACCCCAACCGGAAGCCATAGAGTTGGCGCCCGTGTCTGCCAAGTGGGTCTCTTGCAGAAAGAGGATATCAGTCTTATGTCTAGCTACATAGTTCAAAACCTGTAGACGTTTCCTGTTATTATTCAGGCCACGCACATTCCACGTTAATAACAAAAGCCCGGAAGGACCGGGCACATTTCCTAGCTGCACCATATATACAATACAAAAAAAGGGAAGTCAGTGTAAAAAAGCATCACATCATATAAAGTAATCCTCATCGTCTGTGAACTAACATAACCATCAAAAATCAAAACAAAAGATCGATGAGCTCGCTCAACAACAAAGCCTTGGATGAAGGATTCTCTTCCAAACAGGTCTGAAAGAAGCTGCTCCACGAATTTGTCTAGTCAGCCAGTGGCTGTCGTCTCTGGAACGCCAAGAATGCGTATGCTGTTGCAGCGCCCCCGGGCCTTCAAATCTTCGTTCTTTATAGCCACTTCCTTAAGGATCTTCTCGAACCTCTCCAGAGAGGAGGAGGACCCGTCTTCAAGGTCCGAAACGCTGGATTCCACCACATTCAGCCTGCGGTCGTGACCCTGAACCTTCGCGTTCATGTCGGACAGCTTCTTGTCCAAGTCATCGAAACGGGCGTCAAGGGCCTTGAAGCCAGCTCTCATTTCGGCTATCATGGCAGCAGCCAGGGGGGCCGAGTCGATGTCCTTCTGATGGGGTGCGGCTTCCGCGGCCGTGTCTGCCGCAAGGTCCGATGCGGCAGTGGGCAGCTTGTCAAATTGGAGCTTGGGCTGCCTCGGGTCCTTCTTGACCATCTTGGCGAACAAGCTGCAGCCAAATTGCAATGAAGATGACCAATATCAAGTTCCCCTAATAGGGCACGTGTGGAAGGCGCAGCCAGGCCAGAGGGCAGGAGCGGAGGTGAACCACAGATCTTATGGCAGGGGCAGAGCCGTTCACGCGGTCAGGAATACAGGCCCTGTAGAATTAACGGTAGGGTAACAGTACCTTCAAGGGATTTTAATAAACAACAGAATTTAAAAACACTTAGAGAGTCGAATCATATGGGCTTAGTAATTTAACCCAATGATGCAGTTTATGCAACAACAGAAATTATATGTATTAGAAGGCTGTCACTTATTAGTAATCAGTGGAAGGAGAGAGCAAAAAGGAATTAAAAAGCGGGTGTATATAGACAAAATGTGTTTAATCTTTTTTCTTTTTTCAAATCAAATTAAAACGTTGGGTACAAGAAAAGGCAAAGATGCAGAAGGGTAAATACATTAGTCTACACAATCCTTACTACATCAATTGCTAAGGCTTTTCTACCTATTACAAAATTAATTGAGTGTTCAATGGTAGATAAAGCCAAAGTCGACGTTTCGGTCTCTATTCTTTTGTGTAGGAGACCATCCTCAGGACATGGATTTCATATCCCTCGTTCTTATATGCGCCCAGACCCGAGATTCAATTGTCTAGTGCTGTTACTGGTTCGATAATTTCGTGAGGTGTGATGAAGTATCCTTATGGGAGCCAACCGGTATCCCAGATGGGTGTAGTGATTTGCACTGCAGCGGTTAACGGTTGCCGTAAATGAACCTGTCTGGTCAGTCGGTTCCAGAAATCACAAATTTAAAAACAGGGTCCTCGTTATTTTTGGATAGCTATATATCGTTTCCAGAGGCCACAGGTTTAGAGAGAGGGTCCTCGTTAGTTTTAAAGGATTCCCTTGTATATTAGAGGGTGTAACAATGCCTTCTTGTCAATGTTTTTCGTGTGAGGCAGTCTGCTCTGAGTCCAATGAGTAAGAGTCCGTCCCCACACAGTAGATGCTTCAGCAAAGGATGCATCAAATAGCTATCCAAAAATATCTCGGGTAGTGAAGGTTGGACCACTCAGCAGGGACGGCCACCAAACTGGGGATCCCGACAGCAGTCAGCGAACCGGGCTATCGGGCCTTCAGGTGCTACCTAGAGGGGCCCCACACCGGAATGAAAGGGGGGACTAGGAAGGTCCCCAGGCCAACCGGTCACAGAGTGCCCTCCAGGCGCCGAGGGGGGGGGGAGCACGAACGCCCACCCTCACTGGCCCACCACCAAACCCCGACCCCCACCCAACCCCAGATCACTCAGGTCCGGCCTGCTCACCTACTCTAGGCCCCGGCTTCTGCAGCGCGATAGGCCCGAAGGCCAAAGGAGCCGCACCAGCTGCGGGGGCCAGGCAGGGGAGAGGCATCCGGGTGACGGGCCGCGGGAGCAGGCCCCAGGGAAGGCGGGAGCAGGGAAAAGCAAACGTGCAGGGGGTTAAAAAGGGCAAGGACTCACCCCGTCCCTGGCGGCACCGAAATGAAGATGGGAAGGCCCCGGCGACGTCCCAAGGAACACCTCAGCTGCTATGGCGGCATCAGGCACAGGTGCCGAGCCCCGCACTCACAGGGAGGAGGTATTGGCGTGTGCAGGGGCTCGCTCAACGCAGAATCGAGGCTGCTGACATCGCCCGACCGGCAGAGCTCTAGTCGGATGCGGCCATCTTGGTCGCCTCCGTAGCCACACCCCTCACCTTCCAAGGATAGTTAATCCACTACTTTACAATATGGCTGTAATGATACATCAAGAGACTTTTCTCTCGGCCATCCCGATTTCACCAATGAAACAACTTTGTTTAGTTCCACATTCTCAATAGTTAACAATAAAGAGAATAACACTTCACACAGTAATAGAAATTTGGAGGTTCAGCTTTTAACACTAATGTTGAACTAAATTCAGGTTGTGTTTTTTGTGTTACCGTAAATATGCAAATATTCATATAATAAAAAGTAGATTGAAGGACTATGAATTTTGCTCAATTAAAAGTGAAATAAGATCATACAGAGGTTTCCCTCACACACTCACAAGTGCAATCTCAGGAGGACTGGGCCACCTCCTTGACAAGCCTCAGATGTTCATGTCCTGTCTTTTACCTCAGGAGAGGCTATAGTGGGACCAGACTGAAAGTGCTGGCGTTTATTTTGTACACATTCAAGATAATTTTAGATTTTCCGGATCACTGAGGAACACATTGTGACAGCCTATCAAAGCAATTAAAACATTCTTAATTAACATGCTGGCTAATATTCACAAAGGGCCCAAAGGTAGCTATCCCTGCTGCTTACCTTTTAATGGTATTTAAATAGAGCCTGGGTTGTGGAGTTGTGAATGCCAAGTTTTATCTTCGGGTGCGTCGCTGCAGGAAGCTGTCATGGAAGATGCTATCTTTAGGAGAAACTGTATGTAAAGCCCACGCATTATATATATTAGTTATGTGCTTTTTGATGTACATTGTAGTGATTTAGAAAGTAACGATTTTTTTTTACTTTGTAGTGTGAATATCATTGCTTGTAGACACTTTGTAGATTCAGAAAGTGAATTTAGTGCTTGTGGACGGGACTTATTTGTGGACCCTGTAAACAAAACCCTTCTTACACTTTCCACCACTGCATGCCTCGTGTCCATGCATGAAGGTGCAGTGGAGGTAAAGACTCCATACTCGTTGCAATCCAATATGCAGGACTGTCAGCAGAGAGGCCCTAAAGATACTAAGGTGCTCATTACGATGTCGGGTGGACATTGCGAAATCGGGACCGACCGACCTTTGGTCGGTGGTCCGACCACATCTATAGGAACCGGCCATAGCATAAGCTCTCATAGCGAAATGGGTGTTTTTGTTAATCCCAGCACCGCTTGGCAGGTACCTGGTGGTGTCTGCCACGTGGTGTTGGGATTAACAGAGGGGCACCATAGGTTCCCCCCAAACCTCCAACAGGAGGCTGCTGTGGCAAGGGGGCCCTGATAAGGGCCCCAAAAGTTGCTTTCCAACAGGCTTTTCATGTCTGTAGGCACAGCATGTAAAGCCTGTCAGAAACCAACATCATAATTCCAACGGTGGAAACGCCATCTGTAGGGGATTATGAGCAGCCTCCGACTGGCCGATAGGCTCCTTGAGCCCATCGGAAGCCAGTCGGTCCGACTGGCCAGTTTCAAATCTGGCAGCCTTCATAAGGCTGTCCAATTTCATAAGTGTCCAATTTGATATTTGATATTTCATAAGGCTGTCCAAATTGAAATCAACGATGGCAGGTCGGAGGCTTTCCGACTTAGATTGTAATAGGGCCTTAAATTGTGTCAGCCCCTAGGGCAGCTTTGTAAATAATCATCCTGGACAGAGGCCACCACCTCCTTTTATAAAGGAAACCAACAACTTCCAAATGGGGTAATCATTGCGGGACAGAGTTCACTGAGAGAGGTGTGTACTTGTCATACCGAATAAGCAGGGGCGGCCTTAGGCATGTGCAAGCTGTGCACCTGCACAGGGCCACCAAACCACAGGGCCCGCAACACCAATATATATCCTTAATATATCCTTAATATAATAATCCTCTGAGGATGGATACATATTAGCGTGGCGGCCCCTGGGCGGGATTTGGCAGCCTCCGGCTCTGTTTCACTTCCAAACACCCTGACCCCCCTCTTCACTGGTCTTCGCGCCTGCGTTCCTCCTGGTTCCTGATTGGCTTCTTTTTTCCCCTACCCACTGCTGGCCCGCTGGTACCTTCCTGAGCTCTGGGGGGCTCTGCCCCGCCCGGACCCCCTCTTCCGGGGCCCCCTACCTAAGCTCCCTGCCCAGGGCTGCCATGAGCCTAGAGCCGCCCCTGCGAATAAGGGATACATTAATTCCATTTATACAAGACTAACCTAGGAACATTAAAGAACCTTTAAAGTTAGTAACTTTTATCTGTACAAAAATACTATGATTTATTAGAAGTTCGTGCATCCTTTTGTGAAAAGTAAAGCTCCTTCGTAGAACCCTTTTGCCCTGAGGTGTCTTCATGGGCTTGAAATAAGGAAATGAAGGACCAACTCTGCTTTACATCCATTTAAAGGGTTTACATATATGAAACACATTTCAGACTATAATGAAATGACAATCACTGCCCTAGAGTACTCCTTTCATCATCAAGGTGAGCTCCCAGCCACCGACTCGACCTATTCACTAAAGCATTTATGAGCACAGGAAGCCACGCTGTAGGAGTACTCTTTGACATACCTTTGTGAATCAGCACCAAACATTCAACGTTATGTAAGAGTACTTAAAAGAGTGCTCATGTAGAGCAACTCCCCGCACTCATAAATACTTTGCCCACCTCACTGCATTAATTTTAACTGATGACACAACCTCACAACCTAGAACTGAGGAAAATAAACTGTACCCTGTAGGTTTAGTGGGTTTCGTTTTTCCAAAGGGGTATTACTAGCTAATTATGAATGAAAATAATTGACAGTGTCTCCTTGGGTAATATGTTTAAGATTCTTGTCAGGCTGAATGATGCACAGGACATGCCGGAAGAATGCTGGTGGCTTTACTTACTGGAACACAAATGTAAACAGGAAAGAAACAGCCTTTCTGAGCAGAAGAAGATATTTCTACTTTTTGGTTTTGGGGTTGATGTGCCAGGGCAAAATGTTTCGTTAGTGATGTAGGGAGAGGGTCCTAGTGTATTTTGGCCACAGGTTGCATCACGTTTTGCACCTATCAGGACCAAGGCTGATTTGCATCTGGCTGGCTTCTGTCTGAGTTGACACTGAGGGCAAAGAAAATACGGACTGGAATGCGACCCAATTATTTGCCAATGGCTAACATAAATGCAAGCATTCCACACATCACATTTTTGTTCTCCTCTTTGACCGTGCTTAATATGCTGAAGATTGAGTGCCAGTGCTGGGAGCTCTGCTCAAAAACCTGTGGCCAGTTCCACTTCCAGGCAGTCCCTGCCCCTGTATCTCACTCTTGCAGGTTCTTGCTTTTTCGCTTTGTGAAGATTTTGTCGTCTTTCTCTTCCTCTGTCTTTCTGACCTGGTGTGTTTCCCTGCCTTGCTCTCAGTAAATATCTGATACGGAAAAATAAGTGCTGGTCCCCAGAAATTAGTGCTGGGAAACCCCACCAGCAACCCCCAGTTCAAATTAAGCACTGCTCTTTGGTACATAGAGAGAACACTCATACTCCTGTTTGGAGACTGGTGTTGCTTCCCTGTGATTGGCTGTTTCCTACTGCTGAAATTCTCTTCTTAAAATGGTACCTTTTCTATGATGCTGTACCAGCAATATTTCCCCTACACTGTAGGTTAAAGACTCTTACAAGCAAAGCGTCAGACCATTTAGGTTTCCATCAGTAATTGTTATAATGATACAGTTGCAATTAACTTTTATTTTGCATACTGTTCTTAACTCGGAATATTATAAATGAGAAGATAAGGGATCACTCCTTAAGATGAAAATGCATCTTTTAAGATTGTCTTTTGCCTCGGTTTTTACAATGACCAGGGTAGATGTCAGAGCACAGAGGTGCTAACAACCAATAACATAGCTTATAACATATACTATTAGCATTATGAAAGTGTAGTATTTTAAGATTGGTTGGCTGCACTCTCCACCATGCGCTGGACAGTCATAAAATGGCTCCTAGCTTCTCCTTTTCTATGTGTAACCTTTTTTTTTTACCCCTGGTCATGGTGCATGTGCCTGATTTTTGAATGTCTTTTAAGTAGCTCTATCCACAAGATTTCTAGAAATTTTATCTCAGCAGCACACTTTGAAAATGTATAATATAAACATTGAGCTATTTTAAGATCAAACTACCAGCACTTGAAAGTAAAACCCTGAGGTAGTCTATGCATGCTAGGTGTAAAGAATATGGAATATAGCAGGGTGACAGTGAATAACTGGGATGTTTTTCACTGAGGGGTTCTGAGTGACATATATTAGAAAACAAGAGTGACGCACAAGTTGTCTATGATGTCACTCGAGACCATAAGGAAAAAAACATCCCTGTTATTCACTTTTTGCACTTCTATAATTTTATGTTATGTTTGGACCCCAAAATCATCTGCTTCTGCTTTCAACTGCTATGAAGGGGACGAGGAGTAATGGGCGTGCCATACGTAACATGGCCTCTCCTTCTTGTCCTAAATCTAAAAAACATAAAATACCTAGCTACGTTTTACCTGATGCTGCCACCAACACCTCTTCTCTCCCACTCTCCTTAAACTGTCCTCGAGTCAGCACTGCACTGCATTTTCTATATTATATATCAAAGTGTAAACTAATTTTGGTCTACGACTGTTTCTACAACTCTTCCTTTACTTTGGTAGAGCACAAGTTAAGCTTACCTTCCTTAGGACCACTGTTTTAGAGGAAAGTAAAGAAGTGCAGATACATACTACTTAGAGTTCCTGTTTGATCCTGAAAAGTGCTGGTACTCTCCCATTAGGTGTATTGCAGCAGTGCTGAGAAGTGTAGGTACTCTCACTTTCAAATGAAAGAAGTGCAGGTTCTCAGTACTGGACAGTACCAGCACATTTAAATCACTGCCTAGGATTAGGTATTGTGGAGATTGCCCTTCCAAGAAAACTTTGAAAAAAAGATCTACATGTGTTTCGGGCATTTTCAAAAGTCTGATTATGAAGTTTCACAGTGCCATTCACTTCCCAAAATGTACATAGCATCTTCCTCCACTTTATTTCTCTATCCTGCCTCTTCATGGCAGACATTAGTGAAATGTTATGGCTGAGTTTCTATTTAGATGGGGTGGAAACAAACAAAGGTACAATAGATCTCACAATTACAAGCAATAGCAACTAGGCAGGGGAAATCCTACAGGTTCAAATAGCATTGCTGCTGCTCAGTTACATACAGAATAATACAAGTTACATCAACTGTACATGCTTATTTCTCAGACCCCAGTAAGGATAATATCATAGAAAGCTTTATTAATATAACAGTTGAAATTCTTCCGCAGAAGTCATAAAATAACAGCCATGGCAATACTGTCCTTGGCCAAAGTCAGCGACAAGCGGATGTATGACATTACAACGCATGCTTTTACATCGCATGCCTTTAGAACGCTGTTTTTACAACGCATGCCTTTACAACGCATAGTGCTTTTGGCCGCTGGATAGTGAATAGTTTAATTTACTATTCCAACTGCAGTCCCCATGGATAGTAGGGAAGGTGTTGTATAGTAAATTAAACCTATTCCCTATCCTAGAGCGCCCCCCAGCGCAATGCGTTGTAATGGTTTGCGTTGTAAAAGTTGCGTCGTAAAGGCACTGCGTGGTAAAAGTTGCGTTGTAAAGGATGTTTCCAGCGACAAGCTATTAAATTCAGAATAAATTATCCTTCATATTCCAGCTTCAAGCAATATGTCATGAATGCAATACTTGTGTCAAAAGCATAAATCTCGCAGTTTCTCAAAATACAGATCTTTCACCATGAAGTGTGAAATTTCCAGCTTGGATAAATAAGCTCAAATCCAGAACAAAGAAGCATGTAATTTTTTGAAATTGCTTTGATGTTATATTCTGCCACACAGGCACAGAGTCTGCTTTTCATGTCCGTTTATCATATGTTAAGAATTATACAAAACCATTACGGCAGGGTGGGCCAGGATCACGTTTGAGTGCCCACAATAGGCTAATGGTGAGCACAGTTGATGCAGAGCAATAACTATGCAACAGATAGCCATAGGTATGTCGAGAACACAATATTGTTTCAAGAAAGGGCACATTTCTTGGAGTAGTCCAAATGCTGCCACAAATGTTCCCAAAATGTTATAGAGACCATCATTATGCCAGTCCTAGCCATAATAAGTCCACAAATGGCTATATTATGAAAAGGTTGGACCACTCCAAACCACTGCATAGTTTTCCATAAACAGACAGACAGGCAGACACACGCACACAAAACCAACCTTCTTACACCCTTTATCACCCACCCCCACACAGACACAAACCAACCTTTTACACTCTTGATCACTCACATAGACACACCCGCACACACACACACAATTCTTAACATGTCCAAGCAAATGTACACACTTCATCCATGAGGATGTTTTACAGTCACTTGCATTTTCTTTCTATGCAAATAGATCCAATAGACTGTTCAACACTTGTGCAAAGAACTCTGGCCACAGTATAGGGATTTGGTTGGTTCATTGTATTACTATAGCCAGGGTAAATGTATCATTGTAAAATGTGCTTTTGCTTTGAACTGTTTTCAAGATCCCTTTTGCAGTACTGCTTCCAGGGACTAGACAAACGTTTCATATTTTTTTTATTTTAGTTTGATTGAGGAAAACATTTTGATGCACTCATTATTCAATGTATTATTATTGTGATCAATTTCCCACCTGTGTTATGTGCTATGACCTCCAGAGAGGATGGCTCTGAACACTGCTGTGCAGCTTCATGTGAGTGAGTGAAAGTTACACACATAATGTTCATATGCAACTCACAGTGTGATCATTGTGTTTTTCAAGCGTCAACACTCTCCGTCTGACAGACATTATGTTGTGCTCAACACGCCTTTCTCTCAATATCTCCTCCACTATCTTTTTTCATTGCAGTTTGACTCCCTAACTCTCTCCCCAGTACCCTTCCTCTCTGCATTTAATCTCTGGCTCTAATATATGCTAAACTACTACTCAGTAGTCTATCTCTCACTCTTTTGTCTTTCCTCAGCAGGTTTGTCTCTTTTTCACTCCATTGATGAACGTTCACTCTTCTGGCTGTCTCTGGGTCATACCGTGATAATTTTAGGAGTGGGTGAAAAATTCTGTTCCGCCTGCGGTGTTCGCGGACTTTTTTCCACACTGCACTCTGCGCAGAGTTCTGAAAAACTCTGGAAAGCGATGCGGACGGGAGATTTTACTCTCTTGTAGCTCGCCAATGTAAGTTGGCGAGCGTGTGTGAGAAAAATCACATGCTAGATCTCCTCCTGAGGAGATTTCTCAATGCGGGGTGTCACGGCAGGTGGCGTTGAGAAATCTGCTGCTTGCATTGAGGAAGCTGCCGCTACTTGAGCAGCCGAAAAGATGGAGCACCCTCTGGTCCGGAAGATCATTGAAGAGATTGTAAATATCCAACTGTTGACTTACCAGAACACCTTCAATCTCCTCCTCAATGTCTGGCGTCAGGGCTCTCAACAATACGGAGACAGCGCTAATGGAAATAACAGATTCCAATAAATTTACGCTAGAAGCAGGACAAAACACAGCCCTAATTCTCTTAGATCTATGCTGTTGCAGTGCCTGGCAGCCAGTGGGGTTGAGGGGCCTAGTCTAGCCCGATTGAGTCATGAACTGGAACACAAAGAACAGGCAGTGTGGCTGAAACCCTTCTATTCTGAGGCAAAAACCCTTAAGTGTGGAGTACCTCAGGGTTCGACCCTGAGCCTCAGGCTTTTTAATATATGCATGAAACCACTGGCGTACCTTATTGAATCATTTGGTATCCAAGTAGTGCCATTTGCAGAAGACACCCAGATTCTGCTAACCTAGGACTATAATGCAACAGAATCTAGGCCCAAACTTGCTGCATGCATAGCAGCAGTATGTCATGGTCTTGGCAGGCGTCTCTATGGGTTTGACCTCTGTACATTTGTCATTCCTCTATAAGGTGTGTGGCAAACTACATTGGCCGTTTGCCACTCCCAAGTATTGGTGACATTGTCCCATGTCATTCATCTTGAGTTCTTGCTTTATCGTTTGACACTGCTCACTATGCTGTCATGCCATTATGTTTTCGCTTATTTTGCGTTATGCTTTTGTATGGTTTTGCCTTTAATCATTGGTTTAGTTTATGCCTCCTCTTTTAGTTATGCTTCATGTAGGAATGCACTGGGCAGTGTAAATGCCCAGGGCGTATGTTTGCCCGTTGTCCTCTAATGCTCTGGGCAGTAGAAATGCCCAGGGCATATGCTATGCCCGTTGTCCTTTTATTTTTAGACCTAAACGACGCAGCAATAGCACTAGGACTAACTTTCCCAGACTCCTGAGCGCGGTGGCCATGTTGGGAGGGGCTCCGGTATCAAATGAGCCCTGACACCCACAAGTGACAGCTTCAGGTTTGAGATTGTCTCAATCTCAGGGATTTGGAAAGCATCGCGCTGTGAATTTGCTTTGACGCAAAGAACAGCGTAATTTTTGGAACATTTGTACATATAATGCAAAGCAAGTCCTTCATAATTGCTGGACTAGGCAGTATTTAAAAACTGTTAGGGACATTGCTCAGCATAACAACTCAGGACCAAAAGTCAAATTAGCCGCAGCATAACCAGCTGTTTTGCAGACTGTATATCAAGGCCAGCTCAAGACTGCTAAAGAGCAGAGCCTTGTAGGTGTGGTAAGCAGTCTATAGATATATACATATGTCCTGCTCACTATTTGAACTGTTATTTTGTAGGAAAAACTCCAAAAACCCACCCTAGGAGGCTGCAAGGCAGGGCTCGGGTGAATATCCTTGATCACGGAGATACTACCAGGGGTGAAGGAAACTCCTAGGAAACTGGTTACAAATCGGTTGTTTTTCCTTTACAGGTCTCCCTCCCCACAGTTCCTTGCTTAGTAAACCTGTCACTCACCTGGGCGCTCCAATAGTCTGCGCCACAACCGCATTCAGACTTAGTGTTACCTGCAGGTGAACATTCTAGCAGCGAGCAAGCCCAGAGGAATCCCAGAGCTGACACAGAAATGGGGTGACTTTAGGCCAATTTGCTCGAATGCAACATGGTTCAGAATATAGCAATTCCCCTCTTATTTAAGCTTCTCAAGCATACCTCCATCTTTCAATACCCTGACCAGCTGCACTGGCATCTAGTTAAAAAGAGGACCAACTTTCAAGGTAATGATGGTGGCACATGCCACCTTTTATAAGACTGGACCTAAATACCTGTTCAATAGGATGGTGGAATACCACCCCACAAAAACTCTACATTCTCAGTCAACAAGGCGGCTGTTGATTCCGTCCACCAAACAGAAGAAATGGAGCCCTCAACCTGCTCGGTCCTTGTGGCCAAGTACTGGACCAAGCTCCCTCTTCATCTCAGATGTATCTCTGAGAAGAAATCTTTCTGTAAGCATCTGAAAACTCATCTGTTCAAGCTGTAGGGTATGGGACACTTCCTACTGGTCATTTGCCTCAGCACCGGGATACTCTCTCAGTAACTGTTGCGTTTTACAAATCCAATATTCATTCATTCATTCCCTATCACTCCACTGATAACCTTTCTCTCTGCTTTCTCTTTCTATCCCTCTCTCTGTAACTCTTTTGATCACCTTTCTCTCAGCATTCTCTTTATAAGCCTCTCTCTGTCACTCTGTCTCTCTTTCATTCCACTGTTAACATGTCTTTCAGCATTCTCTTTCTATCCCTCTCCCTGTAACTCCCCTAATAATCTTTCTCGGAGCAGTCTCCTTCTCTCCCTTTCTCTGTCACTCCCCTGATGATCTTTCTCTCAGTAGTCACTTCCTATCCCTTTCTCTCTGCAGTCTGTTTCTTACTGCCACTCTCCTAGTGTAATTTCTCTTTTCCAGTGGTGCTGAAACAATGGTGTGAGTGGGGGTGCTGTCATCAATGTTACATGGTCCAAGGAGAGTGGTCAAGGTCTGTTATGTAGCCAGTTGATGTGAATTTTGGAGTACACTGTCACTGTTGCCAATATATCACTAAAGCATGGCGCAGTAGTGCAGTGTCATGTACAGATAGTATATGTTTCACTGACAGGTTCACCAAATTTGCTAGTAAAACTATATAGTGCACAAATGACAATTTGTGGGACTCGGGTTTCAGCAAAACATTCTTAAGAAAATGAATGAAAAGTAAACACCAATCTCCGTGTTAAATGAACAAGCAGCAATTTGTCTGAGGACATTTGACCTCTGTCTATGAACCCACAGCAAATGAGGCAAGATCAAGACAAAATGTAACAGCATCTTAAATGCGCACTCACCTCCTGAACTCCAGCATAGTTATTTCTGGGTGTGCAGCATTTGTTGTAATGGGACCCAGACCCTTCTCCAGATACCACCTATTCAAAAGTTCTCAGTCTTATTTGTAGGCCTTGATCGTGCCTGTGAGAAATTGGGTTGCTGGTTGAATGATGAGCTAACCCTGTTCTAGCAACAGCCTCAGTTCCTGTCAGGGTGAACCCCAAACCCTGTTCAAGCACCAGGCGCAATCCCAGTCATTGTGAACAACAAAAGTCACTAAATTAAACTATGCTTAACTTTCTGGTAGATTGGCACAAGAGCAGTCAGGCTTAACTTAGGGGCAATGTGTAAAGTATTTATGCAGCACATAAACAGTAACAAAGTGAAAACACAACACAAAGAAAACCCTACACCAATTTAGAAACATAGAGTGGAGTATAATAAATAATTCAACACAAAAATGAGAAACATTCGATCAGTAGAAATGGAGTTATGAGTTTTTAAATTCTTAAGTAAAATCTAGTGCCTGGAAGATTAACGCGCCAACCGCAAACATCTAGTCGTGCAAGACCTGGTCAAAGTGGAAAAATAAGGCCAACTGGGATGGAGTGTGGGACAGGTACAAAAAGTAGATTCAGGTCGGTCAGTGCTTACCTTTGGTCTTAAAAGAAATTCTGAGAATAATGTTCTGAGAAGGTAAAGTTCAGCGGGCATGGCTGTAGGCGGTGTCCGAGGAGGAAGCGTCATCATCAGAGAGCCATTGGTAATGATTTCTAGGTTCCAACATAGTCCCTTTTTTGGAAGTCAGAAATCTCCAACGGGACAAGGCAGGAAGCTAAAGCTGATGAGATTTCTTTGAAGCCAGATAACCCTTTGGTGAAGTACGGCTGAACAAGATTTGCTGCTATGGAGAGAACGTAGCTGGAGATCCGCCACAAAATCAGGCTGACCCAGGATGCACCTTGGGCGGATGGAGGAGCAGGTTTGTCCCAGTATTCTCTTGGCTGGTTTTCAGAGCAGTTTTTAGCCAAAAATGTTCAAAGTCCCAAGTTTTGGATTTTGGCTAACTGGGCACCTTTAGCCCCACCACCAAGGGTCCAGGTCTGGAAGGACACCATTTGTGGGGGGGCTAGGATTCACTCTGGCTGGGTCCAAGTGTGGGCTCAAGTTGGAGGGAGTCCTAGCAGGAAGTCTTCTGAGTCCTTCCACAGGTCCAGAAAGTGAACTGAAGAGTGGGTCTAAGGGTCTTTTTTTTTTATATCCGATGCCTTCTTTGAAGTTGAAGTTTCTAGAAAAGTTTTCTGACTCCCCTGCTCTGGCTCCACACTGGCTGCCAGGACAATGCAGTGGTTACAAGTCTTTTGTGTGAAGGTAGGGCACAGCATATTCAGTTGCAAGTGGGACTGTGCCCAGCTCCATCCCTCCATCCTGCCAGTTGATGGCCTATTCAGACACACCTAATCCCTCTACTGTGTGGCTAGCTGGAAGGAGTAAACAAAGTCCAACTGCAAGCTACACCCAGTCATGTGACCTAGGGGAGGCTGAGGCAGCAGGCACCAAATAGGTTAGGGCAGAGAAAATCCCAACTTTCTAAAAGTCCCTTACATAATGTAATCAGTTTTAGTCGATTCTCATTACTGTATTCATTATACATCAGTATTCTTATCAACTTTCACTGTTCACCAGTTTGCACGCAGATTTTGTACCATGGAATTAAACTTTGACAAGTGAAGATTAGAAGGAGTGCATCCCACCCCCAATGTTTCTCATGATATGAATATTTGCCCAGCCTTGGGATAGCACCCACAAGATTAAACAGAGTAAAAAGAAGAAAGAGAGAATTGAGTTTGTGACCACACACGAACAGAACATTTGAATCCATTGTACAAGATGGTGTTGTTTTTATTGAAAAAGATTCGTTTTTTTAACTAATAACATACATAAACAATAATGAGAATGAGTCGACGAGAAGCGACACGATATATGGACTTGTATTATGCACGTTATAATGTTTATAATTGATATTGTTTGTTTTTATAGGGGTTAAGAAGCCAAGTAACCACGTAAGCTCTGTCCGGGGCTCTGCCTAGTCAACTGCATTATGGGCGTGTAGTCTGGTTGTTTAGTAAGTAGTTTAGTGAGCAGTATAGATGGCGGGAAAACGTTCACTACAGAGTTATTAGGAAGCTGAATCAATCGACACACGTGGTTAAATAAGGGAGGGCTGTGGCGTCAACAATTTATTCAGAACGGAGAGGATACAGGACGTCTTTTAAAATGCTCATGGCAGGTATGGGAGGAAGAGGGGTGTTAATCATAATCAAAGGGGGGAATGATTGCTTTAAAATATGTTGAAGGGCGAGCACGAGAACATGAACATAGAACCGATAAGAGGCAAAGTTGGGGTAATCCCGAAAAAGATAGTGCTAAAGACAAACAGTGTTTGAATGTAGGAAACTGGTTTTAAAACGAATATGACGTGTCATGGTTGAACCAAAAGGGGAAAGAAAGCTGTTAGGTGCAAAGATGGAGGGATTAACAGAAGAGTGCAAGCCGAAGAGGGGAGACTTGTGAGGATGGCAGCATTAAGGACGTCGGGTAGCATTTGGGAAATTAGATTGTTGTGCAGTTTTTAAATCACCACGAGATTAACAGTGAGAAATACCAGTTTAGTGAGAGACTGGTTAGGGTGAACAGTGGGTGCTTATCAGGGCTGTGGTGGGGAGGTAAAGTAAGAGTGAACTACAGAGCGTTAACAAGCAATATGATATGTTTAAAAACGAACATGTGAATTTCAGTTTAGAGTATAATCTATATTTGTGTTTTTATATAAATGGTAACAGTCATTATTGTTTCTATTGTTATTTACATTGACCCCTAAAGAAGGGCACTAGATTGCCCGAAATGCATTGGGTTTTTATTCAATAAAACACTGCCTTGGATGAATTTTTTGCATTGGTCATGTTCTTTCAAGAGGTCCGGACGGACACGGTTGGAACACAAGAAGTTTGGGAAGTTGGCAAACCTATCCGCGTGTGGCTACAATGGAAATTGGGAATTTGGAAAGTTGATAAGAATACTGATTTATAATTAATACAGCGGTGAGAATCGACTAAAACTGATTACATTATGTAAGCGCCTTGGTGGCGTATCTCAGCTGTGCAACCGGCAGGGACGTAGATGACGCCTCTCTTTTCTTTGTTGATATTAATTAGTGCAATTTGGGCAAGGCACTGTTCACTAGTTTGCACGCAGATTTTGTACCATGGAATTAAACTTTGACAAGTGAAGATTAGAAGGAGTGCATCCCACCCCCAATGTTCCTCAACTTTCTAAAAGTGCCATTTTCACAATTTTAACTGAAAAATCTGACTTTACCATTAAATAGGGCTTTCAATTACAATTTTTCAGACACCTGACATGAAACAATTACCGGCTTCCAATCAAATACTAGCACTTCTTAAAATAAATTTCACATAGTGAAAGACAAATTTAGGAGATTTTCACTACCAGAACATGTAAAACTTAAAAGTACATATCCAAGGCACCCTGCCCTATTGGCTCTATAGGGCTAGGGTGACATATGTAAGAAAGGGGAGTTCAAGGCTTGACAAGGCAGTTATATTGCCAAATCAAATTGTCAGTTTAAAACTACATTCAGGCTGCAATGGCAGATCTGGGATATGTTTTAAGGCAATACGTGTGGCAGGCCCACTAGTATCATTTAATTTACATGCCCTAGGTATGTGGTATACCCCTCTGCAAGGGACTTACAAGTAAGTTAAACATGCCAGGTGTAAGCCAATTTATCCATGTTTAAAGGAGCATGCACAAGCTCTTTAACACTGGTTAGCAGTGGTAAAGTGCATAAAATTCTAAGGCCAACAAAAAGAAAATTCAGCAAAAATAGGAGGGGTGAGGGCAAAGTATTTGGGGTTGACACTGTAGATAGGGCCAAGACCAACAGCGCCTGAATCCCATGAGGCCTCAATGTAACCTGAAGACTCCTTCGAAAGGCCTGGCACATTTATAAACACCATGAAGGCTCCCACGCCACCAGAACAAGCTTGTTCTAAGAAACCAATGGAGGCTCTTTCTCAGAAGGATTCCTCAGCACCCCTTAAAAAAACTGTCAGCAGAGCTGGACATTGCACTGAAAGTCTCAACAGAGTTTGTTTCCAAGGATAACTCCTCTATAAGGATATCACCATCGCTAGGCGTCTCGCTATTATGACAAAGGGAGGGAAAGCCCCTTGACCAATACTGGAGAAATTAGTCAATTGCCATGGAGTCGGATTCTGGTCTCCCGCTGAAAAAACAGTTCAACTGAATCATGAGTCTGGATGCAAGTAGATATATAGTCCCAACTCCAATCATTGCTATCTAATAAATCCAAGGGAATACCAGTTTGCCACCGGATTTACTGAGCCTAACATTTGCTCCACTATCAGAGAGATACCTTGTCTGAGACAGAATTTCCTTTTTTATTTTTTTATTTTGTTTATTGAGTCCAGTCTACATCAACATACAGATCTTATCATGTTATATCACATATTATACATCACAGTATACATCACATTGTACATTCACCTTCTCAGTGATACAGCTGATACTTCGTATTACACCCAGAAGGGTCTCTGTCCTGACAAATCATTGCATTATTTCATCAACACTTTGTAATTTTGATGATCTGATAGTCTGACATTACAAATTCCGCTGTGCCGATTTACACTCTGTACAGGTAGTATCATTTAATGCCTGCAGCCTGCCCTTCGTTACATATCTGATACACCCATCCTCCATTCTGCTCTCGGTCCGAATGGACTAATAATTACTCATCTGTCCGAGCATTTTGGAGATACTGTAGCAATGGTACCCAATAATCCCTAGGCCTGGAGGCCAACGGTAGTTCCTCAGAGTAAATCTCTAAGGTATCCCTGCAATATACCATATCTTTGAGCCAGTCCTTAAATTTAGGAGGACATTTACTGCCCCACCGTATAGCCACACGACCCTTAGCCAGTAGGAGCGCCACCGTCCAAAATTTCCGCCGCCTTACTGATGCGATCTTACACATACCCAATAGGCATGCACATGGCACATTAGGTATCGTCTCTGTCAACATAGCCGTTAGCGCCCCTGTTACTTCCTCCCAGTATTTGTGTACCAGCTGGCAGGCCCATGCTACATGCAGGAAATCAGCCCCCAAAGACTCGCACCTGTAACATTTGTCAGTCAGGCGGAGGCCATATTTGTGTAATTGGGTTGAAGTGTAGTAAAATTGATGTAAAAATTTTAAATGCACTATATGTAGATTGTAGTTCGGCATCATCAGTTTCAGTTGAGTGCAGCTATAATCCCAGTCTTGTTCGCTTATAGTGTCCCCTAACATCAGTTCCCACCTACTTGGTGATTTGTTAATTGTCCCTGTTTGCTCTGACTGTGACGTGGTGTACAAATGGGTGACCAGTTTTCTACGGCTGGATGCAGTCAGTAGTGCTTGTAAAGCTGATAGAGTAGGGGGTTCTGCCGGGCCGGGAACGAGCCGTATAAATCCTTCATTGCCATCTGTAGTCGCATGCGAGCAAACTGCTTCATTTGTGTGCTATGTGGGCTGAGTGATGGATCCTCCCTTTGAATAAAACTACAGCACGGGAATACATCTGCCATAGTGATCAGTTTCATCTCAGCAAGGAGTTGTAGCATCCCCTTTTCTTGAGTTGCCGAAAGAGTCGGATGGTACTCAAGTGGAAGTGCCGGAGCATAAACGGGAGATATCTCGGCTCGATTCGCTAGCATACGCTAAGCTCTCGAGGTACATCGTACTGTTTGTATTTTTTCACTGCGGGTGAAGGACACAGGGTCCGAGATGAAAGCGGTCAGTGGCGTCGGATGTAATCTTGGCCACACTACCAAGACTGAGCTAAGATTTTATTATTGTGAATCTATGGACCATCCTTGGGGTATTGTGAGGACATCAGATCAGATTTACAGAATCATCATAACCAGGGTCCACATAACATAGATCATCCAAATCATCATTAGCCTTTTAAAGTGGCCACCCTCCATTCCCAGGCGACCCCTTTCCCTTTGTGAATGGGTGCAAAAATATTTCTTATGAGCAGGCAGTGGTCCCAGGGAAACGGGCTGCATTTTTTTAAAAAACTGCTTCATTGAAAAAGCAGGCACAGACATGCTGGTCTGCTGACCCCAGCAGGCCACCATCCCTGTGAGTGCTAGCCATTCCCAATGGGGTCACAAATTGCGCTTGCCTCATAAATATTGATGAGGAATGCCATTTGCAAACCCATTGGGAATCGAAAACAGTGTCTGAGACACTGTTGTACATACAGTTTAGTGAGTCGCAAATTGCGAGTCGCAATTCTGCGCAATTTGCGCCTCGCTAAACTGAATGGTCGTACATCTGGCCCTTCGTAACCAAATCAGTGAAACGTTTAGCATAAACATGCAAGCATTTATAAAAAATGAAACAGCAAAATATTTATAAATTAAGCATGTCTATTGATCCAGTTCATAATTTGAAACAAAAAAAGACTCTCTTTAGCATTATTGCAGTATATAGCCCCTCAGGCTGCAAGTAAGGAAACAAATAAATCCTTCCAACGCACTTGTACTGTAAAACTCGAATCATTAGTTTAACTAACATTTTTCTTTGCCTTCCTGCATTCTTACGTCAAAATAAAGACAGTAATGTCTACATTCTATTACAGGACCAGAGGCTTCTGCGTATGATTTCTCTTTCCTTACTGACAAATTTCACCAGCCAATGAAAATTTTCAACATTTTACAAAAAACTAATTTCCCTTGATGCTATAGTGTATATCCACCAATCATAGCCTCTCCAGAACTGAGACCTTTCACGTAACACAAGCCTCTTTCTTTGCTGCCAAGTTAAGTGCTCTATACTTCGTCTTGTTGCCTTATATGATTGATCAAGTATTGCTGGTGAATTGTTTTCTTATCCGCTCACATTTGCGAGCGTCATTGTATTTCTCTGGACTATTTTATTTTCAAAACTCACCGGTAACGAGTGAGTGCTGGCCGTGTGGTGCACGTTGCGACACAGCGCCCGCTCTGGCCGGTTGCAGTGTATTTTCCCTCCTGCAGCTTTCCCCTGTGAGCGCACTGTAAGAAAGTGCCTTGGCGGCACGGTAGCACAGAAAAATACTCTCCGTGGAGCCTCAACTAATCGGGCCCTCGAGAGGAGCAATACCTTTATTAGAGCTGGAAACGCATAGCCCAATTGGGCTGTTTTTGGGGTACGTGACATCCTCGCCTTCTTTTAATGCGTGACACCACGCAGTCTAGTAATTGCCTTTGTGTGGTCCTACGCCTACTCGGGCTGGAATAATTGGAGTTGGCCTAAGCCGAGTGCAGGTTATTTATAGATTTTTGGCTCTCCTGATGCCCTGATTGGACTGCCATAACTCTGATAGTTTATGTAAAGAAGGGGTTTGGCCCAAAGGGGTAAAGGAGGGAAGGTAGGGCCTATTTGACAAGAAAAAATGAAAGTACCTTCGCCTCAAATTCATTTGGAAGTTATTAATACTGTCAGGAAAAAACGAAAATAAATGCGTTTTTCCTAGCCTTCAATTTTGGCTGGTTAGTTCAATTTATTCTTCATATTATGATAAATTTTCACAGAAGAACACATAGTCTACTAAACAAAAAAGTCCATTCTTATACTGTCACAAATACAATACAAACACAATGTACATTTGATCAAATAAATTACACAAAAAGAAAGTAATCACAAAAAAAACAGTTGAAATATGTACACCAACATAGCTTTTTGCATAGTTAACAATACATTATAATCCAAAAGTGTGATGAAAAGTATTTTACAAAGACTCCTATGGTCCAAAGATTAGACTATACTTAATATAGTAGCCAATCCAAAAGTATGATGAAAAGTATTTTACAAAGACTCCTATGGTCCAAAGATTAGACTATACTTAATATAGTAGCCAACGCGTTTCTGTGAAAATTTATCATAATATGAAGAATAAATTGAACTAACCAGCCAAAATTGAAGGCTAGGAAAAACGCATTTATTTTCGTTTTTTCCTGACAGTATTAATAACTTCCAAATAACTCTGATAGTAGCACAGATCTTTGTAATTGTTGCACTAAGGGTTGCTCCCCCTAATTTATTCCTTTGGAATTGACTTGGCCAATTTGCAAGTGAGCATGAAAAGGGGGGGCCCTCGGCCCCCCAGCACGCATGGCGGCGCGGCGACCGTCGCCCCCCCTTTCCCCTTTGTGGTCATTCGGCGGTGGGGGCGTGCCCTGGGGGCGCGGCCCACCGCCGATTGGCCGGCGGCCTTCCTGACCCGGATCCAGGGTAGTGGGTCCGGGTCAGGGGGGGCGGGCGATAGGAGGGGCCGCCCGGCCCCTCGGGAATAAGAGGTGGGGAGCGCCCAGGAGACCCCCTTGTCCCTGGACGCTCCCTCGCTGAACGTTGTGCCCCGCGCTCGGGGCTTCTTTGTTTTTTTTAAACGCCTTTCTTTGTGTTACAGGAACTCGGATCGAAGAAAGTGGGTGCGGCGCAGCTGAATCGCCGTCTGGGAGTACAAGCGGGAGAGAGCGGTTTGTTGATCGCAGTTCGAGCGATCAGGAGAGCGTTGCCGGAACCGGGTTTGCCGCGTGTATTGCTAAGGAGTTTGGCGGTGTTTGAGGTATTTCCGGCGGGGCGGGGAAAGGGTTGGCAGCACGCATAGCAAGTGCGGCCATTGGATTGGGACCGCTCGCCGCATCTCGGCTGCAAACGGGCGCTCACTTAATTGGGGTTTTTTTATGTAGTATTGGTACGAGTAAAAGCGGAAAACCCTCATATCTCCTCATGGAACGGGCGCACGCTGGTTTTTTCTTTGTCCTTGTCCCCACCATATAATCTACAGGTCGCGGTTGGGACGGCATTGCAGCGAGCAGCTAGGTAGCGAAGCAGGGCCATCTCAGGCAGCACGTGGAGGGGAGACCAAAGGAACACGGTGCAGTGTTTGTGAATTTGCAAAAGCCATCATTGGCCATACGATCGGATGCTAGCTACCAATTAATGTGTGTATAATGTTAGCTGTATGTTGACAAGGAGGTTCATGTACTTGTGATTGTTAAAATTTCAAGGGGGACACTTGGTTTGATGCGTGTCGACAATAGTTGTGTAAACAATTGTAGTGGTATGTTGACAAGGGGGGGCATATAACTGGGTTATTTTAAGGTTTCATGTTGGTGCACATGGTTTGATGCACATTGTGTGGGACAGGATTGCATTTCTTGACGAGTTTCACTACTGTGTGTTATTTAACAACGAAATGAATTGTTTGCAGGGTACAGACAAGGTGGCATTTCTTTAAGTGTTCTTCACTACAGTGTGGTGTGAATTGTTATGCGACCTATTTAAACAGTGTCATAAAAGCGTAGGAGGCTGCGCAACACAGGAGAATAAGTGCAAGCCTTTGGGCAGAAGATACCGCCTATTGCACAAGTATCGTTGTTAAGGTCGCAACTGTGGGGTTAACAGTGAAGGTTTTTTAAACGTTTTCCTGCTTTACTACACGGTATTAATACCTGTTTTTTAATTCCAGGCAACTTTAACTACATTATTGGCACGTTTCACTCGCAGACAGGGCACACGACGTTGGGAGGGCCGTGACCGCAGATCCTCATCGCCGGCGAGTGCACGGGACTGGTCGGTAAGAGGGGTACGGGGGGCTAGCATCCATTGCTCCAGGTGGCCGCCGGGTGGGTCTACATTAGGTTTACTCACCCCCTTACATAAGCGGACAAGCCGCTAGTGTTGCGGTCGCCTGTTGCATGGTGCTGAAAGCCCCCTGGTGACCCTCCACCAAAAAGGTACACATAGTTGACCGGTTGTGATATTAAGAGAGTAGGCTGCGGTTGTTTGGGGCGGTATCATGCCAGGTCCGCGGGGTGGAAAAAGGGGGTCCAACATGGAGGCAATGATGCGGGCCATGATGCGGGAGATAAGTGAAATTAAGCAACAGGTAGGGAAAGTAGATGAGTTGGAAGCACGGTTGAATGAGAGGCATGGGGATGCCCCGGGCCCATCGGGTAGGCCTATCCGCAAGAGGGTGGCACCAGTGCCAAGGGGGGTTTTTATCACCCCACCTAGGAAGTCTAAGTCCAAGAGACCCAGGGACGCTACCCCCACCCCAGGGCCAGTAGAGCCGGTACCTTCCGTGCCGCCGGCGGTAGTTCCACCCCCGCATATACCTATGCCTACACCCCTTGCCCCCGTGGTGCCGGTGCCCGTAGGTCAACCAGTAGACGCTGGGCCTGCTCCCCCACCGGTGCCCACAACCCCGGGCACAGGCGTGCCACACCCGGCACCCGCCCTGCCAGCTGCGCCAGTACCACCGGGCATAACCCCAGTGGTACCTGTTGTCCCGGGGGGTAATTTAGAGTCAATGCCCCCTGAATTGTTATCCCAGATAACGGCCTTGATGCCATGGCTCCAAAAAGGGGGAGCTTTCCCGAATTCTGCAGACCATGCAGCAGAGGCGGCGAAGTTTGTGGAAAAAATCAGATCGGCAGCGGTCGCCGACAGTGTTGCCTTGCCAATATCTTCTCCCCTTGCAGGTCCAAGTGTTCCCCAGCTGGACGGAGTTAAGGGGCAGCCGCCCCCGGTGCCCGCACTTGGTAAGGAAGTGGCATTGCCGCTCTTGGGGGACGGTGTTCTACCTTCCAGGAGCGAGAATTTGGCTCAGCATGTGTCATTAGCTGTGAAAGAGATGATTTGGGCGGATAAATACGTGTACATTTATTCTTTGTTGTTAGATAATAGGGAAATGGAGCAGGCGAAATCACTAAAAGAGTGGATGCTCCCAAGCGAATGGAGGGCGCAGTGTACTAGATTTAGGGTTGAGGAAACTCTCAACAACTGGATGAAAGCATGGGCTGTATTCACGGCGATTAAAGCTGAGCGTCCTCCAGATTTACAGGCAGCATTGGCATGCTATTCGAGTAGGATTGTGGGGTGGAGTGAACAGTATTCTGGGGAGGCATGGAAGGGGTATGATGTCAATTTCAGGAAGGCATTGGAATTCAATAGAACATTGCCATGGGACACGGTAGATTCCATGGCTTGGCACAAACAGTTCTCTGATACTGCACCTCCCCCTCAGTTCGGTTCGGTCAAGGTGTTCTCTAGACCTCAACAGCCCTTTCGGCCCCCCCAAACGAGTGAGGTACCTGGGAAGTTTAGGGCAAGTGGGCCAGAGAAAAAAGGGGTGTGCTGGGATTTTAATAGGCGCACCTGCACAAGGGCCGCGTGTACGTTTAGACATGCATGTTCCTCCTGTGGGCACCCCTCTCATCCAGAAACTGCCTGTAGGTCCAAGCAGGGAAACACGGGTCAGAGGGGTAGGGGAAAACCACTATAATATAAACAAGGTAGGCCCCCCCACTCCAGTGGATGTGGTGGCAATGATTCCATGGTTGAATAGATATCCGGACCACACTTCGGCCACCCTACTCCAAGAAGGTTTTTCTAAAGGCTTTAGGATCCCGGCCGCGGGATACACAGGCAGCGCACACTGTAGAAATCAACTGTCAGTCAAGCACAATCCGGCTGTGGTGGCCGCCAAAATTGACAAGGAGCTATCGTTAGGCAGGATAGCGGGCCCTTTTACTGAAGTGCCAATACCCAATTTTGTGTGTTCCCCATTAGGAGTTGTCCCCAAAAAAGAGAAAGGGCAATTCAGATTGATCCATAACTTGTCAGCGCCTAGGGGGACGTCACTGAATGATGCCATCGACGAGGGTATCTGTAGTGTTAAGTACGCCTCTTTTGATCAGGCTGTTCACTTATTACAGGCCACGGGACCCGGGGCGCTGATGGCGAAATCAGACATAGAATCAGCCTTTCGCCTCCTCCCGGTCCACCCAGCCGACCAGCATCTATTAGGCTTCACCTTTGGGGATATGTTCTACATGGACAAATGCATGCCCATGGGTTGTTCGATATCTTGCGCTTACTTCGAAATGTTTAGCTCTTTTCTTGAATGGGCCATGAGACAAGTGACGGGCCATCAGCGGGTCATGCATTATTTAGATGATTTCCTCTTCCTGGGTACAGCGGGATCTCAGGAGTGTGCACTGGCATTGCAGGAATTTTGCGTGCTCATGCGGGCTTTTGGGGTCCCGCTTGCGCCCGGGAAGACGGTTGGCCCGACCACCTGCTTAGAATTCCTCGGCATTGAGATTGACTCACTGAAAGGATGTTTTAGATTACCTAGGGACAAGGTGGATAAATTCAAGACAGCGCTACAGTTATGCCTCCGGAAGGAGAAGGTCACTTTGCAGCAATTACAGGAGGTGGTAGGGCAATTGAACTTTGCACTGAGGATCATTCCCATGGCCCGCCCATTCTCTCGCTCTATTGCGCAGGCAATGAAGGGGCTGAGGGAGAAGCACCACCGCACTCGGCTGTCGGTTGAAATTCGCCAGGATATGCTCATATGGATGGCATTCCTGGAGGATTTTAACGGCAGGGTAGTCTGGCCCGGCCCGCTGACAACATCAGCTGAGTTGGGCCTGTGGACGGATGCCGCCGGGAGTGTGGGCTTTGGCGCCATCCTTGGGAACAGGTGGGTCGCTCAACAGTGGCCAGAAGTATGGCGAACATGGGGCCTGAACAACAACATTGGCTTCCTGGAACTCTTCCCAATATGGGTGGCACTGATGGTCTGGCCCGAACACCTATGTAATAAATCAGTGGTGTTTTGGTCAGACAACATGACGGTGGTGGAATGTATCAATCAGCAGGGGGCGCGGTGTCCTTTCATACTTCGTTTGATCAAAGAAATTGTTTTGCGGTGCCTCAAATTGAATGTCAACTTTAAGGCCAAACATGTCCCTGGTGTTCTGAACAATGCAGCTGACTCCCTCTCTCGCTCCAAAATGCAGGTGTTCAGGGAGCATCTTCCTACAGCAGACCCCTCGCCAGCGCACTTCCCACCAGTACTTTGGCAGATTGGTGCCCCAGATTACAGGACCTCGTGGTCGCTAGCCTAGCCCCCAGGACCAAGACGGCTTACGAAGGGGCGTTTTTGTCTTATTGTTCTTTTTTGGGGCAACAATGGGAAGCGCTTTGGACAGAGGAGGATGGCTTTGCAGCCTATTTGGAATGGATGCATAAGGAGGGGCGCTCGGTGGCAGCTGCGAACAGACATAGGGCAGCGGTGTCATTCTTCGCTCAAGCTAGGGGCTTCCGGGATCCCACTAATACCTTTATGATACGTAAGGCTTTGAGGGGATGGCGCCGTATCCAGGGACATCAGAAGGATAAGAGAAAGCCCATTGGATTGGCCCGGCTGACAGCCTTACTGGGCACGCTGGACACTGTTTGCAGCTCGGAGTGGGAGGTGCTTCTTTTTAGGGCGGCATTCTCTTTAGCATTCTATGGGGCGCTGAGAATTAGCGAACTTGTGGCAGGTTCTAAGTCAGACCTACTGGGCGGCTTGCAAAGGGCTAGTGTGACGATAAGGGAGGACACCATGTGGGTGATTATCCAGAAGTCAAAGACCGACCAGGAGGCTAGGGGTCACACCATAGTTCTCCAACGGGCCCCCGCCAACCCTTGCTGCCCAGTGAGGCACGTGGAATTATTGCACGGACTGCTGGTGGGCTCAGCGGGCAGGGCATTGCTCTGTCACGCCGACGGGAGCCCCTTGACCAGATATCAATTCAGGAAAGTATTGGAGATGGGGGTTAGGAAAGCAGGTCTTGGCCCTAAAGAGTTTGGCTCTCATTCCTTTAGGAT
Source organism: Lissotriton helveticus (assembly GCF_964261635.1). Taxonomy (NCBI): domain Eukaryota; kingdom Metazoa; phylum Chordata; class Amphibia; order Caudata; family Salamandridae; genus Lissotriton; species Lissotriton helveticus. The sequence goes on along the minus strand of NC_136069.1, from coordinate 1,569,336,770 downwards.
TGGGGCAGCAACTGAGGCGGTGGCGGGGGGCCTCCCAGTGGAGAGAGTGAAGACAATTGGGAGATGGTCTTCAGAATGCTACAAACGTTATGTTCGGATTGACATGCTATGATTACATGTCACTCACGCTTGGTCTCTTTCCGCTCTCTTACAGTTTCTCAGACCTGTTACGCAGGGGAGGAATTTGTCGTCGGTCACCGGCAACATACATCAGCACGGAGCGGCAGCCAGGAAACGATGAAGAACAGTGTTTGGATTGTGGGTCATTCATATGTAAAGCGAGCAGAATGTGTCTTTATGTCAGGTGACAAGAGGAAAAGGGCGGCACAACTAGGGTTGGACATCACGTTCTTTGGCAGAGGGGGGTTGTGTCTGCACGAGTTTAGGGGATTCTTGCAGGGGCTCCTAGCACGCCGGCAATCTCCACCGTCAGTGGTGATACTTCACCTTGGGGAGAATGATTTGGCAACACTGGGTAGGCGCATTCTGATCGAGGAGATTATCTCAACGGCGGGTTGGATGGCCAGGACCTGCCCGGGTTGCACACTAGTATGGTCACAACTCATACCTCGACTGCAGTGGCGGGGGGGACATTCGGTCAGGGCGTTGAATCACTCGGTAAAGAGGATCAACACACGGTTGGATAAGTTGTTTCGAGCCCCCGTGTTACAGTCAATACCTCATGGGTGCATCTGGGGCGACAAGTATTACCTGAAGGACGGAGTTCACTTAACAGAGGAGGGGAATGTCTTGTGGTCTGACAATATCTGGGCCTGGCTAGAGGGTTTTGCAAGTAGGAGGGTTTCCTTAGGTAGGGGCTAGAGAGGGGAGGCCAGATCGTCGGTTAACAATGCTGGCCTGTGGCGGTAAGGTCATTATCGGTGAGCACATATTTGAGGTCTGAGGGGGCGGGCATCATCCTATGGAGGTTCCCGCCCAGGGGGAGGGGCCTGCGGGCCACTCCCAAAACTCCAGGGGCAAGGTAATGGATGCTGCAAAGCAAAGGAGTGCGGGTAGGAGTAGTTCACGCTTTCCTTAGGCTGGTAGCCACCCCGCGCGCGTGGACTCATGACGCCACCGGCGCAGAGTAAGGGCCCTCCTTTAGTGGGTAAATGGAGTTCAGGGCGTAGACCGGGCAATTCCCGGGGTAACACTGCGCATGCGCACGTCTCTAGGGGAGGCGCAGCTTGTAGGACCTGACACCGGTAGTGACCCTGCCATATGGCCAGAAATGTACAAAAATCAAGATTAGGATGTTTAGTCTAAGTTAGGAAACAACATGTATTAGAGTTTTGTTAAGGTCAGGCTCTCAAACTTGTTGATACGAATTGTGTAACTAAATGTCCTGCTGATTTTTGTATTCATTGTTGATTATGCAATTAAAAGCCTTTTTTAATTTCATACTTTAATAAATACGGCCGGGCGACTAGCGCCCGCCTTCCAAAAAGTAAAGACGTCTCGTGTCCACGTTCCTGGGTGTTGGGTGCCGGATTGGGGGGGAGGCGGCAGCTAGTCGCTGACCATGTGAAAAGGGGGGGCCCTCGGCCCCCCCGCACGCATGGCGGCGCGGCGACCGTCGCCCCCCCTTTCCCCTTTGTGGTCATTCGGCGGTGGGGGCGTGCCCTGGGGGCGCGGCCCACCGCCGATTGGCCGGCGGCCTTCCTGACCCGGATCCAGGGTAGTGGGTCCGGGTCAGGGGGGGCGGGCGATAGGAGGGGCCGCCCGGCCCCTCGGGAATAAGAGGTGGGGAGCGCCCAGGAGACCCCCTTGTCCCTGGACGCTCCCTCGCTGAACGTTGTGCCCCACGCTCGGGGCTTCTTTGTTTTCCCACCCACCATCCCTGGAACAAAAGTCTTGTAGCAGTTCTTATGTCTGGTTGAATGGTAAGTTTTGAAGGTACGGTCCACAGGTCTCACAGGGTAGTAGAGATGTATCTGTTGGTATATTTTGTGATGCTTTTGTTTAGGAATTTTTCCCCTTTTTAGCAAACCATGTGTGAAGTGAATTGTATTTGATGCCATGTGTCTTTAGGCCTTTTTTCCCTTTGTAGCTATACGTTGATACTGTTATTTATTAGCCAGTGTAGCTGTCCTTTAGAATTTTTCCCATAGGTCGTCGTATTTATTAGGTATGGGGCATGCGGTAAGGTCATTATCGGTGAGCACATATTTGAGGTCTGAGGGGGCGGGCATCATCCTATGGAGGTTCCCGCCCAGGGGGAGGGGCCTGCGGGCCACTCCCAAAACTCCAGGGGCAAGGTAATGGATGCTGCAAAGCAATGGAGTGCGGGTAGGAGTAGTTCACGCTTTCCTTAGGCTGGTAGCCACCCCGCGCGCGTGGACTCATGACGCCACCGGCGCAGAGTAAGGGCCCTCCTTTAGTGGGTAAATGGAGTTCAGGGCGTAGACCGGGCAATTCCCGGGGTAACACTGCGCATGCGCACGTCTCTAGGGTAGGCGCAGCTTGTAGGACCTGACACCGGTAGTGACCCTGCCATATGGCCAGAAATGTACAAAAATCAAGATTAGGATGTTTAGTCTAAGTTAGGAAACAACATGTATTAGAGTTTTGTTAAGGTCAGGCTCTCAAACTTGTTGATACGAATTGTGTAACTAAATGTCCTGCTGATTTTTGTATTCATTGTTGATTATGCAATTAAAAGCCTTTTTTAATTTCATACTTTAATAAATACGGCCGGGCGACTAGCGCCCGCCTTCCAAAAAGTAAAGACGTCTCGTGTCCACGTTCCTGGGTGTTGGGTGCCGGATTGGGGGGGAGGCGGCAGCTAGTCGCTGACCATGTTAATTATATCCCCTGAATGGAGGATTGGGCCACCTTTAAGGAGGACAAATATAGGTTCTACGAGGAGCAGCAGGGTCACTATGTAGAGGACAAGTTGGTTGACGCCTTAGATATTCTGTTCAATATTCTGTTAACAGAGTCATTGAGTCGGCTGTCCCTCAGACTGTCAACCAAGCTCTGGCAGCCGCTCTAAAACCAATTACTGCGCAGTTGGAGAACTTCGCCAGGCACCATGGGTTACTGTACCCAGGTGATTCAGTGTCGATTCTGGGCCCCTCTGACAGAGCGTTGAGTACAAAAGCCAAGTCATCTACGTGACCTCATGCACAGGCCTTAGCCAATCTTCCCCAAGCTCCTTCAGGAGACCACGAGTATTCAGCCCCTCCCGCTCCAGCAGGCGTGACACCAGCATACAAAAGGGCCACAGGTACTGGCACAGACATGGATACCGATTCCTCAGATCATACTTCTCCTCCAAAGAAGACCAAAAATGCAGCACTTCAGCCTTCACTCTCTAACTTCCAGATTTCTCCCCTATCCGATTTCAACCCTCAAGATATTGTTTATCCAAGGTCCTCTGACTGGGCCTCTGCCCCAGAGGTCGTAGAGTATCTGCATCAGAACTTGTGCAGAAGCGTAGACAAAGAGGTTCGCAACCGTTTGCGGGAAGAATGCCTTGTCGGGATATTCCCGACAAGGTTACAGAGACTCCAGACATTGATCCAAATATGTTATTGTTCCTCAAAAAATATGCCTAGGACCCTAAGAAGGGTATCGACCGCACCTGGTGCAGCTGTCAAGGCAAGCTTCTAGATATAAGTGGTCCTCTTGCAAAACTCCTGGAGATGGCTCTAGTGGCTAAGGACACAGGTTCACCTGTAGATCCCAACATCTTAGCGGGCTAGACTATTTGTTTTCTGGGGAACGCCAATTGCGAGGTTTCAGCTAAAAGGCCACATTTTTACTCATGTGAATGGACTCTGCAGAAGTGGGTCCCCTGGCTGGAGGCTTCCTCTTTTGGGACAGATTTGTCAAGGATGTGTCCAAATACGTATTCACCTTTACATCCATGACAAGGCCCAAACCAACAACAAGAGAGTGTTTCAAGCTGGCAATTTTAGCAGGGCCGGGCTCGGCAGGGGCCGCTCGGCAGGCCGCCATTACTACCCGGATCCCCCTTTAGGCGGCTACGGCCGTGGCAGAGGAGACTAGCAAGACACCACCAGAGGTGGCACCTTCTACCCCACAAGGCATAGGTTTTCCAGCCATCGCTTCAATCGAGGCGGCCAAAGAGCAGGCTTCCAGCCCCAAATTACCTCAGGTAATATCTCTCAATACTTAATTTATTCCTCTGGGAGGTCGTGTTTGTCACTTTCTACACAAATGTACAACCATCATACAAGATGAGTGGGTCTTGCAAACCATTCAGGGTTTCCACATAGACGTTTACTAGACTCCACTCTAGGAGTTTCCTCCCTACCAGTTAAATGTTTCCTAACAAGACAGCAATTTTATAGAAACAGAAATAGGAAACCTGGTGCAGAACAACACAGTGGCCTTTTGCGACAACGGCCTCAGGGGCAGCAGCAACGTTTTCCTAGTACAGAAAAGGGGAGGTGGATACAGATTTCTCCTCAGTCTGAGAGAATTAAATCATTTTGTCAGCTACAGGCACTTCAAGATGTAAGGTATCCATTTATTGGCAAATTTGTTACGGGAAGGAGACTGGATGGTCCGACTGGACCTCAAGGACGCATATTTACCCATGCCAATCTTTCCTCCGCACCAGAGTTTTCTACAATTCCGGTGGAAAGACAGATGGCTGGAATATTTGGTCCTTCCTTTCGGGCTTTCGTCAGCTCCCTGGTGCTTCATCAAGCTGATGAAATTGGTGGTGGCCCATCTCAGGGACAGGGTATACGGCTAGTAATATATCTAGATGATATTCTCATTGTGGCTTTGTTGCTTTCCCTGGCATCGCTCAGTCACTTTCACTGGCATCGCTCCACTTACAGATGGCACTCTCCCTGCTACATTACATGGGGTTTGTCATCAACAAGTTCAAGTCAGTCCTGTGTCCAACCCAATCAATAGAATTTCTGGGGTTTGTAATCAACATTCAGACGGCTTAGTTACAACTTCCAAAATCAAAGTGACGAGACTTGAAGGAGCTGAAAGTAGTTTTATCCAAACAAGTCATGTCTTTGCGAGCATTTGCTCGCCAGGTTGGTCTATTTGCTTCCTTGATACAGGCCATCTCTCCAAGTCCCCTCCGTTATCAGGCCTTACAATGGCTCAAAATATGCCACATTCAGAAGGGTTTGTTCTACACGGACTAGGTTCCTCTGACAGGGGACGTCAGGGAGGAGCTCCATTGGTGGCTGACCCACATGGATGCCTGGCACGGCAGCGCTATCTTCCGTTCTCTCCTGGAGATTGTGATAGGTTCCGATGCTAGTCATTTGGACTGGAGGGCTCGCTGCGGAGAAGTCTGCACAGGGGGCAGATGGTCTCTTCAGGAGTTGTCCCTTCACATCAACTGCCTGGAGCTTCTGGTGGGATCATTTGTGATTCGGAACATCTCCCCCAAATTGGTATCTTGTTGCATCCTTTTCAGGATGGACAATATATCAGCAGTGCGATACATTAACAAGCTGGGGGGCACGAGGTCGCCGATGTTGGTGGAGATCATGAAGGACTTCTGGCATTATTACCACTCTCACCAGATTTCAGTGATAGCTGAGTACTTATCCGGTTAATCCAACACAGTAGCAGACTGGAACTCCTTTCACTTGAAGGATTACAGCGATTGGCAACTCCACCCGTCCTTATTCCAGATGATTCACTCGATCTGGGATCCAGGTGCGAAGAACCTGTTCGCCTCGAGGCTCAATCGCCAACTAGAGATTTTCTTCAGCTGGAGACCAGATCCCCTAATGAACGCCATGGCTACCTTCTCGCAAGATAGGCCTACAACCCTGAATTATGCATTCCCTCCATTTGTCCTTATCCCCAGGGTGGCGAACCAGATCTCCAGTCAAAGGGCGGAGACCCTCATGGTCACCTCCCTGTGTAATGCTCACCCTTGATTTCCCGTGCTGTTGGAGTTGATGTGCTATTGTCCTCTCCTTCCTCCGTGTCTCCAATGATGCTCCAGGGTCCTCAGGGGGATTTGCATCCACTAATAATGTTGAGGCAGCTATCCTTGATGGCCCAGAGGCTTTCAGGCAACAGTGGACGTTGCTGGGAATTTCGGAAGCAGCTTCAGATTTCATCAAGCAGGCCTGGGCCCCTTCCAATAGGAAGCGGTACTCGTCAGCAGACCGAGGCTGGATGGGTTGGTGCGTGGAAAGGCATGTGGATCCTGTGGAGGCAGAGTTACCTCAGATGAAAATTTTGTTTCTCACAAGGCCTTAGAAGGTTTAGTATACAGGTCTGTCAACAATTTTCAATCTGCCATCTCAGCGGGACATGCCCAAGTGGACGGAAGACCGGTAGGTATGCATCCACTAATATGCAAACTGCTTAAAGGGAAGGGATTTGTGTAGCGAACCCACCTAAGGCTAAGTATTCCTTTCTATGGAATGTTTCTAAAGTCTTGAACTTGTTTGAACGATGGCCAGACAATTCACAGTTATTGAGGAAACAATTGTCGGCCATGTTGGCCATGCTTCTATGCTTATCTGCTTGTCGGTGCGTTTCTGATGTGAGAGTTCTCAACTTCACAGGTAGAGTATTCTCTCCAGAAGGGGATCCATTTACTATTCCTCCTAGAACTAAAGCGAACTCACGATCCATTGATATAATGCTTTTCTGTCTAACGAGAAAATGTGTGTAGTTAAATGTTTAAAAGCGTATGAAGAATCCACCCGACCGGTATGTCCGGAGGGTTGTACAAGAGTATTAATTGCGTTACAAAAGCCTTTCAAGCCTGTTACATCTGCCACTATTGCAAGATGGCTGAGATCGGTCATGGCAGAGGCTGGTATTGCCACACAAATGTTTGGTGAGCATTCAATGAGAGGTGCAATGGCTTCAAAGTCGTATATGTTGGTACAAATGTGCAAGATATAATGAAATCAGCTGACTGGTCTTCTGCTTCTACGTTTAAACAGTTTTAATACAAATCTGTGGACGATATTTAATCTGTGGTTCTTGATAAGCGTTAAACTAACATAATCCGTAGCCTTCAGTCCTGTGATAGAATAAAACAATTTCTAGCATTCGCACCGAGAATTTTCAATTCTATTAAGGACATGGAGGCGAGGATTATCCCGCCCACTCTGTGATTATCATAACAGTGATGATTGATTACCTGCCTTTATGTATGGGGTGTCTTCCACAGTTATCACTGGTTGCCTTTCTGTTTCAGGTACAGAGCAAAAAGGAAAGTGATCCCTCTCCAAGTTACTTGTCAAAGTTGACACTTCGCGTTCTGGTTCACATTTGAACTCTTGTTGAAGTCGGAAATTACCACCTGCACAGCTGTCGATGTTGGACGGTTGCAGATGTTAATGGCATTACTCGTTTTGAAGCAAAGGAAGAGGCTTGTGTTACATGAAAGGTCCAGGTTATAGGGACAGAGAGACTATGATTGGTGGATATACACTATAGCATCATGGGAAATGTAGTTTTTGTAAAATGTTGAACGTTTTTATTGGCTGCTGAAATTTGTCAGTAAAGAAAGGGAAATCATAATCCTCGCCTCCGTGTCCTTAACAGAATTGAAAATTCTTGGTGCGAATGCTAGCAAATGTTTTATTCACCACAACGTAAATGTTCTGTAAATCAATTAACAGACCACAGGAAGCCTCTCCTAGATGCATAGATCAGCTTGCAGGTCGTTTTCAGTATTGCTCCTTGCCTGGGTAGAATTGGCAAAACAAACCAGCGTCTCTCCTAAACAGAGCGTGAGCTAACCTCGAGGAACAGAACACATGCTGAAAAGCAGTCCAAAGTAACTGGAAACCTGTCTGCCCATCACAAGCCTGCCCAAGCGAGCAAAAATGATCCCCTATGAATAAAGATCATCCTGTAACGCTAGTCTCCTTTGACACCATACCAAAAACATACCTGCAAAAGAAAAGATGAAGCTGTGACCTATTTGTAAGACATGGGATTGATTTTACTTGTTTTGTTACTTCCTGTTTAGACAGAGAGTTTGTGGGTCTCGTAGTGCATTGAAGCGCAGTGGAAATAAACAGTAAGAAAAGGGAATACAAAATACTCAATACTCGTCTCTGTGGTATGTGATAGAATTATTTTCATCTATCCCTATTGAGAAAATAACTATTGGATGAAGAAATGACACACATCTGAACTGTTGTTCTACCCTGACGAATGAACTACCATAAATTGATGGGAGATGGACTTGTTGGCACTTTGTCATTTTTAATACACAGATCCATTAGGTCGGGGACTATCCTCAGAAAACTAAAAAAGCAATGCCCCTGATCTGCAGAGAGTTGCATCTCACCATGGGTGTAGGGGATGGGGGGGTTTGGCATTGTTGCAATTTAACGTCTGGTGAATTAATGGGTGACATGGAAGACCCAGACAGTGAAAGAGCCAGTGGACATCGCTCTTCGACATCCTGGAGAAGTGTGGTTCAATGGTTAGAGCGGCAGACCCTGATGCAGAGGTCTAGCCCGGGACCAGGGTTCAATTGCCCGCCTCGGCGGGTCTTGGGCTCAAAATTCCACGGACCTGATAATTCTCGCCTCGGTGCCTATTCTAATCATGAGTCCCACGCTGGAACTCTGGGCAATAGCTTGCTTAATCTCCACAACGCCCCCCACAACGCTAAGGATGCCTGGTCTCCACCTTGGGGGTGCCCAGGAGTGGACACCTCACAGGGAAAGCCAGGATGGGTTTCACAGCGGTATTCGTACAAGCGCCTTGAGACCCTTGCGGGTGAGTAGTGTGCTATACAAGTATCAATTTACATTTCTTCAATTCTATGTCAGCAGACGGTTACCCCACTGAGAGAGTTTTTCCCACAGTGGAGCCGGCCACAGCTCTACATTTGGGAAAACCACCATTCACTAAACTCTTGATGAGTTGGTGATGAAACACAAGGGTGGACTGGGGATCTGCCAGTTTTTAGCACATGTCCCATTAGCAACCTCATGGAAATCAGGCTGTGTGTTGTGTGCTTCCATTCACCATTTTAAAGTGTTGTGCCTCTGTTTAATTCCAATAGCATGTTCTTCCACCATTTGTAAACATCACTGAGTGTTATGTAGCGCCATCAGTGACTCTTGGCATGTGACACTTAGTGAAGCAGAATCTGTATGATATAAAAAATGTCTGTTCTTTTCATTTACATTTCTCAGGAAAGTATAAACATGCGAAGCATATTCTCTGCTAATCACAAACATGGAGCCTTCTGCACTTTTCTCTGATAATATTACCCAGAGCTCCTCCTCCAGTAGACGTGGCATTGTAACGTGGACAACACTGGCCATCACACTGTTTCTATTTTTGGGCGTTTTTCTTTTTGTTGCCGTGCTGTTGCTGCACGCCTTCTTCACCGTCGCCCACCTGAGGGAACAACTACGCTACATCCTCTTCACGTTCATTCTAGTCAACAACACCATCTACCTTCTCACATGTATGCTTCTGTTTTTATTAAACCTATTTGCATTCAAGATACCAGCAGGGGGCTGCTGCTTTGTTGTTGTAATGGCATCTTCCACTTTCTATAATACTCCCAATGGCTTGGCAGCCATGGCTATAGAGCGCTATATAGCAATCTGTTTCCCACTAAGGTACTTGCAGATCTGCCGGACTGAGAGGACATGGATGGTTGTCCTGCTGGTTTCAGGCATTTCAACTTTCCCAATCTTCATTGAAATTTTGATCTTGATCTCCACCGTGGACTACACATTTTTTCTTCAAAAAGTGTGGTGTTTTCGTGAGTCTATCTTCATGGCTTCCCAGCAGGCAATGCTGCGATTTTCAATTGACGCTCTCAACTTTACTGTAGTTGCTTTGATCATTCTGTACACTTACCTTAAAATTATGCAGGAGGCCAAGAAGGTTGGTGGGGACATAGCTTCATCGTCAAAGGCAAGCAAGACGGTGATGCTCCACGCCTTTCAACTGTTACTGAGTTTAACCTCTTTCACTACTGCCCTTTCTGAAAGACTCACAGAAAAGCAAAGTTTCTACATCAAGTTTTTTAATTTTTTTATGTTTATGGTGCTGCCAATTTTTTTGAGCCCATTGATTTATGGAGTGCGGGATGAAACTTTCAGAAAACATATTAGAATGTTTTTCTTGTGTCCTTGTCATGGAAACAACCCTGGAGGTTCTTAATGATAATCCTCAATATTCTCATCAGCCTCTTCATATTATTGTAATAGCTTAATTGACTCATTTTAATTACTTACCTGCTTCTTGAGTTATTGCATATATATAATACACTTAAGCTGATTTATAGTTGGAAGCTAACAGAAATGTTTCTGGTTTGTATAGGAATATCTAACTCCCCCACTGAAGATTATCCTTAGATGGAGATGTTACTGGTAGAATTCAAGGACGGAGATGTTACTGGTAGAATACTGATGAAGCTGGTAACTGGTAGAATTACTTCTTCTCCAGAAGGAGCACATTGGAGGTAATTCTTCTGGTAGATTCTTCGGCTGAAGAGAAGATGCATGAAAGAAGCATGGAAGATTTTCAATTTGAACGTCTCTAATGGTTTCAGAGCCCGCTCATCTCATCAGCGCATATTCAATTTTTGTATGTAGTAGCTGTATTAGTATTTTGTTTTTTATAAGCTGAAGGTGATGAGTTTCTAGAAAAAAACAGGACAAATTCTTAATTATTAAAAGTTGATTTGGCAATGACCATGTGCTGTTCTCCACTGCCTTTCAGCTAGGTTTGCACTATGTAAATATCACATGCATACAAATGTACATACATGAATGACTTGATGACGGATGCACCTGGTGCCACTCTTATTGTGAGACCAAGAGGAATCATGCTAAGGGACGTATACAACTTAACATATAAAACTAATAATCCAAAGATATTTCAGAAATGTAATAATAGTGAGGCATAATAATATGGGAAACTTACCAAATTGACATTTTTTTTCAATGAAAAGGGTGTCTAGTTGTTTCTTAAATACAGTATGGCAAATGTGTGATTATTAAAATGGCTTCGAGAATAGGGCATGGCACGTGACTTTTGTAAAATGGAAATATGTACGTTTTGATGAGGATAAAAACAATATTGATGTTTATTTTTATATTGCTTATTCATAGGATTTGATGTCCCTTATAAATTAATCACCTGGTACTACTGCCCCTTAACTCAAGAATGCATTTCGTTCCCGTCATCATACTTGTTCGGAAAGAGACTCATCTTGGAATTATTACCTGTTAGAAACTGGGATTTAGGTTGACTGGGGTACGAGCCTTAGTCAAGCAGCAACCAAAATCCCAGTCAGGGTAAGAAGCAGGCAAAACCTAAATTAACCTGTGCTCACCCTCTGGTAGCTTGGCACAGGGCTGTCAGGAACATAATTTAGAACTAATGTGTAAAGTATTTGTGCAACTTTTCACACAGTAAAACTGTGAAAAAAGTACTCCAAAAGATTCCTCACCAGGTTAGAAAAATAGAACTTAATTTAATAAATAAAACAAGACTAAAACAACAAAAATCCAATTTATAGAACTTGAGATATAAACTTTTAAACAATAAACTGTAAAATAGTGCTTAGAAGCAATAAGCGCTTACTTTGTATATCTGGTCGCCCAGGACTGGGACAAAGTCAAACATTCAGGAGAATGGGGCTCTCATTTTCAGTTGAGGGTTTAGGGCTAGATGCACAAAGCATTTTTCCAGTTGGAATCGCCCGATTGACAGAATCGGGCCGTTTGCTACCGGAAAAATGCTTTTTCTAATGTGCAGAATGCAAAATGTGATTCAGTAAATTGTTACTGAATCAAAATTTGCATTTGTGATTCAGTATTTGGAAGTAGAGTGCATTGGGCGTCCCTTCCAAATACTAAGGGGCCTATTATGATGGTGGGCAGATCACCACCGCCCAGCCGACGGTGGCGATCCCCCCGCCATCACAACTACATTTAACCCCCACCATATTAGCATGGCAGGGAGTACCGCATTGGACGGAAAGTCCGTCTGCCACTTTTCCGCCGGTCGGCAAATGTCACGATTGCGGGTCAGGCGGAAACAGCCCACAATATGGTGGCGGTGCCTTGCAGGCACCGCCATCCATATTATGATAGTTGCGGTGGGTATGCCTTTCCAAGGCGGACACTCCGCCATGGAAAGGCATGCAGGAAATGACTTTGGTGACCCGTTGCGGACCCCCGGGGTGTGGGGGGCTGCACTTGGGGGGTACCTATGGCACCCCCCTTCATTGCCATGCATCTTTGTACATCTGGCCCTGGCCCTAAATTCTGATACCTGTGCAAACAAGAGTCTGCACATGGGTCAGAATTACTAGTTGTCTGATAATTATCACACCCTCACAGTTTTTCCATTATAGATTCCGGCAGGCTAAACCTCCTGAAATTTATCAAGAAAAAATTCCTGGAAAAAAGGCAAAGTATATGGAATATGAAAAACCGATTCTGCATTTTGAGCCTCGTTTTCATGTTGAATACTCTAAAAGGTGGCTTGAAAGGAGTGTCTGTATGATATCAAACGAGACATGCGCCTCATTACGGACAACATGCAATTGTACTGTACAGTTCGACCGCCACTGCACACAATTATTAAGTATGTAGCTGCATAGAAGCACTAATCTCAGAACAAATCAAAGGCAGTTATATTTCACCCAGTAGCATGGCACACTCGGCCATGCTACTGGGCATATGCACAGAGCACGCTGAGTGGTGTACAGTAGTGTGGAGCATATACAAACCACACTCTGGAGCACAATAGTCTGGAATATGTGAAAACCAATCCAAATGGCACTCTGCAACACACAAGCAAGCATTGCTATCGCTCTTATTACACTGGAACTTGCATAATTTACGCTCTGTACTGCACAGCTCTCTGGAACATTGGATTTTGGATTCCATGCTAACAGCACTTTGTTGCACTGTTATCTGTGACAAAAGCATATTACATAGAGCATAGTACTAGTCGGACAGATAAACCACATTGTGGCACACAGCACATTGTACCATGTACAACCCACAACCAGCGAGGTACACAGTAGTACTCTCCTGTAAATGCAAGCTGCAATCTCAACAAAGACATTACCATATCCCTTAAATTGAAAGTGTTAACTGTTCTGCGATACTTGGGACATAAGAATAACACAGACACAGTTTTGCACCATGTAGAACATGAGCTCACAGAAACATGAATACACCCACCCTCTTACACAACTGCATGTTCAGGTCAGAAGGAGCTAAATAATCCGACATACAGAGTGCTTCCCAATAGTATGGTGACACCTGATGGCACCCAAACATGCTAATAATATAAGTCCTGATATGTCATTGCACTCTCCAGAAAATTTCTACTGTAATTCCAACTGACAATACAATCCAAAAATACAATAATACATTTGTAAAGCGCGCTACATACACGTGAGGGTCTCAAGGCACTGGGGGGGGGCTGCTACTGATGGAAGAGCCAGGTCTTGAGAAGTCTTCTGAAGGTCGGTAGGTCCTGGGTCTGTCGTAGGTGGGTGGGGAGAGAGTTCCAGGTCTTGGCGGCGCGGTAGGAGAAGGACCTGCCGCCGATGGTGGTTCTCCGAATGCGAGGGGTTGTGGCGAGGGCGTGGCTGGCCGAGCAGAGGCTGCGGTGGGAGTGTAGAAGCTGAGTCGGTCGTTGAGGTATGCAGGTCCGGTGTCGTGGAGGGCCTTGTGTGCATGGATGAGGAGCTTGAAGGTGATCCTCTTGTCGATGGGGAGCCAGTGCAGGTCTCTCAGGTGGGGTGTTTGGTTTGCAATGCATGAAGGGCTAGTATTCATTTCAAAAGTACATCACCCCACTTTTTATAAACACCTTTTATATTTCACATATATACTTTCTTTAAAAGGCTATAATTTTCCTATTGTTGTTTTTATTTTCAATGCTGCCAGCTTTTTTAGTGATTAAATCAGGACATAAAATACAAGACACACCTACTGCTTTTTGTTAATGCCTATTTCTGAAGAATGACAGCCCTTTAGACAAAGGTGCCTTATAATGTTGTCACAACATTGCGCTGTATTACCACTCAAAGCTACATGGTAAGAAGATGTTCCACTATCCTGATGGAACTAGCCCCTGGGTATAAAGGTGGTGCCGATGGGTCTTACACGCTCTGCCAAGGAGTGGCACTTTCACAGCAATGAAATGGATCAAGGCGAGTATCTACAAACCTCAGATATTCTCGTAATCAGGGTTGGACTGGCCTATAGGGCAATCAGGCTGAGCCCGATGGGCTGTTCTGACAGATCAGTGGGTGGGCTGTTTTTTTACCAGTATGTGGGCCAGTTTTATGGCCAGGTGGGCCGGTTTTACTGTTGATTTTCCTGAGATCACCCCAAACACTGCCTGCAGCAAACAAACACGCATGTATTCTCCCATACCTTGCAAAGTACCGAGACAGCGTGTCTTTACAAGTTCAAATCTGGCCTTTTTGCAAATGTGGACCACTTCTTTAGCTATCTGGTTTGCTTATGGGAAGCAGTTTTATTTCAGTCTCCGGGACTATTTTTTGTCCCAGTCTAATTCTGGCTCGTAATTGTGCAAAATGCACAGGTCAGTGCGGGGGCAATGGGGAATGGCCTGATGGGACCTGGATTTAAAAGGACAAAGATGAGCTAGTACCATGCATCCTAAAAGTACAATAGCAAAGTTACCCAGGAAGGCTCTTTTCCCTAGTGTTTATAGTCATAGGTACAGGCGAAGTGTGGCTGTTGGTACCTAGGGAAAAGAGCAACACACTATGAGTGCTAAACCAAACAGACATCACAATTAATACGAACATCTAAAAAGAAAATGTGTTATCTGTTGAAACACCTAAGCCATGTGTTGTGCATATCATAGTTTCATGGGCTGACACTCATTCATTCAGAGCAGGTAACATTGCATTACACAACGTCTTAGCACTAGCTCTCAGATGGCCATCACAGGTGGGAGGTTATCACTCAGTATTCCCAAGAAATTCTGATCCTGTGGGCATTGGTAACTCTGGGAATCAACATATATTATAAGTTCATAGGGAATAGCATGCTCCTGTGTAAAATTGGGTTATTGGCTGACCAATAAAGAGGACTTTTAATTACAATTACCAACACTGATTCAGAGGTTGATATTCTGGATGCTTTATTAGCTTAAGGTCCACGACCATATGTGGCACTGACAACAAATATTGATAGTGATTCAACTTCTAGTGGTGAAAGTGGCTACAGCTCCTGTTCGCCAGAATACAATTCAGACTGAGAGATAGTTTCCATCACTTCAAATTGTTTCTGCACCTGTTGAAGCGGCTCCTACTATAATAGCTCCAGGTGTTACTGCCTCGATTGTGACTGTTCCTATATCAATTTCACAAGTTGTGACAGCACAGACATTGTCCAGTTGCGCCTGCATTGATAAATATTTCTCCGAATACGGTAGTTCAAGGTGCTGCAGTAGGAGTAGCTGCAGCAGGGTTTATTCCGACATTGCAGAATTCCTAGACTGATGCCTGGACACCACCGCTTAATGTTCAGTCATTGAGAGAAGGGAGGAGGATTGTCGTTAACACACTAGTTACACAGAGTGAGATAGGACAATTTGAGGTTGGGATTTTTCCCCTGTGGTTTGAAGAGACTTAGGAGAATAGGAGAGTGGAAATATCAGAAAGATCCTTAACTAGTTAATAAAAGGAAAGACCATTAGATGTCTCAAATGGAGTAGGAATTAGAAGAAATGCTTAGGGGATGTTTCAAGAATTCACAGCTGGATCATTATCAGGAAAATTATCTGGTGTATTTAAGTAAAGAATTCACAAGACGTGCAGTTGCTACTCATAACAAATTGACTGAATTTGCAGGAAAACATGTAGTGGATCTTTCAAAGAGTATACCATCACGAAGATGTTTTAGGGCACGATTAAATGATGAAGCTATAGTCGCAAAATGCGATCTTCAGGATCAGGTTACACATTGCCAAATTAGTAAAATGCATCGGCAAATGGAGCGATTTTGACAGATTAGATTTTGATTTGATCTGATTAAAAATGTATAAAGCGCGCGATTGCCCAAAGGCGTCTTGGCTCTGGGTCCGATGCACAAAGGATTCTTGAACATCATAGTGTGTTACCTTAACAGGTGAAAAGCCATGTTTTCATAGCTTTTCTAAAAAGCAAAAGTGAAGGACTGCTTGTTATCACAATCGGGAGGAGATTCCAGTTTTTGGCAGTCCGCAACAAAAAACTTCTCTCTCCCCAACTCACCTGCTTAAACCTAGGGACTTGTAGAAGTTTTGTGGGGGCCGATCTCAGACTTCTGGTCGGCACATACCATTTCAAGTGTAATCTCAAGAACTGTGGTCCTGACCCATGCAAGACCTTAAAGGCCAGGCACAGAGATTTGAACATAATCCTTTTTTCCATAGGTAACCAATGAAGGGCCCTCAGTCTATGGCCAACTGGCTCAGATCTGGGAATATCAAGGAACCAGCCTCGCAGCAGCATTCTGCAGACGCTGGAGTTTTGAAAGATGTTGGGCTTGGATCCCTGCATACAAGGCGTTGCCATAATCCAGTCTGGATAATGCCAAAGCTGTGACCAATGTTTTACGTGAATCATGGGGAATGAATGGGCAGACTCTTCTAATCATCTTTAAAATATAACAGATGGTTGAAGAGAGGTTGTTTATCTGGGTGTCAAAAGTCAATTTGTTATCAAATATGACTCCTAGATTTTTGACCATGCCCACTGGTATTGGGCAGATGCCCAACCTGGCCAGGGCCGGACTGTGAACCAAAACCGGCCCTGGAAATGTGCTCGGCCGGCCCCCCTGGGGGAGGTTGGGGGTGCCGCTGAGCTCTTTGCCGGGGCCGGTTTTCGGCCGATTTTGGTACAGGGCCGATTTTGCAGCTAAGCTGCATAAACGGCCCTGTAACAAAAACGGCCCCCAGGGGCCAAAACGTGCCCCCAATCATGCGGCGCACCGGGGGAATGCCCAGTGCCCGCAACGGTTAGTCCGGGCCTGAACCTGGCTGGCCACCAATTAGGAGACCAAAAATCTGTCTTTGATCCCAACAGCATAACCTCGGTTTTGTCACTGTTCAGCTTCAGGCTGTTTAGCTGCATCCACTGATCTACCTGCGTCATGCAGTCACTGAATCGCTCAGCTGTTTCCTCCAAGTTGCCTGTAACTGACACCGCTATTTGGGTGTCATCAGCATACGATACTGGAAGAAACCCACACTGCCTGATAATCTCTGCCAGAGGAGCAACATAAACATTGAAAAGCGTGGGGCTCAGGGAAGAACGCTGAGGCACTCCCCAAGGAGATTTAAAGGATATGGATGTAAAATCTCCCAGTTTGACCGAGAATGATCTGTCTCTTAGAAAAGATTGCATCAACATGAGTGCAGAGTCTTGAAGCCCCAATTCAGCTAGACGAGCACAGAGTATCTCGTGGTTCACAGTGTCGAAGGCCGCTGAAAGATCCAATAGAATCAGGGCGGCCTTTCCTCCTGCGTCTAATGTACTCCTGAGTCCCTCTGCTACCATAACCAATGCAGTTTGTGTTCCTATGCTCTTCCCTGAAACCATATTGTGATTGGTCTAAAAAGTTTTTAGATGTTATAAATTCTGTCAATTGGTTAATAAGCAGTTTTTTTAAACTTTGGCTGGAGATGGGTAGCTGCTGGGTTGTTTTGGGTCCGGATCCGCTTTTTTCAAAAGTGGGAGCACCGATGCTGTTTTCCATGTGTCTGGGAATTTACTTGACTGAATTATCTCAGTGAACACAAGAATTAGTTGTTCGCCAAGAATTTCTGAGAATATGTGCATCACTTTGGGTGGGCATGGTTCCGTGAGACCCCCGGACCTAATGTTCTTCACCGTCAGACTGATTTGTTCTGCTGAGGGGGTAAAAAGCAGAACCCGGTTTTGGAAGTAGAAACATCCATGCCCTGCTTGAAGTCTTTGACTAAATTGCTGGCATTATTATTACTCTTAAAAGATTCAGATACTGATGTAACTTTATCTACAAAGAACTTTCCGAGAGTATTTCAGAGTTATGTACTACTTTCCATTTGTTTTACAGCAGGAGGATTCGCTAGTTTTTTGACTGTAGTGAAAAGCTCCTTGCAAAACTTCTTGGCCTCACTTATTTTTTGTGTATAATAATTCCTTTTTTACCCTATGAACAATTTTTTATATGCCGCTAGTGTTCGTGCATATTCCTTTTTCCTATCTTGGTCATAGTTTGTTCTCCATTTCCTTTCGGCCCTTCTGCAGATTTCTTTTTGTGTCCTAAGGTTTTCCGTGAACCAAGGTACTGACGGATTTTTCCTCCTAGGAACAAAACGTTTTGTAGGGGCTACAATATTGACCGCGGACTTAATCCATGAACAAAGCCTATCTACGGCCACATTGCTGATAGGCGCTACTTCCGGTTTAGTACTAGCTAATAAATCCTGTAGCGTAGCGGCGTCAATATTGGCCCAGTCCTGATAGGTAACTAGCCTATGCTCATTTATGCAAGTTTGCTGTCCCTGATCTATAGTTACAGAGAGCAATATAGCTTTGTGGTCTGACCAAGGCACCAGTATTATTTCATCAATTTTAATGTTGGAGTTGGAGGAGAAAATCCCGTCCAACGTGTGCTGGGCCACATGTGTATCCTGTTTAACAATCTGATCTAGACCGAAACTGGCCTTTGCCTCAACCAATAAGGTTGTGTTGTCGACGGCTAGTTTTTCTAGGTGATAATTAAAATCTCCTAGAATCATAAAATTGGGGCCAATAAAGCTATATTCTAGGATAGGGCTAAATATATCCAGGAAAGGAGTCCATGCCCTAGGTGGTATATAAAGTAATAGACCTTTTAGAAATGATTACTGTCAGTTAAAACCTGAAAGGATAGAAATTCGCAATCATGGGACCTACCTGCTGTGGATCCCCTTACTTGTAGCTCTTCTCTGACAATAATCGCCAGCCCCCCTCCCCTCTTCCAAGTTCTGTATGCTCGAATAGTGGAGTAGCCAGCTGGGAGTACTAGCACGATGTCCACTTCCGAGGCCCTATCTGCCCAAGTCTCTGTTATAAAAGCCAGGTCCAGTTAATGAGACTCAATCAATTCCACCACCTCCGTGTTGTGTTTCAATAACGATCGTGTGTTAAGTAGCATCGCCTTAACAACCTTGGTAGCCTTCTTAACTCAGGGGTACAACTTGGTTTTAGTGCGTTGATTTTCATATGATTAAACATCAGTTTACAATGCTCACACTGCTTGGTCTCAGTCTGCATGTCTAAGAGAGGACATCCTGGTTTACCCTTGATCATATATAACTTGTTGCGAGTGTACGTTCTGCCAGGTGATCTAATCGACAAGAATGCAGGGGTTCTGGCCCTAGGCCCGGAACAGGCGTGGACGGGCGCAGACGGGCTTGCCTTTGGCACGCCCACTGCGCGCGTCCGCTGCACGTTCATTCTGGAACTGGTTTATGAAGGGTAATCAGCAGTAACAACTAGCCCGCTCATCACCCGGAACTAGCAATATCCCCAGAAGTGTATGGAAGGTAATGCCTAGAAATCACCCTCCGTTCAAACGGCACTTGCCGTGACAGACCGGGGTGCGGGCAGGAAGAGCAATGACGTCCCTAATGAAAGTGCAGAGTGCAGCAAGGATAAACGCAGTAGCAGTCTTATTTTTAAAACGTCAATAGTAAGCCTGTTTGACGAATATAAAATACCCAGTGCAGTCGGTATAAGAATATAAAAGTTATAGCAGCCTTATTCTTAAAACATAAGTGTAATGCCGGTTTTAAACAAACATCAATTAGCAGCACAGTGGAATCCTAGAGAGTAAGTGGGCAAGGGAACAGGAAAAGAAAAAGAAACCCAGAGATGCAGCAGAAATAAATAATAAGCCACCAGCAGCACCTCCAGACAAAGATAAAGCATTTTCCTTTCCAATGAGGGAAATACCAGAGGTATGTGCATATACCATGGAATTGAGGTGATCGAGCAACACTTACAAACAATTTTCTGAATTTGAGAGAGAATCTTGCACAATGGTATACGCAGGTTGACAGATTTTGTTAACAATTCAAAGGTTTTGTGGACTCATTTGGACTAATTTGAATACTTTCTTTGACATTGCTGTGCCAAGAGATTGGGGCTGAATGTGGAACAGCTGTACAGTGGCACAATCTGAACCTTTGAGAGATGTGCACACTTGTGTATCCTCACTTTTCGAAAGAAAGAGTTCCAGCGAGAGACACTGAATGCTGAAAATCAATAGAACTACGCAAAGGAATCAGTGCATGCTTATAATAAACGAGTGGTACAGGTGTTTAAACAGCTCAGTCGACATGAAAAGCCTGAGACAAGTGATACTAGGAGTTTTTTTCTTGGATTACGACCAGAGCTCAGCATGCATATACAGCAAAATGTGATTTGTTGGCAGACAAAACCTTTAGATAAGATCCTGAGGTATGCAAAATACTGTAATGATGAGCAAGACATTAAGCAGAATAGATTAAAGAGAAATGTATGCTTGTACAGACAAAGTTGGTACAGAAAGGATTTCAGAATGAGACATTTTGAGGAAATGTCAGTGGAATGCAGAGTGTTGCTTTCAAGCTGGAGGTCAGACTGCTCAGGGAGCAGTTAGTGTTTCCCAGGGTAGAGGCAGAGGTGTACTGCTTGACCCGAATTCTAGGATAGACATTGTAATGCAGAAGAACATGACTCCTTGTCATTATTGTGGCATTGGAAGAGGGAGTGTAGGCAGAATCTGAATGGAGTGAGTGGAGATGGACAAATGCAGGGAGTAAATCAAATGCAAATGCAGAATAGTCCAGTTCAAGTGTCTGCACAATGAATACAAATGCCAATACATTTGCAAGTTCCCATGATGCTGGTTCCGCCAGCTCCAATGGCCCCACATTCTGACAATTCCAAATGAAGGTGCCTCAGGGAGGAGGAAGATTGCAGGCTTGGCATAGGCCAAAGAGGACCATTTGTAGAAGGAAAAGTTAATGGCCACCAAGTTTCATTTCTTATTGTCACTGGAGCCACCCAATCCACTGTTAGAACAGTGGAAATCCCAGACCCAACACTCTCTGAAAGAAGATCCAAGTGTGGGTGTTACAAATAAACAGATAACAAATCCTGTTTCAGAGAAAGTTTCTGTAATAATAGGTTCATTTGAAGAGAACCATCAATTTGTAACATGTGATTCAACTCCTGTAAATCTGTTAGGAAGTGATCTTTTATGCAAACTAAATTGTACCACTCAGTGCACACCAGATGGTGTTGAATGCCATATGCAGGACGAAGATGTTGAATTAAAAATGATACATCAAGATACAGCTGTAGGATTATACCCAGTGAGGACAGAAGAGGATGTATCTCCTGATTTGAAAGATATAGTAAACCCAAATGTCTGGGACTTTACAGGAAGAAATATCGGACTGATCCACGGTGTAGAATCTGTCCGAATTATAGTAAAGCAAAATGCAATTTTCCCATGAACACTACCTTAATATTTTTTTGCAAGACACAGTTGCAAGAATAATGCCAGTGATTGAGCTTATGCTAAAACAGGGAATTCTAAAAGAGATTTTCAGACATGCTGGCAATTCACATATTATGCGCTTACAGAAACCAAATTGAAAATACTGAATTGTACAGTATCTTTGAAACATTAATAACATAGTTGTTCCATTTTGTTCCATGGTACCAAATCCAGCAGGAATACCTTTTAGATTTCTTGCACTGTAGAACAGTTCACGGTTGTGGATCTCTTCTCTTTTCCTTTGCTTGAGGACAGACAGTTTTCATTCTCATCCGTGTTTAGAGCTAGAGTTTTGGCATGACGCTGAGTACCACAAGGAAATACAGAAAGTCCATCAATCATTAATAAGATTTTGAAAAGGAATCTTGAGGCTCTGCAGATGCCTTGCAATTCAGTTCTCGTACAATACATTAATGACCTGCTTGTGGCATCAAATATACAAGAGGCTTGCGAACAGGATACAATTGCTCTAATGAATCATTTAGCTGAGAACGCACATAACGTGTCTCAGAACAAGCTGCAATGTTGTCAAAAAGAAGTTCAATATTTGGGACTCATGATTGAGAAGGGAATGAGAAAGGTGTCACAAGAGAGAGTTGAAACCATCTTGAAAATGAATCTACCAAGAACTCAGAGAGAAGTCGGAATGTTCCTGGGAATGGTTGGTTAATGTAGACAGTGGATACCAAACCTTTCCATACTGGTCAAACCTTTACAGAGGCTGACACACAAAGATGTGCTTGATCCACATACATGGGACAAGGGTTGCTTGAAATATTTCCTAGAGCAGATATAATGTTTCTGTTGTGCCCCTGCACTAGAAATGCCATATTTCAGTAAAGTGCTCACATTACTTCACCGTGAGAGTGAGGGCTGCACTCTCTCAGTGCTCACTCAAATCCATGGAGATAAACAAAGACCTGTGGCATATTTTTCTGCCACTCTCGAGAAGCAGCGCATAGATCAGGATTACTCACTGGAGCCGCACAGCAGCCTGCATAAGTAGGCCTGGGAGGGGGTGGCTGCCAGGGAAGGTGGGAGGTGGGGAGCAACGGCGAGAATGAACAGCAGGATGGGCAGGGACAAGCGCAACAAGTGGAAAAAGGAACCAAGTTCCAAACAACCAAGCTCACAGTGATACCTGCAAAATGACAATAATGAGCAAAAATAAACAGTGACAAATACAACAGCGACAGTTGTACAATGCTAAACAGATCACAACAGTACCAGCTTGAGAAGCGAACCCACAGGTGACTGCGGGACCGAAACCGAGGTCACTTGGCTTGAGGGCGGGGCACCAGGGTCTTGCTCTAGGCAAAGACTGCGGAGAGCGGCGTGCAGACCAGGGATATCAGGGTTACTATTAAAAAGAAACAAGAAGAATTCCCTAGATCCACTGCTACAGTAGAAGAGCAGGGCCAGCATTTAGAAGAAGACGGAGTAGGGTACCTGCAAGTCAAACTTTAAAAGATTTTGTTTTTTGCATAAGTAAAAGTAAAGGCGGAGAATCAAATCTGCTAGCTACAGTCTACTAAAGGTCATACTGTAGACAAACTTGTGTTTTCTTATCAAAGCTAGATGTAGAATCATGGCAGGTGTCACTTTAATAGTTGCATTATTAGTAATCATAATATTGTTAGCTGGGCTCAGTTTTACAACAGAGATATAGATTCCTGTATCTATACTTACAACTACAACACCTGAACACCCAACAGATGAAATAAAATTGAAAGCCTCATTTGCTGACTATTCAAAAAAATAGTTTTTTACTAACCATTATTCTATATTGGGGGCATGGCCAAGTAATATTGCAGACAAGATGTGAGCCTCCCTAGCTTCCAGTCAGTTTGCCCGAATATCCTTATAAATCCTGCTAAACTCGGCTGCGAATCGCAGAGAGAAACTAATATCGGCCTGCGCCGTTTACCTGAATCAATGGAGCCGATCAGCGAAGATGTAAGACATCCGAAACACTGGGATGGGATCAGCGAAGGGCGTAGTAGCTAGCCGCTGTCTGGGCTTGTGAGTGGGAGAGGCCTGATGTGGATGTTGGTCGTGGCTCACCCTGCGGTGGTACCTGGTGAACTGTGGGCTGGCAGAAGTGCTGCTTTTCTTCCCGTTCCCCCTTGTACCTCTCACCTGCCTGAAGTGATCTGCTTCAAGAGGTCCCGACAAGACAGCGGATCGGAGTGAAGCTGAGTCATAGTGATTGGGGACACGAGCAGCGTCCTCGACCTGGTCCTGCATGTAGGAACAGCCTGTGGTAAATCCTGTCTACGGCTCCCCCTGTGGAAGAGCCTTGTATCATTGAGCTGGCGTGAGGGCGGTATCCTGTTGTGCTTTCCCCCCTCCTCCCTACACCCAACTGTAAGGATTGACAGCGTGCGGACTCCCACAGGTAGTTGAAGTGGAGCAGGGGTGATCTGCAGCGTACCTCGAAACACATAGCAGCCACGGCCCGAAACTGTGGGTAGGTGCGGCCTGAAACAGACATTGGTCCCTTATTCCTCTGAAGTAAAATTGAGGTGTACCAGCTGAGTCAAAGTGGTACTGAAAAAGCCGGGATTGGAGTTGTGAGTAACAGCTGCAGCCGGGGCCTGTGCGTGGGAGGGACCTGAGGTGGATCTCGGTGGTGGTTCCCACCGCGTTAAGCCTTGCGAGCCAGAGTCCAGTGGTGGGTCTGTGGCCTGTTGTGCTCTTCCCCCTTCTCCCCATGACTGCCTGCAGAGACTGACAACGGGTGAACCACTCCAGCACATTAGCGGAGTGGGTGGTGCTGGAGCGCCGTTATGGTGAGAGACATTGCGGCCGTGGCCCGAGCCTGTGAGCAGGTGCAGCCTGAGGCGTGCAATGATGGCGGCTCCACCCATAGTGGGGATTAGCGGAGGAGCAGTGGCCCTTCACGATTCCCCCCTTCTCCTGTATGTTGTCAGATTGGGGGGAGGCACCGGCGGAGTCTAGCTGGGGGCTGTGTGCTGGGGGCCACCCCAACTTGAAGAGGAACAGCCACCTTGACCAGGAGGCTGGGGCATGGTGGTGCGTAGATCCGGAGTGGGGGACCCAGCTCAGAAGAGAGGGTGCAGAGATCGCACACAATACTGACTGGGCCTGGAGGGACCCGAATCATTACTGAGGAAGGCAGGACCCACAGAAGGTGATCGGCGGGGCAGGCGGAGTAGCGAGGAGCAGATACTAGGTGTGGCCTGTCCTGGCACCAGGGGTGCATGAGACTGCCACAGACTCCCTCACCTATTTACCCTAAATCATGCCGCCGGCTAATATAAATGGAGGGGGTGGTCCCTGAAAGCCACAAATCAAGTGAATAGCCCTGAGACTTGGGAGTGTGCCCACCTTCACAAAAGAATGAAAACGCAACACCTCCGCAGTTACAAGATCGGAGTGATGGGGGTGGGCCTTCCTGGTCTTGGACTCCGAAGTGTACTGGGCACAGCCGCCTTCTGGACACACTCTTTTGATTGAGCCCTGTGTGAGGATCATTTGGCCTGATGAGGTGTGCAAACTATTCCTGGGGAGGAGTAACTATGCCATAGCAACTGCAGACAGACACTCAGTGTGGGGCCGAACTCAAAATTAAGGGTCAAAATGGGCAAGGACAAGGCTCAGAAACCAACCAGATCCAATACCATTACTCAATATACCACCCCTAGACACCCCCCTCAGCAGTTGACCAGGCAAGCTGGGGAAGCGGAGCACTATTTGGGGGGAGAAAGCCCAGAGCCCACTAGAGTGGAGTTTATGGCAGCCATTTAGGGCTCCAGGAAGGCACTGGAGGACCGCATAGACACTGTTTCAATTGATGTTAACCTCCTATGAGCTGTCGTGCTGGAAGTGGCTGACAAAGTCACTAGCATCGAAGCGAACATTGTGGAGCTGAGAGGGGATATGGTAAAGCTCCAACAACAAGTTGCATGGATGACCATGGCCACCAAGGAGCACTGTGCGGAAGCTGGAGATGGTAGGGCAGGGTCCAATAACATATGCGTGTTAGGTATTCCGGAAATAAGTAGAAAAAAGAGCCACTGAGCAATTTCTAGAATACTGGATCTGCACACAACTATGACCTAAGGGCTTATCAGGCATGTTTGCGGTTGAGAGAGCCCATAGGGCCTATGTCCGCCCCCCCCCGGGTGCACAGTCCCGAACAATAATAGCTAAAATCCTTAAATACCATTACAGGAACTGCATCCTGCATGCAGCAAGGGAACACCAGAATCTCCAGTTTGAGAACAACAAGGTCACTGTGTACTCTGATTATACAAGGCAAGTCCAGGACCTTCGGAAATCCTATCTAGGGGTAATGGGCGAATTACAAGAATTGAACTTGCAATATATCCTCCTGTACCCTGCAAAACTGAAGGTCGATAGCAGGGGCAAAGCACACTTCTTTGACTCCCCAGAGGACACGTGTGAGTGGCCGGAAACCCGGAGAGAGAGTCTGCCGCACCGAGAGCCGCGAGGGCAGAAGAGAAAATGGGGAGTAAGTCCAGTCAAAAGCCCTAGACAGCAGATTGATTGGGTGGAAACACAGAACACGGTTGAGCACACGCAGCTGAGGATCACTGTCGGTGAGGACAGATCACTACAGCTGGATGTGCCTGCGGACGATGGCACAGCGATCACTTCTCTTGGCACTACTCCTGCTGAGTTGGGGGCAGAGACTCAGACCTTGGGGCCGACAATAGATACTGTGCCTGAGACGCTTGTGAAAGAGACTCCTCAGGGGGAGGGGGATTAGGAGATGTGCAAAAGTTTGGTGCCATGGACCACAGCCCAGACCCTGCATAGATGTACGGTAAAGTTGCATAATGACTAGGATGCTGTGTTGAAAAGTCAACTGGATGCTTGTTCCGAGAGATATGTTGGGAGTTGTTCTGCTTGCAGGAGTGGTAGGTCATCAGTGGCAGTGTTGCAAAACTGATACCGTTGCAGCAATATGGCTGCCAGTAAGTAAAGGGTGGGCGGACTTGGGACAAAAAGTTACTTGTTGCCCCTATTGGGCTGATTGGGATGCTGTGCACATCCTGGCACAAGAGTAAGGTGGGCAGTATCGACTGTGAAGTTTGCCAAGTATTGTCTGTGGGTGGGGGGTGGGTTAGTTTTGGCCCTTGTTTATGGACCAATGCAAGTTGTGTTATGAGAATGTGTTAGTTGAAACATCTGAGCAGTAATTCCAGAGGCACAGGCTGGCAGACAATTCGGGCTGGATTGTTCCCAGGGGGTGCAGTGTCAAGACTGATTTGCATGCGGCTGACTCCACACTGGAATGACAAGGTGAGTAAAATAAAGATGGATTTAGGCTCAGATCTCTATACAGGGGGTAAATGTTTGACATTGTTCAGCATTCCGTCCATCAGCTTTTCTTTTTGCATTTGTCACCTCAAGTGGGACGGGTATGCCCAGATATAGGTCCCTCGGCCACCATGCCAGTGGAGTCAAATTAGCTTGGCTGATGAAAGGTGATACCCTGAAACCGGACCCAGGATTCTTGTTTCCAGTCCAGGGAGAACCTGGCCTGGCAGTTCGGGCTGGAGTGTTCCCCTGGAGAACAGAGTCAAGACTGATTTGCATATGGCGGGGTCCAACCTGGAATGGCATGGTGAGCAAAATAAATGAGGGATTTAGGCCCATATCTCTGTACTGGGGCGAATGTTTGACAGTGTTCAGCATTCCGTCCATCAATTGTTCTTTTTGCATTTGTAAATAAAAGGATGCAGAATCAACTCAGCTTTTTACTCTCTTCAATGCAGCAAAAACCATGTGGCTTTGTTTTCTAATAATTAGTTAAAGCAGTTGGTGTCATGTCTGCAAGATAAATGGCCAGAGTGATGGCGAAGCATTACTTTACGTTTTGGTGAGAACCATTGTATTTTGTTAGGACGGGTATGTTCCTTGCATATTACACATGTTTTTACTCCCATCCAGAGTGCCCTACTGCTTGCATATCCAATCTTTTTTTTTTTACCCTGGCAACACTCTAATCTAAGCATGTGTGCAGAGGCCTACGCCTGTCAATGACCACAAGAGTTTAAATTTGCTTACGTATATTTGACCGGTAGTAAAAAAATCACTACACTAGAGCCTGATTCCTGCTACACCTGATTACGCTACATGGGGTAACCCAGAACCAGGGAGAGCACCATGGGAGGGGGGGGGAAGAGAGGAAGTGCGGCAGATATAGCACCCTGGATAACACATGTAGTGTAATGTGTAGTATTTAGTACAACTGTGTAATTAAAGTATTTTCATTCTTGTAAAGATAAGCGCTCAGGTGGACATCAACTTTATGGTGTTTGTTGGTAGATTGTTGAGTGCTGAGTTGCCCTCTTGAGAATCTAGTGACTGCTCTTCATCACTACCCTGAGAGTGAAGTGTGGTAGGGTTGTTCCTGGCCAAGTATGCAGGGCCATAGTAGAATGGACCCTTGCACATCAGTGGCAAATTACCTCAACTTCCATGGAAGATGCCTAGTAGCTCCTGTTGCCCCCATGGCCCTCCGAACGGAGTCTGTCAATAGGATTGTCAGGCAAGGTGAATTTTAATCCTGCTATGACAGCACTGCTGTATATTTTGTGGTTGGCACAACAAGAGCCAGTTACAAATGCTCCTGCTGAGCTGTATTTAGTGACGTTATGGCCTGTGCCACTTCCCTTAACCAAAGCAGTGTAGAGAATACATTCAAGAAGGGCCCAGAGAAAGCAAAGCAAGCCTGAAAGGGATGAATGTATCGTAACATCCTATGACACTAGACCGCACAAATATTGTATTTGTAGAAACAAGGCAGATCAGATTGTGTGGGCGACTGTTTCACATCTCATTTCAGGGTCTGAGGTACCCACAACTCTCTGCAGTGTCCCAGCACCAAGAAAGCCCAACTGCTGCAATAGAGTGTACCTCAGGGACTCTACATTTATCTCAGAACTGAGAGCCGGAATCAACAAACAAAGCAGGATAAAGGACAATGTGGGACAATTCCTGTTAAAACATATACAAGTTAGATTTTTGTAAAGGTTCCATATTGAACTGAATTACTTGAAAGTGCTCTCAAATGTCACTATAGAGTAAATTAGGCACATGAAGTAAATTTATTTGGCTTAGATCACACAATTTAGTCATACAGGGAAACCTGGATTTGATCCCAGTTAAGCCACTGGCTAGATTCATTTATTTTTCTCAATCCTGTTTAACATTAGAGGACAGTGTTTTTGTACAATTCTGTCATATAAATCATATGTTGTATTAAATAAAAAAACAGATCACAGGTTATGCGGACACAATATCTAAAAAGGTGCATAGTGAAGGTAAGGGAGGGATTGACACCATGTGCTAAAATCATAGACTTTCTCAGATTTTACATAGCTATTCAACACAGTCAAAGTGCATTAAGTATGGGCACTGTGATTCCAAGTGCAACTGAGGTGGGGTTAATGAGTTTAGAGGCAAGGTCAAGGGCATGGCTAAATAGAATAAAATATTCTGAAACTATTTTGTTGATCTTTCACTAGCAGGTAACATCATGTAAACCAACACACACCTTCAATAAGAAGTAAATGGAAGTTAAATGAATTAGTCGGAAATGCACTACTTTATGCTATGAAACCTCTATAGCTTAATGTGATCACTGCATATATCTGTGTGTGTGCAACCAGAGAACCACATAATTTAATTCGGTTGGTGTAGCAGTGAATAGTGGCTAGTGTATTTCTAGTGCTACGAGGCCCCAGCCTGTAACAGAAAGCACTGTGAATGTGCAAGTCCTTATTTTAAACTGCTAGGAGGCCCCAGCCTGTGACAGAAAGGACTGTGAATTTGTAAGTCATTATTTTAAACTAGCATTACACACAGTATAAGATAGGCTGCCTCAAAATGGATGTATGACATTACAACGCATGCTTTTACCACGCATGCCTTTACAACGCAGTTTTTACAACGCATGCCATTACAACGCATAGCGCTTTGGGGTGCTGGATAGTGAATAGTTTAATTTACTATTCCAACTCCAGTCCCGTGGATAGTAGGGAAGGTGTTGGATAGTAAATTAAATCTATTCCCTATCCTAGAGCGCCCCCCAGCGCAATGCGGTGTAATGGTTTGCGTTGTAAAAGTTGCGATGTAAAAGCACTGCGTGGTAAAAGTTGCGTTGTAAAGGATGTTTCCCCCTCAAAATGCATAAAAACGTTAGGATTAAGATTTAAAAAGTACTTCCAAATTAAAGATTTTAGTAACACATAGACTGTACATAGTGCAAACATTTTTTAACAATCCATTAAAAACAGACACTTCACCTTTCAGCTAGTAAAACCCATAAAACATTTTGCAAAAAGAAAATATCTATCATTTTGTTCAAGTGACTCCATCAATTGACACGAATACCAGCTTCCAAGCAGCCTTTAAATTTGCAAACTAACCAATTGCACACCTTTACATTTCTGGCAGGCAACCTCGCCAGATGGTTTGTTTCTTAATTAGCAAACTGCCCCTCCCTCGTCCTGACAGCACAGGAGACTCCACCCTCTTAAGCTGAGGCATCTTAACAATCATGAACAAGGGCCATTAGGGCTAATTTATGGACAGTCCTTGTAAATTACGGATGGTTGGACACCCTAAGTGTAATAGATATAATAAAACTCAGACAATGATTCACTTTCAAGAAAATTGATTAAGTGTACACGCTTTTTGTAATTAAAAAGCTTACCTCATATATTCATAGTATGCCAGTAATGTTCTAGAATCTGTCTTCAGTTTAGTGTCTAATGCCTCTCGTAGCACACTTTACTTTAAGCTAAAGTGCAACAGAAAAGAATACTATATTTATGTGTAAATGTCTCACTACATGGCAAGTTAAACTTCAAGTGATTGTACCTTAAAAGAGGTGTAAAATGTTTAGGATTCTTCTGAGGTCCTTGTGGGAAAATGGGTTGTTGATTGACTGGGTTAGAGCCCTGGTTCAGCAACAGCCGACAATAGCTTTGAGGGTGAATCACAAAAAGTCACTAAATTAACATGTGCTTTAACCTGGGCATACACAAGTAGTGAGGCTTAATTTAGAGGCTATGTACAAAGTATTTATGCAGCACACAAACAATATTAAAGTGAAAACACAACCCAAGAAAAATCCCAACCAAGTTTAGAAGTCTAGAGTAAATTTTCATAAATTATTTAACACCAAGATAACAAAAATCCAATCATTCGAACTTGAGGCATGAATTTTCAAAGGTTTTAGCAAAAACGAGTGACTAAAAGATCAAAGAGCCAACCGCAACCATGAAGTCGCATGAGACTGGGTCAAAGGCAAAAGTTAAGGCAGACGGCAATGGAGTGTAGTTCATATATAAGAAGTGCATTGGGCTAGGCCAGCAATTACCTTCAGGCTTAGAAAAATCTTTGAAGAACATTTTCTGTGAAGGTAAATGTCAGCGGGGCAATACTTGAGGAGATGTCCAAGGACGGACCGTCATTGCCAGATGCCCTTGGGTCAACGCCATTGTGAAGATTTCTATGTTCGGAATTAGTCGCCGAAATGGAAGTCAAAAATCTCCAGTGGGATGAGGCAGAGGGCTGCATCTGAAGAGAGTTCAATGAGGTTGGATACCCCATTGGTGAAAGGGATTTGCTGCTGCGGGGAAGAACATAGTGGGAGAAGCCTAGCAGTCAATCCAACCGGTGATACACCTTGGCAGATAGGCCAGAAGGTTGGTCCAGGTCTACTCCTGGTTCTCAGAGCAGTTTTGGGTCAAATTTTATCTAAAGGCCTCGTTATGATAGTGCAGTAATCAAAAGAGAACAGAGATAACCTGCCCGTAATGATCTAGTATAGGTCCTTATATACTTATATCAACCCCGGAACCACACATATGAACCTCACCACATGGTTACAAAAATATAAGGATTTTATTGCATGGAAAAACAAACTTTCTCAATACATAGTATTTACATGAATTATTGCATCATATAACAATTATTGTCATTTAATATAAAAATAACTCAATCACATCATCACAACAAACCCACATGCCAGCCAACACTTTCATACCAACATGCATACAACTCTGGTCACAAACAACACACAACTCCACAGATATATCATAGCCAATGGTTGATCTGAACGTAATAGATGGAAAACAATCCACTAGGGAGGAACCCCAGATCGCTCAGATGGTCCCCAGATGTAGAAAACGCCAACGCGCGTTTCGGTGTATAGCCCCAGCCAGGGCTACACCTTCATCAGGGCGGGAGTATACAGAGGCATGGTGGGCACAGGATGTCTGTGAAGAAAATACATGCATACTTTAAATAGACACAAACTTTTACCAATCCAGAGAGAGAAATGGGGTTCGGGGGATCAGGATAACAATCATAAGTAATTGGTAGAGAGAAACCGATTGATTCATATTTAGCACAAACAATATTTATTCGACATGACACATAGACATGCACTACATGTCTAACATAAAAACTTCAAGAAAACACTCAAGTATAGATAGTGAAAACATTTAGACAAGGTCCCAAGAGGTGCCAGAATCTCCGACACACCCGATAAAGAAAGTGAATTTAAGGCTTAGAAAAAGAATAGATCACGTGCACCCAGCAGAGAGGTAGAGTCCAAAGAATGGATATATTGTATTTCCACACCCCAAAGTGGTTAACACCAGCATGCAATAAGATGTTTCTGCAAAACTGAAATATACCGTTTTCAGAGATTTGAGGCACACCAAATATTCAGATGTATGCACTGGCCTCAACAAACAAGATAATTGCACAATCCAGATGAAAGGTACTCCACTTGTATGTCTGGGAAAAACAGGAAGGGGATAAAAGGAGGGAATAAGAAAAGGCCATCGGTCAGCTTGTTAACATTATAAAGCTGGAATGGCAGCGATAACCAGAGGTTAGGCGGATAAAACATACCAAGAGATTTTAAGCTGATATGAATCAATCGGTTTCTCTCTACCAATTACTTATGATTGTTATCCTGATCCCCCTGAACCCCATTTCTCTCTCTGGATTGGTAAAATGTTGTGTCTATTTAAAGTATGTATATATTTTCTTCACAGGCATCCTGTGCCCACCATGCCTCTGTATACTCCCGCCCTGATGAAGGTGTAGCTCCGGCTGGGGCTATACACCGAAACGCGTGTTGGCGTTTTCTACATCTGGGGACCATCTGAGCGATCTGGGGTTCCTCCCTAGTGGATTGTTTTCCATCTATTACGTTCAGATCAACCATTGGCTATGATATATCTGAGGAGTTGTGTGTTGTTTGTGACAAGAGTTGTATGTATGCTGGTATGAAAGTGTTGGCTGGCATGTGGGTTTGTTGTGTTGATGTGATTGAGTTATTTTTATATTAAATGACAAAAAATGTTATATGATGCAATAATTCATGAAATTACTATGTATTGAGAAAGTTTGTTTTTCCATGCAATAAAATCCTTATATTTTTGTAACCATGTGGTGAGGTTCATATGTGTGGTTCAGGGGTTGATATAAGTATATAAGGACCCATTGTTAGGCCTATACTAGATCATTACGGCCAGGTTATCTCTGTTCTCTTATGTTTACTGCATTTTCCCCGCCTACCTGCCCTGAAGTGACGAGGGGTCCCCCTTCTACGTAGTACTCGTTATGATAGTGGTCAGTCGGACTGCCGACCACTATCGCAGCGGTCAGGAGACTGACCGACAAGCAGTCAGTGGTACGACCGCTGCATTAGGATGTGACTTCCAGGCTGGTTGTCAGAAACGGCTCCTTTTCAAGGCAGCTTGTACTGCACCCCATTTCCTG
Source organism: Lissotriton helveticus (assembly GCF_964261635.1). Classification (NCBI taxonomy): domain Eukaryota; kingdom Metazoa; phylum Chordata; class Amphibia; order Caudata; family Salamandridae; genus Lissotriton; species Lissotriton helveticus. The sequence continues at coordinate 1,569,303,441 of NC_136069.1, read as the reverse complement.
GACTGCAGCACAAGCTGCTGTGAAAAGAAGCACTTCCTGCACATTCCTGCACCATGTGCCGGGCACCATACGGTGCATGGCACACAGTGCGTAGAAATGAGTGGGAGCACTACATGTACCCCAGGGCAACTTTCCAGTGGCCCACGAGGGATGGTGTCCCTGTTTGGTCCCCCAATATCTCTGTCCAACAGCCTGTACATTGTGGTGTTCCGTCCATGAACAGGCTGTCGTAAAGGTATATCCAAATCCTGACGGATGTGCCTGGTTCAGTACTTCCTCCACTCTGGGCCACAACTCTGACCGCCACCCTGCCGTGTCGAAATCTGCCCCTGTAGCTCTAACCCAGAGGCCAGCAAAATAGCCCTTGGCGAACCTTTGGGTAATCCTGGGTGCAGGTGACTGTGCAGGGCTCAATGGCAGGGCTGGCCTCTGATGGTGCAAGACAGGCTCCGAGCAGCAAAGCAGTCCTTCCAGGCTACTGGCAGAGTGCACAGAAGGTCACAGCAGCAGGCAGTTCTCTAAGAGTCCATCTGCAAGTCCAGAAGTGAACTGAAGAGTGTGTCTGAAGATCTTATTTTAATACCCTGGTGTACTTCAGCTGGAAGGTGGGAAAAGCTTCTGAGAATATAATTTGGACTGCATGGAATTTTCTGACTCCCTCGCCATGGCTCCAAGCTGGCTGCAGTGACAATACATGGTCATTAGGCAGAGCACACCCTATTCAGGCATAAGTAGGGCAGTGCTCAACTCCACCCCCATCCTGCTAGCAGATTGTCCAATGAGGCACACCTAATCCCTCTATTATGTGACTGTCTGGTAGGAATTCACAACCTCTATCACCTACAACCAGTCATGTGACTTAAGACAGGCTGCAGGCACAAAGTGCTAAGTGCATGAAAATGCCAACTTTTTCAAAGTAAAAGACACACAGATGATCTACGGAATACAGAGCAAGTCAAACATTCACCACCAGTCATCAGATTTGGGTTGAATATATTGTTCTTTGGCTCACCGTGCCACCCAGTTCAGAACCAGCCATATGCAAATCGATCTTGACCATGTGCCTCATGGGAACAGTCCAGCCTGAACTGCCGAGCCAGGTCCTCCCTGGACCGGAAACAGGCATCCTGGGACAGATTTCGGGCTACACCCCTCATCAGCCAGGCTAGCTTTAAGCATGTAGCACAGTGAGCCCAGGACCAATGTGTGGGCATAACCGTGGCACTTAGGGCGAGAAATAAAAAGACACACAGATGATGGACAGAATGCAGAGCAAATGAAACATTCGCCCCAGTCAACAGATCTGAGTTAAATCCGTCTTTCTTTTGCTCACCATGCCACCCCAATTCAGACCCAGCAATATGGAAATCAGTCTTGACCCTGTGCCTCATGGGAACAGTCCAGCCCAAACTGCCATGCCAGGTGCTCCCTGGGAAAGGAAACACGCATGCTGGAACCGGTTTCCGGGCAACACCACTCATCAGCCAGTATAGGTTGAATCCAGTGGCACAGTGAGCCCAGGACCGACGTCTGGGCACACCCAAGCGCACGTAGGGCGAGAAAGTAAAAGACACACAGATGATGGCTGAAATGCAGAGCAAATTAAACATTCACCCCTATACAACCGATCTGGGTAAAATCCATTGTTCTTTTGCACACCATGCCATGCCAGTCCAGTTCAGACTCAGAAATATGCAAATCAGGCCGAGAAAGTGAAAGACACACAGATGATGGACGAAATGCAGAGCAAATCAAACATTCACTCCTATTCAACAGATCTGGGTTAAATCCATTGTTCTTTTGCACACCATGCCATGCCTCTCCAGTTCAGACCCAGACATTTCAAATCAGTCTTGACCCTGTGCCTCATGGGAACAGTCTAGCCCGAACTGCCAAGCCAGGTCCTTCCCGGACCGGAAACATGCATCCTGGGACTGGTTTCGGGCATCAGCCCTCATCAGCCAGGCTAGCTTGAATCCAGTGGCACAGTGAGCCTGGGGCCCACAGACGGACATAAACGGCACACTTCGGGCGAGAAAGCAAAATACACACAGATGATGGATGCAAAACAGAGCAAATCAAACATTCACTCCCTGTCAACAGATCTGGGTTAAATCCATCGTTCTTTTGCTCACTTGCCTCCCCAGTTCAGGCCCAGCCATACGCAAATCGTTTTTGACCCTGTGCCTCATGGGAATAGTCCAGCCTGAACAGCCAAGCCAGGTCTTCCCTGGACCGGAAGCAAGCATCCTGGGACCGGTTTCAGGGCATTACCCCTCATCAGCAAGGCTAGCTTGAATCAAGTGGCACATGGGGAGCTAAAAAATTATGGATTTAGGCAAACATCTCTGTACTGAGGTGAATGTATAGCATTGTTCTGCATTCTGTCCATCAATTGATCTTTTTACATTTGTCACAACGAGTGGCACGGGTGTGCCCAGACATTGGTTTCCGAGCTCTACATGCCATTGGAGTCAAGCTATCCTGGCTTATGAGGGGTGAATCCCCGAAATCGGTCCTAGGATGCTTGTTTCCAATCCAGTGAGGACCTGGCCTGGCATGTCAGGCTTCACTGTTCCCATTGGACGCAGGGTCAAGACTTATATGCATATGGCTGGGATCAAACTGAAATGGCATGGGGGCAAAAAAACTATGATTTTAGCCCCAGCTCTCTGCACTGGGATGAATGTATGGCATTGTTCTGCATTCTGTCCATCAATTGTTCTTTTTGAGCTTTTTAAAAGTGGTATTTTCAAAATTGGAATGAAAAATCGAACTTTACCATTAAAGAGGGTTTATCATTACAATTTCATAGGTACCAAACATGACATATCTACGTGCTCCCAATTAGACATTTCTGCTGATGAAATGTTTAAGGAATCTTCACTGTTATCCTATGGTAGGGGTAGGCCTCACAGCAGTGAAAAACAAACTTAGGCATTTTTCACTACCAGGACATGTGAAACTTAAAAGAACATGTCAAACCTTTTAGTTACACAGCACTCTGCCCTCTGGGTTACTTAGGGCCTTCCTTAGGGTTGACTTATATGTAATACATGGGGGGTTTAGGAATTGACAAGGGGGTTTAAATGTCCAGTCGACATGGCAGTTTTACAGTGCATTCAGGCTGCAATGACAGGCCTGAGACATATTTTAAAGTGCTACTTAAGTGGCTGGCACAATAAGTGCTGCAGGCCTACTGATAGCATTTCATTTGTAGGCCCTGTGTATATGGCATACCACTCTACAAGGGACTTATAAGTAAATTAAATATGCCAATCAAACCCTGTTTAGGGGAGTGAGCACAAACACTTTAGCAGAGGTTGGCAGAGGAGAAGTGTACAGAGTCCTAAGGCCAACAAAAATGAATTTCATCAGATATTACAGGTAAGTAGGGACACACTTTGGGGGAAGACCACCCTAAGACTGACAGGTCTAACAGTCCTCATAGCTTTTTTAAAATAACTTAGACATTCAGAAAGTGTTTGTGATATAACAATTAATTTAACTGAATAGTGAAACAAAACCTGTTCATTAAAAGTAAGGAATCCTCCTTTCAAGTATTCAAGTATTTAGTGTTATTTCCTACTGAAGACAAAACCCCTTTTCTTGATCCATCAACAGAAGATGTTAGCATTTTGGAAATTTGTCACATATCAATACCTAAATATAGTCATCAACATCTGAACCATTTAGAAGTTGCAAAGGGCCAAGCACAGTGTTGCACCCTGTGTGCATCCATGTTAAAACCTTTTGGTCATTTTGAACTACAAACATTTTTGTTGTGATGAACTCCTCTCTGCTGAAATGTAAACCACCCTATGGAGAAAGCGAAATCATTGGGATTTATCCTTCACAATTGCTTCAATCTTCAGAACCAAATTTTTACCATGGCCAAGAGCGTCCTTGATCAGCTTAGGCAGTTAGTTTCTCAGCAGGATCTGAAAACTCTAGTCCAGGCATTGGTACTGTTCAGACTGGACTATAGAAACTCTTCTCTCTGGTCTCACAATGGGCACCTCTGAGAGCAGTGGTTCATGCAGCTGCCCATTTTGTGACAGGTCACAAAAAATGTGATCACTTTTCTCCTATTCTTCTAGATTGGCTTACCATTGAAGCAAGAGCCAAATTTAAGATTGCATGCATCGCCCACAAATCCCTCCACAACATCAGGCCTTCAAACCAGGTTGAAAAAGTGAACATCTCTGGTGCTAAGTGAGGATTGAGAAATTCTGGAGTCCTCCTGCGGGAGCCTCCAACATTTAGGGAAGAATGTTTTCTGAAACAAGAATTCTCTGGCTTTACAACAAGGATCTGGAATGCCCTCTAACGAGATCTTCGCACAACCTTGAGCCATTTCCACGTTTTATAAGGATCTCAAAATCCTCCTATTTAAGAGACACTTTGAATGAAGCTTTGATCAATTCTCTGCATCCTCTTCCCAGATTCAATCCGCCTGGCCTTTCTCCCCTGAATCAAACTGCCCGTTCTATGCGTATTCTTTGTTGTTTATCTGTTATTTTGATACAGATTGTTGTCCAGATTCTTCTTCTTGCTCTTGTGTAAAGTTCCCTGATGTCCATAGGGCACGTTGGTACCATATAAAACTTGCAAATATACTAAGTAATATTCAAATGATGAGGCAGGTGATGGAAAATCCACATATGTCATCCCTTCCTTTTATTTTTAAAAATTAGGAGCCACAAAATTCTGTTTTCTCAGCACCCCTTCTTAAGGTGAGAGAAACTTGGGTATCTGATCAATTGGACTCCAGTGTAAAAGTTCTTTTTTCTTCTTTAAATACATTTTTGTTATTCCAGCTGCTAAATAAACTGATGTGAAAAAAATGTTGCATCATTTACAAGTTGTTCTGATTGCCTGGTGGAATGTAGCTGTGCTGACACTGGCAGGAGGCACATAGCTGAATTGGTTGTTTTGTTATACAGACACAATCAGTGCTGCCTCAGCATGTACCCTGCAAATCAAGCACAAAGAGCAGCCAACACAGTTAGTGCCAGAAAGGCCTATAAATGCAGAGAACTAAGGCATATTTAAATATCCAGATGGATAAACTGTTAATAATGAGTTGCCTTTTGTTGTCTTCAGTGTTCAGACAAGCATGCAATGGGATCTTTAAAGTGCCATTATTTAGATATTTTCATCAAGTGTTTTGGTATTGAAGTCAAGCTCACCTGGTGCTGTTCTGGTAGTTCTTGCTGCATTGTAGTCTAGAGAAGAAGTAATAATCCGCTATGATCTAGTGAAGACAGTGTCACATCCTCTTGGTTACTGGTGACCTGGATGTCTATTTGGGGAAGCCAGGAGTAGCCAATGCTAACGCTGACTTGCCTCTTGATGCTGCTGTTGCTATCCCTTTTACGAGTCAGGAACTGAAAGTATAAAATACACTCAGTCTCCGCTGCATCTCCTCGGAACCTGCTTTCAGAGCATTTCAAAGCATTCTTGTTTGATACGGATCTGATGGCCAAGTAATTTGTTCACCTCCTCTCTTCCTTTCGGACTGGTCGCTAGTGCCTGGTACACTTCTACGGAGGTAGCTGTGTGCTTTACTGATGTCCTGAATTGAATTGTATATTTCTGTATTGACCACTTCCTGGCTTGACCCTAACCCCTCACTAGCAAATTGGAGTCTATTGAGGGGCTGAATGGCCATCCCAGTGATCAGAGGCAAAGTGTGTAGATGAGATTTCTAATACCCTGGCATGTTGGTGAAAGAACGCCCATGTTTGCTGGCTGCATACTGTAGGAGAGCTGAGCATGTCAGCCTTTGAGTCTGGAATGCTCACACGAGGCACAGTTTGCAATAAATGCATCAACATTTCAGGAATTAATGATGCATTTTGCCATTTTTGTTTGTCTTTCTACTTTGTTTACATTTTCTTATCAAGAATAAGGGTGTGAGAAGTCATTTCCACCAGCAAAGGTTTGCAAAGATCCCGGTTTTCTTCATCTTTCTCAAAGGTTACAAAGGTTCCCAGTTCACTGTTGCCCAGTCCCAAATTCTTCTGCATTGTGAGGTAATTTTCATTGCATAGCAAGATAATCTTCACTCTAATGGAACCCAGCCAAGCTGGAAAATGTAAGCAGACTATTGCTGTGCAAGTTCACATTCTGCAAAGTTTTCCCTCCCCTGTGACAAGTGTTTGCAGAATTTTTCTCTACCTTTTTACATTTGCCATTGTATTTCTATGCACAGTTGCAAAGTCGAAAACTTTGTAACCTTTGCAAATTTCCAAAGCTTACCATAGAAATTTGCAGTGTTTGCAAAAATATCTTTACAACATTGTAATCGTAGCCCCATCCCAAGTATAAATTCATATCTTCTATATGGCTAGTGGATAACAATATATGTTTAGCTAGAATCCCGGATGGCTCTTTGTAATTGAATGCCATATTTATGTTGTACCCCCTGTAAGTGAATGCCAAGTCTCTAATGTGCAACCAGGCATTTCTTCCAGAGCTCCTGAATCTCTTGTAGAACTTTGGGATTTGAGGCAGATGCTTAGAAAAAGTTCTAAACTGGTCTTCGAAGGCCCTGGAAGGAACAGAGAAACTGGCTGAATGTTATATGTTATTGTGGGTTAGTGAACCTGGCATGAGTGCAGAGACAGGGATTTGCATGTACTGGAACTCATGAAGTTATGCTTCAGCTATGTGATTTCCTGATGACACCTCCCTCTGAAAGACCTGGAAAATCCAGTGCCGAAGTTCGTGGCATGCCAGGCACAGCTGTCAGGACATCCCCTAATTTCCTAACACGACCCATACTTAACCCCACATTCACGTATTACCCCTTCCTTCCCCAACTAGAGCAGGATATACTCAATCGGTGGGCCTTGCTTTATGGACGTCATTTAGGGATCGCCAGCAGTCACAGCTGTAACCCCTGGCCTGCCCCTTGCAACCCCTGGCACTGACCTTGCGACCCCTGGCCGCTAGGGACAGATGCAAAGCAGGGCGCTAATGAGCCTCGCTTACTTTATGTTGAAACAGACACTCTTGCTAGGAAATATGAACTAATTGCAATGTGCATCACATTTTCGTATGAATTTAATTTGAGAAATAAAAATATTCTTAAGTGCATGTGACACACTCTTCAATTAATTAAAATGCTGTCTTGTTGGCAGACTAACAAGCTCCCTTATTTCAGACCTTTGCCTGCTTTAACTTGAGCACAAGGTCAAGGCCTCTCACTGCTCAGACATAATGCAGCGATGACCCCTAACTGTCCCATTACCAGATACCAGTGCTTTCTGCTGAATGTAAACTTTTCATTTGGATGGACACGTAGAAACAATTTATAGCCCTGGCTTCTTCTTATGTCCATTGCAAAAAATCAATAAGCATTAATAAGGCCGAATGGTCTATCTTTAACGTGTGATTGTTTGTTTTTATCATTGTATGAGATTTTTAGAAATATTTCTTTTTAAAACATTGTCACAACAGCAATTTGAAAATGGCTGACCAAGCCTGGACGCATATGTGTACAGGTAGCTGTACACATTCAAACATTTTTTGTAATAAAGTCCTACAAAAGCCATTGAAGTGGCCACCTATCAATGTATGTCAAGGTACACAAGTGGCCATTTTTAATGGGGTTTGTGATAATGTTTTACAGAACAATTTTGAAGGATAGGAAAGGAAAAGTTACATTTAACAGAAGGATCTGTGCTCTGGAGAAAGAGATGAGGCAAGGGCCCTCACTGTATTATATTAAACACCTGACACAATATAGCAGTACCATGTATCAACCTTTTTTCTAGGCCACCCATGCCACTAATCCTGGGCGGACATTGAGGCCCTGTGATGTGATTTCCTGTGATGTCATTCTAATGAAAGAGCATGGAAGTCACTTCCACTACCCCAGGGTTGTCGGTGAATTGACATTCATGAATGTTTGAAGGGCTTGGGGAACTTTTCTTTGAAGGTGTGCAGGTTCAAGTCTGTCCTTTTTGCCATTTCCATTTCCATTTCCACGTTTATGGCAGTGCAAGTGCCCTTTAGTCCACATATCATCTTAATGAATTTCCTGAGTGTCAGGTGTTTTAATTAGACATCTACATCTGATGTGAGGAAGAGCAGATCAAGTTTATTTGACACTTTTCTTTTGGTATTGTGCCTGTCCAAAATGACTGTCTAAGCATTAGCTTTCAGATCATGCTTTCTTATGTGTTGGTTCTGTTTTTTGGTAAGATTGGCTGGGTGCTTGATGGTAAATGTTGGAAAGGGGGTTATTGGTAGTGGTAAATATACATCTACCACTGGCAATAATACTACTAACATAATATAGGGCTCAGAAAAGGTCTTAGAAAATTATTCCCATGTTTAATCCTTGGTAGCTTGGCTGGCTGCGAGCAGGCAGGCTTAACTTCAAAGACAGGTATGTAAAGCATTTAGAAACACAGATTCAGTAAATAATTAAGACACACCACATAATAAAATCCAACACCAATTTATAAAAATAGGAAATATGTAGATCTTTAAAAGGACGCCAAAATGAAAATCATCCAATGTCCGGAACTGGAGATGTGAATTTTGTAAGATTTAGCATTATTTAGCACATAGAAACCTATAGCGCTTATTGGTATATCTGGTGTAGACCGAGACAAAGTCAAAGTTTCAGGCCGTCCGCAATGGAGCCCTGCGCAGCTACCCCTCACGGTAGGTCTCGGTCAAATTTTTTACTTTCTGACCTAGAAACTTTTCTGGAGCTTTTCTTCCTAGGGTCCCTCAAAGCTCTCAACCAGTCTGGATTCGGTGAGGGTTCGCCAGTTTGACTTGCAACACACTCCCAGTCAAACTCGTGGAAGTCCGACCTCTAGAACTTTCCAACGGGACAAACCAGAGATCCAGGCTGGCTCATGGTCGAAGGTGGGCGATTTACCCTCACGTTTGGTCCCGGTTATCTCCTCTACGTTTGGACTTAGAACATTTTGCAGAGCTATTTCTCGCGGATCCCTAGATGCTCTTCACCAGGCCTGATTCAGTGAGGGTTCTCCGGCTTGGTTTCAACGAGCTCCTGGTCAAGATCTGAAAGTCGGACCGCCTGAACTTTTCAGTGGGACAAACCTGGATAGTTGGCCGGCTCGCGGTTGAGGGTCACCGGCTTGGCTGGCTCGGTCGAGTGGGTCCACTTATGGAGCTTTTCCCAAAGTTGCTCCAAACTTCTTCAAACTTCTTCCTGAAGTTCCTTTGAAGGTCCCAAAAAGTTCTAAACTTACTCCAAGGGTCTGAAAGCTCAAAGATAGCTTCTTGAAAGTTTGGGACTCCAATTCACACAATCCACTTGGACAAAACCCTTACAAATCCGCTGGTAGTACTCCAGATTGGGAATTCTTGGTGGTGATGGTCCAGGTGAGCTCTGTTAACCTGTACCCTGCAAGGTATCCACTCTTTAGTCCCTTTGAAGCAGGTTTGATCCACAGGGCTATAGTTCCAGATTGTGCAGCTGACGCAGTCAGTCAGAGTGCAGGGCCTGGTTGGTGCAAATCAAACTTACGGCATGGAACCTTCTTTTAAGCAGCAGATCTGACAGGCTCTGTCCCTCTCAAATGCTTCTTCCAAGTTCTCTGGGTCAAGCGGGAGGGCACTCCTGTCCATTGAGGTGTAGGGCAACACCCTAGAGTATGACAATATCCTCCAAAGTGTGGCAGTATGGTCTCCCAGAGAGCACCATATCTCCAAAATTCAACATGGCTGATTTTTCAGCAGGGGGACGAGCTGGCTGAGCTCTCCTTCAGGATGGTTATTCTCCATATTGTCCCCCCTTGCTTCTGCTCATTCCTTACTTAATCCTGTTATCTGGCTGGGTTCAAAGAGAAGGGGCGTAAATGAAACTGACCTCTCCTACCTGTCTCCTCCTTCTGTTAAAGATTATTGTTTACAACCTCTCCCCTGTCCCGTCATTACTATGTAGCAGAACCATGCCCTTCCTAGAATGGATCTCTAACCCCAGGGGCTACTTATCACCTCATAAAAACAGCCTGGCTAATCCATTTACTCTGACTAATCAGGACAGACCACTGGAAAGCTGAAAGTTGGCTTATTGACAAGAAAGTCTTATAACTTCTTGTCTGTTTATTTGAGGATAAATTCAACCATGGCATATTGTTGCATTTATCAATACCATTCTAGGAAGTCCTTGAATTATATTTTATGACATCCTTGATATCAGGTAATATCTAATAATTTCTTGCCATGTTATCCTATGTGGCTGGGGATCTGCAATGGGGAAAATAAACTTGGCAATTTCTCCCACATCAGGGCTTCGAAAACATATTTTATAAGGTCCCTGCCTATATCTACAGGACCCCACACCCCTGGGATACCTAGGTGAGACTTTATGGGTTCTGAACATGTAAACATATTGCAGATCTTCACTCCACAGTGCTCCTAGCACAGAAGTCGATTTTAGGAAGCACTTCACTGAAATGTGTGGAGTGAAATGTGCAATTTCACTACCCCCAGGGCATATAAAAACAATTTCATAAGGACTTTCCTTATGAATACCTTAAAGTAGTTTTGACCCCCTGCCCTATTATGTTTAGGGGAGGTCATGCCAATCACAGGGGTCCCCTAACCCTTAGCGTTTTTTAGGTGTTTTCACTATATTTTAAGCATCTCTTTCAGCATAGTCCTGGCCATGGACCTGGTTAGGCTGAGCCCAGGGATAGTCAGAGAAGATACACAGGGCACAATATGACAGTAAAGGATTGCCACTGTCTGGGACACTGATACCATCATTAGTCTACTCTGGTAGTAGGAACACTTGCCTTCTTCCTTTATAGAGTGCCATAGGGCACTTCAAATACAACAGTAATTTTCCTTCTAGGCAACTAGTGTCAGATGCTATCTTCATAAATTCACTCATAAAGCTAAAATGAGTAGCCATTCTTGGTGAATTTTGGAGGTAGTATTTCTAGTCAAGTCAGGGCACCTAAGCTGTATGTTTTGGTGTCCGAGCTAGCGGCCGACTCATTGGTACCTCAATAGTTAACTTTAAAGTGAATAACTTTTCACACAGTAATAGAAATGAGGGAATTGGCTTTTCCCTTTCACCTTGTGTTAAAGTCACTTTCTTTAATGTTTGTGTAAATATTCATATAGTAAAATGTATACAGGCCCGGGAAGTTCACCTCAATTAAAAGTAAAAATAATTCCAAAGATGATGCTGCTCTTTCAGGAGGATTGGGCCGTCTCCTTGGCAAGCCTCAGATGTGCATGTCCTGTCTTTTACCCTAGAGAAGGTAATTGTAGGGCCAGAGTGTAAGTGATAGCTGTTGTTTTGTACACATGCAAGATCTTACATTTTCGTGATCACTCATGCACACACTGTGACAGATAATCAAAGCAATTAATAATTCTTAATTAACATATTTACTAATAAGTGCATCGGGCCCTAAGGTAGCTTCTGCTGGGAGCTATTTAAATAGAGCCTGGCTTGTGGAGTTGTGAATGCAAAGCCATATGAGAGTTTCTGGTATGTGGCTGCAGGAAGCTGTCTCAGAAGATGCTTTCTCTGGGACAAACGGTATGCAAAGCTCACGCAGTTCTATTTTTTAGGTATATGATTTCCTTTAATCACATGTCCTGATGTTCATTTTAGGGATTACTAAGTAAAGATTATTTTTGAATTTGCAGTGTGACTTTCATAGTTTGTGTAGTTCCAGGAAAGGAATTTAATGGTTGTGGATGGCACTTATTTTGAGTTATTGTAAACAAAAGTCTCCTTACACTTTCCAACACCACGTGCATAATGCCCATACAATCCAGTGTGCAGGACTCGCAGCTGAGAGGCCAAAAGAGTCACTACATTGTGTTGGCCACTACGACAGCTTTGTAACAAAACAAACAAGGCAGAGGCCACCGCCTTATTCCATAGTAGAAGCAAGAAAAATGCTGGTGGCTATATCTGCAATGAAACACAAAGGGGAAGCAGGCTTTCCGAGTAGAGAAATGTATTTCTACAATTTGGCATGAATGTGCTAATGCAAATGTTTAGTTAGTGTTGTAAGGAGTGGGTCCTAATGTATTTCTGCTACAGGTTGCATCACATTTTGCACTTAAGGCCGAAGAGTTTACCATTCTGCTATGCCTTTGGGTGAATGGCCAAGGCTGATCTGCACGTGGCTGTTACCTGCCTGAGGTGACATGCTGGGTAAAAAATGATGGGCTGGAATGCGGCCCTTTCAATGGATGACATTAATTCAAGCATTCCAGCTATCACTTTGGGGCATATTACCAAGCAATAGCGATAATTATCGCTATTGCTTGGTTAGCGGGAAAAAAATATCGCCCAGCACCGAGGATTTTCACCGCTGGATACCTTGATATTATCAAGGTTTATCTCAAAAGCGGTAAAAATCCTGCGAAATGCATGAATATCGCTGAAAAATCAGCGATATTCATGCATTACCGAGCTAATGCTCTTAGCCATGTTATCCACCTTCCATTGGATAACATGGCTAAGAACTGCTTTTAGCAGGCGTTAGCTTTTGGAGATATTCGCGCTTAGCGCGAATATTTCCAAAAGTTGTTAATAGGAGCTAGAGAGGTTAGCGACTGTTTTCAGTTGCTAGCATCTTGGAACGCCCACTTTGCATGTCATTAGCGATAATTATCGCTGACATGCAAAGTGGGCCCCTAAATGCCCGCTATCGCCTACAAGCTGTCGCTAACTGGTGTCAGCGACAGCTTGGTAATAGGGCGATAAAATTATCGCCGCATTAGCGGGAAAAAGTCCCGCTAATGCGGTGATAATGCCCTTGGTAATATGCCCCTTTGTTTTTTACCTCTTTGGTGCAAAGAGGGCGCACTAGAAATGCTGTGTGCAGACTGATGTTGCCTCCCTGTCATTGTCTATTTGCTACAGTTATTGAAATCACCAGTCTTCAAATAGAGCCTTTTCTACACTGCTGTCCCATCAGTAGCTCTCCTACAATTTAAGTGGAATACTCTGGCAGGCATAGCATCAGACCACTTAGTGTGCCAATCTAGGATTGGTCGGCTGCACTCACCACCTCATGAGCTTTGCAGCAATAAAATGGCCGCTGCTTTGCTTTTCGCTGCATTGTTTGCTTTTGTCCTCTGGATGTTGTGCAGCTCAGGTATCAGGTGTCAGACTTTCTTTGCAGGAGCTCAGGCCACAAGAGATGGTCTCAAAGGATGGAGCCTTTGCATGCTGGGAGTACAGAGAAGAGAATGACAGAGCAGTGACAGCGAATGGGGTTCTGAGTGACGTAGATTGTAAATTAGAGCGAAGCTCGAGCTGTCTTTGATGTCTCTTAGGACCCTGAGGAAAGCAATCATCCTATTTTTCACTTTCTAACCATCTGTAATTTTATGTTAGCCCCACCACCCGCCCCCCAAACCATCTGCTCCACAAGGGGAGGTGTAATGGGGAAGCAATTCTTAAGATTGCCACTCCTCTTTGTCCCAACTGTTCAAAACAAGCATTAGTAATGCATCGGTTTGACCTATGTAATTAATAAAGAGCGGTTTTCATCAATTATTGTCCGGGAGAAGGAAAGAGCTCCCTGACAGATAACAAGTGAGTGGAGAGGATGTCGTGCAGTGACCAGAGCTGCTGACTCAAATTCAAAAAGTTTATTGTTTCTGTTAATTAAAACCATAACAATACATTTTATAAGATCAATTACTAAGATCAAGGCTCTTAATGTTTAACCGCATTCTCTTTCGTTTGATCTTAAAACATTCTGAGTCTAGTGCAAAAAAGTTTTTTTTTTTTTAAATATGAGCATTTTGGTGAGCATAATATACAAGTTTAAAGAAAGAAACGGTCAAGAAACTATTGTTAACACATATAAAATGTGGTTCCAAGAGTTCTGAGATTATTCTTTGTTAAGTTCGACAGGGCCTTTATTAAGTTCAAGAGAGCCCTCTTCCACGGAGGCCACCGACATGTGTCCCTTGTTCAGGCAGGGTACCTGATTGTAGTTCAACGCTTGAGCATGAACCTTCATGATCTTTAGTAATAGGCAGTTCAGGCGGGTGTCTGTTGGATTTAGGACTGCCATAATCGCAGATCTGCACGTTCTGATGCCTCGTTCATTCATGGCCTTTTTTAGAAAGGTGGCTCGAGCGTGGGCCAAATTCGGACAGATGCTGCTGACTGACTCAGATGCTGCTGACTGACTGACGGTTCGAGTCTATGTGGCACCGCACAGCATCCTGTGATGCTACCCAAATCCCTTAATCTCTCGAAGTAATAGATTGTTATATAAATATGCTGCAATAGTAAAAGGCAAATCGTTTTTAAAAATATAGTTTCACCAAAGTGTATTTTAACAGTATTTCAGTGATGGGAAATCAGACAAGGAACAAGCATGGGTAAATGCAGGAAAATATGCTACTGCCAATAGATATGGAGGAAAGATAAGTGGCACGCACAGGAACCAATGAGAAGCCAGGAAATAGAGTAAGTCCCTTTCAAGTTTATATAAAAAACAATAGATTTCTCAAGCACAGCACAAGTGATGTGCAGTAGTCACCTAAAAATACCTACCCACCTGCCACTTACTGCACCAGCACCTTCATTGCCCTCCCACCCTCAAGCAGCATGGATTCCCTTTATGGTGTAGGAACAGTGGGAAACAACTTTTGTTTACTACTCTAAATGAGAGCCAAACCTAACGCAAACAATTCAGTACTGATGCCTATGTGAGGGAGATCCTGCAAGGCTGATTCATACCAAGTGCAGAGCCTCATGGTGCCACAGCCTATGACGCTGAAATATGTCCTGTTGGCTCTTGTTTGTAGCTTGCCTTTATACACATGGCATTGCAGGCGCCTTCCCAGTTGTGAATGGTGAACTTTGAAAGTGATGAGGTGTAAATACCTATCATTTATGAGCCAAGTGAAACGATGAAGCGAACGAGCATGACTCTTTCATGGTGAGAACATTTAGAAAAACAGGGCTAAATTTACTGCACAAATTGGTAAAAATCCGTAGGGTCTTCTATACGTTGGTAGGGCACCGGTCAAGCTTTTTCTTCCCCAGGACTATTGCTGTGAATGCAAATAAAGTGCAATTGCTCACTATTTGGAGTGCCTGTTTTCTCCTGAGAAGTGCCGGGTCTCTCACATTGGGTCTATTGCAGCAGTGCTGAAAAGTGAAGGTACTCTCCCTTTCAAATGAAAAAAGTGCAGGTACTAAGTAGCGGACAGTAAAAGCCCATTGAAAGCTCTGCCTGAGGCAAGGTACATAGGGGATTACCCCTCCTAGAAAAATCTGAAAAAAAGCTACATTTGAGTCAGGCAGTTCAAAGACTGAATATGTGATTTCACAGTGGCATTCATTTCTTAAAATGTACATAGCATCTTTTCCCACTTCGTTTTTCTATCCTGCATCTTCACAGCAGATAATAAGTGACATTTTATAACTGAGTTTCTATTTGGAAGGGCCAGTGTGAAATAAAATAAAAATAAAATAGATCTCACAATTGCAAGCAGTAGCAACTAGAGCTAGGCAAATTCTACTTGCTCATGCAGCAATGTTGCTGCTGTGTTACATACAGCTTACAGGATCATACAGGATAGATAAACCATTCGTGTTCATCTCTCTGATAATATTATAGAATGCTTTATTAATATAGATGATGCAATGCGCTACAGAAGTCATGAAATAGCAGCCACAGCAAAAGTGCCCTTTGTGCCAAGAAAAGGAACTCAACAGCAAGCTTTCCCGAACTCAGCATGAAATATGCCTCATGTACCAGCGTAAAAAAAAGATTCCTGAATTCAATAAATTTGACAGCTTCTGAAAATCCAGACCTTTCACCATGAAATATAAAATACCTAATTTTGAATAAATTATCTTAAATCCAGCGCGCAGAAGCGTGTTATTTTCAGCAAGCCAACATGCTGCCACATAGGAACAGATTCTGCCTTTCAGGAGTGTTTAATATACGGCAGGAATTTTCACCATTATAGCTAGGATAGCCAAGATCATGTTAGAATGTCCACAATAGGCTATGGGTGAGCACATGTGTAGCATGGCAATCACAATTTTTTTGTACAATTTTATATTGCACAAACTTGATCCAAAGACATCAGAGTGCTTCATACAAGCGCCAGATTACACAACACCAGGTCAGACATTTTTAGGCACAGAGGGAATACGTGACTTGCCCTGAATTATAGGATGTTTAGCAGACTCAAACCTGGTTCCCCATTTACAAGTTGGTAGCTCTGGCCGTTAAGCCACACCTCTTCACTATATACTAGATAGCCATAGGCTTGTGAATAACAAAATAAAATGTCACCGAAGTGCACTATTTTGCCAGGAATAGCCTGAATGCTCACAAAATGACATGGAGGTGCCACCTTTATGCCGCTTCTAGCTATGATGACTCCAAAAATGGCCACATTATGTCAAGTTTGGGCCACTTAAGATCCCTCCACTCTATTGCATACCTATCCATAAACAAAGACTTACACCCACACACAAGTGAGTGCATGCGTGTGCACACACACACACACACACACACACACCTTTTTTTTATTGGCATTTTGTCATTACAACTAAGAAATTAAGATAAAGAAAAATCAATATAGTGCATTCCCTCATACCAATGACCACAAGTCATAACGATTAGATATTCGACATGACAATTTGCATATCATGCACTGACCAACATGTAATTACAAGTCCAGACGTCAATCACATCCAATACTTCAAGTTATGTCTGCAAAACAAACACCATGTGCACCACTCTATTTAGCAAGTTATATAAAGCACTCCCCACCCTCAGGCACGTCTAAGTTTTCGCTTACTCCACATGTTATATCGAATTTGGGTCATCCGCTGCCACTGTCCCCAGCCACTGCACGAAAGGTTCCTAAATATCTGTTGGCCTAGATCTATGCGGTAGCAGTTCCCAAAAGCTCACCAGTTGTGTTCTCCAATACCTCACGCTCTCCACCCACTCTTTGGCTGTAGGGGGTTTCCCTGCACCACAATGTATGGACATCTGCCCTTTTGCTATGAGTAACAACATTTCTGGAAGTTTTCGTGCTTTTGGCGGTATGGTAGGTATGATTCCCAATGAGGCGGCCTGGGGTGTACATGGCACATCCCATCTCGTAATATTTTTTTGTGATATAATATTAATTGCCAGTAATTCGATTTTAATCTACAATCCCAGGCCATATTTATAAACGTCGCCCTCAGGGTCCCACATCAACAACTGTCATCCGTGTGTAATCACATTCTAAATAATTGTGGAGGTGTTCAGTAAAGGGAATGTAAGTTTATCAAATGTATGGGTCTTAAGCGATAATTCGGCAAAGTTTCTCAAATAATTTGCAGCTCTGATCCCACTGTTTGTCTGTGAGTGCCTCCCCCAGGTCCTCATCCCATGCTTTACGAGCCAGTGGACTCACTACCTGGGCCTAACGCAGGGTCGTACGGTAAATCCGCGATATTAACTTCTTACCAGTATCATTTTTCAATATGTTTTCAAGTGCATGAACTGTTTGCAGGGGAGTGGGATATGTGGTAAATCTATCTTTACAAAAGGTCTTTAATTGATAATATAGTAGCTTATCTAGTGCCGTCGGGGGAAGGGGGTTGTACATTTGGTCTTTTGTCAGGAAGGTCTCTGACTGAAATAGGTCCCCTGCCCTCGTCTGACCATGTAGGGTGGCTCATTCACCCGCCTTTGCATCTGTGAGTGGGGAAAACAATGGGTTATTTAAAATAGGCATCAAGGGAGCGTATATCATATTTTGTATTTCTTTATTTTTATCTATTTAAGAAGTTTTATATTAGGCAGGCCTGACCCTAGGGTATCGGAGCGCTTTTCAGCAGATACATTGCGGGAATTTACAACACACTAAACAAAAGAGTGAAATATTACCAATGCAGGACAGTTTTAGTCTTCTAAGTCCTTCGTAGTCTTGGGGACATTGAGTTGGAGCAGTGCGAAGTGTCTGCTTCCCTACTCCGATTCATCCTATTGACTCCCTAGGGAGTGGCCGAGGAACAGGATTTTGATTTGGCTTTTGAATTTTACAAAAGAGGTAATGGTTCTGATGTGAGGGGGAATAGAGTTCCAGATTTTGGGAGCGCTTCCGGCGAAGAATCAAGCCACAGTTTTTTGTTTTCGAGTTTTTGGTGGGATGAGTAGGAGGGAGTTTGAGCTTCTGAGGTTTCTCGCCTGACTGACTTATCCGTGTGCGATCTTTTACGTATACCTTCCCAAGCACAACGCATTGCTGGTACTGTATCTATGTCATCACGGGGCCTGCGGTATAGTTGTTATAGTGCTGTTGCTAAGGGGGTTAGGGCAACTTCATCAATTTCTATTGCAACATGTGGTTGGAACGGCGTTGGGTGGGCCCCGATGGCAAAAACTCTGCCTGGGCACTGTAGGCATAGAGCTGGAAGTCAGGGGCCGCCATTTCTCCCTGCAATTGTGGCAGAGTCAGGACCTCCCATGCTATTCTGGGTTGTCTGCCTACCCAAACAAAGTCGATCATCAATGAGCGTATACGTTGGGGGCGTGGCCAAGTACGCGATGTGAGGAGACGTGCCCGAGCTGAGCTCCGAGCGCGGCTCCCCTTCCACGGGCTATTTCTCCTCCATTTCTAGTGCTACCGGGCCCAAACTCGAACCGAGTGCACCTGGGGACCTGGTCAGCCATCACCGAAATTTTCGGAAGGATCGGAGTACTTGACCCTCCGACCGCCGACTGCCACGGCGCCTGCCCGCCCGGGGCTCACTTCTGGTCGGCGGCCCCATCTACCCGAGACCGGGGATCCAACCCATCGAGGTAGGCCGCGACAAGTGTGCACTCCCCGGCGCGCTCAAGTGGGGGAAGGAGATCGCGCCGCAACGCCGGCTGCCTGCCGGCGCACCAGCTGCGCAGGAGCCCCAGCCACTACTGTAAGGCACACCACCCTGGCTTGCAACTGGCGGTGAAATCGGCCCGCCCTGCCCACCGGCTCTGGAGGCATCCTGCCAAGCCCTGTGAGCACCAGAGAAGGGTTGCACTCGGGTCTCTGGGGGCCCATTTGGACAGCATTGCCCCTGGCTCCCGACAGGCTACAGCGAGGACTGACCCGCTCTGCCCCCTGGGCCCTTGCACCCGCCCACCGCCTCGACGCTGGCCCAGCAGGAGGGAAGGGACCGTACCACAACGCCCGGTGCCCCCCGGCGAACCCACAGCGCAGGGATCCCAGAAGCTACCAGCGGGCACGCCACTCTGGCCCGCGGCGCCCTGTGCCACTGACCCGCCTTGCCTGCCGGCACTGGGGACTTCCCGCCACAATTAGCGGATACCGGAGGACGGTCGTGCTCCACTGTTTGGAGGCCCGCACTGGCGTCATCCCCCCCTGGGCCTGAACAACCAGCGACGGAGACTGTGCGACCCCACCTCCTAGACACCAACACCCGCCCGCTGTTCAAGTATAGCCGCTGGTCGACGCAGGACCCATCCAGCGCCGAAGAGCCCGGCCCGCACGACACACGAACTGCGGCCATGCTGCAACGGCCCATCTCACAGTCGGCCCTGTCCACAGTGGCCTACCCGGGCCCACGCGGGTGAGCTCCCAGGACAGCCCCGCATTTTCCACTCCGGCCGCCCCGGTGCTGACCTCCACGGTGCCCCACACATCGCTAGGTGGCGTCTAGAATCCTGCGCGCCACCCGGCAAGGGCGGAGCTGACGGCCTGACCGGGAGAGACCAGAGCACACGGACCCCGTCAGTGTTCACCGCAAGTGCCTGCCCACTTGGCTGCCTACCCGTGACGACCACCCTCATGTCAGGAGGGACCAGAGCAAAGTCCGGCACCGGTGGGACACTGAGCAAAGGGAAGATGGTGAAGAACACAGAGGCTGACCAAACCACCTCCAAACTGGACACTATGCTGGCGGCCATGGAACGCCTGGAGGAATCCATGCAGCTGACCCGTACGTCGCTGGAGAACAGGATCGATAAGGTGGCTGTGGACCTGACGCTCCTTCGCGCGGACCACAAGAAACTGTCCGACCGCACCACGACCTTGGAACAGACGATGGCGGAGACCACGCCCAAGCTGTCGCAGACGGAAAAGCACGTCCGTGACCTACTCAACCGGGTGGAGTTCCTCGAGGACAGGGCGGAGGATGCAGAAGGACGGGCCAGAAGGAACAATGTGCGCATAGTGGGCCTGCCGGAACGATGGGAACGGAGGGAGACGGCGGAACATATGGAGACCTGGCTCAGAGAGCTCCTACCAGAAGGCACACTGTCTCCACATTTTGTGGTGGAAAGGGCGCACAGGGTACCATCCCGTCCACCCCCGGAGGGCTCCAACCCGAGGCCTATGCTTATGCGGGTGCTGAACTACCGTGACCGGGACGCCATTCTCCGCAAAACGCGGAAACTATCGGACATACAGGTAGACAACGCCAAGGTGATGTTCTTCCCTGATTACACCATCCAAGTCCAGCGTCGGCGTCAATCGTTCCTCGAGGTGAAACATCGGCTCAGACGCCTGGCTCTCAAGTACTCCTTGCTGTTCCCAGCACGTCTCAGAGTGGTGGCGCAGGACAAAACCCACTTCTTTGATACTCCAGAGGCGGCGGCGGCCTGGCTGGATTCAGGAATAGATGCGAACCACGTACCCGCGCCGAAGGAGCAGCGCCGAAATCGAGGTACTCGTAGGCGGAGACACCGACACGCCTCGAGGGCCGGGTCGCCAACCACGGACGCGGAAATCGGACCCACTCCGGAGCAAATACACGCTGAACAGCAGGGTCCATTCGAATAGTAGCTGAGATCAGTGGATCACAATCACCCATCCTGATCTCCAACGCAAGCCCAAGATCACGCGGGAGCGAAGACGACGACTTCATATACGGGCTGCCAGATGACACGACCACGGAGGGCCTGCCGGATGTCACACCCCAAACATCGGATCAGATTGTATAAGCCACTCCCCTCAACCTAGTCCGGGCTAGGCCGTTGCAACTGGCATCTTGGAACAGCTTGATCACCTCTAAGGCAGGCTCGGCCGGAGGTCCACGACGGCACTACTGGGAACCACGGCAGCTATGTTCAGCCCCTTCTCCGGGATCTGAGCTGCACTCCTGATCCCCCCCCCTGCCGATCCGTCACGGACCCCCCGTGACAACGAGAGCGGAGCCGGAGCGGTCCCTATGGCACATCACCGGGTGCGAGTGTCTGAAGGGGTGGACGGACCCCCAGAGGTGAGTGTCCCCCCCGAGGGAATGGCAGATGGGATCCCCCTTCTGGGGTGGACTGTCCTAGACCAGTGACATTGGGAACTCTGATCTGTCTGCGGACGCTGCCACTGACTTTTGGTGACCCTTGACCCACTGCCCGTGGTGGGGAGCCGCCACGGCTCTCTTGGCGACTTGAACTGACTTGTTCATCCAAGTGCTAAACTTCGTCATCCCCCCATTGAACTCACGGATTGATTGAGCTCGATTGAGCGTTTGGGCGGCGACTTGTTCTGTTGTCGCCCTTTAGGTATTATGTTTCTGTTAAAGTTCTTCCTTTTGAGACTAGTGTGGACATTGATAAGTTACGACGTGCATCCCTGGGCCTGTGTGGGTGGGCGAGGGGAAACAATGGTCGCTGTTCACGGCTGCTGTGCGTGTGTGGGTGGGGCGGGCTGGGGGTTGAGGGGGGAGGGCGGGCGCTTGGGCACGAGGCACACTGTGATGGCTACGGTTAAATTTTGTACCTGGAATGTCAGGGGCATGCACACACCCTCACGTAGATACCAGGTGTACTCATACCTTAGGCGACATCAGGTCCAGATTGCACTACTACAGGAGATGCACCTGGTCACCGCTGAGGTAGCCGCACTTCGCCGTAGGTGGAGGGGGCAGATATTGGCTACCACCTTTTCAGCGTTCGCACGGGGGACCCTGATCTGGGTCAGACCCGGGGTTCCATTCGCACTAACACACAGCAATATCGACACTGAGGGACGTTACGTCTTCATACAGGGCAGGCTAGACGGGCAACAGATTGTCATAGCCTCCATATATGCACCTAATGTAGAGCAGGGGAAATTCTTCACGCGCTTGTCAGCAGTAATTGTGCCCTGGCCAGACGTACCTTTGCTGGTGGGTGGGGATTACAACTGCGTACTGGATGTTTCCCTTTGACCGCTCGTCCCCCCCAGCAGCGATCGCCCCAGCGCAAGCAACTTCCAAGGCCCTGCTTGATTGGGCAACGCAATGGAACTTACACGATGCCTGGCGAGTCAGAAATCCCACCGCCCGGGTGTATTCTTATTACTCGGGAGCCCATTCACTGCATGTCCGGTTGGATCGATACATGCTGTCCCGCGCCCTGATTTCCTCCGTGACTGACGCAGATTATCTGGGACGGACGCACTCGGACCATAACCCGCACACACTGGTCTATGGATGGCGGCGCCCGCGTCCGCCCGTACCCACATGGCGCTTGCAACCGGACCTCCTGCTTGACACACCTTTCCGGGAGGAGATGTCCAGGAGAATCATACAATATTTCGAAGACAACGACGACTCGACCTCCTCACCGAGAGTTGTGTGGGACGCCTTCAAGTCGGTCACCCGGGGAGGCTGCCTCAGTGTGCAGGCGGGCATACGAGGTCAGGTAGAGAGGGATCTGATAAGGGCGGAGGAGGCACTACTAGATAAGGAGCGGGAGGCGACGGGGGGCGACGATTCCCAACTGATTTCGGCCAGAGCGGCTCACGCTGTATTGCTAGAGCGCCTAAAGAACGTTAACTTCGCAGCCCACTCCGCGCGCACTCACAACGCGGGGGACAAACCTGGTAGGCTGCTGTCGTGGCTGATACGGCAGGACACGCAATCCGCGTCGGTCCTGTCGATCCGCACGACCCAGGGCGTCGAGGTCTATACCCAGACGCAGATCCACGAGGCGTTCACGTCACATTACAAGTCCCTGTATAGCTCACGGCTGCGGGCCACTGTGGTGGAGATTGTGGACTATCTAACGACTCTACGGCTCCCAACAGCTACTGCTGCCCACCAGACTGAATTGGGCGCTGCGCTCACCGGTGAGGAATTACTGGAAGTGATTTTCTCCCTTTCCAATAGCAAAGCGCCGGGCCCTGACGGGCTCCCGGCAGAATTCTATAAAGCCTACTCACTGGTTTTGATACCGGAACTGCTGAAAATGTATAAGGCGGCAGTGGAGGATGCTGAGCTCCCGGCGTCCCTAAACGAAGCTACTGTGGTCTCTTTACTGAAGCCGGGTAGGGACGCGTCCGAACTTGGCTCATATAGACCCTTGGCACTCCTCAACACCGATTATAAAATATTGGCCGCGACGCTGGCTCGGAGACTTGCACCGCTAGTCCCCACGCTGGTACACGCTGATCAAAATGGCTTCGTGCCCACCCGGAGCACGTCCTACAATCTACGCCGCTTTTTTAGGATCCAACGGTATGCAACCCCCACCTGGCCACGTTCAGGGTGTATCATGCTCGATCTGGAAAAAGCGTTTGATTCGGTGGAATGGCCGTATCTTCTCCGAGTCCTCGAGAAATACGAACTAGGCGAGGCCTATATCCAGATGGTGGGGCTCCTTTATCAGGCGCCCGAGGTGCGCGTCCGGACTGGACGGTTGTTCTCTGGCAGGATCCGCATAGGGCGGGGTACCAGGCAGGGCTGCCCCCTCTCCCCTATGATATTCGCCCTGGCGATGGAGCCATTGGCGGAGCTGCTCCGCACCTCCGGCGCCACATGGGGCATCCCGCTAGCGGACGGCGTACACTCGGTGTCTCTGTATGCCGACGATCTACTACTGTATGTCAGGGACCTCACGCATGTACCCGAAGCAATCGCGGACATCTTCCGTACATTCGGGGATATGTCGGGCCTCCACGTTAACTGGGCCAAATCGGGAACTTATGCATTCAGTAGCGAGCTGCCGCAATGTGAGGTGCGCATGATGGGGGAGACGCTCCGGTGGCACCCGACGGTATTCAGGTACCTAGGGATCTTGATATATCGAGACCCCGTGGATCTCCTGGAGGGTAACCTGGTGAGAGCTATATCCTCGCTCACGGCCCAGGTCACGTTCTGGAACTCCCTCCCACTGAATGTGCCGGCCAGAGTGGTGCTGACCAAAATGATAATGCTCCCCCGGCTCCTTTATTATTATGCTAACCTGCCAGTGTATGTGCCAACGCACATCTTCAGAGGACTGGAAACTCTCACCAGGCGCCTCATTTGGAACAAAGGGAGGCCCCGGGTAGCGTTAAGGACCTTATATGCTGCCACGGACGCTGGAGGCTTGGCAGTCCCCAATCAAGAGCTATATTACTTAGCGGCCCAGCTACAATGGGTCGCTTACTGGCTGAGCGGCAAGAACCTGATGGACACGGCCACGGCCGACACCATCCTGTCCCCCGTGCGGGTGCTAACACTCTTCCACCCCCTAACGCAGGGACGGCACCTCACACAAGTCCATGTGGCGCTTGCAAGGCGGTGCTTTGCGCGGGCCCTCAGACTCACCAAAGGTACCATACCCTATGCCCCGAACCTACCTCTACTAGGGACTCCCTTGGGCACGGGCATACTGTCCTCGACTGAGCTACGCAGCTGGACTGCGGCAGACCTAGACGACCTGAGCGGCCTGTATAGCGACGGAGAGCTGCTGCCCTTCGAGACCCTGGCCGCAGATACCGAGCTACCGATGGGTCAATTCCTGACACATGCCAGACTCCTCCATGAGCTGACGAAGGCATGGGGTGACATGAGCCAAGAACCGCCCACTCATCTGCTCATCCAGTACCTACACGTGATGGGCAATGGGTCTCACATAGTGCACTGGCTGGCACAGGCTCTACACACCCATACCCAATTCTCCTCCCAAAGATTGAGGGAGAAGTGGACGGCCGACAGGGGCTCCGGCTGGACGGACAAACAATGGGTCGCGATACTAGCGGGCGCTAGAAATGTTCCCCGCAACGCGCGATTTCGAACCATCCAGTATTATATCGTTCACCGAGCGTATTTGTCTCCTGACAAACTGAATCGCTATTTTGGACTCACTTCGTCGGTGTGTCCCCGATGCGGCCTCCTGGACTCAGACTTCCTACACGCACTCTGGAATTGTGCCCACCTCGCCTCGTACTGGTCAGCGGTCACTGACACGCTGTCAGCGGCCACAGGCGAAACTCTCCCCAGGACGTGGGAAGTATGCCTATTGGGACTCTACAAGAGATCCAAGCAGACCAAGCTGCGGGCACGTTTTTGGGACTTAGGCCTCATCACGGCCAAGCGCCTCATAACGAAACGGTGGAAAAGCGCCATTCCACCGCGCCCTGCGGACTGGCGTCGCTCTTTTGGCAACTGGGCCTGTGCGGAGAGTGTGTCACTACACAGGGAGGAGACCGCTGGCCTACGGAAATACCCGATCGCCCAAGACTGGGACGCTACCCTGATCGCGTACCATCGGGCGTGCGCCCAGGCCGGTATAGAATGCCGCCTCGACGCAGACTAGACAGGACCCAGTTCATTGCTGTCCATGTAGGGCACGGAATTAACCCCCCCCCCTTCCCCCCCCCCCCGCTGCCGCGCCCCCCCTCCCCCCTCCTCCCCCCCCTGCCGCCTGCCCTGACTGCTGAGATTTTACACAACGTGGGGTGTCCCCTGCCGCTCCCCGCCGCTGCCCTTCCCCCCCCCCTCCCTCCGCCCTGCAGCAGCAGCGACCCCACATCCTCATTTACACCCGCCACCGCGCAGCCCACATAGGGTGCACCACACACAGCTAGGGACCTAGATACGCACTACCACACACACATATACTAGTCCAACAGTTGTTGAAATATTTTTCCCTTTCCCTCTTCTTTTATTTCCCAGTTATATCTTTTGGTTGACGCAGAGATTGTTGATAACCAGGGAACGCAACTTCATACAATGACTGTTGGACTTCTTGGACACCATGGCCTTTGCGCAGTGCTACGAGTCGCGAGCACTGCGACACGTGACATTTCCTAGCACTGCCACTTGTGAACTAATGCCTCTCCACTGGCTACTGTTTATTTTCACTTGTATATACTTGACATGTCATTTTGTGCTGATAGCCAAGTACCGTTTGTAGTAATGTTTCATTGGTATGACACTGTATGATTACTGCTTACCTCATCTGTGAAACTAAATAAAGTTTGGGACCGTTGGTCTTAAAAAAAAAAAAAAATCAATGAGCGTATACGTTCAAAGAAATGTTGTGTTAAGAGGAGTGAAATGTTTACAAAAAGATACTATAATTTAGGTAAGAAAATCATTTTCGCTATTGCTACTCATCCAGCTAGCGAAATTGGGAGGTTATGCCAGTGTTTTACCCTTTCCTCCACCCAATCCACTGTTTTCCCACAATTTCTCTGCTAAATCTCTTGTATATCTCCACTAATCCATATCCCCAAATAGAGGACTGGATTATTCACCCAAGTGATTGGATATTCCATTTCAAATTCTTGGGTGCCCGTTGTCAGTGGGAATATAACTGACTTGCTTCAATTGATGGAGAGACCCGAGAGCCCTCCATACCTTTCCAGTTCACGTCTCATGGGAGAAAAATTCTCTTTATGGTCACCATACAGAGCGTGATATCATCCGCGTATATAGATACTGTTAGGCCACGGGAGGTAATTCCGATACCCCTGTTGGCATTGTGCTGGCGTAACCTGGCAGCCAAGGGTTCAGTGGCTATGGCAAATAAAAGTGGCGACAGGGGGCAACCCTGTCGCGTACCTCTGGTAATATTTATGGGTTCTGATACTTGGCCAGTAACACGCATTCAAGCTTTTGGCATAGTATATAATAGTTTAGTTTGCTGTATAAATAGTGGGCTTAGACCCAGTCTGTGGAGTAGCGGAAACAGGAACCCCCATTCAAGAGAGACTAATGCTTCGTGGCATCTAAAAGCGCAGCTATGGCCGAAACATGGGGTGCTAAATAATGCAATAGGCCCAACAGTGTCCGGAGATTATGTGAAGTAGATCTGCCCAACACGAATCCAGACTGGTCTGGTCTCAGAATTATTGGCAATAAGGGTTGCAGTCCGGTGGCTAGGAGCTTGGCAAATATTTTTGCATCGAGGTTTATTAGAGAGAGCGAATTATAGGAATCACATTGCAGGGGATCTTTATCTGGTTTCAATAGAGTTATTATTATGGCCTCTCTTGTGGAATCAGGGAGTACCGCAGTCGGTTGAGCCTCTTGGTATACTTTTAATAGCTGCGGGGCCAAGAGGTCAGAATATTCTTTATAAAATTTTGCAGTTAGCCCATCCGCGTCTGGTGCCTTATCTGCAGAGAGGCTGCCTATCGCTGTACGCACATCTTCTACTGTGAAAGGGATATCCATATACTATCTGTACCCCTCGCTGAACCATAGTAGTTGTATGAAGTTAAAGTATTCCTCCAGTATAGTATCTGCTGGAGTCGACAGTGTGCTGCACAGGTGTGCATAAAAGTTTTGCATAGTGTTAAATATTTCTGGTGGACTATACACAACAGGGAGGTGGAGAGTCACATTGTAGGTGAACCTACGGGAGCTTCCTTGACTACAGTGTGACTGCAGGGATCTCCTCAGAAAACTCCCCCTCCCATGGGAGGGATCACCTCTGAAAACTCCCCCTCCCATGGGGCAAGTCAACTTTATTGCAGGGTCTATGGACCCACAAAGTGGAGAGTAATAGGATTACTCCCACAGAGTGGCACTGCCAAAACAGTTGGTAAGATTGGAGCCCCTTTTTCTATGCTTGGTCCTGATGAATGCCATGTACCCGTATGGACAGAAGGCAGAAACATGTTGACCTTTTTTTTAAAAAACTTCACAGCGGTGATGGGAAGATAATATCCTTATTCACCGCACTCCTGATTTTAATTCCCACACAGTCTCCCTTTTGAATAAAGGATTTATGGGGGCACTGCGATGGCTTTTTAATTCACTTTCTTTTCCTGGGCCCTCACTCACTTAGAAGTGCATCCCTGTCTCCAGGTGCATGCCCGCCCTTCATCAAACACGTTTTTTGGAGGGCGAGGACTGGCAGATGATGAAGCATGACTCCGGGTGGAGTGTGATGCCAGTCCATCACTTTTCGTGAGATGCCCAACCACCTTCGGGCACCTCACTTTTTATGATTTGGTCTTAATCTGGAACGGTCTCTACTGTGTTTACTGGACTATACACAGTGACACCTTCAGGGTTTTTGAGTGCTGTAATAAAATTAGTGCCCGCGATGGCCTTAGTAGGTTAGCAAGGGTTTTGCCCACTCTATCACCCTCCCCATATTTCCGAGCCGTACACACATTTATTAATAAATCCTATCCTATCAAATGCACAGACTTGGTCCATAAGGATGTTAGGCACTGGGCTGCATTTTTGTCAATGCAAGCAGCTCAAACAAACTACTCAAGCACTTGTGCCAAGAACTCAGGCCATGGTGTAAGCATTAGGTTGATTCATCGTATTACCACTGCCAGGACGAAACATTTCATTGTGAAATGTTCTTGTTGCTTTGAACTGTTTGCAAGACCACTTTTGAAAACTGCTTGTATTGAGCAGCCATACAATTCATAGTTTTTATTTCAGTTCTATTGAGGAAAACCATGGCTATTCAATTTCTTACTATTGTGATCAACTTCCCTTCGCACTGCCCGGGGGTATGGGGAGAGTCCCGGCGGGCCGCGTCGTGAAGCTTGTTCGGTGGGTGCGATGTGAGCGTAGGGCTCAGTGCGCGGGGAAGTAAGAGCCGCGTGCTAGGTTCGGGTGTTTAAGGTATCCAGACTCTCTTCACGCCCCCTGTAGGTACCTTGGTGGTCCGAGGATTTATAGGGTTGGTGCATCTGGAAGCAGACGGGTACAGTAAGGGTACCTCTGTGGCAGAAGGGTACAGTAAGGGTACCTCTGCCTGGCACAGTAAGGGTGCCTGAGCCAAGGAACAGGAGCCGAAGGAGGTTCCTGGAAACCGCGACGGCGCCCCGTTAGTCCTTCGGGCGGTCAGGGGGCCTGAACCGACCGGGGGTGTGCCACACCGCTCCGCCCCGACGGGGGGGGGGGGGCGGGAGTATAACGAAGTTGGTAATGTGCTGCACCGTCAGAGCATCGACTCGCCGTGCAAGATGGCTCCTTAGGCATGCGGGACAGCGAGGGGCTGCCTGCTTTGGATCGCCCGTAAGATGACCCACCCAAAACGTCATACGTGTGTTGTATGAAATAAACCTGCAGCAGTTCTTTCCCATAAACATGTCTCCAGAGTTTCATTGGGGAGGAAGTGTGTATATGTGCAGGCGGGCGGGAGTGAATGGTGGTGTGGGCACTATGTTTTCAACCAAGCAAAAGTGTTCTTTGGTTGTGTCATCAAAATCACGGTGTATTCATGAGCCCATCATGGCGTCACCACAGAATCTTGAAAGTTGGAAATCCAGGATGAAAACACTAATGGACTAATTACATTTTTGTTTGATGTATTTAAAATTAAATCTCAAAGCTTGATCCTTTTGGTTATAACCTCTTACATACTAAACGCATATATTTAAAAAAATGCTCAATTTGCAGCAAAAAAACAAAGGTTAATGTGACATTACAGTTAGGTGCAAAGTGCATATTACTCTTTAGAAATTCAAAAAACTACATCTAAAGAATAAATGGATGTTACCATTTGGTAAATGTCAGTCATAGTTTTACATTTTAATCCTGAAAAAAACAATTACATTTGCCAGTTTGTTTAAAGGGGAGTGAAATGTTTACAAAAAGATACAATAATTTAGGTAAGAAAATCATTTTCGCGATTGCTACTCATCCAGCTAGCGAAATCGGGAGGTTACGCCAGCGTTTTACCCTTTTCTCCACCCAATCCACTGTTTTCCCACAATTTCTCTGTCAAATCTCTTGTATATCTCCACTAATCCATATCCCCAAATAGCGAACTGGATCATTCGCCCAAGTGATTGGATATTCCGTTTCAAATTCTTTGGTGCCCGTTGTCAGTGGGAATATAACTGACTTGCTCCAATTGATGGAGAGACCCAAGAGCCCTCCATACCTTTCCAGTTCATGTGTCTTAGGAGCAAAATTCTCTTTAAGGTCAACCATACAGAACGTGATATCATCCGCGTGCATAGATACTGTTAGGCCACGGGAGGTAATTCCGATACCCCTGTTGGCATTGTGCTGGCGTAACCTGGCCGCCAAGGGTTCAGTGGCCATGGCAAATAAAAGTGGCGACAGGGGGCAACCCTGTCGCGTACTTCTGGTAATATTTATGGGTTCTGATACTTGTCCATTAACACGCATTCAAGCTTTTGGCATAGTATATAATAGTTTAGTTTGCTGTATAAATAGCGGGCTTAGACCCAGTCTGTGGAGTAGCGGAAACAGGAACCCCCATTCAAGAGAGACTAATACCTTTGTGGCATCTAAAAGCGCAGCTATGGCCGAAACATAGGGCGCTAAATAATGCAATAAGATCAACAGTGTCCGGAGATTATGTGAAGTAGAACTGCCCGACACGAATCCGGATTGGTCCAATCTCAGAATTATTGGCAATAAGGGTTGCAGTCTGGTGGCTAGGAGCTTGGCAAATATTTTTGCATCGAGGTTTATTAGAGAGAGCGGATGATAGGAAACACATTGGAGGGGATCTTTATCTGGTTTCAATAGAGTTATTATTATGGCCTCTCTCGTGGAATCAGGGAGTACCCCAGTCTGTTGAGCCTCTTGGTATACTTTTAATAGCTGCGGGGCCAAGAGGTCAGAATATTCTTTATAAAATTTTGCAGTTAGTCCATCCGCGCCTGGTGCCTTATCTGCAGAGAGGCTGCCTATCGCTGTACGCACATCTTCTACTGTGGAAGGGATATCCATATACTCTCTGTACCCCTCACTGAACCATAGTAGTTGTATGAAGTTAAAGTATTCCTCCAGTATAGTATCTGCTGGAGTCGACAGTGTGCTGCACAGGTGTGCATAAAACTTTTGCATGGTGTTAAATATTTCTGGTGGACTATACACAGTGACACCTTCAGGGGTTTTGAGTGCTGCAATAAAATTAGTGCCCCGCGATGACTCTCCCCATATTTCCGAGCCGTAAACACACTTTTATTAATAAATCCTATCCTATCAAATGCACAGACTTGGTCCATAAGGATGTCAGGCACTGGCCGGCATTTTTTGTCAATGCAAGCAGCTCAAACAAACTACTCAAGCACTTGTGCCAAGAACTCATGCCATGGTGTAAGCATTAGTTTGATTCATCGTATTACCACTGCCAGGACCAAACATTTCATTGTGAAATGTCCTTGTTGCTTTGAACTGTTTGCAAGACCACTTTTGAAAACTGCTTGTATTGAGCAGCCATACAATTCATAGTTTTTATTTCAGTTCTATTGAGGAAAACCATTTGATGCCCTGGCTATTCAATTTCTTACTATTGTGATCAACTTCCCTCCTGTGTTATGTGCTATGACCTTCAGAGAAGATGCCTCTGAACACAGCTGTGCAGCTTCGTGTGTGGGTAGGAGAGGAACTCACACATATTGGCCCGTATTTATGAAGAATTTGCTCTGCCCTTGGGTCAGGCAAGACGACACAAGGACAACTCAAAGGCTTCAGTAATAGTCACAAAGCCATGCAATACCTGATTTGCATGGCCTTGTGTGGCGTTGTATAGAAATGTACGTAAGGCAGCTGCTTGCGCTTCGTTATGTTACATTTCAACATGGAAGGCCTTCCATCGGTGGAGCTAGGGCTTTCCCATGCATCCACCCATGGATTCTACCTCAATCCCAGATATACAAAGGCTTGTAAACCCGGGAATGCATCAGAATGCGACATCGTCCTCAGTGAGGCTTGAGGTGAGGCTTGAGGTGATATATCTTTATTTCTCCTCGTTATCTCCTCTTTCCACATGTGCTGCATTTTGCAGCATTTGTAGAAAAAGTAAAACACCTCTTTAGATTGTTTTTGACCAGGAAGGTTTCCCTCCTTCATTAAAACAGCCCTGCCTGGAATAAAGGCACCCTTGCACTTTGGTGCAAGGTTTCCTGCTTTGCGGCTAGGCAGCACAGAGTGCGCCAGGGCAAGGAGAGAGCAGAAATGCTCCTTATCTTTGTAAATATGACTAATTTCTGCCCTGTTGCTTTCATGCAGCACAGCGCAGCGACTGTGCTTGCTGCTATGCGTTGCATAAAAGTTTAGTAAATGTGCCTCAAGATTTTCATATGCACTTCACAATGTGACCCTTGCCTTCTTCACATGTTGACACTGTATTTGCTCGACATATCTGCATCTCACTGTCTCCTCCACCATCTTTTTACTTGCCAGTTTAACTCCCTCGCTGCCTCTCCAGCATCCTGCTTCTTTACATTTTGTCTTAGTCTTTTCTATGCTGTACTACCCCTCGGAAGTCTGTCTTTTTTCTTCTTTATGTCCTCAGCAGGTTTGTCTCTATTGCACTCCATTGATAAACATTCTCTCTTCTGCCTGTCTGTAAGACATACCTTGACTGTCCATCGTCCCTTCAGACTCTCTATTGAGTAACTCTCAATGGTGTCCGTTCCTTACTGCAGTCTGTCACACTGTCTCGTTTCTATTATACTTCACAGTCTGTCTATCCTCTGTTCATCTTGTATGCAGTTTATGTTCTTCTGCTGCTTTTTCAATATTTCTAACTGTAGTCTCACTTTCTCTCTTTCTCCTTCCCTAACCTTCTTTACTGCAGTCATTTTCATGGTCTCTTCTCTTTTAACATTCCTGCCTTAGTCTGTCACCTCCTTTCCTTTCTTTATGCAGTCTGCCCATCCATGCTGCTCTAGTAACCTTTCTCTCTACACTGTTGTTGTATATTCATACTTTATTCAATATGGCTACTTGGTGTCTGTAGTACTTTCTTAGTGTTTCTATCTTTCCAATCTCCCATAGTACCTAAGAGTGTTCTATCTGGTATGTGAGGATTCCAGCCTTGGCAGTTGATGGTCTGGTCAGCAGTGAGGTTTACTGCTCTGCTGTCTATCTTAATAAATCTATCTTAATAACTTGAAAACGTGTCCTGCTGCCTTCCTAACCTATCTACAACAACTGTCTATTTCCATATTTCCTTTTTTGCACTCTGTCTGATTGTCTCTTTTCTGTTATCATTCCCCTCTTCTGCCTGTCTATCATCAGCTGACCTTGCTTTATGCAGTCTGTCTTCCTGTCGTTTCAATGATAGCAGTTCTCTCTGCTATCTATGTTGTTGCTGTGCCTCTTGTATGCAGACTGTCCATCTGTTCTGCTTTACTAATGTTTCCCTCTGAGTTCTCTAAAGTCCTCTCCTAACCTTCCTAAGTACACTCTTTCTTGTGTGTCCCTCCTTTGTTGTCATTCTTTGATCCCTTTTCTGCTCTGCTTTGTGTGCAGCCCTTCAATCTGAGCTGCTCTGCCAACCTTCTTTTCTGCAGCCTCTCTTCTGTAACTCCTCTGATAAAAACTTTCTCAGAAATCTCCTAATATCCCTCTCTCTCCTCTCAGTCATCTTTTTCTATCCCTCTCTCTCGCTCCACTAATAACCTTTCTCTTAGCAGTCTCTTTCTATCCCTCTCTTTGTCATCCACTGCTAGCCTTTCTCTGCAGTCTGTTTCTGTCCCTTTCTCTGTCACTCCACCGATAACTCTCTCTGTCACTCCGCCAATACTCTTTCTTCCTGTAGCCTGTTTCTGTCCCTCTCGCTGTCACTGCACCGATAAACTTTCTCTCAGCAGTCTGTTTCTGTCCCTCTCTCTCTCTTTCTCTCTCTCTCACTCCACCAATACTCTTTCTCTCAGCAGTCTGTTTCTGTCCCTCTCTCTCTCTTTCTCTCTCTCTCACTCCACCAATACTCTTTCTCTCAGCAGTCTGTTTCTGTCCCTCTCTCTCTCTTTCTCTCTCTCTCACTCCACCAATACTCTTTCTCTCAGCAGTCTCGTTCTGTCCCTCTCTCTGTCACTTCACCAATTACCTTCTATCAGCAGTCTGTTACTGACACTCTGTCACTCCACCAATAACCTTTTTATTAGCAGTCTGTTTCTGAACCTCTCTCTGTCACTCCACTGATAGCGTTCTCTCAGCAGTCTCTTTCTGTTCCTCTCTCTGTGGTATGTTTCTATCCCTCTCTATGTCACTCCACTGATACTCTTTCTCTCTGCACTCTGTTACTTACTGCCTCTCTCCTGGTATAATGCCTCCCTTAAATCTTCCCCTTAATCTCACTCTTCTTTCCCTTTTGCCAGCACCATTTCTTCTCTGTTTCTGCCTCCTCATCTCTCCAATTCTTCCCCTATCTCTCAGCATCCCATTAGTCTAGTTCTGCTTGTTAGTGCTGGTATCAGCCACACAGGGGCTAACACTGATTAACGGTCAGCATTGACTTTAACCATTGCATGTCATGTGACATTGTGAGAGGGTGAATAAATACACTGAAATCATGTTTATGTATTTATTCTGTAGTCTACAATTTAAAGTGCTAACAAGTGTTCTGTCTATTAACCTAGTTAGTGTTCCTCTGAGTTCAGCCCACCTACCATAGGCCAAGCTTTCTTCTTGAGTGTGTAACCATTCAGATACCAATATAGTACTAATTTATATTTATTGTAGACACTCCACTGATAACCTTTCTCTCTTCGGTCTGTTTCTATCCCTCCCTATGTCACTCCACTGACAACCCTCTCTGTCACTCCATCAATGAGCTCTCTTTCTGCAGTCTGTTTCTGACCCTCTCAATGTCACTCCACCGATAACCTTTCTCTCAGCTGTCCCTTTCAGTCCCAATCTCTGACACTACACTGATAATCTTTCTCTCAGCAGTCTCTTGCAGTCCCAGTCTCTTTGACTCCATAGATAACCTTTTTCTCTGCAGTCTGTTTCTGTTACTCTCTCTGTCACTCCAATCACTAACCTTTCTCTCTGCATTCTGTGTCTGTCGCTCTCTCTGTCACTCCACTGAAATCCTTTGTTTCTGCAGTCTATTCTGTCCTTCTCTCTCACCCCACTGATACCCTTTCTCAGCAGTCTGTTTCTATCCCTCTCTCTGTCACTCAACCAATAACCTTTCTTTCAACTGTCTGTTTCTGTCACTCCATGATAGCCTTTCTCTCTGCAGTCTTTTTATGTCCCTCTCTCTGTCATTACACTGATAGCCTTTCTTTCAGCAGTCTCTTTCTCTCCCTCTCTTTGTCACTCCACCGATACCTTTCTCTCAGCTTTCTGTTTCTGTCCCTTGCTAAGTCACTCCACCGATAACCTTTTTCTCAGCAGTCTATTTCTGTACCTCTCTCTGTCACTGCACAAATAGCCTTTCTCTCAGCAGTCTCTTTCAGTCCCTGTCTCTGTCACTCCACCGATGACCTTTCTCTCATCAGTCTCTTTCAGTCCCAGTCTCTATCACTCTACGGATAACCTTTCTCTCTGCAGTCTGTTTCTGTGTTTCTTTCCCTCTTTCTGTCACTCCAAGTATTAACCTTTTTCCCGGCATTCTGTTCCAATCCATCTCTCTGTCATTCCACCAAAACCCTTTATCTCTGCAGTCTGTTCTGTCCCTCTCTCTGTCACCCCACCAATACCCTTTCTCAGCAATCTGTTTCTGTCCCTCTTTCTGTCACTCCACTGATAACCTTTCTCTAAGCAGTCTCTTCCTGTCCCTCTCTCTGTCACTCCACTGATAACCTTTCTCTCTACAATTTGTTTCTGTCCCTCTCTCTCTCACTCCACCAATACCCTTACTCTCAGCAGTCTCTTTCTGTCCTTCTCGCTGTCACTCCACTGATAACCGTTCCCTCAGCAGTCTCTTTCTCTCACTATCTATTTCACTACACAAATAACCTTTCTCTCTGCAGTCTCCTTCTGTTCATGTCTCTCTCAATCCACTGATACCCTTTCTCTCTGCAGTCTGTTGCTATCCCTCTCTCTGTCACTGCACCAATACCTTTTCTCTTAGATGTCTCTTTCTATCTCTCTCTATGTCACTCCACTGGTAGCCTTTCTCTCTGCACTCTCTTTCTAATCCTCTCTCTGTCACTCTACTGATAACCCTTTTCTATGCAGTCTGCTTCTGTCACTCTCTCTGTCTGTCACTCCACCAATCACCTTTCTCTCAGCAGTCTTTCTGTCCATATCACTGTCATTCTACCAATAGCCTTTCTGTCTGCAGACTTTTTCTGTCTCTCTCTCTGTCACCCCACCAATACCCTTTCTCAGCAGTCTGTTTCTGTCCCTCTTTCTGTCCATCCACCGATAACCTTTATCTCAGCAGTCGGTTTCTATCCCTCTCTCTGTCACTCTACCGATTACCTTCCTTTCAGCTGTCTGTTTCTGACTCTCTTTCTGTCACTCCACGATGACTTTCGCTCTGCAGTCTTTTTCTGGCCTTCTCCCTGCCATTCCACCAATAGCCTTTCTCTCAGCAGTCTCTTTCTATCCCTCGCTATGTCACTCCACCGATAACCTTTCTCTCAGCAGTCTCTTTCTGTCCCTCTCTCTGTCACTCCACTGATAACCTTTCTCTCAGCGGTCTGTTTCTGGCCCTTTCTCTGTCACTCCACCAATAACCTTTTTCTCAGCAGTCTGTTTCTGTCCCTCTCTCTGTCACTGCACAAATAGCCTTTCTCTCAGCAGTCTCTTCCTGTCCCTCTCTCTGTCACTCCACCGATAACCTTTCTCTCTGCTGTCTGTTTCTATCCCTCTCTATGGGCCCGATGTAGGTGGCTCATTAACGTTCGGTAAACACGAAATTCGGTAAATTTCAGGCTTACCGACTGGCATTGAGCCATTTCCAATGCAGGTGATGATTCGGTAAATACAGAATCGGTATTTACCGAATCATTATTTACCGAATTAGTAGATGGTATGTAGGAAGCACATTTAAGAGTGCTTATGTGCTTTAAGGATTCGTTATTTCCCACCAACTACAAGTTGGTGGTAAATATCAAAAACCTTATAAAAAGCAACTTTGTGCTTTTTTAACTGTGCCATGTGGCAGACATACATACCCCTAGGGCACATACACGATTCAGGGGTGCAACAGGGTGTCAATGTGACACCCTGCCACCCTTGAATGTGTTCCCCCTATTACCGAATCGGTATTTACTGATTCGTTAATTCCCATTCATTCCTATGGGCCTCCGGGCCCATAGGAATGAATGGGAATTACCGTATCGGTAAATACCGATTCTAAAATACCGAATATTACTGATTCGGTAATATTTACAGAATTTTTTCCTACATACCATTTACTGATTCTGAAATACTGAATCGGTAAAATTCGGTATTTTAGAACCGGTAAATGGCAATTACCTACATATGGCCCTATGTCACATCACCACTAACTTTTCTCTGAGCAGTCTCTTTCAGTCCCAGTCTCTATCACTCCAACAAAAACCTTTCTCTCTGAAGTCTGTTTCTGTCCCTCTCTTTGTCACTCCAAGTATTACCCTTTCTCTCTGCATTCTGGTTCTGTCCCTCAATCTGTCACTCCACCGATAACCTTTCTCTTTGCAGTCTGTTAGTATCCCTCTGTCTCACTTCACAGATACCCTTTCTCTCTGTCATCTGTTTCTGTCCCTATCTCTTTCACCCCACTGTTAACCTTTCTCTTTGCAGTCTGTTTCTGTCCCTCTCTCTGTCAATCCACTGATGAACTTTCTCTTTGAAGTCTGTTTCTGTCCATCTCTCTGTCACGCCACTGGTAACCTTTCTTTCAGCAGTCTCTTTCTATCCCTTGTTATGTCACTTCACCGAAAACCTTTCTCTCAGCAGTCTCTCTCTATCCCTCTCTTTGTCACTCCACTTATAACATTTCTCTCAGCAGTCTGTTACTGACCCTCTCTCTGTCACTCTACTGATAACCTTTTTTTTTATTGTTTATATATCACTACGAGGACTGGCCATTGACCGTATTTAAGTGTGTAATTACTATTCTAACTTCACGTGCACCTTGATAGTAGGGAAGGTTATAAAGTGGACCCAAACAAACCTAATTAGCTTTTAGTTTTATAATACACTCGCTTGAAAGTACCTAAACACACTACAGGGACCGGTCCTCATAATACACCGGTCCTCCCAAAGATAGTGTTTGACTGGTTTTGTCAAGGTTAACCCACACTATGAGGACTGAGCTGGTCCCCACAGTGTGGGTTATACATGCTCACTTTCACACACATTCCCTCAGACACACTCCCAATTATACCCACACACACACACCGACACATTCAGATACAACACTTCCACTCACCAAAACACACTTGCACACATATTCCCTTCCACACACATAACTACATGACCTCACACATTCCCTGTAGCACACACACACACACCCACACCCACACATACACACACACACACACACACACCCATGTAAGCACATACATCCAAACAGAATAACACATATACAGAGTCACTTCCCCAAACACAGTAATACCAACTAAAATACATTCACACACACAGACTTCTACTCCCACAAATTAAAGTCACAAACCAAAACTATTATAGTCACACATGTTAAAACAGTAACAAATACTGAAAAGATTTATTTTTCTAACCAAAATAGGTGAGTCTTAAAAGTTTTTTATGTTGGTTTTGGACGTTTGGTATATGTTTTAGATAATCTTTTGTCATTACAATATTAGGATGAACAAAAATTAAACAAGGGTAAAGTAACTTTGGAATTTTTAAGTCCAAAAGAAAAGAAAAATTGGTTTTAGCCCCCGTCATCAGTGACTGTCTTAATATTAGTAGGCACTGACTGTTTCTCAATTCTGACCACTTTATTGCACACTGATCAGTGGGTGACAATATTTTACAACTGTGATACAATGACAGGAAGTCTCTGGGTCTTCTCAAATGTAAAAAATCTCCAGACGCTAATGATGGTCCAGGAGAAAATGTAGCCGTCCTTGCTCCATCTTGTTCTTTCTTCACCTTTTCCAGATGTTTAGGATGGATTATTCGCCTATGTTTCCACATGTTATATGTTCCTTGGGAATATTTCTTCCCTGTCGCCAGAGAGAGATTTCTTCTGCAAATTGTGGCTTGCAAAATTTTAGAAATTACTTTAAAAAAAACTATGCCATGGTGAAAAAACTGCCATATAAAATATTCCTTGTTCAGTGGTAGTTCTTCTTCCTCCTCCTCATGAATGTTTGTAGGGTCGAGCAAAGCCATTTCTACACCTGTTGTTTAATGGCAAAATATTTGCATCAAAATGATGGAGCGCCCAACTAGTCCCAGCTCAGTTCCACACCCACATGAGTAAGCAAGGGGGAACTGTCCTGCCAAAGAAGGTGGAGACTATTTTCAACCAATCAAAAGTGTTCTTTTGTTGTGTCATCAAAATCACGGTGGATTCATGAGCCCATCATGGCGTCATCACAGAATCTTGAAAGTTG
The DNA here is from genome assembly GCF_964261635.1 of Lissotriton helveticus. Classification (NCBI taxonomy): domain Eukaryota; kingdom Metazoa; phylum Chordata; class Amphibia; order Caudata; family Salamandridae; genus Lissotriton; species Lissotriton helveticus. The sequence continues at coordinate 1,569,264,024 of NC_136069.1, read as the reverse complement.
GAAATCCAGGATGAAAATACTAATGGACTAATTACATTTTTGTTTGATGTATTTAAAATTAAACCTCAAAGCTTGATCCTTTTGGTTATAACCTCTTACATACTAAACGCATATATTTTAAAAAAATGCTGAATTTGCAGCACAAACGAAGGTTAATGTGACATTACAGTTAGGTGCAAAGTACATATTACACTAAAACTTTAAAAAAAACTTTAGAAATTCACAGAACTACATCTAAAGAATACATGGATGTTACCATTTGGTAAATGTCAGTCATAGTTTTACATTTTAATCTTGGAAAAAACAATTACATTTGCCAGTTTGTTTACTGAGCTTACTATGAATTGTGCCCAAGCAATGCGTGCTTAAGACCTTACATATTGCATCACTCATGACCTGTATTGATATCATTGATGACAGCATCCAAAGAGTGTGACAATTTGCCTTATGCTTTTGACACTGATAGATATTTAATGAGCTACATGTTGAAAAAATCTATGGTTAATGAGTATAAGTATTTTTAACATTTTAGGACTCCTAAAGAGGACTGGGTTTGAGGAGTAAGTGATTTCTTCCTAATGAGTTACGTACAGGGACAAGCCTTAACCTAGTAGGTACTTGCTAACATATTTGACCTTGGGGTACAGGTGAAACTGGTCTCTTGACCATAGTAGTTGCTTCCTTGACTAATGAGGTTTCCCTGTCTGGAGGGGATTGACGATGTAATCAATTGTGTACATGGGAAAGGCTATGTGTAGTAGTGGCTTTCCCAGCTAATGGTGCTTGGCTGTTTGGAAGGAGTGGGCTATTTTTAGAGATTGTTGTACAGTGTGGAGGATGTGCATAGTAAGGTGGAGTGAAGGAGTGGCATCTGCAGCTAAACATCTTTCCAGGGTAATGGGTATGAATGCTTCAATATGGTGAGGGACTGTCTTCTCTACTAAGATGTCTGTACAGGGTCTCAGCTGTGTATATGGGCTTCAGGTGAAGGACTGATCTGTTTTCTCAAGCCTGTGAACAGGGAGACAGCTGTGTACAAGAATGAAAAGGCCTGTCTGCTAAAGCCTGTTTTCAGTGTGATAGATCTTCGTAGTTCGGTATGGTATAGTGCTGGTCTTTCTGTTGAGATCTTTACACAACTCAATGTTATGTTATGTCAGTGAAACGTATAAAGTACGAATAGCTGACTCCAAATACAGTATTCTGGCGCTAAAACCTAAAGACTAGAAGATCCCAAAAAGGAAGATGAGGTCGCTGTTACTGCTTTAGAACAACCACGTTTTGAGTAAGTTTTGAACAAGGTGAAATTTTGCCAATACTGGATGACTACAATCACTTGTGTCAGTAGAGCCAAGCAAAATTAGCGAAGGAATGGCCATTGCACCATGCTATGCATATGCAATGTGGAGTATATAATGCTTAATTAGATGAGGTGAGACTTCTTATGGGCTGATATAACTTAATCCTTGCTTGTAAGTAAAAGAAACTCCCACAGTATAATGCTCGATGAGTGTGACAGAAGAGTCTAAATAAACTGAGCTTCCTAATCGGTAGCCAGTGAAGGGATTTCCAAATTGGATCCACTGTAGTGCTGGGAGGAAGTTGACGGGCCATTATGGCATCTGCATTTTGACCTACTTGTACGTGTGATAATAGATGTGTGTACTAGGGTGTGGTGAAACACTTGAATTTTCGATCAGACCTTTAGTGAAGCTATGCTTAGTAGGCTGTGGTAAAAGACTTGCATCTCTGCTATCACCTCTGCAAGAGTAGAGCTTTACATAGGAGGGTAGGTTGAAGGACCTCATCTCTCCGCAGAGAGATTTAAAATAAGTTTTTATGGCTCTTTAAAGTTTATTTTGATGAGCAAGTCAAGTCAAGTCAAGTCAAGTCAAAGAATTTATATAGCGCACTACATACCCAGAGGGTCTCAAGGCGCTGAGGGAGGGGAGAAGGATTACTTGTCAAATATCCACGTTTTAAGTTGCTTTCTGAATGCTAGGTGGTTCTGGGTAAGGCGAAGGTAAGTGGGGAGTGAGTTCCATGTTTTAGCTGCCAGGTATGAGAAGGATCTGCCTCCCATGGTGGTCTTGTTGATGCGAGGTACGGTGGCGAGGGCTTGGCTGGAAGAACGTAGTTGGCGGGAGGGGGTGTAGAAGGACAGACGTGAGTTGAGGCATTCTGGTCCGATGTCGTAGAGTGATTTGTGTGCGTGGGTTAGCAGTCGGAAAGTGATCCTTTTATTGACGGGTAGCCAGTGGAGGTCTTTCAGGTGACCAGAGATGTGTTCGTTACGCGGGATGTCTAATATGATCCTGGCTGAGGCGTTTTGGATTCGTTGGAGTTTCTTCTGGAGTTTAGCAGTAGTACCTGCGTAGAGGGTGTTTCCGTAGACCAGTCGGCTCGTGACCAGAGCATGGGTGACTGTTTTTCTGGTTTCGGTGGGGATCCAGCGAAATGTTTTTTTTGAGCATGCGAAGAATGTTGAAGCAGGATGAGGATACGGCGCTGACTTGTCTGTTCATAGAAAGTGAAGAATCCAGGATGACGCCTAGGTTCCGTGCGTGGTCTGTCGGGATGGGTGCTTTTCCAAGGGCTTCCGGCCACCAAGAGTCGTCCCATGCCGAGGGGGATGTACCTAAGATGAGGACTTCTGTTTTATCTGAGTTGAGTTTCAGACGCCTGTGTTTCATCCATTCGGCAACTTCTTTCATTCCTTCATGTAGGTTAGTTTTGGCGGTGCTGGGGTCATTGGTGAGAGAAAGGATCAGTTGAGTGTCATCCGCGTAAGAGATGATGTTGAGGTTGTGTTGGCGAGCGATGGCCGCGAGGGGGCTCATGTATACGTTGAAGAGGGTGGGACTGAGTGAGGATCCTTGTGGTACGCCGCAGATGACTTCAGTGGCCTCGGACTTGAATGGTGGAAGGCGGACTCTCTGGGTTCTTCCGGTGAGGAACGAGGTGATCCATTCAAGAGCTTTTCCTTGTATTCCGATGTTTCTGAGGCGTTGTAAGAGGGTGCTGTGGCAGACTGTGTCGAAGGCTGCAGAGAGGTCGAGGAGGATGAGGGCGACTGTGTCTCCATTGTCCAGTAGAGTTCGAATGTCGTCTGTTGCTGCGATGAGGGCGGTCTCAGTGCTGTGTTTTGATCGGAAGCCAGATTGTGAGGAGTCGAGGGATTTGTTGGCTTCGAGGAAGGCGGCGAGCTGGTTGTTGACAGCTTTCTCGATGACTTTGGCCGGGAAAGGAAGGAGCGATATGGGGCGGTAATTTTTGAGTTCGGTGGGGTCTGCTGTGGGTTTTTTCAGAAGGGCGGTGAGTTCAGCGTGTTTCCAGCTTTCCGGGAAGGTGGCGGAGTTGAAGGAGCAGTTGATGACGTCTCGGAGGTGCGGTGCTATGATGGAGTCTGCTTTGTTGAAGATGTGGTGAGGACAAGGGTCTGTGGGGGATCCTGAGTGGATGGAGTTCATCAGGCGGATGGTGTCCTCAGTGGAGATTGGGTTCCAGTCGTTAAGGGTGTTTAAGGGGGAAGAATGTTCAGCATATGGTTGGGTGGGTTGGTCTCCGGGTTGGTTGTCGAAGCTGTTGTGGATGTCTGCAATTTTGTTGTGGAAGAATAAAGCCAGGGAGTCGCAGAGGGCTTGAGAGGGGGTGATGTCGTTGGAGTTGGCTGAGGGATTGGTAAATTCCTTGACGATGTTGAAAAGTTCCTTGCTGTTGTGGGCGTTGTTGTCTAGTCGATCCTTGAATGCTGTTTTCTTGGCCTTCCGGATTAGTTGGTGGTGTGTGCGGGTGGCGTTTTTGAAGGCGTCCTTGGTGGTAGTGGTTGGGTCTTTTTTCCAGGCCTTTTCCAGGGAGCGGCAGAGTTTCTTGGACTTCTTAATATCATCGTTGAACCATGAGGCCTTCTTGCTGCCAGGTTTGCTTTGACGTTTTTTCAGTGGTGCTAGGGTGTCGGCGGTGTTGGATAGCCATAGGGTGAAGTTGGCGGCGGCTTGGTCTGGGTTAGAAGAGTGGGCTGGGGTGTTTAGAAGGAGCGATGAGGAGATCTGGTCGATGGTGATTTTGTTCCAGTTTCTTTGCAGAGTTGGTTGGAGGTGGTTGATGGGTTTAGGCTTGTTGTAGGTGAAGTGAACGCAGCTGTGGTCAGTCCAGAGGAGATCCGTAGTGTGGCTGAAGGAGACATGATTGCTGGAGGTGAAGATGGGGTCGAGTGTGTGACCTGCGATGTGGGTGGGGGAAGTGACCAGTTGTTTAAGTCCGAGGTTGGCGAGGTTGTCCAAGAGGGTGGTGGTGTTGCGGTCGTTGTTCTTTTCAAGGTGAAAGTTGAGGTCTCCCAGAAGGATGTAATCTTTGGATGGGAGCACGTGTGGAGTGATGAAGTCCGTGATGTCTTCACTGAATTTTGCACGGGGTCCAGGTGGTCTGTAGAGGAGGGTGCCTGTGAGTGTGGTCTTTGGGTCGATGTGGATCTGGAAGTGAAGGTGTTCAGAGTTGGCGAGATTGACGTCTGAGCTGGTTGAGATGTGGATGGATTTCTTATGGACGATAGCGATTCCTCCTCCTGTGTGGCTGGTACGGTCCTTGCGTGTGATCTTATAATCTTCAGGGATGGCAATGGTCATGTCTGGGGCGGAGGAAGCGTTCATCCATGTTTCTGTTAGGAAGGCGATGTCTGGAGAGATGGTGTCTAGTAGATTCCAGAGGTCAATGGCGTGTCTGTGGACCGATCGGGTGTTGAGAAGGATGCATTGTAGGTGGTTGGGGTCGGGAATCAGTGGTGTGGTCGTAGCGGAGAAGTTGTTGGTGCCGATGAATTTGCAGGAGTAGCAAGAGAAAGGTCCATGGGTGTGTCCAGGAGCGGCTTGGACGCAGTTGGGGGCGCGACTGGGGTTAAGGGCTAGGAGGGTGGCGGCATCGTAGGTAATGCGGGAGGGCTGGGCAGTGCGAGGGGCAGGGGGTCTGGCGCTGGGCGCGGTCCAGGCGCGGACGGGCGTAGACGGGCTTACCTTTGGCGCACCTTCGGCGCGGTTTGGGCGCGGTCACTGCGCGTAAACGCTGCGCGCGGGGACTCCTGTCATATATGGATAGAGGAGGGGGAGGGGCAAGGGCGTCTCAGCTGGGAGGCGGGGCGGGCACACGAGGACCACAACAACAATCAAAATGGAGGCGGAGGGGGGAGCACAGCGGAGCGCTACAGGCAGACGCGCGACCAAGGTGAAAACAGCAGTAAGTATTAATTAAAATGCAAGTCAAGCAAAGCGGCAGTCAGGCAGGCAGCAGGCAATAACAATTGGCAGTTTCAGAGGCAAAGCAGCGCTACGATACCAATACCAGCAGGGGACACTGGGAGCGACCACTCAGCTCGAAGAGAGGAGTGAGTCACGGAGCTCTAAGGTAGGGAAGCGCTATTTCAGGTCAGTGGGAGGGCGTCTCAGCTGGGAGGCGGGGCGGGCACACGAGGACCACAACAACAATCAAAATGGAGGCGGAGGGGGGAGCACAGCGGAGCGCTACAGGCAGACGCGCGACCAAGGTGAAAACAGCAGTAAATATTAATTAAAATGCAAGTCAAGCAAAGCGGCAGTCAGGCAGGCAGCAGGCAATAACAATTGGCAGTTTCAGAGGCAAAGCAGCGCTACGATACCAATACCAGCAGGGGACACTGGGAGCGACCACTCAGCTCGAAGAGAGGAGTGAGTCACCTGAGCAGTGTGGTGGATGATGCAAACAGTATTGTCATCAGCGATGTCATAAAAGATGTCATCAGTGATGGCATCAGTAATTGAACATGACATGAGTGAAGTACTATGTGAGGGCATAAGCAGTACCTGGCGGGGCACAGGTTGCAGTTAGCTCAGTAAAGTCTGTCTATAGGATTTCAGTGGTTTTTCACATTTAAAACATACTTTAATGACTGGCATTGTTACCTAACTATAACATCAATTTAACCTCTGGTAGCCTTTCTCTCTGCACTCTCTTTCTAATCCTCTCTCTGTCACTCTACTGATAACCCTTTTCTATGCAGTCTGCTTCTGTCACTCTCTCTGTCTGTCACTCCACCAATCACCTTTCTCTCAGCAGTCTTTCTGTCCATATCACTGTCATTCTACCAATAGCCTTTCTGTCTGCAGACTTTTTCTGTCTCTCTCTCTGTCACCCCACCAATACCCTTTCTCAGCAGTCTGTTTCTGTCCCTCTTTCTGTCCATCCACCGATAACCTTTATCTCAGCAGTCGGTTTCTATCCCTCTCTCTGTCACTCTACCGATTACCTTCCTTTCAGCTGTCTGTTTCTGACTCTCTTTCTGTCACTCCACGATGACTTTCGCTCTGCAGTCTTTTTCTGGCCTTCTCCCTGCCATTCCACCAATAGCCTTTCTCTCAGCAGTCTCTTTCTATCCCTCGCTATGTCACTCCACCGATAACCTTTCTCTCAGCAGTCTCTTTCTGTCCCTCTCTCTGTCACTCCACTGATAACCTTTCTCTCAGCGGTCTGTTTCTGGCCCTTTCTCTGTCACTCCACCAATAACCTTTTTCTCAGCAGTCTGTTTCTGTCCCTCTCTCTGTCACTGCACAAATAGCCTTTCTCTCAGCAGTCTCTTCCTGTCCCTCTCTCTGTCACTCCACCGATAACCTTTCTCTCTGCTGTCTGTTTCTATCCCTCTCTATGGGCCCGATGTAGGTGGCTCATTAACGTTCGGTAAACACGAAATTCGGTAAATTTCAGGCTTACCGACTGGCATTGAGCCATTTCCAATGCAGGTGATGATTCGGTAAATACAGAATCGGTATTTACCGAATCATTATTTACCGAATTAGTAGATGGTATGTAGGAAGCACATTTAAGAGTGCTTATGTGCTTTAAGGGTTCGTTATTTCCCACCAACTACAAGTTGGTGGTAAATATCAAAAACCTTATAAAAAGCAACTTTGTGCTTTTTTAACTGTGCCATGTGGCAGACATACATACCCCTAGGGCACATACACGATTCAGGGGTGCAACAGGGTGTCAATGTGACACCCTGCCACCCTTGAATGTGTTCCCCCTATTACCGAATCGGTATTTACTGATTCGTTAATTCCCATTCATTCCTATGGGCCTCCGGGCCCATAGGAATGAATGGGAATTACCGTATCGGTAAATACCGATTCTAAAATACCGAATATTACTGATTCGGTAATATTTACAGAATTTTTTCCTACATACCATTTACTGATTCTGAAATACTGAATCGGTAAAATTCGGTATTTTAGAACCGGTAAATGGCAATTACCTACATATGGCCCTATGTCACATCACCACTAACTTTTCTCTGAGCAGTCTCTTTCAGTCCCAGTCTCTATCACTCCAACAAAAACCTTTCTCTCTGAAGTCTGTTTCTGTCCCTCTCTTTGTCACTCCAAGTATTACCCTTTCTCTCTGCATTCTGGTTCTGTCCCTCAATCTGTCACTCCACCGATAACCTTTCTCTTTGCAGTCTGTTAGTATCCCTCTGTCTCACTTCACAGATACCCTTTCTCTCTGTCATCTGTTTCTGTCCCTATCTCTTTCACCCCACTGTTAACCTTTCTCTTTGCAGTCTGTTTCTGTCCCTCTCTCTGTCAATCCACTGATGAACTTTCTCTTTGAAGTCTGTTTCTGTCCATCTCTCTGTCACGCCACTGGTAACCTTTCTTTCAGCAGTCTCTTTCTATCCCTTGTTATGTCACTTCACCGAAAACCTTTCTCTCAGCAGTCTCTCTCTATCCCTCTCTTTGTCACTCCACTTATAACATTTCTCTCAGCAGTCTGTTACTGACCCTCTCTCTGTCACTCTACTGATAACCTTTTTTTTTATTGTTTATATATCACTACGAGGACTGGCCATTGACCGTATTTAAGTGTGTAATTACTATTCTAACTTCACGTGCACCTTGATAGTAGGGAAGGTTATAAAGTGGACCCAAACAAACCTAATTAGCTTTTAGTTTTATAATACACTCGCTTGAAAGTACCTAAACACACTACAGGGACCGGTCCTCATAATACACCGGTCCTCCCAAAGATAGTGTTTGACTGGTTTTGTCAAGGTTAACCCACACTATGAGGACTGAGCTGGTCCCCACAGTGTGGGTTATACATGCTCACTTTCACACACATTCCCTCAGACACACTCCCAATTATACCCACACACACACACCGACACATTCAGATACAACACTTCCACTCACCAAAACACACTTGCACACATATTCCCTTCCACACACATAACTACATGACCTCACACATTCCCTGTAGCACACACACACACACCCACACCCACACATACACACACACACACACACACACCCATGTAAGCACATACATCCAAACAGAATAACACATATACAGAGTCACTTCCCCAAACACAGTAATACCAACTAAAATACATTCACACACACAGACTTCTACTCCCACAAATTAAAGTCACAAACCAAAACTATTATAGTCACACATGTTAAAACAGTAACAAATACTGAAAAGATTTATTTTTCTAACCAAAATAGGTGAGTCTTAAAAGTTTTTTATGTTGGTTTTGGACGTTTGGTATATGTTTTAGATAATCTTTTGTCATTACAATATTAGGATGAACAAAAATTAAACAAGGGTAAAGTAACTTTGGAATTTTTAAGTCCAAAAGAAAAGAAAAATTGGTTTTAGCCCCCGTCATCAGTGACTGTCTTAATATTAGTAGGCACTGACTGTTTCTCAATTCTGACCACTTTATTGCACACTGATCAGTGGGTGACAATATTTTACAACTGTGATACAATGACAGGAAGTCTCTGGGTCTTCTCAAATGTAAAAAATCTCCAGACGCTAATGATGGTCCAGGAGAAAATGTAGCCGTCCTTGCTCCATCTTGTTCTTTCTTCACCTTTTCCAGATGTTTAGGATGGATTATTCGCCTATGTTTCCACATGTTATATGTTCCTTGGGAATATTTCTTCCCTGTCGCCAGAGAGAGATTTCTTCTGCAAATTGTGGCTTGCAAAATTTTAGAAATTACTTTAAAAAAAACTATGCCATGGTGAAAAAACTGCCATATAAAATATTCCTTGTTCAGTGGTAGTTCTTCTTCCTCCTCCTCATGAATGTTTGTAGGGTCGAGCAAAGCCATTTCTACACCTGTTGTTTAATGGCAAAATATTTGCATCAAAATGATGGAGCGCCCAACTAGTCCCAGCTCAGTTCCACACCCACATGAGTAAGCAAGGGGGAACTGTCCTGCCAAAGAAGGTGGAGACTATTTTCAACCAATCAAAAGTGTTCTTTTGTTGTGTCATCAAAATCACGGTGGATTCATGAGCCCATCATGGCGTCATCACAGAATCTTGAAAGTTGGAAATCCAGGATGAAAATACTAATGGACTAATTACATTTTTGTTTGATGTATTTAAAATTAAACCTCAAAGCTTGATCCTTTTGGTTATAACCTCTTACATACTAAACGCATATATTTTAAAAAAATGCTGAATTTGCAGCACAAACGAAGGTTAATGTGACATTACAGTTAGGTGCAAAGTACATATTACACTAAAACTTTGAAAAAAACTTTAGAAATTCACAGAACTACATCTAAAGAATACATGGATGTTACCATTTGGTAAATGTCAGTCATAGTTTTACATTTTAATCTTGGAAAAAACAATTACATTTGCCAGTTTGTTTACTGAGCTTACTATGAATTGTGCCCAAGCAATGCGTGCTTAAGACCTTACATATTGCATCACTCATGACCTGTATTGATATCATTGATGACAGCATCCAAAGAGTGTGACAATTTGCCTTATGCTTTTGACACTGATAGATATTTAATGAGCTACATGTTGAAAAAATCTATGGTTAATGAGTATAAGTATTTTTAACATTTTAGGACTCCTAAAGAGGACTGGGTTTGAGGAGTAAGTGATTTCTTCCTAATGAGTTACGTACAGGGACAAGCCTTAACCTAGTAGGTACTTGCTAACATATTCGACCTTGGGGTACAGGTGAAACTGGTCTCTTGACCATAGTAGTTGCTTCCTTGACTAATGAGGTTTCCCTGTCTGGAGGGGATTGACGATGTAATCAATTGTGTACATGGGAAAGGCTATGTGTAGTAGTGGCTTTCCCAGCTAATGGTGCTTGGCTGTTTGGAAGGAGTGGGCTATTTTTAGAGATTGTTGTACAGTGTGGAGGATGTGCATAGTAAGGTGGAGTGAAGGAGTGGCATCTGCAGCTAAACATCTTTCCAGGGTAATGGGTATGAATGCTTCAATATGGTGAGGGACTGTCTTCTCTACTAAGATGTCTGTACAGGGTCTCAGCTGTGTATATGGGCTTCAGGTGAAGGACTGATCTGTTTTCTCAAGCCTGTGAACAGGGAGACAGCTGTGTACAAGAATGAAAAGGCCTGTCTGCTAAAGCCTGTTTTCAGTGTGATAGATCTTCGTAGTTCGGTATGGTATAGTGCTGGTCTTTCTGTTGAGATCTTTACACAACTCAATGTTATGTTATGTCAGTGAAACGTATAAAGTACGAATAGCTGACTCCAAATGCAGTATTCTGGCGCTAAAACCTAAAGACTAGAAGATCCCAAAAAGGAAGATGAGGTCGCTGTTACTGCTTTAGAACAACCACGTTTTGAGTAAGTTTTGAACAAGGTGAAATTTTGCCAATACTGGATGACTACAATCACTTGTGTCAGTAGAGCCAAGCAAAATTAGCGAAGGAATGGCCATTGCACCATGCTATGCATATGCAATGTGGAGTATATAATGCTTAATTAGATGAGGTGAGACTTCTTATGGGCTGATATAACTTAATCCTTGCTTGTAAGTAAAAGAAACTCCCACAGTATAATGCTCGATGAGTGTGACAGAAGAGTCTAAATAAACTGAGCTTCCTAATCGGTAGCCAGTGAAGGGATTTCCAAATTGGATCCACTGTAGTGCTGGGAGGAAGTTGACGGGCCATTCTGGCATCTGCATTTTGACCTACTTGTACGTGTGATAATAGATGTGTGTACTAGGGTGTGGTGAAACACTTGAATTTTCGATCAGACCTTTAGTGAAGCTATGCTTAGTAGGCTGTGGTAAAAGACTTGCATCTCTGCTATCACCTCTGCAAGAGTAGAGCTTTACATAGGAGGGTAGGTTGAAGGACCTCATCTCTCCGCAGAGAGATTTAAAATAAGTTTTTATGGCTCTTTAAAGTTTATTTTGATGAGCAAGTCAAGTCAAGTCAAGTCAAGTCAAAGAATTTATATAGCGCACTACATACCCAGAGGGTCTCAAGGCGCTGAGGGAGGGGAGAAGGATTACTTGTCAAATATCCACGTTTTAAGTTGCTTTCTGAATGCTAGGTGGTTCTGGGTAAGGCGAAGGTAAGTGGGGAGTGAGTTCCATGTTTTAGCTGCCAGGTATGAGAAGGATCTGCCTCCCATGGTGGTCTTGTTGATGCGAGGTACGGTGGCGAGGGCTTGGCTGGAAGAACGTAGTTGGCGGGAGGGGGTGTAGAAGGACAGACGTGAGTTGAGGCATTCTGGTCCGATGTCGTAGAGTGATTTGTGTGCGTGGGTTAGCAGTCGGAAAGTGATCCTTTTATTGACGGGTAGCCAGTGGAGGTCTTTCAGGTGACCAGAGATGTGTTCGTTACGCGGGATGTCTAATATGATCCTGGCTGAGGCGTTTTGGATTCGTTGGAGTTTCTTCTGGAGTTTAGCAGTAGTACCTGCGTAGAGGGTGTTTCCGTAGACCAGTCGGCTCGTGACCAGAGCATGGGTGACTGTTTTTCTGGTTTCGGTGGGGATCCAGCGAAATGTTTTTTTTGAGCATGCGAAGAATGTTGAAGCAGGATGAGGATACGGCGCTGACTTGTCTGTTCATAGAAAGTGAAGAATCCAGGATGACGCCTAGGTTCCGTGCGTGGTCTGTCGGGATGGGTGCTTTTCCAAGGGCTTCCGGCCACCAAGAGTCGTCCCATGCCGAGGGGGATGTACCTAAGATGAGGACTTCTGTTTTATCTGAGTTGAGTTTCAGACGCCTGTGTTTCATCCATTCGGCAACTTCTTTCATTCCTTCATGTAGGTTAGTTTTGGCGGTGCTGGGGTCATTGGTGAGAGAAAGGATCAGTTGAGTGTCATCCGCGTAAGAGATGATGTTGAGGTTGTGTTGGCGAGCGATGGCCGCGAGGGAGCTCATGTATACGTTGAAGAGGGTGGGACTGAGTGAGGATCCTTGTGGTACGCCGCAGATGACTTCAGTGGCCTCGGACTTGAATGGTGGAAGGCGGACTCTCTGGGTTCTTCCGGTGAGGAACGAGGTGATCCATTCAAGAGCTTTTCCTTGTATTCCGATGTTTCTGAGGCGTTGTAAGAGGGTGCTGTGGCAGACTGTGTCGAAGGCTGCAGAGAGGTCGAGGAGGATGAGGGCGACTGTGTCTCCATTGTCCAGTAGAGTTCGAATGTCGTCTGTTGCTGCGATGAGGGCGGTCTCAGTGCTGTGTTTTGATCGGAAGCCAGATTGTGAGGAGTCGAGGGATTTGTTGGCTTCGAGGAAGGCGGCGAGCTGGTTGTTGACAGCTTTCTCGATGACTTTGGCCGGGAAAGGAAGGAGCGATATGGGGCGGTAATTTTTGAGTTCGGTGGGGTCTGCTGTGGGTTTTTTCAGAAGGGCGGTGAGTTCAGCGTGTTTCCAGCTTTCCGGGAAGGTGGCGGAGTTGAAGGAGCAGTTGATGACGTCTCGGAGGTGCGGTGCTATGATGGAGTCTGCTTTGTTGAAGATGTGGTGAGGACAAGGGTCTGTGGGGGATCCTGAGTGGATGGAGTTCATCAGGCGGATGGTGTCCTCAGTGGAGATTGGGTTCCAGTCGTTAAGGGTGTTTAAGGGGGAAGAATGTTCAGCATATGGTTGGGTGGGTTGGTCTCCGGGTTGGTTGTCGAAGCTGTTGTGGATGTCTGCAATTTTGTTGTGGAAGAATAAAGCCAGGGAGTCGCAGAGGGCTTGAGAGGGGGTGATGTCGTTGGAGTTGGCTGAGGGATTGGTAAATTCCTTGACGATGTTGAAAAGTTCCTTGCTGTTGTGGGCGTTGTTGTCTAGTCGATCCTTGAATGCTGTTTTCTTGGCCTTCCGGATTAGTTGGTGGTGTGTGCGGGTGGCGTTTTTGAAGGCGTCCTTGGTGGTAGTGGTTGGGTCTTTTTTCCAGGCCTTTTCCAGGGAGCGGCAGAGTTTCTTGGACTTCTTAATATCATCGTTGAACCATGAGGCCTTCTTGCTGCCAGGTTTGCTTTGACGTTTTTTCAGTGGTGCTAGGGTGTCGGCGGTGTTGGATAGCCATAGGGTGAAGTTGGCGGCGGCTTGGTCTGGGTTAGAAGAGTGGGCTGGGGTGTTTAGAAGGAGCGATGAGGAGATCTGGTCGATGGTGATTTTGTTCCAGTTTCTTTGCAGAGTTGGTTGGAGGTGGTTGATGGGTTTAGGCTTGTTGTAGGTGAAGTGAACGCAGCTGTGGTCAGTCCAGAGGAGATCCGTAGTGTGGCTGAAGGAGACATGATTGCTGGAGGTGAAGATGGGGTCGAGTGTGTGACCTGCGATGTGGGTGGGGGAAGTGACCAGTTGTTTAAGTCCGAGGTTGGCGAGGTTGTCCAAGAGGGTGGTGGTGTTGCGGTCGTTGTTCTTTTCAAGGTGAAAGTTGAGGTCTCCCAGAAGGATGTAATCTTTGGATGGGAGCACGTGTGGAGTGATGAAGTCCGTGATGTCTTCACTGAATTTTGCACGGGGTCCAGGTGGTCTGTAGAGGAGGGTGCCTGTGAGTGTGGTCTTTGGGTCGATGTGGATCTGGAAGTGAAGGTGTTCAGAGTTGGCGAGATTGACGTCTGAGCTGGTTGAGATGTGGATGGATTTCTTATGGACGATAGCGATTCCTCCTCCTGTGTGGCTGGTACGGTCCTTGCGTGTGATCTTATAATCTTCAGGGATGGCAATGGTCATGTCTGGGGCGGAGGAAGCGTTCATCCATGTTTCTGTTAGGAAGGCGATGTCTGGAGAGATGGTGTCTAGTAGATTCCAGAGGTCAATGGCGTGTCTGTGGACCGATCGGGTGTTGAGAAGGATGCATTGTAGGTGGTTGGGGTCGGGAATCAGTGGTGTGGTCGTAGCGGAGAAGTTGTTGGTGCCGATGAATTTGCAGGAGTAGCAAGAGAAAGGTCCATGGGTGTGTCCAGGAGCGGCTTGGACGCAGTTGGGGGCGCGACTGGGGTTAAGGGCTAGGAGGGTGGCGGCATCGTAGGTAATGCGGGAGGGCTGGGCAGTGCGAGGGGCAGGGGGTCTGGCGCTGGGCGCGGTCCAGGCGCGGACGGGCGTAGACGGGCTTACCTTTGGCGCACCTTCGGCGCGGTTTGGGCGCGGTCACTGCGCGTAAACGCTGCGCGCGGGGACTCCTGTCATATATGGATAGAGGAGGGGGAGGGGCAAGGGCGTCTCAGCTGGGAGGCGGGGCGGGCACACGAGGACCACAACAACAATCAAAATGGAGGCGGAGGGGGGAGCACAGCGGAGCGCTACAGGCAGACGCGCGACCAAGGTGAAAACAGCAGTAAGTATTAATTAAAATGCAAGTCAAGCAAAGCGGCAGTCAGGCAGGCAGCAGGCAATAACAATTGGCAGTTTCAGAGGCAAAGCAGCGCTACGATACCAATACCAGCAGGGGACACTGGGAGCGACCACTCAGCTCGAAGAGAGGAGTGAGTCACGGAGCTCTAAGGTAGGGAAGCGCTATTTCAGGTCAGTGGGAGGGCGTCTCAGCTGGGAGGCGGGGCGGGCACACGAGGACCACAACAACAATCAAAATGGAGGCGGAGGGGGGAGCACAGCGGAGCGCTACAGGCAGACGCGCGACCAAGGTGAAAACAGCAGTAAATATTAATTAAAATGCAAGTCAAGCAAAGCGGCAGTCAGGCAGGCAGCAGGCAATAACAATTGGCAGTTTCAGAGGCAAAGCAGCGCTACGATACCAATACCAGCAGGGGACACTGGGAGCGACCACTCAGCTCGAAGAGAGGAGTGAGTCACCTGAGCAGTGTGGTGGATGATGCAAACAGTATTGTCATCAGCGATGTCATAAAAGATGTCATCAGTGATGGCATCAGTAATTGAACATGACATGAGTGAAGTACTATGTGAGGGCATAAGCAGTACCTGGCGGGGCACAGGTTGCAGTTAGCTCAGTAAAGTCTGTCTATAGGATTTCAGTGGTTTTTCACATTTAAAACATACTTTAATGACTGGCATTGTTACCTAACTATAACATCAATTTAACCTCTGGTAGCCTTTCTCTCTGCACTCTCTTTCTAATCCTCTCTCTGTCACTCTACTGATAACCCTTTTCTATGCAGTCTGCTTCTGTCACTCTCTCTGTCTGTCACTCCACCAATCACCTTTCTCTCAGCAGTCTTTCTGTCCATATCACTGTCATTCTACCAATAGCCTTTCTGTCTGCAGACTTTTTCTGTCTCTCTCTCTGTCACCCCACCAATACCCTTTCTCAGCAGTCTGTTTCTGTCCCTCTTTCTGTCCATCCACCGATAACCTTTATCTCAGCAGTCGGTTTCTATCCCTCTCTCTGTCACTCTACCGATTACCTTCCTTTCAGCTGTCTGTTTCTGACTCTCTTTCTGTCACTCCACGATGACTTTCGCTCTGCAGTCTTTTTCTGGCCTTCTCCCTGCCATTCCACCAATAGCCTTTCTCTCAGCAGTCTCTTTCTATCCCTCGCTATGTCACTCCACCGATAACCTTTCTCTCAGCAGTCTCTTTCTGTCCCTCTCTCTGTCACTCCACTGATAACCTTTCTCTCAGCGGTCTGTTTCTGGCCCTTTCTCTGTCACTCCACCAATAACCTTTTTCTCAGCAGTCTGTTTCTGTCCCTCTCTCTGTCACTGCACAAATAGCCTTTCTCTCAGCAGTCTCTTCCTGTCCCTCTCTCTGTCACTCCACCGATAACCTTTCTCTCTGCTGTCTGTTTCTATCCCTCTCTATGGGCCCGATGTAGGTGGCTCATTAACGTTCGGTAAACACGAAATTCGGTAAATTTCAGGCTTACCGACTGGCATTGAGCCATTTCCAATGCAGGTGATGATTCGGTAAATACAGAATCGGTATTTACCGAATCATTATTTACCGAATTAGTAGATGGTATGTAGGAAGCACATTTAAGAGTGCTTATGTGCTTTAAGGGTTCGTTATTTCCCACCAACTACAAGTTGGTGGTAAATATCAAAAACCTTATAAAAAGCAACTTTGTGCTTTTTTAACTGTGCCATGTGGCAGACATACATACCCCTAGGGCACATACACGATTCAGGGGTGCAACAGGGTGTCAATGTGACACCCTGCCACCCTTGAATGTGTTCCCCCTATTACCGAATCGGTATTTACTGATTCGTTAATTCCCATTCATTCCTATGGGCCTCCGGGCCCATAGGAATGAATGGGAATTACCGTATCGGTAAATACCGATTCTAAAATACCGAATATTACTGATTCGGTAATATTTACAGAATTTTTTCCTACATACCATTTACTGATTCTGAAATACTGAATCGGTAAAATTCGGTATTTTAGAACCGGTAAATGGCAATTACCTACATATGGCCCTATGTCACATCACCACTAACTTTTCTCTGAGCAGTCTCTTTCAGTCCCAGTCTCTATCACTCCAACAAAAACCTTTCTCTCTGAAGTCTGTTTCTGTCCCTCTCTTTGTCACTCCAAGTATTACCCTTTCTCTCTGCATTCTGGTTCTGTCCCTCAATCTGTCACTCCACCGATAACCTTTCTCTTTGCAGTCTGTTAGTATCCCTCTGTCTCACTTCACAGATACCCTTTCTCTCTGTCATCTGTTTCTGTCCCTATCTCTTTCACCCCACTGTTAACCTTTCTCTTTGCAGTCTGTTTCTGTCCCTCTCTCTGTCAATCCACTGATGAACTTTCTCTTTGAAGTCTGTTTCTGTCCATCTCTCTGTCACGCCACTGGTAACCTTTCTTTCAGCAGTCTCTTTCTATCCCTTGTTATGTCACTTCACCGAAAACCTTTCTCTCAGCAGTCTCTCTCTATCCCTCTCTTTGTCACTCCACTTATAACATTTCTCTCAGCAGTCTGTTACTGACCCTCTCTCTGTCACTCTACTGATAACCTTTTTTTTTATTGTTTATATATCACTACGAGGACTGGCCATTGACCGTATTTAAGTGTGTAATTACTATTCTAACTTCACGTGCACCTTGATAGTAGGGAAGGTTATAAAGTGGACCCAAACAAACCTAATTAGCTTTTAGTTTTATAATACACTCGCTTGAAAGTACCTAAACACACTACAGGGACCGGTCCTCATAATACACCGGTCCTCCCAAAGATAGTGTTTGACTGGTTTTGTCAAGGTTAACCCACACTATGAGGACTGAGCTGGTCCCCACAGTGTGGGTTATACATGCTCACTTTCACACACATTCCCTCAGACACACTCCCAATTATACCCACACACACACACCGACACATTCAGATACAACACTTCCACTCACCAAAACACACTTGCACACATATTCCCTTCCACACACATAACTACATGACCTCACACATTCCCTGTAGCACACACACACACACCCACACCCACACATACACACACACACACACACACACCCATGTAAGCACATACATCCAAACAGAATAACACATATACAGAGTCACTTCCCCAAACACAGTAATACCAACTAAAATACATTCACACACACAGACTTCTACTCCCACAAATTAAAGTCACAAACCAAAACTATTATAGTCACACATGTTAAAACAGTAACAAATACTGAAAAGATTTATTTTTCTAACCAAAATAGGTGAGTCTTAAAAGTTTTTTATGTTGGTTTTGGACGTTTGGTATATGTTTTAGATAATCTTTTGTCATTACAATATTAGGATGAACAAAAATTAAACAAGGGTAAAGTAACTTTGGAATTTTTAAGTCCAAAAGAAAAGAAAAATTGGTTTTAGCCCCCGTCATCAGTGACTGTCTTAATATTAGTAGGCACTGACTGTTTCTCAATTCTGACCACTTTATTGCACACTGATCAGTGGGTGACAATATTTTACAACTGTGATACAATGACAGGAAGTCTCTGGGTCTTCTCAAATGTAAAAAATCTCCAGACGCTAATGATGGTCCAGGAGAAAATGTAGCCGTCCTTGCTCCATCTTGTTCTTTCTTCACCTTTTCCAGATGTTTAGGATGGATTATTCGCCTATGTTTCCACATGTTATATGTTCCTTGGGAATATTTCTTCCCTGTCGCCAGAGAGAGATTTCTTCTGCAAATTGTGGCTTGCAAAATTTTAGAAATTACTTTAAAAAAAACTATGCCATGGTGAAAAAACTGCCATATAAAATATTCCTTGTTCAGTGGTAGTTCTTCTTCCTCCTCCTCATGAATGTTTGTAGGGTCGAGCAAAGCCATTTCTACACCTGTTGTTTAATGGCAAAATATTTGCATCAAAATGATGGAGCGCCCAACTAGTCCCAGCTCAGTTCCACACCCACATGAGTAAGCAAGGGGGAACTGTCCTGCCAAAGAAGGTGGAGACTATTTTCAACCAATCAAAAGTGTTCTTTTGTTGTGTCATCAAAATCACGGTGGATTCATGAGCCCATCATGGCGTCATCACAGAATCTTGAAAGTTGGAAATCCAGGATGAAAATACTAATGGACTAATTACATTTTTGTTTGATGTATTTAAAATTAAACCTCAAAGCTTGATCCTTTTGGTTATAACCTCTTACATACTAAACGCATATATTTTAAAAAAATGCTGAATTTGCAGCACAAACGAAGGTTAATGTGACATTACAGTTAGGTGCAAAGTACATATTACACTAAAACTTTGAAAAAAACTTTAGAAATTCACAGAACTACATCTAAAGAATACATGGATGTTACCATTTGGTAAATGTCAGTCATAGTTTTACATTTTAATCTTGGAAAAAACAATTACATTTGCCAGTTTGTTTACTGAGCTTACTATGAATTGTGCCCAAGCAATGCGTGCTTAAGACCTTACATATTGCATCACTCATGACCTGTATTGATATCATTGATGACAGCATCCAAAGAGTGTGACAATTTGCCTTATGCTTTTGACACTGATAGATATTTAATGAGCTACATGTTGAAAAAATCTATGGTTAATGAGTATAAGTATTTTTAACATTTTAGGACTCCTAAAGAGGACTGGGTTTGAGGAGTAAGTGATTTCTTCCTAATGAGTTACGTACAGGGACAAGCCTTAACCTAGTAGGTACTTGCTAACATATTCGACCTTGGGGTACAGGTGAAACTGGTCTCTTGACCATAGTAGTTGCTTCCTTGACTAATGAGGTTTCCCTGTCTGGAGGGGATTGACGATGTAATCAATTGTGTACATGGGAAAGGCTATGTGTAGTAGTGGCTTTCCCAGCTAATGGTGCTTGGCTGTTTGGAAGGAGTGGGCTATTTTTAGAGATTGTTGTACAGTGTGGAGGATGTGCATAGTAAGGTGGAGTGAAGGAGTGGCATCTGCAGCTAAACATCTTTCCAGGGTAATGGGTATGAATGCTTCAATATGGTGAGGGACTGTCTTCTCTACTAAGATGTCTGTACAGGGTCTCAGCTGTGTATATGGGCTTCAGGTGAAGGACTGATCTGTTTTCTCAAGCCTGTGAACAGGGAGACAGCTGTGTACAAGAATGAAAAGGCCTGTCTGCTAAAGCCTGTTTTCAGTGTGATAGATCTTCGTAGTTCGGTATGGTATAGTGCTGGTCTTTCTGTTGAGATCTTTACACAACTCAATGTTATGTTATGTCAGTGAAACGTATAAAGTACGAATAGCTGACTCCAAATGCAGTATTCTGGCGCTAAAACCTAAAGACTAGAAGATCCCAAAAAGGAAGATGAGGTCGCTGTTACTGCTTTAGAACAACCACGTTTTGAGTAAGTTTTGAACAAGGTGAAATTTTGCCAATACTGGATGACTACAATCACTTGTGTCAGTAGAGCCAAGCAAAATTAGCGAAGGAATGGCCATTGCACCATGCTATGCATATGCAATGTGGAGTATATAATGCTTAATTAGATGAGGTGAGACTTCTTATGGGCTGATATAACTTAATCCTTGCTTGTAAGTAAAAGAAACTCCCACAGTATAATGCTCGATGAGTGTGACAGAGGAGTCTAAATAAACTGAGCTTCCTAATCGGTAGCCAGTGAAGGGATTTCCAAATTGGATCCACTGTAGTGCTGGGAGGAAGTTGACGGGCCATTCTGGCATCTGCATTTTGACCTACTTGTACGTGTGATAATAGATGTGTGTACTAGGGTGTGGTGAAACACTTGAATTTTCGATCAGACCTTTAGTGAAGCTATGCTTAGTAGGCTGTGGTAAAAGACTTGCATCTCTGCTATCACCTCTGCAAGAGTAGAGCTTTACATAGGAGGGTAGGTTGAAGGACCTCATCTCTCCGCAGAGAGATTTAAAATAAGTTTTTATGGCTCTTTAAAGTTTATTTTGATGAGCAAGTCAAGTCAAGTCAAGTCAAGTCAAAGAATTTATATAGCGCACTACATACCCAGAGGGTCTCAAGGCGCTGAGGGAGGGGAGAAGGATTACTTGTCAAATATCCACGTTTTAAGTTGCTTTCTGAATGCTAGGTGGTTCTGGGTAAGGCGAAGGTAAGTGGGGAGTGAGTTCCATGTTTTAGCTGCCAGGTATGAGAAGGATCTGCCTCCCATGGTGGTCTTGTTGATGCGAGGTACGGTGGCGAGGGCTTGGCTGGAAGAACGTAGTTGGCGGGAGGGGGTGTAGAAGGACAGACGTGAGTTGAGGCATTCTGGTCCGATGTCGTAGAGTGATTTGTGTGCGTGGGTTAGCAGTCGGAAAGTGATCCTTTTATTGACGGGTAGCCAGTGGAGGTCTTTCAGGTGACCAGAGATGTGTTCGTTACGCGGGATGTCTAATATGATCCTGGCTGAGGCGTTTTGGATTCGTTGGAGTTTCTTCTGGAGTTTAGCAGTAGTACCTGCGTAGAGGGTGTTTCCGTAGTCCAGTCGGCTCGTGACCAGAGCATGGGTGACTGTTTTTCTGGTTTCGGTGGGGATCCAGCGAAATGTTTTTTTTGAGCATGCGAAGAATGTTGAAGCAGGATGAGGATACGGCGCTGACTTGTCTGTTCATAGAAAGTGAAGAATCCAGGATGACGCCTAGGTTCCGTGCGTGGTCTGTCGGGATGGGTGCTTTTCCAAGGGCTTCCAGCCACCAAGAGTCGTCCCATGCCGAGGGGGATGTACCTAAGATGAGGACTTCTGTTTTATCTGAGTTGAGTTTCAGACGCCTGTGTTTCATCCATTCGGCAACTTCTTTCATTCCTTCATGTAGGTTAGTTTTGGCGGTGCTGGGGTCATTGGTGAGAGAAAGGATCAGTTGAGTGTCATCCGCGTAAGAGATGATGTTGAGGTTGTGTTGGCGAGCGATGGCCGCGAGGGGGCTCATGTATACGTTGAAGAGGGTGGGACTGAGTGAGGATCCTTGTGGTACGCCGCAGATGACTTCAGTGGCCTCGGACTTGAATGGTGGAAGGCGGACTCTCTGGGTTCTTCCGGTGAGGAACGAGGTGATCCATTCAAGAGCTTTTCCTTGTATTCCGATGTTTCTGAGGCGTTGTAAGAGGGTGCTGTGGCAGACTGTGTCGAAGGCTGCAGAGAGGTCGAGGAGGATGAGGGCGACTGTGTCTCCATTGTCCAGTAGAGTTCGAATGTCGTCTGTTGCTGCGATGAGGGCGGTCTCAGTGCTGTGTTTTGATCGGAAGCCAGATTGTGAGGAGTCGAGGGATTTGTTGGCTTCGAGGAAGGCGGCGAGCTGGTTGTTGACAGCTTTCTCGATGACTTTGGCCGGGAAAGGAAGGAGCGATATGGGGCGGTAATTTTTGAGTTCGGTGGGGTCTGCTGTGGGTTTTTTCAGAAGGGCGGTGAGTTCAGCGTGTTTCCAGCTTTCCGGGAAGGTGGCGGAGTTGAAGGAGCAGTTGATGACGTCTCGGAGGTGCGGTGCTATGATGGAGTCTGCTTTGTTGAAGATGTGGTGAGGACAAGGGTCTGTGGGGGATCCTGAGTGGATGGAGTTCATCAGGCGGATGGTGTCCTCAGTGGAGATTGGGTTCCAGTCGTTAAGGGTGTTTAAGGGGGAAGAATGTTCAGCATATGGTTGGGTGGGTTGGTCTCCGGGTTGGTTGTCGAAGCTGTTGTGGATGTCTGCAATTTTGTTGTGGAAGAATAAAGCCAGGGAGTCGCAGAGGGCTTGAGAGGGGGTGATGTCGTTGGAGTTGGCTGAGGGATTGGTAAATTCCTTGACGATGTTGAAAAGTTCCTTGCTGTTGTGGGCGTTGTTGTCTAGTCGATCCTTGAATGCTGTTTTCTTGGCCTTCCGGATTAGTTGGTGGTGTGTGCGGGTGGCGTTTTTGAAGGCGTCCTTGGTGGTAGTGGTTGGGTCTTTTTTCCAGGCCTTTTCCAGGGAGCGGCAGAGTTTCTTGGACTTCTTAATATCATCGTTGAACCATGAGGCCTTCTTGCTGCCAGGTTTGCTTTGACGTTTTTTCAGTGGTGCTAGGGTGTCGGCGGTGTTGGATAGCCATAGGGTGAAGTTGGCGGCGGCTTGGTCTGGGTTAGAAGAGTGGGCTGGGGTGTTTAGAAGGAGCGATGAGGAGATCTGGTCGATGG
This sequence comes from Lissotriton helveticus, assembly GCF_964261635.1. Classification (NCBI taxonomy): domain Eukaryota; kingdom Metazoa; phylum Chordata; class Amphibia; order Caudata; family Salamandridae; genus Lissotriton; species Lissotriton helveticus. The sequence goes on along the minus strand of NC_136069.1, from coordinate 1,569,241,232 downwards.
TGATTTTGTTCCAGTTTCTTTGCAGAGTTGGTTGGAGGTGGTTGATGGGTTTAGGCTTGTTGTAGGTGAAGTGAACGCAGCTGTGGTCAGTCCAGAGGAGATCCGTAGTGTGGCTGAAGGAGACATGATTGCTGGAGGTGAAGATGGGGTCGAGTGTGTGACCTGCGATGTGGGTGGGGGAAGTGACCAGTTGTTTAAGTCCGAGGTTGGCGAGGTTGTCCAAGAGGGTGGTGGTGTTGCGGTCGTTGTTCTTTTCAAGGTGAAAGTTGAGGTCTCCCAGAAGGATGTAATCTTTGGATGGGAGCACGTGTGGAGTGATGAAGTCCGTGATGTCTTCACTGAATTTTGCACGGGGTCCAGGTGGTCTGTAGAGGAGGGTGCCTGTGAGTGTGGTCTTTGGGTCGATGTGGATCTGGAAGTGAAGGTGTTCAGAGTTGGCGAGATTGACGTCTGAGCTGGTTGAGATGTGGATGGATTTCTTATGGACGATAGCGATTCCTCCTCCTGTGTGGCTGGTACGGTCCTTGCGTGTGATCTTATAATCTTCAGGGATGGCAATGGTCATGTCTGGGGCGGAGGAAGTGTTCATCCATGTTTCTGTTAGGAAGGCGATGTCTGGAGAGATGGTGTCTAGTAGATTCCAGAGGTCAATGGCGTGTCTGTGGACCGATCGGGTGTTGAGAAGGATGCATTGTAGGTGGTTGGGGTCGGGAATCAGTGGTGTGGTCGTAGCGGAGAAGTTGTTGGTGCCGATGAATTTGCAGGAGTAGCAAGAGAAAGGTCCATGGGTGTGTCCAGGAGCGGCTTGGACGCAGTTGGGGGCGCGACTGGGGTTAAGGGCTAGGAGGGTGGCGGCATCGTAGGTAATGCGGGAGGGCTGGGCAGTGCGAGGGGCAGGGGGTCTGGCGCTGGGCGCGGTCCAGGCGCGGACGGGCGTAGACGGGCTTACCTTTGGCGCACCTTCGGCGCGGTTTGGGCGCGGTCACTGCGCGTAAACGCTGCGCGCGGGGACTCCTGTCATATATGGATAGAGGAGGGGGAGGGGCAAGGGCGTCTCAGCTGGGAGGCGGGGCGGGCACACGAGGACCACAACAACAATCAAAATGGAGGCGGAGGGGGGAGCACAGCGGAGCGCTACAGGCAGACGCGCGACCAAGGTGAAAACAGCAGTAAGTATTAATTAAAATGCAAGTCAAGCAAAGCGGCAGTCAGGCAGGCAGCAGGCAATAACAATTGGCAGTTTCAGAGGCAAAGCAGCGCTACGATACCAATACCAGCAGGGGACACTGGGAGCGACCACTCAGCTCGAAGAGAGGAGTGAGTCACGGAGCTCTAAGGTAGGGAAGCGCTATTTCAGGTCAGTGGGAGGGCGTCTCAGCTGGGAGGCGGGGTGGGCACACGAGGACCACAACAACAATCAAAATGGAGGCGGAGGGGGGAGCACAGCGGAGCGCTACAGGCAGACGCGCGACCAAGGTGAAAACAGCAGTAAGTATTAATTAAAATGCAAGTCAAGCAAAGCGGCAGTCAGGCAGGCAGCAGGCAATAACAATTGGCAGTTTCAGAGGCAAAGCAGCGCTACGATACCAATACCAGCAGGGGACACTGGGAGCGACCACTCAGCTCGAAGAGAGGAGTGAGTCACGGAGGTCTAAGGTAGGGAAGCGCTATTTCAGGTCAGTGGGAGGGCGTCTCAGCTGGGAGGCGGGGCGGGCACACGAGGACCACAACAACAATCAAAATGGAGGCGGAGGGGGGAGCACAGCGGAGCGCTACAGGCAGACGCGCGACCAAGGTGAAAACAGCAGTAAATATTAATTAAAATGCAAGTCAAGCAAAGCGGCAGTCAGGCAGGCAGCAGGCAATAACAATTGGCAGTTTCAGAGGCAAAGCAGCGCTACGATACCAATACCAGCAGGGGACACTGGGAGCGACCACTCAGCTCGAAGAGAGGAGTGAGTCACCTGAGCAGTGTGGTGGATGATGCAAACAGTATTGTCATCAGCGATGTCATAAAAGATGTCATCAGTGATGGCATCAGTAATTGAACATGACATGAGTGAAGTACTATGTGAGGGCATAAGCAGTACCTGGCGGGGCACAGGTTGCAGTTAGCTCAGTAAAGTCTGTCTATAGGATTTCAGTGGTTTTTCACATTTAAAACATACTTTAATGACTGGCATTGTTACCTAACTATAACATCAATTTAACCTCTGGGTTCTTCAGAGAAAATACCTACCATGTTTTTATTTTACTCCTTAACTCCCTTTACCACTACTCACCCCTACACCCTAAAATTATTCTTACCTCCCATTACCTTTTCCCACCCTAAACCTTAACATTACTGTTATCTCCCTTTATCACTGCCCACTCCTAAACCCAAAAATTAACGATATCTCTCTTTGACACTACCCACGCTAAGCCCTAAAATGCTTACCCCTTAACCCTGACATTAACCTTACCTCCTTTTACTTTTACCCACCAGAAACCCTAAAATGAACCTTACCTCCTTTATCACTGTCCATAAACCCTAAAATTTCCCTAACCTCCCTTTACCACTATCAACCTCTATACCTTAAAATTGATCTCACTTTTGCTATGTTATTCTTGATTTGTTCAGAATTATCCTGACACTACAGGCTCTATTCAAACTTTCTTTTACAATTCAAAAACTGTGTAATGTGAAACAATTTACTAGAAAAATGTGTGACAAATTTGGCATAAAATTCTGCTACTCTTAAATATTTTCTAACATCATGCTGGTTATTAGGTGGTGGTACTTCTTGTATTGCTTCCACTAAGTGGGTACAAGTTTAAAAGCCAGCACCACTAATCTTACGAGCAATATACATCATACTTTATTTCTATAGCAAATGTACTTTTTGCATACTCCACAGTCCAACCCGTTATGTTACAAAATCTCCTTATATTCATCATGTTCAATCTAATTTCTTCCTGTAGCTAAAATATCATCTTGAAATAATTAACCCCCTTAATCTTCTAAAATAATTTAAACATCAGCCTTTCATAAACCGTGGCAGCTTGTGCCATTAACAAATCGAGTAAGCTGCCAATATCCTTCTTCCAAGGGAATTTGTAGATACCCAGATGATAAATCAACAGTATAAAATACTGTACACGCTTGAACATGATTAACAATTCTCACATTTTAGGTAAGGTAAAAAGATGTATAAGCAAATGTTCTAATTGCCACATACATTGGGACAATAAATTGGATGTTTCTACAGGTTCAATCATATCACTTTGAACAGGTGTCTCCAATTATTTATTTACTTCTTCCCTCTATCAGAATGAATATTCCTCACTCTATGTTCTTTGAGCATCATCCTTTAAAATTATTTTAGGTTCAAACCCCTTCAGTTTACTAATTTTGCCACTGAACCCTCTTGTTCAGTCTAATTTTGTCCAATTTTTCTAACACTCTTATACCAGGAGTTTCCTGCTCATTCAACAACAAAACCTGTGTGGACTATTTCAATTTAAGACCATGTGTAAATTGCCTTAGTCAAAGCATACTAACACTGAGGGGCCTTTTTTCACTACATACAATTTTCCCAACATTTTTCTTTCTTTGATATGAAAATCAAGGAGTGCTATCCTAACATTTCAATTTTCTCTCCAGTATATCCCACTCACACAACTTTTCTCCCAGTTTGCCAACAAATGTATTTTTCCATGCTTTTTTCTCCACATAAGTGTATGGTGAACCAGAATCAGCAACATTTATTCTTGCTCCACCATTAGACACATTACATGTAGGTTTCCATTTCCTAAAAGTCTCATCAAAAATATTCAGAATCACACTTTTTTTCACCTGTAATAATTTCCTTTCTTTGCTGCAATCTTCTTTAAATCCGTGCCTAAGATACCGCAAATGCTACAATGTTGTTTTGAAGCAGGAACATTCTATGAATTAGATAAATGGCTGTGACTGCCAAAATAGCATATTTGGATGCCATCACCAGGAGTTTTCAGATTGCTACTTTAAAATCCCTGGTCTTTTTTCCTTGTGCTCATTTTCAAAACAAACTCTATATCACTGGTTAGACTACCACCATTGATGGCTAATCTTCTTCTGGTACATAACTCCACCTTATACACAATAGCCAAAATGTCCTTCAATTCAGAAATGTCATTCACTCAAAGCCTTTCCTGAATACTAGGATCTCTAGCATGTATTACAATCTCCTGTCCATTAGTTTCCTTCTGTATTACACCAAGTCTAAAATCAAGGGCTACTTTAGTTAATACATTTTCATATTCATCTATAGTTCATGTCCTTCCAGTTTTCCTTTGAAAACATTTACACCTGCACATATGTTTGGTTCAAAATATCGTACCAGGTCATTTAGGGCACAGTTAAATACATTTCTTACAATCAATCAATCACTCATTCAATCAAACAGGATTTGTAGAGTGCAGATGCTTTGCCCATGAGGGTTTCGAGCTGCTGTCGGATGATGTTGCTAGTTCATTAGTTCTCCTATTGGTTAAAAATCCATGTTTCGAGGTCCTTCCTAAACTGCTGGAGTGATGGCAAGGTTCTGAGGTGCAGAGGGAGTAATTCCAGGTCGTGGCCGCCGAGGCCGCTGTTGGTCCGGCGAATGCGACGGTTGGCAGCTAGGGCAAGCGATGTGAGTCTTGGTTTCTTGGTGGACTGGTGAAAGGTCATGCGTTGGTTGAGGAAAGTGTGTAATGCCTTATATATGTTAATAAGTAGCTTGTACTGGCATCTCTTCATGACTGGTAGTCAGTGGAGTTTCCTGAGGTGGAGAGTAATGTGTGTCCATCTGGAGAGGTCAAGAATGAGCATGGCCACCGTGTTCTGGATTTTCTGAGCAGTATTCCTATGTAGAGGGAGTGGCCGTAGTCAAGTTTTCTGGTGGCGTGCCCCTCCATGGCTGGTGTTGTTTGGGAGAATTAGACCTTCTTGTTTAATTGTATTTAAATACATTTTAACCTTTCAAGACCCACTCAATGCAAGGGAATCCACTTTTCCTGCTCTTGTGAAAACGGATTCTCCTTATCAGTCACTGCAAAATTGTAAACAAAACACATCTTCCACTCAGTCCACGTCTAATTCAATGAACATTCAATGAACATTCCCTTGGCAGATTAATCTGTAATCCTTGTGTCTTCATAGTGAAAGGAAATAGTGTGGGTTAGTTCTGTGAAACTTTCATCAATACAGAACAACTGGCCTTCTTGCAAACCTTTCTTCACCACACTGCATTGTTTTCCTTTTATATCACTGCCACTCCCAATAAAGGAAAACAACCACAATTCCAGTGCTTCAGGTGTACCATGTAACAAAAGATGTGCAGAGAGAAAATACTTTCACATGAATGTAATGTGAAACAACCGGAACATCTGTCCACTTGATGGTAGATATGTAAACACAAATATGCAATATGCACTCTCGCCTTAAATATACTGAATAGCAAGGAGTGCCTCCCATGCAATAGTGTAAAAATAGCATAGATATATATTTTTTAATGAATAATAATAAAAATAATAGGTATAAGTGACTGCAACTTAGATTCTTTCAGCCGACATGCGAAATTCAACGATGACTGCCACGCAATGGTGAAGTCATTGGCCTATGAGGGTGCATTCCAGAATGACATATGGTTGTTCTTTGACATCAGTATCCACTAAGAGAGAAGATGTGGCGCTCAGTCCACATTCTAGGTTCTATATTCCAATATCCTATTTACCTCATATACTTACAAACACATCACCTCATCCCAACAAAAAAAGCAACTCAAAAGTTAACACTCACTAAAATAACATGACATACATAACTTGGGTTTGGTTCCACCCTTGTTGCCAAATCTGCAGTGTAGGAGAATATACATACTGAAGAAAAGAGTATAATTTTCTCCTATTCTTCTTTTCTAGTACAGTGACCAGGGATGAAACAGCCTTCAGGGAATGTCTTCACATTCTCCTCTCAACAGTTCCCATATATATGCACAAAACCCTCTACAGTATATTCTAGGTTCTATATTCCGATTTCCTATCTACCAGACAAACATTTAAACTCAATAGTCTGTCCTTGCCCTGGACCATTACTAATCTACTTGCATCCGTCCACTGCTCACTTTTAGGGAACCATTTTTTTGTCATACTCCATGAGAGTGCATGTCTTTTCTATGTGTCTCCCTGGAGTGCCTCTGTTTCTCCCTTTGCCCTCTTTGTCTCTGCCCATGTGCTTCTCCCTATCCCCACCATGAAGCCCTCGCCTTGTGTGCTCTGTCCCCCCACAGTGCTTACTCATCCCTGTGTTTCTCCCCAAGCTCCAGATTGCTCGCTCTTCCACCTGTTTGCTTTTCTACCCCTGCACTGCATGTTGATCTCTCTCCTGTTTGCTTTTCTCCAACATCCACTCCCTCACAGACCTCTTTGCTGCTTCCCCCATGTTGCTTCCTCCTCCTGTGAACCTGAGTTGCTCCTGCCTCACCTTTGTTGCTACCTCTCTCCCTTGTTTTTTTCTGCCCCCCATGTTGCTTCCCTCCCTGGGATTTAAAAAAAAAAATTTTTTTGCACTATTTCTTCTTTTATTTATTTATAATACAACTTGGGCTCCACAAATAAAAAGAAAAAAGGACCTGTTTTAGTTTGTAGGTACTCACATCTATGGTGTACATGCCGAAAAAACAGAAGCGGATGGGCACATCATAGGCTTTATGTTTATTTTTCTTTAGCCGTGCTGCACAGTCATGGGTATACTGTACAGTATTGCTTAAAACCACTTACAAAGTATCGCAAAAGAAACATTTTTGCTGAGTCCTAAGTCATCCAGAATTTTGTATACATAATTAGAAATGGAGAAAAAAATCCAAACATTTAGGAATTTTGTGACATGTGAACTTTCTTCTCAGTTTAACTCTTGACATTTAATTTAGGTAGAGTTGCCTCCCTCTTCCATAGGATTCTGCATAAAATGTCGAGTGATCATGTGGGTGGTCTATCTTTTTCAAGATTATACTTTTCAAGATAATATGTTAGTGTTCAGCAGATGTCAAAAATAATATGGCAGCTATCTAAAAGCGTTATTAAATATTTTGGAAAGTTAATGACTTTTACTGAATTTGACAATGTATAAGTTTAGTACAATATCTATAGAGTGTTTGGATCATACTATACCACCTAGAGGTTTTGAACCTAAGATGATTGTAGTAGAAAAGTGTAGTAGTTACACTACCTGAGCCTGTAGCCATAGAGCAACTATCCATAGAGCAACTTTTCTTATTTTTGGGACTTGCTGAATGGAATGCATTTCTTTGATGGTGTGGTTCAATAGTGCAGCCGTGACCAGACAGTTATTGAAGCATCACTAGAGAGGAGCTTTGGCTGCGCCCACATGTTGGGAACCTAGAGTACATGTTTTGATATGGCAGACATAGTGTGCTTCCACAAGAAAGTGTTTGCCAGCCACATAGCTGTGATAATTGTCTTTATTTATCCAGCAGCCTAAGCTTGAGCTTTCAGAGGCCCACACATGGCATTGGAATGCTATTAAAGTGTCTTAGATAATTAGGTACTTTACGTTGTTTTTCTCTTGCAACAGCACAGATGGGAGGAGGGCAGTCATTAACCTACATGGATTTTTAGTTCTGGTATGACAGTGCCACTATCACCTGACCTTTTAACCTACAACAATATTATTCTACAGTTCATTGCTTCCACACAAATATATATATATATATATTTCAATGCTAGTAACATGTAGTGCTTCACATTACCATACAACACTCTGTCAAAGTCAGACCAATGGGCATTGACAATACTTGTTTAAGCATTTTACATGCAAATCCGCACCTTTGCTTAAGAAGAATACATTGATTTAAAGGGAGGTTTTAAAAATCGCAGCATTTAATTAATTTTGTGGGTGTATCATGCTTGACATTGTACATTGCTAGTGATATCTGTATAATATTGGCAGGTGCCAGTAACCTTGGTATAGGAGCAGTTATGTCTCCCAAGAAAAGTGATGAAGAGTGGAAGGTGGCTTTCGGTTCAAGGTCTTTGACTGTTTCCTCGGAATCTCATGGGGTGGCAAATACGCTAATTATGTAGACCATACAAATTGGTCAAGCTGCTTTCCCAGGGGCCGAATAGCTATGAAGGGGCTAGATTGTGGGCTCTGTTCTACAGTCCTTTGGAGCCTAAGGTGGGCTCAGCAGGGACTGGGAGTTCTCCCCAAATTGTCTGGGTTCAGCAGCTCTGCCCAGGCCCAGGGTCAGAGCTGGTCTAGTAGTGAGAGAACCCATCCTGGGTTCCATTCGCTGGCCTGCCAGCTCATAAACTCCCTTTGACAGGGACCCACTGCCCTGAGTAGACCTCCCCTGCTTGCCTGCGATAAAATGTTCTGACCAGGCCTGGGTCATAGCTCCTGCAGGCCTTGAGCTCCCTTCACTAGAATGCTGAATGGCAAAGTGCTGGCAGGGTCCTGACGGAACCATGAGGTCTCCACTGCTTTTCTGGGTTCAGAAGCTCTGATTGGGCCTCGGGTCAGAACACTGGCTTGGACAGGGGTGCAGTTGCTGGCCTTCAATTCCCAACCTGCGGCATCTCAAAGTGTGTAGGCCCAAGAAGGTCCCCCTGCTTCCTGGGATAAAAAGCTCTGACAAAGTCCCAAGTTAGATGTCCGGTGGATCTGGGGATGGAAGCCTGCAACCCTCAACTGTATTCCATGGCCTGCCATGTTACTTGGAGATTGGGACAGGAATCCACAGGCCTGGGGAGGCCTCCTGCTTGCCCAGGATAAGAAGTTCTGACTGGGCTCTGGCTGGTGCTGGGGTGGGAATTCCTGGTCCTGGCCTCCCTTTTGTGGGCTGTTGTGCCACAAAGTGTCTGTGATGGCTTCCCAAAAGCACCATGAGGTCTCCTCTACTTTTCTGGGTTTGGAAGCTCTGACCGAGTCTTAGGTCTGTCCTCTGGCTTGTTTGGAATGGAAGATACTGGCCCTGGGCTCCCTTTTCAGGCCTGATGTGTTGCAAATTGCTTGAGATGGGGTCTCGCAGGCACCAGACCTTCTGCACCAGATTGTTTGAGTTAAGAGTATGTGACCAGGAACCGGGTCTGAGCTCTAGCTGGCGCTGGGCTCAAAGCTCTGTGAGGTACCCCTAAAGCCCCTCGCTTGATCCAGCATGATCTCCGGGACTTCAGGCTTCAGAGTCCCTGTCTCCTTTAAGGACGAGTGGAATGCTTTTTTATAAAACATGGTGCAACCAGATGCTGTTCTTTCAAGACATCAGGTCCCTCGAAGCACCAGATACCTGAGTGAGCTCCATTCATTCCTATAGCATACACAGATGACCGAGCTGCCCTGGAAGTCCCACTGAGGGCCCATTCGATCCTTCAAGCCCTGTAAGTTTGTGTGTGTTGTCTGTGATCGGGACCACGGGGCCTGAGTCTGAGACTGCCATCCATCTTGGTAGAGTGAGCCTTTCCATTGAACCCCGCTTCTCGGAGAGTAGGCAGGGATACGAAGCTGACATCAACATGCAGAGCAGCCTGCTTGAGGAGGCAGGCATGCCCTGGTGACATCCCATGAATGGCAGTCTACTGAGGGGCAGTTGAGCCACCACTTACTGTGGTCGTTTTCGCACACTTTGTGTGTTAAAGAATGGACTGCTTGGCCAGCTTCGGCTGTTGTTATAAGCAAAGAGTTTCCACCCCCCGGACTGTCTAACTTGAGGGGCTGCCTTTTGTGGCGTCTACTCAGCAGAGCAAATGCCAAGCAGCCTGGCAGCTTGTGAAGTGATCTTACCAGAGTAGATGGAGTTGTGTGGCGCTTGTCCTGGGGCCACTTGGTGGTCCGGGCCCCTCATGCTGTCTGTTGCCCTTCTCCATCCGGTTCATTTCCACAGCATCTTAGAATGAGTGATCCGTGGGATGGCCCCAGCTGCTCAGGCACCCCAGTGTCTTGCTCAGGCTAGGCCTTGGCATGCCTCTCCCTTCTGTTGTTACGTAGAAGGCTGGGCCTGATGGTGCTAAAGGGACTGCCCTGTCCCCCCAGGCCCCTGGAGGCAAGAAGGATATTCCCAAAGCAGACTCTTAAGAGGTGTAAAAGTCAGTCCAAGATGGACACACAGTTTCTCCTCCCATCCAGTTGGTGTGCCTATCTGATTGATCCTCTCAGTGGCATAATCTTGCCTAAAACTTTAAGTCACGTATGTGCAAGCACAGACAGCTGGTACAGTCAAACTGTGAATGGCTTAATAAATCAGTTGTTGTTCCTTTGATAGCTCCCTCTGACAAGCCCTGACTTTCTGGGATAAATGCATTTATCAGACCAAGACTTATCTGGGCTCTCCTTGCATCTTTGGTGACTCTAGATGACCTCAGTCTGATTGCACTTCCTCATGATGGTGAGAATACATATGGATGTTTGCCATATTATCTTTTGATCGTACTTCCTGTTCCTTCCATGGCAATCATGAAGAATCACAGCTTGGGAAATGGCTACTACATCCAAGGAAGGCTGCAAGCGTGCAAAATCCCACTGCCGACTTGAGGTGGTTGTAACAAAAAATACCAATATAGAACTCTTTTAAAGCCCTGTAATTTGAATGAGCACGCTTTAATTACTTTTAATAGAACCCATTGGAGGGCAAGTCTGATTCCAGTAGCCACAATTTCACAAGTTCCAATAGCATATATTAAAGTTGCTGCAGCTCATAGTTGGATCAAAATGGGCGTGTACTGCCTGCCTCTGCCTCTCGGTGCACGCTTGATGCTCTTGACTGAGGTCCTCATTATGATGTCGAGTAAGAAAGCTATACAACAGCTTTTCGAAGGCTTTCCACCTGACATCAAAGGTTTCTGTCGACCTCTGTATTACGATACTGGTGGACCGAGGGAACCCATGACAGAATTCCGCTTTACTACCGACAGGCTCACAGAGCCCGTGAGGGAGACTGTCTGAAAAGTAATCCCCAAATGTTAGCGGGCCAGCCTCGGCTCCGCCATCGGGATTATGATTTCGCTTTCCGCCTGCCCTTTCATTATGGTCCGACTGCCATGAAAAGGCAGGTAGAAAGTGACTTGGGGGGCCCTAGCAGGGTCCCCTTCCCCCTGTCTCCCCATAACTTCTCCACATGGTGCCTACCACACAGTGCAGCGATGTTTAAAAAGTGCATATTTCCTATTGCTGCTTGTTCTGCAGCCCACAGCGAAGTTGCAAAAGGAAATGTGCATTTCAGATCGCCAAAAAGGCTGTTGCATCCTAACTAGGGAAGCAGGAGTGCAGACTCCTTGTTGGGTGGACCCGTTTCCGACACAATGCCGGTCGGATTCGCATCTGACTTGCATCGTAATAGGGCCTTACATGTCCTGAGGGTCCAAATCAGTTGCTTTGGAAAAATTACAGTATTCAAGCAGGCCGGTTGCCTGAATACTTTAGCTAAGTATAATTGAATAGGACTCCTGTTCTATTTTGTTGGTTTTCAGAGCTTATGCCATGATTAAGAGGGACGAGAGGGGGCATTCATGTTGTGCTGCTTAAGGTGAAATTCTTGGACCACTGAAAGTCAAACCAAAGCAAAAGCATTTGCCAAGAATGTTATGATTAACCAAAAATGAAAGTCGGATGTTTGAGGGTGATCAGATACGGTTGTAGTTCTGACCATAAATAATGCCATCTAGCGATCCAGCAGCGTTATTTCCAAGACATGCTGAGCAGCTTCTGGGAAATCAAAGTCTTTGAGTTCTGGTGGGAGTATGGTTCCAAAGCAAAAACTTAAAGGAATTGATGGAAGGACACCACATGGTGTGGAGTTTGCAGCTTAGTTTGCTTTAACACAGGAAACCTCACCCGGAAAGGATTGTCAAATTGATAGCTCTTTCTTAATTCTGTGGAGGATGGTGCATGGCCGTTCTTAGTTGGTAGAGTGGTGTGTCTGGTTGATTCCAATAACAAACGAGATTCCGCCAAGCTAACTAGTTAGGTGAACCCCTGTGTTTGGAATGATACTTCTCAGGGGGACAAGTGACGTTCCGCCACAAGAGATTGAGCACAGGTCTGTGGTGGCCTCAGATATCCGGGGCTGCAATTGTGCTAAACTGATTGGATCCGCGTGTGTCTACCCAGTCCCAACTGGTGTTAGACGCCCGCTGAACCCTGCTTGTTGTAGGGAATGAATTATTTCCCATGAATGAGGAATTCCAAGTAAGCAAGGGTTATACGTTTGAGTTAATTAGGTCTCTGCCCTTTGTACACATCACCCATCACCACTACCAGTTGCATGCCTTAGGGAGCTACTCACTTCAGCCCTACCAGGGTTGGCAACAGCTCAGAGAAGACAACCAAACGTGACTAGCTAGAGAAAGTAAAAGTCACAACAAGGTTTCCATAGGTGAACCTGGGGAAGGATCATTAACGGTTGTGTGGCCCAAGCGACTGACGATGACAGTCTGAACCCATGGCCACCTCCCAGAGGAGACCCAAAGCACAGGGCCAGGCCCTTCCCTTGTGTGTCTTGGCCAGTGAAGTGGTCTGCTATTTCTGGGTACTTTGGTGAGTGCCGGGCAAGGGACAGGATCCTCCACTTGGGAGAACCAAATAACACTTGAGGAATCGGATGGGTGATGGCCTGGGCTCTCTGGGTAGCGTATGATGTGAGAGATTGCTCTCCTGAGATGGAACGTATGCTCACTCAATATATACCTAGGGGTTACCGTATTGCAGTGCCACTGCAGTCTGGAACCCCTAAAGGCCCTGCCACCTGGGCCCTCTCATGCTTGATTCCAGCCCATTTAGCTTTTAGTAATTGAGGAGTGACCTGTCTTGGGTGGTAGGGTAGCCAGGATGACAAGGCATTGAGGCCACAATAGTACCCTGGCTCCTCTTACCATGGTCCTTAAAGCCAGTATGAACTGCTTCAAGGGGTGAGAGGAGGAGATGTTGCTAGCCCGAAATGCTGAATTTAAACATACTACTGATCATAAGAAAAGAAACTAATCAGAGTTCCTTCAGTAATGATGAGTGAGGACAGAAGAGCCCAGCGTTAAATCCCTGTTCAGAAGTGGGTTCTGGAAATTTGGAATACAGAACTCTTGGGCATCGGTCTTTGGGCCCAAGCCAGTTTAATCGAAGCTCTCCCCAGGACAGTAGTGGCCCCAGTCCACCAGAATTGGGTCTCCTTGGTGCTTGGGGATGCACCTCAAAGAAGATGATAAACTCCAGCTAATGGTAAATGTGGGTGCAAGACAACAAGAACCATAAGTGAAAGTTAAAATTACCTTTGAAGAAAGAGTTGAAGAGAGCATGAAACCATCAAGGGGTAAATGGGTGAGGTAAGTGAAGTCTGCCCAGAAAACTCTACATAGTGGGCAGGTTGGTTACCCAGGAGGGTAGACACCATCTGTGGGACTGCCCCCAGGTGTTCCTTTTTACCATTTGATTTGGACACATTTAAAACTGAAAACATCATTACAAGAAAGAGAGATCCCAAATGTGTAAATGTATCTGAAACTATTTTGCACGATGTGAAGGACAGGAACATATACATGATATGACATACAGAAGATAAAGGAAAAACATTTATTTATTCAAAGTTCACCAGTCCTACGACTGAGAACGCTAGAGTGATGGATTCACAGCTAACGCTCTTGGTAAACAATGAGGGGATCCAGGCAAATCAAATATGAGCTTCAGTTTTTTTTTCTTTTTCCTACAATTAATTAAAGTCTTCCATTTTGATGTCCGTTGTGCTAAGATCCCCCGTGGGTAATGGACTACGCGTTTCAGACCCCTAATTCCTTTTGGGTTCTCCTCAGGACAACGGCTGGGTGAATTCTGAAAGGTGAAAGGGTAAGGTTATACTTAAAAATTAATGAACAGCACTCTCCATCATACTTGGCTTTTAAAAGTGCATCAGTAAGAGTGGTACCTGGTACAAGAAATTTTGGAAAGCCAGTTACTTGCAGCTTAGGGCAGCTTGTCAGTGATGTTGGGTGAGAAGAATTGGGAATCTTTTTGCCTCACAGAGTATACCAGTCTTATAGACATTGAAACTGTTAAAGAACAAGTATGATACTTCATGAATTGAGAGTACTTTTGTTTATACTGTCAGCATAAAGTTAAGGCTGGCAAAAGATTGTTACCTTAGCTTAATTAGGAATTTCTGGTAACAGGCACAAGGCTCCTCTCGAATGACTGTATAAAATCTTACCTGGTCCCAACGTTGTTTTTGGAGCGGTGTTTGGGCAAAGCAATCCTTTTCTTTAAATAAACGTTATTTCATACTGAAATTGAAAGAAGAGAGCGGGCCAAATGAGGCGAAGTGAAATGCCACTGCTTTTCTAATGTTTTCTTTTACCGGTGAGCCAGGGACGGGGATGAGCCCCAGGGGACTCTTGCTTCTGGCTCCAAGAGTCTGGTGCCTGCTGGAGACAGTGCTAGGTTGGGAGTTTGACTGGTGTGGTACACCTGTCAAACAATAATGCAGGTATCCTAAGGAGGGCTTAGGGGGTTCAGAACCCTTCACTGGAGTAGAAGGGCAAAAGCTTGCTTGGTCTTGATTTTCAGTATGAATACAGACCGTGAAAGCGAGCCTCGCAATCCTGATTTTTTGGGTTTCAAGCAGGAGTTGTCAGAAAAAGATACCACAGTGATAACTGGCTTGTGGCCACCAAGCATTCATAGCAATGTCGCTCTTTAATGCTTCGATGCCAGCTTTTCCTACCATTAAATAGCAGAACTCAGCAAGCTTTAGATTGTTCACCCACTAATACGGAATATAAGCTAGGTTTATGACATCGTGAAACATTTTAGTTGTACCCTATTGATGATGATTTGCTTCAATAGTAATACTAGAGGAAGTGCAGGGTCAGATATTTGGTGTATGGTATATGTGCTTGACTGACAAGCCAATGGGGCAAAGCAACTATCTGTAGGATTATGACCGAAAGTCTCTAAGTAGGAATCCCTACTAAAATATAACAATGCCACAGTGCTGGGAAGCCTCTGTTGGCCTGGGATAACTGGCCTCTGGGCCGTTACATAAAGCATCTCACTAGAAGACTGGAGCACGGACATAAGAGGGCAGCCTCTATCCCCCTTAGAGCACCACATGTTTATGGGGCACCTGGTGCTAAATCATTTGTAGATTACCTGATTCTGTGCCAGGATTTCATAAGTAGCAGAGGAGCTACCTCACTGTGATCTATTGAAAGTCAACCTCTGAGCCAAGCTTTTAGATCCTTCTATGGGCACCAGTGCTCATCCCGGTCCATCTGTTGCCAAACCAACAGAAGGAACGGGGTGCAGGCCCTCGGGAGGCTGCCTCTACCATGTGCAGTGTGGCAAGGGCCTCCCCTACACAGCCTGCACTGGTGTGTGCAGGTATGTATGCATGATCTCTTGCAGATCAGCAGGATGCCCCGATGGTCAAAGAAGGTACCAGCGGAGTCACCTCGAGGTGACAAGCCAGTCGGTGGCTTTAGGAAGGGGCCTGCTGAACACTGGCCTTGTCATCTGCTGCTGCATGGACAATCTGGTCACCAGGTTGGCCCGAGCAATCTGGTTTTGGACCAGATCACCAGTTGGTTGCTGACTGACCAGATGAGCAGTTGGTGGCTGGCTGACTAGATGACGATGGGCCCGCCTGTGCAGATAACTTCATCTTGTGTCTTCACAGGGGTTCTGTAAGTCACCACATTGTGGGGGCTTAATAGTCTAACTGGCTTCCCAGGCAGGCCCCACAGAAGAGAGGGGCTGGCAGAGAACATTACTCTCCTTAGCGCCACAGACTGGGGCACCAGAAGGTGGAAGGCATCAACCCGGTACATCCTAAGCCAATGGAGTGGGGGTGTCAGTCCCTGCCTAGGGAATGGTGGCTGTAGACCGGGGAGCACTTTAATGCCCATTTGGGGTGTTTCCAAAAATGGGCCCTACAGGTCAGGGCTCCGGGCACTGGGCAGGGACACCTTTCCTACCCAGGCCAGGGTGGCATCAGACCACAGAGGGGCCTGGGGCTCCTGTTGGCTCAGCAGCACCTATAATTCTCTGTGAGCAGTGTGTGAAGTCATGGCTATCTCCAGGGAGACCAAGGCTCTGCAGGCCAGGGCACCCGGCACAGTGCTACCATCTCAACCTGGGCCAAGTTGGTTGTAGGCACCCATAATCCCACATAAGAGGGGGAAGCCATGTCTTTTACCTTGGAAGCCCAGTACATGCATGCCAGGCCCAGGCACAGGCAGGACCACCTTCTCTACCTGGGCCAAGGTGTTGGACCAGGGAGGAGTCTGCGTTCCTGCGGGCTGAGCTGCTCCCATAAAGCCCTGTGTTTTGACATTGTGTCACTCCTGAGGACAAAGGTATACCTTGACAGTATATCGACCATCAGATGCAGAATAAGAATAAGACAATCATATTGGTAGCCTGCTTTAGAAGTTGAAGTTGACATCTTATTAAGAAAATGCAATGCATTTTCCAGGAGTGACTAATCAGTGAAGCCCTGAAAGGCTTCTGCATCTACTGTGGAGTTTCTGTGAGGTCGCTAGTGCAAGCTGGCAATTGAGGTTTAGGTCAATCTACAGTACTAAATCAGAGGGAATTATTTACTCAAGTCTTAAATGACTATTACTTAAAAAGGCTGGTAGGTAAGAGGATAGAGAGAGTTACTGCTGATGTTTCAGTTTGAAGTTTTGGAGGACAATGTTTGCCTCGAAGAGATAGGGAAAGACCTAATTTCAGCTAATGATGCCTAATGTTTATAATGATATTATGCCGATGGGAATGGTCAAACAGACTAGTTCAAGGTGTAAAAGAAGCGATACAATTAGTCAAATTTCAAATTGTGTTGGCACAAGTCACTGAAATCCCCTGTACTACCTTACAGAGCTATTGACCCCTTTCAGATTGTTAAGTGAAAGATTTGCAACTACAGAATTATGCCCAGGATAGTTTTTTTTTTAAAGTTTTAAAACAAAACTTTATTTGTACAACGTAGTTTCACACAGCTTGTTGCCACAACCCTGGGGCCGGCAGCGCACATCTCTGTTGATCATCTGCAGAGAGCAAGTTGACACAGCCTTTCAGCCGACATCCCGGGGGACCGGGGGCGTATAGTTGTTGTAAGTACTCATAAGCAATAAATTGTCATACAATACTCCCCCCTACACATATGGAAAGTCGGTACGCCTTTATCTCTGCACTTGTTCGCTACATTGGGTTACCTGTCTATACGACTAATATGGCCTACACTGTGTGCCCCCTTCAGACAGTCCTGTCAACTAAACCTCAAACAGCCTAACTCCCATCCCCTATCCCTCCCAGTTCTGCTCGGTGCCTCTGCTCTACGCTAACCCCACCCACCTATCCCTATGTTCTCAAATACTTTCATTGCTCCATATGTATAACCTAGTTCTGTGTTTACTCCTGTGTATCACCTTCCTCAACATGAGCCTCCCCGTCTACATCCCGCAGTCTCAAATAATCCTGATAAAGACCCCAGAAATTCTTCGGGTGGCTTACAGGGGGGAGAAGTTCACTGTAACATTCCGTTTGGGTGCAGCAATATAGCATGTCGTGCGACCATCTGTTCATAGTGGGGAGCGGTCCTCTCATCCAGCACATTGCAATTACTTGTTTGGCGATAAGCATGCCCATGTCTGCCAGCCTCCGCTGGGCCTTTGGCAGGGTCTTAGAGTGGCCCAGGAGTGCCAGAGCCGGGTCAGGGGCCAGGTCTATAGCCAGGATTGAGCTCATTTCAACAAACACACTGTCCCAAAACATGCGGATTCCAGGGCACCACCAGGCGAGATGCATAAAGTCTGCAATCGGTGCTAGGCACCTTTCGCAAGCGGCTGATTGTCTAAGGCCACACCTATGAAGCCTCTCGGGCGTGTAATACACTCGCTGTAAATATTTGAAATGAATCAGCCTGTGTCTGCCGTTTAATGATATTTTCCTGGTGCTGGAATAGCAGTACGCCCACATGCCATCATCTATTGTCACCTGCAGGTCACACTGCCAGTCCATTCTTGCCTTGGAGAGCGGACGCTCTCTCTGCATTTCATCCATGCTATACATGTTAGCCACCAGCCTCCTGGGGGATGGCGTTTTAATGACATATGTGAGCTCCGGGAGCTCCTGTGGTTCCACTAACTCAGGGCCTAAGACTTCCTTCAATGCACTGCGGATTCTGTGATATTGGAAACGCAGTAAGTGCGAGTCCCCATCTTTGGTCGACAGAGCCTGTTCACAAGTTTTCACTACGCCCCCAAGAAACAAGGCGCCAGCTGTATGTATGCCCATCGTGTGGAGGGCACGTATCACTCCCCTTTCTTCCACAGGGGACAGCCACAACGCCCATTCAATAGGCATCAGGGGTGGATACAGCAAAGCTTCGCCTCGGGCCTGCAGTAGTGCGTGCCAAGCATGATTGGTTGACTTGATCGAGTCAAGTATTCCAACTCGGCGGTCACCCGGACGGAAGACCATTGCTGGAAGCGGTAGGGGGTTTGCGAACAACCGTTCCATTTTAACATGGGGTATGTCCTCTTGCCCATGAATCCACTTGTGTAGGAGTGCAGCCTGAGCCACTCTGTAGTAGCGTTCCATGTCTGGAGCGCCGAGTCCCCCCAGTTCGTAAGGAAGCATCAGCGTTGTCCATTTCACCCTTGGCTGTTTGCCACCCCAGGCCAGTTTGATCAGCAGTTGCGTTAGGGTCTTAAAGAAGACCTTCGAGAGCACTATCGGGAGAGTGTTAAATAAAAACAACAATCTAGGAAGTATAACCATTTTCATAACGGCTATTCTACCCATCAGGGATAGCGGCAGTTTACACCATACCTCTACCTCGTCTTCAAATTTATTGTACAGTGTGCCATAATTTTCTTGTACGAGGATTTCCGAGTCAGTATGTAACATAATATCAAGGTATCTGACTGGCTCGGTCGTCCATTGTAGCGGGTATTCCATGTCAAATTGAGCCGTAACAGGAGTGAGCGGGAACGCCACTGACTTTGCCCAGTTTATCTTGAGACATGAAAGGGCCCCGAAACGCACCACTTCCCTCAGAACCGATTGGAGATTTTCCTCTGGGTTACGGACGTATAGGAGTGTATCGTCCGCGTACGTTGATTTGGTTATTTTGTACGTTGGGAAGCTAATCCCCTCGTGGCTATGATACTCCCTAAGGGCACAGGCCAATGGCTCTGCCACAAGTGCATACAATAGTGGCGATAGAGGGCAGCCTTGCCTGGTGCCTCTGCTGATCGAAAAGGGGTCAGATACTTGGTCTCCGATGCGTAGGCGAGCCGTGGGATGATGGTATAGTGCTCCTATCATTTGCAAGAACGGTTCACCTAGCTCCATTCTCCGCAAGACCCGTACCATGAAGGGCCATTCCACTGAATCGAAGGCCTTCTCCATGTCAAGAAAAATAGCTACTGCTCTTGTGTCTTGCCTGACATGCTGTATAGTGCCCAGCACCGTCCTGATGTTATAAGTGAGGTTCCTGCCGGGTATAAAGCCCGCCTGCTCCGACGCCACCAGCTCCGGAGCCAGTAGTGCCAGTCTGGTCGCCAGGACTTTGGCGTAGATCTTGGCATCCACATTCAATAAGGATAACGGCCTATATGAGCTACATGAGGTCGGGGACTTGCCAGGTTTGAGGATGGTCACAATTAGTGCTTCCCTCATTGAACGTGGCATATTGCCCTCAACACAAATTTTGTCAAACAACGCGGAGAGGTGTGGGAGCAGAATATCCTAGAACGTTTTATAAAAAACCCCGTCAGCCCGTCAGCCCCCGGGGCGCTGCCTGATCGCATGCTCGCCAGCTCCTCCACTATTTCATCCTTATGTATTGGTTGCATCAGGAATTCCCGATCAGAATCCTTCAGGAAGGGTAACTGTATATGACTCAGATAGTCATCAATATCGTCTTCCATATTCCCAGATTTGGAAGCATAGAGGCTCAGGTAATAGTTCCTAAATTCGTCAACTATCTCGGCCTCTTCCCTAAGGAGCGTTCCGTCCGCCGTTTCCAGTTCGGCGATCACCTGTGGGCGTCTAGAATGTTTCAAGATCCGGGCTAGGAGGGAATCAGGACGTTCTCCCTCACCGTATGACCGGGCCGTGGCGTATTTCCCCATATGTCGCAGCTCTCTGTCAGCTTCTTCGTTGTATTCCGTAATGAGGGACTTGATATCTGCCATCACAGTGACGTCAGTACATAAGAGGTTGGTCTGAGTTTGCAAACATAATATACATATACAATTCTAAATAAAGCCACGGTCACCATTAGATTTGAAACCAATCAAGAGAATATCAAATTATTCATTTCATTCATTATGGCATTTTATTCATTTATAGCCAAGATTATAAATAGCGATTTAAGATAGAAACATGTAATTGTAACATCATTACATTCAATATTAGAAATAGGTGCTCTCTGTGAAAAGGGAAGGGTAAGTGAATGAGTGAAGGGGACAGAGTAGAGGTGTTGTGACATAATTTTTGCATCCAAATTAAAATGAAAAACCTCTACAGTCAAACTAATGAGCAAAGGTTCCCAAATTCACATCACACATAGATAGTGAGAATACATCTCTTATTTAGCTCCTATGGTGTGTCAAGAAAAAGAGGCGTATTTCTACGTTTCGACCCCTGATACGCTAGAAGGGCAATTCACAGCCTCATGTTGGGGTCTTCATCAGGAAGAGGATGGAGAGCCTATAAGATAATATGAATAAACAATTCAGAATTTTATGGAGGGTGAGCAGACGTGGTAACGTTATTCATGGTAGTGATGTGGATGGTTACCTACATCAGCAAACGGTCATCGTATGTACCGTCCGCAGGGGGGCTTCCAATCGCTCCGATGGAAACTGAAATACAATGAAATAGGTGCCATCAGGGCCCTGAACTGTGCTAGATCAAAGAATTATCGGGGGTGGCGGGTAAGGGGACTTACTTTACGTGCTGGTAGTCACACAGCCAATGGGCACAGGTAGGTCAGTCCTCAAAAGGTATATTGGTCTGTGAAGAGAGGGGAGGCTGCATTTAGCATACACTTCCGTTATGGTAGATAAGGTATAGCAATGTGGCCTATTGCAGTTAGGGAGCAATTTTCCCACGTTTTTACCTTACAGGGGTGAGTGCAAAGTCGCCCTGTTGCTCCAACGGCGTGCTGAATCACAAATGAAATCACGGTGCCGGTATATTTTACTGAAAAGACAAAAGGGGAACTAAATTCAGTTTACTCGGTCAGCTGGGTACACTGTACTCGAGTAAATGTGGCCGATTGTGATTGCGGGGCGCCCGATCGGCGGATTGAGTCTGGACATACCTTTTGAATTGGAACGCGCATTAGCGCTGTCACTTCGTCGGCGTCCTGCATCCGAGTGAGCTCGCGGTGCAGGCGCTCAATGCCAGTGACTGCTAGAAGAAAGGGGCTCGGCCCGCTGGTCCAATGGGATCAGGGCCTGACTCGCGCGCTCCGTGGAGCATCCTTAAAGAGATAGTCTCCCAGTATGGGAAACAGTGCTGGCTAAACACTGATAAGCCAGAGCTGAGTTGTGGGTGAATGTATCCTGAAACCAGATCTGAATTTCTGGCATGTAAAGCACCGGGCAGCGTCACCATGGGTGAGAGTGCTTGGAAGTACATTGTCTATGCTTTGGCCAAAACAGGAGGAGCAGTGGGACACAAGGTTGAGATACAGTTTGTTACACCTCAATACATTTTTAGCCACAATATTAACATGTATAAGACCGGACAGATTCCACATGGGTGAGGATACTTGGAAATACATAGCATACATTTCAGTGAGTTCGAAAAAACAAATGATACACGGTCCTCATAAATGTCCAGAGCGTGTTATGTGGGGTGTCGCATTATTCTTACTGGTAACTTAGCACATGCGTGAGTACATGGGGAGGTAAAGATACAGTAACCCAGGGTCTATTCGGGATTGAGTCTCGCCATCTGCGAGAAGCTAGCTTCCAGTTCATTCAACCCCTTACTTATTGTTTGGAACTTCTGCATCCATTTGCATTCCCTAGTGTCAAGAGCGGCAGCTAGATTGCCCCCCCGGGGGCCGAGGGTGATTTTTTCAATTATCAACCAGCGGATGGAGTCTGGTGGATGGTTTTTCTCAGTGAAATGCTCCACCAAAGGGGCCCCTGGAGTCGTGCAGCGAATCCGGCTACAATGCTGGAAAATCCGGTTCTTGGCTTTTTGCTGTGTCTGTCCAATGTACATGAGATCGCATGGGCACAGAATCGCATAAATCACTCCGCTTGAGTTACAATTGGTCAGAGATTTGAGGTCTGCTGTCTGGTCGTTGTACCGTATTTGCTTGGTCTCCAGACACATCGGGCAGGCTTTACATTTTGTGCATTTGAAATGGCCCACCAGTTCTGGTAGGTTCCATAGGTTACGAATTGTCGGTGCCGGTGGGGTTTCTAGTAGAGATCGCACCACCGAGTCCCTTACGTTCCTTGATCTTTTAAAGGCGTGCATAGGGGGGTCAGGAACTTGCAAAATTTCTCCTACCAGACCCCAGTGTTGGTTCACAATTTTGCGAATAGCATTGCTTTCGGTGCAGAAGGTGGTTACACATATCATTCGCTCTTGTGTTGTTTTTCTGATCCTCGGTTCCAGTAAGGTTGCCCTGTCCTGAAACCAAGCCCTCTTTCTGGATCTTTTCACTAGGCGTTTGGGATAGCCTCTGTCAATTAGACGGGTGATCAGGTCATCGGATTCCCTGAAAAAATCTTCTTTAAAGGAACAGTTTCTCCGAAGGCGGAGGAACTGCCCAAAGGGCAGATTGTCCCTTAAACCTCTAGTATGGTGACTGGTATATCTTAACAAGGAATTCCTTTCAGATGGCTTGCGGTAAAGGGTGGTGTAGAGGTGGCCTTCCTTCTCCTTGATACTGATATCCAGGAAATCAATCGATTCTCTATTAGATTGCATGGTGAATTTTATATCTGGCGATTGATTGTTCAGCCAGGCCAGGAATGCATAGAGAGGTTCATCTTGGCCAGTCCATATCATGAGGACATCATCGATGTATCGATGCCATGATGTGATCATCGCTCTGTATGGATTGTTGTGTGAGAGGATGGTATCCTTTTCCAATTCGGACATAAAAAGAATGGCCAAGTCTGGAGCAAAGGCCGCGCCCATCGCTACTCCTTTGCTTTGTTCGTAGAAGTTATTTTGGAAAATAAAGAAATTTCTGGTCATTGCAATTTCTAGTAGTGCCACTATGAATTCTGTTGGCACTGGGGTAGGTTGCACACGCCCGTCCAGTATCCTCCTCATACTGTCCAGTGCTGGTCTCTGGGGAATGCTGGTATATAAGGAGACAATGTCCATTGTTACCAAGATCTGTTCCTCTTTGTTGAATGGCCTCAGATCAATGTGGTTGATGACTTGCGTTGTATCTCTAAGATAGGTGGGGGTGGCCTCTGCTAGTGGTTTTAGGAACACATCGATATATTTACAAAGAGGCTCCAGCAGAGAGCCACAACCGGAGATGATGGGTCTTCCCGGTGGTTTGGCTGGATCCTTATGGACTTTAGGTAAAACGTAAATGGTGGGTGTCCTTGGTTGGTCTACATTGAGATATTCGAACTCTTTCTTGGAGAGAAAGCCCATCTCTAACGCCTTGGTTGTTATGGCTGTGATGTCCGTGCGTATTTCTTTAGTTGGGTCACGCCTTAGGGGTCTGTAACTGATACCATCTGATAGTTGGGATAAAATCTCCGCCTTGTAGTCATCCACATCTAGTACCACTATGGACCCGCCTTTGTCTGCTGGCTTAATCACTATCGCCCTGTTGTTCTTCAGCGATTCCAATGCAGACCTTTCGCCACTGGTGATGTTGTGTCTCACGTAGTGTTTTTGATCAATGGTTCTGAGGACATCTCTCATGACGACACTTTCATATGTCAGAATTTCATGAGTCACTGAGGATGCTGTAGGCATGAAGGTGGACGGTGGTCTTAAATTTGTGAAGGCTGTCATGGCTGACGTTGGTTTGTTCCTAAAGAAATACTTCAGCCTTAGTTTTCTGAAAAACCTTGTCAGTTCGGTCTGAACGTTGAATTTGTTCGGATAAGAGGTCGGCACATAAGATAGACCTTTGCAGAGAATGTTGCTCTCATTCTTGGTAAGTGTGTACTTTGATAGGTTCATGATCGGGTTGGCCCTGGCCGGCATGTTGTTCACCATCTGTAGGTCTTCCTCCTGGTGCTCCTCTCCCCGTGGTCTTCTTGTTGGAAACGCACTTGCTTGGGGGTACTGCCTTGCGGTCTTACATTGTCCCAGTTCTGTTGGTTGTGTCCTCGGTTCGAGCGGTTGTTCCATGATCCTCCACGGCCGCGTCCTCTCGGGGGTCTCCACTGGCTTTCCCCTAAAAAAGGCGGTTGTTGTTCGTGTGGTTGGTACCATTGATCTTGTTGTTCGTAGCTGGTACTGGATGTGGAGTGATCGTTCTCGCTGTCCCCACTGTATGACGAATCAGAGAAATTCGTATATCTTCTGTTGCCTCTGTATCCTCCCCTGCCTCGGTTGGAAAAACGACCCTGATTGTCTTGTCTGTAGTATTCAGGCTGTAGGTAAGGATAGGTCTTTATGCGGTCGTAATATTGAATATCTTTGGCAAGTTTCTCCAATTTTTTGTTCTGGGTTTCCACGTCAAAGTCTTTCAAGCTCTTCTTCAATCTGTCTAGAGTGTCTTTGGCATCGGCAAAGGCTGAGTGGTTGGCTATCTCAGCCTTGAGGTCATCTATTTCCTTGGTCAGTTGCTCCACCTGGTCTCTGGCGGTCTCAACTCCCAGCACCATCCAGTGCCGGGAGCAGTTATTGGCCACAAAACTGAACCCTTCTTTGAATTTAGGATTGTCAACAAAAATGGCGGGTTCGTTACGGACTTGCAGTCCGGTGGGGATGATATTAGCCTTGAGGTAACCAGTTAATAAATGGCCATGAAGTTTGGTGCGAACCAGTTTCTTCTCTAACCGCTCAAGTTTATTGATCTTTTCGTTGAGGGAATGATCTACACTGGCGTTGGTCGTGCTTAAGAAAGCAGTCCCTGTTTCACCCCCGATAAGGTTCTTTATGTAATCCTCTGTATAGGATAGGGTCTCAAGTTCCATGTTGATGTCACCCTGTCTATACACAATTGTTGATTAAATCAAAATCAATTAGATGTGAAGGAAACCCTCGCAAGGAAAACCTTGCTCTGAGAGTGTGAGTATGAAAGGGGTAGGCCCTTAAAACTCAGGACCTGGGTCCGTGGGTCAGTACATAAGAGGTTGGTCTGAGTTTGCAAACATAATATACATATACAATTCTAAATAAAGCCACGGTCACCATTAGATTTGAAACCAATCAAGAGAATATCAAATTATTCATTTCATTCATTATGGCATTTTATTCATTTATAGCCAAGATTATAAATAGCGATTTAAGATAGAAACATGTAATTGTAACATCATTACATTCAATATTAGAAATAGGTGCTCTCTGTGAAAAGGGAAGGGTAAGTGAATGAGTGAAGGGGACAGAGTAGAGGTGTTGTGACATAATGTTTGCATCCAAATTAAAATGAAAAACCTCTACAGTCAAACTAATGAGCAAAGGTTCCCAAATTCACATCACACATAGATAGTGAGAATACATCTCTTATTTAGCTCCTATGGTGTGTCAAGAAAAAGAGGCGTATTTCTACGTTTCGACCCCTGATACGCTAGAAGGGCAATTCACAGCCTCATGTTGGGGTCTTCATCAGGAAGAGGATGGAGAGCCTATAAGATAATATGAATAAACAATTCAGAATTTTATGGAGGGTGAGCAGACGTGGTAACGTTATTCATGGTAGTGATGTGGATGGTTACCTACATCAGCAAACGGTCATCGTATGTACCGTCCGCAGGGGGGCTTCCAATCGCTCCGATGGAAACTGAAATACAATGAAATAGGTGCCATCAGGGCCCTGAACTGTGCTAGATCAAAGAATTATCGGGGGTGGCGGGTAAGGGGACTTACTTTACGTGCTGGTAGTCACACAGCCAATGGGCACAGGTAGGTCTGTCCTCAAAAGGTATATTGGTCTGTGAAGAGAGGGGAGGCTGCATTTAGCATACAATTCCGTTATGGTAGATAAGGTATAGCAATGTGGCCTATTACAGTTAGGGAGCAATTTTCCCACGTTTTTACCTTACAGGGGTGAGTGCAAAGTCGCCCTGTTGCTCCAACGGCGTGCTGAATCACAAATGAAATCACGGTGCCGGTATATTTTACTGAAAAGACAAAAGGGGAACTAAATTCAGTTTACTCGGTCAGCTGGGTACACTGTACTCGAGTAAATGTGGCCGATTGTGATTGCGGGGCGCCCGATCGGCGGATTGAGTCTGGACATACCTTTTGAATTGGAACGCGCATTGGCGCTGTCACTTCGTCGGCGTCCTGCATCCGAGTGAGCTCGCGGTGCAGGCGCTCAATGCCAGTGACTGCTAGAAGAAAGGGGCTCGGCCCGCTGGTCCAATGGGATCAGGGCCTGACTCGCGCGCTCTGTGGAGCATCCTTAAAGAGATAGTCTCCCAGTATGGGAAACAGTGCTGGCTAAACACTGATAAGCCAGAGCTGAGTTGTTGGTGAATGTATCCTGAAACCAGATCTGAATTTCTGGCATGTAAAGCACCGGGCAGCGTCACCATGGGTGAGAGTGCTTGGAAGTACATTGTCTATGCTTTGGCCAAAACAGGAGGAGCAGTGGGACACAAGGTTGAGATACAGTTCGTTACACCTCAATACATTTTTAGCCACAATATTAACATGTATAAGACCGGACAGATTCCACATGGGTGAGGATACTTGGAAATACATAGCATACATTTCAGTGAGTTCGAAAAAACAAATGATACACGGTCCTCATAAATGTCCAGAGCGTGTTATGTGGGGTGTCGCATTATTCTTACTGGTAACTTAGCACATGCGTGAGTACATGGGGAGGTAAAGATACAGTAACCCAGGGTCTATTCGGGATTGAGTCTCGCCATCTGCGAGAAGCTAGCTTCCAGTTCATTCAACCCCTTACTTATTGTTTGGAACTTCTGCATCCATTTGCATTCCCTAGTGTCAAGAGCGGCAGCTAGATTGCCCCCCCGGGGGCCGAGGGTGATTTTTTCAATTATCAACCAGCGGATGGAGTCTGGTGGATGGTTTTTCTCAGTGAAATGCTCCACCAAAGGGGCCCCTGGAGTCGTGCAGCGAATCCGGCTACAATGCTGGAAAATCCGGTTCTTGGCTTTTTGCTGTGTCTGTCCAATGTACATGAGATCGCATGGGCACAGAATCGCATAAATCACTCCGCTTGAGTTACAATTGGTCAGAGATTTGAGGTCTGCTGTCTGGTCGTTGTACCGTATTTGCTTGGTCTCCAGACACATCGGGCAGGCTTTACATTTTGTGCATTTGAAATGGCCCACCAGTTCTGGTAGGTTCCATAGGTTACGAATTGTCGGTGCCGGTGGGGTTTCTAGTAGAGATCGCACCACCGAGTCCCTTACGTTCCTTGATCTTTTAAAGGCGTGCATAGGGGGGTCAGGAACTTGCAAAATTTCTCCTACCAGACCCCAGTGTTGGTTCACAATTTTGCGAATAGCATTGCTTTCGGTGCAGAAGGTGGTTACACATATCATTCGCTCTTGTGTTGTTTTTCTGATCCTCGGTTCCAGTAAGGTTGCCCTGTCCTGAAACCAAGCCCTCTTTCTGGATCTTTTCACTAGGCGTTTGGGATAGCCTCTGTCAATTAGACGGGTGATCAGGTCATCGGATTCCCTGAAAAAATCTTCTTTAAAGGAACAGTTTCTCCGAAGGCGGAGGAACTGCCCAAAGGGCAGATTGTCCCTTAAACCTCTAGTATGGTGACTGGTATATCTTAACAAGGAATTCCTTTCAGATGGCTTGCGGTAAAGGGTGGTGTAGAGGTGGCCTTCCTTCTCCTTGATACTGATATCCAGGAAATCAATCGATTCTCTATTAGATTGCATGGTGAATTTTATATCTGGCGATTGATTGTTCAGCCAGGCCAGGAATGCATAGAGAGGTTCATCTTGGCCAGTCCATATCATGAGGACATCATCGATGTATCGATGCCATGATGTGATCATCGCTCTGTATGGATTGTTGTGTGAGAGGATGGTATCCTTTTCCAATTCGGACATAAAAAGAATGGCCAAGTCTGGAGCAAAGGCCGCGCCCATCGCTACTCCTTTGCTTTGTTCGTAGAAGTTATTTTGGAAAATAAAGAAATTTCTGGTCATTGCAATTTCTAGTAGTGCCACTATGAATTCTGTTGGCACTGGGGTAGGTTGCACACGCCCGTCCAGTATCCTCCTCATACTGTCCAGTGCTGGTCTCTGGGGAATGCTGGTATATAAGGAGACAATGTCCATTGTTACCAAGATCTGTTCCTCTTTGTTGAATGGCCTCAGATCAATGTGGTTGATGACTTGCGTTGTATCTCTAAGATAGGTGGGGGTGGCCTCTGCTAGTGGTTTTAGGAACACATCGATATATTTACAAAGAGGCTCCAGCAGAGAGCCACAACCGGAGATGATGGGTCTTCCCGGTGGTTTGGCTGGATCCTTATGGACCTTAGGTAAAACGTAAATGGTGGGTGTCCTTGGTTGGTCTACATTGAGATATTCAAACTCTTTCTTGGAGAGAAAGCCCATCTCTAACGCCTTGGTTGTTATGGCTGTGATGTCCGTGCGTATTTCTTTAGTTGGGTCACGCCTTAGGGGTCTGTAACTGATACCATCTGATAGTTGGGATAAAATCTCCGCCTTGTAGTCATCCACATCTAGTACCACTATGGACCCGCCTTTGTCTGCTGGCTTAATCACTATCGCCCTGTTGTTCTTCAGCGATTCCAATGCAGACCTCTCGCCACTGGTGATGTTGTGTCTCACGTAGTGTTTTTGATCAATGGTTCTGAGGACATCTCTCATGACGACACTTTCATATGTCAGAATTTCATGAGTCACTGAGGATGCTGTAGGCATGAAGGTGGACGGTGGTCTTAAAACCTCTCTATGCATTCCTGGCCTGGCTGAACAATCAATCGCCAGATATAAAATTCACCATGCAATCTAATAGAGAATCGATTGATTTCCTGGATATCAGTATCAAGGAGAAGGAAGGCCACCTCTACACCACCCTTTACCGCAAGCCATCTGAAAGGAATTCCTTGTTAAGATATACCAGTCACCATACTAGAGGTTTAAGGGACAATCTGCCCTTTGGGCAGTTCCTCCGCCTTCGGAGAAACTGTTCCTTTAAAGAAGATTTTTTCAGGGAATCCGATGACCTGATCACCCGTCTAATTGACAGAGGCTATCCCAAACGCCTAGTGAAAAGATCCAGAAAGAGGGCTTGGTTTCAGGACAGGGCAACCTTACTGGAACCGAGGATCAGAAAAACAACACAAGAGCGAATGATATGTGTAACCACCTTCTGCACCGAAAGCAATGCTATTCGCAAAATTGTGAACCAACACTGGGGTCTGGTAGGAGAAATTTTGCAAGTTCCTGACCCCCCTATGCACGCCTTTAAAAGATCAAGGAACGTAAGGGACTCGGTGGTGCGATCTCTACTAGAAACCCCACCGGCACCGACAATTCGTAACCTATGGAACCTACCAGAACTGGTGGGCCATTTCAAATGCACAAAATGTAAAGCCTGCCCGATGTGTCTGGAGACCAAGCAAATACGGTACAACGACCAGACAGCAGACCTCAAATCTCTGACCAATTGTAACTCAAGCGGAGTGATTTATGCGATTCTGTGCCCATGCGATCTCATGTACATTGGACAGACACAGCAAAAAGCCAAGAACCGGATTTTCCAGCATTGTAGCCGGATTCGCTGCACGACTCCAGGGGCCCCTTTGGTGGAGCATTTCACTGAGAAAAACCATCCACCAGACTCCATCCGCTGGTTGATAATTGAAAAAATCACCCTCGGCCCCCGGGGGGGCAATCTAGCTGCCGCTCTTGACACTAGGGAATGCAAATGGATGCAGAAGTTCCAAACAATAAGTAAGGGGTTGAATGAACTGGAAGCTAGCTTCTCGCAGATGGCGAGACTCAATCCCGAATAGACCCTGGGTTACTGTATCTTTACCTCCCCATGTACTCACGCATGTGCTAAGTTACCAGTAAGAATAATGCGACACCCCACATAACACGCTCTGGACATTTATGAGGACCGTGTATCATTTGTTTTTTCGAACTCACTGAAATGTATGCTATGTATTTCCAAGTATCCTCACCCATGTGGAATCTGTCCGGTCTTATACATGTTAATATTGTGGCTAAAAATGTATTGAGGTGTAACGAACTGTATCTCAACCTTGTGTCCCACTGCTCCTCCTGTTTTGGCCAAAGCATAGACAATGTACTTCCAAGCACTCTCACCCATGGTGACGCTGCCCGGTGCTTTACATGCCAGAAATTCAGATCTGGTTTCAGGATACATTCACCCACAACTCAGCTCTGGCTTATCAGTGTTTAGCCAGCACTGTTTCCCATACTGGGAGACTATCTCTTTAAGGATGCTCCACGGAGCGCGCGAGTCAGGCCCTGATCCCATTGGACCAGCGGGCCGAGCCCCTTTCTTCTAGCAGTCACTGGCATTGAGCGCCTGCACCGCGAGCTCACTCGGATGCAGGACGCCGACGAAGTGACAGCGCTAATGCGCGTTCCAATTCAAAAGGTATGTCCAGACTCAATCCGCCGATCGGGCGCCCCGCAATCACAATCGGCCACATTTACTCGAGTACAGTGTACCCAGCTGACCGAGTAAACTGAATTTAGTTCCCCTTTTGTCTTTTCAGTAAAATATACCGGCACCGTGATTTCATTTGTGATTCAGCACGCCGTTGGAGCAACAGGGCGACTTTGCACTCACCCCTGTAAGGTAAAAACGTGGGAAAATTGCTCCCTAACTGTAATAGGCCACATTGCTATACCTTATCTACCATAACGGAATTGTATGCTAAATGCAGCCTCCCCTCTCTTCACAGACCAATATACCTTTTGAGGACAGACCTACCTGTGCCCATTGGCTGTGTGACTACCAGCACGTAAAGTAAGTCCCCTTACCCGCCACCCCCGATAATTCTTTGATCTAGC
The DNA here is from genome assembly GCF_964261635.1 of Lissotriton helveticus. Taxonomy (NCBI): domain Eukaryota; kingdom Metazoa; phylum Chordata; class Amphibia; order Caudata; family Salamandridae; genus Lissotriton; species Lissotriton helveticus. The sequence continues at coordinate 1,569,210,035 of NC_136069.1, read as the reverse complement.
ACAGTTCAGGGCCCTGATGGCACCTATTTCATTGTATTTCAGTTTCCATCGGAGCGATTGGAAGCCCCCCTGCGGACGGTACATACGATGACCGTTTGCTGATGTAGGTAACCATCCACATCACTACCATGAATAACGTTACCACGTCTGCTCACCCTCCATAAAATTCTGAATTGTTTATTCCTATTATCTTATAGGCTCTCCATCCTCTTCCTGATGAAGACCCCAACATGAGGCTGTGAATTGCCCTTCTAGCGTATCAGGGGTCGAAACGTAGAAATACGCCTCTTTTTCTTGACACACCATAGGAGCTAAATAAGAGATGTATTCTCACTATCTATGTGTGATGTGAATTTGGGAACCTTTGCTCATTAGTTTGACTGTAGAGGTTTTTCATTTTAATTTGGATGCAAAAATTATGTCACAACACCTCTACTCTGTCCCCTTCACTCATTCACTTACCCTTCCCTTTTCACAGAGAGCACCTATTTCTAATATTGAATGTAATGATGTTACAATTACATGTTTCTATCTTAAATCGCTATTTATAATCTTGGCTATAAATGAATAAAATGCCATAATGAATGAAATGAATAATTTGATATTCTCTTGATTGGTTTCAAATCTAATGGTGACCGTGGCTTTATTTAGAATTGTATATGTATATTATGTTTGCAAACTCAGACCAACCTCTTATGTACTGACCCACGGACCCAGGTCCTGAGTTTTAAGGGCCTACCCCTTTCATACTCACAATCACAGTGACGTCAGCATCGCTTAGTTATCTCCTTTTCAGGTCAGACAGCCGTTGTTCTAAGTGTTTTGATAGAGATCGTGGGTCACCCGACCAACAATTTCACTATATATATCCGGGCCCATAAATTTCAGTTCAACATATACATTAATCAGATGACCTCACGATTTTACCATCAGTAACCCTGATTCCTTCCTATTGGTTCCAGTGTACCCGACTTACCATCCACCGTTACGGGTACCTATGACCACGATAGATCAGGGAGCTAGCTGTGAAGAAAGGCAGGCAAAATACAAATACCAAATTCTTATATCTTACTTTGTATTCATTGAAATGACCACGGACAACTGGGAAGTTTTAAGAATTTTATCTAGAATTCGTTTTCTGAGAGCATTAGGCTTACAGTTAAAAGGCAGTCAATAATCAGGATAACGAAAAGCATATAACCATAAAGAAACAAGGTAAGGGCAATCATTTAGACTTTAAAAAATAATAGTTAGACAGAGAACATACTAAGTAGATTAATTTGAAAAAACAAGATTGGGCATCTATAAATGGGCAAAAACTATGCACATATAAGATTACACTATTTTGAATGTACTTCATGAGTGAGTATCTAAGAAACCCTATACAACCTAGGGAGGGGTAGAAAAGTGAATTACGCTATAGTTCTAGCATTATTACTTCAATTCAGGATTTTAGAGAAATATAAACCACATCAATAAATTCATAAACAGTATGGAGAAATTGTGTTTCTAAAAGGTAGGGAAACATAGGAACATGCTATGGAAATAATGCAATGAGTTTTCGTATAGCAGATATGCGGAAAACATGAAATGTAACATATGCAAAGGTACGTCTTTATTGAAGCAAAGACAGGAAAATAGAAAGGTGCAGTTTAGAGTTTCGCTCTTATAATTACCTAGACTGGTGTGAAAACCAACCCTGGCCACGGGCCAGTCAAGGACAGGAAAACCCTCAATGGGACAGCAGGTGCAGAATGGACACCCCAGGACAGGACAGGATACCCCAGTTAGGATCAGGACAGGACCACCAGGACACGACCAGCACCCGCAGTTTGGAAGCAACGCCTGCGCTCCACCCTCTCTGCAGATATCAGTCAGAACCCCGATTGGGTTAGCGAACCTCCCAGCAAAGTGCTCCGCCAGCACTTAAGGCTTAGTAAAACCTTTAAAGTCTATGGTCAATTCGGACAGAGTGCTCCGCAGCACCTCTGTATCAAGTCACCTATTGAGTACGATGGGTCAGTGACAGGTCAGCTATTCGGACAAGTCGGACAATTTCTCTAGCTGAACTCAGGCTAGTTATACTGTTTTTGGGTCAGTGTACCACCTCTCAATGTTGCAAAGTGTCAGAATCCCCAATTTCGATTGGTACTAAAGTAGGATAGGTTAACACACCAATCAGAACAGACTACGGTAAGCCTAAATTTACATTCTAGGGATCCGCCTAGCAAGTTTGGGGTTCCCACGGAAAAGTAGCACAGAATACAATAAAACAATACAAATGTTACAATTAGAGAACAACTTCTACTCCATCCTCCTGGGTCAGAGGTGGCTTTCGCAGGAGCATCTTGACTGTGGCTGCCAGCTGGCTGAGTTCCACTGCTCAAGGCTACATCTCTCCCTGGCTGCACGATTCTGCGCAGAAGGGACCTTCAAAATGGTTCTTGTCTCATTTAGACCCCCCATTTATCGCGGTACATGAAAAGTAAGCGAAAACAAATTAAAACATAGAAATAAATGAATGTACTACATCTTATATGTGGGAACTTTATATTTCACCTTATAAAAATATACTATGCAAGTATAGATTAGTGCAATACACAATAACACGAGAGCATCTGCACGAGCTTCACCACGTTAATACGATGAGTAGCCATCTTAGCTGCATTACGCATGCGCACCCTTTTCCCTCCAAGAATCTAACTACATCACATCACGTGAGTATGACTAACGCATGCGCAGAAGCGAATTTAAAAGCAGCGGCCATGTTTACGGACAAGAGTTAATTGGTTTAGTAAAACACATAGGCAAGCGTCTCTAAGATACACGCATATCCCAAAATAGATGAAATTAGTAAAACGAACAATTTGGGTTACCTGGTTATAACGGATTCGAGGTTCATGACTCGAGCAAGTCGCGTAATATGCAAATTCTTGCTCTATCAATCCCCTCTTTGATGATATTTACTATCATCATAAACAAAATGGAACCAGATGCCAACTTCTCTCATACTTTGTACATCTCAATCTCTTCCAACAGGCGATTCATTTTCTCTTTTACTTCCTTATCAGGGTGAGAATTTTTCACCTTTTTGTAAATTTGATTATTCAAGTCCTCTATTTCAAGTTCATCCACACTTCGTTTCACACCTCTTCTATTCACAGTGTATTTCTTCGGGTGTTTGCGACATTTGCAACAAATGAATACTAGGAAAATGATGAAGCCTATCATTCCAATTGGCCTCAGTACCTTGAACAATAAACCTTTACCTAAATTAGCAAACCAATGACCTACATTTGAGATACCATCAACCAGTCTCTTCCAGGCACTATCAACCTCGAGTGGTTTGAGTTCCTTTTCCAAATTAGTTATGTTTTTCACATATCTTTTGATCTGTACACTTTTGTCCGGTATGTAAGTGCAACAATGTTGCGCCTTCAGCATCCGGCAGACTCCGCCCTCTTTTGCTAATAAGGTATCAAGCGCAAGTCTGTTCTGCAAAACCATTGATCTGATCGCAACCATTTCGGTATTGACCAATAAAAATCCATGAGCTGTGTCAGTAGACAGCACATCCACTATTGTGGATAATTTGCAAATTCTGTGTGTGTTCAGAACCACTCCCACTCCAGGTATCAGTGCACTAAAAATACTACCCATTATTTCACCTACGCTTTCTCTTTTACTACGCACTAAGCCATTGGTGTTTTCATTGCTTCCAGCAATTTTATTCAAATGGTATATTTTCGGGAAAACAATGCCAAAGTAGCAGCTTCCATACCAGTGATCCGGCAATTTGAAATAAGCCTTGTTCCCACATATATAATAAATTCCAGGAAACACAGGTTCTGACCCATTTTTGAAACCCCAACCTCCAATTACCTTGTAATTATGTTCACATTGACTGGAACCAATGAAAATGTTATTATAATAACTAGTCCTTTCGCGGTGGAGACAGAGTTTCCCTTTTCTTTCGAAATCCAGCAACAAAGCAGGACCAGCCCCACCACTTGAGGTGCTTTCCATGTTCTCAGCCCATTTAGGAGTTTTCTGTCTCTTGTCATTAGCCTTTCTTTGGAAACTCTCCCTTCTTTTCTCTGCCATGTTTAGAAATATTTTTTCTTGTTCATGTAATGAATAGGTCAAGTTGTCTCTGTTTGCTTCATTTAAGTCTATGGTACCTATAGTCAGAAAGTATTCTCCCATATAACGTGTAACGTCACTTTTAGTATGTACAGGATTTAGATTTCCACGTATAGGAAGTTCAGAAAATATTACGTCTGCGTTAAAGTAGTAGTACTGTAACGGTCCTCTTTTGTAAAATAAGCTTGCTAAAATACTACAGGAAATTCCATAAGTCAAAGGTAGGTGATGATAAGTCACGCCTTCAGCTACAGAAGTAGGTAGCTTCATGCAGACATAGCAGTCTTCTATTTCCATAGTTTCTACGTAATGCACTAACAAATTTGCGAAAACGTTTAAATTAGTCTGGTTCTTAACTCCGTGGTAATGTAGTCCTTCCTCATCTGATGCTTCTAAGTCTCGTTTTGTCTGTCTAAGTGACTTTTCACGTCTTTCTACACTTCGTGTTGTCAGTTCTTCAGTGTCAGTAGTCACAGTCTGTGTAGAGTTAATGTCAGTATTTTTGCTCACCATAAAAGGAATGAAAACTGTTAATCCTATCCATATTATTATCACTATAGCTATACTACATATACATACTTTGCAACATGTTTTGCAACAATTGTGTTTAGGCCTTCCATTCACTCTTGAATCAGACATTTTGCTCAGAAGAAATTTCTCAACCCCTCTTTGTAACTTTATACAGGTAGCTTACTCTGCGTAATTTCAGGTGAGTTCATCTTCTTCGGCAGATAGATCAGCAATCTGTTCTTCGTCACTTTCGTCAGTTATATCAAGATCCTCAAACTCTTCCAAGATTAGATATGTCCACTCAGGATCTTGGTATTTCTCGTTCAGCCTTTTTATTCGATCACTCCTTCTTTTGGAGCTTTCTCCAGCTTGCCCTGTAATTCGTGGACTTTTCCTTCTTTCTGCAAGTTTTTCTTCTACTGATTTTATTCTCAGTCTCAGTTTCTTAATAAAGCCTGGTTCAATATTTTTCTTTTTCTTGAGTCTTTTAGCTGGCACTGTTATTTGGCTTTCTTCTAATGTTCTTTTGTTTTCATTTACTTGTGGCACTTCTGCTTCTGTCTCTTCCCTTCCTGTCTGACTAGTCCCAGGTCTTGTATCTATTTCTTCTGCCTGGTTACTAAGCTGGCCTGGTTCAGGAGAATTTTGGGTTTGGTTATCAAATGTCTCTGTTTCTGTGTCCTGAACACGTTCTTCTAATTCTGTCTGATCCTGTTCAAGCACTTCGATCTCTTGATTTTCTTCTGCTCGAACCTTTGGACTAGTTCTAGTCTGTCCCTTTTCAGTTTCAGGAGTTTGTGGAGGTTTATCGATCACCTGTTCTGTCCCTGTCTGACCTTCTCCTTCCTCAGACTTGACGTGAATCTCAATGATCTGAGGCTCTTCGCCTGTGCCTGTCTCCTCCTCTCTATTCCACTCTCTATCTTCGTAGGTTCGTTCTCTTGTTCTGATTGGGTCTCCAGTCAGGTCGATTATTGGTATCCAATCATCTTGGCTGGTGCTCGGTTGTTCGTCATCAGCTACTTCAGGACCAACGTCTGCAGACCCCTCAGCTGGACAACCTTTAGCGCCCTTTTCCTCGTCTGGAGTCACCTTCTTTGTATGGCTGGCATGGATCCACTTGGGAACGCCTGCACACTTCACCGCTGTCGTGGTCACCAGTATGATTTGGCGTTTTTCTCCCCACCTCGGTGCAAGGCAACTCGAACGAGTATGTTTCTTGATTCTGACCCAGTCACCAGGGACCAATTTGTGAACTGGAGTCGTTGGATTGGCAACGGCGTCTTCCCCAATCTGGCGAGAGATAGAACGCACTTGGTCACCTAGTTGCTTGCAGTACTCAAGTACCAAATCATCAGAAATGTTTAACAGTTTGTATCCTGGCACCCATGCTTGTCTCATCACTCTTCCCATCAGGATTTCATGGGGGCTCAGGCCTGTTTTTCGGTCTGGAATGCTCCTGAGTCCCATCAGAACAAGAGGTAAGGCATTTATCCAGTTCATGCCAGTAGAATTACACATCTTTGCTAATCTCGATTTTATAGTGCCATTTATTTGCTCTACTACTCCAGAAGCCTCTGGACGGTATGCACAGTGCATCCTTTGTGTGATCCCGAATGCTTTACAGAGCTGATCGATTACTTCATTCTGAAAATGTTTTCCTCTATCTGATTCAATAGTGACTGGAACCCCGAACCTAGGTATCAATTCCCTTAGTAACAATTTGGCTACAGTAATGGCGTCACTCTGTTTGGCAGGGTAGGCTTCCACCCATTTTGAAAACAGACAGACAATGACAAGGACATATCTTTTCCCCTCACAACAAGGCATGGTGATGAAATCAATCTGTACTCTCACAAAGGGACCCCCTGATTTTCCAATTTTCCCCAGTTCAACTACTGTTCTTTTCCCAGCGTTGAACTGCTGACATGTCAAGCACCTCTGGCAGAGTGATTCTGCCACCTTCCTGAATTTCGGATTGTACCATGTTTGTTGGAAAACCAGAACCATGGCGTCCCTACCAGTGTGTGAATTCCCATGTATCAATCTTGCCATAGAGGAGAGCAGGTGTCTAGGTAACACAGGCATACCATCTGGGCCCACAATGACACCATCCTCTCTCCTTGGTCGACAACCAAGTTCCTTCCACTTTTCTTTCTCTTCCCAGGGTACAGCATGCTGCCATTCTCTCACTTCATCCCAGGTAGGCACTTCTTCAAACACCATAAGTTGGCAGCTGTTTCCAGTCCCTCCCAGTTTAATATTTATTGACATGCGGTCTCTAGCACATTGTTTTGCCACTTCATCAGCAAAATGATTTCCCAAAGATACAGCGTCAAGGCCCTTTTTATGGGCAACACATTTGACCACTGCTAATTCTTTTGGTAATTGGATTGCCTCTAATAAATCTTGTACAACCCTTCCATTCCGAATAGGGGTACCTGATGAAGTCAGGAATTCTCTTTGTAGCCACAACTGGCCAAAGTCATGCACAACCCCATAACAGTACTGACTGTCAGTATACACTGTTATTCTCTTGTCCTTCCCCAATTTGCAAGCTCTTATTAATGCTACCAATTCGGCTACTTGTGCAGACTTTACTCCAAATAAAAAGGATGCTTCTTTAATGCTGTCCAAAGCGACTACAGCATAAGCAGCACTTAGGCCCACTAGTTCGTGTCTCATACATGAGCCATCTACAAACCATTCCTCATCATGTACAGGCAAATGTGTTTCTTTAATGTCTGGGCGGGGTTTTGTACTGCACTCTGTCAGGTCAATGCAGTCATGCTCGTTCTCTCCTTCATCTTCCATAATCATTGAGTCAGGGAGCAAAGTGGCTGGATTCAAGATATTACACCGAGTAATGTCTACATTTGCAGCACCCACGAGAATCCTCTCGTATTTAGTCAGTCGACTAGGGGTGAGATACTGGGTCTTAGTTCGGGTCAGTAAAATTACAACTGCATGTGGATCATATACAGTTACAGGATGTCCCATCACAATGGATTCACTCTGTTCTAAACTCGTGCATGTGGCAGCTACTGCTTTCAGACATCCAGGTAATCCAGCAGCCACTGGATCCAAAGTGGCGGAGAAATATGCCACGGGGCGTCTAGTCAGGCCATGCTCTTGAGTTAGAACTGACAATGCACAATTATCTCGAGTGTCACAGAATAGGGCAAAATCCTTAGAATAGTCAGGCATCCCTAAAGCAGGGGCTTTACACAGGCAATCTTGCAATTTAGTGAATGCAGTTAAGCTTTCATCATCCCATTCCACTGGGTCCTTTGCTCCTTTCTTTGTCATATGTATCAAAGGCTTTGCCAGGACTGCAAAACCCACAATCCATTGCCTGCAGTAACCTACCACCCCAAGGAACATTCTGATCTCTTTCTGAGTACGGGTCAACTGCATCTTTTGAATTATTCTGACTCTCTCTGAGGTGACTTTTCTGATGCCTTTTTCTATCTGGTGCCCCAGATATTTCACTGATTTTGAACAGAACTGCAATTTTTCAGGGGCCACTTTATGTCCCCTTTCACCTAAGTGATTCAGCAAGGCAATAGTGTCAATCACACAATCTCTATGACTTTTAGACGCCACCAAGAGGTCGTCTATATATTGCACCAACACAGACTTCCCAGGTAAGACTAACGTTTCAAGGCACTTTTTTAAGATCTGATTAAAGATAGAGGGGCTTTCTGTGTACCCTTGAGGGACACGATTCCAAACATACACGTGACTGTTGAAAGCAAATGAGAAAATAAACTTGCTGTCTGGATGCAATGGGATCGAAAAGAATGCGTGACATAGGTCTATCACAGTGAACCACTCAGCATCCCAGGGAATCTGATACAGGATCACTGCTGGGTTCGGGACAATGGGACAACAAGGAACCACCATTTTGTTTACCTTTCTCAGGTCCTGCACTACTCTGTACTTGCCACTAGGTTTCTTGATTCCAATTATGGGAGAGTTACATGGGCTACTCATTACTTCCTGTATGATGTTGGTTTCCAGCAACTTCTGTATTTCAATGGCAACTCCTGCTCTCACTTCTGCACTCATTCTGTATGGCTTAGTATTTGGGTAAACTGCATTTTCTTTCATGGTTATTTGTATGGGGTCTACATTTGCCATTAATCCTACATCCTTTCCAGTAAAGTCCCATACTTCTGGTTTCACTGTCTGTTGGAGTTCTTCAGGTAAATCTTGTATAGTCATTCGTTTAATTTCTGAGTCAGGTCTGATTAACATTAACTTGTAGATGCCATCTTCGTCTGGGGTCTGAATTTCAACGCCTTTTGGTGTGCAAAAGATGGTACAGTTCATTTTGCACAACAAATCGCGTCCCAGTAAATTCACTGGACTGGTATCACAAACGACAAATCTGTGCATTTCTTTGAAATTCCCTATTGTGATCTCCATGGGCTCGGTAACGGGGGTACTAATTAGTTGATTAGATACACCCACTACTTGGATTGCTTCTCCCGAGAGGGGTAGGTTTGGAACGTCCGCTGTTCTCACAGTAGAACGGGTAGCACCAGTGTCCAATAGGAAGGTGACATCATTTCCATCAACCTTTCCTTCAATGTATGGCCCTGACTGGTCTACCGGCAAGAAGGCGCCAAGTACACACTCCTCGTCCTCCCCTCTCAGGCCCCGTCAGTACTGGTCATCACAGAGAAAAGTGTCATTTAACAAATACTGCGAAGTTGCTGCATTTCTGTTCTCATTGCCTCCCCAGATTTCTATGTCGTCACCCTGCGGTGATTTTCCCTTAATATTTGGTTTTGGCGCTCGGGGTACTTGAATTGTTTTTACCTGCTGCTGAGTCTTTCTTGGTTTTTCATTCTGCGTCTGTGGAATTAAATCAGGGGATTGGGTATTATCATGCTGTAAATATGGACACTCGTCTCGCCAATGTCCAATTTCCCCGCACTGGTGACAGGGGAATTTCTTTTTAGCTTCTTCTCTGCTCATTTTTACTTTGGGCTTTCTCCCACCCCCAGGGCTTTGATTTTGGGTATTCTTACTTATTTTACCTAATTGCCCTTCCTGCTGTTCTGCGAGCTTTACTTGTGCCCACATAACTTTCTCCTTTAGAGCCTTTCGCTTTTCTGCCATCTCATCCTCACAGTACTTTGCGTACCGGAGGACCTCATCCATTTTCTTCGACTGCCAACAAATTTTATTATCTTTTATCCACTGGCAAATTTCGGGTCTTAGACCGTTTACAAACCTGTAAATGAAGTGGGTCATGTCTTTCATCTCGATGTTATCTATACCACTGTAGGTCTTAAACACCTGTAATAGTCTTTCATAAAAAGAGTGTACAGTCTCATCCCTTTCCTGCGTGGTTCTATCTATTTTGGTCCAATCAGTTTCCTTCGCGGGCACCTTTTGCTTCAAATGTTGAATTACTTGTTCATATTTTTTCATCACTTCAATAGAAGGTTCTCCTGTTTTAGAGTCCCTCGGGTATTCCTCACTAGGCCAAGCTATAGCAATCTTACACTCGGTCCATAAATCTACAGGGACCACAATGTCAAAGAACCCATCCAAGTCTTTCCACAGGCATTTTTGCACCTTTACAAATCTTTCCACTTGTCTATACCAATCTACAGGTTTCTCTCGTAATTTTGGAAAGTCATTTGTAAAGGACACAATATCCTGTCTGGACCACGGAACATGCACGTATTTTCCACCTGGCACTTCTCGCATAGGATATAACTGCTCTGGTTTGTCATCTTCTTTTAAAACAAATTCAGGAGTTACTTGTTTGGATCTAGCCTCATCTTTCTTCTTGGCCCATCTGGCTTTCCATTTTTCCACATCTCCCCATTTCTGCAACACGGTCAATAATTCTTTGACCTGTGCCTTTTTCCCGGACACATTCAGGTTATCTAAATCTTTGTCCGAGAAATCTGCTCTATACGGCTTTTGCAAAGGTTTTGATTTCGAGATATCTATTCCCATACTAGCTGCAGTGTCAGTTAGTTTTTCATGGAGTACTCTGGCATTTCGAGTAAGGCTCTTGCAGATAAACAACAGCTCTTCTTCTGAGTAGGTATTTAGTCTGTCTAATCCCACATTTCCGGCCAATAGTTCTTCTATTTCTACTCTTAGTTTGTAGAGATCTAAAGGTTTCGACTGAGGAACTTGTTTTTCTAATTCTCGACTCCATCTCTCAATTTCTTCAGGAGTCACCACTGTGACGCTCTTAGTACCTGAAGCTGATTCCATTTGAATTTCTCTCGTATTAAAAGGATTATGTCTTTTCTGCATCCTTTTTCCTGTTTCCCTAATGGGCAGATCCATTAGCGAGACTTCAGACTCACATTCGCTTGTTAAATCATCTACAATTAAGGGCTCTGGTCTCGGCTGGGCCACAACTGGGGTAATAACTGGAGTTTTTGGACTCCCCTGTCGATCCCCATACAATGGAACCACGGGTCCAATAGTAACCGGGATGGTTAAGGACTCAGGACTTGTATTTAACTGGGATATTTTCTGAATTATTTCAGCTCTCTGCTTGGCTAGAGCCTCTCGTTCCCTGTCCTCCAATATCCTTTCGACTGAATTGTCATGTATTACCTGTGGGGTCAAAGTTGGAGCATAACTCGGGGCAGTGGGATGTGTCTCTCTCGGTCCCTCACCATAATTAGGTTTTGGAAATAAACTTCCTGTGCTTAGGGATCTTGGTTCTTCCTCATAAAGAGGATTTAAAATCGGCATTCCTGAACTTGATGGTCTTGCCTCCCTTTCGTAGAGAGGTCTAGGGAAACAATCTCTTTCGCGTGAGTATCTCGCCTCTCCACTAGCGGGTATTCTTGGGTAAATATCTCTCGTATCTATGGGTCCCAAATTCTCAGTATAGGGAGGTATTTGACAACCCCCTCCCACACTTGCAGACCTGGCCTCCTCCTGGGGAGGAGGTCTTCGGGAAATATCCCCCTCGCTGAAAGGTCGGTGTCCTTCATTATAAGGAGGCGGACTTCTCATACACATGTCATCTAACAACTCATCATCCGACTCTCCAATAGGCACCCAATGTTTGCATTTTTCTGTTCTCTTCTCCCCCCCGGGAGGACCACCTGCTGGCATCATTGGAAACAGTCCCTCAACAATCATATTCTGTCTCCACTGTTTCATCTTTTTGTCTCAGGTCTCTTGTTTTAATTTCGGATAACATTTTGTTAACCCTTTATCCATTCGGGGCTTGTCCCTCTCAAAAGCCTCGATTTCCCATTCCTCTAGTGCTTCGTACTGCGTTAGTCTAGGTCTGGGATGTAAATCATTCATTCGGGTTCTCAAATTAAATAGAATCCTGCCATTAAATGTACCTTCTAACGGGAAAGCCAATACTCCGTCATCTTTTGTGTATTCCGCCCAATTTTCCAACCATACACATGAGTGATAACCTTTATCAAACATCATAAAAGATGCGGGGGTATTAGGTGGTAGAATGACAACACCTTCTCGAGTCCTAATTGGTTTGTCCTTTTTGAAATAATTCTTTACTTTGTTCACAAGTGACAACTTCCTCTTATTTCCGTACATAATGTCGGTTTTATGTCCTTTCCACTGATCGTTCTCAAACCCTAAATGTCTTGGATCTGGTCTAGTATGCGGTCTGTACGTATGCCACATATAATTTCCTTCAAGCAACTCTTTGTTTACAAAATCACTTCCAATCTAAACGCGTCTCTTATTTTCCGTGCGACCAATGAAATGCACGAATTCAAATAGTCTCGACCAATGGGTGCGCGGCCTTTTCGCGAGACAGTTTCTCACGCTCTGGCACTCACCCCTCCTTTACAATTTCAGCTCCGCTACACGCCCGCTGCGTCTACCAATCCCAGCGCGGCACGGAGTGACGTCAGAGCAGTTTCGCGACTGACTCCTTCCTTCACAAGGTAACGGCAACTAAATTTCTCTCTAAAGTGCTTGTGTTTGGTTATTTAACAACGAATACACATTCGCCACTGTACTCCAGTGTCTAGACAGAATAGATTTTGTTTCACTGCAAGTAAACTACTTCCATTTACTTTTCATACGCTACGGATAGATCTCTTCCGCCTACCCTTCACTCAAGCATTAGGGAACCTGTTACTTCCTCAGACTCATCCACTTTCTGGGATATTTGCTAAGTCTAAAGTTTCACCCGCGAACCCCTTTGCTATCACACAAGCTCCGACGAACCTGCTACTCCTTCCAATGTGACCCTAAATAGGTTGTATCACGTTAGAAGTTTTGCCAATGATCTCGTTGCTAACATTTATTCAAACATGCATTCGAAAAAACCCTAGTTAGTGCTTCCAGTTCTACCTAACCTGCACCAACTTTCCTTAGAGTCAGTGACCTCACAACGAGTGGATTCTCTTCACCACTCGCTATTCAATTCCCCGGGGATTCTTAACAACATTTAACGCTTAACTTACAAATGTGTTAATACATATATTCAGTACAATAATAGGAAAAACAATTTAAAACATTTCATAATTTTTCAAAGTAAAACACTTCACGTGAGTGATCAATTCACGTAAATTACTTTACTTCCGTAGCAGCAAAATAAAATGTTATCATAAAACTTTAGCAGCATCCAACCTATCTAGCTTAACTAGTCCTACCTAACTTTAACTAGTCCCTAACCATTACCTCTGCTACCAGAAAATTACTGATAGAGATCGTGGGTCACCCGACCAACAATTTCACTATATATTTCTCCGGGCCCATAAATTTCAGTTCAACATATACATTAATCAGATGACCTCACGATTTTACCATCAGTAACCCTGATTCCTTCCTATTGGTTCCAGTGTACCCGACTTACCATCCACCGTTACGGGTACCTATGACCACGATAGATCAGGGAGCTAGCTGTGAAGAAAGGCAGGCAAAATACAAATACCAAATTCTTATATCTTACTTTGTATTCATTGAAATGACCACGGACAACTGGGAAGTTTTAAGAATTTTATCTAGAATTCGTTTTCTGAGAGCATTAGGCTTACAGTTAAAAGGCAGTCAATAATCAGGATAACGAAAAGCATATAACCATAAAGAAACAAGGTTAGGGCAATCATTTAGACTTTAAAAAATAATAGTTAGACAGAGAACATACTAAGTAGATTAATTTGAAAAAACAAGATTGGGCATCTATAAATGGGCAAAACTATGCACATATAAGATTACACTATTTTGAATGTACTTCATGAGTGAGTATCTAAGAAACCCTATACAACCTAGGGAGGGGTAGAAAAGTGAATTACGCTATAGTTCTAGCATTATTACTTCAATTCAGGATTTTAGAGAAATATAAACCACATCAATAAATTCATAAACAGTATGGAGAAATTGCGTTTCTAAAAGGTAGGGAAACATAGGAACATGCTATGGAAATAATGCAATGAGTTTTCGTATAGCAGATATGCGGAAAACATGGAAATTTAACATATGCAAAGGTACGTCTTTATTGAAGCAAAGACAGGAAAATAGAAAGGTGCAGTTTAGAGTTTCGCTCTTATAATTACCTAGACTGGTGTGAAAACCAACCCTGGCCACGGGCCAGTCAAGGACAGGAAAACCCTCAAGGAAGGATAACCCTCAATGGGACAGCAGGTGCAGAATGGACACCCCAGGACAGGACAGGATACCCCAGTTAGGATCAGGACAGGACCACCAGGACACGACCAGCACCCGCAGTTTGGAAGCAACGCCTGCGCTCCACCCTCTCTGCAGATATCAGTCAGAACCCCGATTGGGTTAGCGAACCTCCCAGCAAAGTGCTCCGCCAGCACTAAAGGCTTAGTAAAACCTTTAAAGTCTATGGTCAATTCGGACAGAGTGCTCCGCAGCACCTCTGTATCAAGTCACCTATTGAGTGCGATGGGTCAGTGACAGGTCAGCTATTCGGACAAGTCGGACAATTTCTCTAGCTGAACTCAGGCTAGTTATACTGTTTTTGGGTCAGTGTACCACCCCTCAATGTTGCAAAGTGTCAGAATCCCCAATTTCGATTGGTACTAAGTAGGATAGGTTAACACACCAATCAGAACAGACTACGGTAAGCCTAAATTTACATTCTAGGGATCCGCCTAGCAAGTTTGGGGTTCCCACGGAAAAGTAGCACAGAATACAATAAAACAATACAAATGTTACAATTAGAGAACAACTTCTACTCCATCCTCCTGGGTCAGAGGTGGCTTTCGCAGGAGCATCTTGACTGTGGCTGCCAGCTGGCTGAGTTCCACTGCTCAAGGCTACATCTCTCCCTGGCTGCACGATTCTGCGCAGAAGGGACCTTCAAAATGGTTCTTGTCTCATTTAGACCCCCCATTTATCGCGGTACATGAAAAGTAAGCGAAAACAAATTAAAACATAGAAATAAATGAATGTACTACATCTTATATGTGGGTACTTTATATTTCACCTTATAAAAATATACTATGCAAGTATAGATTAGTGCAATACACAATAACACGAGAGCATCTGCACGAGCTTCACCACGTTAATACGATGAGTAGCCACCTTAGCTGCATTACGCATGCGCACCCTTTTCCCTCCAAGAATCTAACTACGTCACGTCACGTGAGTATGACTAACGCATGCGCAGAAGCGAATTTAAAAGCAGCGGCCATGTTTACGGACAAGAGTTAATTGGTTTAGTAAAACACATAGGCAAGCGTCTCTTAGATACACGCATATCCCAAATAGATGAAATTAGTAAAACGAACAATTTGGGTTACCTGGTTATAACGGATTCGAGGTTCATGACTCGAGCAAGTCGCGTAAGATGCAAATTCTTGCTCTATCAGTTTTAATCTCTGGCGTATGGACTTGAGGACACTCGAGTGCTTTGATATTGCTATGCCCCGAATGTATACCTTGAATGCCTCCCAGACTGTAGGGAAACTATCAACCGACCCAATGTTAGTGTCTAAGTACCTTCCAATTTCATCGGCCATCTCCCCCCTAAACTGCTCATCTAAGAGTGAGTACGGTAGAAATCGCCACGTAAAGGGTGGTATTCTTCTCGCGGGGGTCGCTAGGGTGAAAAAAGAAGTGGCGAGTGATCCGAGAGAGTGCGCGCCAGAACCGTGCATGAGGTGACCCATTTAGCCACTGAGGAAGATACAAGCCAGTGATCAATTCTAGTATGTATGTTGTGATATGCGGAGTAGTGTGTGAACCCGCCCTTCCCGGCATGTCTGTTTCTCCATACGTCTACTAAGTCTAGTGCAATGAGCTCCGATTGTATCTCCAGAGCTGCCGCTGAGATTCTACGTTGCGGGCCTGATGATCTATCTAACTCTGGGTTCAGCACTAAATTAAGGTCCCCCCAGAGCATCTGGGCATTAGTGTATGTGCGGCAGTGTAGAGACAGAGTGTCAAAAAAGTCCGGGGAGTCATAATTAGGGCCGTAGACGTTAACCACTATGAGGTCGTAGCCCCTTCCCGTGCACCTAGACAGTAGGTATCTGCCGTCCGGGTCCGCTCTCAACAATGACAGGGTTAATTTGGCCTTGGGGTTTACCCATGTCAGCACCCCTCTAGCATGTGTTGTGAAGCCAGCTGCCGTAATGTTACCTCCTAGCCCTCTACTGCGTAGCATTTTACTGGAGAGTGGCAGGTGAGTTTCTTAAATGAGTGCAAGGTCCACCCCATGACGCTGCAAATAATTAACTACCTTCCTGGGCTTGCGGTAGTCATTCAGACCCCTCACGTTCCATGTCATCACTTTTAGTGTACCCATCTCCCCCTGCATGGTAACTTTCTGTGTAGCAGACATCTTAGCAATGATACAATTCTTCAGTCTGCAACAAGTAGGGCAAGGATAGCACAGGTAGTGTGAGCAGGCATCGCGTACAGCAGTTCACCAGGAGCATTCCTCTGCCCCCCTCCCCCCTCCCACAGCAGACCCTCCCCAACACGGTCTTGCCGGTCCCCTTACCTCCCATCCCAACCCCACCATTCTATAAACTAACATTGCAAAACGAACTGAAACAGAGCATTGCGCAAGGGGCATGAGGTCGCCTAACTTCCCGTGTATCTCATAGTCCAGTATGTTGCATCCGGCTACCTCCTCCCTCTGCCGTGCACTCCCCCAGTGGTGATCAGAGCTGTGGCTAGTACCACCATGTGTCCTTCAGGGGAAGACAGTCCCCCCCTCCCCTCCACCACCCCCTGCCCCGCACGGCCGCGTCACCTATACAAAGATGACCAGATGAGAGCGTGTGTATTCATTACTGTCCGCAGCACCCACGAGCAGACTGCAGCATACATGACCTATGCAAGTTGAGACTCATCTATACTTATCTGCAGGGTGGCGGCTAGCTCACGGAGTGAGATAATCAGTCATGACCCTAGCGCAGCACCGCCGGGAGCCCCGTCCTCCAGCGAGTGTCCGCCTCCAGTCAGTGCACCACAGATGTCCAGGGCCTCGGTCACTCCTGCTCGTCCAGGTGGCTGTTCACATTGTCCGCTGGACGGTCCGCATCCTTGTTCCTCTTCTCTTTGGACCAACTCTTCAGCACCTTCTGCAGTTCGTTGGGGTCCGTGAAAATGTGCGAGTGACCTTGCTTGTTGACTCTCAGTTTGGCAGGATACAACATCGCATAGTCCAGACCAAGTTCCCTGAGGCTTTTCTTGTGTGGAGCGAAATGTTTATGCGCTTCCTGCACTCTAGCAGTGAAATCCGGGAAGATTGATATTGCCGATCCCTCAAATTGTAGGTCTGCTTTGGTTCTGGCCAGTCTTAGCGCCGTGTCCCTGTCCCTATAGTTGAGCAGCTTCGCTATGATTGGACGGGGGGGCAGCCCCGGTCGCGGCAGCGGGGCCAGGGATCTGTGCGCACGCTCCACCACAAACATTGTCGAGAACACTCCCTCGCCCAGCAGTGTGGTCAGTAGCTTTTCAACGAATAGTTCCATCTTGCCGGTCTGCGAGGATTCCGGCAGACCCGTTATGCGTAAGTTACAGCGACAGGAACGTGCCTCCAAATCGTCCGTCTTATCTTGAAGAGTCCTCATTAGGTTCTCCACTCGCTTGTGGGCCGTGTCCAGTTCTGTCTGTGCCTCCTCGACTTCTGTTATCCTCCTTTCCGCCATGTCGTGTTTCTCCGCATGTTTGTCCATGCGCTCGGCCATGCGGTCCATTCTGTATGTCATGGCGTCCATTTTAGTGCCTAGCGTGGAGATGCTAGACTGCAGGCTCTATTCCATAGAGCGAAGCATGGACTTGATATCAGAGTACGCAGATAACTCCTCTCCAGGGTGCTCAGTATCCCTGAGTGGCGTCGGGGGGCTCTGTACTGGGACACGCCTCTGTGCAAAGGGGAGTCTGCTTTGGGTCTTGTCCCCCTTCCCCATCTTACCGGTCCAGCCAATTCCCGAACACTGGAGTTTATGTGTAGGCCTTACCAGGAACTCCCACCGAGCATCCAGATGTGGCTGCTGGAATCAGGACACCCCCGGGCACAGCACCGCGCGCTACTCCAATCGTTCAGCCTGGCGGTACCAACAGCTTGCAGGTCCGGTGTTCGCACTTCCCCGTGTGTCCAGTCCTGTTAGGCTATGCCTCCCCTTCTCTCCAGGCCTGACTACTTGTTCTCCGAGGACAGGGCCGCAGTCCCTCTCCGCCTGGCTCTGCACTACTTCTCGGATGGGCGCAGAGTCGCCTCTTCCCCTCGCCGCCACTCACTGCAAGCGCACCTCTACCTGCAGGAGCAGCCGCAGACACACACAGACAGTGGTGAGGGTGGGGGGTCCAATCTGAGGCTCTGTGACAGGATAGTGTAGGATTTTGTGAGAGCGCCGGCGGAGCTAGGGAATCAGGTGGCCATCCACGCTGCCGGCAAGCTCCGCCCCCCATGCCCAGGATAGTTGTCCGAATGGAATTTTACTAATTGCCAATGCAAGAGCAAGGACATGGTTGCCATGGTGAAGCTTTGCCAAATGAAAGTCAGAAAGTATATGATTCATAGGTTAGTAATATCCTGTTGTGAAGATAATTACAAAACAGGAGGTTAGTCAATGGGTTTGAATTAAGGAACCTAATAATGTTGCCAAAGTAATTCATGATGGTCCGAGCCTGCTAGGGTCATTGTTGTATTAAGAATTTGGTCATCAGCCTTGATCTCCTAATTGGAACCAGTAGTCGAGTCTGCTGGTCATGAGTGCATGGGTAACAGTCTTTCTTGATTCAGGGGGATCCATTTGAATGTCTTTCAGAGGATGCGGAAGGTGTTGAGGCAGCTGGAGGCGACGGCGTTGACCTGTCGGGTCATGGAGAGGGAGGAGCCGAGTACGATGCAGAGGTTCTGGGCGTGGTCGATGGGGATGGGAAGGCTGCCGAGGGCAGTGGGCCACCAGGTGTTGTCCCATGCAGAGGGGGAGGTTCCGAGGACGAGACCTCTGTCTTCTCCGAGTTGAGTTTCAGGCAGCTGTTGCTCATCCAGGATGCAACTTCCTTTATTCCTTCCTCGAAGTTGTGTCTGGTTTTGGTGGGGTCCTTGGTGAGGCAGCGGATAAGCTGGGTATCCTCGGCGTACTATACTATTCTGAGCAATGCTGTCTGACGATGGCGGCGAGGGGGGCCATGTAGATATAGAAGAGCATGTGGCTGAGTGAAGATCCTTGGGGTAGTCCGCAGTTGATTTCCGTGGGTTCGTGAAGAAGGGAGGTAGTCTGATTCTTTGGGTTCTGCCGGTGAGCAATGAGCAGATCCAGTCGAGGACCGTTCCTTGTATGCCAGCATCGTGGAGTCTGGTGGTGAGTGTGCGGTGGGAGACAGTGTTGAAAGCTGCCGAGAGGTCAAGTAGGATCAGGGCCGAGGTGTGGCCTTGGTCGAGGAGGGTGTAGATGTCGTCTGTGGCTGCCTCGTGCTGTGGTTGCTGCAAAATCCAGATTGGGAGGGGTTGAGGACAGAGTTTTCTTCCATTAATTTTGTTAGTTGTGCATTGACGGCCTTCTCTGTAACTTTGGCTACAAATGGGAGGAGGGAGATGGGCCGGTAGTTCTTGAGGTCTGTGGGGTCAGCTGAGGGCTTCTTGAGCAGGGGTCTGACTTCTACAAGTTTTCAGTCGTCGGGAAAGATGCCAGTATTGAAGGTTGTGTTGATGGTGCATCGTAGTTCTGGGGCGATGGCGGTGGTGGCTCTGTGGAAGATGTGCAGTGGGCAGGGGTCCATGGGGGCCCCTGAGTGGATGCCTTTCATGGTCGAACCGGTGTCTTCTGCGGTGACCGTGGTCCAGGAGGAGATGGTGGGCTGGCTGGAGTTCCTGGAGAGGGAGGTGGTTTCAGAGTCAGGTGTCTGGTAGTTAAAGTTGTCGTGGAGGCTCTTGATTTTCAGAAGGAAGTAGGATCCAAGCCTGTTGCAGAAGTCCTGGTAAGGGGTGATGTCCTTGGTTTTGCTGGTGGGCTTGGTAAATTCTTGGATGACGCTGAAGAGTTCCTTGGAGTTGCTGGAGTTGGGGAGGATCTTGTTTTGCATGAAGGCCCTTTTGGTCAGACTGATGCGTTGGTGGTATTCCGTCATGGCATTCTTGTAGGTGGTGTGGTCTTCAAGCGTTTTGCTGTTTCTCCAGTTCTTCTCCAGGCATTTACAGGTGCGTCTGGATTCTTGGAGGTCGGTGGTTAACCAGGTTGCCTTCCTGGCGCGCTGTCTGTTGGGGCATCGTAGGGGTGCGAGCTTGCCTGTGCAGTTGGAGATCCATCTCGAGTTCTTTGGCTGCGAGGTTGGCATCTGTTGAGGTGGTGAGGGCGTCATGGTTGAGGGTGAAGTTGAGCTGCTCCTCAGTGACTTTGCTCCAGTTCCTCCATGAAGGGCGTGGTATGGGGTTGGGTTGTGTGGGTTTGTCAATGTGGAAGTATACGCAGTGGTGGTCCATCTATGGAGGTTGGGTGGTGTGGCTGAAGTAGATGATGTTGCCTCCTGCGAAGATGGGGTCGAGGGTGTGTCCTGCCGTGTGGATAGGCATGGTGATGAGCTGTTTCAATCCGATGATGGGGAGGTTTTCCAGGAGGGTGGTGAAGTTGGGATCACTGAGGTTGTCGAGGTAGAAGTTCAAGTCTCTGATGCGTATGTAGTCCATGGAGGCGATGGTGTGGGGTGTGGTGAGGTCGAGGATGGTGGTGGCAAACAGAGAGCAGGGTCCGGGGGGTCTCTAGATGAGGGTGCCGTGAAGTGTGGTTCTAGGTCTGATCTGGACCTGCAAGTGGAGGAGTTCGGTGGTGGAGAAGGAGTTGCTCGTGGTGGAGGTGGTGAGTCGGAGGGAGCTCTTTTGTGCAATGTCGAGTCTTCCTCCTGGGGGGTTGGGGCGGTTCTTCTTCTGGATCTTGTATCCATCAGGGATGGCAGTGGCGATGTCAGGAGCAGAGGAGGCGTTGGTCCAGGTTTCTTTAAAGAATGTGACGTCTGATGAGAGGGTGTCGAGGAGGTCCCAGACCTCTACAGTGTGTCTGTGTAGGGAGAGCACGTTGAGGAGGATGTAGTTTAGGACTCCGGAGGTGTTGGCGTTTGTCTTGGGGGTGGTGTTTGCGGGGGCATGGTCGGAGGCGAAAGTCTGGCGGCACTGGCGGCAGCAGAAGTGGCCATGGGTGGTGTCCAACGCGGGCATCTGGCAGTTGTTATTCCTCCCTGGGTTGAGTGCGAGGATGGCAGCACGGTTGTAGCTGTGATCCAGGGGTTCTGGCGCTGGTCGCGATTGGGTCACGGACGGGCGCAGAAGGGCTTGCCTTTTGCACACCTGCGGCATGCCAGTGGTGCCAGCAGTCACCGTTTAATAGGGAAGGGGAAGGTACGTGCAGCTGGTAGGTGGTGGCAGAAACTGGGAGGGACTGCAGGGGAAGCAGCAGCGGGATGGAAATGGGTCAAATACGGGCCAAAAACACAAATGCAATTAATACCAGAAAATTAACAAGAAAAAAACCACAAGAAGCAGGGTCAGAAACAGCAGGAGAAGCAGTCGCAGAAAGAAGCGGGCACAATACCGGACCTGGGCAGCCTCCAACACCTACCAGGATGACCTGTTCAGCGGTGAAGGTATAGACAACAGAGCTGCTGGGGACAGAGCAGTTCTCAGACGAGGAGGTCAGAGGTTTTGTCGCGCTCCCCCACAGCGGATGCCATTAAAAAGGGAAAGGGGAGGAATGTGTAGCTGAGAGGTGGGGGCGGGAACCGGCATGGGGAGGAGCCACAGGGGAAGTAGCGGCGGGATGGAAATTGGTCAAATACGGGCCAAAAACACAAAAGCAATTAACAACAGAAAATAAACAATGAACTAGACACCAGAAAAATAAACAAGAAAATAAACACAAGAAGCCGGGTCAGAAACAGCAGGAGAAGCGGTCGCAGAAAGAAGCGGGCACAATACCGGGCCTGGGGAGACTCCAACACCTACCAGGAGGAGGTGAAACGTGTTCAGTGGTGAAGGCACAGACAACTGAGCAGTTTGGGACAGAGCAGTTCTCAGACCAGGAGGTTAGAAGTCTTGCTTGTCTGGGAAATGAATGGATGACAAGAATGATCCAGACAGGAAGAGAGTTGTTGATTATGGCTTTCCAACACTATGTCAGATCGTGGTTACCCCATTGAGGGAGTTTTACCCACAGTGGAGAATACTGCAGCTCTACCAGTGGGAACACTTGCATTCACCAAACTCTTAATGAGGCAGCACTAAAACACAAGGGTGGACAAGAGATCTGCCTACCTCAACAGAAGGCTCTCCTTCTACATCCCCAACTGCCAGCTACGCTCCGCCGACCTCTCACTCGCCACCGTCCCGCGTATCCGAAGAACAACCACCGGTGGGAGATCTTTCTTCCCCCTCGCCGCCAAGACATGGAACACCCTCCCACTGAGCCTAAGACAGACCCAAGACCTGCTGACCTTCAGGAGGATACTCAAGACCTGGCTGTTCGATCAGTAGTGACCCCCCCCAGCACCTTGAGACCCTTGCGGGTAAGTAGTGCACTTTACAAATGATTGATTGATTGATTGATTGATTGATGTTCCATTAACAACTCCATCAAAATCAGGCAGTGTGTTGTATGCTTCCATTCACCACTGTAAAGCATTGAGGGCTCTGTTAAATGACAATAGCATTTTCTTCCACCCTTTGTAATGTCTAAAGCATATCACTCTGGGAACATTAGTGACTCTTGTCATGTGATACTCAGTGGCACAAAACCTTTATGATATACAAATCTAATACTTTTTTCATTTACATTTCTCAGGAATCTATAAACATGCGAAGCATATTCCCTGCTGATAATAAACATGGAGATGTCTGCACTTCTCTTTCATAACATAACCCAGAGCGACATCTCCATTGAAGTTTCTGTTGCCTTGTGGACAACACTAACCATCATAATTTCTCTCTGTCTGAGTGTTTTCCTTTTTTTTGTTGTCCTGTTGCTGCACGCCTTCTTCACCATTGCCCACATGAGGGAACAACTACGCTATATCCTCTTCACTTACATTCTTGTCAATAACACCATCAACTTTCTGACTAGTATGCTTTTGTTTTCTTTCGCCCTATTTTCATGCAAGATACCAGTGAGTGGTTGCTGCTTTGTTGTTGTAATGGCATCTTCTACTTTCTATAATACTCCCAATGGCTTGGCGGCCATGTCTATAGAGCGCTATATAGCAATCTGTTTCCCACTAAGGTATGCGCTAATCTGCCAGGCTGAGAGCTACTGGGTGATTCTTCTTCTAGTTTCAGGCATCGGAATCTTCCTAGCCTTCATTGATATTTTGATACTTAGCTCCTCTGTGGACTACAGTTTTTTCCTTAAAAGAGTGTGGTGTCTACGTGAGGCTATCTTCATTGCTCCCAAGCAAAGAATGCTGCGCTTTTCAACTGATGCTTTCAACTTTTTTGTGGTTGCTTTGATCATTCTCTACACTTACCTTAAAATTATATGGGAGGCCAGGAAGATTGATGGGGACAAAACTTCATCTTCGAAGGCCAGCAAGACGGTGATGCTCCACGCCATTCAACTGTTGCTGAGCTTAACCTCTTTCACTGCTGCTATATCTGAAAGTCTCATAGAAATACAAGGTTTTTACATCAGGTTTTTCAATTATTTTTTGTTTATGGTGTTGCCAATTTTTTTAATCCCTTTGATTTATGGAGTGCGGGATGAGGCTTTCAGAAATCATATTAAAATGTTTTTCAAATGTCCTCATCAAGGAAGCAACCCTGGAGGCCATTAATGACAAGGCTGAATATTCTCACCAGCATCGTCGTTTTGTTATCATGGTGGTTGTAATTCTGCTAGTGGATTCTTCAGCTGAGGAGACTTCTTCAAAGCAAGATTTTCAATTTATGCTTCAAAGTCCACTCAACTCGCTGGTGCAAATCAGTGTTTCGTATGTGATAGCTGTATTAGTATTTAGTTTGTATACGTTGAAAGCAATTACATTTTAGGAAATTCCTGGACAACTTTCTTTTTTTTATGTTTGAAAGCTTTATTGAAGAATAATGATACGAAATAACAAGATTAAATCAGCCATAAAATAAAACATGTAACAAAGCATTTCTGAAGTTAAAACTATGCTAATGTCATAAGCAAGAGATAAAAGCATTTTATGAGATTTTAAAGGGAAAGGAGGAAGGGGAGGGAAGGAATGAGGGATAAGGTTATAACAGAGTAATGCAATAGGAAATGCTATAGAGAGTAACGGCAAAAAGAGAAATGGTACAATCAATAAAACAAAGTAAACATTATGTGAAAACATTATAAAATAGATAAGTCGCAAACACAATTAAATAAAACAAGAAGGGGAGAGTAAAGTCCTTCATGGAGGTTTAAAATTTTCTGAAGTGAGATGGTTAAGTTTCTTTTGTGCTAAGTGGTCTAAATATGTGGTAAGGTGTAGCCAATAGAGGTCAACATTGCGAGATGGTTTACAGGAAGAGGCAAATGCAACATCAAGTCTGTGAAAATGACATAAAGAATACCACCACCAACGCATGGAAACATTCTTAAGGGACTTCAAATTAGAGGCTATATGTTGAAAAGCAAGAGCAAGCATGAGGTCAAAGAGACTATGTGAGTGTGGGGGGAGGTCTAAAGAGTCCGAAAGACTGCCCAGAAAAAGCAAAGCAACTGAGTATGGAGTGGAGAGTGTACAAATCGGAGAAATGTAAGACCAGACTTGTTTCCAGAAAGCAGATACAAGAGAACAGAAAAAGAAGAGATGTAGAAGATCAGCACCAGAAGCACCACAAGTCCAGCAAGTAGAGTCAGAAGAGGAGGAAAAGCGAGATAAAGAAAGAGTGGAGAGGTAAAGCCTATGATATAGATAAAATAAAGATTGAGTAAGAGAGGCAGAGCGAGACATTTTTAAAATTTTGAACCAGAGTTTATCCCAGAGAGCAATAGACCGGGTACAATCCAGATCTTTTTCCCAGGAAAGTTCCAATTTGGATTTAACACGATCAGGGTTAGGAGAAGAAAATAATCTATAAATAAGAGCAGTTTTAGGAAGTGTAGAAAGTATCCCAAGGAGGTGAGAAAGGGGATTTAGTGAAGTCGACAAAGGGAGAGAATAAAAACGATTAAGTATGATTTCCACAAGAATAGTATATTTTTGTAGAAAAAAGCGAGGACATTGGAAGTGAAGTTGAAATCGAGGAAAAGAACAGGGGGATACACCATCAAAGAGATCACTAACCCATATGATACCCTTCGATCTCCAGGATGACCAGTAAATGGGTCTATTATTTAAAAGAATAAGTGAATTATATCAAATGGTGAATGTAACAAAGAAACACACGAAGCAGAGGACGGAAGGACCAAGGGTTTAAGAAGAGAAGATGTGTGTCGAAACAAAGGGAGAGAAGTAAAAGGAGAGATTTAGTGGAGAAGTGTGAGATTTCCTGAAGGGAAAAGGGTAATAATACATTTCGTTAAATATGGAGCCAAAGAGGAGAAAGAGGGGAATGTTCTGACGAGAGCCAATGGGACGCCTGACGCAGGGAGAAGGATTTGTGATAAAGACGGAAGTCTGGAAAATTAACACCACCATTCGATTTAGATTTACGAAGAGCTAGAAGAGAGATTCTAGCTTTTTTATTTCTCCAAAGAAATTTAGAGAGAGAAGAGTCAATACGTTTAAAATAAAAGGCAGGGATATGCACAGGTAACATGGAAAAGATGTAAATGAGATTAGGGGCAATCATCATTTTAATAGAGTCAAGACGACCCCACCAAGAAAGGAAGAGGGGATTCCAGGAGGAAGTGATCAATGCGAGAGAGAACCACAGCCATATTTAATTTAATGGAAGATGAAATAGAATTGGAGAACCAAATACCAAGATATTTTATCTTTGTGCTATTCTAGGCAAAACCATTTGGGGAAAAGAGATGAGGGAGACAAAATTTGGTCAAAGGAAGAATTTCCGTCAGAATTGATCTTATAACCGGAGACCAGGGAAAATGTTTAAAATTCCGACAGTAAAGGGGGGAAAGATAATTCTAGATCTGAAATAAATAAAAGGATATCGTCTGCATATGCAGAAAGTTTTAGTTGAGATTCGCCAAAGGGAAAACCAAACATGGAAGAATTATTACGAATGGAGGATAAAAATGGTTCAAGGGCAAGGACAAAAAGAAGTGGGGAAAGAGGGCAACCTTGACGTACACCTCTTTGAAGGGTAAAGGATGAGGAAAGTTGACCATTAACAAGAACCGAAGCTTTAGGTGAGGAATATAACAAAGAAATGAGGGAAATAAACTTGGGACCAAAGCCGTGCCATCTTAGGGAAGCGAATAAAAAAGCCCAATCAACTCTATCGAAGGCCTTTTCGGTATCTACAGAAATGGCAGCTAAAGGGATAGAGAGAGATGAAGCCTTATTCAAAACATTTAAGAAAAGTCGAGAATTATCTGAAGTGAGTCTCCCTTTAATAAAGCCACATTGTTCTTTTCCTATAAGATGAGGCATAAAATGATCCAGACGTAAGGCAATCAATTTAGCAAAGAGTTTATAATCAACATTAACTAACGAAATCGGGCGATAAGTTTTACAAAATTTGGGATCACGACCCTCTTTTTGGATAAGACAAATGGTGGCATCTTGAAATGATCCTTCCGCTTTGCCAGAAGAACAAAAAGCTTGAAAGAGTGAGAGAAGTTTTGGTAATAAAAGATCAGAGGAATGTAGATAAAATTCAACTGGGAAACCATCGGGCCAGGCGTTTTTCCTTTAGTAAGAGAAGATAAAGCTGTAGAGAGTTCATGCAATGAAAGATCAAAATCAAGGTTCAAAAATTGAGGTGAAAACCTGGACAACTTTCTAATTATTAAAAGGTAATTTGCTCCACTGCGTTTCAGCTGGATTTTCACTATGTAAATATCACATGGATGCAAATGTACATACATGAATAACTTAACAACGGATGCATTTGGTGTGGTTCCTGTTGTGAGACACAGAGGAATCATGTTATAAAACGGATGCAACTCGACATAGCATACTAAGAACCTGAAGTTATTTCAGAAAATGTAATAATTGTGAGACATGCTAAATATTGGAAACTTGCCAAGTGAATAGTTTTCTTTACATTACATTTGGTGTCTGTTTCTTAAATAAAGTGTGTAACTACTAAAATGACTTCCAGAATAGGGCATGGCACTTGACTTTATGTAAAATAGGTATTGTAAGTTTTAATGAGGATAAAAACAATATTGATGTTTATTTTTACACTGCTGATTGATAGAATGCTTTGTCCCATATACATTAATAACTTGCTATTATTGCAACCTAACTCAAGAATGAGGGTCAGTCCAGTGATGGCAGTTATTCAGATGGGGACTCATCTTGGAATTATAAAGGCAGTGCTGCCTGGACCAAAATAATATCAGGACACGTTGGTATTTTCTTAAGGTATTTAATCCATTTACTCTCAGGTTACCATGAGAAACATTACACAAACTGGACACGCCCCTTCAGAAATAGGATGACTTCCCTATTCAGCATATCAGTGTCTATTGACCAGTCAGAAAAAGAATGCACACACTATGTAAAAGCCACTACGTTACCAAACAGCGTTGTCAAAGGGGCACCCATGGACTGGACAGTAGGACACAACACACTTCCCTTCTGGCCGTCATAACAAGTTAAGGGCTAAATTCTGATGACTGTGCAAACAAGACTGCACAGTGATCGGAATTACTAGTTGGCTGATAATTATCATACCCTTACAGTTTTTCCCTTATAGATTCTGGCAGGCCACACTCCCTGAATTTTATTAGGGAAAAAGTCTTAAAAAAAGCAAAACAAGTGAAATATTTTGTGTTAAAAACGATGCTGTATTTTGAGGCTAATTTTCATGTTGAAACTCTGAATACGTGGTGTTCACCAGGGGCCAGATGTAGGTGGCCGTTTCAGGCCATTTACCGACCGGTAACGGCCGATTTTGGCCGTTACCCCAATCTATTCTAACTAACTTGCAAGGCGTGCCTGTATGACACCAAATGAGACATATGGCACATTACGGACAACATACAATTCACTGTACAGTTGGACTGTATCGGCACACAATTAAGTACGTTGCGGCACAAATCTCAGAATACAGCATATACTGCATCCAGCCGCATGTGACACTGGTACCTGAACATTCAAACAGACCATGCTCAGTGGGGTACAGTAGTTTGGAGTACATACAAACCACACTCTGGTGCAAAAAAGTCTAGAATATCCAAATACCACAATATAAGGTACATTGCACTCTGGAACTCAAGCAAGCATTGCTACCACTCATATTACACTGTAATTTGCATAAATGGCGCTGTATACTTGCAGCAGTCTGGAACACTGGACTTTGGATGTTATGCTAACAATACTTTGTGGTGCACTGTTACCTGAGCAGATACAAACCACTAGCTAACACACAGCACTCTGTAACACATGCAAAGCATATTACATAGGGCATAGTACTAGGCTCACAGATAAACCACATTGTGGCACACAGCACATAGTAACATGCACAACCCACAATCCGTGAGGTACCCAGTAGTACGCTGCTGCAAATGCAAGCTGCAATCCCAAAAAACATTAACATACCCTTTTAAATTGAAAGTTTCAAATACTCTGCAACACCCGGGACATAAGAATAACACATACACAATTTTGCACCATGTAGAACTCACAGAAGCAAGCATACACTCACCCTCTTCCACAACTGAATGTGCAGGTGAGAAGGAGCAAAGCAATCTGACATACAGCGTGCTTCCCAATAGTATGGTGTCACCTGAGGTACCCAACTCTGCTAATAATTAATATAAGTCCTGATATGTCATTGTACTCTCCAGAAAATGTTTGTTGTATTTCCCACTGACAAGCAAAGACGGATTACACAGTAATGGATCTCTCCTTTTTATGTCTAGCTTGACTGTGCAGCTCTTAGCAAAACTGTGCTATAATATACATGGAGTGGGCTTTGGCTCCTCCCAGAGGACAGATGAATAAATCTCTCATCACACACTATTGGCTGTTTGGTTTAATGTTTGACCATTTATGCAGTACTTGCCTTGCAATGCATGAGGGGCTGGTATACATTTGAAAAGTATAGTGAATCACCACACTTTTTATATACACTTTTTATATTTCATAGATATACATAGATATACTTTCTATAAAGGGCTATCATTTTGTGTTGTTTTTTTTCAGTGCAGACAGCTTTTTGTGATTTAATCAGAAGATAAAATACAAGCAACACTGCTTGTTTTTTGTTAATGCCTATTTCTTAAGAATAGCAAAGTTACCTCATAATATCGTCACAACATTGTGCTGTATTACCACTCAAAGCTACAAAATAAGAAGAAGATGTTCCACTATCTTGATGAAATGGGCCCCTAGATATATAGGTTGTGCAGATGAGTCTTACCAGCTCTGCCAAGGAGTGGCACTTTCACAGAGATACATGGATTGAGTCGAGTATCTAAAAACCTCAGATATTCTAGTCATCGGGGTTAGACTGGCCAATAGGGCAATTAGGCAGAGCCCAATGGGCTGGTCTTACAGATCAGTGAGTGTTTTTTTTTTTAGAGGTTTGTGGACCAGTTGTATGGCCAGATGGGCCGTTTTCACTGTTGCTTTTCCTGATATCAGAAGCATGTAATCTCCCATACCTTGCAAAGTACCCAGACAGCGTGTCTTTTCAAGTTCAAACCTGGCCTGATTTGCAAATGTGCACCACTTTTTTAACTATCTGGTTGGTAAGGGGGGCAGTTTTAGTTCAGCGTCCGGGCCTATTTGTTGTCCCAATCTCACCCTGCCTCGTAATCTTGCAAAAAGCAGAGCACCTGTATTTGCAGATTCCTCAGGACCAGCAGGTTACCAGAAGCCACCTTCTGGCAGCAACGACTCTGCTGAGAAGAAAGTAGAGAGGCTCAGTGTGCTCAGACATGAGTAGGGACAATAGCAAAGGGCCTGCAGAGAACCAGATCTAAAAACACAAAGCTGAGCTAGTACCATGCATCCTGAATGAGA
Source organism: Lissotriton helveticus (assembly GCF_964261635.1). NCBI lineage: Eukaryota > Metazoa > Chordata > Amphibia > Caudata > Salamandridae > Lissotriton > Lissotriton helveticus. The sequence continues at coordinate 1,569,179,873 of NC_136069.1, read as the reverse complement.
CAGAAACAATCCCATAAGTACAATAGCAAAGCTTCCCAATAACGCTCTTTTCCCTAGTGTGCAAAGTCACAGGTACAGGTGAAGGGTGGTTATGGTAAATAGGAAACAGAGAAACCACTATTAGCGCTAAACCAAACAGAGATCAGATCTAATTCCAAACTCTAAGAAGAAAATGTCCAACCTGTTGAAACCCGAAGCATGTTTTGTGCATATAATAGTTTCATAGGTTGGTCTCATTCATTCAGAGCAGGTAATTGTGCATCACACAAAGTCTTAACACTAGCTCTCAGAGGGCCATTACAAGTGGGCGGTGATCACCAAGTATCCCCCAGAAATTCTGATACAGTGGTTTATGGTAACGCTGGGAATCAACATAGGTTACAGGTTAATGGTGCATAACATGCCTTCATTTTGGTTCTGCACCAATTTAAAGAGGTGTTTTTTTTTTAACTGGAGGTTTACCTGAACACTTCCCAGGTGAAGTGTTCAGCTTAAACACAATCAACCAAAGTCATGTGGGACTAGTAACCAAGATTTGGTTCAGGAACAGCCTACTGGTTCCACTGGGCTCAACAGGGCACTTGCAATAAGGTCCTCATTTGTTGTCCATGGAACACCAATCATACAACATGCTGAGGATGCACAAAAAATTGCAATTGTGTTTTGTAAATCAGCCTGGATGTGTTACTTAGACCAGGTTTAGCAAATCATCATATGCCATAGTCTGTGCAATTATTTTGTTGAGCCAAGTGTTATCACCATTCATGCAGCAGTTTCTTTCTGGACCAAGAGTCTTACTTTACCATAGTTTGCACAGCCTTTCTTTTAACTATGAGTTATATGCACAGATTGTACATCGTAGCTTCAGTGCCAAGATGTATGAGTCAAAAATACCTATCCAACCTGGATGCTCACAACAAAGTACAAAGATTGATGCAGCAAACAGAGGTCCTACCATACTCAGGAACCTGACCTGACTCCCCGTTGAAACAGATCCACCCAAGGAGCAGAAACATGAAGGAAAACCCTGGAGAGATTCACATGCCATACAGGCCAGAACCACACAAGCCCCCCCACCCCACAGATACCTTTCTCTTCGCTGACTCTTTGTCTTCTTCCCTTACACAGAACTGGCATTACTGCTTCTGTGAACCAGTCTGGCAGCACCCTTGCACACTTGCTTCTTTAGAGAACAGAAATAACTGGGCTCTACATGTGAACAGTGCACAACAAATTACTTCCAGTGATTGACCCACCATACAACACTCAAAAGCATGGGAAAGTGTTTGATATGCATTTCACATTATAGTGGCGTGATTCTATTCTAGGACAAATTATATACCTTGGAAAGTTAGAGTGATTTATTTCCACTATAAATAAATAAAAAGCAGCATGGTAGAATGGTAAAACAAAGCCTGTATGATTGCTAAACGTTGCATGTAAGAGTTGCAATTACAAAATAAAGGATTGTAGGTATGCAAATGTAGGACAAAGGATTGTGGGTATGTAAATGTCTTGCTCAGCTGTCACTTCTGGTCCTTATGTTCCACCTGTGAGCTTCTTACGCTATATTTAAAGTGCTTCAGGACATGAGAGAAATAGATCCTATTAGATGTTTTATTTGTAAATATGAATTTTGCACCTTCTGTATGGAGTCAAAGTACAGCAAAGCAGTCTTAAAGGTTATTGTTCTGCTGTGGTGTAGCAATGCTGTCACCACCCCCCTTTGTACCGTCATGTGGATAGAAGCACGAAAGTGAGTCCCTCTCTTCCCTATTTGGGCAGTAAAAATCAAGTCACTTGAGGGCAGCAGATGTCACAATGGACCCCTAACACATGGTCTAGGGACCTCTTCACCTGCTGCAATGAAGATAGCCACACCCCAGATGTACAGAGAGGACATGAGAGCTGCAACCTCTGACCTCAGCACAAGGGATGCTGTAGCACTATGGGAAATATTGTGCATAACTTGCAGCTGCACTGACAGCTGGACTGAGGTTGTATATTTTACAAAGTCTAGACTAGCTAGGTTTCTGTATAAGAATCATGGGAACAGCTCTTTGTGGTTTGTTTGCATGTTCTACTTCACTACACCTAACACAGTTTGAAAACCTTGCAAGGCCATGGTTTGCCCCAGTCATAAAGCATGCTAATTTAATGATTAATAACAACTTTGCCAATGTGAATACATTGTGGGAGATGCATGTTCATACCAACTAGCTATCGGCTGTGCCCATAGCCATCGTCAGTCTGCTCTGCCTGCCAGAATTCACTGTTAAAAAACAACTGCTTGCATTTTATCCCCATTAAAACCCACTACTCTCACATTGTTTACCTGTAAGGCAACTCTCTGGGCTAGCTCATGCTATTGCAAATAATATTATTTAGAAATTGTTTTATTAAAAACGTAATGTGCAAAATGTGTGTTAAAAATGAAGGGCCAGATGTAGGTAGCCAAATACCGGTCGGTAACGGCCGATTTCGGCCGTTACCGACCGGTATTTGGCTTTCGACATGTAGGTGGTTCGGAATTTACAGAATCGGTATATTTACTGATTCGGTAAATGTACCACTTCGGTATTTTTCTGAATCGGTAAATATACCGATTCTGTTAATCCATATGTAGGTGGTACAGTTTGCAGTGCCACAGGCCCTTAGGATTTCTTATTTTACCACCCAATCCTATTGGGTGGTAAAATACCGAATTCCAGTGTTCATGCACATCTGTGCATGTACACCTATGCCATGTGACACACAGACATGCCCTTAAGGCATGTATGTGTGCCACATGGCACACAAGCCTGCAATTGGGGTGCTACAGAGTGTCAAAGTGACACCCCGTTCCCCCTGCCAAGATTCGGTATTTACGGATTCTGTAAATACCGAATCGATATTTCCCATTGATTCCTATGGGCTTCAAGGCCCATAGGAATTGAAGAAATGTAGTCTTCAATCTCAGGGAATACTTACTAATAGAAAAAAGAACTTGGCACAGAAGCTGAAAATATGAAAAGACATCTTTATTAAATTTAATAAGTGAGGCCACGTAACACAGAAGCCGTAGCAACTGAATGAGGTAGTCTGAGGAGTACAGAGAACAGAGGCCTTATATATGCTCAGGGTTACAAAACTCAGCATAAAAGTAAGGGTCAGTCCTTGCTTTTGCAAGCATGCAAAAAATGCCTAACATGGACATGCAAGGTCTGCCAAACGACAAACCCATTTTACAGTTGTCCGGCCCATGATCAATCATTGAACAAACCCAACATTCTTCTTTAGATAAGCCGGACAAACCCATAATAAAAAGGACCACAACCCATATCGTAAATAGACCATAAAAGAAGAAACAGAAACAGATAGAAGTAGGATAAGGCATGTTTGTGTCCAGTAAAACTTTATGATGTCCTGTGCTCTGATCCTTAATCTTGATCAGCGAAAGGGCAGGAACTGGTTTAACAAGGTCAGCTTCAGGCAACAGGGTCAGTTCACTCAGGTCAAACAGGAGTCAGCATGAACTCGAGCTAAGGTGTACATGTCCTTAAAAGACTAGTTCAGCCACAATTATTGGCCTATGTGAGGGCAACCACAAAATGGCTGCCATACACAAAAGGGAACCCACGGGTTCAGAATTCACAAAACCTCAGACCCTCCTTTTGCCCTTACATAGGCAATCACTCAGTCTGTATCTGAATCGATGTCAATATTATCCGTTATTCCCTTCACTAAGGCATTATTACTCGAGTTATCTTTCATGGAACGCAAGGGATAGACTTCGTTGGCATAAATAACCATCATCTGATATGCCCATACAGACCCATTGTAACTAAATGACAGAACCAAATAGGGAATACCTCTATCTGTAGTATGTGGCATAGGAACACACACCCAACAATTAGTGGTGTTCATTACTAACTGGTGTTGATGCAGAAGCTGTACAAAGGAATTATTAGTAAACTCTGACCTCCTAACCAGTTCATGTTCAGGTAAAGTATGGAAAGAATGCGAAGAAGTAGTAGTAGGAAGAGACATAGGTTGGGAGGTGGGTACAGATATCAATTGGGTAGCAAAAAACAATCCAACCCACAAAAGACAACGTCATGCTTAAAAATACTAGAAAACATGTTGTTAAGAACATATGGACAACAGGAGAAAGTAATGACCACTATTACAAACAAAATTATCATTTTCACAACACTAAGCAAAAGCAAATCCTAAAATTATCTAATAACATTTTAGGGCTCCTATGCATTTCAGAAACTTATTATATGTTCAGGTGAAGCAGTGGGGATCCTCATCAATGCTCTGAGGTGAAAATGGGGGTACTCTTCCACAGAGAATGAACTTTATCCCGCTTTTACTAAACAGAATACTACTTTAAAACAATGCCAGCAAAACAGCAAAAATCAGTCTCCTAACACCCATTTTATGCAATCGCACGGGAAATACCCAGAGTCCGTCCAAGCCTCTCCAGCAGGCTTCTATTGTTCTTCAAATCCTCTTCTGTTGTTTTCTTCCTCATGGACCTCTTCGTTCAGGCCTTTCATGAAAATGGTCCTTCTCAGTATCCGTTGGAGTGCCCTCCTGGCAAACACCCTCAGCTTATTTGAAAGTTTCAATGTCTCAAGGCAGTGGACCAATATCTCTCCTCTGCGGCAGGCACTACAGATAGTGTGCTCTTCATTGATCAAGGGCACAGATCATCTTATGCAGATCCGGGTCCACATTCTCAGGCTCCAACACTCATTACTCAGTGTCAGAGAACGCTCAGGCTGCTCTTTCATGGGCACCACAATGTAGTGCCTTTTGCCACTCTTGGATCCTCCGGTGCACTGCACTTCCGTTGGAGCAAAGGAAAAGGGGTGTGTGGCCAAAACTCAGGCCAAGGGGCTCAATGGACTGCCTACTGTCAGAGGTTACCAGCACATGACAGGTGAGAAAACTGAAACTTCAAAGCAACAGATATCCTTCTCTTTTGTTCTTTTGCACTGAAACTTGTTCTGTGATGTCCAATGCCGTCTGATGGAGCAAGTATGATTCTTTGGAGATACCATGGATGGCGCCCTGGCGATCACTGTCCAGCCTTGCTGCTTTTCTGGGTGCTGAGACTGTCACTGATGGGAATTAGCTTTTCATCAAAGGTCCGCAGGTTATTATGACTTAATCCCGCAGAACCTAGTGACGTAGGAAATGGGACACATTTGGTATTTTCCTTCAATTTAGTACAAAACAGTTTGTTTTTAACAAGAGGATTGCAAGCAGGTGGCCTGCAATCTGCGAGGGAGTGGCCATACGCCATGAGACAATTCTGGTCTAGAACACACCGTCATTCTCATAGAATACAAAGACAAACGCAATACGCAAAACAGTGCCTCTAATTTCTTCAATTGGGTTTCCATGTGAGAGCATATCCTCTACCATCTAAGGGTAGATAACTATATGAGAATTTTATCGAAATGGATGTCCTCACACATAGTGACATCGTCTAATGGGGTAAACACATTTTTTCTCTCAATGATTAAGTCTAGGTGTTCCTAAATTCCTTATCTAGAACATCTCAAAAGAGAAATCACATGATACAGATTATCAGGGACATGTAGATACCTCCCTTTTAATAACTGTGCATCAAGTGCACTATGCAATACACAGGCTAATGATCAAAATGTGGAAACTTGTCTTATAATAGCATTGAGTCAGTTAACCAGTCCATCATTACCATGACGGTCAGACTGGAAAACATCGAGGTAGGCCCAAAGAAAATTCTTAAAAACCAGTCTTGTTATACAAAAGGGATTTATACATAATATGGGGGACTCTGGTACATTACTGCAATCTGGAAGTGTGAACCTAATACAATAATAATAATAAAAGAAGGCTAACTGGTGAAAGGAATATGGAAAAGGGAAAATGGGACTAGGACACAGCTAAAATCCCCAATTACTAGGTACAATGCGACATCGGTCAGGGGAGAAGCGACAAAAGAAAAATCTATAGGAAGAACAAGAAATATCTTGGGTGATAGGCAAGCATGTGACACCCCCACTATTGTAATATAAAAATTAGGTCACCATGCACAAAAGTCACAGATCTATCATTTATCCTTACGTCCAATTCAGGATACATCAATTTAGGGCTGCCTTTTCCTTACAGGAAAGGGGGCAGTAACGTGATTGTAGGTGAAACCTTGTTTCCTGTATATCTCTTTTATTTTACTTCAATACTATATAGCCAAAATAGACATGCACTGGTGAAGTGTTGTCTGTCTCGCTCACAGGATGAAAAAAATATCTTATCTGTGAAATTTAGCGCAAATTCATCCAGCTGTTGTACAGGATACACATCGTCATGTAGAACCCTTCACAACACAAGTGAACTTGTAATAGTATCTAAAGCAACAACATAAAACAAAAAACATGCAAAAAAAAACGCATAAAACGGACATGTCAGGCCATCAGATATACTTGCTGTATATCAAGCACAAAAAAGCATAGACAAAACAATAGCATATATAAATGAGCGGTGACATATAACACCGTCTCAGGTTTAAAATCCTTACCCTCCTTTTTGACAGTAGATCAGCAATTAGTGGATATATGCTGTCAAATACAACTTTCAGACACACAGAACCAGCAAGAACAATTCATGATAGAACCAAATACACAAACATGAAAAATGCATGGACATTTCTTTCCAAAGGAGTTACGCAAAAACACATCTCATTTCAACCAACCAAACTCACGTGTCTTGTCAGCCTTAAAATCACCCAGAGCAATCCATGGATGATCTGTGAGCAGAAGCAAAAAAAAAAAATACACAACACACAAAAGAGAAAACATTTCTCATAACAAACAAATATTCTGTATAACTTGTAATCAGAAGACCAAACATGATACAAATTAACAGACACAAAAAATACATTTCCATTACTTAACTGTTACCATCTTGTCGGTCAGCTTGCAACATTAAGCTAAAACTAAAATTCTTTCGCTGACACTCCATGTTAGCTTTGTGCCACAATTTCCACTTTGAAAAATAATTCTTAATTGGCAAATCGTTCTCACTTAGGCATGTAGCCTTCAAAAATTTGAATAAAGAGCTTCCTCTTATTTTCTGTGTAAAACTTAATGCAATACCTCATTTTCTGTCAAATAAAAGCAACTGTTCTTATGGAGAAACCAGAAAACCCTCCCTTTAGAGGCCTGTTTAGCAAGGTCATTCTGCATTTCACAGAGACAAGGCCCTAATTGAAAAGGTCACAAATGTCAACATGACAGCCTCCTTCCATTGTTTACAGGGAAACTAAAGATAACACCTCAGCGTGACTTGAGCAAGCCTCTGCAGCTCTACTAGCCCCCACCCTCTGCTCATTCTGAGGCTGACAAAGGCAAAAGGCCTTCCTAATTCCTCCTAACCTGCAACAATTCACTCTATTTTGAAAAATAATGTCTCCTTTTTAGGCGCTAAAAAATTATCTCTGTTTCCCGATTATTAAACAACATTTACTGTGAATAATTCACAGAACCTGATAACACACATACCAGTTTTAGAACAAGTGCTTGTTGCAATGGTACTTATTTCATCAACCTCAAATGAATCTCACTAGGCCGTTTAAAAGCAAACCCCAAATGAGGACAGCCTGCAAATTTGTATTATACCTAAATGTATGCATTCACTGAAGCCTAAAAGCACTTTAAAGCTATTATAAATGGCAAAAATACCCAAATTCGACTTTGATATTTGGGGCACTTAAAAATAAATATCCTATAAGTATATTACATATTAATCATCCTCAGAATGTTCTTTACACATTACAGATATTAGACATTAGACATATCTCATGCAAATCCTTAGAAAAATTAGTTTTTTACGCCTGCGCTAAGTGAGATGTCATATGCTAATGTCCTCATTATGCAGTGCAACACAACTCAAATTAAATTATAATGCTAGGAGGTCACAGTATGAGCATTAAGCTTCATGAATAGTAAAAAACAAATTTTGTAGCACTTATTTTTAATAATTATATTTCATAATTTAATAATTATTTTTAATAAACCCAATCATTTTTGATAATACCACATATAAAAGCAAGCTGCATCCCTTGCCTATCATTTTTAGACGCATTCATTTGTAAGCCTAAGCACAGAAGCCTAACTTAAAACATGACAAAATTTGGCGCCACATTTTTCTTTCTAAAAAGGACAATTTTTATTTAGCAACAGAGCCCAGAATATGCGTACAAAAATGCTTAAAGAGAGGAAACCCTTAATTGAAATGTCTTCCTGTAATACAAAATAATGAAGAAATGCTATAAGTTGTTTTTTCTACAAAAACACACCATTCGTTTTTGGGGGCCTTTTTATTCCTAGTGAATGTGAATTTTAATTTTATTTTTTTAAGCATTTAGACATTTTGCTTAATAGACTGAAAACATATAAAACCACAAACACACATTTGAGCTCATTTCAGACATAAACAGAAAGGGTCAGTCCTTGCTTTTGCAAGCATGCAAAAAATGCCTAACATGGACATGCAAGGTCTGCCAAACGACAAACCCATTTTACAGTTGTCCGGCCCATAATCAATCATTGAACAAACCCAACATTCTTCTTTAGACAAGCCGGATAAACCCATAATAAAAAGGACCACAACCCATATCGTAAATAGACCATAAAAGAAGAAACAGAAGAGGGCAGGGAGGATGATTAATGGGAAGAAGATTATTGAAACAAGAATTGCCTTGCCGAATCATTCCAGAACACATGGCTAAAGGATGATTGTACTGTGGCGAGAAGGTGGGGAGTAGACCTGCTCCCAGGAGAGTGCTGGAATCTTGTTGGTTAACATGAAGAAGGAAGAATATTGTGTGTTTATATTAGTACATGTTCCTAGTTTAGGAGTAGGAATTGTTGAGAGACTGCCTATCGCGTAGCATATTAGATGTGTCCCCTGTCCCAGACTCTCTTGACTTAGCTTAGAATAAGGAAGTTTCTTTATTGAACACACTTGTTCTCTTTTCATTGTATTAAAATTTCAATTTGTTAAATTGACTTACTTATTATCAAAATTAGATTGATTGATTATATTTACCTTTAATTATGTAACATGGATAATAATACTTGATAAATGAATGAATATCTAAAATATTTGAAAATAAAACCCTTTAACTCAACTTAACTCTCTTTATTGACTGAAGTAGAAATAATGAGAATTGAAATTGATTCGTAATTACTTTTGCTCCTTAAATCTCTGCTGACATCAAAGATCCATCAACCTATAAAGCACAGACATCAACAAAGCCATTTGCAGCTGCACCAATAAATATTGTCCTGAAATACTGTAGTTCAAGGTGCTGTAGGAGGAATAGCTGCAGCAGGGTTTATCCCACATTGCATTTTTTCCAGATTGTCTCCTGGACACCACTGCAAAATGTTTAATCATTGACAGAAGGGAGGAGGATTTTCTTTAAGACACCAGTTACACAGCATGAGATAAGACAATTTGGGGACGTGATTTTTCCCCCATGGTTTGAAGAGAATTTGGAGAATAAGAGTTGTGGAAGGATCAGAAAGATCCTTTACTAGTCAAGAAAGGGAAAGACCATTAGAAGTCTCAAAATAGAAATGGGAATTAGAAGAAATGGTATGGGGATGTTTAGAGAATTCACATTAGGATCACTTTCAGGAAACTTAACTGGTATCTTAGAGTAAAGAAATCATAAGACATGCAGTTGCTACTCATGACAATTTGACTGAATTGGCATGAAAACATGAAGTGGACCTTTCAAAGAGTGCACCATTACAAAGAACCTTTAGGGCACCATTATATAATGAACCTTTTGTGACAATGCAATCTTTTGAAATGAGGGAACACATTGCGGAATCGGTAAAATGCATCCTCAAATGGAGCAATTTTGACAGATTAGAGAGTAAGTGGGCAAGGAAACAGGAAAAGAAAAAGAAGTTCACAGGTGCAGCAGAAATAATAATAAGCTAACACCAGCAACTCCAGACAAAGGTGAAACATTTACCTTTCTAATGAGGGTAATACCAGGTGGAGGGTATGTGCATGTACCATGGAGTAGAAGTGATCTCAAAACATTTAAGAACAATATTCTGAAATTGAGAGAGAATCCTGTACAATGCTATACACAGTTTGACAGAATTGTTAAATTTTGAAAGGTTTTTGTGGACTAATTTGAATACTTTCTTTGACATTGTAGTGCCAAGTGATTTGTGGGCTGAATTTAGAACAGTTGTACAGTGACCATGTTCTGAACCTCTGAGAAATGTGCATGCTCATGCACCCTCACCTGTGCTAATGATAAAATTAGATGAAGTGATTACCTTTTTGAAAGTAGACTTCCAGCAAGAAAAACTGATTGGCTGAAAATCAATAGAACAACTCAAGAGGCGCAAGAATCAGTGCATGCATATTGTAAACTATTGTTACAGGTGTTTAAAAAGCACAGTGGAAATGAAAATCCTGAGAAGAAGTGCTATGTTTATTTTTGTGTCACAGTTTGTTCTTGGATTACAACCAGAGATCAGCATGCACATACAGCAAAATGTGATTTGTTGGCAGACACAACTTTTAGATGAGGTCCTGAGGTTTGCAAAATATCCATACTAATATTATAAAGAGAGAGCCCAAACCTTTGAGGCGGGTTATCTCAGTAACCATAGAACCAATCACAACAACCAATACAGCGTTGGAAAGGGCAGTTGCAGCAGAAGGACATAGGCTATGCAGACGGCCACCATATATTTATATATTTTTTTCTTTTTGCAGAGTTTTATATAGCGTGAACTTGACCCGAACTGAATCAGGTATCAGAGCGCTTTACATAGCACCAGTTACGTTACATGAGGACACACATTCATTTTTGTTAGGCACGGGGAGATTTTGGGCCAGATGTAGGTAGGGTTTTACCGGTCGGTAACGGCCGAATTCGGCCGTTACCGACCGGTAAAAGTATTTTGAGATGTAGGGGGCAGAATCGGTAAAATTACCGTTCGGTAAATTTACCGATCGGTAATTTTACCGAATCTGTAAATATACCGGTCGGTAAATTTACCGACCGGTATTTTTACAGATTCGGTAAAATTGATATGTAGGTGGGACTCTTATGAGTCCCACAAGGCCTAAGAAATCGGTATTTTACCATCAAATTCAATTTGATGGTGAAATACCGATTCAGGTGTGCATGCACATGTGTGCATGCACACCTGTGCCATATGACAGGCAGACCTGCCCTTAGGGCAGGTCTGCCTGCCATATGGCCCCCGACCCTTTTTTGGGGGTTCTAGAGGGTGTCAAAGTGACACCCCCTGCACCCTTGTCAAAATCGGTATTTACCGATTCGGTAAATACCGACCGGTAATGCCCCATTCATTCCTATGGGCTTCAAAGCCCATAGGAATGAATGGAGCATTACCGGTCGGTATTTACCGATTCGGTAAATACCGATTTTTACCGAATCGGTAAAATACACATCTGGATGGACCTACATGTCCACCCTTCATATTTACCGATTCTTAATTACCGAATCGGTAAAATTCGGTAATTAAGAATCGGTAAATATTTTTTACCTACATCTGGGCCTAAGTGATTTGCCCAGAATCACAGGATGTTTGGCGTCGTTACCAAGACTTAAACCCAGAGCCCCAGGTCCGAGGTCGAGCGATTTAGCCGTTAGGCCAACTCCTCTATACAATTAAAAGGTAAAAGAACCGTGCCAGCAAAGTAGTCCCTTGTGGGCGTGACTGCATTGTGCTGTGGGTGTGGCCTGGGGGCGTGACTAACGCTGGGGGCATGTGGTTCGGCCATCACATTGTGGGCTGTGGGCGTGTGCTGGGGGCGTGACACACGCTGGGGGCGTGTGTCCGCCCTTCATGCCATGTGAGTCGTACATACAAGCGCCAATTACGTTGCTGCGCAGCATCAAGGGGCATGCTGGGGGCGTGACACGCTGGGTGCATGAGAAACTCTGGGGGCGTGTGTCCGGCCTTTATGCCATGTGAACGCAATTGCGTCGCATCAAGGGGCACGCTGGGGGCGTGAGAAACGCTGGGGGCGTGTGCTACGTTCCGCCCTTCATGCCATGTAGGTTGTACATTAATCAGAAGATCGTCTGCTGTGGCCGTGTGCTGAGGGCGTGACAAATGCGTTCACTTGGAGGCCTGGTAAGTAACATTACTGCAGCCTCTCATGCGCGCTGTTACTGAACTCTCTCATTCAACGAATTTACACGTGCCTGCTACCATCAACCAGGGCTCTAGCCGGGCTCAGGCGGCGGATCAGTACACTAATTGCACGCGCCTGATAACATCAACCAGGGCTGCAGCTGGGCCTCAAGCGGGGGAACACGCGCCTGCTAACATCAAACAGGCCTGCATCTGGGCCTCAAGCGGGGGAACACGCAAATGAGCGTGTCAGCGGTTACAATTACTGCAGCCTCTCCTGCTCGCTGTCACTCAACTCTCTCAAAAAACGGATTTACCCGCGGCTGATACCTCTCTCATTCAATGACATTACACGGGCCTGCTAACATCAACCAGGGCTGTAGCTGGGCTCAGGTGGCGGATCACTACACCAATTAAACGCGCCTGCTAACATCAACCAGGGCTGCAGCTGGGCCTTCTCCGTCCCTATTCTAATGAAATAAAAAATGTTGTCTACCGCGAGATTTTAAAATAAATTGCCCTTGCCAAATACACACATTACACACATTCTATTTCATACCCGAAGAACGTCGGAACGGGCTGCTAGTTGTAGTGATAAAATGAAGGAGAAAAGAATGAAGGCGAAATTTGCTTGCAGAAACAAAGTTGCCACAGAAAGGATTTCAGAATCAGACATTTGGAGGAAATGTCAGTGGAATGCAGAGTGTTGGTTTTCAAGTTGGAGGTCAGGCTGTTCGGGAAGCAGTTGGTTTTTCACAGAGTATATGTGAAGGTGTTCCACGTGATCCAAATTCCGGGATAAACATTGCAACGCTGAAGAAAATGACTTTTTGTCATTATTATAACAAAATTAGGCACTGGAAGAGGGAGTGTGGGCAGAATCCAAATGTAATGAGTAAAGATAGACCTATAGAGGGAGTAAATCAAACACAAATGTAGAATAGTCCAGTTCAAGTACCTGCACAATGAACAAGTGCCAATACAATCTCAAGTTTCCTTAAGGCAGGTTTGGATAGCTCCAATTGCCTCACAGAACATGGGCAATCCCAGATTTATTATGGATAATGTACCAAGAGCAAATCAAAATCAGTTTAAAAACTCAGAACCCATTTCAACAATTCCCCATGTTGGAAAACAAGTGTTTTCATTCTGACAATTTGCAATGAATGTGCCTCAGAGGGAAGGAAGATTGCAAGTCTAGCACAGTCTAATGGGGTAGACCAAAGTGGACTATTTGTAGACAGAGAAATTAATGGCCACCAAGTGTCATTTTCTATTGCCACCGGAGCTACCCGATCTACTGTTAGAAAAACAGAAGTCCCAGCCCTACCCCTCTCGGGAAAGAAGTTCCAAGTTGTGAGTGTTACGAATAAACAGATAACAAATCCTGTTTCAGAGAATGTTTCTGTAAAAAGATGTTTAATTGAAGAGATTCATCAATTTGTAATATGTGAGTCAACTCCCGTAAATCTGTATGGAAGGGATCTTTTATGTAAATTAAATTGTTCCATTTACTGCACTCCAGATGGTATTGAATGCCAAATGCATGATGAAGATGTTGAATTTAAAATTATTCAACCAGGAACAGCTGTAGGATTCTGCCCATTAGGATAGTAGAAGATTTACCCCCTGATTTGAAAGATACAATGAACCCAGAGGTATGGACTTTACAGGAAAGGATATTGAACTGATCAAAGGTGTAAAACCTGTCTGAATTTTTGTCAAGCAAAATGTAGTTTTCCCAACAACATCACCTTATAATTTGATACTAGGCACAGTTGCAGTACTAATGCCATTGAATGAGAACATTTTAAAACAGGAAATTCCAAAAGAGATTTTCAGACGTACTTGAAATTCACCTATTATGGGTTTACAGAAACTAAATGGGAAATACTGAATTGTACAGGACCTTTAAAAGGTTAACAACAGTTGTTCCATGTTGTCGCATGGTACATAATCTAGCAACAATACTTTTCTTTGCACTGCACAATAGTTTACGGTTGTGGAACTCTGTCAGGCTTCCTTCTCTATTCCTTTGCATTAGGAAAGACAGTTCTTGGTCTCATTCATGTTATGAGATAGAGTTTTGGCATGATGCCGAGTTCCACAAGAGTATACAGAAAGTCCATCAATCGTTAATCAGATTTAAAAAAATAATATTCAAGAAGACAAGAAGCTTGCAAACAAGGTACAATTGCCCTAATGAATCATGTAGCTGAGATGGACATAAAGTGTCTCATAACAAGCTGCAATATTGTAAAAACGAAATCCAATATTTGGGACTTATGATTGAGAAGGGAATGAGAAAGGTGTCAAAAGAGAGAGTTGAAACTGACAATGAATCCACCAAGAACTCAGAGAGAAGTCAGGATGTTCCTGAAAATGGTTGACTACTGTCGACTGTAGATACCAAACTTTTCACTAGTGGCCAAGCCTTTACAGAGGCTGACACACAAAGATGTGCCTGATCCACATCCATCGGACAACAATTGCTTGAAGATTTCCTAGAGCTGAGAGAAAGTCTCAGGAGTGTCCCAGCACTAGGAATGCCAGATTACAGTAAAGTGTTCTCAATGTTTGCCGTGAGAGAAGAGGAATGCACTCTCTCAGTGCTCGGTCAGATGCATGGAGATTCACAAAGATCTGTGGCATTTTTTTCTACCACACTTGACCCTGTTGCCACAGGATTGCCTGGCTCCCTTAAAGCAGTTGCTGCAGTTGGTGTCAGTGTCGAGAGGTGTGAGAACATAGTGATGGGACATCCTCTTACAGTGAAGGTTCCTCATTTAGTGGAGATTCTGCTCACCCAAACAAAAACACAGTATTTGAAGAGCAGCAGACTCATAAAGTACAAACAACAGATACTTGCTGTGGAGAATGCACTGTCCAGGTGGTTTCACATGCTGAATCCGGCAATTTTATAGCCCTGTCCTGAAAATGAAATTGTCTTGATGTTATGGGCTTATGAACCATGCCAAGACGAGACATAAGAGACGAACCTCTCGAAAAGCCAGATTATGTAATTGTTCATGTTACATAGCAACAATGAGGGAACTTTGAGAGCAGCCGATGTGGTCTGTACATTTCAAAAAGTCTCAGAAGGTTCATGGCTTTGAGATGGTACCTATGCACAACTGGCAGAGTTGATTGCCCTTACTCATGCATGCTGCCTTTCAGCACAAATCAGAGTGACTATATTTACAGATAGTCAGCATAGCCTTGTTGTGGTCCATGACTTCAGACATTTATGGTCACAGAACGGTTTCATGACATCTTCAGTTGCCTCATCTGGAATGGAGAATATGCAAGAGAAGTGTTGGATGCAATGCAGTTGCCTCAGGATATTGGAGTGGTAAAATGTGCTGCATATAGAACCGGCAATGATTATGTCACAGTTGGAAATCAATATGCAGATTAAGTTGCCCAGTGCTGTGTACTTGTGGGTTTCACATTTATGAGAGATTATGCAAATGAATCTGATGAGGACACTGCTTTCTTCATGTTGTTGTCAGTAGTTGACACTTGAGAAGAGATTAAAAGAGTGCAAGAATTGGTTTCAGAAGCAGAACAACAAGGTTGGATCAGAGCAGGTTGTGTTAAGGATGAGAATGAGATTTGGATTTCAGCTGATGGAAGACCTCTGTTGCCAAACAGTTTGTTGTTTCCCAATACACAGCATTTTCATGGCCATGCAAACATTGGAAGGGATGCAATGGTTAGGTGGTTTAGACAGAATTGGTTCAAGCAGAATACTTGTTCTACAGATGTGTAACATGTCAACAGATGAATGTAGGAAGGATAATACTAGTATCCATGTCATATAGGAATATCAGGTGCCAATTCAATAGAATGCAGTTGGACTTCATCGAGGTGCCTGTCTGTAACGGACTAAGATTCATCTTGGTTATGTGTGCATTTTCTCTCAATGGGTGGAAGCATATCCAACATGGAGAAATGGCAGTCTCACTGTAGCTAACCTGTTGTTGCATGAACTGATACCCAGATATGGATTTCCTATTTCACTAGAGTCAGACTAAGCAACTCATTTTAATAATGATGTTCTTATAATGCTATGTTTGACTCTTCAAGTGGAACAGAGATTGCAGTGTAGCTATCGTCCTGAGGATTCAGGAATAGTGGAGCAAGTAAAAGAAACCTTCAAGTCTCGATGGGCTAAAGTTTGTGCTTTCTCTTCTCTGAAATGGCAAGATGCATTACCACTGGTTCTGATGAGTCTTTGAAGTACTCTTGACAGGAGAACAGGATTATCGCCTCATGAAATCCTCATGTAACATGAAATGAGACTGCCTGCTGTACCTGCAAATGCACTTGTGAACATCACAGATGACAGGATGAATACAAAAGAAGGGTTTGGATTTGTGCGGTATGCGATGGCGCCTACTTGTGTGTGCAAAAGTAAGTGAATATTCTTTCTAGCGTACAGTGCTACAGGCGAAGGGATAACCCTAAACCCCTCAACAGACACAAGGCCCGCAAATTTCTATACCAACTGCCTGTGCACACGTTATTGTAACTCACAGAACCAGTGCTGCGTCTTTTAACTGGTTGAGATATTCAGGCAAATAACTGATGTAAACAAACAAGTGAATAAAACATTGACAGAACACTCCAGGTATCTTTTGTCCTCTGTATTTATTGGAGATTGATTCTGGTTGACGCTGTGGGTCATTAGACTTAGCAGCACACTTGTCTGCCCGTCTACACTTCTCCAGGAGGTTTACTCACCCTGGATTAAGCCTAACTTGGCTTACTGACTCTTATGTGCTGCGATTCCTTGGCACTTTGCTCTGAGTGAATTTTACCATTTCACTAGCGAGTGCTTGTCCAATTTGACCTTACCTTGGAAATGTATTTATTCATGCATCAGCCGGGATGGAATTAAAACCCGCAGAGTGATCTTTTCACGTTCAGCTTTTTCGCCTTAGAGCCCTGAAGAAGTCGTGGGTTTGTACCCTGAGGAAACACGTGTTGGCTGGGCAATCGATCTCCAATAAATACAGAGGACACAAGATACCTGGAGTGTTCTGTCAAGGTTTTATTCACTTGTTTGTTTACATCAGTGATTTGCCTGAATATCTCATTGATTTAAAAGACGCAGCACCGGTTCCGCGATTTACAATAACGTGTGCACAGGCAGTTGGTATAGCCAGATGACAGGATACTCGATTACTGCGAAGGACTGGCTGACATGGTGTGTTCTGTTTCTCACCAGGTTGGAGGTGTCACTGCCATCCACATTAAGAGAAGTGTAATTACTGTAGTCGCGTCCCGGTGATTGGGTTTTGGTGAACAAGCAAATGAGGAAGCCCTGTTTGGATCCAAGGTGGAAGGGCCCCTACAAAGTCATTTTGATCACAAACACTGCTATGAAATGTGCTGGGATATCTAATTGGGTGCAAGCATCGCAAACTCCAAGAGTAAATTGTGCACATGAGGAAATAGTGTTCCTTGAACAAGGTTAGAGAGCACTGATGATAGCACACACAAAATTACAAGAAACGGATGAAGAAAAGCAATATCTCACACCAGTACTAGTTCTGGATATATCGCAGAGTGGTGTAGAAGTACCCTCTGAAGAAACTTTAGGAGAATCACCAGAGCTGTTGAATGACCCAGATGAAAGAGCGACTGTGAGAAAAGAAGGGCGAATCTGGAGATTTGAATGGCCAAGTAGTAAACTGTGATTGAGATCAAGTGTGCCAATTGGAAGTATACCACCTACAATCAATCAAGAAACAGAATTCAGCAATATGAGTGACACAGAGAATAATAAACAGACACCAAGAAGTACTTAGTTGAAGGTATTCAGCACCTGAATGGACATACTATTCGAGAAATGTGTCAAATGGTTTCAATCAAAATCTAGATGAATTGAGTTCTGAGTTGTTTATACCTCCATGATATTCCACATTGAGAAACAGCATTGAATCAAACAAAATATTTAAAGCAAATATTGCAATTGAAAACTTGACAAACATTATTTTAACTTGAGAGTGAATACAAAAACAAATGATTAACTGTGTTATAAGTTAAGAAGTAAAAGAGACAGAAATATAAAAAAACTATCAATCAGTATTTGTAGAGCGCACATAGTCACCCTTAGGAACATGTGGGTACTGAGTTACCGTGTCTCAATTGAATAGCCAGGTTTTGAGCCTCTTTCTGAAACTAGCTTTCTGAGCCTCTTTCTGAAATGGAGTGAGCTGTTTGGAGGTGGAGGGGTAAGGAGTTCTAGGTCTTGGCATCGAATTAGGAGAGGGAGCGTCACCCGTTGTGGCTGCAATCGATGCGGAGGGTATGGACTGGAGCTAGTGAGGTGGAGCGCAGATGTCTTCCCCGTGCAGTTTAAAGTTCACTTGATGGTTGATATAGGATGGTTCTTGTTTGTGAAGAGGTGTAGGTTTGCTTGATGATCTTGTACTGGCATCTCTTCTGGATTGGGAGCCAATGGAGGTTTCTGAGGTGGGTGGTTGATGTGAGTCCATTTGGGGAGGTCCAGGATGAGCCTTGCTGCAGTGTTCTGTATGGTCTGGAGTCTTTTGAGGAGTTGGGTGGAGCTTTCATTATTTTTGGTGTTCCTACGGATCCATCTGAAGAGTCTACGGAGCATGGAGAGGGTGTCGAAGCATGAGGCAGTGACTGCATTGACTTTTTATTTCAATGTCAGTTGGTTGTCGAGGATTATGCCAAGGTTGCGTGCATGGTCTGTCGGTGTGGACTTTGGTCCATGTTCTGCTGGCGTCGAGCTGTAGTCCCATCGGGTAGTGTTCTTCCTGAAGATCAGTACTTCTGTTTTGTCAGAGCTGAGGCAGCTGTCTCATCCATTCCTTTAGTTCTGTGGTGGTGCTGCAGAAGTTGGTCTTAGTGTTGGTGGGATCCTCGGTGAGTGAGAGGATGAGTTGAGTGTCATCAGCATAGGAGATTATGTTGAGGCCATAGGATCTGATGATGTCTGCGAGGAGGGTCATGTAGATGTTGAATAGGGTGTTTTGCTGTATGCCGGCGGCGTGTGGTGGGAGACAGTGTCAAACACAGCGGAGAGGTTGATGAGGATCAAGGAAGCAGTTTCTCCATGGTCGAAGATAGATCTGATGTTGTCTGTGGCAGCCTTCAGTGCGGTCTCGCTGTTGTGGTTGGCACGGAACTCGGATTGTGAGGTTGAGTTCCAGGTAGTCAGTGAGTTGTGGGTTGATTGCATTTTTGAGTACTTTGAGGGGGGAGGCGAGCAGGGAGATGGGTCAGAAGTTTTTGAGGTTGCTAGCGTCGGCTGAGGGCTTTTTCAGGAGGGGTCTGGACTCCCCGTGTTTCCATCTGTCTAGAAAGTTGCTATGGATATGGAGGTGTTGAGGATGCTGGTGAGCTCTGCGCTGATGTTGTTGGCTCTGAGGTTGAAGAGACGATGGGGACAGGAATTGGTGGGTTCCTGGAGTGGATGGACAACATGGTGGTAGAGGTTGTCTGCGCAGTGAGTTGAGTGCAGGCCAGGTGGTTAATGTTTGGATGGGATTGCAGATGGCTAGTGGTTGTCGAGGTTATAGGTTGAAGTTGTTATAGATCATAGCTATCCTGCTGTGGAAGTAGTCTGAGAGGGAGTCGCACAACTTTGGGAAGGGTGTATGCTGTTCTCTGTGGCTGGAGGGTTGGCAAATCACTTGACAATCTTGGATGGTTCTTTCATGTGGTTGGCTGAGGTTTCGACACTGTGGGTGATAGTTGATCTCTTGGCTTCCTTGATGCGCCGTTGGTAGTCACTGAGTGTTCCTTTGTGGGTGGCTCTGTTGGTGAGGTCCTTGGAAGCTCACCAACACTTCTTGAGTTGGTAGCAGTTGTGCTTGGTGGTTCCGAGCTCTGGAGTGTACCAGCTGGCTTGTTTTGAGGCTTTGTTCATATTGAATGTCTGTAGGGTGACTTTGTTGGCTCATTTGGTGATCCAGGTGGCAAAAGTCCGGACAGCCTGGTTGAGGAATGCAGATTTTTTGGGTTGTATGATGCTGAAGGGATTGAGTCAATTGCATTTTATTAACTTTTCTCCAACTGCGGTGGGTGGCACTATGGTGCTTGGATGCTGTGTACTGAGATCTTCCGGTGATAGTAAAGTAGATGATGGCATGGTTAGTCCAGGTGAGCTCTGTGACATGGATTAATTTTAGTCACTGGAGGTGAAAATGGCAGCGATTATGTGTCCAGCTCTGTGCGTGGGTTCGTTGACTAGTTGAGTGAGGCCGATGTTGTTGAGATTCTTTAGGAGGGAGGTGGTGTTGGTGTCATTAGGCTAATCAATGAGGAAATTTAGATTGCTGAGCAGGATGTAGTGGTGGGAGTCGATGGAGAGGGGAGCACTGGGTTTGGAGCTGGTGCCGCAAAGGTGGGTCAGGGCCTCATGGTCTGTAAGTGAGGGTACCTCTTATCGTGGTCCTGGTGTTGATTTGTAGTTGGAATCTGAGGAGTTCCATGAGGGGTGTGGGCTCGTCATTGGTGATGATGCATATGATGATTTCCTTGAAGATTATGGTGATGTCTCTGCCTTGTCTGCTTGCGTGGTCTGTGTGTATCATCTTGGAGCCGATGAGTGTAGCGGTGGCAATGTTGGTGGGGTTGAGCCACATTTTGGTGATGAAGGCTATGTCAGGGGAGTGGGTGGTGATAGTGTCCCAAATTTCTATGGTGAGTTTGCAGAGGGAATGGGCGCTGAGCAGGATGTATTGGAATAGTGCAGGGTTGTGTGAGGGCCGGTATGGGTCAGAAGGGCCCTTCGGTTGATCACGGGGTGGCTGTGAAGCAGTTTTTGTTGCAGCATTCAGGGTATAGGGCCAGGAGGTCCTTTGCAGTTTAGCAGTGGATGGTGGGAGGGCCACCGGTGGGAAGCGGCCTTCAATAAGTAGTCCTGGGATGGGGCACGAATCCAGTGGCGAGTAATGCCGACATAGACTTTGGCGTGTTGCAACATGCCAAAGTCTATGTCGGCATTACTCGCCGTGACCACTGGATTCTGCATTACAGATATGTTTTGATGAGTAACTTTATTACCGATCTACGATTATGTCAACATCGCTTACTATAAAATTTGGATTTTGGATATATTGTGGCTACAATTGTCAAGGGAAAACTGTTCGTGAATTTCCAATTTTGAATAAGCAGTCCAGGCCCTGAGGAAGTCTTTGGGTATTGTCCTAAAGACGGAACACGTGTTGGCTGTTGGCTGTGTCATCAAAGAACTAAATTGTGTACAAACAAGTCTTCTTGAGAGTACAAGATATGAAATAAAAACCAAGGACTAACATCTGACATTATTGTTGTATATGGACTAACGATCTGAAATTTGATTAAATAAAAAATGTTTTGTGTGCTCAGGGAACAAATTATTTTCTGAAAATAAAAGGAGTCTATACCAGTAGTGTCAACTTTATTCTCTCAAATGCAGCTAAAACAGTATGGTTACGTTTTCTAATAATTAGTTAAAGCAGTCAGCGTCTGCAAGATAAATGGCTGGAGTGATGGCAAAGCATTACTTTCCATTTCGGTGAAAAACGTTATATTTTGTTTGGACAAGTATGTTCCTTGCATATTACACATGTATTTTCCCCCATCCAGAGTACCCCACTGCATGTGTATCCTATATTTTTATTTTGGCCCTAGCATCAGGCTAATCTAAGTATGTGTGCAGAGGCCTACACCTGTCACTTAACCATAAGAGTTCATGATTGATTAAGCATATCTGAACTGTTGTACCAAATCACTGCACCTGAGACTGATTACCACTACACCTAATTACTCTACATGGGGTAACCCAGAACCAAGGAGAGCCCAATGGGAGGGGGGAAGAGGGTGTGCAGCAGATATAGCACCCTGGATCACACATGTAGAGTAGTGTGTGTAGTATTTAGTACAACTGTGTGATTAAAGTATTTTTATTCTTGTAAAGATAAGCACCCTGGACATCATCTTTATAATGTCTGTCTGTAGATTGTTAAGTGCTGAGCTGTCTCCCTAAGAATCCTGTGACTGCTCTTCATCACTACCCTGAGAGTGAAGTGTGGTAGGGTTGTACTTGGCCGAGTTTTCAGGCCATAGTAGAATGGACCCAGGCACATCAGTGGTAAATGATCTCACCCTCCATGGAAGATGCCTAGTAGCTCCTGCTGCCCCCATGGCACTCCGAACGGAGTCTGACAATAGGATTGTCAGGCATGGTGTATTTTATTCTATCAATCAAAGAACTTTATTTTCGGCGATTATAGATCATAAAAGTTCTCCATAGAACAAACATTTACAAACACGAATATAAATAAAACATAAAACATTAAAAATACTAATTCACCGTCCGCTACAATAACAACACAGTAAAGCAATAAAAATTGCATCATTAGTGAGACCGGAAAAATCCATCATAAAATACTATATAAAAAAAAACTTTAAAAAAACCCAATATGCACATAAAACACACGATCCAGATTTAGCAAGGCCCTGCAGTATGACACAGCCTAAGGACTGTCAAGGGACACGCCTGATCCACAATGCCACAATGCCATTAAAAACTTGGCTGTACAGAATACGATTATACAAGATGTATTTGTCTGCAATATTCTATATGCCTCCTTGTACTTTTTTACTCCCAGATTTCTACATAGTGGGGATTTTCATTTGGATCGAGACTGATTATACATGGGGCAGAAAAATAGCTCAAGTGACTCAAGTACCCCTTGGCAACAAGTACAATTTCCATTGACCCTGTCTCCTGCTTTACTCCATTTAACTTTAAAATTATTTATGGGTAGGCAGCCATACCTAAACTGCCGGTATAGTTTCCTTGCGTACAATTTCATCTATCGTTTCCTCAAATGACGATGTTGGTTTAAAATGTATGAAAGCAGCCGAAAGCGATCCTTTAATCTTCATTATCAAATCAGTCTCTACAGTGTCCCAATATGCAGCTTTGAGGCTGGATTTATTAATTTGACTAAGGGTTTCTGGTTTATTTATTTTATTTATTTGAAGAGTTTTATAAAGCGTGAACATGACCCTTTCGGGTATCAGAGCGCTGTACAAAGAGGTGAAAGCACGCATAACACCAACAAACTGGCACAGATAATGTAGTTAAGTTAAAACTCTGTCAAACAAAGGGGGAAAACAATCCAGGTCTGAGGCTGGGGAGTGGGCCCAACCAGTACAGATTCAGAAGGACCATAGCACGAGATAACAATTGAACAGACAAGCAAAAATACATCAAAACAAACAGTGTAAAATAAGTATCACATCTGTAGACAGGGGGCTTGAGAAGGAGTACAGGTTTATGCTGTTAATGATCATTCAAGAGTAGCCATTTAACATGTTTCTTGAATGATTAAGTGGAAGGGTTAGACCTGATTTCGAAGGGAAGAGCGATCCAAATTCTTGGAGCAAGTCTGGAGAAGGCATGATAGTAAGTTATTTTCTTTTTGAATTTGGCAGGTTTCAAAAGTAGGGTGGATGTACTTCTTAAGATCTGAGCTGAGACAGATAGCTCAAGCTTTTTCACCAAGTAAGCTGAGGTGTTGTAATGTATAGCTTTATGCGTCAAGCAAGCTATCTTGAAACGTATCCTAGCTTCGATAGATAGCCAATTCAGTTGCATGGGGTCGTGGGAAATGTGGTCATGCTTTCTGGCGCCGTTGATGAGCCTCGCCAAGGCATTTAGAGTGGCTGTGAGCGGGGCCAGGCTAGCTTTGGGAAGACCAGCAAGGGTCACCAAACCATATTCCAGTTGAGAGATAACCAGGGATTGTACTGCAGGTCTTATGTCTTCAGAGGGAAGCAAAGGCTTGATTTTCTTATGGGTGTTAAGTTCAAAGTTGGTTGACTCCAGGATGGATGCAGCTGAGCCTATTTTCTGTAACAAATTCTTAGGGGGGCGCAACCACAGGATCTTGTCCACACAAGTTGGAGTCATTAGTTCGCGCAGGCTCACCCCAAAGGACCGGTGCCAGAACATAAGCATTCCAAGCACAATGTTCTGAGGAATTATTTTCTGGCCTAGATCGAAGTAGAGTGGAATCAACGGGGTGGACACCGGAAGATTCAACAAAGATCTAAAAGAATGATGTACGATTACTGGCAGGTCACTGGATTTTGAGCAGCCCCACAGCTCCGCACCATATAAAACTGCACCTAGAACTTTGACATTATAGATCTCTAGTGCCGGTGCCACCTATCTGGATATAGTTTTCCTATCAATTTTTGCTATATTCACCGTTTGTTGACCAGGGACAGCCGAACTCTTTCGAGCTGTGGGACCCAATTCAAATTCTGTGTAAGTTTAATGGCAAGATAGCCAAACTCTGTCACTAATTTTAGGGAAGCGCCATCCACATACAGCTGCTTCTTACATTTAGTCTTTAGTCTGGGGAAAAAGGCACGCATTTAGTTTTGGAGCTATTTAGCTCCAGCCCCTTTTCCAGGCAAAATGCCTGGAAGTCATTCAGCAACCTTTGGAGCACCTGCAACGACTTAGATATAAGCAGGGTGTTGTCCGCAAAGAGGAATGCAGGGACCCATTGTCTTCCTATTTGTGGTACATCACAACCATCCCTGCTGAAAAAATGTATAACATAATTTATGAACAGGGTAAATAAGTTGGGCGCTGTCTTACTCCTTTATCAATGTGAATCATCTCCGTTAAAGCCCTATTTTCTCCACCTCACTTGTGCCAGGGTGTCCGCATGTAGCCTTTTTAGGATATTCAGAAGGGGAGCCGGCACACCCATACCTTCTAGGACATTCCATAGCTTTGATCTTTGAACCATATCATAAGCGGCTCGCAGGTCAAAAAAGGCAACATACAAGTTGCCATTGTTGGTAGTCACATCCCTCCAAAAGATGCACATGAAACGGAAAATTTGATCTGGGGTGCTCACTTGTGCTTTGAAACCTGCCTGCCACTCTGAAATAATATTCTCCTCACAAATCCAATCCTGGAGATGGACAAGCACCTGTTTGCAGAAAAGTTTCTGTAAAGAATCTATGAGGCTGATGGGCCTGTAGTTCACTGGGAGTGCACTATCCCCTTCTTGAAGAGGGTAACTGCCAGCTTCCATGCTTATGGGATTTCCATGCCAGAGAAAATACTATTGGAGAGCAGATTAATATATGGACCCCAAATTTCTGGGTTTTCTCTGTATAGATCATTGGGTATCCTGTTGCGTCCTGGGGCGCGTCTAGGAGCACAGGAACTAATTGCCCTTTCAGTCTCACTAAGCAAGAATTGGCGAATGTTGGGCTCAAATAGGATGCCACTCACATGTAATGTGTCACTATCGTATGTCATCCTGTGCTTGTCTGTGTACATTTGGCTAAAGTGTGCTACCCACTCTTCTGGTTGAATACAAAAATTGAGCACCAGTTTATTCCCACTTGAGACCACAACTGCAGTTTGCTAACGTTTTTGGGTGTTCTTCTTAACCAAGGCATCATGCAGATCTGACCATAACGAATCTTACCGCTCCCTTTTTGCATTTGTAATCACTACTCTATGGTGTGCTCTAGATGTAGTAAACTCTAATTGCAATTTAGTTTTAATAGCAGCAAGGAGCTTACCAAGACTCAGGTTTAAGACAGAGTTTCTTTTTTCTTTCTTTTTGGCTTACCCAAGACATCCCTTAATTTCCCCCCTAGCATTTCATGCCTTTGTGCCATTATATAATTTCTCCGGTCATTAGGGAGTTTGGACAGATGTTCCTAGTCAGCAGCAACAATTCCCTTGATGGTATTTAGGGCTGGCCGGTTTTTAACTACCCACTCCCACCTGATAGATCTAAGGTTATTTGTGGCATGGAGTGCTCCAATATCACAATTACACCTACTCCTATGGTGTGTAGTTGTTTTGATACATATTGTCAAGCTAAAGGTGTTGTGATCACTATCTATTCGGTCAATCACCTCCATATCTATGCTGGCAGGCCATAACTCTACTTGAACCAGAAAAAAGTATATTCTACCGCAATGGCCCGTCTATTAAAAGCAGCTCTACCCTGACAATAGGACATACACCTACCATTAGTGGCTGTAAGATCGTGTTCGAATGTTAATGCCAGCAGTTGGCCTGCTTTTGGAGATCATCTAACTTTAGGCAATTCTAAGTGAGGTATGCCCCATTGCTTATCCAACTTGGAAGTTAAGTCATGTGGAGCAGTGGCTATCAGTAAGAATGTTGAGTTGAAATCTCCTGCCACCATAGTAAGGTATCTTGCCCCATGTTTCAGAAGCAATTGCTCAAGTTGGTAGATAGTGGTGGTTTCTTCATTTCTGACCTCTACTCTATTGTAAACATTGGTTAATTGTGTATTTTAATCCTGCCATGAGAGCGCTGCTGTATATTTTGTGGTTGGCACAACAGGAGACAGTCACAAACGATCCTTCGGAGCTCTTTATAGGGACGTTATGGCCTGTGCCACTTCCCTTAACCAAAAGCAGTGTAGAGAATATATTCAAGAAGGGCACTGAGAAAGCACAGAAGCCTGAAAGGGACAAATATATATTAACAGTCTATGACACTAGACTGCACAGTAATTGCATTTGTAAAAACAAGGCAGATCAGATCGTGTGGGCGACAGTTTCACATCTCATGTCAGGATCTGAGGTACCGACAACTCTCTGCAGTGTCCCTGCACCAAGAAAGCCCAGCTGCTTCAATAGAGTGTACCTCAGGGACTCTACATTTATCTCAGAACTGGGAGCCGGAATCACCAGACAAAGTAGGATAAAGTTGAGATCAGATGGGCAATCCACTGATGCAAAGGGGTGTTGTTAAGTACTGGACAAATAAAGAAGAGGTGGGATAATTCCTAAAATCATACAAGATGGGCCCTCCATGGGTATCAGAAATTATAACAAACCTTGAGAGCAGTCTCAACATAGAGGCCAGAAACAAAAGAGATACATTCAAGTGGTTGAACAAGCAGAACCCCCAGGAAAACTCTGCTTGTGCAATGGTCCATTGGGGGTGCTTGTGGAGGACGGGAAGAGGCGGAGACGTTTTGACCTTGGGCAATTGCCTACTTTATCCATGTCTTACACCAGATCCGCAGTTGTGCCAATGCTTAACTATTGATTTGGTTCATCCCTTAGTATCAAATAACAGTCAGAATCTTCAAAATACCACAAAAGTAAATTGCACCACTAACAAAAACATGATAAATACTTTAAAATGTAAAAAGTATTCCCTTCATTTTGGAACGTTTTCATATTAGTGCATTAGATCACAACATTACATTGACATGTATTTGAATTTAAAGTTTCTAAACATGAACTTTGAAACTATGATTAAGCATCCCTTCTGGCACCTCCATAAGAGAACCAATACCCTGGTGTCTGTTACTTCATGGCCGATATTATTGTTATGGATGGTGGACGATAACAGGCTAATAAAACATAAACAAGTGAGATTTGTGTGCAGGTCCCATCTTGAACTGAATTACTTGAAAGAGCTCTTAAATGTCACTAAAGAGTAAATTAGGTACATGAAGTAAATTGATTTCACTTAGATCACACAATTCAGTCATACATGGAAACCTATATTTAATCTCAGATTTTGGTTACATGTAGTGCAGTTGAGCCACTGGCTAGATTAATTCATTTTTCTCAATCTTGTTTAACATCAGAGGACAGTGTTTTTTTACAATTCTGTCATATAAATAGTATGCTGTATTAAATAAACACAGATCACAGGTTATACAGACACAATGTCTAAAAAAGGTACACATTAAAGATAAGGGACGGCATGACATTATGTGCTACTATCACAGACTTTCACAAAATTTACATAGCTATTCAACACAGTCAAAGTGCATTAGCACAAGTATGAGTACTGTGATTCTGAGTGCAACTGAGGTGGGGTTAAAGAATTTGTAAGCTGAGTCACAGGCATGGCTAAAAAGTACCTAATGTTCTGAAACTATTTTGTTGATCTTTCACCAGCAGGTAACTGCATATAAAGCAACACTCACCTTCAATAAGAAGTAAATGCATGTTAGAAATGGGGGTCTCTAGTTGGCAGGTTGCTACCCTGCCCAAATATGGACCCTTCTTCCTATTCAGGATATACTTCTAAAATAACCCCTGCTCACCCCATTGGTAGCCTGGCATGAGCAGTCAGGCTTATCTCAGAGGCAGTGTGTAAAGCATTTGTGCATAACGTACAGTAATACAGTGAAAACCCTCCAAAAGGACACCACACCAGTTTTATAAAATATCCACTATTTATCTGTGTAAAACAAGATCAACACAATAAAAATCTGGTATACAGTTATTCATAAATACTCATAAAGCAAAAGTAAACTTTAAATACTGTTCCTTGAAGTGGATAGCTCCGTCCGGAGCTTCCATGACGGTGTGGATCAACAAATCCCACGGTATTGGATGACCCTTTAAACAGTACCTTTTGTTCCGGCTAACCGTGGCGGTGCAGGCCTGCGGCGGTGCGGCGTACGGTGCCCCCGGTCATGGCGCAGGCAGCGGGTTAGTGGGGGTTGTCCAGCAGTGTCAGTGAGACCAGGGCTGCAGTGCGAAGTGAGGCGATGCTCATTGAGGTACTGATGGTCATGGTGCAAGCAACTGTACCCGTAGAAGATTGGTGGTTGATCAGGCTGGCGTCTGTGGGTCGAGGCTGCTGTCCCGACAGACCACGGTGCAGACCGCGGTGGCGATGTCATCTGGCAGCATTGTCGTAGTGAGACCAGGATGGTGGCCTGAAGCGAGGCAGTGTAGAGTGCGGTACCCACAGGTTGCGGTGCAAGCAGCAACTCGGTAGCAGCCGCGGACTTCGTCGTTGGTGAGACCAGGGTTGTGATGTGAAGTACGCTGGTGTCCTCTGTGGTGCATTCAGGTCACAGAACCACCAGTGGTCTTGGTTATGGTGTCAGATTGCCGTTTCCCTCCGTGGCAACTGGGACATGTAGTCTCAGAGGGGTACCCAAGTGAGGGCAAATTATTTTCTGTTCCTGAGACTTTTGAAGAGGGGGCAAGCTCTACTTCAAGCAATTGGAGACATTTCAGTCCAGTCCTTCCTCTGCTCAAGACAGAAGCAGCCACTGTAGGCCAACACAGCAAAGCACGCAGCAAAATTGTAGTCTTTCCTCATAGCATCTCCAGCTCTTCTTCTTGGCAGGTTCCTTGATCAAAAAGAGTTCTAAAGTTCTGGGGTCAGCGCCCACTGTTTATACCACATTGCCCTTTGAAGTTGGTACCAAAAAGTTCCACTGGCATACATGAACCAGTTCCGGCTGGCCCAGGCCAGGATCACTCCAGGAGGTGGACACAGCTTTGTAAGAGGCAGCCACAGTCCATTCAGGTGCAAGCAACAACTCCTTCTACTACTCTAATTGCAGCCAGGTCTATTCAGCCGCCTGGCTAGGAGTCACCCAGCAAAAGGCAGGACACACCGCAAACCTCCCTTGGATCTGTCTAGGGTGCATGCATAACCAACTGTGCCCAGACAGGTAATACACAAAACAGACAGAGAGCGCCCCCGATGTCGAGTCAGAGCAACCAGTGACTGATCCGGTCCAGGTCTTACGTGTGACCAGAGGAGAGCACGCACGAGAAAGTGGCAACAGTGGCGGTGGCCGCAGAGAGCCGCGGGAGCGAGAAGCCGTGAGCCAGGAGCCGCAAGCCGAGCCGTGAGCCACGGGAGCCAGGAGTCAGGAGCCGCGAGTAGAGCCAGAGGCTGGGAGATTGGAGATTGGCGTTCACGGTCTGCGGCGGAAAGGCGCTAGAGGCACACACGACTTGAATGAACCGAGCGGGGGGCAGCGGCAGCGGCAGTACCAGCACCAGGACCGGTGAGCGGCAAAGAGCCGGAGGGTGAATGCTGCAAGAGCTGCAAGAGCCGCGAGCTGTCCCAAGGAGACGTAGAGACGCAGCAGGGTCAGCAGCTGTGGGAGCAGGGCAGGAGAAGGGCGGGAGTGGCTAGAAGTAGAGTCACCAGCTCTCCCTGCTTCCCTGCTAGTATACAACAATTGTGGCAGACTGCCTGTTTGCCTGACTATTTTCCTCCCCTGCACGCAGGAAAAACCTCCAGAGGTGGACAAGTCTGAGGAGAGTCGCTGTGGCAAGCGACCAGGAAATCAAAAAACACCACAGAGAAGAAAGGGTCTTAGGGATATTTAAAGACCTGAGCTGAGACTGCATTACTTTTTTATGGATAAAAATACTGTTGATGAGGTTCCCAAGAGTGACAACATTGGCTTAAGAAACAAATCCACTTTCCTACCACCAACCCATTCTATACCCCCTCAGGTTGCTTTGTTTGAGAAGTCGGTGAGGGATGACATTGAGAAAATATGGAACACGAGGAATAGTGCTTACAGTAACCTATCAAGACTAGAACACCAAGCTTTACAGTCTTTAGCACAGGACTCTACGATCACGATAAAACCAGCTGACAAAAGCGGTTCGATTGTGATCCAAGATACGAGTGAGTACAGAGTGGAGTGTCTGCGTCAATTAAACGATAGGACATCCTATGAAACTCTGTTAATAGATCCTACGGACAGACTGATTAACCAAATCAAGGTCTTGGTAGAGGAGGCCCTTAATGAAGGGTGGGTTACCAACCATGAGGCACAATTTCTACAGACCAAACATCCCACAATGCCATATTTCTATACGTTGCCGAAAGTGCACAAAGCCCAGAGACCCCCACCTGGGAGACCCATAATATCAGGTCAAGGCTCAATTTTGGAGCCTTTATCCGCGTTCGTGGATCATTTTCTAAGGCCAATTGTGCATACCATGCCCACGTATTTACGAGACACTAAAGATGTTTTACGGGTAATACCAGAGATCGATTATGATCTTGAAACAGACTATCTTGTCTCTTTCGATGTTGAGTCCCTATATACTTCTATCCCCCAGGATGAGACTTTAGAAACCATCATGTCCATCCTGGGGGAGACTCAATTTGATTCCGTTACACTGGTTCAATTTATAATGGCTCTGGCGAGACTCGCTATGAAGGAGAATTTTTTCAGGTATGAAGAAACGATCTACCTCCAGGGACCAGCATGGGCAGTATTTTTGCGCTAAGTCTGGCGAACCTCTATGTTCATGCATTTGAACAACAACACGTTTTGACATCTACTAACCCTTTCTTTCCATCCATGAAATGGTGGAAACGGTATATAGATGATGTGTTTGTTGTATGGAGAGGGGACAGAGAATCGATCCTGCAATTCCATCAGTGGCTGAACACCCGGACCCGTTATCTGCGATTCACAGTAGAGATCAGTAAGGATAGACTATCTTTCCTTGATCTCTCCATTTATGCCACCACCACAGGATTAGAGAGCGAACTATTTTGCAAACCTATGGCCAGGAACTCCCTGTTGTTATATGAGAGTCAGCACCCGAAAGCTCTTCGGGATAATCTGCTGTATGGACAGTTTTTTTCCAACAACAAGATATAATCCTGCTTCAGGAAACTTGAAACATGACTCCATCTTCAATTCCAAGATTTAAAGATCATCACATTCTCGTAGAAACATTTTCAACTTTTGGGCATCCGCGAGGAGGCCTATCGATATATACACCGCACAAAAGTATAATTGGCTAACCGAAGAGCTGGATGTTGGGGAAAATTGGGTACAAGTGATTAAAATCAGCGGAAAGTCCCCACCAAATAAATTAAAGTGGCAACTCTTACTGATTAATGTTTACATTCATCCAGAGAGTAAGACCCAGACAGAAAATATTCTATTTTAATGACCTTGATCAGAACAATGCAAAGATCTCACAAGCAATGCCCCATGTTCATCTCAGGAGACTTTAATTGTAATCTTACAATCAAAAATTGGATAAAAGGAATGAGGCTAGCGAACTGGGGAGGCCGAATAATAACGAACAAGTTAGAAGATCTGGGATTGACAATTTTGAATGGTAATGCAAAGGGAGACACACCAGTGGCAATAACACACTTTAGTGGCAATGTTCGCTCAACAATAGATTTTACAATCATCAGTAATAGGTTAATCCCTTGCATTGAAACATTTTGTATCGTCCAGCGCATAGAAAGTGATCACTTCCCTCAAACTACAGCAATGAATATTTCTATCACACAGGCTGAAAAAATTAACTCCCTTACTTGAAAAGTATTCAGGAGGCAGCAAGGGAGCATGTGAGCAAATTGGGGCCACAGACAGAGGAGGAACGTGTAAAAAACTGGGAACATCTGGCCCAGGTGCTCACCCGAAAATTCCCAGCACTGCCAGGTAGCCAAAGAAGAGTAGACACGAGGAGGGAACCCTGGTTCCGTACCGATCTACGAGAACAAAAGAGAAGGATCGCTAGAGAGGTACGATTACAAACACGGGTGATAAGATCGGTTAGAAAACGAAATAAAAATAAATTGAAGGAAATAAGGAACAACTATATGAAGTCATTGAGGAATGCGAAAACAGTATATAAGGAATCCATCTGGATAAATCTATTGAGTGCAAGTAAATTACCAAACAGCAGGGACTTTTGGGGCATCATAAATAACCTGAATAAAGGAGTAAGACTTCAACAAGAACCAGGAATTGGAGCGGAATTGTGGGATGAACACGTGCGGAATATGTGCAGTAGTACAGAATTAGGGTCCATTGAAGGTTCCCAAGGGCCATCTTTGGAAGTGGAAAAAATGAAAACAAAATACAGTCAGGACAACACGGAATGGCAAGATCCACAACAAGAGAAGGATGGTAATGAACAAAATACCCTGACCAACATTAAACAACTACGAGGTATAATACAAAAGCTTAAGATAGAAGGAGCGGCAGGTACGAATGGCCTACCCAATTTGCTTTTCAAGAATGACCCAGATTTCTGGTCAGAAAATTGTACGCCGCTCTTCAATCACATCTATACACACATCGAGGTCCCCGATTCTTGGAAAGGGAACATAATCCATCCAATATTTAAACTGGGAGACCGTCGTAAACCAGGGAATTACAGGCTGATATCTCTAATTGATGTTGAGGCCAAGCTCTACGCTTCTTGCCTCCAAGTTCAGCTGCGAGATTGGATGGATGATAAGAACATAATTCCTAATTTCCAAACAGGTTTTAGACAAGGGATGGGTACAATAACAAACCTGGCAATCTTGGCAATGTTAACCGAAAAGGCAGTAAAAAAGAGAACACGACTGTATGCATGTTTTGTTGATATAAAATCCGCCTTCGATCGAGTGAGCAGAAGGCGTCTCTGGGAAAAGCTAAAGGCATGGGGTTTGCCGAATCAATTACTAAATACAATAATTGCCCTGCACTGTGACACCTGGCCAACAGTGAAATTAAGCGATGGATGCAGTACAACCTCGAGCATCGACACGCACCAAGGTTTAAAACAAGGATGCGTATTAGCACCAAGCCTATTTAATTTGTTTCTCTCAGACATCAGCAAAAACATGGAAGCAGCCGATTGCCACTCGCTGAATTTGGCCAACAAGCCGATTTCCGTTTTACAGTACGCGGATGATATCGTACTGTTAAGCCAAACCCCCATTGGTCTACAAAGAGCGATAAATAATCTAGCAACCTATTTTGACCAGGAAAATTTGGAACTAAATAAAGAAAAAACAAAAGTCGTCCGCTTAGTGGATTTGAACACAATTAAGTTCAAATAGACAGTAAAAGGGACAAAGGTTGAAGAGCAAGGGTCATATAAATACCTTGGCATAACAATAGGTCAGGGTATAACACACAAGGAGCACAAACTGGCCATAAAAGCCAAAGCCCAATCGTTAATCTTTGCGTATAGACAACTAAAAACAAAATAGGACTGCCCGAATCATACCCATCTCTTAAAAGTGATGGCTGCGCAAAGCTTGCCCAATCTATCATATGGTTTAGTCACTTGGTGTGGCAAGGACGTTGAGTTACTAAATGATCTCCAGACAAAGATTTACAAGGCCGTTTTCAATCTGCCAAAGTCTCCTCGCCATCGCAAGTCCGGGTTGAATTCGGCCTCCCAAACCAGAAATTTTGGGGCATGAGTGGCTTTGTAAAGCTATGCCAGAAATTGCGCTCCGCTGACCCAGACACAATGGACAGCCTATGCTGGGAAGAAATTAAGCACCAGATGGGCCAAGAATCACCGAGCTCATGGGGAAGCTATTTGAGAACTTGCTTGGCTGACCTGGAAATACAAGCAGTATGGGAAAATAGGGCAGACAAAGCAAGCCTCAGCAAAGCAACTAACGACGCAGCAAAAAAGAAATCTTTTCTGGAGGACAAAACTACAACTTCCAAACGTCGGCACGGGTGGACGGTTATCACCTCTTATAAATTACTAAAACCGCAAGTATATTTAACATCTCACTTTAGCCGGCATTTAAAAAAGAGTTACACAGTCTACTGGATGGGCTTGCACGATTCGAAAGACCTACAGCCGTCCTAGAAACAATTCAAACAAACACCACAGTGCCGCCTGTGTGGCTATAATAAGGAATCCCTAAACCACCTTCTATGTGTATGCCCAGCAGTTACAACCTTGAGGAGACAGTACTTAAAACCCATTTTTAATGAACTGAATATCCGCACGTGTAGGCAAGCTGTAATACGCTGGTTGGACGGTTCCTCCATAATTCTGGCCTGCCGGGGAGTAAAATACCTAGTAAAGGTAAGAAAGCTTTTACGGCAAGCCGATCTGGAGGAGAATAGAGAGGTGTGACCGACAGGGCATGGGCACCGCATAGCCAGCTGCGTAATAAACGGACTGAAAGTAAAACATATTAAGAATCTATTTGGTTAGTAGGGTCATGGAAGTTAGATTTAATTTTTAATAATTGTATTTACAGTATTTTATGTGTTGGTTAAGCATCTACATTTGTAACCAACGGGACATTATTAATGTTGTCTGGTTTTAACAGCGAATGTAAATATATTTTATATTTTGGATATTTGTAACGATTTTAATTAATCATACAATAAATTTGAACTTGAACTTGAACAGACACTTTCTAAAAGTGCTATTACCAAACACACAATATAAAAATCATCTTTACTAAAATATGTATTTTTAAATCCTGAGCTCAAGCATACTGAACTCCACTGTTCTATCAGCTCCCTTGGCCAGCTACATTTGTAAGAGTGTTACAAAGCAGCCCCCATGTTAGCCTGTGGGAGAGATGGTCTTTCAATTGTGTAAACAAAATGCAACTTATTTCACTACCAGGGCATGTACAAGACACCAGTACATATCCCAAAATTCATATAAAATGCATTTGAAATGGTTGCACACGAACAAATGAGCATTTGTACAGTATACATTTTAAAGCAATGATTTTATTGTAAGCATATGTTATGATATTAGCAATGCTAACCAAATAAATCCCGAAAATTACATTTATGAAATGCCTCTTAGTTACAGAAGAAAAAGTCAAGACCATCCCATAGCAGAATATACAAACAGTTTCGGTTTTGGTACACGTATTAGGTCAATATTGTTCCTAGGAAGTATTCAAAGAATTCTTGTTCTCTAAGAATAGTTATACTTTAAGCAGATTACTTTGTGCCAAAGTTCAGTTTTGGAAAGGTATTAAAAAAAAGCAAATCAAATCGTAGTGAAATAGAGGTCCAAACTTAGAAGCCTTTGTTATGAAAAAGCGAAGGTCGAATTCAGAGTTCCTAGAACGCTGTATGTTAACTTCAAAAGGTATTCTCGGTGTCAGGAGAAAACATTAAATCGTCTAGGCTGGCAAAGAAATCGTCTACCACTGTAGATGAAAGTTGAACCACTTCATTAAAAAGATCAATTGTACACAGATGTGAAGCATCGCCGTCAGCATCAGCCGCGTTAGCAATGTTCTTAGCAGATGGTACCTGTGTACCTGTTGGTCCGCGTATCTCACCTTCAGCTGGATTTGCCGGTGAGATCTCAATGAATGCCGTCATCAGGATTGGTAGCCGTTGGGGGTAACACAACACATGAGCCTTGACCCAGTAATGCGTCAACATTCGTTGGCATTGCCGATGGTAGTGTTAGACAGATATCTAACACGCATTCCTCTCCACATAGCAGGCATCGTAGAACAGGTAAGATGCAATTTTGCCAAATTGGTCTGAATGACAGGAACCATGTGGTATTCAGATCTCTCAAACGAGCCAAGCCAAGGATCTGTGTTATGCGTTCACGATACTGCATCGCCAGAAGAGCATTTTCCATGGTAATCTGGTTATCGTTGGTGACTGGACTTGCCATATTGGAGCATAAGGAACAAGAATAGTATCCCTGCTACGAGTCCCAAGATGAGAGGTACGCCGCCAAACACAAAGTGCACGAAGTTTGGAAAGATGCCTAGGACTGCTTCAAAGGGTGCTAACAGTCCCGAAAAAATCATCTTAAATACATGTACCATACCACTGGTATCAGACATGTTTAAGATACAACCTAACATTTCTGCAAAATATACTGGGCAGTTTGTTGATAATAGGGAATGTATCTCTGCAGAAGTCCTTGCAACTTGCAGATCATATGTCTTTCTGGACGAGGTCAGTGGCACAGTTTTTTGTAAAAGAATGGATTTCATTCTGCTTAAAGTATCAATTTGTATAGAAGAGATGTTCAGTGAAGGCCATAGTGGCGACTCCCCGTCTGTCTTGCTTTTTGGAAACAATACTTGCATACAACAAGTGACCCTGGCTGACACACTAACCAGATAGGCTGTCCCTGGCATCATTCCACAACAGATGTGATCATTGAGCATTATGTAGCTTCCATTGGAAAGCTGCCAAAATATTGGATCTATCACCTCTGTCGGGGTACCCTGCAGGTGGCATGATAAATTGTTTGAAGAACCCTCACAGGCTCAATGTAAAGTAATGCTTTGACACAGAAGTGTACCGCTCAATGTGGTTTTACAGTATTTTCCACTAAGAAATACCTCCTTCTCCCCACTCCAACATTTGTGTGTGTATGGTAAATCCCAGGTCGACTTTATGTATCCTTTACCCAACCTTTGATACAGACCTGCTGGTATATGTTTTAAGCAAAATTGAAACTGGAAAATCTTCACTGGTATCGTGATGGTGCCATGTATTATCCATTCAACTGATGGCTTCTCAGAAACGGTCAATCAAGTTCAAGTTCAAGTTCGGAATTTGTATAGCGCACTAGTCACCCAGAGGGTCTCAAGGCGCTTGAGGGAGGGTGTGAGCATTATTTATCGAATAACCAGGTTTTTAGCTGTTTTCTGAAGGAGAGGTGGTTCTGTGTAAGGCGGAGGTGAGAAGGGAGAGAATTCCAGGTTTTGGCCGCTAAGTAGGAGAAAGATCTTCCTCCCATGGTGGATCTATCGATGCGCGGAATTGCGGCGAGGGCTTGATTGGATGAACGTAGTTGGCGGGTGGGTGTGTAGAAGGACAGTCTTGTGTTGAGGCATTCGGGTCCTAGGTCGTAGAGGGCCTTGTGTGCGTGGGTGAGGAGACAGAACGTTATTCTCTTGTTGACTGGGAGCCAATGGAGGTCTTTCAGGTGACCAGAAATGTGAGCTTGACGGGGGATGTCCAATATGAGTCTGGCTGAGGCTTTTTGAATGCGTTGGAGTTTTTTCTGTACTTTGGCTGTGGTTCCGGCGTAGAGGGTGTTTCCATAATCCAGTCGGCTAGTGACCAGTGCGTGGGTGACTGTCTTTCTTGTTTCGGTGGGGATCCAACAGAAGATTTTTTTGAGCATGCGAAGGACGTTGAAGCATGAAGATGAGACGGCGTTGACTTGTCTGGTCATCGAAAGGGAGGAGTCTAGGATGAAGCCCAGGTTACGTGCATGATCTGTGGGTATGGGTGCTGTACCCAGGGACGGTGGCCACCATGAGTCGTCCCAGGCCGAAGGGGATGATCCTAAGATGAGGACTTCCGTTTTGTCCGAGTTAAGTTTTAAACGGCTGTTCTTCATCCATTCGGCTACTTCTTTCATTCCTGCGTGAAGATTGGTTTTGGCGGTGTTTGGGTCTTTGGTAAGGGAGAGGAT
This sequence comes from Lissotriton helveticus, assembly GCF_964261635.1. Classification (NCBI taxonomy): domain Eukaryota; kingdom Metazoa; phylum Chordata; class Amphibia; order Caudata; family Salamandridae; genus Lissotriton; species Lissotriton helveticus. The sequence continues at coordinate 1,569,141,699 of NC_136069.1, read as the reverse complement.
CAGCTGGGTGTCTGCGTATGAAATGATGTTGGGGTTGTGTTGTCGCGCGATAGATGCGAGAGGACTCATGTAAACGTTGAAGAGGGTGGGGCTGAGTGAAGATCCTTGTGGTACGCCGCAGATGACTTCAGTGGCCTCTGATTTGAATGGGGGGAGGCGGACTCTATGGGTTCTCCCGGCGAGGAACGAGATGATCCAGTCCAAGGCTTTTCCTTGTATACCGACGTTGCTGAGGCGTTGTATGAGGGTGTTATGACAGACTGTGTCGAAGGCGGCTGAGAGGTCAAGAAGGATGAGGGCAACTGTTTCTCCGTTGTCCAGTAGAGTTCGAATGTCGTCTGTTGCTGCGATGAGGGCGGTCTCGGTGCTGTGTTTAGCTCGGAAGCCGGACTGTGAGGGGTCGAGGGAATTGTTGGATTCAAGGAAGGCGGAGAGCTGACTATTGACGGCTTTCTCAAAGACTTTGGCAGGGAATGGGAGGAGTGAGATGGGGCGGTAGTTCTTGAGTTCAGAGGGGTCTGCTGTGGGTTTCTTTAGAAGGGCGCTGAGTTCGGCATGTTTCCAGCTTTCTGGGAAGGTAGCGGAGTTGAGGGAACAGTTGATGACATCGCGGAGGTGGGGTGCGATGATGGAGTCTGCTTTGTTGAAAATGTGGTGGGGGCATGGGTCGGTTGGCGATCCTGAGTGGATGGAGTTCATCAGGTGGATGGTGTCTTCGGTAGTGATTGGGTTCCAGGAGCAAAGGTTGTGAGAGTGCTGATTTGGTTCGGGGGTGGGTGTAGTGGACTGTTCTTCAGATTGGTTTTCAAAGCTGTTATGTATGTCGGCGATTTTGTTGTGGAAGAAAGAGGATAAAGAGTCGCAGAGGTCTTGGGAGGGAGTGATGTCGTTTGTGCCGGCGGTGGGGTTGGTAAATTCTTTGACGATGTTGAATAGTTCCTTGCTGTTGTGGGCGTTGTTGTCGAGTCGATCCTTGAATGCTGATTTCTTGGTGGATCGGATCAATTGGTGGTGTTTGCGGGTGGCGTCCTTGAAGGTGGTCAGGTTGTCTGTGGTTGGGTTTTTTCTCCAGGATTTCTCGAGAGTACGACATAATTTCTTGGATTTCTTAAGGTTATCGTTGAACCAGGGGGCCTTTTTGCTACCTAGTCTGATCTGTTGTTTTTTCAGGGGTGCTAATTCGTCTGCGCTGTGGGTGATCCATTGTGTGAGTTCGGTGGCAGCTTGGTTTGGGTCTGATGATATGGCGGGAGGGTTTTGGTTAAGCGATGTGAAGAGTTGGTCGGTGGTGATTTTGTTCCAGTTTCTACGAGAAATAGGTTGTGGGGGGTTGTGAGACAAGGTCTTTTTGTAGCTGAAGTGTACGCAGCTGTGGTCCGTTCAATGGAGAGGTGTGGTGTGGTCGAAGGAGATGCGTTTGCTGGAGGTGAAGATAGGGTCGAGCGTGTGTCCGGCGAGGTGGGTGGGGGTGTCAACAAGTTGTTTGAGTCCGAGATTGGCCAGGTTGTCCAGAAGGGTGATGGTGTTTCTGTCGTTTTTCTTTTCCAGGTGGAAGTTGAGGTCTCCCAGTAGAATGTAGTTCTCGGAGGTGAGGGCATGTGGGCTGATGAAGTCAGTGATGTCTTCGTTGAATTGTGTGCGGGTGCCTGGTGGTCTGTAGATGAGGGTGCCTCTAAGTGTGGTCCTGGGGTCGGTGTGGATCTGGAAGTGAAGGTAATCGGCGGTCGTGAGGTTGTCGTCGGAGCTGGTCGTGATTCGGATGGTGTTCTTATGGATGATGGCGATGCCTCCTCCTGTTTGGTTGGTGCAGTCTTTGTGGATGATCTTGTAAGTGTCTGGGATGGCTATGGCGATGTCGGGCGCTGATGAGGCGTTCATCCAGGTTTCTGTAAGGAAGGCGACGTCCGGAGATGTGTTGTCGAGTAGGTTCCAGAGTTCAATGGAGTGTCTGTGGACCGAGCGGGTGTTCAGCAGGATGCACTTCAGGTAGTTGTAGTCGGAGCTGTGTTTGGGGTTAGTGGATTTGGTGTGGGTCCTGATGCAGGCGAATTTGCAGGAGTGGCAGGCGAAGGGTCCATGGGTGCGTCCAGGGGCAGCCTCGCAGCATTGTGGTGTGCGTCCGGGGTTAAGGGCAAAGAGGGTAGGGGCGTCGTACGTTATACGGGAGGAGAGGGTTTTGCGAGGACCAGGGGGTATGGCACTGGGCGCGGTCCAGGCGCGGACAGGCATAGACGGGCTTACCTTTGGCGCATCTTCGGCACGCATGGGGCGCGTTCGCTGCGCATGAACACTGCGCACAAAAGCATCTGTCATATGTGGATAGTGGAAGGGGAGGGGCGAGGGAGGGTCAGCTGGGAGGCGGTAGCGGGGTGGAGATCAGGGCAGGGAGGCACAAACAACAACAAACAAAATGGTAGCAAGCCAATAATGAAACAGGACTGGGGCACGATCGGCAATAGCGCGAAGCAAATGGCAGTGGCATCGGCACAATCAGGCAAAATAAATCTGCAGGCAGCACAGCAGCACAAGTTAAAGGTTGTACAAGCGCATCTTGGCAAACGAGCGCTACGATCAAATATACCTCAGCAATTTATTAATTAGTAATAGGCAGGCGGGGCAATCTATCGCTATGAATTTAAATGAAATAATTATGCAGGCTGAAGCAGTGCAAGGCAAGATCGCTACGATACCAGGTGAGGCGTGGAGCAGCGTGTGGAGCGACCGCTTCTGCTGGGAGCAGGATGGTCACAGCGCAACCACGGCGGAGTGGGGTAGTCAGTATCAGTGGGAGGGAGGGTCAGCTGGGAGGCGGTAGCGGGGTGGAGATCAGGGCAGGGAGGCACAAACAACAACAAACAAAATGGCAGCAAGCCAATAACGAAACAGGACTGGGGCACGATCGGCAATAGCGCGAAGCAAATGGCAGTGGCGTCGGCACAATCAGGCAAAATAAATCTGCAGGCAGCACAGCAGCACAAGTTAAAGGTTGTACAAGCACACCTTGGCAAACGAGCGCTACGAGCAAATATACCTCAGCAATTTATTAATTAGTAATAGGCAGGCAGGGCAATCTATCGCTATGAATTTAAATGAAATAATTATGCAGGCTGAAGCAGTGCAAGGCGAGATCGCTACGATACCAGGTGAGGCGTGGAGCAGCGTGTGGAGCAACCGCTTCTGCTGGGAGCAGGACGGTCACAGCACAACCACGGCGGAGTGGGGTAGTCAGTATCAGTGGGAGGGAGGGTTAGCTGGGAGACGGTAGCGGGGTGGAGATCAGGGCAGGGAGGCACAAACAACAACAAACAAAATGGCAGCAAGCCAATAACGAAACAGGACTGGGGCACGATCGGCAATAGCGCGAAGCAAATGGCAGTGGCGTCGGCACAATCAGGCAAAATAAATCTGCAGGCAGCACAGCAGCACAAGTTAAAGGTTGTACAAGCGCACCTTGACAAACGAGCGCTACGATCAAATATACCTCAGCAATTTATTAATTAGTAATAGGCAGGCGGGGCAATCTATCGCTATGAATTTAAATGAAATAATTATGCAGGCTGAAGCAGTGCAAGGCGAGATCGCTACGATACCAGGTGAGGCGTGGAGCAGCGTCTGGAGCAACCGCTTCTGCTGGGAGCAGGACGGTCACAGCGCAACCACGGCGGAGTGGGGTAGTCAGTATCAGTGGGAGGGAGGGTCAGCTGGGAGGCGGTAGCGGGGTGAGATCAGGGCAGGGAGGCACAAACAACAACAAACAAAATGGCAGCAAGCCAATAACGAAAGAGGACTGGGGCACGATCAATGGGTCAATGGTAATCTCTCCAGTTTTTCTATGCTAAGCACCGTATAGTCTGCTCCCCTCTGTGCCAAAGAGATTTGTTTATGTGTAAGGTTAAATACAGACAACAATGACGTAGTGTTGATTAGACGCCAAGGCGCATAGCCAGAACGAAGGTTTTGTAACGTCCAGCCTAACAGCATTATAGAACGTAATTGAGACTGGCCATGTTGTAACATTAGCAAGTCTTGTTCCATTATGTCTATGGCAGAGGATACAATGCTGTCCGAAGAAAAAATTCTGGACGACAGAGTTGTTAACCCATTGTCAACTGCAGAGAGTGCTTTCTCCAAATTAATACAATCAATTTATCGTATTCTTTCAGCTGTTTCCATTTGCGTGACTTTCCATGCTTCACTGTAAGCAGCGTATATACCGGCGTATATGAATTGTTTTTGGCGTGGTTTGTGAGGACCAAGTAAGAATTCTCGCAAATCAACGCCTTCTTTAAGTAAAGTTAAGTGTTGTTTTATCTCGGAAGTGTAGATTTTTGTAACCATTCGAGACACAGTTTTCCTACACTGTAAGTTGATATTATCCCTGGATGTTGTCTCTGGATATATCTTCCATCTGGCCTAGTTACTGTAAACCCTTGTGTCTTGTTCAGGAATCTATCTTGACAGTTATTCGTGTCTGTCGGCCAGATTAACCATTTTTTCCAATCAGGATTAGTTCTGTTTTGTAGAAGAATATATTTTACGTCTACCTCCTCATCTGAAGTTAAATTAGTGTCAGGTGTGGGCTTAGGTATGGACGGTTTGTTTAAATCTTTTATCTTAGCCAGGCTAAGACAAGATGTTTGTTGAACAGTTTCATTTAAGAACATTATTTGTTCTGGGATGATGCAGGCTCTAAATAAGGCTAATAGTCCTTGCACTTGCCAGTATTTTGTGCCCAGACAGTTTTTGTCTCAATGTTGTCTTTCCAAAAGTCAAACCGTAATGTGGACAACTGAGCATTAAAGGCCACAGAATAGATATGTTTAGTATTAGTCAACATACTTTTCATGCCTGTCTTATCAACATTTCTAAAGTAAAATGTTTCTGGATTTGTGATATTGAACCCTGAAAAGTATGGACATTTTCTATAGAATGTTTTAGAGCTACCCTTCGGTGGCGTTGAACAATGTTCCCATTGATTGTAACTTAAAACGTTTCTAGGGTTTGCAGATTTGTTCAAATAATGGTGACCAAAATGATTAAAACAATACATTTCTTCATAATTTGATGAACCTTCTAAGTATTCATGTTTTGCAAATTTTGCTGACATTTCTAAATCTGCCATCATGTTATTAACAGTTTCAAAGTCCCAATCATCAGAAAATGTACTAGGTGAAACAAAATCACTCAAGGAAACCTTAAATTGGTGTGGAATTGTCAGCAGCTCGACAGGGCAATAAATGTCATAATAAGTTCTATCCCATGCTATTCCACCAGGTAGAGGAACCGATGTGATGTTTACTGATGACAGGTCTCGTTGTTCACGATGAGATGATTTGTGTGGTTACAGGAGCAGGTTGATGTTCTTACTTGCAGTGTCCATTTTAATGTGTTTGCCATCTATCAGCCTTCCCAAACTTAAAACGAGAATGAGCCATAGTATGAGATAAAATACACCTAATCCAGTCCAAAATTCAACCTATGGTGAAACCAGATAAGTATTTGCAAGCTCTTGACCAAGTTCCATTAATTGTTCCTTGAAAGTTTTGTTTGTCTGTGCTGTTTAAGGTTCACTGGGGTTCTCAGAAAAGGTATCGAAGTTGATGAAGTAGCCAGAGGCAGTTCTGTCAATAGTTGGTATTGCATCCGGATTATTTGAAATCGCTGGAGCTGCTTGTTCCCTTGACATGTTAGTATAGTCAGATGCTACATCATTGTAGACCGGAGTTTCTTGACGAACTGTTATTTGCGTTTCAAGAGGCACAAGTTCCATGGCTTTATTGCATAGTCCTTCTTTTCTTACTGCAGAATCTTCAAATGTGATGAGTTTTTCAATTTGAACCTCTTGGATAGGAGCAAGATTTGGTTGTCTGCTACATCTTGGGAGTTCACTGGGCCTACTTCTTATTATTGGCCACATGGTGTGGTTTTACCAGGTTAATTGATACAGACCGGTTCTCCTTTCTTCCAGCAAGAGGCGGCAGTAACACCGTTCTCGATCCGTGGACTGTTAGTACAGGTACTGGTTCTCTGTAAGAAGGCCCAAATTCCTTCTTGTCTGCTATTTTTTCTCTGACCAGATCCCCAATCTTTGGAACCCAGACAGGTCTTGCTGGGACAGGTGGTTTTTCTTTAGTGGTCATTGGCTTTTCGCTGGTGTTGCTTAGACTTCTTGTTTCATTTAAGTCCTGTAAAACAGCCAAACGATCTTTGATATCAAAGGGTTTTTGTTCCACCACTGAAGTATGACGATCAAGGTCTTCAACCAACATTCTAGTACCAAAAAGGATTTCATACGGAGTGAGTCCACCCAGAGAATTTCTTGGCAGGTTATTAAGACTACGTTGGACACTTATTAGATGTTTGACCCACATATCACCCGCACCTAATACCCTAGCTGTTATGGATTGCTTTATGTCACGTTTTTTTCTCTCCACAACCAAATTTCCCTCAGGATGGAATGGACTTGTAAACCGCAATGCAACGCCCAAGCTGGCTATGGCCTCCTTGTAAACCTTCGAGCTAAACGCAGGACCCTGGTCAGAATGTAGCGTGCCGATTGCGTATGTGGCGATAAAGATTCACAAATATTTTATAACAGTGCGGGCCTCAGCCGAGCGCTTAGGCCACATCCAAATAAATTTTGAGCACGAATCCACTGCGACCATGATACATTTATAGTTGTCATCCCTTTGTAAGGGACCACAGTGGTCCAGGAAAATACATGGTAATGGTTTATCTGAAATTAGAAGGGGTGTCTGCGCCGGCCGTTTCACTGTTGAAACTTTCATTTTCTGACAGATTTCACATTCTAAAACATAGTTTCGGGTCTGTTTCCTTCATGTGCTAATCTATGTTCCATGTTTGGGATTACTCTATCCCCCACTCCAGGGATTCGAGCAAACGGAACATTATTAGTATCAGTTATATATGAGTACTTGAGTGGAAAGCCCTTTGGTAATGTTTTACCACTGTCTTTAATTGAAGCAGTGACAGCTTGCATTATTTCGCTATCTATTTTTGTTTTTGAACGAGTGATTGCAGCTACGGAAGCCGTTTGCACAGCTGCCTTCGCGGCTTCATCAGCCAATGAATTCCCTTCAACGTGAACGCCATCACGCTGATGACTCAGAGTATGGATCAGATGAGTCTTCTGTAGTTCTTTCTGTAAAAGAACTACTTGTTCCCAAAGCATTTTATGCTTGATTGTGCCACCTTTTGCATCTTTGACACTGTTTTGAACCCAATTATGCAAGTATTCATTGTAAGACTGGAAGCAGTAATACGAATCACACACTATGAGTGTGGGGAATTCGCAATCAGTATTTTCAAGCGCCATCTTGAAAGCTTGGAGTTCAGCTCGCTGACTTGTACAGTCTCCTAGTGATTGAGTTTTTGTGACCATAGGTCTGAATTTACCATCGCGCCAGCGACCTTTAACAATCACGCATGCTGCGCTATAAGCTTGTTTTCCAACGGTTGCGGGCTGTGCTGATCCGTCTGTATATATTATACATCCATAATGTTCTAGAGGCAGAATCTCAGTAGGCAGAGGACATTCTTGTTCGTATTGGAGAAATTCTTGTGTCTTCAAGTAGGGATCAAAAACATATCCAACGTCTGTCGCAGCAAGAGAATTAACCCATTGTATCCATCTTGGATACAAAGCTTTTGCATTTGGAATGCTTGCTTTTGTCACTGCCTCCAAGGCAGGTACAGGAGTAACGACTTTTATGCGTTTACCCTGCGTGAATGTTCTCTCTTTTGCTACTGCAGATTGAACTGCTGTCATAATTTTTTCTGTAGAAGTGAATTTCATTTCAGCTTGTGTGTATAAGTTTGATTTATATGCAATCGGTACCTTTTCACCTTCATTAAAGATCAGGTATGTGAATCCGCATCTCCCTGGGATGATTCGGATTACAAGGTTGCGTACATTGTCGCATGTTTGTAAATGTTTTGTTGCTAACATGTCTGTTTGCACTGAACGCAAAATTTCGGTGTGTTTTTGTGTCCAATTAGTTTGTTTGAAATCAGGTTTGATTAATTCGTAGAGAGGTTTAACCCTTTCTGCGTAGTTCAGAATCTAAGTTCTTCCAAAATTCAGGAAAAGTAGAATTGACTGCAAGTTTCTCAGCGTTTTTGTAGGTTGGAGCAGCGCACACTTTTCTAAAAAGTTGGCTGCTAGGCTTTTGCCTTCACTTGAAAGTTTGTATCCCAAGAATAGGACATTGAGGTGTTCAATTCTTTATTTTTTAAAATTGAACTTGTATCCTTCAGAAGCGAACCCAAGTATTATGGTGTTCACTCTTTTCAAGTGCACATCCAAGTCATCGTCTGTAAGATAGATTTCATCAACATAAGATAATGCCTCATCATCATACATGTGTAGTAACTCTGTTACTCTGTCTGAAAATAACCCTGGACTATTCTTGAATCCTTGGGGGAGACGGCAAAATTGCGCTGTGTCCCCATTATTGAGAAAGCGGTCAAATACCTGCTTTCTGGTGCAGTATTTTGACAGAAGAAACCATTTAAAATATCTAATGTGGTTTTATATTTCTTGCGCACGATGTTATTCATCAGTGCTGCACTGTGTGCATTTTGTACTGTAAAAGTTTTGCAACAAGAGTTTAAATGTCTGTAATCCAAAACTAGACGATATGTTTCGTCTGGTTTGGAGACAGGAAACAAAGGATTGTTCATTGACGAGGTGCATGTTTCAATCACCCCCTGGTATTCAAGTTGATCTAAGATCTCCCTGACTTGTTTTTTAGCTTCCTGCTTAACTGAATACTGCCTCTGAGCAGTAGGTTGATTTTTTAACTGGATTTTATGGTGAGGAGAACCTCATCCCATCCCACATGATTTTTATATAATGCTGGAGCCTCAGCCACAGCCCATTTTCTGGCATAGGTGTATTTTTTATGAATAGGAATATGATTGGAGAAGGCTGGCATAATGATTACTTCGCCATTTGGGCACTCCCTGACAAATTCTGGTGGCCAGAATTGTTCAGCCAGAAGGATGTCATAACCCTTTGATAGTTTTTCCCAAAAGAGTATTTTTATTTTCCTAGTTATGTCCCCCTCTATCCAGAGTGTTACTTTGTATTACTTATGGGGTACACTAACCCTGGTGTCGGCAGTGTCAACTTGAATGCATTCATTCAGATCCACTGTCTCCAGATGATCTTTCAGGATCCTGCGAGCTATGGCGACCTCTGCTGCGCTGTCCAGCATTGTCTGGGCCCACTCCCCGTTCTTGAGTTGTGTCCTCAAGATCCTCGGCATGTCTGATTTTAATACTTGCTACCTTCTTTTTGGAGAATTGAGTTTTCTTATTTTTTGGAACGTGTTGATCAACTTTGGACTTCACGCGTTCTTCCTTGTGTTCTGATCATCCTCTTCTTTCTGATTTCTGCGAGGAAGTCTGAAAGGTACGAGAGGAACGTGTATCTGTATCTTGATATCTATCAGGTTTTCTCAAATTATCCCTATTTCTGAGGTTATACCTCTTTTCAGAGTGCTCCTTTTGATGAGATCTACCTCTGGACTGAGAACGCTTCTCTTTAGGAAGTGACTGTCTACTATTTTCCCATTTCTTTTTAGGAGTAGTTAGATTATTTTTGATAAAAACTTTTTCAGGATTTTCTGTTAATTTGGGCTTTACAGGTTTCCCTCCCAAACTTTCTCTTCCTAGTTCTTCATAGGATTTTTCAATAATTCTGGCAAGTTCATACGGTTGCTCAGTAATATCGAGTTCTTTTAATTTTTGGCTGATTGCCACGGATGCTGCTTCACCTTTAATGTTAGCTAATAAAATAGCTGAGACCTGTTTGAAATCTTTCAGTAATTTCATACCAAGATTCAAGGCCGGTTCAGGTCCGTATTAATTTTGAATCTGTCTCAGGACGTCTGGTATTACCGCCATAGACGGTACACCATGTGCTTTTGTGTAGATTGAAGCAAAGACTGTACCCCAAGTGTCACAGTCCTCCACGTGTGGTGCTATCTCCATTGGTAAACAGATTGTTAGAATCCTGTGTTTCTCATGAGGTGTACTATCGGGAAATACTGCCTCGATATGAGTAATTTTCTGGGCTAACCAGGATGGAATTTGTTCCCTTTTTGCGGGCAACTTACCGATGACTGACTGCATCGTCTGTGGTGTGATTTTGTTTGTGTTCCCCTGATGAGGGGTGTGTTGTGGAATTCTTATGGCAGGTTGGACTGTTAAAGTCCGCATGACATATTGTACCAATTGTCTATGTGTTTTTATTAATTGTTTTAGCTGAGCTAACAGTTCTGGACCTGTCATTTGTTAAATGGCAGGATGTGGTGGATAGCTGGCTAGTACCGGCAATGTTGCTCCTGGTCTAGCTAGTGGACCGAGCCTGGTAATGTGATTTTGATGTTGTAGGGCGCCTTTAAACCAGAGTTGATGCTCTTGGTAAGTTAGTGGAATTTCAACATCCTCGAAAGGAGTGTATTCCGCTGGAGGTTCCTACATCTTGTAGAAGTGGAACACATGTGTTGTTGGATTTGCTTGTGGAAAGATAATCCATGAATAGAATACCTCTGACTGCCGATATTTATGTGACTCTATGACAAATATTACCCTACCACCTCTTGGTGATAGGCCATTTTCTGTAAGCTTTATAGCTATGGCTTTCCTTACATTTTCCGGGATGATTATGGCATCCACGTCAGTTTCATTAAACCCTGTGGTGTCAAAACCTGGTCGGGTTGCAGTTCCTGCAGCTTCACCGTTCTCGGAGTCGCTATTCGACATTTTGTTGAAAGTCTTGCAGAGCAAGTTTCAAGGAAATAAAGATAAGGTGCACAATATTTTGGAACACTGTATCCTTCAACGTTGAACAAAACCAAAACTAATACATTGGATTTTTCGTCCTACTCAGTTATGGCGGATTCTTTTATCCTTTAACACACTGCAGACGTCTATTGGAGTATTTTACGGGAAAAAAGGGGTCTCTGTGAAAAGCACGACTGAGTTACTCTAGTAGTGTGGAGGAGTGTGGCTCACTGATTAGAGCGGCAGACCCTGATGCAGAGGTCTGGCCCTGGAGCAGGGTTCAATTCCCGTCGCAGCAGGGTCTTGAGCTCAAACGTCTGTGGACCCAATAATTCTCGGCACAGTGCCTACTCTAATCATGGGGTCTCACGCTGCAACTCTGGGCAATAGCTTGCTTAGTCTCCACACCGGCCCTAATCGCTAAGGATGCCTGGCTTCACCAGGGGGGTGCCCAGGAGTTGGGCGCCTCACAGGAACAGGCCAGGACGGGTTCCTCAGCGGTTTATTCAGCGCGGGGATACACTGGTAAGTGTAACCATGCGCTTTATAAGCTTCAGAATTACAATTTTTATATTTTTTAGTATCTAGCGTTAAATTAGTGCCTTACAAAACGTTGGTCGCCATGTAGTGTAGTTCCTATATTCCCAATAGGCTCTGCGCATTGGAATAATATATCCTATAGATTTGACGTAGGAATGAGGTCAACTAGGTCTCTATCGAATATATTAGACTTAATTGTGAGTGCCAGCTAGCTCAGAGGTCACTAGAAACTTTCTCGAATAAAGAAGAAGGGATTAGTTTCTGACAACCGCATAAACATGACAACTTTGTTTCCCCAAGAATAAACTGGTCTTCAGAGTCATGGAAACAATAGATAGATATTTCACTCAGTCAATCGTGCATGCTTCTTTTCACCAGAGGTGCAGAGAAAAAGATAGACGGGCGTTTTTAATAAAAGGTTTTATTGAACAGTCTTCTTTCTCAAGCATAAGAAATGAACTGCTAAAATCGTAAGACCGGTTGCAAAATATAATGCATATAGTAAAAAGAGTAGAATAAAATAATACTGCAAGAGCATTGTATGGTTCTTAAACCATAGCTAAATACATACATAAATAACAGAGGCTAAAAGCACTCAACTGGTGCTTCTAAAATACGCCTACCCCGATGTACCTAACCTAAGCTTAATATGAGGGAAGAAGTAAGTGAGGTGTAGCATAAATGTAGTATTCTTTTGCCAAGAATCTGTCCAAGATTTCTCTTAGGGTCTAATCAGCTCCCTACCTTGATTTGAAATGAAGAAGGTCAGGCTCAGGACTCGATTTCTCAGCAACCCGCAAGGGTAGCTTGGAAACACTGGAGCTGGATTTAGTCGAACTGCTCCAAACTACCGTGTGTTTGCTAAGGCAAGTGCGGGCATATTTATACCTTGAAGTTGCCGAGTTTGACGTAAAGGTGGACATAATAACGTCAATAAAGAGTCTCAGTTCTTTGAAAACTCCATGAGTTCTTGGACCAGTCAGTATTCGAGCAAGGGGAAGTCCCTGGCTGCTGAAGTCAAGTTTTCCAAGAAATCGTTGTAGATTTTCAGGACTAGTGGATGTATCCCTGCAGTATTTGGACTGCATGAGTTAAGGCCAAATATGGTTATGATTTCTATGCCTATATAAGGATATGGTGTTTTATACCTATATAAGGGCATGAATCGAGATAGTTACAAGAGGGTCCTAAAATGGTACACAACAAACTTTCGCATACACTGTACCCTGCCTACAGGGGTACATTGGACATACCTGAGGGGTATGTCAACAAAAGACAAGGAGGGGGACCGGGAGCTTGTTAAGGTCCTGTATCCGTGCTCCTCTGTTAATGGCTATATCAAACGAGGACACTGTTCCGTGGTAATGGGCGCATGTATGTCACCCACATAAGCAAAGAAGAGGAGAAAAAGGATGAAGGGTTAGAAGGAAAGAGAGAGAAGAGGTTAGGGGAAGGGGAGAGAGAGAGGAAGAGAGGGAGAGAAGAGGCAGATGTTTATCCCCGGTTTCAAGGATCCAATCCCGAATCGGAAGATCAAGTCTTGCCTCTTTTTCGCCCTCACAAACCCAGAAGGATGTCTTGCTTCATCATCGGGCTTTCGGTGCTCCTCGTCGGATCGGCGCTGCAATGTCTGACGGGCCCCCGAAGGGTCTCTTTAGCGGAGATCTTTTAAAAGAGAATACGCCGTAAAGTGCGTGCAGGTGTGGGGGCTGGACAGATAACAGGAAGGATTCTAAGAGAGAGGTGAAGTGGTAATTAAAATGTGGACCTCATATATTCATAGTATGCCAGCCACGTTTGAAAATGTGTCTTCAGTTTAGTGTCTAATCCTGGGCTCTGGTAGCACACTTTCCTTTAAAATAAAGTCAAACAAAAAAGCAATAGTATATTTATGTGTAAATGTCTAGAAGGCACTTTAAACTTGAAGAGATTGGACCTTAAAAAGAGGTGTTGCATGTCTTGGATTCTTCTAGGGTCCTTGTGAGAAATTGGATTGTTAATTGGGTGTGAGCAACAGCCTAAATACTATGGAGGGTGGACCACAAAAAGTCACTAAATTAACCTGTGTTTAACCCTGGGCACAAAAAGTAGTCAGGCTTAACTTACAGGCAAGTATTTATGCAGCACACAAACAATATTAAAGTGAAAACACAACCCAAGAAAAATCTCAAACCAGTTTAGAAGAATAGAGTACATTTAATAATTTGTTTAAAACCAAAACAACAAAAGTCGGATTAGTAGAACCTGAGGTATGAATTTTTAAAGGTTTTGGCAAAAACTAGCGCCTAAGATATCAAAGCGCTAACTGCAAACATTTAGTTGCGTGAGACCGTGTTAAAGTCGAAAGTTAAGGCTGACTGGGATGGAGTGCATTTCATATATAAGAAGTGGATTGGGCCTGGTCAGCACTTATTTTCAGGCATAGAAAAACTCTTGAAGAAAATGTTCTGTGAAGGTAAAGATCAATGGGGCAAGACAGCAGGAGGTGTCCGAGGAGGGAGCACCATCGTCGGATGGCCTTGGGTTGATGCCATAGTTAAGATTTCTACATTCAGACTTAGGGCCCGATTACGATGTTGTCAAGAACGCCATCTCAGAGCCCTCCGGAGTCAGACCATCCAACCGACTCGTACTGGGATCTGGTTCTCCCAAACAACGCATTATGATCCCCAAAACCCTTTACTTACCGAATTACTTGGTCACTCCGAATCCGTCTTCATTTTCCTAACAGGAAGCCTGCCGAAACGCTGAATTGAGTAGTCTGGAGGCATTTCCCAGACTGAATCCTACCTGAAAAGTACAATGCGTACTTCCCATGCGCCAAACCAGTTGCTACAACCAACACTTCAGAGCATCTGGAAGGGGAGGATTTCAGCTCCGATTCGCACCACAACACGATACTTGCAAATGAGACGGTGCAGTCGTGTATCACATTGCGCACGTCATCCCCATACTCTACGCCTAGGAAGGATACTACCACCCCAACCGACACGATCGTCTCAGCCAGTAAGTATGACACCTACCCCTACACAAGAACACAACTACCCCACGAAAGACTATACAAGAGAATGCAGGGGCGCAACTACAGCCAAATTGGCCAGCAATTCTGACCCAAAGGGGGTGCTGGGGGGCTAATACCCCAAGCAATCAATCAAAATGTAGAGGCAAACCAAGGTTTGGAGAAGTTAAATACCCCAGCAATGTTGAGGCAAACCTGGGTTTGGGGGTTTAATCCCTCAGCAATGTTGAGGCAAACCTGGGGTTGGGGGGTTAATACCCCCAGCAATGTTGAGGCAAACTTGTGGCTTGGGGGTTAATACCCCCAGCAATGTTAAGGCAACATGAATTTGGGGGGCTAATACCCCCAGCAGTGTTGAGGCAAACCTGGGTTAGAGGGGGGCTAATACCCCAGGAATGTTGAGGCAAACATGTGTTTGAGGGGCTAATACCCCCAGCAATGTAGAGGCAAACCTGGGTTTGGAGGGTTAACACCCCCAGCAATGTTGAGACAAACCTGGGCTTGGGGGGTTACCACCCCCAGCAATGTGTACCTGAACAATGTAACTAATTCTCATGCAAAGTACCTCTATATGTACAGGTAGAGTTCATGCTGCAGGAATTCTTTAAAAAAAACAAACCCAAAGGTAATTTTGCAGGAAATGCATTCCCACACTGTGGCAGCAAAAGTAACTGGCAACTTTGAGGGATAGCCAGAGTAGAGATGCTGGTGCTCTAGAGACTGTTGAAAAACAAATAAAGCCTCATCATCTAGTCATTGGTCCCTTAAAACATGTGAAATACTCAGGTGCTGATGTACAAACATGACAGTCCAGCAACACACAGCAACTTAAGGACTGTATGTGTGTGTGAGAGTGTAAGCTGTCTCAGCCTGGGCTGACACACATGACGAAGGGGCTGAAGCCCTTAGAGCCCTGTGTTGACTTTGATCAGAAAGTGTTCTGCATAGGCTTGGACCGGCTATGTGTGAAATTGGACCTTCGTCGATGGACCGGTGCATCAGGGTGACCTGTAGGCCATGGTTTTGGGGCCTCTCTAAAATACACCAAGAGACTGACTTACTTCACCAGTCCCCACCAGGCCACTGCAATGTGGCGCAAGTATGTTGTCCGCTCACCAACTGTGCTGTAAATTGAGGCTGGGGGGACAGCCTCCAGAGAATACTCACCTTTGTGCACTGCCTTGCGTGCCTTGACAGAAGCAGTGTCATCTCCCCCACCCACCCATCACTTTTAGGTCATGGCATGGGCAGGGAGGTTGCTTTGTATGTAGGGGCCTTGCAGGAAGGCAAGTCTCATTTGAGCAGTATACCTATACACCACCATCTTGATCAGCAGCAGTGTGCCTTGTGAAACCTCCCTTAACAGGTAAAAGCACAGAGGCTACAATGAAAGAGATGATCACAGAATGTTTGCCAATTACTTTCAGAGTGCCAGAACATCATTCTGATCCCAGTATGACTATGGGTCCCTAGCATGTTGTGCATGACCAATGAGGAATGTCATCATCAGGTAGGTACAGTTAGCCTACCAAATAGTATTAGGAACACATTTTTGATGGTGGAACAGGAATTGCCATAAGCACACATATGTATGTATCACAAAGGTAATGCATGAGTCCACCACAACACACACTGAAACATTGCAGGGCACCAGAACTTCAATGTAGTCCCAAAAGTATGACATTGTGATGCCACTGTATTCATTAAAGCCCAGAGGATATTATCCCAGACAACACACTGCTTCACAGACCTAGCCACTTTGCACTGATTTAATTGCCTCTCAATACAACTACATAGAAGTGGTTGTGTCATATTCATCTTTAAATTATTTGAAGACAAAATCCATCTTGCTTTTGAAAGAAGCTTGGGACAACAACAATGTGGGCTACAATCACCAGGTGTGGACTGTGGGCGCTGCACAATCCGTATGTGTACACGATCATCTTTGTAGAATGTCACTCACAGCAATTCTGCATCAACTCCTCAGGCTGTAGTGTGTGCCTCAAAAAGAATCCCATGTTGATTGTGCAAATTGTGTCCTCATATCACCACATCTCAAAACAAGACACATACATTGCTCAATGAATATGCTCTCAGCCATTTGCATATAAACATACACCCACCATACTCTTCTTAAGTTCTACAGATTGTCATTTCTAAAACAAATGCATCCACAGATTCAAACACAACATACATCAACTATACAGCACCTTATATATTGTCCTGCTACCATGACGTATGAATCTCCAGTCCATCATAAAATTTGAAAGACTAGTCACTCTCACCTTTGCCCTTGTTTAAGCAAGCTCATCACATACAACATGAACCTTGGATAACCCATTCTGCAGCTAGGCCTCATATGAAAAAAAACACTTCCTCCCCTGTGTGTCAACTAAGAGCATGGCTGTGATACTGGCTCCTATAGCATCTGCACAGTAGATTGACACACATTACTTCTGTGCGCTCACAGTCCACCTGGCTTACCACATGTAGCACTGGGCAATCCAGCAGACATAACAGCCCTCCTGGTTCAGCTCCATGTGATCTGGAACAGCAACAATCATAGCTTAAAAGGACCCCAGTGTTAGTCATTCACAAATGACAAAATACACACAATTCATAGGCTCAACTGCGACTGGTGTGTGGTTGTAAGTATGAAATGGAAGCAAGGAAAAACAAAAACTCCCATACATGTGATGTCCCCAAAAACAAAATCAGCATGGCATGCCTGACATATAAATTAGAAAGCAATGGACTATTATGACAACACACACTGTGCCTAAAATAAATCCCTGCATAATGTGGAGTCCTTAGAGGCAACAGGGTCTGAAGACTGTGAGAATACTGCCCACCTTACACTCACCATGAGCTCAATAAATGTATTAGATGAGTACACAGCCATGAAGGGTATTTGCCTACAGTGGCATGCCACCTGTGTCAAGGTTGTCATTGTCACTAGTCTACCAGATCGAAAGAAGACATAGACATTGGTCCACCACTATCAAGCCACTTGAAAGATTTGTATCATTACCTTGTGTACATGGGTGTGTCCAAAGTCCATACCAAGTAGTCAAAATCCATATGTACCCAGGTGTATCTATGAGGCAGGTGTCTTTCTGTACATCACAAACGTATGCAGCATGCCCCTTATAAAATGTTGCACTTTGAAACACTTGCACTATGTTGATATATGAAAGCATGACCTTTGTGCAATTGTGATGTAAAAAAGTAAAGGTTTCTGACTTCATGTCACACTCATACCCGGAACTGATGTGGACGATAACACCCAGCAAATGTAGACACCAAAATCTTGACAACATACTATCAAAGGGAACCTACTCCATGGACTATATGCAATGTATGCCATACTAACATCATTGTATACTTACACTGCTAATTGTACATGCTTTACAGTTCACTAAAAACAATTTGTGGGACACAGAGATCATCAATGAAAAACTTGAAACAGGCTTTGTTCTGCATGAAAAGGCAGAAACTTAAGATAACTAAAGGCTAATGGCCAGTCCATATATGTTCATATGCCCAATGTGCACAAACAACTTTCCCATCGACTCTTGCCTGTACCAAAACTGCAAGGGGTCACCTCTCCTGGAAGGGGCATCTAGGGGGCATGCCAGGTACCTATGGTACAAAACTAGGGAGCACTGGCTTGGGTTTTTGGAGGGATGGGATCAGGAGGGGTGTCTGGGTCCACTGCAGTGGTTGGGTCAGATTGAGGGGGTGGTGGGTCCACTGCAGTAGTAGTCTCAGACTAAGGAGGGGGTTACAGCTGTAGTGTGAGAGCTCGATGGAGTGGCGGATGGGCTTGGTTTTACCATTTTTGGAATGGTATAACCCTTAATGGAAGGTACAGCAAAAGGGAGGGACTGTTTGAGAGGGTTTTTTGTGCAGGAGGTACTGGGCTGGGCTGGGGAAGTATGGGTTGGTGGAGGGCTTTGGACTTGTGAGACAGGGAGGATTTGCTTGGGGGGGTGTTTGGGCTTGTCTTTTTAGGCGGGGGGGTAGCAGCTTTAGATGGTGGATTGCCGTTCTTGGGGGTGGAGGGTGGATTGCCGTTCTTGGGTTCGGGTTTGGATGGGTCTGTAGGGAAGATGCCAATGTCACATAGGAATAGTTTCTGGACAGAGGAGGGAACAGGAGAGGAAAGGATAGGGGTTATGGAGGTAGAGGGTTCTGAGGTCTGCGGAGTGTGTGTGGATGCATGTTTGTTATCAGATGGTATGCCCCAGGTGGTGAGTGTGCTATGTGTCCCCAGAGTGTGCGTGTGTGGGGGTTTGTCCTTCTCTGTGTGTGTTTGTGTGCTGCGTGTGGCTTTTGAGGTGTGTTCATGTGTGTGTTTAGGTGTGCTTGGGTATGGGAGGGTAGTCGGGACTGTGGATGGGGAAGAGGCAGGAGGAGGGACTGCTGGAGCTGGGACATTGCTGCCGTGAGTGTGGAGGCCAGAGCCTGATTGGATCTGTGCAGGGCAGACATGTGAATGCCCTCCAGGAATGATAACATTTGTGGAAGATGGGTGATATGCACCTGGAGGACATTCAGCACTGCTGTCTGCCCCACAGAGATCTACCTCAGGATGTCGATGGCCTCCACACGGAGGGTAGCAGGGGAGATAGGGGCAAGGGGTGAGGTGTCCTGCGTGAAGGAGAAGGGTCCCCTGCCATGGGACTGGCCACGGACACTGGGCCTGGGAGCAGATGGGAGGGTGGAGATAGTAGTGGTGATGGTGGACTCTGATGTAGAAGAATCATTCCCTGTCTCCCCCACCACCAGGGAGTCATCACTGGAGCTTGACTTGTCTTCAGATGCTGCAGATTGGGTTGCAGACCTACCCACAGTGTATCTCCCAACTCCCTCAGCACCGATGGATCCCTCCACATCCGACTCCGCACAGGACCCAGACTGGCGAACTGCTCCCCCTACATCTGTTGCACTGTCTCCTATATCAGCTGGTGTTGATGCTGTGAACAAACATTTTTAAGAAACATAAGTCATCTGTATGTACTTGACACAAAGGTAACATCACAGATCCTCACATTGTAAGCAACTACATCATTCTGACTAGTGCTATCATCTTTTTATACATTTACATACATGGAACTTGTCAGTCTGCAAGTTAACCATTGCTCCCTCACACATGATTTTATCTGCAACATTGCGTGTATCAACATCAAATGCCATAACCTCAATATCAACGACTTCACTATGTAGCAGGTGATGCATCGTCTTTTGCACCTGACAGTCTCGTGTCATGGCATACCTGTCTCATCTCCTGCAAGGGAGTTCAGAGCTCTCAATGGGAAAAGGATTCTCACAATTGAATTGAGACATGGTATCCATTCTGCAATCCAGAGTCATCAAATTGGTAACTATTGGCTCTAATGGCACAGGTCAAATGACTTCCTCGTGTAACTTTAAACTTGCGTGATCATTGCATAAGTCATGTCATACAGATAACAGTGATTGTGCTAATTTATCCCAGTCCTGGATCCTCCCTCACTGGCGGCTGCAGTTCTCCATCATCCAATATGAGAGGAATTGCCCTCCTTTTAGGCAGGTTGTGCAGAATGCAGCAAGCTGTGATGATCTTGCGGACCTTCAATGGGGCATATTGGAGGGCTCCTCCTGTGAGTTCTTGGCAGCAGAATCAGGTCTTCAGTAGGTCAAAAGTCCGCTCCACGGCCAGACTGGTTCTACCATGGGCCTCATTAAACGAAACTTCTGCATGGGTGACAGGGTTACAGAGTGATGTCAGCAACCAAGGCTGGTCGGGGTATCCAGAGTCTCCTACATTGAACACAGAAAGGACTTAAGGTGTCTGACAACAGAGCAATATCTGACATACAATCAACACACACCACAACATAAACATACATCACCTACCAGCATGCCAGACATTGTCAGGATGCAGCTGAGACATCAAATGGGGGATGACGCTATTCCTCAGGATGCAGGCATCATTTGATGATCCAGGGAAACATGTGCAGATTTGGGAGATCAACATGTCAGCCAGACATACCACCTCGATATTGATCGAGTGGTAATGTTTGTGGTTTCGTTGTGGTGGGATCAAAGCAACGTGGGTGCTATCAATTGAGCCAATGACATGTGGTATCCGTCCCAACACATAAACTTCCCCCTTGACGTCTCACAAATTTCCAGGTGTCTGGAACTTAATCAACAGGTCCAAGTAATGTAGCAATGCCTCCAACACATCCCGAAGGACATGGCTGAACTTGGTTTGTGACATGGCACCAGATGTTGCCACTGTATACTGGAATGAACCTGCGGCAAAGAAATGTAGGGCTGCCATCTCCTTCACCTTGGGGGTCAGCGCAATAGGATATGTGCGACCAGGCTCCAAATGCGGTGCCAACTGCTCAGGCAACTCCTCAATAATTGGCCTGGTGAACCGGTATTATCTCATGGGATCCCGTTTTTCCATGGTCTGGAGATCTGGAAAGGGCCTATAGACTGGAGGTCATCTGTGATACCTATGTTTGGAGTGTAAACAGAGTTGTTGTCAGATTACAATGTACGAAGCAACATGCATTGAGACCTACTGAATATGAAGTCTGAATACAAATAAAGACACAGAACATTGGAAATATACATTTCTATGAAAAAGGCTGACCCTAGATACATATCACAGCATTAGTACCCTTCCCAGACATGTTACTAAGGTATGGTGACACAGCAATTAAAGTGCTGTACTGTAAAAAGTCTCTTACATACTCCACAACTCTCCACCAAATAAGCCAAGATTTAGGTTTGAAACAACAATTACATGGTTGAAAGGTACCAACAATAGGATCATATAATGCCAGATATGTGGGAGACATGATACACCAGGTGTCTCACAATGAGAATCATGCACACCATTGTCACAGGTTGGACACTGTCATGTTGTCATGTCTGCCAAACACATACAATCACATTCACAGAACATGAACAATATAGGTGTTGCATATATATTACGCCATCATCCACTTAAGTCTGGGACACAAAGATACACTAGTAATTCACATAACAAACACAAGCTGATGTGGCTGCTTAATGTCACTGTATACTCATTCAAAGGTAAATGCTTTCTCCATGACTTCAACACCCAACATTTACAGTCAGACATCTCACAGATTGATTACTGGGTCACAGAGTCCCTAAAAGCAGTGAATATATAAAGAAAACACATGTGTATCCCCAAAAACACATGTGACCAAGCCTAGGAGGGTGAAAGGAGTTTTGTCTAAATGTTGGCATTAGCCTCAATAACAGTGTGTCATGTGCCCCTCAAGGTTAGCTCCTCATGGGAGTGTGAGCTAGTCCACAGTGTCAGCCATTTTGTAAGTACATTTTCATTTTTTTCATTTTATAGACTTTATTTCGATTTTAAAAAAAATCACAAAAGTCAACAGTGCAAACAAAGGGCCTAAAAATCATCTGTAGACATTATATTACACTATTCCAATGCATGTGACTGTGGCTGAATCCTATAGTACACTTTGAAAAAACTATAAATAATTTAATACAACACTAAAACCCACCTATTAGTGGACCAAGAACAGTTCACCTTTAACAAGAGCATCGAACAGTGCATTAAAATTCATGACAAACAAGTGACACAAGTTAAAAGTTAAAAGCAAAAAGAAGGGGGAGAATTACATACGCCTCCCTGCAGACCAGCGAATCACCCACGCCCAGCCCAAAAACTTAGCTAGGGCAATCACATAGGGGCCATCCACTGCAGTTTTTATTAGTCTAAATGCCTCGCTGTGGACCCTGGTCCCCATAGAAACACACGTGGGTTTTAGCCAATATCTCCTCGGGTTGTGATATGCTGGGCATGCAAATAACATATGGCCCACAGATTCATCCTTATCTGGGCAAAAAGGACATTTACTATTGCTGAGGTGCAGGTTAGACCACTAAGAAGTAAAGACCTTGGTGGGTAAAGTACCAACTCTGAACTGATGGAATAATTTACGGTCCCGAGTTGAGGAAATTAAATCCTAGTACTGTTCATATTTAGGTTAGGATTTAATGTATAGGAAGGTGCTTGACAATGTGAGACTGTTGGAGATGTATACTGTCTGGAATAGATACATTTTCACTCTCTATGAGGTGAGCATATTTCCTGGGTGTCTGCTTGTACTGGGTGGGAGTGTTTGCACTGACTTCAAATCCCATCATGCTCTGTCCTCCACACACCTTGTCAGGCAGCCCCAATAGCCCACCTGGAACTATGCAGTCCCTGATAGTTAGTGGAAATGCTATGGCAAGATGGCAGACCCTGAGGCCTGGTGTTTGTGGCACAGGCCCATGATGGTATGTGCCTTCCAGTTCAACACCATGCAGAAGTTAGCCATCTTGCAAGTACACTTTTTCACACTGTCAGGTAGTCATAGGTCCCCATGACCTATTTGGGATGGGTGTGAAGAGGAGTGTTTACTGTCACTGCAACTCCCATCAGGCTTGCACCCTGCCATATACCTTCCCACACAGCTCATACAGCCCACCATAGAGAGTGAAGTCCTGACAATGATTGAAGTATAGATTCAAGTTGTCTGACAGTGCTGCCTATTGTTTGAGTTGACTGCAACTCCAATCAAGACCTTCTGCTCCAGATACCAGTCACCAGTGTCATCCATCTTGCCAGTACTTTTCCACTCACTGTTGGGAAAGCATAGTTCCAGGTGGGCTTGTTGGGCTATCTGAGAGGAGAAGTGTCTGTTGTGACTACAACTCCCATCAGGCCTGTGCCCACACCCACCTCCCCCCCAGCCATCCCAACTAGCCTACCTGTGACTCATCTTTCCTGAGAGTGAGTGAAACTGAGCTGCCAAGATGGCTGACACTGGTGACTGGGGTTTGAAGCACAAAGTCTTGCTGTGAGTTTGTAAGGAGTATGTATATGGTAAGAGTATTATGCATTTTCAATTACATTGCAGGTATGTTGTTTGTCCATATGACATACACATTACAGGCTCATTGACCCTACTATTTCATGTATTAAAATTTATTTCTATACCTCTATCCTTTACAGTGATGTCTAAAGAGGTGTTCTTGTTAACTTTGTTTGAATATGGAGTAGGTACTTACCAGTCTCTGGTGCTTCTGGTGTTCACCGGCGGAAGGATGGCACGTGCCTTCTCCTCTCAGGAAGTGAAGTGCACGGGTGGTACAGGAGGGCAACCACCAGTCTGCTGGCTCTGGGTGTGTTCTCTGGCCAGCAGTTTGTTTACTCTCTTTCGCATCCATTGTGTGCATGCAAGGTGCTTCAGCATCCACCTTGTTGAATATCCTGTCCCACATCCAATTTCTTTGGGAAAAGGGGTTCCCAAATAACTCTACTCTGACTATTTAATCTAAAAGTATTTCCAACTCCTTCTCTGTGAACCTTTGCTGCTTCCTTGGACCATGGTGGGGGTGAGTGTAAATATGGAGGTGAGGGTGAGTGTGAAGGTAAGGGTGAGTGTGAATATGAAAAAGAGTGTGTGTTTGTGAGAATTGTTTTTACAAAATAACGTCTGTGCAAGTTGTGTGGTGGGTCAAGTGTGAGTGTATGAGGCAGAGAGGAGGGCATGTGTGGCAAATCCTGTGAACTCTCAGGAGTGTTGTTAGAGCAAAGTATCACAGTCATGTGTTTGGCATTTATATAGGTGGATTGGTGGGTGTGGCTAATAGTTAGACTTTTTTTCTTTGAATTGTGTATTGCCAATGCTTGTTTATACTGTTTTTGGCAATTTTCACTTCCCATTTGTAACACAAACAGTCACAGTTCAGTAACTGCGTTGGCTGCATCGTCATCTGTTCACGGGCTAAACCAAGTCTGAATCCTGACAGGAATACTATTCTTAGTAGAGAACGGTTTTTTGAAGTTCCTCCTAGTGGATCCGCGTGGCACTTCTACCTTTAGCTCCCACACGGAACTGGGCTTGCCATATATTACTGACCTGGTATTGAATTTGGTCATCATCGAAATTAGTTTTTAACAGGGAGCTTCTGAGTGATTGCCTTTCTCTTGAAGACTCAGATAAAATAGCTTGGCTCTTGTATGTTAAAAACTTCTTGTCTGGCCTAGGTCTGATAAAGTATTACCATAACCCCTTATTGATAACTGAGATTCCCAGGAAAAAATTTAAGAAATTATGTTTGGTACACATGGAATAACTGCGATTGACCATGGAGTCATCCAAAAGTACAGCTCAACATATCTTATTAGTACAAACCACCCTGACCATACAGCCCTATTAGAGCATTGGAATGTTGGGAGCTCCATTGAAGACAATGCAGCTCCAGAGATCTTTATTCAATGGTAAAGGCCCTCCTATCTGAGTGTTCTAAACTCCACAAGCTGCCAAGAGCAATCCATTCTATTGTTTAAAATCACAGTTAGCTCAACAGTAAAGCCAAGGTGAAGAGCAGAGCAGTAGCAATGGCAAATCCTCTAAGATATGTACAGTTTTGTGAAAAGCCTCAACAAATATCTTTCAATTTATTTGGACACCTTTCCATTGATGAATGGGTAAATAAATCTGCTGGAGTTCAAATGGAGAAGACTGGAAAACGTCACCAAAGCTTTGCTGCACATGAACTGGATATACTTGAACAGCAGAGGGCTGAAACCAGCACTAGAACAGCAACAAAATGGGCGACTCAAATATTCAGAGACTGGTTAGTAGAAAATGGGTATCAGCCGGACTTTGAGATGAAACCACTGCCTGAACTCTGTAGCCTTCTGAGACATTTTTATGCAGAGGTAAGAAATGCTAAGGGGGAATGTTACAGTAATCAAAGCCTTATATCAGCTAGGGCTGGACTAAATAGACAAATTAATAATCCTCCTTTTAGCAGAGCTGTTAATATCATGCATGATGCTGTATTTGCACCCGCTAACAATGTGTTAGTAACAATTTTAAAAAAACAACGTAGAGAAGGCAGAGATATCAGTATAAGAAAAGAATTTATCTCAGCACAGGACTTGTCGTTGATAAAACACTGTGGTTTCTTGAAATGTGATGAACCTATTTCACTGCAGTACAAAGTTTTTTTTGATACCCAACTACACCTTGCAAGACGTGGCAGGGAAGGATTACGGGAGTTGCCTAAAAATGCTTTCACCTTCCAAATAGATTAAAACAACCAAGAGTATGCAACCTTAACTTTTAACGAACAAACAAAAAACCACAAAGAAATAGATGAGAAATTAAGATACCAAAACAGAGGTCGCATCTATGCCCAGCCAGACAATGATATGTGTCCTGTGAAATCGTTGAAATTTTATATTTCAAAATTGCCCAGAGATTGCACATACTTCTATGTTCAACCAATGAAACTTACTGTGGAGGATGCTGCATGTGCTACTGTTTGGTATTTCAAAAAGCCACTAGGAAAAAACACAATTGGAGGACTTATGAAAGAAATCAGCAGAAAAGCAAGTTTAAGTCGCATTTACACAAACCATTGTCTGCGCGCTACAGCTGTTCAATTGCTTGCAGATAATGGTCTAGAAGCTCAACAGATTATGGCAGTCACTGGCCACAAAAGCGAAACCAGTGTACAGAGTTACTGGAAAGCTTCATCTGAAGATCGAAATATATGGTCCACTGTACTAGCAAATGCAGGTGACAATACCAAGAAAAAAATATCTGACAAAAACATAATTGGGCCTGAAACTTGTGCAGAAATAGAAGGCAATCCTTCTTTGAAGATGCCAGGGAGCAGAGCAGATCACAATAAGGAAAAAATTATTAAAGATGTTTTTTCTCACTGTAACATCACATTTAATGGCAATGTACAATTTGTAATGAAATGAAACCTTATAATTGAAAACTTTCTGTAACAAATTATTTCTAATGGTTGTCATGCTCTGCAAAGTTCCTTCTTTTCCAAAAGTATTAGTGTGCATGTATAACTCCTAAATTTGAAACTTGTTATTCCATGATTTAGTACTGAAATTGTAGTACAAGGTGATGTTAATGGTGTAATAATTAATATTTTTTCACAAACTTAACGGTCTGTTGTTTTTTATTCTCCTTATTTGAATACAGTTTTATATAGCGCAAACTAGACCCAAAAATATCAGGTATCAGAGTGCTTTACATGTGCACCAGTTTCTTTTACAGATAGACACATTCATTGTTGTAAGACACAGGGAGTTTAAGTGATTTGCCCAGAATCACAGGATGCTGAGCGTCGTTGCAGAGATTTGAACCCTCCCTTAGCCAGCTCAGTTGCCATTATGGTAATATACAGGTTCAATGTCTTCTTTTGCCAAATGCCCCTCAGTATTTTAAACCTCCAGTCTACTTTCCAAATTCAACATTAAGTTTAAATTGTTTCACAGTTGGATATGTAGGTCAGGCATAGGGCTTGTTATGTAGCCTAATGTCACACATTCCCCTTTAAATTCAAAATATAAATACATTCAAATATACAGTTTCTAAGAGACTGCCAACACACGTATTGTTTTTCATCTAAATCTAAAACTGTGTTTAAACAAATATGCAGCCTGGGAAGGTCTGTGACACATTTAAAATTATTTAAATAATTCGATGCACATTTCAAACCGCCTTTTTGGGTGGTGGCATGATGTTTTCACTGACGAGAGCACAAGTTATAAATTAGGCATTTATTCTGTAATTACCTTCCATGTGCGTTGTATCTTCTGCAGCTCAAGAATACTGCACTTAAAGATTGGCAAAGCCCCTTCTGACAAAAAACGAAAGTAAAACTGGCACTCTTTCTAGCTTCCGGAATAAGGGTTGGGCTCTTCCTTTTTTTTCTTCGTAGCAGGCGCATGCGCATGCGCAAAATAATCAACAAATCCCGTCATTTAAAACGTTGAAAAAACCTTTCATATGCCTGGCATTTTTGACGTCGATTTAATGAATGCCCTGTCATTGCCGTTTCTGCTCCACAACATGGCGTCAATACATCACTTGGATCACAGAGGGAGAGAACATGGCGTCAGTTGAAAGGTAGGTTTGAGTCATTATCCTGCACGCGCGCACGATGTGCAGACCTAGCTGTTGCCGTTTTAAAATTACGTGTCAGGTAATGCCGACCACGGGCCAATGCTCTAATAGCCTTATAGCCCGCCGTAGCGGGCTATACCGGCTGTTAAAGGCCCCCTAGCTAGTTAAAGGCCCTCGCCTTCGGCTCGGGCCTTTAACGATCCAGCGGGCCTTTAACAGCCGGTATAGCCCGCTACGGTGGGCTATAAGGCTATATTAAACCTTTAAATTGAATGGATACGACAGGTGTGTGCTCACTCGACTTAGAATGAACATATTCCATCGCTTGGTCACATTTCCTAAACTTAATGACTGGTCACACTTGCTGACTCTCTGTCCTTGTGACGGAGTGTCTACACAGTCTAAACTCCATGTGGTTATGTTTTGTAGATTTTAGCAGGAACTAAGGAAGCAGTGGGTCACACCAATACTAAAGACCTTGGGTTTGCGACAATGTCGTCCTGCTTTCCTGGCAATTCTATATATGGAATCATAGTGCTTTGCAAAGAATATGGCTATATTCTTGAAACTTATGAAAAAATGAGCCCAAGGTTTGGGTTCGTAGACCTCTCTCGTGTTGTGACCAAATGCAAAATAATATTTGATGTGGTCAGAAAAAAAGAAAAATATCTTTTTTAGAGTCCCCTCACTCACCGGAGTTTCCTCACGGTGACATGCTTCATCATTGGGGCCATCCCAGTTCTCTACGAAAAGGGGCATGCTGCGACTTGCGAATTACGTAGGAGCACTGTAAAGTGAAGGACTATGTGTGGTGCAAAAAAGGGTGTGGTGGAGTGGGTGAATGAGTGAATTAAAAATACCGTGCTAGTGGGCCTCAATGTTTTATTCTGCTCCTAGGTTGGTATATTAAAAGTGGGGTTATACTGTGGACCGACCAATTATGGAGGCAGGCTCAGTATCTGGTCAACATGTTTCACGCTACCCCTAGCGTTTCTTCAGGACCTTACAGGGTCCAGCCCTGTAATTTCCACTCCTAATTCCTAATTAGGTTGTGATTATTAATAAATAAGTTAATGCTGTCCGCTGTTCAATTTATAAACGTGCGAGGTACAGACATTCATACGTGATTCACTTACTGACGTATGTATATGTTCACTGGCGAACCTGTAAAATGAAATAGACACATTAAATAGACACCTTTTCTCTTCTCTTTAGGAGATCAGGGACTACGTAAGTCCTTCAGGCTGCACAAATCAATACATATACGTGTATATGCATGCTGTATGTGGTGCATGTTGCCCCATACTGGCGCGTGCAGGCTTTCCGGTCTAGCATATCGTGAGCATAGAACACGTGCTTGTATATACATAGACAGACATAAAAACTAGCTGTGACACAAACGTGAGACACACTACAAAAAACACTCAATAAAGGATTGAAGAACGTCGATAATTACATATGAGGGTGCTGAATCGCACTTCATGGTCTCTGGGAGGGGCGGTGTTGCTTCGGTGGAAGCAATGCTGTAAAAGTCATATGTTAAACCCACGGGCCGTTGTAAGAGAAAAGCACACGATTAAAAAATACCAGAGCGGAAAAATGTATATTCGCTCGTGATCTTTCTGAAGGTTTAATCACTTACTTCCTGTCTGGCAACACCGTGCGGGATTACCTGTCTGATTCCCTCTCGGACCGCATCTTAGAATGCGCGTCGTCTGGATCTCTTTTGTTTGTATGCATTTCCGGGTTCGCCTAACAGAAGGCTAGACCGTGTGCATGAGTCGGCCATCTTGGGAGGATGTAATTGCGCTAAACGCGGAAGTGATTTATCCGTAGCGCTTAGTAGATCGATTCTTATTGAAGAAAAAGAGGGTACAAGTCTCTATGTACAATTGGTGTCGGAGAGGGTTATTTATTTAGAAACCTGTTAGGTTTTTTAAGGATTTAAATAATAATCGTAAAAAACGTAAAAAAAGGGGTGTTACATTGGAAACATGGTGATTTTAATATTTAAATTAAATTGAATTTTGAGTTCATGCTAGGTGTGGTCATTCGAAAAAATGGAGTTAATTGAACATTAAGTTCACTATGGTCTGGAACATAGATGTCTGCCCGAAAGGGTCGGAAAAAGGTTTGTTTTGAGGGCTTTTGGATCTTGACAGACATTTTAGGGGTTAAATGCCCCCCATGGTATGTCATCGTTCAACCCATGGACATCTGTTTGGAGTTTGAACACCCAGCGTTGTTCATGTTCATGCAGAATTCTTTCTTGGTTTTCTTTGTCTTTGACACATTCCAAAACTACCCATCTGAGATCATTTGGTGTGTGACCCTTTTCGATGAAATGGTTGGTCATGCGTGTGGTAGACCTTTTACACCGAATATTACTTCTGTGTTCCACTATTCGGGTACTTACTTTCCTCGAGGTCATTCCGACGTAGTGTAAATTGCAAGTGCAGGTGATCAGATACACTACTCCACTGGTATTACAATTCGAAAAATTCCTGAGTTCCCATTTCATGTCGTTGTTGAATGTTATCGACTGCGGGAATCATACCCAACAGGTTTTTTGTTCACAAATCCTGTTCCTAGCGACATAATCTGACACGCACGACCATTTCACATTTATATAGAGGATAGGAACATCAGGAACCATGGCGGAGATCACAGGTCTCTCCTTTTCGGAAGAAGAGGTGGAGCGAGTTATGGCCTCAATATTACCACACACTGGGGCCCCTAACAGAAACAGTGGGGATGCAAGCCAATGTTGGGATGAACTAACTGAAGTAAAGAGAACACAAATAAAGACCCTGGTTCATGGAGTGATGATGGCCGAATATCTTAAAATTAACACTGCACCAAGAGGTCTCATAGTAAGGAATGAACCCTTCATATTCCAAACAGACAAGCAGTTCAAAAAAGATTGGTCATTGATATCATGGCACTGTACCAGAGATTGGTTAGTGCTAATAATCAAAACAGCGGCACGCCTGTCAGATACATTAAAAGAAGAAATACACACCCTGGAAATACGCCTTAAATCATATCAATCTCCTGCAGATATCAAAAAAAGACTTGATGAACTTAACAAGACTATGACAGAGTTCGAAATTGGACTTAAGGATAGCAAGTACATCAAACTGGAAAAAGACCGAAAAGCTTTCTCACATGAAAAGGTGTATCCATATACACGAGATGACTACAAACAAAGCAATAGAAATCCAGGATATAACACCGACACCGACGGATCTGACAGTGGATCCGACAGCTCAAGTTCTCCAAACTACTACAACCCTATGAATAGGAAGCAGAGAAGAGGCAGAGGAAATGCGGGTCGCAATCGAGGGAACCAACCACAAATGTGGCCCACCTACCAAACACCGTTTGGTCCGCCACCATTCTTCTATGGACCCCAGCAGTTCCCCCCTATGTACCCTCAACAACCGTTCCAGCATTGGAACCCGAACCAAGGAAATCAAAGTCGTCCTTTTTTAGGAAGGGGCCAACAGACCCAAAGAACAAAAAACAAAACAACCCAACAAGTACAATGGGCACAACCTTTGGAAACAACAGGGAGACACACATGCAGCAAGGGCCCGCCCGAAGCGACAACGAGCAGCCACCAGATCTAGTGGTCAATCTTCCTCAATAACTTTGTCCGATAACCAAATCAATGTACTTAATAAAGGGTTAGGTTTTGTTCCAACCCCCCAAACTGACAAATGTAAACTATGTTGCGAATTCAAAGAATTCCT
Source organism: Lissotriton helveticus (assembly GCF_964261635.1). Classification (NCBI taxonomy): domain Eukaryota; kingdom Metazoa; phylum Chordata; class Amphibia; order Caudata; family Salamandridae; genus Lissotriton; species Lissotriton helveticus. The sequence goes on along the minus strand of NC_136069.1, from coordinate 1,569,110,578 downwards.
TAGGAAATTAAAACTTCAAGTTTTTTTCAAAGACAAGGAGCCTATCACATCTAACCAAACGGACACAGGTCTAAAGAGAAAATCAACTTTTGTCCCACCTCCCCACAGCCTACCGGTTGAACTACTGGCTTTTGAAAAAGCCATCATGAGAGATGTGAAAGATCTAGACCCAAACTCGGTCAGAGTGTTCAAAAACACTAGCAACATGGAACTACAAGCGATTCAGGAACTTTCCAAGAATAATGCAATAACTATAAAACCAGCCGATAAAGGCGGGGCTATTGTGATACAAAATTCAGATGATTACAGACAGGAATGTCTAAAACTCCTCGCAGATACCAGAAATTACGCTAGCATCAAAGAGGATCCCACAGAGCGCCTGAGGATCTGTATAGCTCAGCTGATTGAAGAAAGCCTAGTCAACGACTGGATGGACAAAAAGGAATCTGAATTCTTGGTCAACACAAAACCAACAACCCCATACTTTTACACGATCCCAAAAATCCACAAACGACTTGAGAAACCACCTGGAAGACCCATAGTCTCTAGAATAGGGTCTATTTTGGAACCCCTCTCGAAGTACGCGGATGCGTTTCTTCAACCAATTGTTCAGAAAACTGAAACCTACTTAAAAGACACAAAGGACGTGCTGTGCTTACTAAAAGATAAGAGTTTCGACCCCACATCTAGCATCTTAATAAGTCTAGATGTGGAGAGTTTGTACACTAGCTTACCACACAAAGAGACATTGGAAATCTTAGAGGAGGTACTCTTTGAAGAACATTGGAAGTACCACACACCAAGGCACGTAGTCCTTGAGTGTTGCCGTCTAGCTCTTACAGAGAACTTCTTCCGTTTTGAGGAGACACTATACCGCCAACAACACGGAACCAGCATGGGCAGCACATTTGCGCCGAGCATAGCCTGTCTGTACGTACACTACCTAGAAAAGAAAAAAATCCTCGCTTTGGAAAATCCGTACATTAACCACATAAAGTTGTGGAAACGCTATATCGACGATATTCTGTTGCTATGGGAAGGCGATGAAGAAGTGGCTCATACTTTCTGCAGGTGGTTGAATGAACAAGACCCATTGCTGAAATTTACCAACACGATGAGTACATCCCACTTGGTGTTTCTGGATCTAAACATCTGGGCCAAAGATGGGATGCTGACTACAACGACACATTACAAACCAACCTCTAGAAACTGCTTATTAACTTACAACAGTTTTCACCCGAGACACCTCAAACAGAATCTGCCATTTGGACAGTTTTTACGGTTGAGACGCAACTGTTCAAATAAACTGGATTATCACATACAAGCGGAAGAGTTGAGTAAGAAATTGAAACAATGTGACTACCCGGAGACAGTGATCCGCCAGGCCTAAAAGAGGGCTAGTAATAACAACAGAGATGCCCTTCTGGAACCCAAAATTAAGGATGCTGCTATTACTGAGAGACCAATTTGTATCACCACTTTTGACAAAGTTACTAGCCAGATCACAAAAATTATCAAGAAACACTGGCCAATACTGAATAGTGGAGAGCTCGACATCCCAAAACCGATGTTTAGCCATCGCAGAGGAATGAACTTGAAAAACTATCTGGTTCACACGCGACCAAAACCAATTGACAACACTAACAGAATGAAATCTCTCCCTAGCGGTCACTACCCGTGTAACAACTGTAGTGTCTGTCACTTGACGTCAGTAACCAAAGTGATAACATTCAACAACGACATGAAATGGGAACTCAGGAATTTTTCGAATTGTAATACCAGTGGAGTAGTGTATCTGATCACCTGCACTTGCAATTTACACTACGTCGGAATGACCTCGAGGAAAGTAAGTACCCGAATAGTGGAACACAGAAGTAATATTCGGTGTAAAAGGTCTACCACACGCATGACCAACCATTTCATCGAAAAGGGTCACACACCAAATGATCTCAGATGGGTAGTTTTGGAATGTGTCAAAGACAAAGAAAACCAAGAAAGAATTCTGCATGAACATGAACAACGCTGGGTGTTCAAACTCCAAACAGATGTCCATGGGTTGAACGATGACATACCATGGGGGGCATTTAACCCCTAAAATGTCTGTCAAGATCCAAAAGCCCTCAAAACAAACCTTTTTCCGACCCTTTCGGGCAGACATCTATGTTCCAGACCATAGTGAACTTAATGTTCAATTAACTCCATTTTTTCGAATGACCACACCTAGCATGAACTCAAAATTCAATTTAATTTAAATATTAAAATCACCATGTTTCCAATGTAACACCCCTTTTTTACGTTTTTTACGATTATTATTTAAATCCTTAAAAAACCTAACAGGTTTCTAAATAAATAACCCTCTCCGACACCAATTGTACATAGAGACTTGTACCCTCTTTTTCTTCAATAAGAATCGATCTACTAAGCGCTACGGATAAATCACTTCCGCGTTTAGCGCAATTACATCCTCCCAAGATGGCCGACTCATGCACACGGTCTAGCCTTCTGTTAGGCGAACCCGGAAATGCATACAAACAAAAGAGATCCAGACGACGCGCATTCTAAGATGCGGTCCGAGAGGGAATCAGACAGGTAATTCCGCACGGTGTTGCCAGACAGGAAGTAAGTGATTAAACCTTCAGAAAGATCACGAGCGAATATACATTTTTCCGCTCTGGTATTTTTTAATCGTGTGCTTTTCTCTTACAACGGCCCGTGGGTTTAACATATGACTTTTACAGCATTGCTTCCACCGAAGCAACACCGCCCCTCCCAGAGACCATGAAGTGCGATTCAGCACCCTCATATGTAATTATCGACGTTCTTCAATCCTTTATTGAGTGTTTTTTGTAGTGTGTCTCACGTTTGTGTCACAGCTAGTTTTTATGTCTGTCTATGTATATACAAGCACGTGTTCTATGCTCACGATATGCTAGACCGGAAAGCCTGCACGCGCCAGTATGGGGCAACATGCACCACATACAGCATGCATATACACGTATATGTATTGATTTGTGCAGCCTGAAGGACTTACGTAGTCCCTGATCTCCTAAAGAGAAGGGAAAAGGTGTCTATTTAATGTGTCTATTTCATTTTACAGGTTCTCCAGTGAACATATACATACGTCAGTAAGTGTATCACGTATGAATGTCTGTACCTCGCACGTTTATAAATTGAACAGCGGACAGCATTAACTTATTTATTAATAATCACAACCTAATTAGGAATTAGGAGTGGAAATTAGAGGGCTGGACCCTTTAAGGTCCTGAAGAAACGCTAGGGGTAGCGTGAAACATGTTGACCAGATACTGAGCCTGCCTCCATAATTGGTCGGTCCACAGTATAACCCCACTTTTAATATACCAACCTAGGAGCAGAATAAAACATTGAGGCCCACTAGCACGGTATTTTTAATTCACTCATTCACCAACTCCACCACACCCTTTTTTGCACCACACATAGTCCTTCACTTTACAGTGCTCCTATGTAATTCGCAAGTCGCAGCACGCCCCTTTTCGTAGAGAACTGGGATGGCCCCAATGATGAAGCATGTCACCGTGAGGAAACTCCGGTCAGTGAGGGGACTCTAAAAAAGATATTTTTCTTTTTTTCTGACCACATCAAATATTATTTTGCATTTGGTCACAACACGAGAGAGGTCTACGAACCCAAACCTTGGGCTCATTTTTTCATAAGTTGCTTCAGGAGGACGACCGGCTCTCATGTACCTCCTTTTCCCTCTAATTTGTATATATTCTTGAAACTCTGCATAAAACATAGACCAAACCTAGAACAGGAGCACTGAAGTAATTATTGTGTAACATTCTTTATGACACTCTTCTGTATTCTAATGTAATTGTCATGTTCTACCCATTTTGAGCTTGCACTTTTGCACATTTGGGCTGCTACGCTTAGTAACTTGTAAATATTAACCTTGTTCTCAAACTTATTTATTATAATCAAAAAATGTAATTGTTTCTGTATTTTAACACTATTTTTTAAACAATGAATTTTATGGTTTTTGTATTCTTAAAATCCAAATAAAGGGAATTTGATTGATTCATATTCTTCAGCTTGTTTCCGGATGATTCAGTCATACAGATTGCATTCCGAATGACTCGGTGGGATTTAACATGCATTGCATCGTGATCCATTGTTCGGGCAGCTCGCGGTCTAGTCATTCGGAAAGTCTTCCGGAACCAATTCGGTAGGAATTCTTTCCTGACAAGATCGTCATCGGCCCCTTACTATTTAAAATTTGCATTGACCCGTTCCAGTGGATTCCAACTATTCACAACCACCTTCTTCAGGATGAGTACATGTCTCCCATCATTAAAAACGTTGTATCTATATTAAAACATAAAACATGAAAACAATGATAAAATAAATATGTTCATATACAAATACCCATACATTTCCTTGCCCCAATACATTAAGCTAATATCTTAACCCCTCTTCCAAGACATCTCTAACTGGTACCACATCTTAGTATTCTGGGGTTTTCATGTACACCTTATAACCCAATTTCACATCTTCATTCTTATACTCATACACTCTTTTTATATATATTGCTTTCATGATTATATAGGGTCGCTCATGGTGTATATTAATATTAGGGTAAAGGTATCAATATCTACCTCTTCTGATTCTGTACAGAACAGGTCTACAACCCTTCCCTTTAAAAAGTGTTAGATGTGCTTTATAGACTCACTTCTTAATGTAATATGATTGAAGCTCAAACATTTTTCATTCCTTTATCTTCCCATGTGATCCCATGTTACTGTGGACCGATAACATTTCTGCAATATAAGAAAGGAATGAATTTCTCAAAGTGTTCCCTTGGAATACGAACCTCCTCCTAATCGCAATGGTGATTGCCCATCCTTTTTTTAGGTCGACCTCTGCCAATGCGCTTGCGCATTGTAGATGTCGATCTAATGTAGGCAAAACAAAGTCTTGAAACCAGCGAGGATTGTCTCCAATGCCTGTGAGGCACTCAAGCGCGACGCTTCCCCAGCGCGCGCTTGAGCTCACTTCTCAATCACACCCCATATGGTCGTTCCCTCCCACTCGCTCGCACATCAAAGGCTGCTGCTCCCCCCCCACAGCAATGCAGAGAGCTTGTTTTTAGAGTGCTTTGTTAGCACGTCTGTATAAAGCCAGACGCTGGCTGGCTGCGCAGCTCATATTTCACTCTGCCTCTCTCCTCACTGTAATTCCTGGATCAACTCTTGAATTTCTGAATTTTTTTTCCTTTTTTTCCTCCTTATTCTTTGCTTCATTCCCTTGTCCGTCTCTAGTTCATTGGCTCCACGCTCTCTCTCCATTTAAATGCCCTCTCCACCTCTATCAGTCTGTGTTTCCTTATGTTTCCTCGCCTTCTGAAGCCCCTATCTTTCATTTAAATATTATCATTGTATCCTCTTCCCGTTGTTAGGGAAATAACACAGGCTCCTGCTTTAATCTCTCAAACGACACATGACAAAGAAATGTGTACTATCCGATTGAAACATCAGAAATAAAGTATTTTTAAAGCTGATCTTTTTCATCAGCTCTCTTCATTCTGATACAATTGAAAACAACCGCATTAGTAAACTTCCCTTCCAGGACTCGTGCTGTGGCAACGTCATCACCGACAGTTCTTAAACGCCTCTTTTAGCTTTGGATTTGCTGTCTGTGTTGTAGATGACAGGGAATAAAAGGCAGTGAGTCACTTTCATGCACTTTGGCGCAGTCACTAACTAGGGCACAACAGTCAGATGATGAGATAGGCGAGTACGGAATTCCATTTCAACGCGTCATATCTAGTGATACTTTTTAATGTCCCTGAACTATGGCATTCCAGTCTACTAATCCCAAAGAATTGCAAATATATCTAGTTGCAGCAGGACCTTCTGGTTTCTGGGCGTCCCACTGACACGAATGGTGCCTGCTGTTCACAGCCCCTTTTCTCCGTCCTGCCCATGTTGTGCATGCTTACATTTCACATGCTTTACTTAATTTTGTTTTTAACAGAAGACCGCTCCGCCTCAGGACTTGGACATGCTGCAATGCTGAGCTCATTATCTCCCCACCCCGTCCTTGCATAAATATGGCAGCCGTCCGCTGTTTGGATCAGCATACCAGCGAGGCAGCTAATAACTTCACCCCCCCCCCTCCCTTTCCCGGCATGTACAACTGCATTAGTAAACTTCCCTTCCAGGACTCGTACTGTGGCGACGTCATCACCGACAGTTCTTAAATGCCTCTTTTAGCTTTGGATTTGCTGTCTGTGTTGTAGATGGCAGGGAATAAAAGGCAGTGAGTCACTTTCATGCACTTTGGCACAGTCACTAGCTAGGTCACAACAGTCGGATGATGAGATAAGCGAGGTACGGAATTCCTTTTTAACGCGTCATATCTAGTGATACTTTTTTATGTCCCTGAACCATGGCATTCCAGTCTACTAATCCCAAAGAATTGCAAATATATTTAGTTGCAGCAGGACCTTCCGGTTTCTGGGCGTCCCACTGACATGAATGGTGCCTGCTGCTCACAGCCCCTTATCTCCGTCCTGCCCATGTTGTGCATGCTTACATTTCACATGCTTTACTTAATTTTGTTTTTAACAGAAGACCGCTCCGCCTCAGGGCCGTCCTTGCATAAATGTGGCAGCCGTCCGAAAAAAGATATAATTATGTGCTGCTCTAATTAAGACGTTCACTACTAACGTCTTAATTGTAGCAGTGCATAGCTATAGTCTTACTTTCTCCTAACTTTCACTGGGCATTACAGCATCGCAGATTGCTGGCTGCATAGGGCCCAGATGCAGTATTTTTTATTTTAAACTTTGAAATCTCTAGTAATCGTTATTTATAACTGGACGATCTTAAACCTCCATATATTTGTATCTATTAAAGACAAATGGGCCACTGGGTGCACTGTCATAAACACATCCCCTCCACCCCCCCCACACACACTACCCCACACACACAACCCCTCCACACACACAACCCCTCCACAGACAACCCCCCACACAACCCCACACACACAACCCCAAACACACACACAACCCCACACACATCCCCACGCACACACAACCACACACACACACACAAGCACACACAACCACACTCAACAACACACACAACCCCACAACCACACCCACAACACACACACAACCCCAAACACAACACACAACCCCAAACACAACACACACAACCCCACACACACACAAACCCCCACACACACAGACCCACACACACAACTCCACACACACAACCCCACACACACACAACCACACCCTCACACAACCACACACACACAACCACAACCACATACACAACCACACACACAACCACACACAAACACACACAACCACAACCATCTATCTATCTATCTATCTATCTATCTATCTATCTATCTATCTATCTATCTATCTATCTATCTGTCGCACTCACTCTATCTCTCTATCGCCCTCACTCTATCGTCCTCACTCTATCTATTGCCGTCAGTCTATCTATCTATCGCCCTCACTCTATCTATCTTTCGCCCTCACTCTATCTATCGCCCTCCCTCTATCTATCGCCTCCCTCTATCGCCCTCACTCTATCTATCTATTGCACTCACTCTATCTATCGCATCACCACAGCATCACTCACCACCACCACAGCATCACTCAGCACCACCACAGCATCACTCAGCACCACCACATCACCACTCAGCGCCACCACAGCATCACTCAGCGCAATACCAGCATCACTCAGCACCACCACAGCATCACTCTGCACCACCACAGCATCACTCAGCACCACCACATTATCACTCAGCACTACCACAGCACCACTCAGCACCACCACAGCACCACTCAGCACCACCACATTATCACTCAGCACCAACACATTATCACTCAGCACCACCATAGCACCACTCCTCGCCACCACAGCATCACTCAGCACCACCACAACATCACTCAGCACCACCACAACATCACTCAGCACCACCACAGCACCACCACAACACCACTCAGCACCAAAACAGTATCACTCAGCACCACCACAGCACCACTCAGCACTACCACAGCACCAGTCGGCACCGCAACAGCACCACTCAGCACCACCCCAGCATCACTCAGCGCCACCCCAGCATCACTCAGCGCCACCACAGCATCACTCAGCACCACAACAGCATCACTCAGCACCACAACAGCATCACTCAGCACCACCATAGCACCACTCAGCACCACCACAGCACCACCACAGCATCACTCAGCACCACCACAGCATCGCTCAGCACCACTACAGCATCACTCAGCACCACCACAGCATCACTCAGGGACACCACAGCATCACTATGCGCTACCTCAGCATCAATATGCGGCACCAAAGCATCACTCAGGGCCTCCACAGCATCACTCAGGGCCTCCACAGCATCACTCAGGGCCTTCACAGCTTCACTCACGGCCTCCACAGCATCACTCATGGCCTCCACAGCATCACTCAGGGCCACCACAGCATCACTCAGCGGCACCACAACATCACTATGCGCTACCGCGGCATCACTGAACGCCACAGCATCACTCGTCGCCACCACAACATCACTCCGCGCGATCACAGCATCAATCAGTGCAACCATTCAACAACAACTGGTTCAAATATGTTTTCTCAATGTTTCAAGCTTTATTACAAATGTCACAAAAAGATGTTAATATTACACTTCTGTTCTTGGATTTTCGTCACAATAAAATACACTGAACATATTCTTCACCAAAATTATTTACAAAAGTTTAAGCTATTGCCATTATAAATTAAAATCACTTTTATTTAAGTATTAATAAATGAAAAAAATTAAAAGCCATTGTTATTTGTAATAGCAATACATCTAAGTCACATAAATACACAACATGTCGCATTACAAATGCTATAGGTGTCACATTTGCGAAAGTTAAAACTATTGGCATTGTAAATGACAAAGCTATTAATTTAGCTATTTTCAAAACCAACACATAAATAAAAAAAGTTGTCATTTACAGGACCAATAGCTCTAACTTTCCTAATGCGAGACCTATTGCATTGCAAATGCTTGTCCTACCTTCTGTTGGTCTATAACTTGGTCGATGAAATTGTTTGTTAATATGCGGGGTGCAAACAATATCAATTTTTTCTCCTTTTATTCAGGAAGTGTATTGCCCTATCTTGAGCTTTACTCTTGTTCTTCACTCTTTACTGGTGTAATTGGTATCGTTTCTAAATCAGTGTTGTTCCTAATAAATAAAAAGCACATATACCTTATAATAAATCAGTGTGTGTCAAATATACCTCTCTCCGCAGTTGCACAGTAATAGATTCTTTATAATAAGGGCAACCCTCGGTTAGTGTAATTACCCAAGATGTCTTATTCCATTAGATCTAATGCAGTCACTTCACTAATTAGTCTCAAACTTATCTGTTTGTACTTAATTTAAATTATAATTGATTTTACATTTTTAAAAGCTATCCATCTCACAAAATTATGTATGATCCACCTGTTTTCTAACTGCATTCATACAGGCCAAAACTAAATAAATAAGGGAATTTTATCTTCCTTATTGCACGACTTTTAATGTCACTTCAAGAAATAATTTTCTCCATATATATATATTCAACTTTTCCATTTTTTTATTTAAAGTATCATCCATAGCAGAGAAATATTTATATATATGGATGAATCGTTTTCTACTCCCCAATCATTCACACAAAACTTATTTATTGTTTATTATTAAAAAGAGAGTGGAAATATCGTATTCCTCCTTACTTAAAAGCTGCTACATATTGCCAATGTGTAGTTTCTCATTTAGTATCTTATCCGATGAACTATACGCATACTACCCTAAATCATTACCATTATCGTCCCACCATTTGGCAATATTTCCCTTTCTCTCATCAAAAGTGAGAGGAAGGGATTCGTCGAATACTTCTTACCTGACAGGTATCAGGGCGTGTTCAAACTCCTCACCCCATTTCTATATACAATTCTATGTCAGGACAGGAGGCTCCGATTATGCTTTCTCATTTCTTTATTAGAAATGCACAGCAGCCAATAAAACAGTAAAAAACTACAGTACCCATGAACACCAGGGTAACAACTATAGAGACCACAGTATAAAAGGTCCTATAGATAGTCTCTCTTCCTCTTTTTTTGCTGCTCCACAGACAGTTAAGTGCTTTTTGTCTATTACTACTTTAATGAATATTGTTTGTCTGTTCATACTTTATTGTATATTGCTATGCTGTACCTTGTATAATGTTGTTTGCTTAGCGCTTACACTTGCGCTTCTCGTCGCGTCTTTCATGTGCTTTGTTGCTCTTGGACGGCTCGTATTTTGCTGCCGTGTTGATTATTCTGCCGCTTCGGTGTGCACTTGTGCAGGGAGCGTGGGCACACCTCCCTCTTGACCGGGCGCTTGTTGCCCGCGTCTCTGTTGTCTTGTGGAATGGGAGACCGGGTTTGGGAGACTCTCGCGCTGTGCGCGAGCTCTTCTCTTCGTCCCGAGGCGGCCGTTACCGCGCATGCGCAGCGGCCATTTCCCGACTTGGTTACTGTGTTTACACAGCGCCGGAAGTGTTGCAGGTCATCTTTGTAACGGCATAGCCCACAGCCTCAGGACATAACCCCTTTGACGCCTCTTGCTCTCATGATAGCATTTGGCTGTAAAATAAGCATAGGCATTGCCTAGAGTGCGTTTTTTCTTTGGCAGCAAGCACTCCCTCCACATTTAATTCATTATTGTGCAGGTTTTGCCTGTATTGCTGGCTTGCTGTGGGGTTTTTGTCACTCCCCCTGAATTGTGCCTTTGGCCACGCATATTTTAGTCATCTTGTGGGCTTACATTTACACATTGTGTAACTATGGAGGATTATTGCGATGACGATGAATGCTACTATGATGCAGATGCCTCTGGCTCTTTGGAGCATGATTTAGTGGAGGCTTTAGACCAAGGTGTGCAGCGCTCTGTGAATACGGCGCTTGTGCATGCCATATACCCTTTGAAGCATCATTTGACTCAATATGCTCAACAGCAGGGTTGGTTGCCTGCTGCACGTAAGTCCTCTAAGTCCCCTGTCAATCCTCACAGGTCGGATTTTCAGAAGTTGGCTAAGAGTTTGGCATCTGGTAAATCCACATCCGCTGTGGGTGTGTCGTCAGTTGCCCCTCCTCCTACTGACACGGAGGACACTCATTCTTCTACGTCTTCTGATCATGATAACCCTCCCCCTAGGAAGAAGGTCTGTAAAGAACATTTTGTGGATGCCCCCACTCACCCTCCTGTGTTAACTTTTGATCCTACAGATATTATTCATCCCCATTCCACCTCCTGGCTTCCCTCCCCTGCGGTTGCGGAGTAAGTCCAGGCGCACATCCGCCAGCCTTTTGAGAAGGATGTTAGGGCACGCCTATGGTCCGAATGCCCTCGGCCGGATCTTGCCGATCATTTGGCGGAAACTCCTGAGGTTGACTCCACGATGGTCACCTATCTCAGGAAGTACGCCAAAGATCCGAAGAAGGGTCTGGACAGATCTTGGCATTCCTGTCAAGACAAGGTGCTTGAATTATTGGGTCCTCTCACGAAGATTCTTGATCTTGGTTTCCAGGATAAAGAATCTGCGGCTCTTGTGGACCCGGATTAGCTTATTGAATGGGCGCAAAAGGCTATCTGCCAGTTGGGTAATGCCAACTGTGCACTTTCATGTGAGAGACGCCGGTCTATACTTCTTAAGTTGGATCCGAAGTTGCAAGAGCTCTCCACCTCAGAATCTGGTCCTGCTGCGCAGGGTCTGTTATTTGGCCAATCCTTTTTGAAAAAACTCACCAAATTTGTGGCCACCTTCAGTGGCCGGAATAAGGCTCAGGATTCGCTGCGGCGAGCGTTTCGACCGGTTTTTGCCAAGGCCGGACGAAACAAGGGACGCTCGTTCGGCCGTGGCTCTCAACAACATTCCCAGAGGGGGAACCAGTCCCAAAGAGGCGGTGGTCAGGATGCCGGATACCAGCACCGTTCAAATTTCTACCCCTCTCGCAAAGGGAGAGGACAGTATGGGAAAGGACGTTCCGGAGGCCACCAAGGTGGCTACCAAGATTCCAACACTCCAGGTGAGCCTTATTCCTCCTTGCGATTTGGTTCTGGGGGGCATGATACAATTTCTTCTAAATAATTGGCGTCTGATCTCCAGCGATGCTTGAGTGCTGGAAACTGTCCAAGGGTACAGGATACAGTTTTACCAATCTCAATGTCAGGCCCACCCTCCTTCTCCTCTGAGTTTTTTCCTTCAAGATCAAGATTTCATTTCGACGGACATAAACTCCCTCCTACAAAAAGGGGCAATAGTTCCGATGGTCTGTCATCCCAATGGGTTTGTCAGCACGGTGTTTCTGGTCGAGAAGAAAGGGGGCGGGTCCCGTCTAGTTCTCAACCTAAAGGAGTTCAACGGAGGGGTCGTTTACAGGCATTTCAAGATGGAAGGGATCCATCTGTTGCGAGATCTTCTGCGAGAGGGGGATTGGATGGTTCGTCTAGATCTCAAAGACGCGTACTTGGCGATTCCCATCTTCGGTCCTCATCGTCGCATCCTTCAATTCCATTGGCAGGGGACTTGGTTCGAGTATCAGGTTCTCCCGTTCGGCCTCTCGTCAGCACCTTGGTGCCTCACGAAACTTCTGAGGCCAGTCGTGGAACACTTGCACGCTCGGGGTGTTCGCCGGATTCTTTACTTGGACGACATTCTGATTATGTCGGATTGTCCACTCAAACTCCTGTCTCATCTGAAGTGGTCCATAGACCTCTTACAATCTCTGGGGTTTCTGGTGAACATTCAGAAATCTGTCTTGGCTCCCACACAGGTGATCGACTTTCTGGGCTTTAAGGTCAATTCACTTTTGTGTTAACTTTTTTTACCCAATAAAAAGATGTGGTATATCAAGAGGGAACTGACTTTGGTTATTTCCAAACCGACTGTGTCATTGAGATCGTTAGCACGAGTTGTGGGTCTCTTGGCGTCCTCCATTCAGGCGATCTTCCCAGGTCCCCTACAATACAGAGCGCTTCAGCGATTGAAGATTCGTCATCTCCAGATATGCCTTCGTTACTCAGATCAGATTCCTCTTTCAGAGGATGTGAGGTGGGAGATGCAGTGGTGGTTGGACCACATGGATGCCTGGAATGGACGAGCCCTATTCGGTGCGTCACCGGAACTAGTGATCGAGTCCGATGCCATTCAGTGGGGCTGGGGAGCCCGGTGCGGTCCTGTCTCGATGGGGGGGTCGTTGGTCTCCCCAGGAGTTGTCTCTCCACATCAATTGCCTGGAACTCCTAGCAGGGTCTTTGCGATCCGTTGTTTCTCTCCTCTTCACTCCAGTTGTTGCATACGTCTCCGCATGGACAACATCTCGGCGGTTCGCTATGTCAACAAGTTGGGCGGCACGAGGTCCAAGATATTGGCGGAAATAGCCAAGGATTTTTGGCATTGTTGTCTGCAACGCAAGATCACGGTTATTGCAGAATATCTTCCCGGCCGCAACAACCTGATTGCGGATTGGAATTTGCGGCATCTTCGGGACTTCAGCGATTGGAGGCTTCATCCTCGCGTGTTCCGTTCTCTCCTCCGGCTCTGGGGCCAGTGTCAGATTGACCTGTTTGCCTCACGCCTCAATACTCAGCTCCCGCTGTTCTTCAGTTGGAGGCCAGATCCGGAAGCCCTGGCCACGGATGCCTTTCTGCAGACTTGGCCGTCAAGCCTGTGCTATGCCTTTCCCCGTTCATGATGATTCCCAGAGTCCTGACATGCACGAAACGTTATCGCTCCGAATTGATTCTGATTGCTCCTCTGTGGAGGGCTCAAGCGTGGTTCCCGGTTCTCCTGGAAATGTGTTGTGTAGTGCCGCTCCTTCTTCCCCAGAAGTGGAATCTCTTGCTGGATCCTCTCGGCACTCCGCATCCCCTGATTCTCTCCGACAGTCTTCATCTGTTGGCATGGTGGATTTCGGGGACCGCTGGACGGTCCCAGGCCTTTCTCGAGACACTTCCCAGTTCATTAGTGAAGCCTGGTCACCCAATACTCACAAACGATACAAGGGATCCTGGAAGCGATGGTGTGACTGGTGTGCTCAACGGGAGGTTGATCCCACTTCAGCGGATGTCTCCATGATCATTAATTGTTTGGCCTCTCTTGCTTCTTCCAGGTTGGCTTATCGAACTGTCAACAATTTCCGTTCCGCCATTTCAGCGGGTCATATCCATATTGATGGTAAGCCTGCAGGTGAACATCCTCTGATTGCCAAATTGCTTAAGGGTATCCGCCTGGCGAAACCCCCTTGTCCTAAGTACGTCTCTTTATGGGATGTTTCCATTGATTTGCGTTTTCTTGAGGCCTGGCCTTCCAATTCTCAATTGTCCCATAAACAGCAGTCAGCCAAACTGACTATGTTGTTATGCCTTGTTTCCTGCAAACCGGTGTTTGATGTTCGCACTTTGGATTTGGCCGGTCGCAGCTTTACCCCTGAGGGTGTTACGTTTCTCCATTCCAGACGTACCAAAACAAATACTACTTGGATTACCTATCCTTCTTTTCCCACTCATCCCAACCTTTGTGTTGTTCAATGTGTCAAAGATTATGAAGTAAGTACTGCTCCTTTACGTTCAGATATGCAGGGTCAACTGTTGATTGCTTTGCAGAAACCTTTTCGCCCCGTTACCCCAGCTACTTTAGCTCGCTGGGTTTGATGGCTCATGTCAGAGGCTGGCATTGATGTTTCCATTTTTGTTGCCCATTCAGCACGTGGGGCGATGGCTTCTAAAGCATTCTCCATGGGTGTCACTCTTTTTGACATTATGAAGGCCGCTGATTGGTCTTCTGATTCTGTGTTCAAAACTTTTTATTACAAACCGATTGATCATATTGCTTCTGTGGTGGTGGATCAGCTTTAAACAAGCATAATTGGAGCCTCCTCTACTGACATGGAATTCAAAATTTGCGAACATTCGTGACAAGAATTTTCAATTCTATTAAGGACAAGGAGGCTAGGATTATCCCACCCATTGTTGTTGTTCTGCATATATTGCTATTATGAACATATTCGATAAGTGTATATGGATTTCTTGGACTTCCTTGTTTTTTTCTACCCCCCCACTGATTTCTGTTTACGATTTACGCACTGGATGTGTATTACGGCTTTGTGTCTCTTTTCAGGTTCTGACCCGAAGTAGAGGTTTTTCTGTTACACCTGGCTTCGCTTGACTTTCAAGGGACTTCTGGTTCCGGAAATCTTCAACGGCCTGCATCCTCGTTCAGCTTGGATTTTCCGGCGTTCTTGGACTTCCTTCCTGTTGTTCTTCATTTGGATTTCCTGTTTTGATTTGAACTGTTTTCCTCACCAAAGAAAGAGGAAGAGAGACTATCTATAGGACCTTTTATACTGTGGTCTCTATGGTTGTTACCCTGGTGTTCATGGGTACTGTAGTTTTTTACTGTTTTATTGGCTGCTGAGCATTTCTAATAAAGAAATGAGAAAGCATAATCCTCGCCTCCTTGTCCTTAATAGAATTGAAAATTCCTGTCACGAATGTTAGCAAATTTTGAATGTTGTTTGTGCCTTTCACCCGGATATAAATACTAGCTCCTCCTGGGTCAAACGTTACAGACTAGCTACCAGCTGGTAGCTCAAACTGTAAACTGGGTTCCGCCATCTTGGAATGGTTTTTTGACCAGGAGCTCTGTAAAACTACTCGCCTACCTTAATGAGAAGTATCTCTTTTGAGGAATTTTATAGAGGCAAACAGCCTGCAGCAAAAACGTGTAATATGACAAAATGAAGAGGGTAGGATCAATCGGTTCAAACAACGTGGTTATTCAAATACCATACTGAATGCTGCCTCACAACGGACACGTGAAATAGATAGGGAAAAAACCCTGTTTAATCCTTCAAAAACAAGTGCAAAGAAAAAAGATATTAGGCAACAGCATAGATTCATAATTACATATAACTAGGAACATAGCAGGAGAAGGCAAGCCATGCAGAAACATTGGCATCAATAAAAAGAAGACCCCATCATTGGTAAGCAGATGCCTAGCCATCCCATAATAAGCTATAGGAAATCTAAATAGATGAGGGACTACCTGGTCAGAGGTGAACATAGCACAAGTACACAACCCAAGACAAGGTTAGCAAAACAAGAGGGAATATGGAAATGCACTAAGTGCAAAGCCTGCAAGAACGGCAAGAACCTTTCAGTGTTAGCTAAACCCTTCAAAAAGAAAATAGAAGTGAGAGGTAGCCTTCCCTGCAAGAGATCATATGTGAAAAACACAATTTTACCGGCACATAAGAGAATACTACAACACATCAGAGCTATCACAAATAAGGATCAAAGTTATCCCATAGCTCGACATTTCGAGCAACACCATCAGAGTAACCCTTAAGTTTTAAGGTACAGATGTGTAGCAGACGTTCTCAAGAGAAAAAGAGGAGGTGACAGGGAGAATCAAATTTCAAATCAAATTTATTTCAAATCAAATCAAATTTATTTATTATGTTTTGGCTCTCGAAGAGGGCCACATAAAAACATGTACAAACAAAGCAACAGAAATCATCACAAGTGCAAGAGTACTAAAAACATGATATTCGAACCGTAACATCAACACTACAGACCCTCAGTCCCACGAGGCCGGGTCGGCACAATCTTCCAGAAACATTAATAAATAGCTAAAAATCCTTTAAAAAAGTTAAAAACATGAGCACAAAACATTTCATTCGGTGGGCAATAAAGTGCATTCAGGAAATCTTGTAAAGTGACAATGCTGAGGCGTAGGCAAATTACTTTAAGCCATCGATTGCGCAAGCTACGTAACATAGGACAAATCAGTAGTACATGCATACAGTCCTGGTTATTCAATTTACATAAATTGCACAACGGTGAAGTACCATGCCATTTGGATAGCAGCACATTAAGGGGGATTAAGTCGTACCGTAACAAAAACCAAAACCTACGAATCCCGTGTGGTAAATTCCACAGGGCATACGGTTGAGGCTGTTTCAATCTATAGGAAGAGATGAGTGGCACCACATTCCTTTTGTCTCCGATTGTTTTTTTATCAGATAAAAAACAATACTCCCACGAAGCCTCCTTAAGGACCTGCTTTAACAGCATGGGAGAGTAGGAGAAGAGCGCACTTTCATCCAGTCTAAGGATTTTGACAGCCCTTCTAAAATTACTAACAAGTTTGGAGAATTCCTTAAAATTGCCCAATAGTTCATTTTTGAGTAAAGCTCGCAGGGTTCCCTCTCTTGCTCTGGCCAAACTGGCTACCCACCTTATTAAGGCACACAGCCCCTGAACCCAGGCACTTCTGAGTCCAAAATCCAACCTGCAGGCGGCCAGAGGACAGGCATTGTTTAAAGTCGAGAGGGATCTTAGGAGTTTTCCCTCAATCTTGTGGCAAAAGTCCCAAAGTTTTATCTCTATTATTTCTATACCGTACAAGATGGTTGCGGGGATTTTAGCTCTAAATACTTCAAGAAGGCTAGAGAAATGTCTTTTCCCCGTTGCCAGGTATAGGGACTTTAATCCATTGCCATGGGCAAGAGCTTTGCGAGAGCAATGCTCTATATGGGGATTCTCGCTCATGTTGGCCGAGACTATTTTCCCTAAAAATGTGTAACAAGTTACGACCTCCAGTCTATGAGCTCCAATGGCCCAGCCAAAATTTGTCGAGCGGCATTTCTTCCTGCCAGCTATACACATCACCTTACTTTTATTGATATTAATCTTCATATGATGCTCCCCAGCAAAGTCCTGAAGAGCCTGAAGCCGATTTGCCAGACCTACGGGAGTTAAGTCAAGCAATAACACATCGTCGGCATACATCAGGCAGGCGATTGGCATCCCTCCTATCAACGGTGCGATCCCCTCACTGTGGGACACAACAGCAGGGAGGTCAGTAGTATATAGGGAGAACAACAGGGGCGCCAATAAGCAGCCCTGTTTAAGGCCATTCTGGGATGGTATTTTGGCCGAAAGTCCCCTCTCACCCCCCATTAAGACCCTGCACCAGGTCCCAGTGTGCAGAGCCCGCACCAATTCCAACAGGGGAGTAGGGACGCCCAGTAACGCCAATTTTCTCCACAGCGTTCCCCGATCTACTTTGTCGAACGCTGTGGAGAAATCAATGAAGGCGGCGTATACGACACCCCCTCTCACCTCGACATATTTGTCAGTGACAACCTGAAGAGCAGTCAGGTTGTCCAGAGTACCATGTTCCCTTCGGAAGCCAGTCTGTTCCAACGGCAAGATATTACGCTCCTCGACCCAATCAGAAAGGGAACTCAGGAGGCATTTCGCAAAGACCTTTCCGATGGAGTCAAGGAGCGCAATCATGCGATAGTTGCAGGGGCTGTCCCGTGCCCCTTTCTTAAAGATAGGGACCAGAATGCTTCCTCTCCACGATGCAGGAACACGATTGGAGAGATGGCATGCCCTAAACAGGGGATATAAGATTTTGCTCCAGGTTAATGGATCCTTTTTTAGGACCGTCATCGGAAGCTCATCCGGTCCCATGGCCCCAGAGGAACGCATATTTTTTATAGCCAACTCGATTTCCTTCTCAGAGGGAAAGAAAACCGAGTCATCAGGGGTGGCATACATGATGTTATCCGTACTTGTGGTCCCATTCCCTGCATATAATTCCCGGATATGAGAGGACCATATATCCTCAGGTATAGCTATGGGAATAGGGGCGTGGCGTGTACCACATCCTTTCCCGATTATTGCCCAAAAGTCTTTAATGTTGCCATATGCAGCAGATTCCCTAAGTTTGATCCATACTTCATCCTCCCTGTCCCGTTTGATTTTTAGCTTGAGTCTGCTTCTCTTTCTTCTTAACCTAGCAATATTTTTCCCTCGTTCTGGTACCCTTTCAACGTACTGTGCACGGATCAGTTTGTTTAAATCCCTATTTAAATTACGGAGAGTCAGAGGGACTACCTCTCCTTTTTTCCTAGGGGGGACAGTTTTTTTAGCATTCAAAAGAATCTTTAACATGAATTCCTCAAAACAAACTATTTCATTTCCGTTCCACTCTTCTATTTCCTTAAGGGTATCGGTCAGTAGTTCCTGTTCTCCATTAATGGCAGCATAATTCCAGAAGCATCTTCCGGTTGTTGGGAGGAAGGTGACCTCCTTGCCATTTAGCGACCAGGGTGCCGAATTCAAAGAGTTTAGTGAGATTGATATTAATAATATACTATGGTCGCTCAGGGTCGTGGGGATGATCTGTAAGTCAAGAATCTGGGGAAACAGACCATAACTGGCGATGGCGTAGTCCAAAATTGATGACCCAAAGGGGGATTTATGGGTATAGTTTGCGGGGACGTCAGATGGAAATCTTCCGTTTAAGATGATACCATCCCCGATCGCTAGTTCTTTTAACAGGATCTTCCCCCTTTTATTTGTCTTTAAATCTTCCGGGAAAAGTGTCTGGGGGATGCAATATGCTTCCTCCTTTGCTTTATCCCTGAAGAGTTTTAGACTAGCATTTGATACTTTACAATTCAAATCACCAATAAGTAAAATTGTGGGAAAAGGAGGTGAATTTTTTATCTTATCCATATACTGGAGAACCCGCTGCAAGTTGTCATTAAAGCGTTCCTCAGGCGGAATATACACATTAAAAATTACCAAAGGGTATTGTGCATTATCAAAAAATATATTTTCTAAAGTTATTGTGTGGAAAAGTCTACTGGAATCAATGTAATGGGAAAATCTCCATTGAAACTTATTTGACAGTAAACAGGCGAGGCCCCCCCTAGCATGCCCTTTCTTAGAGGGCGCAGCCGGTATTTCCAAAACATAATAATCTTTTAATGGCATTAACCTGTCTATGCACCATGTTTCCTGGATACACAATATATCAGCCTCCAGAGTGGATAATAGGGTCATTTTCTCCGGGCTGCTATGGAAACCGGCCGCGTTCCAGGAAATTATGTTTAAGGCTGGGTTAAAGATGTTGGAACAATTTGGGGTTATCCTTATTTTTTGTTGATAATGCACTATGAAGCCAATTCCACCGGTTATTGTCATCATTGAGTGTGGAATTCTCAACTAGTGGAAGAGGCTTCACGTGCGATACAGAACGTTTTCCTCTGGATACCCAAATTTTCAGGTCTCTCAGAGGAGAGGAAACCCCATTTTGCTCACCGCCCCTCAACCCCTGTTTATCAGAAGCGTTTGGCTTGCCAAGGGTAGAAATAGGGAGAATATCAATACCCAAGCGTTGGAAATTTTCAGCCTGCTCTAATATCAGATTTGATATAATGGGGGAATAAAATTTCACCCGAATACTCGAAACCCGACTTCCACCCAGCAGAGTCACCAGGTCTATGTCTCTAGACTGAATGTGATAGAAACATTCGACTTCACTGAAACGCTTAAGAAGCCAGGCTCTATTTAACAAGAGGTCAGTATCAAATAATGGAACAAAATCTAGTACACGCACATCCACGGGGGCCTTTGGCCTACTTACGGGAGGAGCCAAAGGGCAAGAATTTTCAGAGTCAATTGTTACCACGAAGGGGGGGGCAAAAGGGTTTAAATTCCCGGATGGATGGGGAATTAAGCCTCCCAGTGCACTCCGAAAAGGTGAGCCTGGGGGAAAGCCCCCAATTTGTGGAAGATCTTCCTGAGAGGGCAGGCTGTCTTGTTCATTTTCCTCCTCCACTGAGGTTGAAGTGGTTAAGTTCACATCCATGTCCACTTTTAGGGAAGTAGATAAGGATTCCCCATTCCTTGTTTCATTCTCCCTTGCCTCTGTGCATTTTTGGAAGATGATCCTCCGTTGCTTCTTTTTTCTATATTTTCGAATTGGCTTCCTCTTAGTGGCTTTGGTACTTTTTTGTTTACCATGTTTTCTTTTTTCTTCATTGACCTCAAGTTTATTGGCCGGGAGATCTTTTTCGCCATCCGGGACAAAGATAGGAAATAACTCCTGAGCCGTTTTGAGGCCAGGCGGAACCTTATCCTCCTCCTCTATCTCCAGGACTATATTCTTGATGCAGTTTGATGCTGCGGTATGAGGCCTCTCCTTAAGAGGCACCATATCAGGCTCTTCATTTTTCTTGACTAGTTCACTTCTAATAGCAATACCGTTCCCCTCGGGTACAGATAGTCCAGGCTCGCGGGGGGAGGGCATACTCAAATCCGGCATTTTCTGCAGCAGTAACTTTAGGATTTGAGTAACTGATTCAAGGATACAGTCAGAGCTGCCAACAAATTTCCCCAAAAGCTGCAAGATAGAAGCAAGAAGTTGTTCCAGCACGATCATGAACTCAGAGATCGGCTTTTCTCGTGCTTCCGCAGTGCAGATATTATCTAGGAGATTGAGGTCAGGGCTCTTGGAGGAGTTTAGTAAATCAGATAATTCATGTCTGTTTAGCGACGGGGTGCTACTGTACAGCATTAACCCTGATGGGGTGGCGCCCCCCTGAGCTTTACATTTCTCCAGAGATTCCATTTTTGCAGGGCTTACGTAGCGACCCCATAGTTCCAAATCAGTGAATGATGCAGACAAGTCAACCTCCGGCCTGTCATTCAGGAGTACCTCATGGATCGATGGTATGTGCACTGGCTCACTTATAATCCTCGGCTTCCCATCTGTAGGATCCCGGGTGGAAGACCCTCCTACCATTGTTTGGGGAGCCCCCTGCTGAACCAGGGGAGATCGAACCTCAGGGGTAGCTGGTAAGCGTACTTCCGGAGCTTTAATATCTGGATTATGTAAAGTTGTACCTTGAGGTTTTTTTATACCAGACAAATCCCAGAGTTCAGATAACTGACATTGACCTTTCAAAGGTGGGTTGTTTACTGACTTGTTTCTTGTCCGAATGGTAGTTACTTTCCGGACAGGTTTTTCTCCCACTACCTTTCCTGAACGTAAAGTTTTAGACATTTTTCCACAATAATATAAAAATAGATAAATAACAATATTAAACGTATAAGAGTCTGGAATTAGGACCGACCCGGGCAAAGCAGGTAAGACCAGGGTGCAGTGTAGCTATCACAGTTCTCGCATGGGAATATCCTCCCACTCAGATGAACACAGAAGCGGATAGATGATAGCAGTGTAAAATATAAAATATAAGAGAGCGGGCCCGGCCCGGCCTACCTCGGTCACTGAGGGCCACAGAGGGCCCGCCCTTTGCCCGGGCTTCGCCCGGCGTCGCCCGCGCGCGTCCCGCGATGCGCGGACCCTCTGCACAATTGTAGCCAGGTGAGGGGGGCGTGGCGGGGAGTTGTTCTTGGCCCCGATGGGTTTGTGGGCTTTGTAGTTTCACACTGACCAGCCACCGCCCGTCGCCTTCACTCCTCACACGAGTGTTTCCCGCGCAGCGGGAAACGCGAGCAGTTTTTCACCAGCGCTGTCAGCTAGCGCTTTGCAGGAAATCAATGTAGGCACGTTGCTCCAAGATTAGGAGATGCAGGCTTCACTCCAGCGACCAGGAATCCAGCAGAGTAAAGGAGTTCTCCGCTCCACAGCAGACCCTCTGCACAATTGTAGCCAGGTGAGGGGGGCGTGGCGGGGAGTTGTTCTTGGCCCCGATGGGTTTGTGGGCTTTGTAGTTTCACACTGACCAGCCACCGCCCGTCGCCTTCACTCCTCACACGAGTGTTTCCCGCGCAGCGGGAAACGCGAGCAGTTTTTCACCAGCGCTGTCAGCTAGCGCTTTGCAGGAAATCAATGTAGGCACGTTGCTCCAAGATTAGGAGATGCAGGCTTCACTCCAGCGACCAGGAATCCAGCAGAGTAAAGGAGTTCTCCGCTCCACAGCAGACCCTCTGCACAATTGTAGCCAGGTGAGGGGGGCGTGGCGGGGAGTTGTTCTTGGCCCCGATGGGTTTGTGGGCTTTGTAGTTTCACACTGACCAGCCACCGCCCGTCGCCTTCACTCCTCACACGAGTGTTTCCCGCGCAGCGGGAAACGCGAGCAGTTTTTCACCAGCGCTGTCAGCTAGCGCTTTGCAGGAAATCAATGTAGGCACGTTGCTCCAAGATTAGGAGATGCAGGCTTCACTCCAGCGACCAGGAATCCAGCAGAGTAAAGGAGTGACAGGGAGAAGGAATTACATAGATTAGAATCATGGTTTATTTTGGAGATGGACAGCAAAGAACTGAATTTGTTTTAATATTGATGAAGAACTCTATACTTGTCTTCTTTGATGCTTACACGCACAGACATGCCTCTTGGAAGGTATCATTGTAGTAAAGAACAGTTATAGCAAAATATACTACATTATGTCAAATGTCTATGCATTTCCTGATATCTTCTCGATAGGTTGATTGTATCTGCGGAGACAACAATTTAGTGTTGCTGTGCTGGAACTCATTAGATAGTCCACTTGGATTGTCATACTAGCATCTGATATATTTCTTTCTTGAGTATGATTATAAAATGAACAGATTTGAGCAGTGTAATGAATTTAAAATGTATTTATTTTAAGCTCAGAGCACCTGAATAAGGTGAAAGATGAAACTATTAGAAAGGTTCTAAAGGTGCTTGCCGTTTTTCAATAGTATTTCTTAAGTATTGCTTTAAATACATTGCACTTGAATGTGAACATATATCACAGGCTGAACATGTTGTTTACATGTTCTGATAGCAAAAACGTGAAACTGTCATTTTTACTGTCAAAAGGCTTGGTAGCCCGATTGGCGAGGACAGAGTTACAACCTGACTCTTCAGCTGTGCTAACTCTGGAATGGTGTGACCTTTGGGTTGGGCTAGGAAGCTCCACACACTGGGAGAGGGGTCTTAACATATTAGACGTGGGTAGAATGGTGCATCCTGGGATTCCCAGATGCCACACTTTGCAGGAAGTGGTCATCAGATGGGAGGAAACCTGGTAACCCATTGGAAACCAAACACATCATGTCCTGAGGGTATTTTCCGAGCATAGGTAGGGTACCCTTGGCACCCCAAAACTCAGATGTTGAGTGGACTGGAAGAAGAACAGAGGATGGACTGCCCAGCTGCATCATGTAACCAGCAAAGAGAGGCTG
This sequence comes from Lissotriton helveticus, assembly GCF_964261635.1. NCBI lineage: Eukaryota > Metazoa > Chordata > Amphibia > Caudata > Salamandridae > Lissotriton > Lissotriton helveticus. Next base: position 1,569,086,522 of record NC_136069.1, on the reverse strand, counting down.
CACCGTTATGCACTGCACCTGTGGCACATGGAGGCTATCAAAGGAGAGGGATTGCACCTGCCTTTTCCTGCTCAAGAAGAAGTCATCTCTAGAACCCAGCCAAAGCAAAGAGACTCCAAGGGCCGGCTGATGGGCCTCCTGTTTACAGCACAGGGGAACAGCAGCTGAAGAAGCCTGAAAGGACAAATTGGTACCACAAAGTCTTCAGCATGCTGCCAACCGCTGGCGTGCAGCACCAGGGACAAGGACAAGAGTTGCACCCGAGTTTGTTGAGCCCAAGAGTGTAATTGAAATACAGTTGGGATCTCCAGAGCACAAAGTATCCACCTGTGAAGATTTGGCATGTCCCTGCAATACTGGGTGACTGGTAGTCCAGTGATGACTGGACTTCTGTGAGCACTGAGAGGACTTAGAGGCACATCAAACCTATGACCAGGTTCACCTCACCCTCTTCATGGACCCAGACGGAGTCGTAGCCAGACCCCCATTGACCACATCCTTGAGCCTCTTCTGCATCCTTGATGCATTGATTCAGCACTACTTCTGCCCTGGTGGGGGGATGAGGTCTTCTTGAGTCCTTAGGATCTCAGGACACAAATATACTTCATCCCCTGAGCAGCAGTGTGGTGTAAAAAGGGGTTGTGGCCTCGGTCCACCTCTCTGCAATCCAGCTGTGTGGCACTTACTGGAGGTACCTGGTGAGCTATTTGGCCATCAGGGACCCTCAGTATTCAAGGAGACTTAATCCCCCAACTTTGAACACGCTAGGGGGCGTGTTTGCAGAGTGGCGGAGAAAGGGGGCGTGGCCTGTGTCCACTTCTCAGCAATCCCACTGTGTTGAGCTTACTGGAGGTAAGAGGTAGGGTAGTTGGCCCCTAAAGGACACCCAGCAGTGAAGGGGACTTCAATCCCCATCCAAGAGCGTGTCAGGGAGAGCCTTTGGCAGAGTGGTGGGCAAAGGGGGCGTGGCCTGTTATGAGAACTTAGCAATCCTGCTGTGTGGTACTTACTGGAGGTAATAGGAGGGGTTGTTGGCCCCCAAGGATGTCCTTGGGGGCCAACTGCCCTTGGTGTTACCTCCAGTAAGTCCCACACAGTAGGATTGCTAAAATATCTTTTGAGGCCACGCACCCTGTCTCCACCACTCTGCAAACGCACCTCATGGCAGACTATGGGATGGGGGTTGAAATTCACTTTACTCCTAAGGTACTTTGGGGGCCAAGAAGTCCTCCTGGTACCTCCGGTAAGTCCTAAGCAGTGGAATTCCTGAGCGCTGGTTGGATGCCCAGCACCCTTTCTCTACCACTCTGCAAACATGACTACTACTTAAAGAAGCATCATTCTGCACCTCTGACTTAGAGGTGGTTTTAATCCCCCTGCGCTATTATGTAATAGGGCCTTACAGAGGAGGTCATGCCAATCACAGGGGTACCCCAACACATAGTGTTCCCTTGTGCATGTAGGTGTTCTCACTGTTTTCTAAGTGACTTTTAGCATAGCACTGGCTCTACGCCTGGTTAGGCAGAGTCAGTTACCACCAGTACCCATCAGCAAAAAGTTGGGGGCACAGGATAACTTTGCAACAAGGCCTCTTTCTGCACCTCTGTTGGTTCTTTCTGCATATCTCTTGCTTCTTTCTGCACTTTTCTTCGTCTTTCTGGACTTCTGTAGCCTCCTTCCGCATATATCTTGCTTCTTTCTGTACCTTTCTTTGTCTTTCTGAACTTCTGTTGCCTCTTTCTGCATTTCTTTTGCTTCTGTCTGTGCCTTTCTTCCTCTTTCTGCACATGTCCTACCTCTGTAGGCATAGTTAGAAATTAGCATGTACAAAACCTTAGAAATTCACTGTAAAAACATAGGTTTCATGGACGTTATAGTTAGAAATTAGCATTTAAAAAACCTTAGAAATTCACTGAAAAAACCACTGGTTTCAGGGACGTTATAGTTAGTTGGACATTTCACTCGTACAAAACCTGAGAAATGTGGCCGTTATAGTTAGTTCAACTAACTATAACTCGCGCTCCCGCAATGCACTGCTGATGATGTCACATATTACATCATTCATGACTTGGCCAGTGACATCACTGATGTGAAAGGTGTTTTTAGGTCTCACCTGTGCAGCGCGCATGTGCTGCATAGGAAAAGACCTTCAGCAATCGCTTCAGCTTTGGTGCCAAAAACGTGCATGCATTGCATTGCTTTGAATGCAACAGTGCACGTTTGACGATTCCCTTGCGGGAGCGAGCTTTTCAACCATGTGTTAATTACAAACCTATGGTTCCAGCTCTCTCCCGCAAGGGAAACAGGTGACTCTTTTCCCTCCTCCTGCTGCCTCCTCCTCTCCTCATCTTTTTTCCCCTTCAGCGCAAGGTGTGCGCTTGTCCTAGTTTGGGGGGGATGGGTGGAGAGTCGAGCTGTTAAAGGCTCCGCCCACGTACACCTCTTTATGGTATAATGTTTCATGACTGATACAAAGTACAGGGAAGACATTAATAACAAACATGTGCAGTGAAGGCTGTGGGGTGAAGACCAGAAGCGCATACATCAGAAGACTGCCCTGCCTCTGATTAAAACCTCACTCGTCCATTTGGCGCTCGTTAAGTGCACAAGAGGGATTATTTTCCTTCCTGCCATTCACTTTGCCTCTCTTGACACTTCTGAAGCTTGTCTCGTCGTTCTTCGATCGACTTGCTTACCTCAGCGCGCACTGTGTTATTTTGCTGCTCTTGCTTTTAAAAACTTTATCTTTATTATTTACTTGCCGCATATCCTGCGCTTGATTTTAAATCTAATCGGAACGCGCTCATACTTGCGCTTGCTGGCTTGTACTGGGCTGACCGGGGGAAACATTATTTAGCAGTAGTCCTACTTGCACATTAATAGTTGGCTCACCTGCACTTGGCAGGATTAGGGCAGTCAGGCACCGACTATGATCGCTTCGCAGCGTTTTGGCCGCCATCTTGGGAGAAGGAATCTGGGGCTGCCGATTAAGGGCGCCATCTTTGTTGAGGGGGACTAGTTGCTTTCCCCTGCACGACTCCCACGCGTACGGGTATTTAATATGAACGGCGATCCAGCGCGCAGCGAGGGCGTGCAGCGGAAGCGCGCTGGAGGTGCGCCAGGGGTAAGCCCGTTTGCGCCCGTTCGCGCACAGGATGCGCCGGGGGCCAGACATGCTGCCTCTTTGTCTCGAACTGCCTTCATATACTCTAGAGATTAACTTCTCTGCCTAAACCCCGACATCTCCCCGAGCCGCCAGCCCTGTACTATCAGTAGGCATCCAGAATCCTGTGCTGTGGTTTGCTGAATGTAAGATCTCTCAGCAAACATCATGAGGAAATTGCGTTACTTGTTGATTCTCATGAGCTGGACATTCTGTTCATGACTGAGACCTGGACAAGAGTGAATAGTGCGGTGGAGTTGGGCCTTGCTTGCCCCCCAGGCTATAAAATAAGACATAACCCCCGGGTAGGGTCTAGAGGGGGAGGAGTCGGCTTGATTTACAGGGAGACATTACATCTTACCCAGCTCGACATTAAGGCAATCCCAGGATGCGAACTGATGGGTTTTTCTTTAAAGGGGCAGGGAGGTGTTCTATACACGGGGCTGTTATGCTATAGACCTCCGTCCAGTGCTCTGTCGGACGTGGCTGAGCTCATCGATCTTATTCATGATCTTTCTAATGCCCATTCGAGACTTATGGTATTGGGGGACTTTAATCTGTGGCCGGATGGCCCTGTGGATTCAGCGTATAAAGATTTGATTCAGGCTTGCTGCAATATCCAGCTGCAGCAGCTAGTACTCTCCCAGACCCATTCAAAGGGCCACATTTTAGATCTGATTTTTTCAGACGCCAGCCATATGACCATACGGGATATTTTACCTCTGTGCTGGACGGACCATGCGCTTATACATTTCTCTCTCTCACTTCCTGCCGCCTTTGCGAAGAAAGGCAGTTTAGGAGCTAATAAGATGACCAGACAGTGGTCTAGGCTCACGAAACAGCCAATTCTGCCTACTTTGCTTCCGGGTCGCTTTACTCTGGGAGATAGTGTGGATATGAGTTATGAAACGCTTAATCAGCGTATTGTGGCCTCCTTGGACCATCTGGCTCCGCTGCGTAAAACTATGGACAGGACTAACCACGCTAGACTGTGGTTCTCTGAGGATCTGCTTCAGCTAAAACTCCAGTGCAAGCGGGTGGAACGTGCCTGGAGAAAGAAATATCTTGATTCCGATAGGGCCCTCTTCAAGCGGGCTTTGGCGATCTATAAAGCACAGGTTAGATGTGCAAAGGCTAGATTTTTAGAGGAGTTGCTACTGTCAGCGGCGAACAAATCCCAGGCCTTATTCAAGATTGTAAAAGATCTGTCACGCCCTGCCAGTACTGTAAACGATATCCCCGTATCTCAATCTTTATGCGATTCGCTGGCACAGGCCTTTGAAGATAAGATCGCTGCCATCTTAGGCAATTTCGCCACTACACCAGGTTCTGACCTTCAACTTCAGCCTAACCCCTTTGTGTCCTCTACCTTGGAGGGAGATGCTAGCTTAGCTCGATTGAACAGCTTCCCGCTCCCGTCTTTTGAGGAATTTTGTACACTTGTTAATGGTGTCTCGTCGGGTTCGCCCCTAGACCCACTTCCCCATAAATATTGGAAACTGTTTCAAGAAGAGCTCTTCCCTCCACTCTTCGCCATTTGTGGCCAGTCCCTTAGGTCCGCACGGGTCCCGGATTGCTGGAAGCTGGCAGTGGCATCTCCACTTCTCAAGAAGGAAACCCTGGACCCTTCTTGCCTAGCGAATTACAGACCAATCTCCCTGCTTCCATTTCCTATCAAAATCTTGGATAAATGGACTACAAAACATCTGTTGTGTTTCTTGGAGTCTAAGGCCTGTTTGGACGAAGCTCAATTTGGTTTTAGGCCAGCCCATGGGACGGAGTCAGCTTTGGTGACCGTTTTGGATGATCTTAGAACTCGTGCAGATCAAGGTCGAGCAGCCTTTCTAGTGCTGCTCGACATGTCGGCTGCGTTCGACATGGTCAGCCATGCGATCCTGATCAGGAGGTTGGAGGAGGCGGGGGTGTCTGGCCTAGCCCACGAGTGGTTGGTGTCATACCTTAGTCACAGACATCAGGTGGTGGCCCTGCCACCCTTCAAATCTAACATCAGAGGGGTCGGTCAGGGTGTACACCAGGGCTCGGCCATCAGCCCAATCCTTTTCAATCTTTACCTCCGCCCCCTTGTCAAGTTAATAAAATCTTTCAGCATAGCAGTCACCAACTACGCTGACGATACCCAGCTTGTCTTCTCATTTGAGGGCAAGGAGGCTGTATCACAAGAAACCTTCCACCGCTGCATGATATCTACGGCGGAATGGTTGTGTCAGAACTCGTTGCAATTCAACAGCTCTAAAACTGAGGTGTTGCATTGTTCAAAGGATCGTATTCCAAGGCCTCTTCCACAGGACTTCTGGCCCCCTGCCTTTCAGGGGACTAGTGCGCCGGCAGATTCTGTTTGAAACCTGGGGGTGATATTTGGTCCCAACCTTCAGCTGGATGTGGCCGTGAACAAAATGGTGGGTACCTGTATGGCTCTGCTCCGCACGCTGTGGAAAATTTTACCTTTGCTTCCCACGCAGGCCAGGCCAGAGGTAGTGCGGAGCATAGTCCTGAGCAGACTCGATTACTGCAATGCACTACTGCTGGGGGCACTAACGACTTTGGTGGGGAAATTGCAACGCGTGCAGAATCTTGCTGCTAAATTGGCTCTTTTGCGTCGTCGCTCTGACTCATCTGTAAAGGCACTCAAGGATCTTCATTGGTTGCCGATCTCCCAGCGGATTGATTTTAAAGCCTTTTGCCTGGTGTTTGGGGCCCTCCATGCCCAGGGACCGGCACCATTGCGAGATTTGTTCTCCTGGTATACCCCTTCCAGACCTCTCCGATCGGCCTCAGCCTGCTTGGTATCAGTCCCTAAGATTCTGAGATCCCGGATGGGAGGTCGATCCTTTAGATATACTGCAGCAAGACTGTGGAATTCCTTACCGCTGGGTTTGAGAACCACAGGAGATATCACTTCCTTTAAGAAACCTTTAAAAACTCACTTCTTCCCCAGAGCAGAGTAAGTGGGACAGTAGCGGTTTATATCTTGTATGGATGATCATAGTCTAAGCGCCAGGATGCCCATTGGGTGACAGACATAGCACTATATAAGTATGCCAATACATACATACATACATATCACAGCCTGCAGATGTAGTGATATTATCTTTTGGGGATTAATTTCAAACAGGAATTTATAACCTAATGTGATGTTTAGTTTACGGATAAAGGCTACCTTGCAGATCTCAAGGGCCTGGGTGGATTGTTTAATTAAAAAAAGGAAATGTACGATATTGATGGGGAAGCTTATTAAGTTACTTGTTTACGTCCAAATAGATGGAAACTTTCGTAACTGTGAAGCCAGACACAAAGAAGGCATTGGCTTCACATCAAGGGCAAATTGAGAACATAGCTTATTTTGTATTGTGTACTTTTCTTTCCATGAAGTGTCGTTTGTGAAAGTGCACAATGTATTAATAGTATTGCATTGTCTTTCAATATCCTGCCTGTGACTATACGAACCTTTCCATAACAGACTGCAATCTGCTCCAGTGTTATGGAGGTGTTTTTTGTTTCGCATGCGCTCGATGCATCTAGAGCTACTCCTGTGCTGAACACACCTTAGGCCATGATTTGTAAGGAGCCCCGGGAGGATCACTCTTTACAAACAACTACTACTGGAGCATTGTATTTATAATTCGAAGCTCATACTAGAGGAGGAAGAGAAGTCTCATAGCTGCCAGATGACACCAGGGGGATCTTTGACACCTTCATCCACGTCCTGCAATTTCATCAACAACCTTGCATTCTGGGACTTGTAGTTTTGCTTCTAGAACAGCAAGGGTGGCTCAGACATTAATGCGCCCAGAGTACCGTTGGCTAAAAAGCAGTGAGTAACTTACAGTATCACGTGATCATTTGGCGGCTAAAGGACTTGGTTTATTTTTAAAACCATTTACATAAGGGCAGATTATGTCACAGCAGGTCTTTGAAACGCCAGTCATCTGTGCAACGTTTGTTGTTTTCTGTGTGCGGAGCAGGAGTGTAGCTATCAGTGGTGCGGCGGATGCTGTTGCACAAGGGCCACGTGCGTAAGGGTCACACTGCTATTTGATTGTGGTTCTTTTTTAAAACCCATCTCAGAATCAGGAGGCAGAAGGGGGGTAGTATTGTCCTTCCTTCGGATGTGCGCACTGACTGAAAGACTTGGCATAACCCAGACTCGTGTGCAGCATTTTAGCCAAGCGAGCGCAGCGGAGGTCTCAATGGGCAGCATGTGCAGTGGCACCGGGACTGCACACTGCTCCCTCATTGTGGCTTCCTTTTATTCCCCAATCCAGAGGTTGGGGTTATTTTCGGTATTTGTGTCACGGCCCCTTCCTGCTGCAGTCCACCAGAAGGTTGAAATTGGAGCGGGAAATACAAGGGGGGGCCAATAGGCCCCCACGCAAGCATGGCGGGGCCCGGTCCCTCCCACACCCCGTCCCTTTCGGGGCCGCTTGCCCCGCCCCCTCGCCCCGGAGGTACTGGTGTGCTTCCGGGGCAAGGGGGCGGGGTCGCGGCGGCGAAAGGGTTAAAAGCCTGGGGAGCGCGGGAAGCGGCCTCTTTGTGCCCGCGCTCCCAGGCTCGCTCCTCGCCCCACCGTGGGGCCGTTTAATTTTCTGTCCTTTTTCTTTCAGGGTGCGCAGCGGTGACCTGGCGTCAAGAGCAACTTGTGAGCAGCAGGTTTTCGAGGCATTTCTCGTGGAGCAAGGGATCGGTGGAACCGGGCTGCAAGGGTGGAATTGCCTGGAGCTGCTGGCGAATGTCGATTTCAAGCATCCGGTCTCAGGGAGAACGAGCAGCGTCGTCGTCGAGGAGCCGGGCTCGGAGATAAAGGAACAACTTTGACAATTTAAAGTTAAGTTGCTTGGCACGGGCACAATGTATCTTGCAGTTTGGGGGCAGGGCGCTGATATGTGCTGTTGGTGGAATGTTATGCCATGGCACGCGTTTGTTTCCGGGGTATAAAACGTGAGGATAGTTACAATGCTGGTGCCCTTTTCGTGCAGAGAAGGCATCGCTAAGGTTTACCCGTGGGTGAAATAGGGGCGTCATTTATGAATTGTGTGCTTAGCACACCAAAATCTTAATATACCCATACTTATCCGAAATAGTTCACCTAGATAATACCGGCAGGCTTAACCTGGCAGAAATGTAATGGGGATTGCAGACTTTATCGCACCTTGCAATCACTGGGTGAGATATACATCGTACCACTTCTAAATGTGCTCCCTTCATGATCGCAGTTTACTGGGTAACTCATGGTTTCTGATCCAAAAGCAAGCTCGTAATTAGGAAGACATTATACATGATTGGTAGCTAGTTCTGTACCTATCAGATCTTAACAGTGATGTTCACGTAGCTGCAGTTACTAGCAGTGAAATGGCCATCTGCAAGTACAGAAAGCTTATGAGAGGTTGGTCCCTTAATCGACTAGCGCAAATAAGCACATACAATATCATAACCCAATAACCAACTCACTATTAGAGGTTGAAGAAACGCGACTAACACTGCAAGGGTGTAGAACACGAGAGTTACCCTTTCTTTCAGCAGAGGAGGCAGCGTTGAAAGAGAAGTCAAAATAGCAGAAAGTATTAAATGAAAGTACAAGTTTTGATGTTGCCGGGGCAGAGGTGTAACACTGTAGATTAGCGCTCGGTGGTAGCCTAGAGGGCTGGGTGCTTTCAACAGCGGTGTCAGACAGTGTTTGATTCCTGCCGGCGCTGCATTCGAGTGCATAAGGTAATTTGTTCAATATATTTATAACAAATAATTCTAATCGCAAAGAGTGCAAACACGCAGGAGATTGGTGTCAGGTGCAAGTCCCGTAGTAGAATAGATGCCAATACAGAGCAGGGCTTTGCATGAAGGTGTGATTTAGATGGGTAAGCGCAAGTGTTCCTTATGTAGCTGTCAGGAAGATGGCCTGGAGACATTGCTTACTGCCTGGAACTGGACAAAAATGGACCTGATGCTCCAAATTCATTCACACTGAAGTTCCTTCAGGTACAGAAAGGCAGGAATTCATCATGGGGTGATATTGCTGTCTTGACTGATGTTGCTTGTGCAACAGGGATCTACAATTACCAGCAGGTCATAAACTCATGTATTCTGGAGAAATATATCGGGCGCTGTTTTGAGCCCTGGCACAGGTGCTTGTTTTTCCGGATTGCGAGGATGGCAGGCATTTCAGTGTATGTGTGCTCTCACTGCTCACTAGGGGAGATGTTATGGCATGTCGTCATGCCCGTAGAAGCGTTGTAGAGGAGGGAACTCCTGTAAAGAGAGTCATTTTCTCTATGGATTTCCCTTCTCTTTTGGAAACATCGTCGTGGTGTCACCAGGGCTGTAAATGGAGTAAATTTTGCACTGTTATATACGAGCCATAGTTGCTGCGTATTTATCGTATACGACTAACAACCATCGGAAACCTTGTAGGTATGATGTTACTCGTTGTTGTATCATATTTCTGGATGCAATGACCGAAACAACAAAAAACAGATGTTAGCTGACGTTACTTTAAACCAGGCCCGTAATTACATTGGTCACACCCCGTTGAGAGACACACTCCCAGTTTTTATGCGCAATGCTTGGCGCGCTCCACGCGGTCTGTAGGATGTGACCTTATTTATGTGAACAGATAGGGGTTTTTAAGGAATACCGCCACCCACCTTCTCCGCGCAGTGCCCCAGTGTCCAGAGCAAGGAGGGAGGGGTGCATTTCGAGCTACTTACAAAATATGTCAAGGTAACCAAGTAGAGTGTTTCTTTCATTTAGTTACTCTACACATAAAGGTGGATGCACGTTGTAATACTGCAGTGCACTCACTTGATGATGTTATCATTGCACAATCTTACAAGCATTTATTTAGTAGGTGTGTTAGTAATGTCAAGCCCAGAGCTGGCAGGGGCACTGGGTGAGGCTAACTGTCGTGGCCGCCCGAGGAGGACTCAGGCCCAATTTTTCTACTTTACAAATTTAGCACTGTGGGATCTAACTAGCTCTACCCAGTTGGAAGACCTGGTACACTATTCGAGTGTGAGTGCTGCAGTCTGCTATGCTCCCATGGTAATACAAAGGTTCCTAATATTGAGCCAAGATTTCTCTGCTGCTTTATGCAGCACTTTACCTCTGGATAGGTTTTGTTTGGACTTGAACTGGGTGCTCCCTTGGGTAGGGAGGGAGCTATACTTCTCTGAGGGCACTAACGAGTTGAACAAATCTAGTGTGCCACTGATGTTGAGAGTGCTCTATATGAGAGCTGTATTCCAGCTAAACTTGAGAACTATCCAGATGTGTCTGTTTCTTTTATAGCATAATTCATGCAGCACTTTATTGCTTGTCCCTAAAAGTTTGTGTTGTTTCCGTAGAAGACAGGTCTCGTGTACACATAAACTGGGTGCTTCCTTGGGTAGGGACAGAGTGTACCTCTCTGAGGGATTTAATGAGTACAGTACATGTAAGGGGTTGTCCTTTTAATTATGTCAGGTGGCTTGGATGGACTTTTACCGAAAACCAAAGCTTAATGCGTGCCGGGAGTGGTAACGGGATTGATAGTTAAAACAATTGTGGAAACTTTTCTATGCTAATGACCTCTCTTTGGGTCCTCCCCGTGAGTAACGTGTAAAGATGAGGCGGAGTAACTTGTATTCAATAAATAAGCTGTGCACATTAGCGAATCTTGCATAAGCTGTGCACATCAGCGAGTAAATACAGTGTGCGCATCAGCGTGAAAATGTAGATTTACCTCTTTGTGATATTATTTAGCTGTGTGCTTAAGTAGTCAAAACAATGAAAGCTGGATTATAATGGACGTGAAGCCTTAGTGCTTGGCAACTGACCCATCAATGGTACAAATAACATAGATGTTGTTTTGAAATCAAATAGTGCTCTGCACAAATCAAAAATAACTTCCCTGCGCAAGTCTCTGATAGTCCTTGATTCTGGATTAGTTACCAACCATCTGTATGAATTTTTGAGGCCTAATATTGCACCTCACAGATTTATTTTGCTGGTATGACTAATGTTTGCTAGCGATTGTGAAGGTAATCAACATCTGAGGTGCTGTTCACTACTTTAGGGGGACATTGCACCAGCCCAAACGACCCTTCATTGATGGTAGGTTAAAGTCAACCTTATTAGACAAGCTATCCTAGTGGTAGCTGAGGGGGAGCAGCCTTCAGCCTAAGTCTTGAAGGAATGTTGAGCAGCTCGTTTTACCAGCCTATAATATCAGGAATGAGTAAGTGAAAAGAGAAAAGGTGTATAACAAATATATCTATTTGTTCTAAACACACCCCTCTAGCTCCTTTACGAGGCTATATATCGGGAATATTGACAATACTAGTTCTGGTTATGGATCAGCCAGGAAATTGCCATTCCATAGTAGACCTGTTAGTTTCAGGTAATTTCCTCAGAGGACGTAGAGCACGCAAAAAACTCACTAGAGTAGAGTGGATCTAAAGAGGAGGGTCGTGATCATACCTAAATCCCATCTCTGATACTGCTGGTGCTCTTATATGGGCAGGTGGGTCAGACAGATTTGCAGATGAACAAGGCTGAACTGGGGGAGGCAGAATGGGTTGATGAACGGTAACACATTAAACCCTGATCTGTTGAAACTAATGGTGCATCATGTTTTACAATAGGTGGCGGTGTACTATCAATCGATTGGACAATCATGGGTGGCAGGGGGGGGCCACCTGCTACTTGCAACTTGTTAGGGAAATGATGCTCAGTCTGGGATCATGAGAATAATACATATAGGTTATGGTTGCCCCTTAGTTATATTACGCGTTACCACTGTCAGCCACGATCCAAGCCAACAGTCAGGCGCAAGGGGTTCGATACTTTGAACACGTATATCTCATCAAGTTGTGATTGGGTGGGTGCCAATACAAACGGACTGTCCCTTTTTAACTGTTATCCTAATCATCGTTAAGGAGTCATGAGGGCGTTATGGTATGCACTGGGGACTCCATGCTTTGTGGCAATACACTACACACTGGGTAGTATTTGTTAATGAAGGCCATTTTTTCAGGGTACTCTTCATAACACTAATACAGTCACGCTACAGGGGACACAAACTGAGGCTATGCTCAACACGTAGTCGGAAGTGTTTAGGAGTAGGCATCTGACGCTAATCGTATCTCAAACGTGGCAAGGGATGGCAATGTAAGACTAGCACATGTACTGCAGTTATCGCCAGAAACACTAATGGTTTGTGTTTATCTTTTCCATTTATGTATGGCCGGGTCCATGGTGGATATCTGGAGTGCTCCGCATCACAAAGCTGCTACAGGTGGACAGCCCAAGGGATGCTGACGTCAGGTAGAGGATGGCAAACAACAACGCAAGTGTGATGGTCGAGCGATTAAAAAACGCAGGAGGTGCCAACACAGAGTTGATTGTTTCGGTGTGTAAGCCCTTATATGGGGCTGGCGGCAGTAACGTAGCAGGATGTGGCTTCACAAAAAATGGCAGTATTTGCCGTCACAGAAAAATGTATACCTTCAGTAACGGCGCCTGTGCACGCAGGGCCACCAGTGTCAGATATGCATAGATCACCAATTGGTAAGTGACAACGGTAGAGAAGGGACAGTACACAAGGGTATGCAGTCCTAGCCTCGGCAACCCCAGGAAGGATAGGCCTATGCAACGCCTCATTTCCCCGGTTCAGGAAGTGGGGACTTCCATGGTAAAAGTAGTATCATGCACTTAACACTTTCCAGGCGTAATGGCTGGGTGTGGATGGTTAGCAGACTGTACAGTATACCAGTGGGAAGGGTAGAATGTTAGTACCAGGATACCCCCGGTCATAGCATCTGCAGGGAGCCTCGAGAGGCGTGCCCCCCACACCCTCATTCATGTTAGGACATGGGGTAACGGTGATAGGACCAGGCTGCACGTAAAAGGGGGGGGGGGGGACTAGGCGAGTGCAAGGAGTCACTCAGTGAAGAATCACTCGATAAAGAGGATCAACACCTGGTTTGAGAAACTATTTCATATCCCACAGGGGGTCATCGCAGGACCAAGTAGACTAACAGTCGGTTGATAATGAGGGGTTGACGTTTATTAGAGGCTCTACTCACAGGGTGGGGGGGTCCGGTGGACAGAGTCAGGGATGCCCTAGGGATAGGGAATTAAATAGCAGGGGTAGAGGGTTTTTTGGATTAGGAAGTTATGACCTTTCAGTGTAGGCGGTTTGGGGGGGGGCCAGATAGTCGGTTAACTACCTGGCCTGTGGCGGTAAGGTCATTAATCGGTGAGCAGCATTTTAAGGTCCTTACGGGGGGGGGGCGGACCCATTCACGAAAGGGGCCGCCCGCGGGAGGGGCCATTTGGTCTCTCTCAGAACTCCAGGGGCAGGCTATGATCTCCATTAATTTAAAGGGTGCGGGGGAGGGAGTTTACGCTTTCCTCAGGCTGGTAGCCACCCCTCACAACACTATGACGTCACTAAGGTGCGCGAGTGTCTGGGCCCTCCTGTTATGGTTAAATGGAGTTCGGGGAGCGCACGTGGGTGAAACGTGCCCTGGGTTGCGCATGCGCATCTTCAACGTGAGAGCGCAGCTGAGCTGTAAAAGGATCTGACACCGGTTGGCGACCTTGCCGTAGGACTTTATTAAAATTATGAAAAGTATTAAAAATATTAGAATGCAGTTTAATTTTCAGGATGATTAGATTACGTTAGGAGACACGCTGTATTAGCTATTTGTTAAGGTTAGCCCATCATACCATGTCGAAACGGATGTCAATCTAATATTCTGAAAAGTGTGCATTTTAATAATTATCAGAAATGTTTATTTGATTAAAATTTTGATTTGTTTTTATATTTTAATAAATACGGCCAGGGGGGGGGCCCCGTACCCCCCCTTGACTTCCAAAGACCCCCATGTGTTGACTGGTTGAGTTGGGTAATTCAGTCGGTGTTCAAGGGAGGAGGTGGCCGGCAGTCCAAGACCATGATACAAGGGGGGGCCAATAGGCCCCCACGCAAGCATGGCGGGGCCCGGTCCCTCCCACACCCCGTCCCTTTCGGGGCCGCTTGCCCCGCCCCCTCGCCCCGGAGGTACTGGTGTGCTTCCGGGGCGAGGGGGCGGGGTCGCGGCGGCGAAAGGGTTAAAAGCCTGGGGAGCGCGGGAAGCGGCCTCTTTGTGCCCGCGATCCCAGGCTCGCTCCTCGCCCCACCGTGGGGCCGTTTAATTTTCCCCACCCTCCATCCCTTATTAGCAGACATTAGGGCTTGGCAAATGGTGAGTAACAGGTTTGTCAATGTGCCGGAACATAGATGTAAGGGGGGGCTTGATCCAGTAGGCCTTGAATTTCCTGTCTACTGGAAGGAAGAACAGAATTTAAACGTTTGGTGTAGTGCCGTGATATTTAACTAATTCTTTCCTTAGGCCCTTTTTCCCGCTTACAGGAGTAACTATATATGTAGATGTTTGTGCTTTGCTGTGTATTAACAATTTTTCCTTAGGCCTTTTTTCCTTTTAGAATAGCAATGTCGTATTTATTATGTGTGTCTGGCGGTAAGGTCATTAATCGGTGAGCAGCATTTTAAGGTCCTTACGGGGGGGGCGGACCCATTCACGAAAGGGGCCGCCCGCGGGAGGGGCCATTTGGTCTCTCTCAGAACTCCAGGGGCAGGCTATGATCTCCATTAATTTAAAGGGTGCGGGGGAGGGAGTTTACGCTTTCCTCAGGCTGGTAGCCACCCCTCACAACACTATGACGTCACTAAGGTGCGCGAGTGTCTGGGCCCTCCTGTTATGGTTAAATGGAGTTCGGGGAGCGCACGTGGGTGAAACGTGCCCTGGGTTGCGCATGCGCATCTTCAACGTGAGAGCGCAGCTGAGCTGTAAAAGGATCTGACACCGGTTGGCGACCTTGCCGTAGGACTTTATTAAAATTATGAAAAGTATTAAAAATATTAGAATGCAGTTTAATTTTCAGGATGATTAGATTACGTTAGGAGACACGCTGTATTAGCTATTTGTTAAGGTTAGCCCATCATACCATGTCGAAACGGATGTCAATCTAATATTCTGAAAAGTGTGCATTTTAATAATTATCAGAAATGTTTATTTGATTAAAATTTTGATTTGTTTTTATATTTTAATAAATACGGCCAGGGGGGGGGCCCCGTACCCCCCCTTGACTTCCAAAGACCCCCATGTGTTGACTGGTTGAGTTGGGTAATTCAGTCGGTGTTCAAGGGGGGAGGTGGCCGGCAGTCCAAGACCATGACCAATTTCAGAGCAGCGCTTGTGTACCAACTGACTGGGAGACCTAGCGCAGCCCACCTGCGACGCGCGGGCTGGAAACCTATCGGGCAATTGTGCACACTGGAACCAGATGGGAGGAAGTGCACTGTAGTCTGTTGCGGGTATAGTACACACTGGGACCGATGGGAGGGAGTTTGCACACACTATCGAGGGGATAGTGCGCACTGGGAACCAAGGGGAAAGAGCATGCTCTGGAAACCTAGCGCACCCACCTAAAGCGTGGAGAGACCTATCGCGAGTTTGTGCAACTGCGAAGCGAGGGGAAGGAATGCACCCTGGATCTAGTGTAGTAGCGCGGTCTAGTGTTGCACGTCACGTAGCTACGTGACGTGCCGGCGATGAGATTAGGCTGCGCGCGCACAGCGAGGGAGTGGCGCGAAGAGCTGGCACGAGCAGGACAGGCTCGGCGCTCTTTAGGGAATGTATTTCTAAATAAATAGTTTAAACAGCACAGAGGCTGCATCGTCTTATTTGGGGATAATAAGTAATACCACAATGGCGACGAGGGTGGGATGACCAATCCCCCAACCCCCCACAGAGAGGAAAAGACCACCGAGGAACACAACTACACACCGGTGGACAGGAGAGACCAGCAGTTACCACATCCCCACACAGGTACCCTAAAGAGCGCGGCAGGGCCCAAGAGCGTCCACAGGAACAAGGCAGCCACCACAGAAGGGGACAGACCCGGGAGGGCACAAGAAGTGCGCCAGATCCAGCCACCAACCCCAACCTAAGGAAACAGAGCTGGATATTGCACAAAAGAGCGAGGGGGCTGACGCAGGTAGTCCCCAGGCCCACGCAAGCAAGGAAGAACTAGACAGCGCGCCGGGGAGCCCCAAGGGCCCAGCAAGCGCAGAACCCAAGGTCAAGAGCGAGAAGATGAGTACGCAGGCGGGGTATGCGACGGCGCCGGTGCAATTCCTACCCAGGCCCGGTGAACCACTGATGAAGTGGGAGGACTGGCGAGAGTACATCGACAATTTCATAGGGGTATTAGAAGACGAGAACGAGGAAGTGTTCAAACCCCAGCGGAAGAAACGCATCTTGTTACTGAACTTGGGCCCCGAAGGGTTGAGAGTGTACAAGAGCTTAGTACCAAAACAGAGGACAAGCACGGACGACGACGTATACGCCCATGCCATTGATGACCTCAACGAACATTTCAGGCCGGCGGTGTGCGTGTCAGTGGATAGATTCAACTTCCAACAACGAAAACAGCGCCCAGGAGAGACGATAGAGGAATACGTGGCAGCACTGAAACGACTAGCGGCTACCTGCAAATACGACAATTGGGAGGAAGAATTCATCAAGGACCAGGTGGTAATGCACACCACGTGCACGTCAGTACAAGACAAACTATGGGCCAGCGGAGACACCACCCTAAAAGAAGTCTTGGTCATCGTCAAAAGGGCAGAGTTGGCAAAGAGGTGCGCAGAAGCGACGAAGAGAGAAACTGCGTCCAGCACCATGGTAAACAGAGTAAACGACGAAGGGCCCCGTAAAGACCACCTGAACAAGAAGACTGCAGACAAAGGACAGTCCAAATGGCAAAGCTACGGGGGTCCTCCAGGAAAAGTGGCGGGAAACAACAGGAAGCCATGTTACAGGTGCGGAAGCTGGACGCACGAGGCCCACAACAGAAAATGCCCGGCGTTTCGCGCCAAATGCCTATACTGCGGTATAATAGGTAATTACGAGAAGGTGTGCAGGAAAAAGGCCTCCAAAGGCGAAGTGAGATACGTAGGCCAAGACAACGATGACCATGAAGAAACGGCGGAGCAGGAAGTAGTTACGTTTCTGTGCATATACGACCAGCTACTGGGCGTCGAGGGGCAAGTGCTCAGCATCGATGGCAAAAGAACATTGAAGCCCATCCTGGAGATGACGATAGGCGGCATCATGATCAGTGTGGTGGCGGATACTGGCTCACCATACACCATCGTCCAGCGAGCAGTATGGGAGGAGAAATTTGCACCGCACTTGGGCTCGGAACTGGAAAAGCTAGACATCCGTCCAGTATCATATAATGGGGACCGAATACCTATGGCGGGGTTCAGACCGCTACTCTTCGAGTTCCGCGGCCGGTCAGCCAACTGCAAACTCTATGTGTCGCAGAAAGGCCCCTCGGTCCTGGGATGGCTGGACCAAGGTGACCTAGGCATCAAGCTTGATCCGGGAGGAAAAGAGCAGATACTACTGACGGAACCAGGGAACTGGCCAGACCTGGAAAGGTGGAAAAGCGAATTCCCCACAGTCTTCGGAGGAACAGTGGGGAAGTTAGAAAAATTCGCACACAAGATAATTCTAAAGGAGAATGCGGTGCCAGTAGCCCACAAGGCCAGGAACATTCCCTTGGCGGTACGTGAAGCAGTCAGGGAAGAACTCCATGACCTGGAGAGAAAAGGGATCATCGAGCCAATAACGTGCGCCGAGTGGCTGGCGCCCTTGGTGGTCGTCAAGAAACCCAGTGGCAAGGTCAGGCTATGTGTCGACTTACGCGAACTGAACAAGAACATTGTGGTGGAGAGGTTTCCCCTACCCCGAATAGAGGAGATGCTGGCCAACACCAGGGGGATTAAATGGTATTCCACCATCGATCTGACCTCTGCCTACCACCAAATAGCTCTACACCCGGAGAGCCGCCACCTCACATCGTTCATCACCCCATTTGGATGCTATCAGTTCCGCCGAATGCCGTTTGGGCTGGCCTCGGCGGCAGCTGTGTTCCAGAAGTTGATGCACCAGCTATTTCAGAAAACAACCGGAGTGCAATACTTTCAGGATGACATCCTAGTGATGGGCCAAGTTAAGACTGACCACGACGTGAAATTAGGAGAGGTGCTGCGGATTCTGGAAACGAAAGGCCTCACAGCTGAGTGGTCCAAATGCCGAATAGGAATGGAGTCGGTGACGTACCTGGGGCATGAGATAGGAGTAGGAGAAGTGACCCCAAAAGCAGACAACGTGAAAGCAATATGCGAGGCACCCCCACCTGCCAACAAGGATGAAGTCAGATCGTTTATCGGCATGGCAGAATACTACAGCAAATTCATGCAGCACTTCGCCTCTAAGACACACCATATGAGGCAACTCACACGAGAAAACACAGAATTCAAATGGTCTGAGGAGGCACAAGGGGAATTTGAGGTGGTCAAGAAAGAAATAGCGGAAGCCATCCCACTCCAAGGTTATGACCCCCAAGGGAGGACAGTGCTGACCACAGATGCCAGCGACAAAGGGCTAGGCGCCGTCCTCATGCAGGACCGGGGGCATGGACAGTTGGATACGATAAGCTTCGCCTCTCGCAAGCTGAGCGACACGGAAAAAAAGTACAGCGTGATTGAAAAGGAGATGCTGGCGGTGGTATGGGCCACAACCAGATTCAGGCAGTTCCTGTGGGGCACACGGTTCCAATTAAGGACGGATCACAAGCCCTTGCTAAAGGTACTGACGTCTAGTGGGCATGCCGAAGCAACGCCCCGGATCTCCAAGATGTCGCTGAAGTTACTGGAGTTCAGATACGATGCAGAGCACATTCCCGGGAGCAAGAACAGAGTGGCAGACTACCTGAGCAGGGCGGCAGCCATGGAACAGAGCGATGGCGACAATGCGGGAACAGAAGAATGGGTAGCGCTGACAGAAGATTTAGAGACCACCATCAGCCTCCAGGAGTGGAGACAGGCATATGAGGAGGACCAGATCCTAATGGCAGTGAAAACACATGTCACCCAAGGATGGCCGGAAAAGAGATTGATCAGTGGAGAACTGAAACCATACTTTGAAGTCAGGGAAGAACTATCGATAGAGGATCGAGGAGTATTTATGCACAGGGGGGAGAAAGTGATTCCTCCGGCTAACCTCATCAACAAGTTGTTGGACATGCTCCATGAAGGGCACCTTGGAATATGCAAACTGAGATTGAGGACAAGACAGGATTACTGGTGGCCAGGAATGGATATAAGGGCTGAAAGACATGTGAGGAACTGCACCAGATGCCAGGGAGCAGACAAGGCACTCAAACCCCTGCGACCAGCAATGGGACTGTTTGACCACCCAAAAAACCCATGGGAGGAGTTGTCTGTGGACATCCTGGGTCCGGTTCTGGACACACGGGGTATACAGAAGTATGTTTGTGTCATGGTGGACAGGTACTCGAAGTGGCCAGAACTCAAGATAGAAGAAACAATGGACACAGAAACAATTATAAAATTCATGGCAGATACATTTGTGAGGGAAGGAATTCCTAAAGCGATCCTCAGCGATAATGGGCCACAATTCAGATCGGAGAAATGGAACAGCTTCATGCATCGGAACGGCATCATATCCAGACACACCTCCATTTACCACCCGGCTGGGAATGGCCTCGTAGAGCGTTTTAATCGAGTAGTGATGGGGTCAATCCAAGCGGCCATATCGGACAACAAAGACTGGGAAGTGGAAATATGGCACATGGTGTGGGCATACAGGATTACCCCCACCAGCACAGGTTACAGTCCATTCCAAATACTGAGGGGACGAGAGCCATTCACCCAGGACAACAGAGTGTGGAAAGAAAAAACGGTCAAGAGTGAATGGTCCCCAGCAGTGGTGCGAGCAAATCTGGAGAAGGCCCAAGCGGTTTACACCAAACACTACGACAACAGGAGAAAGGTGAAGGACACTGGATTAGAGAAGGGAGAATGGGTACGAGTAAAGTTGGGCACGATGCAGAGGAAAGGAGAGAGTAAATATAGTAAGCCCATGCAGGTGAAGGAAGTTCTGGGCAGAGCGGCACTGCTGAGCGACGGGAACGTATGGTCGCAGGACCGCATGGCGAGGTGCAACAAGATCTTGTGTTGGGACCAAGGAGCAACAGACTTAGACGAGGAAGACCACGAAACAACTAAGCAGGAACAGCCAGAAACAGC
The DNA here is from genome assembly GCF_964261635.1 of Lissotriton helveticus. NCBI lineage: Eukaryota > Metazoa > Chordata > Amphibia > Caudata > Salamandridae > Lissotriton > Lissotriton helveticus. The sequence goes on along the minus strand of NC_136069.1, from coordinate 1,569,066,177 downwards.
GATTGATGGGAACGGAGAAGACCTACAAAGACAAAAGACTGAAACGAGTGACCGAGAGCAGAGGGCTGGAGAAGGTACGAATGGAGAAGATGGAGGTGCGGCCGCACTAGTAAGTAGAGGAAGAAGCGATGGAGAGGACCCCAACACCCCGGTAAGACTGACCCGCAGGGGTAGAGTGGTGGTCAAGCCAGCCAGGTTCAGAGACTATGAGGTGAGCAGTGGACTATAGTTATATTGTGCATATATTGGGAAAAAAGGGAGATATGTAGTAGCGCGGTCTAGTGTTGCACGTCACGTAGCTACGTGACGTGCCGGCGATGAGATTAGGCTGCGCGCGCACAGCGAGGGAGTGGCGCAAAGAGCTGGTACGAGCAGGACAGGCTTGGCGCTCTTTAGGGAATGTATTTCTAAATAAATAGTTTAAACAGCACAGAGGCTGCATCGTCTTATTTGGGGATAATAAGGAATACCACATCTAGTGCTGGCATTGGAGCTGGTTTAGATGTTTCCACTGGAGACCCACTGCAGTCCAGCTGAGGTGTGTCTGCATCAGTGGTCGAAGTGGGAAAACAAAAGTAGGGGAACTGTGGGTGGAGAATCAGGGGGCGGGAATAACCGAAGATTGAATCAGTGGGCGGAGTCAGGGGTGTGGCTAGAAATAGCAAAACATACCAATTTTTAGTACGTTTAGCATTTCACTGACCAGTTACAGCTTATAACATTATTTAATTAAAAGAATGGATATGCTTATTTGAGGTTTAATTCAGGAAAAAGCAAACACGCATAGGAAATACAGGTTTATGTAAAGAATGTGAAATATAAGCAGGAACAACATGTTACCTTAATGCTTTTACTCTCATTGTTCAGAAATCCATGATTATTTTTTGTCTCAAACATTGAGGTCATGAATACAGGGCTCCTTATGTACACATGTGTTAAGCAAGGCTCATAAGAGAAAGGGACTCTTCAGGAGAATCTAGACGCAAGGAAACCCACAAAGGCTCCTTCATATTCATGTCAGCCAGCTAGCTGCTCAATCATAATATAGCAAAAAGAACAACTGGTGGACAGAATCCAGAACAATATCATACATTCACCCCAGTACAGAGATCTGGGCCTAAATCCATTGTTTCTTTGCTCACCATGCCATTCCAGTTTGGACCCAGCCATATGCAAATCAGTCTTGATCCTGCACCCAATGAGAACAGTCCAGCCCGAACTGCCAGGCCAGGTACTCCCTGGACCGGAATCAAGCATCCTAGTACCGGTTTCGGGCTTTCAGCCCTCATCAACCAGGATAGCTTGATTCCAGTGGCATGGAGAGCATGGGACTATTGTCTGAGCATACCTGTCCCACTCGGGGTGACAAATGCAAAAAGAACAATTGATGGACAGAAGGCAGAACAATGTCATACATTCACCCCAGTTCAGAGATCTGGGCTTAAATCCATCGTTTTCTGCTCACCATGCCATTCCAGTTTGGACCGAGCCATATGCAAATCAGTCTTGATCCTGCACCCAATGTGAACAGTCCAGCCCGAACTGCCAGGCCATATGTATTCAAGTGTCCTTTCATTCGGGAAGTGAACACAAAGCAGTACCCACTGAACTATGCACATAACATATTGCTCTTTGATATGCATGGTACATGTTCTTTGCAGCAGGCATATTACCACTCTGCACTACCTTAGATGAGTAAAACAGCCACTAGACAAAACATGCTCCCATCTCTCTCCAGCAGGTACATTGATCACCAAAGTTATCTTGGCACTTGTATTGTTGACCGAAACCTGCTGACTATACAAAGAACTTTTCAGTGTTTTTAAAACTCCTGCACTTGTACAAAACCGGTCCCCCCAAACTAAACTGGCCCCCTACCCTTCCAGTCGCCCAGGGAAACGCCTGCTCCTGCCCTTTCACTGCTCCAGTCCAGTCAGTACTCCTGCTCATGCTCGATCAACACTCCTGCTTCGTCAATTCCCCTGCCCCCTCCCTTCTCTTGACCCCTCCCTTCTCCTGGTCCGTCACTTCTCCTGGCCCATCACTTCTCCTGGCCCGTCACTTCTCCTGGCCCGTCACTTCTCCTGGCCCGTCACTTCTCCTGGCCCGTCACTTCTCCTGCCCTGTCACCGCTCCTGCCCTGTTCACCGCTCCTGTCCTTTCACCGCTCCTGTCCTTTCACCGCTCCTGTCCTTTCACCGCTCCTGTCCTTTCACCGCTCCTGTCCTTTCACCGCTCCTGTCCTGTTCACCGCTCCTGTCCTGTTCACCGCTCCTGCCCTGTTCACCGCTCCTGCCCTGTTCATCGCTCCTGCCCTGTTCACCGCTCCTGCCCTGTTCACCGCTCCTGCCCTTTCACTGCTCCTGCCCTTTCACCGCTCCTGTCCTTTCACCGCTCCTGTCCTTTCACCGCTCCTGTCCTTTCACCGCTCCTGTCCTTTCCTTTCACCGCTCCTGTCCTTTCCTTTCACCGCTCCTGTCCTTTCCTTTCACCGCTCCTGTCCTTTCACCGCTCCTGCCCTGTTCACCGCTCCTGCCCTGTTCACCGCTCCTGCCCTGTTCACCGCTCCTGCCCTGTTCACCGCTCCTGCCCTTTCACCGCTCCTGTCCTTTCACCGCTCCTGTCCTTTCACCGCTCCTGTCCTTTCACCGCTCCTGTCCTTTCACCGCTCCTGTCCTTTCACCGCTCCTGTCCTGTTCACCGCTCCTGTCCTGTTCACCGCTCCTGTCCTGTTCACCGCTCCTGTCCTGTTCACCGCTCCTGCCCTGTTCACCGCTCCTGCCCTGTTCACCGCTCCTGCCCTGTTCACCGCTCCTGCCCTGTTCACTGCTCCTGCCCTGTTCACCGCTCCTGCCCTGTTCACCGCTCCTGCCCTGTTCACCGCTCCTGCCCCGTTCACCGCTCCTGCCCCGTTCACCGCTCCTGCCCTGTTCACCGCTCCTGCCCCGTTCACCGCTTCTGTCCTTTCACCGTTCCTGTCCTTTCACCGCTCACGCCCCATTACTGCTCTAGCTCATGCCCCGTCACCTCCCCTGCCCCGTCACCTCTCCTGCCCCGTCACCGCTCCTGCCCGTCACCTCTCCTGCCCCGTCACTGCTCCTGCCCCGTTCACTGCTCCTGCCCCGTTCACTGCTCCTGCCCCGTTCACTGCTCCTGCCCCGTTCACTGCTCCTGCCCCGTTCACTGCTCCTGCCCCGTTCACTTCTCCTGCCCCGTTCACTGCTCCTGCCCCGTTCACTGCTCCTGCCCGTCCACTGCTCCTGCCCCATCCACTGCTCCTGCCCCGTCCACTGCTCCTGCCCCGTTCACTGCTCCTGTCCTGTTCACTGCTCCTGTCCTGTTCACCGCTCCTGCCCCATTCACTGCTCCTTTCCTTTCACCGGTCCTGTTCTTTCACCGCTCACGCTCGGTTACTGCTCTAGCTCATGCCCCGTCACCTTCCCTGCCCCGTCACCTCCCCGGCCCCGTCACCTCTCCTGTCCCCGTCACCTCTCCTGTCCCCGTCACCGCTCCTGCAACGTTCACCGCTCCTGCCCCGTTCACCGCTCCTGCCCCGTTCACCGCTCCTGCCCCGTTCACCGCTCCTGCCCCGTTCACCGCTCCTGGCCCGTTCACCGCTCCTGGCCCGTTCACTGCTCCTGGCCCGTTCACTGCTCCTGGCCCGTTCACTGCTCCTGGCCCGTTCACTGCTCCTGGCCCGTTCACTGCTCCTGGCCCGTTCACTGCTCCTGGCCCGTTGCCTGCTCCTGGCCCGTTCACTGCTCCTGGCCCGTTGCCTGCTCCTGGCCCGTTGCCTGCTCCTGGCCCGTTGCCTGCTCCTGGTCCTTTCACCGCTCCTGGTCCTTTCACCGCTCCTGGTCCTTTCACCGCTCCTGGTCCTTTCACTGCTCCTGGTCCTTTCACCGCTCACGCCCGGTTACTGCTCTAGCTCATGCCCCGTCACCTTCCCTGCCCTTTCACCTCCCCTGCCCCGTCATCTCCCCTGCCCCGTCACCTCCCCTGCCCCGTCACCTCCTCTGCCCCTGTAGTGTAGCTCCTATTTTCCCAATAGGCTCTGCGCATTGGAATAGTACCTACAGCAGTAAAGGCCTAGGCCAGACGTTAACTAGGTCTAATTTTTGGGTTTGCCAGCTAAGCTCAGAGTTCGCTAGAAACTTTCTCGAATGTTCAAGGAAGGATTAACTCCCCTGATTAGACAAGAAGGGATTTAGTTTCTGACAACCATATAACATGACAACTTTGCTCTCCCCTAATCAAGAGTCAATCTCGAGAGTCGTGTGAGCACAAGGCAATTATTTTACTCAGTCAGTACGTGCATTCTTAGTCTCATCAGAGTGTAGAGAAAAGGAGGAGACGGGCGTGTTCAATAAAAGGTGTTATTTATTGATCAGTCTCTTTTCTCGTACAAGAGAAATGGATCGATATTATTGCGATACTTATAGTTAAGTAAAGTGCATACATTAGAAGCAATAGTATAAAATAATACTGTAAAAACATTGATATGGTTTCTGAGCCATATGATGTTTAAAATGATTAAAATATATTTACATACACATATACATTTGACTAAACGTACTCAACTGGTGTTTCTAAATACGCCTACCCCGTGTACCTGACCTAAGTCTAATGCGTGGGCGGGAATAGAAAGTTACAGTTTAAGTTAAGTTTGTTTTTGCCAAGTGAATAACTAAAGAATTCTCTGTGAGGGGTTATTCAGTTCTGTACCTGGAATTTAGGATGGATGAGGAATGGTATCTCTTTCTCTGCTCTCGATATTCCAGGCTGCCTGCGAGGGCTACCCGGAAGCGCCGGTGCTGGGTCTCTCGGCTTGAGATAGCAGCGCGTCTCTCAGCGCGTCAGGAAGGCGGGGCTGCTGCCTGCGGGGTCTGCTTCTGCTCTCGGCTTCGGCAAGTATGGCTGCTCCGTCTTGTCACCACGCGTGTGTTTGCATAGGGCAAGGTCGGCAATATTTATACCTTAAAGGTGCCGGGATTGACGTAAGGATGGACATAGGTACGTCAATAAAGATGTCATACGACTTGCTCGTTAGCACATTCTTTACTAAAGTTCTCTGTGAAATCAAAACAATGGCCGCACGGATTATCCAGGTTGTCATAGGTTTGATTTGTTATGAGAACGTCGTATGCCTTATCAGGGGCTGGAGGAATGTCGCTTGTCTAATTAGATCTCAAGCGTTATGACCTAATCAGATAACACGTTCCTGTGCCGTAGTGTGACTGCGTCAGATAACGGTATCTGCATCATGGGGGTTTTCTTGCCTCATGGGCTGACTGTTAGTTAACTAGCTAGTAAGTTTAACCAGAATAGGGTCAGGAATAGGGGGATCGATTCAGAACCTATAGAAATACACGACACCCACTCCACGCTAACTATGGTCATATCTACTAATCTATGCATAGTATAACATAGTACAACATACTATAGAGTATAGTGTATACCTTACCACCCCAAAATACATAAATGCATTTTGAAATTTCCAAATATACTGAAAAATTGCAGTCATATATATTGTATGCACTTAAGCTATGAATTAAATGCAAAAGTAAACACGCATTGTTATGCATTATTGCTTGTTGGTATATGAGAAATACACATGAAATGGCTCTTAATATGGCTATACAGAAAAAAAGTCGAAACCATTTCATCACATAAAATATATCGTGAACATACCAGCGGGCAGCTAAAGTCTATATAAAGTCTATAAAGTATCTAAAAAAAAATAGAAATCTTAGTTCTCTAGGAATAGTTTCTTACTTTAAGCAGAAGATCAGTGTCCCGGGGAAAAAATATATAGAAAAATATTTTAAGGGCTTGCTGAAAAAAGTTGCTGTCCGTGAACTGGATTGTAATTGTTCATGTGACTTTATTTTTAAAGTTGAAGGCCGAATTCAGGGAACGCCGTGTGCGAGTTTACTCAAAAGTCTCTATTTCTGTTCCGGAGAGAACATCATATCATTCAGGCTTTCGAAAAAACTGTCAACAGCTTCATGGGAAAGTTCCACTAAGTCGGAAATAGGGGTAACCATGCATTCATGCGCATGATTGTCTGCATTGACATTCTGATTTGCATTGCTGACAGAAGGTCGTACCTGTTCGATGCTGCTTTCATCTCGTACTTCACTACTCTTCAATCGCAGTGGTGAAGATTCCAGGAATGCCGTCATCAGAATTGGCAGCCTTTGAGGGCAGCACAAAGCGTGAACCTTGGTAGGAACCAACAGTGTATCTGCATCCACCGGCGCATCCGATTGTAGCGTCAGACAGGTGTCTAACACGCATTCTTCTCCGCATAGCAGACACCTTAGTACAGGTAAAACACACCTTTGCCACATTGGTCGAAATGATAGAAACCAAGTCATGTTCAGGTCTCTAAGCCGGGAGAGTCCCAGGATTTTTGATATCCGGTCCCGGTATCCAATGGCTAGGATCGTATCTTCCATTGTCGCGAGAGTTTGATCTGTGACATGGGTTGCCATATCGAAAAATAAGGACTAGGAATAGGATTCCTGCAATTAGTCCTAGTATTAGGGGAAGTCCGCCAAAAATCGAATGGACGAAATCTGGAAAAATACCCAGTATGGCTTTGAATGGTGTTAATGCCATCGAAAATACTGTCTTAAATACCTTTGAGACTCCTGTGGTATCAGAAATATTTAAGATTTCGCTCAGGATTTCCGCGAAATGTACGGGGGAATTGGTTGATAATAATGTATGTATCTCTGCAGTCGTCCTTGCGACTTGTAGATCATACGTTTCTTTTGATGACGTGAGCCTTGTAGGCGTCTGAAGAAGCACTGTTTTCATTCTGCTTAAAGTGTCTATTCGAATAGAAGTAATTTTCAAACTGGGCCATGCCCTCGCCTCCCTGTCTGGAAAGGAGCTGGGGAACAAAGAACGTCCACAGCACTTGACCTTCGCCGTCGTAGTGACGAGATAAGGAGTCCCGGGCATAAGACTACAGCATCTGCGGTCTACAATAAGAATGTAACTCCCATTATAGAGTCTTTGAAAGAATGGTTCTATTTCAGTTGCAGGTGCGCCTTGCTGGTGACATGAAAGGTTGTATGAATTCCCTTCACAGGCTCCGTGCAAACTAATACCGTTACACAGAAGCGTGCCGCTTAGTGACATAGCACAATTGTTGCCACTAAGAAACACTTTCTGTCCTTTGTTACTGACACATGCATGTGAATAGGGCAGGTTCCAAGTTGTTTTAAGGTAACCCTTTCCCAATTTCTCGTACATGCCAGCCTGTATATATTTTTGGCAGTATTGAAACCTGAAGGTTGAGATTGGAATATTTATGATTCCGTGGATTATCCATTCACTGACAGGTCGTTCTGACATTGTCAACGGTAATCTTTCTAGTTTTTCAATGCTCAAGATTGTATAATCAGCACCCTTCTGCGCCATACCGATTTGTCTATCAGTAAGGTTAAAGATTTGGAATAGTGACGTAGTGTTGATTAAACGCCAAGGCACATAGCCTGAACGCAGATTTTGTAACGTCCAGCCAAGCTGTACAATAGAGCGCAATTGTGACTGACCATGTTGTAATAACAGTAAGTCTTGCGATAATATATCGATTGCTGAAGACACAATGCTGTCCAATGAAAAAATTCTGGAGGACAGAGTCATTAACCCATTGTCCACTACAGAAAGTGATTTTTCCAAATTAATACGGTCAATTTCCCGTATTCTTTCTGCTGTCTCAATTTGAGTAACCTTCCAGGCCTCATTATATGCTGCATATACAGAGGCTGCTATGAAACGCTTTTGACGCTGTTTGCGTGGTCCCATTATGAAATCACGCAAGTCAGCACCATCAGTAAGTAAAGTTAGGTGTTGCTTAATTTCAGGCAGTGTGGAAGACTGTAGCCATTGAAGGCATAATTTGCCCACACTGTAGGTTGTTATTATCCCTGGGTGATGTCTTTGGGGATATCTAGGGTCTGGCCTGGTCATTTTGAAACCCTGTGTTTTATTCAGGAATCTATCTTGACAGTGATTTGTATCTGTGGGCCAGATCAACCATTGTTTCCAATCAGGATGTGTTCTGTTTTGGTTAAGTATATGGTTTATGTCTATTTCTTCATCTGTTTCAGAGCTATTGCTAAACATTGTTGGCTTTGGAATAGACGGGTTATTTAAATCTTTGATTTTGGCTAAGCCAAGACAGGTGGTTTGTTGAACAGTGTCATTTAAAAATATCATTTGTTCTGGGATCATGCAGGCTCTAAACAATGCTTCTAAACCCTGTACTTGCCATTCTTTTGTGCCCCAAACACTTTTCAAATCAACATTTTTGTCCCAATAATCGAATCCAAAAGTATTCATTTTTTCAAAGAATGAATCAGAATAAATCAATTTTGTGTTGGTTATCATGGTTTTGGTCCCTGTCTTGTTTGACAATTTATAATAAAATGTTTCAGCATTACTAGTGTTAAAACCTTGAAAGTATGAATATTTGTCATAAACGGTTCTAGAGCTCCCTTTTGGAGGTGTAGCACAATGTTCCCATTGATTAAAATTTAAAACATTTCTAGGTTGTGCAGATTTATGCAAGAAATGGTTACCATAGTGGTTATAGCAATACATACTATCATAATTTGTAGAACCTTGCAAATAATCATGTTTTGTAAATTTAGCAGACATTACTAAGTCAGACATCATATTGTTTATACTTTCAAAGTCCCAATCATCAGCAAATGAGTTTGGTTTTGCAAAGTCACTCAAAGAGATCTTAATTTGGTGTGGATATTTCAGGATCTCGACCGGACCATAAATTTCATAGTCAGTGTTGTCCCAGGCTACCCCACCAGGTATTGGAATTGCTGTGAAGTTGGCTGAAGAAAGTTCTGAAGAAAGTTCTCATTTCTCGACGTGTGACGATGTGTGTGGTTTGAGGACCAAGTTGATGTTCTGACTTGCTGTGTCCATTTTAGCATATTTTCCCTCAATGAAGCGTCCCAAAGTAAATACCATGATGAGCCAAAGTATGAGGATAAATGCACCAAAACCCACCCAAAATTCAATCCATGGAGAAATCAGATATGTTTCTTTTAGTTCTTTCAAAAGTTCCTTCGCTTTGTCTTTAAAGGATTTTGATGATGGCTGTGTCTTTTGTTCGCTGAAGCCTTCAGAGGAATCATCGAAGTTGATGAAGTAACCGGATGCAGTTCTGTCAATTGTTCCAATTGGTTCAGGATTTTTGTTTTTTGCATTTTCACTTGGTACTTCAGTATAGATCGGTGTGTCTCTGCTAAATGTCTTTATTTGGGTTTTCAGAGGTCTAAGTTCTATTGCATTGTTGCATAGTCCTTGTTGTTCTTCTGTAGGCGTTTCGAATGTGATGAGCCTCTTTGTTAGGACCTCTGTACTGGTAGCAAACCTTGGTGTTCTGCTACTCATTGGGAGTCCACTTGGCCTACTGTTTGTTATCGGCCACATGTTGTGGTTTTACCAGGTCGATGGATACAACTCGGTTCTCCTTTTTTCCAGCAAGTGGCGGTAGTACAACTGATCTTGTCCCGTTGACAGACAAGACAGGAACTGCTTTTCTGTAAGAAGGCCCAAATTCCTTCTTTACCGCGATCTTCTCCCTGACTAGATCCCCGACTTTTGGAATCCAGACAGGTCTTGCTGGGACAGGTGGTGATTCTTCAGTGGTTGTTGGCTGTTGTTTCAACTGTATGTTGCTCAGGTCTTTTCTTGTTTTGTTTAAGTCCTGCAAAATAGCCAAACGGTCTTTGACATCAAAGCTTTTTTCTGTTACCACTGAAGTCTGACTATCAAGGTCAGAGATCAACATCCTAGTTCCGAATAATAATTCGTACGGACTGAATCCCTTCAGAGAATTTCTTGGCCAGTTATTTAGATTACTTTGGACACTTATTAGATGTTTGACCCACCCAGCTCCCGAACCTAATATCCTTTCTATTATAGATTGCTTTCTGTCTTGGTTTTTTCTTTACACCATCCCATACCCTCAGGAAGGAAGTGAGAAGATTCCCGCTGGGCTGTGCTCATTTGGCCATTCTTTCCCCCCCCAGGCTGGATTGCCTGAGAAAAAGAAAAAAAAATGGTCGAACGTAGCATGCTCTTAGCGTATATGCCATTTAGACTCGCAAATCTTGTATAATAGTCCGGACGTCAGCCGAGTGCTGTGGATCTACATTATAAGTGGGAACTAGCCTGTATATGTTAATCGCAAGCCATTCTTTTTGCTGGTAATATTATCTGCCTTGATACGACGAGGTATTAAACTGCTTCTCTCCCCACTGCGATCTCTGTTGCAGTTTGGGCAGTTTTTTACAAACATGGTGTAGTGCAGGCTCATGCCTGGCCACCAGTACCGTGATTGTAAATCTTCCAGAGAATCTTTTAATTTAAGGTGTCTGTGACCCTCGCCCATATGTGCGTCTGCGATTAACAAGTTTCTCCTGTCCTTGTTTGGAATCACTCTATCCCCCACTCCAGGGATTCGAGCAAAAGGGACGGAGTTTGCATCGATTATGTATGTATAATTGAGTGGATAGTTGATCGGTAACGCTGAGCAGTCGCCTTTCGATGACGTTTTCACCGCCAGCAATGTTTCACCGTCAATGTATTTTAATGTATGCTTTTTTCGATCTACGGGAGCCGATTTAGTGGCTGCCGCTGCGGCTGTCTCAGCCAATGAATTCCCCACAACGTGAACGCCATCACGTTGATGACTCAGTGAGTGAGTCACGTGAGTCTTTGGTAGTTCTTTCTTCAAAAGAGCTACTTGTTCCCAGAGTAGTCTCTGCTTTATTGGTGCACCTGTGTCATCTTTGTAACCGTTCTGAATCCATGTCTGCAAATCCTTGTTATATGCTTTGACGCAGAAATATGAATCTGACACTATAAGTGTCGGGAATTCGCGATCCGCATTATCTAGCGCCATTTTCAAAGCTATTATTTCAGTTTGCATTTCTGAATTTGTTTCTACTGAGTGTGATTTTGTTAATAGAGGTCTTAGTTTACCTCCGCGCCACACTTCTTTTGTGATCTCACATGTGGGATTGTATGCATGTTCTCCCCAAACTGAGGGTTGAGCATGTCCGTCTGTATAGATTACACAGGCGTAATGTCGTAGAGGCAGAATGTCGATTGGCAGAGGATACGTCTTTTCATATTTTAGATTTTTTAATTCTTCTAGTTCTTAAAAGACTGTCAACCAGGCAATACTTGATAATTCATATCCTCCGTACTGGATTTTCAGATGGGCAATTCTGGATTTTTTGAAGTTGAATTTGTAACCCTCTGCAGCGAAACCAAGTATTATGGTGTTCACTCTTTTCAAGTGAGTTTCCAAGTCATCATCTGTTAAGTAAATGTCATCGACATAAGATAATGCTTCATCATCATATTGTTGTAGTAATTCTGTTACTCTCGCTGAGAATACCCCCGGGCTATTCTTGTACCCCTGGGCTAACCGACAGAATTGTTTTTGAGTGCCATTTACTGAGAAAGCTGTTAAATATCTGCTCTCTGGTGCTATGTTTTGACAAAAGAATCCGTTGGAGATGTCCAAGGTAGTTTTGTATTTTTTGCGCACTATGTTATTCATTAGTGCAGCACTGTGTGAGTTTTGCACTGCAAAAGTTTTGCAACATGTGTTAAGGTGTCGGTAATCCAAAACTAGACGGTATGAATTGTCTGGTTTGGAGATCGGAAACAAAGGATTGTTCATTTGTGAGGTGCAAGTTTCAATCACCCCCTGGTATTCTAGCTGATCTAGTATTTCATTTACTTGTTTTTTAGCTTCTTGCTTAATTGGGTACTGCCTTTGTGCAGTTGGTTGTGATTTTAACTGGATTTTGTGAGGAGGAGAATCCTCATCCCATCCTACATGATTTTTATATAAAGCAGGTGCTAAGGCCACTGCCCACTTTCTAGCAAGTGTGTATTTTTTATGAATCGGGATTTGATTCGAGAAGGCAGGCATAATTACTTCTTCGCCATGAGGGCACTCCCTGACAAACTCTGGTGGCCAGTCTTTTTCAGCTAGAAGTATGTCATAACCCTTTGAGAGGTTATCCCAAAATAGTCCCCTTATTTTCCTAGTCTTATCTCCCTCTATACGTAATGTTATCTCGTATATTTTGTGGGGCTTGCTAACTCTGGTATCTGCAGTTTCCACTTGAAGGTATTCATTCGTGTCCACTGTCTCCAGATGATTCATAAGGACTTTGCGAGCTATGCTCACCTCTGCTGCGCTGTCTAGCATTGTCTGAGCCCACTCTCCGTTTTTCAGTTGTGTCCTCAGTATTCTCGGCATTGTTAACTACCTTGATACTGGCTACCTTCTTTTTTGGAAATTGTGATTTCTTTTTCAGTTGAGCAGGTTCCTTGTCTTTGGACTTGGCGTGCTCTTCTGATCGTCCTCTTCTTTCCGATTTCTGCGAGGAATTCTGAAAAGATTGAGAGGGACGTGTATCAATGTCTTGATATCTATCAGGTTTTTTAATATTATCCCTATTTCTAAGGTTATATCTATTCCCAGAGGGTTCACTCTGAGGTGACCTTTGTCTCGGGTTTGGAGATTTCTCTCTTCGCCTAGGAGACCTTCCTCTGGACTGGAATTTCTTTTCTTTAGGATTGGATTGTTTGTTCCCATCCCAGTTCTTTTTTGGTGAATTATTATTATTATTAAAAAACATTTTTCTGGACTTGTAGTCAGTTGCGGTTTTACTGGTATTCCACCTAGACTATCTCTGCCTAGTTCTTCATAGGATTTTTCTATGATTCTGGCAATTTCAGCTGGTTGGTCTGCTATATCTGTCTCTTTTAACCTCTGGCGGATCGCCACGTTTGCTGCTTCACCCTTTATGTTGGCTAGTAATATAGCCGATACCTGCTTGAAGTCTTTTAGTAATTTCATACCAAGAGTTAAAGCAGGTTCTGGACCGTATTCATCTTGAATTTGTTTTAGCACATCTGGTATTACCGAAATGGATGGAACACCGTGCGTTTTTGTGTAGATGGAAGCAAAGACTGTACCCCAAGTGTCACAGTCCTCAATGTGTGGTGCGATTCCCATTGGGAGACATATAGTCAGAATCCTGTGTTTTTCTAATGGGGTGGTGTCAGGAAACACCGCCTCTATTTGGGTAATTTTCTGTGCCAACCAGAATGGTATTTGTTCCCGTTTAGCTGGAACTTTACCTAGGCAGGATTGGATGTTCTGTGGTGTAATTTTATTTGTGTTCCCCTGGTGAGGGGTCAGCTGTGGAAGTTTAATCGCTGGCTGTATTGTTGAAGTCCGCATTACATACTGAACTAATTGTCTGTGAATTTTTAGTAGTTGTTTTAGCTGTATTAGCAGCTCTGCTTCAGGCATTCTTTCGATGTCTGGATATGGTGTGTATCCGGCTAAGACCGGCCACGTTGCTCCTGGTCTTCCTAAAGGACCGAGCCTTGTAATGTGATTATTATGTTTTAGGGCGCCATCAAATAAGAGCAAATGCTCTTGGAATTTGAGTGGTACTTCCACCTCCTCGAAAGGAGTGTACTCATTAGGAGGTTCCTCTACTTTGTAATAGTGGAAGTACTTTGTTATAGTATTAGCTGCTGGAAAATGTATCCAGGTATAGTATACCTCTGTCTGCCGATATTCGTGTGCCTCGATTACGAATATGACTGTGCCACCTCTAGGTGTCAGTTCATTTTCTATAAGTTTTAAGGTTATAGATCTTCTTTTGGCGACCGGAATGAGTATTATATCCGCGTCTGCTGCTTGCATGGTAGCATCAGCATCTGCTATTTCAGTAGCTAATCTAGTAACCTCTCGTTCTTCATCGCTGTCCATTTTGCTGACAGGATGGTATTTATGTTTATTTGCAGATCAGGTTTCTTTATGGAAACAGAGATTAGATGCACAATATTCTGGAACTGTTTTATCCTTCAACGTTGACTAGACCAAGAACCATACATAGGAGTTCCCTCCTGCGAGGTTTTGGAGGATATTATAACCTTTCACCCACTCCAGACGTCTTTGGAGTATTTGGGAAAAGGGGTCTGAGTGAGAAAGCACGACTGAGTTACTCTAAATGTCTTACGTTAGTTTTATCGCCCTTTCCAAACGCGTTGGGCGCCATGTAGTGTAGCTCCTATTTTCCCAATAGGCTCTGCGCATTGGAATAGTACCTACAGCAGTAAAGGCCTAGGCCAGACGTTAACTAGGTCTACTACTGTCGATACTAGACTTAATTTTTGGGTTTGCCAGCTAAGCTCAGAGTTCGCTAGAAACTTTCTTGAATGTTCAAGGAAGGATTAACTCCCCTGATTAGACAAGAAGGGATTTAGTTTCTGACAACCATAGAACATGACAACTTTGCTCTCCCCTAATCAAGAGTCAATCTCGAGAGTCGTGTGAGCACAAGGCAATTATTTTACTCAGTCAGTACGTGCATTCTTAGTCTCATCAGAGTGTAGAGAAAAGGAGGAGACGGGCGTGTTCAATAAAAGGTGTTATTTATTGATCAGTCTCTTTTCTCGTACAAGAGAAATGGATCGATATTATTGCGATACTTATAGTTAAGTAAAGTGCATACATTAGAAGCAATAGTATAAAATAATACTGTAAAAACATTGATATGGTTTCTGAGCCATATGATGTTTAAAATGATTAAAATATATTTACATACACATATACATTTGACTAAACGTACTCAACTGGTGTTTCTAAATACGCCTACCCCGTGTACCTGACCTAAGTCTAATGCGTGGGCGGGAATAGAAAGTTACAGTTTAAGTTAAGTTTGTTTTTGCCAAGTGAATAACTAAAGAATTCTCTGTGAGGGGTTATTCAGTTCTGTACCTGGAATTTAAGATGGATGAGGAATGGTATCTCTTTCTCTGCTCTCGATATTCCAGGCTGCCTGCGAGGGCTACCCGGAAGCGCCGGTGCTGGGTCTCTCGGCTTGAGATAGCAGCGCGTCTCTCAGCGCGTCAGGAAGGCGGGGCTGCTGCCTGCGGGGTCTGCTTCTGCTCTCGGCTTCGGCAAGTATGGCTGCTCCGTCTTGTCACCACGCGTGTGTTTGCATAGGGCAAGGTCGGCAATATTTATACCTTAAAGGTGCCGGGATTGACGTAAGGATGGACATAGGTACGTCAATAAAGATGTCATACGACTTGCTCGTTAGCACATTCTTTACTAAAGTTCTCTGTGAAATCAAAACAATGGCCGCACGGATTATCCAGGTTGTCATAGGTTTGATTTGTTATGAGAACGTCGTATGCCTTATCAGGGGCTGGAGGAATGTCGCTTGTCTAATTAGATCTCAAGCGTTATGACCTAATCAGATAACACGTTCCTGTGCCGTAGTGTGACTGCGTCAGATAACGGTATCTGCATCATGGGGGTTTTCTTGCCTCATGGGCTGACTGTTAGTTAACTAGCTAGTAAGTTTAACCAGAATAGGGTCAGGAATAGGGGGATCGATTCAGAACCTATAGAAATACACGACACCCCAGTACCTCTACTGCCCTAGTACCTCTCCTTTCCTGTCGCCTCTTCTGTCCGGTCACTGTGGTCACTGCTCCTCCGTGTACAACATACATTGACAAAGGTGTCAAGTTCCCCACAGTACTCTGCTTGGGGAAAGCTCCTCTCTAATCACCAACTCCGATCTCAGGGGCACTTGATATGTTAAAGGCAGAGGGCGGGCGCATTGTCATTCTAAAGGGGCTAATATGCCTCAATCGGAATGACAATGGCCTGCCCTAGGGCTGTGCGAGCTCAGGGGGGGCGGGGGCTGCTGCAGCCTCTGGAGTACAACAGAGAAGTGCGAGCAGCCCCGGAAGCGGAAAGAAAAAAGTTATCATTTTAAAGTTGGACTATTCTTGCCGTCCCGGGACGCTTTTTTGAAAGCAAGAAGTAGGGGAACGGACTGAACAATTTTTTAGAAGTAGGGGCACGCCGTGCCCTTCCGTCCCCGCCCACTTCTATCACTGGTCTACATGGACTAGGATATCTGGTATAGCTGTGTGCGCAGGCACTGACGAGCTATCTGAGCTGTGCTGTGCACAACGGAAGCTAGGCACTGCCCATCGGAGGTGGGTGGATTGAAAGGAAAATCTAGCGCAGATCAACTGCAAGCGTGAAGTGCACGCTGAGAGGCAAGCCTAAAAGAAGGCAGCTAACAGCATACACCGCTTGCAGACACTGGGAAAGTAGTAGTCCACTGATTCGTGTAGCCAAATAAATGTGGGTAAAGATAGCGCGGCCTAGCTGGGGGGGTGCTCACTGGCAGGGCAGCCAAGCGCTATACAGCTGGGGTGTGATTGCACACATAGGCAGGTAAACCGAGTTCAGCACTGCCAGGGGTGCACAAACTGCCAGTGAGACCCAAGGGTGACCCGCTGGAGGTGTGCACACAAGCACCATAGTGCTGGGTTTTTGCAAACGAACAGGAAAACCAATCCAAGATCAGCGCGTGATATGTGCACTCGGAAATGCCTACCTAGCAGAACAGCCGGTGATCATACTGTCTATGCAATTTAGTCAGGCCAAGTTGTAGATGTACACACTGACTGGACAGCCAATTGCTATCCAGCTGAAGGTGTGAAAACTATCTGGAAAACCTATCGCCGTTCAGCTAGAGTTGTGCACACTCGCCCATGCAATGCATGGAATGAGCTGTACACAAAACAACGTATAATTTACACCACTGGCTGAGGGTATGCAATTAAGCATTCAGTCGTGGCAACATGTGTAGGAGTACAGCACAGGCCACCTTACTGTGCAATCTTTAATACAGTATACCACCCATAGGCATATTGTGTGCAGAGATCCAATATGGTGTGTGTGCTTACCCACTACAATCCAGCGCACTCTGTGCACGCAGATGGACTGCGCACACAGATTAATTCCAAGGAAACTACTATGTAACTGGGAAAGTTGTTTTGCTAAGAGTGCACCACCACAAACACCCGCCCGTGTGCTCGCCCACATGCAGTCTTGCACGTCCACGCCCGTGCATGCCCACAGACATACACAGTCAATCGCACACATGCAAGTGCACAAACACATACACCTCCACCCACACACACCAGCACACTTAGGTGTTGCTGCTAGTACCATTATATATACAGGGGCACAGGGGAATTTGGGCAGACAGCAGGGCACATTCAGTATAAACTTGTGCCCTCTGGTCTAGACAGCTGCATGCCAGAGTTAGTGATGGCCTGAGGTGGTGCACACCACATGGAGGCTGGCTGTGTGTGTGTGCCCCCCCCCCTTTTAATAAAATTTCACAGAAGCAGTGGTTTGTGGAAAGGCAATATGCAAACGTGGGACACTTTTTTTTAACATGCATGGGCCGATTTTTTATCCCAATCCAACGCTGGTTGTAGGGCATAACTTGTTCCACTATCTAAGGACAGTCACCTCCGCTTTGTACAATGCTTGTGAGATTCGGGAACAGACTTGGTTTCAATGCAGCAGTGAAAAAGGTGGGGCAGATTTGGGGGGCACTGTTTTTTGTAGAGTGCCCTAAGTTAATGCTAAGGACTCGTTTTTTAGGGGACTAGATTGATGCGTTACAGTGTGTGAGGTGCAGATGTGTTCTCTGATGGGGGCACCGGCTTGAGGCACCAGAGAGGCGGCCCAGGACGCCCTCGCTTGTTGCACAGGGTGTACGCCCTTGGTGGTTTGGGGCAGACTCGGTGCAGTGGATGTAGACTGGGGTGGAGGCAAATGCTTGTTGCTTTTGATACAAAGGGCAAATGCATGGCATACTGGTAAGGGCGTAGCTTCCAGCAGTGCAGCAGGTGCCATGGCACTGGGGCCCAGAGAGGCCCTCTGAAAGCTGATCAGTTACACTTTATAATTCAAACAGCAGGTTTGGGGGTGCATTTCCTTTCATGCACTAGCGCCAAAACCGCAGTGGGGAGATTTCTCATTTTTGTTTGTGCTCACAGCAGGGTCCACTCCGGATGCCTGGAAGCCATTTCATGAAATTCAACCTTTTTCAGGGACACTTCAAACATTTGCATTGAAATGCAGATAATCTATTTTATAATCGAATTATTATTCTGAAACTTTATTTATGCGTTGCAGAATGTTTGGTCTTCTTTTTTCCTCACAAAGCTGTTCACCTGGACCCAGTGTTTTTTATTCACCACCTATAAGTTCAGTTTCAAGTTAGCACAGGAGCTGCACGTCTGGGGACAGACCTTTTTCATTTGTAGCAGCAAAGACATAGAATTCTCTGTAATGTTTGCTTTCTGCTCTGATTCTAATATACTCTTGTTAAAGAAAGCACAGGAAACTTATATACAGGGCTTTAAGTCAGATGAAGAAACTGAGGGGAGATCTCTCAAAGGGGAGTGGCCAGTCTAATAAAGGGCATAAATAAACAAGCGGCTAACAATCTGTGCTTAGCATAGTGTGCCACACTACTGGTATTTTGCTGCTTCTGTCATAGCATCCACATATATGATTCAACAAGTAACATTACACCTACAAGAAGCCAGGACTATTGGCTTTGTCTATGGCTGTTAGATGCATATTACTAAGGACAATTGAAAGATGTACTACTTCTCTTTGCTTGTTTTAATAGCACCATGGTGTTTGAGGCCGCGTAATATCTAAGACTAGATTTTCCTAATCGCACTGAACCAGTTATGGCATCCATTGGCATTCTAAAATATAGACTTTATACTCATTGTTTTCTTTGTCTGCCTAGCTAAAAACATATAAGGTCCCAAAGGCGAGACCGATTGCATTGCAAATAATAATAATAATCCACATTTGTATAGCGCACAATCACCCGTTAGGGTCTCTAGGCGCTGGGGGCCGTCGGGAAGATTAAGCAAGCTATTGCCCAGAGTCGCATGGTGCTGGGCTAACCTGCCGCCGGAGCCGGGGATCGAACCCTGATCCCCAGATTCCAGCGTCAGTCATGTTTATTTGACTTGCTTATATCTTTGATGTCATTAACGATTCTTCAAAAAAAAATCCCAAGAAAGTGCCCTGGTGATTCTTGTTGCACATGAAAAGATTCGAAGTGATGTGTCAGGAGGGGGGCGAGAAAAAGGTGGGGGTAAAAAACATGGATTTGCCACGTTAATTCGCATAGGAATTTTAGACAAGGCTACAGCCTGAACTGTTGAAAGGAATTACACCAAATTTGGCAGAAAGGTAGATATTGGTCCAGGGGAGTGCCTTTTCATGATTTGCTTGGAATCTGTTCAGTAGTTGTGGAGTTATTAAAAGAAATTCGAATCTTGGGACAGGCAGAAGTAAATGGAGTAAATGGACTGGGGAATGAAGTTCCCATGGCTTCTGAGGGTCCTTGGCGAGTTTAGAAGCCCTCCTGTTACCAGCAGTAAGTCTTACAAAGTGAGATTGCTGAAAGCTGGTGGGAGGCCCCTTTCTCCATCACTCTGCAAACATGCTTAGTAGTTAAAAAACATGGAAATTAACTTTAAAAAACAAACGTTACAGGGGCGTTATAGATAGGAAATACAATTTAAAAAAATCATAGAAATTCCCTAAGAAACAAAGGTTACAAGGACGTTATAGTTAGGAATTAGCTTTTAAAAAATCTTAGAGATTCACTGAAGAACAAAAGGTTACAGTGAAATCATAGTTAGCAAATAGATTTAAAAAAAGCCTCATAACTTCATTGAAAAAAACTAAGTTGACAGGGACATGATAGTTAAGATCAGATTTCACTCTTACAAAACAAGTGAAATTCTGCAGCTATAGTTACCGGAGCTAACTATCACGTACACCCTGCAATGCACTGCTTATGACCTCACATATTAAATCACACATGACATGGTAGGTGACATCACTGATGACATCCCAAATGACGTCACTGATGACATGATCCACAGAACCACTTGTACACCTACTCACACCCCATACAACCTCTTGTTCACCCACTCAAAAACCCTTACAACCACTGACATACCCATTAACAGACCTATGCCAGTACTCACACACCCACTCACTTCCCCATAGAGCTACACACACACCCAATTGCTCACTCCTACACCCACTCACCCAACCACTCACTTACCAATATAGCCACATAACCACACACTCCCCCCTACAGCTTCTCACACACCCACTTATTTACCTACAGTCACACACCCACTCACTCACTCACCCAATGAGCCCCTCAACACAGCCACTCACTCACTCATAGAAGCCCTCATACATTCACTCATGCAACCACTTACATACCCATTCACACATCCATACAAGCACTCTCACAATAACGTACTCACCTATAAAGCCATTCACACAGAGACTCACTGTCCAATACAGTCACTCTGACACAAAGTCACTTAATGAAACACCTACACAAACAGTGACTCACTCACCCATACAGCCACTTACACACCCAGTCACTTACTCATACAGCCATTCAGACACCAAGTCACTCACCCATGCAGTCACTACACACCCACTTACCCACTGATAGAGCCACTTACATGTCTCATCCTCCTACACAGCCACTGACACACCCACTCCCTCACCATTACAGCCACTCACACAGCAAATCACTCACCTACAGAGCTAATCACACAACCACTTATACACACATTCAGCCACTCACACACCGTTACGCACAAGGAGGTATACACTCACACAACCAATATTAAAAGTAGTATCACTCATTAGTAGTACACCTAGTATACTACTTTAGGTTTTGTAGTACCTTAATATATATATTTAACAAGCATAAACTCCCATAAAAACTTACACTCACTCGACCGTTGCCAGTAGGTAGTTATAGTTAGGTCCTTGTTTCTATTCAAAAAGTGTTTTTTTCTTTTGCCAACATCTTTTGCTCCGTTTGAAGAATCATTTCAAAGTTTTCAAAACTAATGACCAGCTCAAGTCAGCTCCTGTCTTTAAAGTTTGTGGGTGATTCGTCAAGCGGGTGCCGAGAAAAAAGGGCGGTTCCAAAACACGTTTTCCCAATGTTAATTTCCATAGGAATTTTGGAACAGGTTACAGCCCGAACTGCTGAACGGAATTATACCAGATTTAGCAAAAAGGCAGCTCTTGGTTCAGAAAGCACTTTTTTAAATGGTTTAAATTAGTTTAGTAGTTCCTGATAAATTAAAAAAATAGGAATATCGATATCTGAGCACCGAGGAGAATTCGCAATTTCTCCCGAGCACGTGCTTCATCCTGATTGGCTGCCAACACTCCAAACCAGGAAGTGTTGGCAGCCATCTTGTGACTGAGTACCGAACCACAGAAAAAGGTGAAAAAAGAGGAAAAACAAGAAAAGGGGGTAGGGTAGAAACACCCTGACACACTAAACCTGTCAGGGGGCCCCACAGGGACCTCCAGGGCCAAACAAAAACATTTTTTTTAAAATAACTTTGCACCCCTCTTGCCTCTTTCTGCACATCTGTTGCATCTTTCTGCACTACTCTTGCTTCTTTCTGCACCACTTGTGCTTCTTTCTGCACCACTCTTCTGTCTTTCTGCACCCCTGTTCCTTCTTTCTGCTGTTCTTTTGCTTCTTTCTGCACCTCTCTTGCTTCTTTCTGCACCCTTCTTCCCTCTTTTACCACTGCTGTTCACCCTTTTTGCATCTCTGTTTCTTCTTTCTGCACTTCTCTTGCCTTTTTTCTACTGCTCATCCCTCTTTCTGCACCTCTGTTGCTTCTGTCTGTACTTCTCTTGCTTCTTTCTGCACCCCTGTGCCTTCTTTCTGCAACCCTTGTGCCTCTTTCTGCACCCTTCTTTCCTCTTTCTGCTCCCCTCTTGCCTTTTTCTGCACCTCAGTTCCTTTTTGCTGCAATTCTTTTGTTTCTTTCTGTAACTTTCTTGCTTTTTTCTGTACCCCTCTTGCCTCTTTCTCCATCCCTCTTCCCTCTTTCTGCACCTCTGTTGCTTCTTAATACACCTCTTTTGCCCCTTTCTTCACCCCATTTCCCTCTTTCTGTACCTCTGTTGCTTCTTTCTACACTTCTCTTGCTTCTTTCTGCAACCCTTGTGCCTCTTTCTCTACCCCTTTTCCCTCTTTCTGTACCTTTTGTGCCTCTCTCTGCACCTCTGTTCCTTCTTTCTGCACTTCCTTTGAATCATTCTATAGCTCTCTTGCTTCTTTCTGTACCCCTTGCCTCTTTCTCCACCCCTCTTGCCTCTTTCTGCACCCCTCTTGCCTCTTTCTGTACCCCTCTTGCCTTTTTATGCACCCCTGTTCCTTCTTTCTGCTGTTCTTTTGTTTCTTTCTGCACCTCTCTTGCTTCTTTCTGCTCCCTTCTTCCCACTTTCACCACTGCTGTTCACCCTTTTTGCATCTCTGTTGCTTCTTTCTGCACTTCTCTTGCCTTTTTTCTACCGCTCATCCCTCTTTCTGCACCTCTGTTGCTTCTTTCTGTACTTCTCTTGCTTCTTTCTGCACCTCTGTGCCTTCTTTCTGCAACCCTTGTGCCTCTTTCTGCACCCTTCTTCCCTCTTTCTGCTCCCCTCTTGCCCTTTTCTGCACCTCAGTTCCTTCTTGCTGTACTTCTTTTGTTTCTTTCTGTAACGTTCTTGCTTCTTGCTGTACCCCTCTTGCCGCTTTCTCCATCCCTCTTCCCTGTTTCTGTACCTCTGTTGCTTCTTTCTACCCTTATCTTGCTTCTTTCTGCACCCCTTGTGCCTCTTTCCGTACCCCTTTTCCCTCTTTCTGTACCTTTCTTGCCTCTCTCTGCACCTCTGTTCCTTCTTTCTGCACTTCTTTTGATTCTTTCTACAGCTCTCTTGCTTCTCTCAATACCCCCTTGCATCTTTCTCCACCCGTCTTCCCTCTTTCTGCACCCCTCTTGCCTCTTTCTGTACCCCTCTTGCCTTTTTCTGCACCTCTGTTCCTTTTCTCTGCACTTTTGTTTTTTATGCACATGGCTTGCTTCTTTCTGCACCCCTCGTGCCTCTTTCTGCACCCCTTCCCTCTTTGTGCACCTCTGTTCCTTCTTCCTTCATTTCTTTTGTTTCTTCCTGTACCCTTCTTCCTTTTCTTGCATCCCTCTTTCTGCACCTCTCTTGCCTCAGTGTGCCTACCTGTTCCCTCTTTTTGCAGCTCTTTGGCCTGTTTTGTAACTCTCTTCCCTCTTTCTGGAGTTCTCTTTCCTCCTTCTGCATCTAACTTGCATATTTATGCACCGCTGTTGGTTTTTTGCACTGCTCCTGCTTCTCTTTGCACCTCTCTTGTACATTTCTGCACCCATGTTGCCTCTTTCTACACCCCTCCTGCCTCTTTCTGGACATCTCTTTCCTCTTTGTGCACCTCTTCTACCTTTTTCTGTACCACTCTTGCTTCTTTCTGCACCTCTGTGTGCACCTCACTTGCCTATTTCTGCACTTCTCTTGCTTCTTTCTACACCTCTGTTGCTACTTTACAGCAATTCTTTTGCCTCTTTCCACACTTCCCTTCCTTTTTTCTGCATCCCTCCTGCCTCTTTCTGTACCTCTCTTGCCTCTTTCTGTACTCTCCTACCTCTTTCTGCACTCCTCTGGCCTCCTGTTGCACCTCTATTGGTTCATACTGCACTGCTAGTTCTTCTTTCTGCACCCTCTTGCCTCTTTCTGCAGCCATCTTTTCTCATTCTGCACCTCTCTTGACTCTTTCTGCACCCCTCTTCCCTCTTTCTGCAACTTTCCTGCATGGTTCTGTACCTCTCATGCCTCTTTCTATTGGTTCTTTCTGCACTTCTCTTGCTCTTTCTGTACCCTTTGTGCCTCTTTCAGTGCCTCTGTTGCTTCTTTCTGCAAGTCATTTCCTTCTTTCTTCACCCCTCCTGCCTCTATCTGTACTTCTTTTCCTCCTTTTGCACCTCTGATCTCTTTCTGCACTCCTCTTGCCTCTTTTTTCACCTCTGTTGGTTCATTTTGCACTGCTGTTGCTTCTTCCTGCACCCCTCTTGCCTCTTTCTGCACCCTTCTTTTCCCTTTCTGCACCTTTCTTGTCTCTTTCTGTACCACTGTTGGTTCTTACTGCACTTCTCTTGCTCTTTCTGTACCCTTCGCACCTCTTTCAGCTCCTCAATTGCTTCTTTTTTCACTTCTCTTACTTTTTTCTGCACCCCTCCTGTCTCTTTCTGTACCTCTCTTACCTCTTTGTGCACCTGTTCTACCTTTTTCTGTACCACACTTGCTTCTTTTTGCACCTATGTTGGTTCTTTCTGCACTACTCTTGCTTCTTTCTGCACCTCACTTGCCTCTTTCTGCACTTATCTTGCTTCTTTCTACACCTCTGTTGCCTCTTTCATCAATTTTATTTCCTCTTTCTGTACTTCATGTGCCTCTTTCTACACCTCTCCTGCCTCTTTGTGTACATCTCTTGCCTCTATTTGTACCTCTCCTATCTCTTTCTGCACCCCTCTTGCTTCTTTCTGCACCCCCTCCTGCCTCTCTCTACACTTCTCTTGGTTCTTTGTGCATTTTTCTTGCCTGTTTCTGCACATCGCTTGGCTCTTTCTTAACCTCTGTTGCCTCTTTCTGCACCTCTCTTGCCTCTTTCTGTACTCCTCTTGCTTCTTTCTACATCTCTCTTGCTTCTTTCTGTACCCTCCTTCCCTTTTCTGCATCTCTATTGCCTCTTTCTGCTCCTCACCTCGTTCTGCACTTTTCTTGCTTCTTTTCACACCCCTGTTACTTCTTTCAGCAATTCTGTTGCCTTTTTCTACACTTCTTTTGCTTGTTTTTGGACCTCTCTTGGGTCCTTATGCACCTCTTTGTACACCTTACTTGCTTCTTTCTGCATCCCTTGTGCCTCTTTCTGCAACCCTCTTTTCTCTTTCTGCACCTCTCTTGCCTCTTTCTGCACCTCTTTTGCCTCTTTCTGTACCTCTGTTGGTTATTTCAGCACTTCTTTTGCTCTTTCTGCACTCTTCGTGCCTCTTTCAGCACCTCTGTTGCTTCTTTCTGCACTTATGTTCCTTCTTTATGCACCCCTCCTGCCTCTTTCTGTACCTTTCTTGCCTCTTTGTGCACCTCTTCTACCTTTTTCTGTACCACTCTTGCTTCTTTTTACACCTCTGTTGGTTCTTTCTGCACTGCTCTTGCTGCTTTCTGCACCTCACTTGCCACTTTCTGTACCTCTCTTGCTTCTTTCTACACCTCTTGTTGCTGATTTCAGCAATACTGTTGCCTCTTTCTGCAGTTCTCTTCCTTCTTTCTGCACCCCTCCTGCCTCTTTCTGTACCTCTCTTGCCTCTTTGTGCAGCCTACCTTTTTCTGCACCCCTATTACCTCTTTTTGCACCTCTGTTGGTTCTTTCTGCACTGCTCTTGCTTCTTTGTGTAACTCACTTACCTCTTTCTGCACTTCTCTTGCTTGTTTCTACACCTCTGTTTCTTCTTTCAGCAATTCTCTTTCCTCTTTCTGCACTTCTCTTTCTTCTTTCTGCATCCTCCTGTATCTTTCTGTACCTCTCTTGCTTCTTTGTGAACCTCTCTTACCTCTTACTGCACTCCTCTTGCCTCTTTTTGCACCTCTGTTGGTTCATTCTGCACTGCTCTTGCTTCTTTCTGCACCCCTCTTTTGCGCTTTCTGCACCTCTCTTTTCTCTTTCTGTACCTTTCCTGTCTGTTTCTGCACCTCTCTTGCCTCTTTCTATACCTCTGGTGGTCCTTTCTGCAATTCTCTTGCTCTTTCTGCACCGTTTGCGCCTCTTTCAGCACCTCTTTTGCTTCTTTCTGCACTTCTCGTCCTTCTTTCTGCACCCCCCTGCCACTTTCTGTACCTCTCTTGCATCTTTGTGCACCTCTCTTACATTTTTCTGCACCCCTCTTGGCTCTTGTTGTACCTCTGTTGGTTCTTTTTGAACTGCTTTTGCTTCTTTCTGCACCTCACGTGCCTCTATCTTAATTTCTCTTGATTCTTTCTACACCTCTGTTGCTTCTTTCAGCAATTCTCTTGCCTCTTTCTGTACTTTTCTTCCTTCTTTCTGCACCCCTCCTGTCTCTTTTTACACCTCTGTTGCCTCTTTGTGCACCTCTCTTGCCTCTTTCTGCACTTCACTTGCTTCTTTCTGTACACCCCTTGTCTGTTTTGGAAACTTTGTTGCTTCTTTCTGCACTTCTCTTGCCTCTTTCTGCACCTCTGACTTTGAGGTAGTTTTAATCCCCCTGCCCTATTATGTTCTGGGCCTTACAGGGGAGGCCATGACAATCACAGGGTTACCACAACCCATAGTGTACCTTAGGGCATGTAGGTGTTTGTTTTCATTGCATTCTAAGTACCTTTCAGCATAGCACTGGCTCCAGGCCTGGTTAGTCAGAATGAGTTACCACCAGTACCAGTCAGCCAAAGGGTGGGGACACTCAATGACTTTGTAACAAAGCCTCTTCCTGCACCTCTGTTGGTTCTTTCTGCATATCTCTAGCTTTTTCTGCACTTTTCTTCCTCTTTCTGGACTTTTGTAGCCTCTTTCTGCATTTCTCTTACTTCTTTCTGCACCTTTCATCCTCTTTCTGCACATGCCCTACCTCTGTGGGCATACTTAGAAATTAGCGTTCAAAAAACCTTAGAATGTCACTGAAAAAAACAATAGGTTTCAGGGACGTTATAGTTAGGAAATGATCATTTAAAAAACCTTAGACATTCACTGAAAAAACCACAGGTTTCAGGGACGTTATAGTTGGACATTTCACTTGTACAAAACCAGAGAAATTCGGCCATTATAGTTAGGTGAGTTAACTATAACTCGCGCCCCCGCAATGCAGTTCTGATGATGTCACATACTACATCATCATGCCGCGGGGTGCAGGGATGAACCGCACCTCTCATTTTACTATGGGAGCATACATTACTGCTGGTTTACAGCCGGAATGCAAGCTCCCATATTAAAATGTAGGAATGCGACCATACAGTGTCCGGTTGCATCCTACCGAAGTCGTCAGGACCTCCAACTGGGTATTGGTAGGTCCCATGACCGATGCAGTGTTGGACGGAAGTGATTCTGCCCAACATCGTAATGAGGCCATAAATATGCAAATGTTGTACAGATATATTTTCTGAGCAAAAACATTGTTAAAAATAATAATACGTTAACAATTTGAAAAACGTACTTAAATATTAGAAACAAAACTATAAATTAAACAAATGTATATATACAGCACCATCCTTGGTAAAGGAGGGAACCTCAGCACGCAGTAAGCGAACACTGGAAAGGAATAGCGAAGTGAAAGCCTGCAATGGTCAGCGAACTGTGTTTTAAGGGCCCACTGGGGGCTGTGACAATATTGACAATCATTTTCCACTGCGGGACCCACTAAAGGTATTTCAATGAATAGCGAAGAGACTACAAAGCCCAACATGCAATGCTAATTAAAACGAATGTTAACGCCCACTGAGGGGAAGTACTCTACAAAAACATGATGGCTCACTCGTGTCTTTTCTTACCTGCAGAGAGAATCAATTGCCTGTGATCAAGGTGCAGTGAAGCACTGAAACGCGTAAGGCTTGAAAAATTTGAGAAACCAGGAAGCTGACGAGCTCTCAATGCACTACTATTGTGTGCGCTGCTGAACCGGAGATTTTTGTAAAACAAAATATATATATATATAGCAATTTCTATGTACAAATAATGAGATCCGCTTACAGTACAAGTATTTTGGAAATCTGGGATAAACTTGTCATGTGGAGAGATCAAGGATTGCTCACATGGGAGGAATATTGTTATCTAAAAAAGGATCACCCAATTTTGCCTATATTGTATTTGTTACCCAAAATACATAAGCATAAGACACAACCCCCTGGACATCCCATAGTCTCCTCTATAGGCAGTGTATGTGAACACATTTCAAAATATGTGGATCACTTCCTTAGAGACTACGTAGTACTACTACCTAGTTACCTGCGGGACACTAAGGATTTTCTTGCTAAAATAGACAATTTGAAATGGGATACTGATTTGAATTTCATGGTGCTTGATGTTCATTCTCTATACACCATAATTGACCACCAACAGGGACTTGAGGCATGTGAATTCTATTTACGTAGCAGACCCATGAGGTTTTACGAACATAATGTGATGATTATGTCCATGATAGACTTCTGCCTCAAAAATTATATTTTTGCATTTGATGGCACCCTCTACCGGCAGATAAATGGGACTGCCATGGGTTCTTGCTTTGCTCCCAGTTTCGCTAACCTATTTATGGGATACTGGGAGCAGGAAATCCATGGCAGTCTCACTTTGAAAGATGATTTCAGAAGGGTGGAGGTATGGCTCCGCTATATAGACGATTTATTTATTGTCTACAGGGGGAGTCATAAGCAGGCCGAAACATTTGTTGATAATCTAAATATCAACAGATACAACATCAAACTGTCAGGAACCATCAGCAATACCAGTGTCGAATACCTTGGTGTCAAACTCGAGATAAAAGACAACTGTATCTGCACTTCTCTTTTCCGCAAGGAGACAGCGGGAAACAGTGTGTTGCATGCCCTCAGCAGTCACCCAGAGGTGCTTAAATGGAGTATACCTTATGGGGAGCTGCTGAGGGCCAAAAGAAACTGCAACACTTATGAGGCCTACAACATAGAGAAGGATATCATAGCAGACAGATTCAAGGAAAGAGGATATCCTAACTGGGTTATCAAACGTGCAATAGAAAGGGCTGATAAAGTGGACAGAAAACAAACACTGGCTAACTCAGAAATTAAAACTGATGAACAGGATGACACTACTAGAGTGATACTGACCTTTAATGGCAAATCTGAAGGGGTGAGAAAAGTCATTGCCAAACATTGGGACATCTTGAGACATGATAATATCATTGGCAGTCAGGTACAGAAACGCCCCAGCATCACTTATAGACGTAATCTCAATATCAGGGATCTAGTTGCTAGAAATGATGTCACACAGTATCAAGATAATACTGAGCATGGTCTACAGGGATTCTACCCGTGCAGTCACTGCAAAGCTTGCAGTAACAGCACATACAAAAGTGAGCTTGTGTACAATGGAGTTAAGAGAAGGATTACACAGTTTTTAACTTGTAGTACCAGCTATGTTGTATATATCATAGAATGTCCCTGCCATCTATGGTATATAGGAAGTACTAAGTGTAGTGCCAAGAAACGAGTACTTGAACATCGTAGGGCGATTGTGAACCAGGACCCCAAGTACCCAGTGGCACGGCATTTTAAGGACAAGCATTACTCTGATGCTAATTTATTGAGCTATATGCTGATTGAACAAATCCATGCCAGTCCAAGAGGAGGAGTCAGATTGTTATCCCTGAGACAGCAGGAATCCAGGCATATAATCAATTTCCAGAGTAAATACACGGGTGGTCTCAATTGGGATGAGGAATTAGCTGTGCATCTGAAAGAGTGTTCGTAGAAATTATATATAGATCTAGTTCTACTTCCTAACTGTGTTGTCCAGTCAAAAAGCTTAAATAATTGAAATTGTAAATTTTGAATGTAACTCTTCATTAAGATTATTATGATGCCTCTAAATACATGTTCTAAGTTGTGCTAGTACTATTTTTATTTATTTGGGCTTTTGTGTATTTTCTTTTACAGGTGAACAGGCAGGGTTTCCCAGCATGAATTGACTCGCCACCTGGGGCACCCCATCCTGTCTCATCTATTCACCTTCATGGGCAATGTTATCCTGTTTTCATAGCCACATAGGGACACGGTCAGCTATATATTTTTTGTTATTTTCACTGTTAAGCACAAAAGAGATTACTCGAATCTAAAGGTAGAGACTTTAAGACTGTCGGCCAGACATCCATCAACTTGTGGGTTGGATCCTGCCTATTGGGCATCTTTGTGTTCTTATGCTTACGATTTTGATGACTGACACTAGTCAGTAAGGTTCTTTACGATATTTTATATCGATGATATTATAACGTGTTATTTAACGTTTATGTGAAGCGGTTGCAGGTATGAAACAACCTATTGATACATGGAATATGCTGATATTGTTTTCCATTACCTGCACTGAATTCCCTGACACTTTGTCAATAACTTTTTGTTGCGTGCTTTGAAAACATATGAAAGCATGGCGAAATTTCTTCCAACTAGGTTTGATGGACGTGATGTCTTATGACTTTATATATCATTCCTTTTGGATATTGATTTCTGTTGAGTTGGTTATACCTACAACTAAGGATGAACAACACGTGTTGTTGATAAAATCTACGCCTTAACAGCTTATAATTATATGCTGGAACGAGTGTTACATTTCATACAACCAGGGGGCCATCTGCGGATGTGAATGTCTACTATAATTGCTTCATTGTGGTAATACTCGCTTAGCAATATGTATATAGTAACGTTACAAGATGGCCGACATGTTATGCCATACATAAGTGTGTCCTACCTCTTTTTCGATGTATGTAACTTTATTTATAACAGCACTTTTACTCACACTTAATCATCACACGTGATCAAGGCAAGTCGCCAAAACGCGTTGTGTGAATAAAATCGAAGACTCAATACTCCTGGATTGTGTTTGTGGTTCCTGAGAGCATACAAGATATTGTTTTCTTTGTTGGATATAATTACCGGTTGCTTCACCGGAGCGTACGCCACTTTTCTATGGGTCACAGCGTTGCGGCAGAAGCAGCTTTTGTTTGGACATATATATATATATATATATATATATATATAAAACATAAATTAATTTAATAGAATAAATAAAGCAATTAATTCGAAAAATTCCAAAATTAAAAGCATTTAAAAAATATCAAAATATTTAAAAAAACAAATAAAATTAAACAACAAAATTAAAAATAATATAAATCCACTCTAACCAACATTAGGGAAACTGTTGGAATTAGGAGGGTTTGAGTTACTATTCCCACTCCCATTTACACATTGGACTTTGGCAGGGTTAGATGTGCTATTCACACTCCTGTCTGAGCAAACAGTCGGGAAACTGTTGGACTTCAGGGGGTTAGATTTATTATTCCCATTCCAGTCCAAGCAACAGTAGGAAAAGTGTTGGACTTTGGAGGGGTTAGATTTACTGTGCCGAGCCAATGTTGCAACAGTGCGGATAAATTCATAGGGATTACATAAATTATTCACACTTATAATTATTTTCTACAAAACAATGAAAAACCAAAAACGAAACCAATTTTACATAATTTTTTATAGAAAAATCAATGCTTACAATGTAAACTTAAAATAAGTACAAAATACTAAATAATTTGAAAAAAAGGAAAATTAAATTCGCTTCCATCGCTATAATCCCAAAAAGACGCAAACACCCCATAACATATTTAAATCAATAACAACCCTAAAAAAATGTAATTAACTAAAAACAATCAAAAATAAATTTTACAAATAATAATATTGATAAAATATAGCAATATGTTGATAAAAAAAGCAAGTCAATTAAATCATAAACAATTAAAATGAATATAATTATCAATATAAAATCAGTAAGATTAACAATTAATGTATACAATTAATTTCAATAACTTCCCATCCTTTTTCCTTACTAATCCACAAACCACTACTAAAATATAGATTACTAACAAAAAGAGAAAAATTAGAATATACATTACAATTTAAATTTTTAGTGTAAATAAATAAAATAACAATTGAATAATAAAGCAATGAAAATAATTGCTAATCAATCAAATATTTAATTTACAATTAAAAAAAATACTTACCATATAATAAAATAATTATAATGTAACTAATTCCCTATCCTGTTCCTCTACTAACCAACAACCAACTACTAAAATATAAAAGGCCAACATAAATGAAAATAAAAATGGAATTTAAGAAATTAAATTGGAATTCAAAATTAACAAACAAAACCTTAATAAATAAAATACAAATGTAAGAATTAAACAATGTGCATATTTAATTAAAAATAGAAAATTAACAAAAAAAGTAAATGAAATATAACTCTCACCCTATTCCTCTACAAATATAACGACACACTCCTACATTATAAGTTACTAATTACATTTTAAAAGCATACTTTTACAATAGCAAACTATCTTCATATAATAACACTTATACTGACAATGCTAACACCTAAAATGGATACATTTAATAATATATATTACATTAATAAAAAACAATATTTATTGCACCTATAGTAAAGTAAACAATGAAATACAACAGTTGATTCAAAAACAAAATGATGTACTAAAAAACAATATTCCTACCTTGGATTTGTTGTTCCACAAAATGTTGGTAGTCACAATATTTATGACACAATGTCACAAAATATGTTTAATCTGATTTGTGTGCTTGCATCCCAGTGGTTAAACCTATATCCACCAAACCGATATCTGGATGTAGAGCCCGATGAAGAAGTATGCCACTATTTGGGGGTGAGGACCACCAACAACCCATGGTTGTGATCTTAAATACTGTCATACCAAGCCTTACCATGGAGCACTAGAAGCCTAGCTATAGTGCAGTGTGACAATTATATTGTAGGAAGGCGGTATTAACAAGCTGGCTTCTCTCCTTTTATGTATGCACCTAATGAATCAATCCTGCAGTGCAACACTCTAACGTAGAAGAAATGCATGCATCAAACCAATATGCAATCATGAAGTATGTTTTAAAAAAGGAGGCGGGGATAGGCTGTCTATGGACATTGACCATGACTGGCTGCAAGGTTTGTCAGCTTCTGGTCCCTCCACTCCCATATGCTGCAGTGTGGGAGACAATTATATCTCTATTTACTTTATTCCGTTTGCAAAGTAAAGCAGAGAAAATAACCAAAAAAGAGGATTAAGGGAATGAGAAAGAGATAGATACAACCTCACACATTTAACTGTACAAAATTTGAATAATAAATGATTTTCATTTTTTTAAAAGGACAATGGAATCATGAAAAACAGAGGCAGGAAAATAGTTTTTAAACTATGTTCTTGGCTGAACTAAGTCTCCTGCAGCCGTCTACTGTGCTGCTCTTGTAAACTGCTTATTTATTCAGAATTCTTTAATTCAAGCTTTCACTTAGCTGGTCTGACTTCATCAGTGGGATTGCTTGTAAAGAACACATGTGCTGTTAAAAATTATGTATTGCGCCACAAGTGGCCTGTGGGCCATACTGTGAGTATCAGTGGTCTAGACCTTTAAAGTTACCAATTCAAAACAATGCCCAATTTGGAAATCTGAGCTTCTCTTTCCTTTCTCACTCTTGTCAGTCTCTGCTTTATCCTTTGTGACAGGTTTTCCCTCTTTCTCTTCCTCCCTCTTTCTCCTTTGTGGGAAATCAAATTTCAGCAGAGAAGTGCAGAAAGAGGAAAGATAATTGCTGAAAGAAGAAACAGAGGTGTAGAAAAAAAGCAAGAGAAGTGCAGAAAGAGGTAAGTGAGGTACAGAAAGAAGCAAGAGCAGTGCAGAAAGAATCAACAGAGGTACAAAAAGAGGTCATAGTGGTGCAGAAAAAGGTAGGCTGCACAAAGAGGAAAGAGAGGTACAGAAAGAGGCAGGAGGGGTGCAGAAAGAAGGAAGAGAACTGTAGAAAGAGGCAAAAGCATTGCTGAAAGCAGCAACAGAGGTGTAGAAAGAAGCAAGAGAAGTACAGAAAGAGGCAAGTGAGGTGCAGAAAGTAGCAAGAGCTGACATTTGATTTGAAATAAAAGACTTTTTTGGACAAGACTAAATTGGAAGAATTTGAATCCTGGACAACACAAAGAACTGATTGATGAAGCGTGATTCGCTTTGAGATTTACGATTTGTACTGATATTGTTATCGTATTGGCTGTATCTGATTTGTAATAATAGGTGTACTATTATTAACATTATTTCTATTTCAGGTAGTGCTCAGGGAGGAAAAATTGTTTTTGTATTTTGCATACCCACTTAGTGGGTATTGTGAGGTAGCCAACCTTTCTTCCACCCTTTTGAAGCACTGTATGTACATATTACATTGTTACTAGACCATGAATTACGGTAGTGCGCCCTTTCTAAATCCTGGTTAACAGAAGTATTTGTTTAGTTTTGCTGCCGATGTGTGCCCGCACCTTGTTCACCCTTTTTGAGGATTGTTGCTATCATTTCGTGGGCCACCAGAGCTAAGAGAGAGCTGCTGCTGCTGTGCGCCCACCACAGAGCTGCACAACGAGAGTCATCGCCACCACCAGTTCGGGCCGCCACGTGCTGCTGCCGCTGAGGGCCCACCTGTCCCCGAGTGCCTGAATCATCGTGGGTGCACGCTGCAGACCTCAGCCCCCAAGACTTGTGGTCGCTGGGAGTCCGCCTGTGATTATCTCCGCTTCTTCGAGAAGCTGTGTGCTGTGTCCTCTTTCAAGGACAGGTATCTTGTGCGCAATGGGTCGCATAGACCCCGGCCCTGAACTTAGTCAGTGTCATGCTTTGGTGAATACGTTATCGTCTTTATTTTTGAGTCGCTACGGGTTGGCGTGAATTGTAGTTGTTGAAATGCTTTGAGAGTTTTGAGTTAAACTGTTAGATAAAGATATTATTTTTCTATACATACCTGAGTTAGGTCCATTTGTGGTGTCATTACTGCCTTTTGTACGAGGTCATAAACACTTCACACACTGCCTCTGAGATAGGCCTAACTGCTCGTGCTACGTTACCCCAGGGTTGAGCAGGGATTATCAAAGGAGATTGCCCTCTTGCCCTGACTTAGCAAGGAGGGTCCCTATTTGGACAGTGGCGCCAACCATTGCCAACTAGAGACTAGAGACTAGAGACCCCCATTTGTAACATTGGTGGCAGCGGAGTGATCAGGACTTGCCTTTATGATCCACGTACGATAACTGGTAAACACCACTGGTGAGTGTAGACCAAGCGCAGCCACTAATTCTTTTTCATTTGTTTGGTTGGTTGTCTTAGTAGTGACTTGTTGATAGCAGCCATGAGTACTGCTTGTAGAGGAAGGCCAACGTCCAATGCTTCGGAGGATCTCACCTTTGAGGAGGAAAAGATTATATACCTATACTGCCAGACAGCTGAAGTCATTTTGTAAGCAACTTGCGGTCCTGTGATAGGTCTCTCTAGGAAGGAGGAGTACCAGAATGCGCTGAAGGCCTGGTTGGAAGTGTGAGAGTCCGCTAGGGATGAGGAAGAGAACGCTGGAGGGCAGCCGGATGATGCAGTATAGGGGATGGAGATAGAACACCCTCCAATCCAGGTACTAGTGTATTTCAAAGGAGCCTGGCTCCAGAAGAGCTGGAAGGCAGGGAGAGAGATAGGAGGCATAGTTTGAATATGGCTAAATTGGAAGGTCAGAAGGACCTTAAGCGTAAGAAGTTAGACATTGAGAAGAACCGATTGTCAATTGAAATTGAGAAAATGAAAATGGAGCATGAGAGAATGTTGAGGGAGATAGAGATCTAGGCGAGGAGTGTCCAGGTCTCCCCCTCTGGTGGCAGCATACCTTTAGTAACTCCTGAGAGTAGAGTTTATATTCCTAAAGATGTCATTAAGGATTTTCACAAGAGTGAGGATAGTGTCAAATGGTTTACCGCATATGAGATAGCAATGGTGTCCCACCAGGTCCCTGAGAAGGATTGGGGAGCGGCGTTTTGGGGACACTTTGTGAGTGATGGTAGGGATACCCTGTTGGACCTGCCTGAGGTGAGCAGGATGGTGTATGCCCATATGAAGGAAGCTTTGATGACCCATCATGGTTTGACCCCAGAAATGTACAGGCAGAGGTTTAGAACCTGTAAGAAGTTAGAAGGTGCCACATGGGTTGAAGATGTGTCTTATTTCTGCAGAGCAATTGATCGCTGGGTGAAAGGTAGCAAGGTGGAAACTTTTGAGCAGGTGTACGATTTGTTTGCATGGGAGCATTTTTGTAGTGACTGTTTTCCAGAGCTATGCCAGCACCTGATTGATAGCAAGCTGACTAACCTTAGGAAGCTTGCTGAGGAGGTGGACCGCTAGGTGAGCCCCCGGGTCCGCAAAGGTTTTGTGGGAGACTTCCCCAGGAGTGGGCAGGGTCCCCAGCAGAGAAGTGGGAGGGACAAGGGTAAGCAGAGGGAGTTCCAGAAAGGGCCCCAAAGTAATTCCCCAGGGAACCAAGTAGTGGTGTCTCAACCTCCCCTTGAGAAGAAGTAGAATGTATTCCTGTCCTTTTCATTATTATTGATAGTATGTTCATTGCAATTTGGGGTTGTCTTAGTTACTTTGTGTTTAACTGGCAATGTGTGATGCTTTGTGGTAGATTAGATCTAGTCTTTTACCTCGGTCAGTTCCAAGAATGTGTGTGGGGCTTGACTACTCCAAGTCGCCTGAGGGTTGAATTCTAAGACCTGGGTGTAAGAAGTTATCTTTAAAAAATCAATCATAAAATCAAAAGGGTTAGTCCACATTGGGTGTATTTTAGTGTTGCACATTTCTGCTCAAGTCTGTTTATCGACGGTGAACACTCTGGTGTGTGAGTTATCGGCAGACTCATTGGTAGCTCAATAGATAACAATAAAGGGAATAACCCTTCACACAGCATTATACATTTTGGTGTTCAACTTTTCCCTCTGATCTTGAACTAAATTCTGGTTTTTTTAAGTGTTTCCGTAAATATGCAAATATTCATAATGTAAAAAGTATTTTGAAGGTCTATGAAGTTTGCTCATATTAAAGTGGAAAAAAAGGCAGCAAGATCATATAGATGTTTCCCTCACACATTTACAAGTGCAATCTCGGGAGGACTGGGCCACCTCCTTGACAAGCCTCAGATGTTCATGTCCTGTCTTTTACCCCAGGAGAGGCTATTGTGGGACCAGGCTGAAAGTGCTGGTGTTTAATTTGTACACATTCAAGATAATCTTAGATTGTCCCGATCACTGCTGCACACATTGTGACAGCCAGTCAAAGCGATTTATCCTTCTTAATTAACATGCTGACTAATATGTACAAAGGGCCCAAAGGTGGCTTTCCCTGCTGCTTACCTTCTAATGGTATTTAAATAGAGCCTGGGTTGCGGAGTTGTGAATGTCAAGTGAGATCTTCTGGTGCGTGGCTGCAGGAAGCTGTCGTGAAAGATGCTGTCCTTAGGAGAAACAGTATGTAAAGTCCATACAATATAGTTCTTAGTTATGTGCTTTTTGATTAACATTTTAGGGATTTAGAAAGTATGATTTTTTTTTTACTTTGTAGTGTGAATTTCATAGCTTGTAGATACTTTTGTAGCTTCAGAAAGAGAATTTAATTCTTGTGGATGGAACTTATTTGTGGACGCTGTAAACAAAACCCTTCTTATACTTTCCACCACTGCACGCCTAATGTCCACGCAGGAGGGGGCAGTGGAGGTAAAGACTCCATAGTCATGTAACCTAGTATACATGACTGGCAGCGAAGAGGCCAAAATATAACACAGCCCTCATTGCGATGTCGGACGGACTTTGAGGTTGGTCGGTCCTGACCGCATTTTTAGGATGTGACCGCACATGGTGTGGTCGCACACTACCATTTCTCTATGGGAGCTTGTGATGCCACCGTAAACCAGTTGTAGCACAAGTTCCAATAAATAAATGGGTGTTTTTGTTAATTCCTGCACTGTGAGGCAGGCATTTGTTGTTGCCTGCCAAGCAGTGCAGGGATTAACAGAGGGGCACCATAGCTTCCTCCCAGGCCTGTGGCAATGGGGCTCTGCTAAGGGGTCCCAAAGTCGCTTCCAGACAGGCTTTGCAAGTCGGAAAGCCCGCAATGAAAAACCTGCCGGAAACCAACATCATAAACCACACGGCATAAATGCAATACATAGGGGATTATGAGCGGCATCCGACTGGCTGATGGGCTCCTTTAGCCCATCGGAAGCTAGTCGGTCTGACTGGCCTGTTTCAAATCCAACAACCTTCATCGAATAAACGCTGTTGGATTTGAAACCAACAATGGCAGGTCGGAGGCTTTCTGACTTACATCGTAATAGGGCCCTATATTGTGTCAGCCACTAGGGCAGCTTGGTAAATCAACTTCCTGGACAGAGGCCCCTACCTCCTTTCATAAAGGAAACCAAAATCATCCACATGGGGTACTGATTCCGGGCCAGAGTTCACTGAGAGATAGAGAGGTGAATACTTGTCGTAGCAAATAAGGGATACATTTATACCATTTATACGAGACAAACCTGGCAACATGAAAGCACTTTTAAAGATAGTAACTTTTTTCCCTACAAAAATACTATGATTTATTAGAAGATCGCGCATCCTTTTATGCAAAGTAAAGCTCCTTCGTGGAACCCTTTTGCCCTGATGTGTCTTCATGGGCTTGGGATGAGGAAATGAAGGACCGGCTCTGCTTTACATCCATTTAAAGGGTTTACATATATGAAACAAATTTCGGACTAAGATGAAATGACAATCACTCCCCTAGAGTACTCCTTTCATCATCAAGGTGAGCTCCCAGCCACCGACTCAAACTATTCGCTAAAGCATTTATGAGTACCGGAAGCCCTACCATAGGATTACTCTCTGACATACCTTTGTGAATCAGCACCAAACATTCAACATTATGTAAGAGTAATTAAAAGAGTGCTCACGTAGAGCAACTCCCCGTACTCATAAATACAATGCCCAGCTCACTGCATTATCGATGACTAAGATGCAGTATCAGTAAAGAACCTCAGAAATGTACCTGATGACACAATCTCACAACCTAAAACCGACATAAATAAAATGCACTCAGTAGGTTTAGTGGGTTTCGTTTACCCATAGGGGCATTGATAGTTAGTTAATAATGAAAATAATTGGCAGTGTCTCCTTTTGGTAATATGTTTAAGATTCTTGTGAGGCTGAATGGCGCACAGGAGATGCAGGGAGAATGCTGGTGGCTTTACTTACTGGAACAAAAATGGAAACAGGACAGAAATAACCTTTCTGAGCAGAAGAATGTATTTCTACATTTTGGGGTAGATGATCCAGGGCAAAATGTTTCGTTAGTGATGTAGGGAGAGGGTCCTAGTGTATTTTGGCCACAGGTTGCATCACATTTTTCACTTATGACCAAAAACACATCATTCTGAGTTGCTTTGGGGTTCAGGACTAAGACTGGTTTGCATATGGCTGGCTCCTGTCTGAAATAAAAGACTGGCAAACAAAATATGGACTGGAATGCACCCCAAGTATTTGCCAATGGCTAACATTAATTCAAGCATTCCAGACATCACTTTGTTGTTCTCCTCTTTGACAGTGCTTCATTTATTGAAGATTGAGTGCCAGTGCTGGGAGCTCTGCTCAAAAGCCAGTGGCCGGTGCAATTATTCAGTGCACCAAATGCCAAGTATGGTAGTCTTAATTCCACCTCAAGCCACTTTAATCCACAACTAGGCACTGTCTGGCCCTTTATTTTACTCTTGCAGGTTCTTGCTTTTTCCCTTTGTGAAGATTTTGTCATCTTCCTCTTCCTCTGTCTTTCTGACCTGGTGTGTTTCCCTTCCTTGCTTTCAGTAAATATCCGATGTGCAAAAATAAGTGCTGGTCCCTAAAAATAAGTGCTGGGAGACCCCACCAGCAACCACCAGTTCAAATTAAGCACTGATCTTTGGTGCAAAGAGAGCACACTCATACTCCTGTATGGGGACTGGTGTTGCCTCCCTGTGTTTGACTGTTTCCTACTGGGTTTGAAATTGCCATCTTAAAATGGTACCTTTTCTATGATGCTGAACCAGTAGTATTTATTCTACATTAAAGGTTAAAAACTCTTACAAGCAAAGCGCCAGACCATTTAGGTTTCCATCGGTAATTGTTATAATGATACAGTTGCAATTAACTTTTATTTTGCATACTGTAATTAATTCAGAATATTCTAAATGAGAAGATATGGAGTCACTCCTTAAGATAAAATACATCTTTTAAGATTGTCTTTTGTCCTGCTTTTTTTTTACAATGACCAAGGTGCTCACCACCAATCAAATCACATAGCTGATAACATATAATAATAGTATTATGAAAGTGTAGTAATCTAGGATTGGTTGCCTGTATTCACCACCATGAGCGAGTCAGTCGTAAGATGGCTCCTAGCGTCTCGTTTTTATTGTTTTACCAGTTATTTCTATTCCTGGTCATTGTGCATGTGTCAGATGTTCGACTTTCTTTTTAAGTAGCTGTAGCCACAAGATTTTTAGAAATGTAATCTCAGCAACACTCTTTAAAATTATATAATATAAACATTGAGCTTTTTAAAGATGAAATTACCAGCACTTGACAGTAAGACCTGTGGGTAGTCTCAAAAGAGGGAGTCTATGCAAGCTAGGCGTACAGAATATGGAATTGTAGCAGGGTGACGGTTGATAACTGGGATGTTTTTCACTGAGGGGTTCTGAGTGACATATAATAGAAAACAAGAGCGAAGCTCAAGTTATCTATGATGTCACTAAGGACCATATGGCGTAAAATGTACTTTATTCACTTTTTGCCCTTTTGTAATTTTATGTGATGTATGGCCCCCAAGATCATCTGCTTCTCCTTCAACTGCTTCGAAGGGGATGAGGAGTAAAGGGTGTGCTACACTTAACATGGCCTCTCCTCCTCGTCCAAAATCAAAAAAAATAAAAATACCTAGCTACTTTTCACCCGATGCTGCCACCAACATCTCCGCTCTCCCACTCTCCTTAAACTGTGCTGGAGTCAGCACTGCACTGGATTTTCTTTTTTATGTATCAAAAGTGTGACCCATCTCTGGTCTACCACTGTTGCTACATCATTGCAGTGAATGCATATATTAAAATCTGATATTTACAATAGAGGCTGTCAGTGAGAGCCATACATAACACAACCAATTCCGTAGGGAGTACTGTTTGGAGCAGATCTCATTGATAACAAGGGCAAAGCCTCATGGTTCCACGGTCCATGATGCTGGAATATGTCCTATCCGCTCTTGTTTGTTTAGCTTGCTTTTATAGACATGGTGCAGCTGACACATATACATGTCCGGTATGTATTGGAGTGGCATTGCTGGCAGCTTCCCCGTTGTGAATGGTGAACTCTGAAAGAGGTGAAAATACCTATGATTTATGAACTAAGTGAAATGATGAACCGTACAAGCATGACTCTCTCTTGTGGTGAGAACATTTTGAAAATCAGGGCTGAATGTACTGCACAAGTTGGCTAAAAATCCAGAGGGTCTGAATGAACTCTTCCTTTACTTTGCCAGTTAAGCTTTACCTTCCCTGGAACCAATGCTTTAAAAGGAAGTAAAGAAGTGCAGGTACATACTACTTAGATTACCAGTTTCCTCCTGAAAAGTTTACGTAACCTCCCATTAGGTGTATTGCAGCAGTGCTGAGAAGTGTAGGTACTCTCCCTTTTAAATTAAAGAAGTACTGGTACTCAGTAAGGGGCATTACCGGCACATTTAAATCACTGCCTAGGACTAGGTATTGTGGAGCTCCCCCTTCCAAGAAAACGTCGAAAATAAGATCTACTTGTCGATTCAGGCATCTTCAAAAGTCTGATTATGAAGTTTCACAGTGCCATTCCCAGCCCACAATGTACATAGCATCTTCCTCCACTTTATTTCTCTATCCTGCCTCTTCATGGCAGATAATTAGTGAAATGTTATGACTGAATTTCTATTTAGATGGGGTGGAAACAAACAAAAGTAAAATAGATTTCACAATTACAAGCAATAGCAACTAGGCGGGGCAAATCCTACAGGTTCAAACAGCAACGCTGCTGCTCAGTTACATACCGAATCATACAAGTTACATCAACTGTACATGCTTATTTCTC
This sequence comes from Lissotriton helveticus, assembly GCF_964261635.1. Lineage (NCBI taxonomy): Eukaryota > Metazoa > Chordata > Amphibia > Caudata > Salamandridae > Lissotriton > Lissotriton helveticus. The sequence goes on along the minus strand of NC_136069.1, from coordinate 1,569,024,522 downwards.
AGACCACAGTAAGAACAATATCATAGAAAGCTTTATTAGGATAACTGTGAAATTCGTCTGCAGAAGTAATAAAATAACAGCCAGGGCAACATTGTCCTTGGCCAAAAACAAGCCAGTCGAACTCAGGAAAAACGTTCCTTCATTTACCAGCTTCACACAATATGTCATGAAAGCTATAATTTTGTCCAAAGCATAAATCTGCCAGTTTCTTAAAATAGAGACCTTTCACCATGAAATGTAAAATTTCCAGTTTGGATAAATGAGCTAAAATCCTGAACACAGAAGCATGTCATTTTTAGAAATTGCTTTGATGTTATATGCTGCCACACAGACACAAATTTTGCCTTTCATATCTGTTTATCATATGGCAAACATTCTGACCACCATTATGGCAGGGTGGGCCAGGATCACGTTTAAGTGTCCACAATAGGCTAAGGGTGAGCACAGTTGATGCAGAGCAATCATTATGCAACAGATAGCCATAGGTATGTCGAGAACACAATAATATGCCAAGGAAGAGCACATTATCTTAGAGTAGCCTGAATGCTGCAAAACATGTTCCCAAATGTGATAGAGACCATCATTATGCCAGTCCTAGCCATCATAAGTCCTAAATGCATATATTATGATACGGTTGGGCCACTCCACACCACTGAATACCTTTCCGTAAACAGACAGACAGGCAGACACACACACACAAAACCAACCTTCTTACACCCTTTATCACTCACCCCCCAACATACACAAACCAATCTTCTTACACTCTTGATCACTCACACACACAGACACACATGCACACACACACACTTCTTAACATGTCCAAGCAAATATACAAACCTTCATCCATGAGGATGTTTTACAGTGGCCTGCATCTTTCTTCAATGCAAATAGATCAAACTCTGGCCACAGTATAGGCATTTGGTTGTTTCATTGAATTACTGTTTCCAGGGCAAATGTATCATTGTAAAATGTGCTTCTGCTTTGAACTGTTTGTAAGAACCCTTTTGCAGTACTGCTTCCAGGGACTAGACATACGTTTCATTTTTTAGAATTTTAGTTCGATTGAGGAAAACATTTTGATGCACTCGTTATTCAATGTATTGTTATTGTGATCAATTTCCCACCTGTGTTATGTGCTAGGACCTCCTCCAGAGATGATGGCTCTGAACACTGCTGTGCAGCTTCATGTGAGTGCAGGAGTGAAAGTTACACACATAATGTTCATATACAATTCACAGTGTGATCATTGTGTTCTTCAAGCGTCAACACTCTCCGTCTGACAGACATTATGTTGTGCTCAACACGTCTTTCTCTCAATGTCTCCTCCACCATCTTTTTTCATTGCAGTTTGACTCCTTCACTCTCTCTCCAGTACCCTTCCTCTCTGCATTTAATCTCTGTCTCTTATATATGCTAAACTACCTTTCAGTAGTCTATCTCTTACTCTTTTGTTTATCCTTAGCAGGCTTGTCCCTTTTTCATTCCATTGATGAATGTTGTCTCTTCTGGCTGTCTCTGGGTCATACCATGATTATTCTAGGGGTGGGCAAACACTTCCGCTCTCCTGGCAGAGTTTGCAGAGTTTTTCCCACTCTGCCGTCCACGCTGTGTTCTGAAAAACTTTGTAAAGCTATACAGAGCAGAGATTTTTTTCTCTCGTAGTTCACTAATGCTAAATTGGTGAGCGAGGAAAATCAAATGTGCTATATCTCCTCCTGGCGAGATTTCTCAATGGGGTGGTCCCGGCAGATCACTTTGAGAAGTCTGCCTCTTGCGTTGAGGAAGTGTCAATGGAGTAGAATAACTACTTGAGCTGTAGTAAGAAGCAGCACCCTCTGGCACTACACATAGTGCCTTTCACACTGATGATTTTACAGCAAGGGACAAACTCCTGGCGCAAAAAATCAGAGCGAGCAGTGCGTCAAACGACACTTTGCCATTTGCGAACTCTGCCTAGCCCGGCAGAGTTTTTGGGGCACTTTGCGGAGTTCCACGTAGCGGAACCCTGTAAACTCTTGCCAGGCCTAAATTACTAATAACTGTAATCGGTTGTAGTTCCTTCCTGCAATCTTTCATACTGTCTCTATTATACTTCCTCTCACTGTCTGTCGATCTATCCTTTGTTCTCCTTCCTCCGTGCTGTTTAACTCTCTTTGCTGTTTCACCAATGTTTTTTTAACTGTAGACTCTCTCTTCCTCTCTCTCCTTCTCTAACCCTCCTTTCTGCAGCCATTTTCATGGTCTCTTGTCTTTTAATGGTCTTCCATTATGTCTGTCATCTTCTTTCTTTTCTTTATTCAGTCATTCTCTCCATGCTCCTTTGCTACTCTTTCTTTCTACACTGTCTACCTATTCCTAACCTCATGGTCTGCAATCTGACTTACTGTCTCATCTCTGTTATCATTCCTCGCTTCTGTCTGCCTTCCCATAGCTCTCCTTTCTGTGTGCAGTCTATCTCTCATCTGCTCTCTGTTTCCCTCCTGTGCCTCTGTATGCAGTTTGTCCATCTGTGCTGCTCTATTAATGTTTCGCCCTGAGGTGTCTCAGTCTTTTACTAACCTTCACCCCAGGCTGTTGCTTTCCCCCCCACCCTTCTCATCCTTATTTGGTGCCTTTTTCTGCTCTTCTTTCCTTCATCTGAGCAGCTCTCCATTCTGAGCTGCTCTGTCAACCTTCTTCCTGCAACCTTTATTGGTCTCAGTTACTGCACAGATAACCTTTCACTCAGTAGTCTCTTTCTACTCCTCTATCTCTCACTCCACTGATAACCTTTATGTCTGCAGTCTGTTTCTATCCCTCTCTCTGTCACTCCACTGATAACCTTTCTTTATGCACTCTCTTTCTATTCCTATCTCTGAAATTCCTTTTTCTTAGCAGTCTCTTTCTATCCCTCTATATGTTACTCCAGTGATAACATTTCTCTCTGCAGCATCTTTCTATCCTTCTCTCTGTCACTTCACGGATAACCTTTCTCTATGCACTCTCTTTCTATTCGTATTTCTCTGTTACTCCACTGGTTACCTTTTTCTCAGTTGTCTCTTTCTATCCTTATATCTGTAGTTCCTCTTATAACCTTTCTTTCAACAGGCTCCCCTCTCTGTCTCCATCACTCCACTGGTAACCTTTCTGTCTGCACTCTCTTCCTATTGCTGTCTCTGTAACTCCTCTGATAACCTTTTTCTTAACAGTCTCTTTCTGTACCTCTGTCCGTTAATCCACTGATAACTTTTCTGTTAGCAGTCTCTTTCTTGCCCTCTCTCTGTCACTCCACTGATACCCTTGCTCTCTGCAATCTCTTTCTATTCCGCTCCAGTGTTTTGTCTATAAAATATGGCCGCAGTGCAGAAGTGCCGCTGAGGTAAGCCCATCTGCGCCTGTCCGTGACCAGCGCCTGTCATTAAGCCGGATTCACTTCGGAGGTGAGTCCTCAATAAACTATACCTCTGCAGAACTTCACGAATTTGGTTCCCCTAGGAAGAATTATGTTAACCCAGTACTGGAGGACTGTGTGGGCCATGTCACTTGTCTCTTCTGATATCAGCACTTTCTCCTGATAAACCTAGGAATCAGAGAGAAGACAGGGAAGTCAGACACACCTCTAAGTTTGAAAGTATCCCTAATTAATGTTCACTCACTCCCTAAACATGCAGTGGACATATATAACCTGATTGGAGAGGAGCATTTAGACCTCTCCTCATGATGAAACCTGGCTTAATGACTAATCCTGTCCAGATCTACAACTAGCCCTCCCCCCGAACTATGCCTGTGTACATTTAAATAGAGAGGGGCATCGGGGTGGGGCTTGGGGTTTCACTAGCTTTTACAAAATCACTTCATTGCACTACATTCCAGGTCAAAGAACTGACAGAAACTGAGGCCTTGGGCATCTGCATTTTTCCTGCCGCTCACTGCTCCTTCGCGGGGGAGCATTGTAGGGCGACTTCACCAAAGCTGTCACTCAAGATCTTGCTCACAAAATCATTAACTATGTCAATTTTACCCTCCGGGCTGCTTTCAACATGCATTTAGATAATCCTGCTGACGGTTCTGCTCAGAAGCGGCCAGATACACTCACAACAATCAGCCTAAGTATGTCCCCCATGAGACTGACTCAGAGCAGAACACATAATCAACACTGTATTTTCCAATAAGGCAATTAATCTTGCAAAGCCTCAAGAGGTCCCTTGGTCTGAAAATTTCTTACTTCCCTTCTCAAGGACTTGGTCCACTCCATGGAATTCCAGGAGAATAGGACACCCCTGTAGAAAGTGTGCCAAGAACAAGCTTGAAGGCTATCTTAGCTTATACTGAACCAGTACTAGGTGGAGACACCGTCTCTGATGAGGAGACATTGAACAACTGGTTATCTGAGGCATCCGTCACGGTTGCCCCCTTAACCAGACCAGGAACTATCAGAGAGTGTCCCTCTGCCCACTGGTTCACTACCAAACTAGCTGGAGAAAAGAAGGAATTTGAAAAATGTGAATGATTATGGCAGAAATACTAATCTGAACCTTACAAGATCAGATACAAAGCTGCCTTGGGCATCTATCCAAACAATCTGAAGCTTGCTCATTGCACCTTTAATTCTAACCAAATTGTGGGAGCTAACAACAATGAAAAATCTTTTTTTTAAATTGGGACAGATTTTACAACCCTAAAAGCATTGCTCCCCCTCTTGAGACAAATGCGTCCCTACTAGAAAACATAGTACTTTTTTAAAGAGAAAATTTAAAAGATTCAGAACAATCTCTCACAATCAAGGGATAACGAGCTTTGGGTGATGCCCATACTATAGGAATTCCCCTCAGTTCAGGGCAAGTTGTCCCATTTCATACCGCCAAATGAATCTCAACTAACATGGTTTTTCGCCAAGTGCCAATCAGGCTCCCACTGGATCCCTTTCCCTCTCAGATTGTGAGAAAATAAGGTAAATCCTTAGCCCAATCTATCAGGAGCTCTTTGCCACCTCATTATGCTCTGGGACAGTTCCCACTCCATGAAAAGGGCGAAAGTCCTTCCCTGCCTCAAGGAGCTTAATGCGGATCCTGAAGTCCTTGCTAACTTTAGATCAATCTCTGCTACTGCGGGTCGAGAAAGTCATTGAAGAGTTTGTGAGTATTCAACTGTCGGCTTACCTGAACACCTTCAATATTCTCCACCCTCAAGGTCTGGCTTCAGGGATCTCTACAGTACGGAGACAGCATTTATGGAAACAACAGACTGCATTAAATTTACGCTGGTAGCAGGTCAAAACGCAGCCCTAATTCTAGTAGATCTATCCTATTGCAGTGCCTGACAGCCAGTGGGGTGGAGGGGCCAGCTATAGCCTGATTGAGTTCCTACCTGGAGCACAAAGAACAGGCAGTGTGGCTGAAACCATTCTATTCTGAGGTGAAAACCCTCAAATGTGGAGTATCTCAGAGTTTGGCCCTGAGCCACATGCTTATTAATATCTACATGACACCACTGGCGTATTTATTGAATCATTTGGTATCCAAGTAGTGTCATTCGTTGATGACACCCAGATTCTGCTAACCTATGACGGTAATATGACAGAATTCTGGTAAAAATGTGCTGCATGTATAGTCATGGTCTTGGCAGGTGGCTCTAGGGGTTTGACCTCTGTGCACTTTTTATTCCTCTGTAAGCTGTGTGGCAAACTACACGGGCCTTTGCCAAAGCCAAGTATTGGTGGCATTGCCCCATGTCATCCATCTAGAGTTCTTGCTTTATCATTTGACACTGCTCACTATGCTGTTATTTATTTATTTTTTTAACAAAGATTTATTGAGCATTTATTCATTCAAACTTACACTGTCTTACAATTATCATTTCGGTTAAATTCAAACTGTCTTGCGTATTGTAGTCCCTTCTCAATATTTAATAGTTCACGCCACAGAAGTATATTTAATAACACGGGCCGTAGAAATATGTTCAGATACCGACTGTTGAGACAGACGATGGTTAGACTGAGCAGTGCCCGTTCTACAATTCAGTAAGTAAACCCTATGTCAGCTCTGCATGATATGCTACAGAGAGTGCACGTTTTTTGGTGATCCTAATTCCTCCCCATTTAACTCTCGATAGATACGAAGTGATCAGCGACACCGGCACTTGCATCAGCTCATCCCTGTGGACCGCTGGGGTCTTGTGCTGCATACGTTTGGTAAGAGATATTAGAACTGGATTGAGCATGTTCAGATGCACCGTATCCTAGGCTACATTTGACTGCTATTTTGTGTTTTTATATGTAGATTATCCTTAGGGCCAATAGATCAATAACACAGGTCTTTATTAGAGGATATGCCGATTACTTGCATTTACCATCTTTAAGATGTGCGTCGTCTGAGGACAGTTTGTGCGCGGCCCCTCTGTTTATGGACAGATAGAATTTCTTGAAGAGTCGCCATTGTTTTACTTAGACAATAGCTCCATACAGCAGGAGCTATGATTCAACACAGGAGAAGGGATTAATTTGACGCTCTTCTTTCAGCCTATTACACTGATTTCTAATGAATGGCTTTGATATGAGTGAATTCACTGTAATGTAGACTCCAATCTTCTACAGCTATATATTAGATTTGTACTCCATACAAATAGCTGAGTTAGGGATATGAGCATTAAGCCTCCTTATTAGATAATCTGCTGATTGTTCCACATAGGTCACCTCTGATTTCTTCTTTCTAACAGGGACCTCCTTGGAGTACCACTAGCTTTTCATTTGCTATTTTCTTGACGTCAAGCATTCGATTTTAACATATTTGACTACATTTATAATTCTCAAGTCACCTATGTAGTCCACTAAGTAAGTCTGTGTTACTTACTGTTTCATCTTTTTTTGTGATCTTTTTTTTCACATTTAAAAAAAAAAAAAAAAAAACCTTTATTTAGCAAGAAAGAAAATACAAGTACAAGCCTACAACCCTCTGGGCCGGCTAGCGACATATCAAAGACGCAGTATAGCATTACACAGCTCATCAGCCGACAACCAAGGGTCCGGCAGCAATGGTGCACGATATCGGTCAAATCTATAACGATAAGATATGGAAAGGTTTCATTTTTAAAACAAGCGAACAAAAATATCTTAGAAAAAGAAGAAAACGAGGCTGCATCCTAAATCGTTGTGTCTGTTCCATATGATACGGGGAGAGGCAATCAAGGACAATACGGAAAACAGGAGAACCTCCAGGAGATAAAGGAGAGGGTGGGGAAAGGGGGACCCAGAGCCAGAAGCATATCAATAATGTGATACAGGGGGGAGCCGAAGCGTATACTCAAGGAGAACAAGGAGCGTCAGGGGGACCAGTGAAGGGGGGATCACATATCTCCCCACGGTATGAGTTCCAGTGGTCCCATATCCTACCCCATTTTTTGGGCCTGCCACGGGAGACATAAACAATCTTCTCTCTGAACATGCACCAGTCCATATTTTCTTCCCATTTGGAAACTGATGGTGCCCTCTGAGATCCCCACAACTGTGCAATGTCCCTTTTCGCGACCATATTTCCCAGCGTGACCCACTGAGTCTCAGCAACAGTGCAATAGTTCGGTTCCCATACGTTCAAGAGACAGCACCTGGCTTCGGGCAGGAGTACAACATTCGTCACCTCACTCATCACCGCATGCACTCTAGTCCAGAAAGACACAACTTCCGGTCATTCCCATACGATGTGGAGGAAGGTTGCAATCATACCACATCCACGTCGACACAGCCCATCCTCAGAAAAACCCATATGCATCAATCGCGGACCCGTGACATAGACCCGGTGCAGAATCTTCAGCTGAACGAGTCGCAGACGCGCCGGGATCGCAACCTCTTTGGGAGACGATATCGCTGCCTGCCAATCCTCATCATCCAGTTCCAGCCCATCGTTAGTCCAGTTACCACGAAGCTGAACAAGCAAGTCCGACCGAGTATTGATAAGTTTTTTGTAAATAAGGGAGATAGTGCTGTCTGGAACATGTCCGTCCAGCACCCTGTCTTCCAGGGGGGAGCTCTCCGGAATATCAGAACCGGACGGAAAAACCGACCCAATGGCATGATGAACCTGGAGGTATCGAAAATATTCCGAATCATTCAAACTGTATTCCTGTTTCAATTCAGCAAAGGTCTTAATTCTATTCTTAACCCAGAGGTCACCTATCTTGCTGATTCCGATGGAGTCCCACCTATCGAAACCCTTTGACGTCCACAATTCACCAAGCTTCTCCGCGGCAAACAGAGGGGTCGCCCTGGTCAGCTTATCTACCCATCCAGTAGCCGCGGTCGCGCTACCCCACACCCGCACAGCCACTGCAGTGGGTCCCTTCAGATTCTTTCTAGCGCCCCGAGAGTAGAGAGCCCTGTAGTAATCTCCCCCGGGTAACAGCCATTGATCCATCTCGAATGCAGGATTCGGGACTGGACCGTACATGGCATGGTTCACCGCGCTCAGTTGAGATGCCCAGTAGTATCTTCTTATATCAGGTAACGCTATGCCCCCATCGTACCAGGGCAACGTAAGCTTAGCCAACGCAATACGGGGTCGGCCAGCCCAAACTAGCTTTCTCTGGAGGCACTCGATTTCACGAAAGTAGCTAGCTGGCACTAGATCAAGTGTGTTTTGTACGGCATACAAAAACCGGGGTAGAGACATCATTTTAAACAGGGCCGCCCGTCCCAGGGGGGACAAGGGTAGACCACACCATGCAGCGACGTCCGACCGAAGCCGGGCGAGTGGAGGCAGCAAGTTACGCTCATAGCGTATCACAGGGTGAAGTGAAATATAGATCCCTAAATATTTAAAGCCATCACTAGAAACTGGGATCGGGCATACTCGGGGCAGAGAAAGAGGAGCACTGGTCAGCGGGAAGATACACGACTTGGACCAATTGATAACCAATCCGGAGTTACGTCCAAAGGAACGCAAAACATCAAAAAGGACTCCTAGTGACTTACGGGGGGACGTCAGGTACAATAAAATATCATCGGCATATAATCATACACGATCTTCGAAGTCAGGGGACCACCGAATACCCTTTAGTGAAGGCTCCCAACGGAGCCAGGCGGCATGGGGCTCGAGCGCAAGTGCAAATAATAGCGGTGACAAAGGACATCCCTGCCTCGTGCCTCGCCCGAGAACAAAGGGCTCCGAGGCCCTACCGTTAACCACAACCTCCGCCAATGGCTGCTTTTACAGGAGTTTAACCCATGCAATAAACTTTGGACCAAAACCGAATTTGGCAAGAGTAGCCCACAAATATGGCCACTCAACCGTATCAAAGGCCATCGAGGCATCGAGAGAAACCAAGATGGCCGGCTCGCTGAGAGACCCCGCCCTCGCGATGGCGCCGTGAAGACGACGAAGATTGAGCGCAGTATTGCGTTGGGGGATAAAACCAGACTGATCAGGGTGAACCAATTCGCTAATCACCGTGATCAGGCGGTTCGCCAAAAGTTTCGCCAATATTTTAGGTTCAGCATTCAAAAGTGAGATCGGGCGATATGATGAACAGCGCTCGCGGGGTTTGCCATCTCTATGGATAACCACAATAGAGGCCAGCCTCTGTCCCGGGGAAGGAATCCAAGGTCTCGCGATGCCGCAAACATATTAAGCAAATACGACGCCATTTTATCCGGGCATAGCTTGTATAACTCGACCGGTTTTTCAATTTTTTTTAATTAATAATTCCATTTATTACACAGGTGTCTCTTTTTTATTTGATCTTTCATTGATATGCAATTTGTGTATCATTCCATTTGTATAAGGGTCATTCAACATATGAATCTACTATCCTGAAGATGGTCAAACAGATAACTTCACTATCTAGACCGAAACGTCGACAATTATTCCTATTTTCTTTGTGAATTATTTCACTAAAGGATTTGTTTTCTGTATAATCGGTCCCAATTTCCTTTTGTACATACAGCTTGAAATAGGTGTCCACATCAGTGACAATGAGATACTTAGTAACAACAAATGATTCTGTAATCCAGTCACTATGTGTTGATGTATGTTTACATATGTAACAGTTTTTTGTACCTTTAAGAAATTTTTCATTATAACTTTATGTTTCAAAAAGTTTACACCTGTGTTGAACAACCTTTGGCTGGTTTGTTCAAGTCCAAATAAGTCAATTTAACTTCTGAAATAATGTGATGTGAGCTACTGATTAGAGTTTACAACCATTGCTTGCTTATGATTGAGTATAGGAAGAAATCTCTTGTAGGCATCTTTACCCGCTAATGTACTAATTGCCCAGGCCTCCAAGGGACCGTTGGGTCTCCCACTCCTTTATTTACTACTATTGCACAGACTCTCTTCTGTTGTGGCTCACTTTTTGAAGTGGTTATTTTTGCATTTGATTTTCGTTATCTATCATTCAGGCCTTGTCATTATCCATGTCTAAGGCTGAAACGTTATCATACACAGATGAATACATCCTTCAAATAGCTAGTGGCCCTTCCCTGTCGGGCACCAGGGGCCCTATAACTCAATTACCATTTGAGTCTGATTTAACTCAATTGGCAAGGTTAAAGAAAACACTGGTCAAGACAGAACTACATGCAAAGTTCCTCATGGACAAAGTTCCTCATGGACTACATGCAACGTTCCTCATGGACTGTCTCAATAAGAAACATCCCAATAATCTTCGATGAAGATTTCAAGATTGGCTTTAGCTACTCTGCCAATAAGTGCTCTCACACTTGGAACGGGCTGAGAATTGAGACAGCCCTGAAACATATTAAACTACTCACTAAAGAGATAGAGACTTAGGAGAAAAAATCTCGCAGACAATGAAGGAGTTTGAAGAATGTAATGCTCACAAAAAAACAGACAAGCTACAAAAAGATATAAAAAGGTATAATAAGGAAAGAACTTATCCCTACCTCAATAAGGACTTTTATCTTCCTTGGGATCCTAAAAAATCTTTTTTCGAAAACAACAACATTTTCAGACACTTACTCGGACACAGGCAGTGATCAGACTTCAGATAACTCATATTGTCAACATTACGATCAACTGCCTTCACAACTGTTTTTTTAGGACAGGACCGGAAGGGTTTCGGCCCCCCATGAAAACAACATGCTGCGAACTGAGGATGGTTTCGCAATCAATATACACCGTGCTTCAGACAGACGAGGAATCCGTATTACGAGTGGTAGACTCTCCACAAACCATTCCCATCTTCAATCTGTCCAACCACACACTGTCAGAGCCAGACACCTCTGTCCTTTCAGCTTGCCTTTCATTTGTCCCAACACATAGAAACGATCCATTACCAACAAAATTGGAACTATATACGTTCTTTCCGTCAATCAGACTGAGAAGCTTTTTTGCCGCTAATTTATCTCTACTTCCAACTGACACCACAGGATTGAATAATCCATCCAACTTTTTTTCCAGCAAATGCGATGGTTTCAAAAGAAATTGTGACATTTGAGAATGCAATCCTCACAGAAGTTGACAATCTATTCAAAGAAGCACCATATGTCCAGCATAATTTTTCCAAAACTGAACAGATGGCACTACAGAATTTACAAACCTTTCCTAATACTGTCATTAAACCAGCAGATAACGGCGGAGGAATAATTATTTGGGACAAGAGTGTGTATAGATCTGAATTACTTAAACAACTTGTGGTTGAAGACCACTACAAGAAATTGACAAGTAATCCATCAAACAAATTGGCAAAAACCATTTCCATCTTTACTCGTGAAAATTTTGATGGAGGATATCTTAATGAGAAGGAGACCTCCTTTTTCATTAATAAAACTCCTACGGTACCAGTAATCTATATTCTACCTAAGGTTCATAAAAGCACAACCACACCTCCCGGATGACCGATTGTTTCCAGTTGTAATTTGATACTGAAACCTTTGACCCAATATGACAATTTCTTTATTCGACCCTTTGCAACACAACAAATTTCTTACATCAGAGATACAACAGCTTGTAAATAACATTGTAAAAATCATCCTTTCGACCCTGCCCATGAGTTATTGGTTTCTATGGATATAGAAAGCCTATATACTAATATCCCACAGAATGAAATTATATAATTTCTGGATGAACTGCTAGAGGGAAGAACTAGGGCACACAATGTCCCTACATTATTTATACTCAATTGTGTCAGGATTTCATTATGTAAAAACTTTTTTTCTGTTTAAAAGCACCTTTTATCAAAAACTAAAAGGTGTAGCGATGGGTGTAGTTTATGCCCCAGACATAGCGAATATCTATGTCTCAACCTTCGAAATATCAATGATGTATCCAATCCTTTTTCATCTAACATCATTCGGTGGTTGAGATACATAAATGATGTGTTTCTTATATGGAGAGGGACCCAAGACCATCTTGATACTTTGCACCAATGGCTTAATTCCCGTAATTCGAACTTAAAATTCACAATGGAATCTGATCAAAACAGTATAAATGTCTTGACATCACTCTTAAGGCAAATTAGAATAATTAATTATACACTACGTTGTATACTAAGCCCACAGCTAGAAACGCACTGCTCCAGTATAACAGCCACCATCCAAAGGCCCTCAAAGATGGGTTACCATTTGGGCAGTTTTTGCACCTACGTAGAAACTGTACTCAGAAGGAAGATTATTATCGGGAAGCCAAAAAACCAAAAGAAAAACTTAAAACACAAGGCTATCCTGCAAGACTACTCAAAAGATCTTTAAAACGTGCGTGGTATAATGACTGAGGGTCCCTCTTGTAAGTTAAGCAACGGTCGAACCAACTACATTTGGTTTGTCTGAATACCTTTGGAACTCTCTCGAACAAGATCAATAAAATAATAAATAAACACGGGACCTTATTTAAAGGTCTATCAGAATTGAAAGAGAAACCTATGTGTTTCTTCAAGAGGGGTTCTAATCTCAAAGACTGCTTAGTTCACACTTATGAAACTCCAAACACTAACACTGTAGAAAATATGATACAACTGTCTCCTGTAGTGAGGCATTACAAGTGCAACATGTGCACAGCATGTGGTACTACTCAGACCACTAAGACTTTCCAGATTAATGGGCAGCAGGTTGTGCTTAAGCAATTCTCTAACTGCAGCACCAGTAATGTGGTGTATTGTATCAGGTGCCCATGTGGCTAACACTATATAGGCAAAATGAAGCAAATTGTAAAGAAATGGATCCTTCAACATCAATCACGAATCCGTTGTAAGGTGGAAAATGCCCCCTTGGTTGAACATGATATGAATCTTAAACATTCAGAAAAAGAAATGTCTTGGTGGGTGATTGAAGTGGTTAAACCCTTGAACAGATAACCGAACGTTGATCATGTGCTTACACCTAAAGAGATTCGATGGAACTGTTGCACAGATAATATAGCTAAAGGTCTGAAAGCTAAAGTGGGCGACAAGCGGGGGACCCCCATTCATGTAAGAGAGTAGCTTGAGGAGCAGCAATTAGCCAAATGAAACAATGAGCCTAGGGCTGAGATAACTAGTGGGGGGAATCAATTGGGGCTTGCCTGATTCAACTGTGGCACCCATAAGAGACTTGCCTGACCTTAAGATGGTGCCCGCCATGCACCAAAGCAGCAAGCAGGTCTAAGCATAACTGCTAACCGTGGGCAATGAACTCCGCTCCGCTAGTGAAGGTTGCCGAGATTTGGTAACTAGGCATTACATTGAAAACACAGAATTCATGCAATAATTCAGATTCCCTTATGTAGCGAAGTTAGCTACTGCACCCACAACCCTTTGATAAAAGAACTTTACCTTTACATGCTAAAAACCAATTCACAATAGTGAACTTGGAAAAATACCAGGCAATGAGAGAGGTGATGATTTTGGGGTCACCCCTAACCTAGGGGTTGGGCAAACAGATGCCTTGAACACAAAGAGCATATCATGCTGAACGATTCAGTGGTGGTCCCATCCTCCTAGGACCACCCCAAGCAAAGTTATGGGCAAAAATACAATGCCAATCAAAGGCCCAGCAAAGCATTATGGGGCGAGTTTCTAGAGTTTAGTGAATATTATAGTATTAGCTCTCAGCTGAACCCCAGAGCCTGCCCCTTGAGGAATTTTTGACATTGGATAATATAATATTCACTGCACTCTAGAATATCGTCCCATAATGGTTTGCAGGGCATTTGGTTGGGATTGCATTTTTGCCCATAACTGTGCTTGGGGTGGTCGTAGGAGGATGGGACCACCACCAAAACATTTCAGCATGATGTGCTCTTTGTGTTCAAGGCATCTGTTTGGTTCTCTCCCTAGGTTAGGGAGGACCCCAAAATCATCACCTCTCTGCTGCTTGCTATATTTCCATTTTCACTTTTGTGAGATGACTATATGTATTTTAGCATGTAAAGATAGAACTAATTATTGTTTAACTAATTGCACTGGATTGCTATATTTTCATTGTTGTTAGATAACTATATGTATTTTAGCCTGTAAAGACAGTTTTTTATTGTTTTACCAAAGGTATGTGAGATTTTTTTTTATTAATACATGTGTTATTAATATGCATAACATGGAGCTCATGCAAAAAATCTAGAGTAAGCTACTGCACCCACAACTCTTTGATAAAACAACTTTACCTTTACATGCTAAAAAGCATGTAACCAATTCACAAAAATGAGCTTTGAAAAATATCAGGCAATGAGAGAGGTGATGATTTTTGGGTCCCCCCTAAGCTAGGGGGAGGACCAAGAAGGTGCATTGAATACAAAGAGCATATCATGCGCAATGATTCTGGTGGTCCCATCCGCCTAGGACCACCCCAAGCAAAGTTATGGGCAAAAATACAATGCCAACCAAAGGCCCAGCAAAGCATTATGGGATGAGATTCTAGATTTTAGTGAATATTATAGTATTAGCTCTCAGGTGAACCTGGCGAGACTGCCCCTTGAGGAATGTTTTGATATTGGATACTATAATATTCACTGCATTCTAGAATCTCGTCCCATAATGCTTTACAGGGCCTTTGGTTGGGATTGTATTTTTTGCCCATAACTGCGGTGGTCCTAGGAGGATGGGACCACCACCAATCGTTTATCATGATGTGCTCTTTGTGTTCAAGGCATCTGTTTGGTTCTCATCCTAGGTTAGTGAGGACACCAAAATCATCACCTCTCTCACTGCTTGCTGAATTTTCATTTTCACTTTTGTGAGATGACTATATGTATTTGTGCATGTAATGATAGAGTTACTTTTTGTTTTATCAAGGTTATGTGAGGTTTCTGTTTTATTAATGTGGATCAGACAGAACGGAGTTGCTGAGCGGAGTTCACAGAATTTTTGTTAAATTCCACAGAATTCGGTGTAGTGGTACTCCGCCAACTTGGCCCACTCTTAATAACTGCCCCTTTTGGACTCTATATATGGGATTCTATATGTAGGTTTACAGGGAGAGGTGCCTGATTCAACTGATTTACAACAAGGGGTGTCCATCACCACCCCCCTTTTTGAATTGATTCAACTGAGGCCCCCAGAAGAGACTTGCCTGACCTTAAGATGGCGCCCACCATGCACCAAAGCAGCAAGCAGGGCTAAGCATAACTGCCCCTTTTGGACTCTATGTATGGGATTCTATATGTAGGACTACTGGGAGATGAGGATTGGCGACAAACAGGAGCTCTAAGGTCGACACTTCCCAGTGGGAGGACTGACTGTCCCTAACATGGCCGCCATGAGTAGGCCTTCCATAAAAGCACTCCTTCTCCTTCTCCCCTAGTTGAGGAGTGATCCAGCTTTTGTTCCCTGGAGATTCAGAGACCCCACCGAGAGAGACCATAGCGACAAGGGATTCACACTCATAAGAGGATTGGGAATGGTCCCACTACCACTGGGAACACAGCACCGTGACCGGCGCTTTAGTTGAAACTTTTGACGATGCCCCCTAGGCGGAATCCAGAACCCTCTTTACATACTGCAGTGCCAGAGCAACCTTGGCCGATAACAGGTGGAGCAGTCCTTTGCAGCTACAGAGGAGTTTGGCTCTGGTTCGCCCCTCGGCTGTCACCTACCCAGCAGACATCGGACACTGTTTTCCTCATCTTCCTGTTGTGTTTCTTTTCCCTACCCCGCCTCCTCGCTCCATGATTCTTTGTCTACCTCCCCTGTTCCAGCCTGACTCTTCTGTTTCACCTGAAACTACTTTCCCCCTTGTTGGTTGTTTTCTAATGTTTATTCTATGCTTTTGTAACTCATGCATCTACATTATACTGTTCCCTTTCTATGTTATCCGACACTCCAGCAACTGATTAACTTTGTAACTATGTTCTGAAACAACGTCCTTCCTCATGTAAAGCGATCTGATACCTCTGGGTCTAGCCAGCGCTATATAAAACTTTTCAACTAAATAAATGAATTCCACCACAGAGTGGCATACTGTGACATGTATGCTGTAGTACCTTTATCCAACTTTGCATGTAACAACATCATTTGAAGTCACGTTGAATAGACCGCTTAACGTTCAGTTGTATCTGCACATTTACTTGTATTTTGTGACTCTGTCATAACTGTCTAGTTTTTCAAATAGAAACTCCAAACCAATATTGCTCATTTGAGATAGACGTACTTTACGCGAATGGTTCATCTTTACAAGCTCAGATGTTTGTATAATATGTGACTATATGTGAACCATAGGTCTGCTGTAAGTTTCCTGTTGATAACAATGTAACGTAATTTTTGTTACATAAATGGACCGTTGGGAAGCAGCGTTTACATCACATGCGGTGCAACGCATGCGATTACAACACAGTTGTTACAACAACCGCATTTTTACAACGCTAACCATTACAACGCAAGTCATTTCTACGACTTGTTGTAGGGGGGCGCTCTAAATTAAGGAATAGTATCATTTACTATTCCAACACCTTCCCTACTGTTGCACACGCTGGAGTTGAAATTGTAAATTATACTATTCCTAAGTCCAGTGCGCCTCCTACAGCAAGTCATAGAAACAAGGTGCGATGTAATGGTATGCCTTGTAACAACGCGGCCATTGTAACAACCGCATTGTATTCGAATGCATTGTACCACATGTGATGTAACATCACTTGTTTCCGGTCCAGGGAAGGCATGGCTTGGCAGTTCGGGCTGGACTGTTCCCATGAGGCACAGGGTCAGACTGATTTGCATATGGCCATGTCTGAACTGGGGTGGCAGAGTGGGCTAAAGAATGGTGATGGATTAAACCCAGATCTGTTGACTGGGTGTGAGTGTTTGATTGGTTCAGATGCTCCGTCCATCACCACCCCCTTTTGTACCACTTTGTTTGCCATAAGTTGGCAGGGTATGCTCAGACGTGAGTCCCTTGCTCACTTTGCCACTGGATTCAAGCAAGCCTGGCTGAAGACAGCTGTAATGCCAGAAACCGGTCCTAGGAAGCTTGTTTCTGGTTCAGGGAAGGCATGGCTTGGCAGTTCGGGCTGAACTGTTCCCATGAGGCACAGGGTCAGACTGATTTGCATATGGCCATGTCAGAACTGGGGTGGCAGAGTGGGCTAAAGAACGGTGATGGATTAAACCCAGATCTGTTGACTGGGTGTGAGTGTTTGATTGGTTCAGATGCTCCGTCCATCACCATATCACTTATTCAGTACCGTTGCATTACTGATATTCAAATTGACATTGTGGATTAAAATAAATATCATGAATGTGGTGCCACAACTATTGTAATAATCCTTACCACTTGAGGACATTTGCTCAATAGTGTAGATTTGTGAACTCATGTCACATCTATCACCTTAATCCACTATGGGTAATAAGATATTTATCTATTTCTCCCTGCATGAACTATTACACCTTGTTGCTTTGATTAGGACTGCACGCTAAATGTCATATATGTCTGTTTTGCTGCAGTAAACTCATTACCCCTGACGAATAACATTGTTTGTCAGTGTAGACGCTATCACGTCCATCTAGTGATTATTTCATTCACTGAACATTCAGCAAGCAAACTTCCTTATATGTCTGTTTTGTGGCTCAGCCCCCCTGAAGAACAACATTGCTTGTCAGTGTAGATGTTATCACATCCCGTCTAGTGATTATCTCACTCACCGAATTGTCAGTTTTAGGTACATGGAAGGTAATTACATCCAACAGTGCAATAATCAGTTTTTGATTTTGTTGCTATTTTTTTTTTGGCTTGGTTCACCATTCATTTTAATATATTAAGGAATTCTATTTGCATCACTTTCTATATATTAGTTTGAGAGGCTTTCCAATATGGCCTCCGCCTTTGAGCCGACGCCGTATCGTAGTCCCTTCTCAATGTTTAATAGTTCACGCCCTGGAAGTATCTTTATTAACACAGGCCCATAGAAATATGTTCCGATGCCAACTGTTGAGACAGAGGATGGTTATATGGAGCAGTGCACGTCGTGCAGTACTCACAAACCACAAATAAATTTCGTAGCAAGAAACGCCACTTTATTAAGACAGGTAAAATATATAAACAAAAACATCTTGCAAAATAAATTGACTTCACAATATTTACATTAACTCTTAAAAGCCCCAAACTTTGCAAGACACTTGTCCACAAACAGATTCAACGACTTTTCCTTGAAAGAACCCCCATGTAATAGAAAAAAAAACCATGTTCACTTCCCCTCCCCGGTGTTATTCCTTCCCCCCGATAGCTCCCCTGAGGGATGGATAAGGCCGCTCGATACTTTCCACCCCCCAAAAGCGCCACCCAGGAAAACAAAAGAGTTTTCCTGGCCCCACCCCCAAAATGGCTGAAAAATTAAACCAAATTATAAAGAAGGAGTACACCATAAATTTTCATTCCACAAATTAGCAAGCATGTCTCTCAATTCCATTAAGTAGTAGGCCTGACCAAACTGAGATAAGTGCACTCCATCTTCTCTAAAAAAATGTCCTTCTGCTTTGGTAATGTTACAATTAGTCAACACTTTTATCCCCATAGCTTGACAAAAAACAGTCATGGCCGGATTGAGTTTTCACCTAGCCTTCTCAACTGCAGCATGACATCTAGCCCCCCTCCAAACTTTTCTGAAAATGAATTCAGTCCAAATTAGACATGTATCTGGCCAATTGTTTTTAATGACGGCGAGGTCCAACTTCATTTGTCAAGCCTGATAGGGACACTAAGTCATTTTCCCCAAATGTATAATCAACATGTCGGAAGGCCCCCTATAAGAAAAAAGTTCTGCAAGCATAGGGAATAAACCCTCCCATCTCATGCCACTCTTGCCTTTCCATAAAACTTTGTGTCTGGCACTTGGGAGTCCCAGCGATCTTCCATAAATGTGTTTTTCAGCAAACATTGCAGCCCACTTTCTGAATGAGTGACCCATTATCCAAGTATTTCTTTTCCTTGACATTGGGCCCTGCACACGACCTAAATAGAAAGACAAAAAGTAGCAAAGGAAAAAAGGAGAGAGATCATTTTCTAAAGTAGCGAGCACAACAAGCTGATTTCCACCTCCCAATCCTCTGAATGTCACTCCATGTCCAACCCAACCTTGCTGCTGCAGTGGCAGCGCCAATGCGAAAAGAGTGAGTCCCAAACAAGAGGGGGTCTTTACCCAACCTAACCAGGGCCTTCCCTAATATTGCTGGCAGTTGAGAACTAGAAATCTTAGATCCATCCATGAAACAAAATATTACGCCCGGCGTGAAACTAACTAAATTAGAAAAACCCTCCTACTCCCCAACTGGATAGCATCCCTCCACCCCGCTTCTGTTTAAGTGTATCCAACCGCCTTTACGTAACTGATCAGTTTTAGAAGCCCTCAACCAAATCCTAAGTTTCTGCTCTTGTAAGAAAATATCATCACTGCATAAACCAGAAAAACCTCGTAAACCCAACAATTCAGAGACCCTAAAAGCCCCAAAAAAGAGCCAAATCATGCATAATCGAAAAGGACATACCGCCCAATCATTATAGCAACATAAAGGTAACTGTTCCAAAATCAACTGCAATAAATCAAAAGACACTGGCTCCCTTAGAGAAAAATGAGTTTTTTTCTCTCTGCTGAGACCTTTTAAAACTTTCCTAACTATCACACCTGTAACCGGGTCGTATCCCCACCACAACTGACCATAAAAGGAAACACCGGCTAGCTGTCCTGCAATGGTAGTTTGTGATAGATCCTTGTTTATTAAATGTATTACAAAGTCCAAAACCGTTTGTTTATTGTTGACCACCTTTCCAGACTGAAATTCCAACCAAACCTGTTGATAGTTTCTCTTGGTAAAGGGAGCTATCGATTTTTCCACAAGCGCGACGATCCTCATTCCCCAAGTTCCCAAACGCTCCAAGGGATGGTTGTCTTGATGCAGTCTGCCCCTGGTGCCAGACTGTGAAACCTCTGCCACTGAAAGCGAGACAGAGCATCAGCTATGGAATTATTGGTGCTAGGAATATGTCTTGCCTTAAAAACGATATTCAATTTCACACTCTGAAGCATAAAAGCACGTAAAAGGTGTAATACTCGCAAGTCTTTCACTCTCTGTTTATTGATTAAGTCTACCACTGCCATGTTATCAAAATGAAAGAGTACAGAACGATCACGGAATTCCTTACCCCAGACCAGCAAAGCCACAATTAAAGGAAAAAGTTACAAAAAGGCAACACTACGTCCTTGCTGCAACCAGAGAGAGGGCCAGCTTTCTGCACACCAACGACCCTCCCAAAACAATCCAAATGCATTCGCACCTGACGCATCCAAAAATATTTGAATCTGCCACAAAAAATGTTCATCAACAAAGTACAGCGACACACCATAAAAATCTTCCAAAAATCGTAGCCACATATGTAGATCCTCTCTAACAGTCTTTGAAATCCTAACTTCTTGATGAGGACGGTAAGCCCCAGCTATTCTACCTGCTTGAAGCTCTCCATTAAGCTTCTGCTGCACGACCAGAGACAACTGTTTAGAAGATTTGAGATTGTCAGCCCACCTCCTCCGACTGGGCCCCTGATAACCAATTTTGAAACCCTCTTTGAAACCCCACTACAAACTAGATGCAGCGTCTACATCCAGATAAAGGCTGAATGAATGCTCTAAGACATTTAATCTAATTGGTATAGGAGCCCTTTGATGTATATTGTAAAGGTGTGCCTCTACCCCGCTGGAATCTGCCTTGATCTCCAAATTTGGCTCCCGCAAAACATTGGGTGATAGGGTGCTTTCCTCCACATTGGGAGCAATCATGTATGTACCGACAAAATTGTCTGCTACAAAATCCTTTATTAAAATTCCAGCATGCCCCCGTGACCAATGTTTGTCCTCTGCCTTGCCAACCCACCCCATCCTGGGCGCGACGCAGTAGAAAGGGCCGATAAGTAATCGGCAAACCACTTGCTGTGAAGCTTGCTTGAAGCTCTCCATTAAGCTTCTGCTGCACGACCAGAGACAACTGTTTAGAAGATTTGAGATTGTCAGCCCACCTCCTCCGACTGGGCCCCTGATAACCAATTTTGAAACCCTCTTTGAAACCCCACTACAAACTAGATGCAGCGTCTACATCCAGATAAAGGCTGAATGAATGCTCTAAGACATTTAATCTAATTGGTATAGGAGCCCTTTGATGTATATTGTAAAGGTGTGCCTCTACCCCGCTAGAATCTGCCTTGATCTCCAAATTTGGCTCCCGCAAAACATTGGGTGATAGGGTGCTTTCCTCCACATTGGGAGCAATCATGTATGTACCGACAAAATTGTCTGCTACAAAATCCTTTATTAAAATTCCAGCATGCCCCCGTGACCAATGTTTGTCCTCTGCCTTGCCAACCCACCCCATCCTGGGCGCGACGCAGTAGAAAGGGCCGATAAGTAATCGGCAAACCACTTGCTGTGTGAATCTTGGCTGGAGGATGGATTGAAGACATCCATTGCAGCCACAATTCTGAATCTATGTCTCCCCATGGTTTGTCATGGAATAAACTTAACCTAGCCCTAAACTCTTCATCATAACTCAACCAAGCATAACCTCCAAAGTGCATTTGTGCTTTCCGAATTATATCCATATATTTGAACATGGCTATCGCTCGATCTTGATGGCGTTCACAATATACGCTAGCATATATAAGAAAAGCCGATGTCCAATTATCAATATTTTTAGGAACCCTAGGCCTCCTAGCCAACTCCCATTCCTCTTCCTTAGATCCTTCTTTGGCTTGAATATCCCTATGTAATTGCTTAAAGACGTCTACAAACTCATGATTCCAAATTCTGTTGTTTGTCCTGTCTGACAGATGTGACCCCAAAGGCATTGCAAAACCCATGTAAGGCAGTTTTTTATGAATATTCTGATCCTCCACTTTATCCGTTTTATCAGCATTCTCTACCTCTATTACCTTTTCTGACTGAATAGAGATGTCCATTAAGTCACTAACTTTTTCTGTAACCTGTGTACTTGTGTTCTGAAATAACACATCAGATTGGGATCTCAGTTCTGTACCCAGCAACCCTTCACCCACACCAATAGAGCGCATTTTAGTCTCTTTGTGATCAGATTGATGCCATGAATTCCACCACTGCCCCTTACCTGTAGGTAACTGGGAGGAACGTTTTTGGAATTCTTTAGGATTCTCCTGCTGTCGGGGTCCGCTCAGATGATCCCGATCTAATGACCTGTCCGCTCTAGAAGATGTCTTGTCCGCTCTAGATGATGGCTTGTCTGCTCTAGACGATGACTTGTCCGCTCTAGACGTCTGTAAAATACTAAAAACATTTGTTGTCCCTGACAAACCCTTTTGAAACCCAGATTTGTTGTGCGAAACCTTCACCTATCCATCATAATCAACTTCCCTCACGTCCCCTTCCTCAAAATCATCACTAACATCCCCACTATCCAAAATCTCTTTGTGCGGGTCCAACCCATTGCTTACACCCGGCTTTTCTCCATCACCCACTCCCCCGTCATAAAACTTCCAAGAATGCGCTGACATCCGATTCAACTGTTCCGCTGATGAAGAAGTATCCGCTCTAGATCTTCTGTGAATATTAAGTTCAAAGTGAGAAGACGCATCCTGCTGTGCAGACAAAAAACCTGGAACACCAGACTCCGTAATAGAGGGAGCAGAAAGTTGAGCCTTCAAATTGCTCGTGCTTGAAGGGGGCGCTAAACCCAATTTTTTATCACCTTTCTGACGTGTAGCGCGTTAGACACTGATGAAAAGGCTAAACCTGAGTGTGAGACCCAAACCTACTGACCAGACTGCGGGCTTAAAACCGAGTCAAAATAAGAAATGGGCTGGGACTTGGTATTGACAGACCTTAAGGAGAAATTTGAAAAACCTTTGTGCCTATGTCCGAGAGGGATACCAAAATGTTCCATAGGATAAATAACCTGCTCGCCCACTGACCTGTCGAAATCTGAGTCTGAAAATGGACCAGATACTTCAAAATCAGGTATTGTGTCAGAGAAAGACTGTTTATCCAAACAAAACTTTGTAGCCAAATCCGATCTCTCCACAGGGAATAATGACTCTGTATGAACTCTATCCCGAGATACTTTGTTGTCGAAATTTGCAGAAAAAACTGGTACTTTTATATCATCTGACAAACCATCTTCCTCACTGTCACTAGAATATGCCACTAAGGAGGAAGACCCTTGAAAAAAATGTGTGTGAGGAATTACATTTTCTTTATTCTGAGCTAAGGTTAGCCCTCTACATATTTAGCTGCCACTAAATCACCCTGGTCCACCACAGCATGAAAAGAATCAAAAGGTATTTTTACAATTGAAGACTTAATAGATTTAAAACCCCTCCCTCGTCTCTGACCCCACGAGGCAAAAAAGGAGCTGATTTTGCTTTTTTCTTAGTGCCTGACAAACGCCTTGCCCCTTTTAATTCCAACCGGAGAATGCTCCCCTGCTGATATAACCAATAAATCACCGCCGCGCTGGGCCCTGTCAGCAACCGGCACTGAAGAAGAATGCTGAGCGTGTGCGTTCCTTTTATTCACTGAGCCGGTTGATAAAGGAGATTCACTAGGGGCTTGGCGTGACCAGATAAACTTGCTGCAACTGCCATGGCCACCCCATCAGCTACTTTACGTTTGGGGTGCTCTAAAGCCCACCCAAGCCCCCCCCCCCGGATACCAGGCTGAAGCAAGCCTTCACGTCCAGCCTGACAAATGACGTGTATCGCGTCGCGCACAGCATCACAGCATCGCAATCAGACATTTTATAACTGAAAGAAATAATAAAAAACGCCTGCTAAAGTACCTGACAGGAGTACGCAGGACAAAAAACACGAACTGAAGTAATTGACAGGAATGCAGGAAACATTTTCGAAGTAATTGACCGGAGCACGCTGAGAAACTGACAGAGTGATGCGTCAGCAAAACTCCGCCTACGTCTCAGGGGACTGACGCTGACTGAAACATTCCCACCACAGTAGCCTACACCTAACCGTCCCCTAAAATCCCACCCTCCTGACCAATCAGAATTCAGTGGTTACTACCACTGCGCGAAACAGCCCAGGGGGAGACCGGCGCGTGCCATGCCCCCCCTGGGTGCCCATGCTGCAATTCATTAAGTAAACCCCATGTCAGCTTGGCATGATATGCTGAAGAAAGAGTAGGTTTCTTGGCTATCCTAATTCCTCCACCTTTAACTCTCGATAGATATGAAGTGATTGGCGATGCCGACACTCGCATCAGCTCGTCCCTGTGGACCACTGGAGGATCATAAGCACATATGTGCTACATAAGTTTGGTAAGAAATATTAGTACTGGATGTAGCACGTTCAGATACACCATATCCTAGGCTACATTTGTCTGCTATTTGTGTTTTTATATGTAGATTATCCTTAGGCCCAATAGATCAATAACAGAGGTCTTCATTAGAGGATATGCCGATTATGTGCATTTACCATCTTTAAGATGTGCATCGTCTGAGTTACTTACTTTTTAATCTTTTTCTTGTGATCTTGTCTTCACATTTTCTGATTAATAGATCACCTTCTAGTGGACAAGTATTAGTCCTATCGCCTATTTAATTATCTGTGGAGCTGGTCACGCCACTCTCTTTTCTTCCTTTTTGTTTTGCACAGGTGTTTCATTTTCATTTGATCTTTCACTGATATACAATTTGGGGATTATTCCACTTGTATAGGTGTCATTCAACATATGAATCTACCATCCTGAAGATAGTGTAAGAGATGATTTCACTATCTAGACCGAAATGTTGACTATTACACCTATTTTCTATGTGAATTATTTCACTAAAGGATTTGTTTTCTGTTTAATCGGTCACAATTTTCTTTTGTACACACTGCTTGAAATAGGTGTAACCTCAGTGACAATCAGATACTTAGAACAATAAATTATTCTGTAATCCCAGTCACTATGTGTTGATGTATGTTTACATATGTAACCGTTTTTTGTACCCTTTAAAAAATTATTCATTATAAGTTTATATTTCAAAATGTTTACAACTGTGTTAAACAATCTCTTGCCTGATTTGTTCAAGTCTAAAAAAGTCAATTTAACTTCTGAAATAACGTGATATGAGCCACTGATTAGAGCTTACGACCTTTGTTTGCTTATGAATATTAGATTGAGTACAGAACAAAATACCCAGTTGGTATCTTTACCCGCTAACTTTCTAAAAGTGCCATTTTCAAAATTGTACCTTAAAAATCTGACTTTACCATTAAAGAGGGTTTTCAATTACAATTTCCCAGACACCTGAAATGAAACAGTTCCCTGTTCCCGATCAAAGTATAGGCAAAGCAATGTTATTCTATGGGAGAGTTAAATCTCACAGTAGTGAAAAACTAATTTAGGAGATTTTCACTACCAGGAATGTAAAACTTAAAAGTACACACTGAACCTTTTAATTACAATGCATCCTGTTCTATGGGCTAAATAAGAACTACCCCAAGCGTGACATATGTAATAAAAGGGAAGTTTAAGGCTTGACGAGGCAGTTATATTGCCCAGTCGAATTGTCAGTTTAAAACTATATTTAGGCTGCAATGGCAGACCTGGAATTTGTTTTAAGGGGCTACTTACATGGATGGCACAATGAGTGCTGCAGGTCCACTAGTAGCATTTAATTTACATGCCCTATGTATGTGAAATACCCCTCTACAAGGGACTTATAAGCAAATTAAATATGCCAGTCAGGTGTAAGTCAATTTAACCATGTTTAAAGGAGCAAGCACAAGCACTTTAGCACTGGTTAGCAGTGGTAAAGTGCACAGAATTCTAAAGCCAACACAATAAAATTCGACAAAAATAGGAGGTGTGTGGGCAAAGTATTTGGCACTGAAGAAAGGGCCAATTCCAACTGCGCCCGAATGCCATGAGGCCTCAATGTAACCTGAAGACTCCTTCGAAAGGCCTGGCACATTTGTAAACATGCTGAAGGGTCCCACGCCACCAGAACCAGCTTGTTCTGAGAAACCAATGGATGTACTTGCCCAAAAGCATTCCTCAGCGCCCCTTGAAAAACTGGCTGCAGAGCTGGACAATGCACTGAAAACCTCAACAGAGTTTGTTATCAAGGCTAACTCTCCTGTAAGGATATCACCACCGGTTGGCTTGCCGCTACTATTACAAGGACTCGAGCCGACAAAGTTGGAGGAATTGTCGTGCTGAGCGAAACTCAGTAGAAGAAACAATGAATGGATCTACTAAACGATACCAGATATTATCAAGTAATCACAGAAGATTCCACCAGAAGACTAACAACCAGGACTCCCATTGTGTCGGGCATAGGATCGGTATTTAAACCACTGTCACAGTTTGCTGAATGTTACCTCAAACGCCTGGTCCAAAGAACACCAACTTATCTAAAAGACACTCAATATATCCTGCGGCTAATGGATGCTGTACCATTTGATCCACAACACAACCTATTAACAGATCTGATATAGTGAGTCTGTATACAAGTGTACCTCAAGGAGCAACCCTGGACACTATTGAACAAATACTATTCAGAACTAACTGGGAGTTCCAAACACCAAGGCATTTCATTATAGAATGCTACAGACTAGCCATGACAGGGAATTACCTAAAATACGATGAAACGTTGTACTTACAAGCACATGGGACTTCTGTGAGCAGCACATTTGCCCCACGTCTGCCTGGCCTGTATGTAAGTAACTTTGAGGAGAAATGTATCCTGTGCAATGAGAACCCCTTCACAGAACACATCGTCTTGTGGAAAAGATTCATTAATGATATTTTGATCATTTGGAAAGGCATCGAAGAGAAGGCACAAGAATTTCTGATTTGGATCAACACAGTGGACGAATTTCTGAGATTTACAAGCACTCTAAGTAAGAGTAACATCACATTCCTGGACATCACTATATTTGTGGAAAACAATACCCTTCGCACCAAAACCTACCATTAACCTACACACAAAAATAATCTGCTCTTATTTGACAGTTTTCACCCACTTCCTCTGAAGGAGAATTTACCCTACAGTAAATATCTACATTTGAAGCGCAATTGTGGCAGCAATCAGGGCTTCAAAGAACAGGCCAAAACATTAAGTGACAAACTGGAGTCAATAGACTATCCGACGCATATCATCGATAAATGCTATAAACCTGCTAGGTATCAGCATAGGGAGATTCTACTGCAGGAAAAACAGACAGACAGAAAGGCAAGATGTCATATGCAGAACAAGATACAGTTCTCCATGAAACCAAGTGAAGAAGTTGATCATAATAAATTGAACATTGTCACGACAGGCACCTACAATTTGCTGTAACCTAGGTTCGGCTACAAAAGAGAGGAAAACATGAAAGACATACTGGTACTTACCCACCCAAAGAAGAGGGAAATATGACAGAACACCCTCACAACAGCCTGGGGGCTGACACTGATTATGGGCCACTATCCTTGCAGAAATTGTTCGGTGTGCCATCTAACCTTTGCCACCAAAACACAAGACCTGAACAATGATCTGAAATGGACCTTAACCCCTTCCACGCTCATGACGAGCTGGGCTCGTCATGCAGTAGCCTCCTGCTACACTGATGACGAGCCCAGCTCGTCATGAATAATGGTGTTCCTGTATTTACAGCACAGGGGGAAAATCCCCATAGCGTTCAAGTGGTTAAGGAGACATACCAACTGCAATAGCATGCACGTGGTATATATGATCAAGTGCCCTTGCAATTTAAGGTATACTGAAATGACTTGCAAAAGAATTTAAATCTGCATATGTAACCACAGATGTAACGTAAGATGCAAGAAGTCAACAACAAAGATGAGCAACCACTTCTTAGAAGTAGGAAACACTCCAAACAGCATATGATGAGTGGTGTTGGAAGTCCTAGAATATATTGACACAGATGGTGATAGGAACATGTTACAGAAAGAACAACGGTTGGTCTTCTGCCTGAGCACCTATCGAGAGGGGCCCAATGACCAGATCCCATGGAGCCAGGTAATGAGATGAAATGTACTTTTATGTGTCAGAGGACAAATACAGTTCAAGTAATGGCATACAGAGGACCACCACAAATTGCAAGAAACCACCACATTAATCAATGGGCGTATTGGAACAACAACAAATTCTTTCATAAATGACCACAGAACAATATATAGTAATTGCGCTTGATAAAAGCATTCCATAAAGACATGTTACTCAGCAACAGTTTTCTAAAAAATGAATACCTTTACTACCAACCTCAAGATACAATACCACCATATGTACGCGATTATCACAATAGAGCAGGGGGCCCCCATTACGTAATATGTATTTAAATCCCATTTGGAATGAAGAAACATGAAGATAAGGCTGAAAAATAAGAGAGATACAATACATTCAAACCCCATAGACTATATTCTGTTTATACCATAAAATGAACAAGAAAGATATTGCTTTTAATAAACAAGATAATTTCAATCACTATATTGGAATGTTATAAATGAGGTGTAATTCATCACCTAACATGGATTAAATCAAAAGAAGGTTATCGACACAAAAGTACACTGTCAAATATTTTTACAAATATCACAAAAGAATACATAAATACTACTACAATCTAATTTATAGCAACCATCTAAGTTAAATTAAATTACACCACTTTGCACATAATTGAAAAAATCTTTTTGTAATTACAATCTCCTTAGTTCAGTAATCTGTCTTCGCTATCTATTGACATCACTTGAGCCAATCTGGGCTAATGTTACATAAATAGGGCCTGAGCTCTCCGGTCAGGTAACATTCAGGGAGGGAGAGACCAGACCAGAGGCTACAAGCTGCACCTCAAGTTAGTGACCGAGACACCAACAGAGTTATTTTTCCAGCCTAGCACAAGCCTTAACAGAGGCAATCTTTTACTTTAGATTTGGAATAATTCTCTGCGTGTCTATTTTCTTTTTTTTCCCTTGCTTAAGGAAGGCAGCCTACGCATCTCCCCCCCACCACCCTATGCGGAACGTTTAGTGATTTAAAAAGGTAAATCATCCGTTTATAAAGCATACTCTGCCTAAAATGGGCATTTGCCATTCTTTAGTACCCACGATTTCTAAACTAATGGCAATCTTAGGAAATGTATGTATATGATTTAATTCAACAAGTGGTGTTAACATGATCGGCACAGGCCCATCAATATCTAATTAATGTACATATATGAAAGCAGAACCCTGATCAGTATAACAACGTTGGGAGTATTGCATGTGTTAAAAGGGAAAAGTGATATAGGTGGCTAATCATGGTCCACCATTATTTATAGAACAAATATGTGTAGAAGAGAAATACTGTTAATACCCTGATTTACAAAAATTAACATTGAAGAGATTATGGCCTAGATGTATCTAGCCTTTTGCGAATCGCAAAGGCCGAAATTCGCAGAATTTCGGCCTTTGCGAGTCGCAAACCGTCTTTTTGCATGTTTTGGCATGCATCCAAAATTCGCAAAATAAGGAATCGCAAAAATGTGCGATTCCTTATTTTGCCATAGCATTTAAGGAATCGCAAATTTTCCGATTCTTTAAATGCTATGTATGTAGCATTTTTAAATTGCGAATTTTGGTTAAGAAATCGCAAATTTACACCAACTTGTAGTTGATGTTAATTTGCGAATTCTTTTAAAAATGCACAATTTGGCATTTTTGAAGGTGGCATGTGACGCACACACACATGTACATTTCAGGGGTGCAGCAGGGTGTCTTTGAGACACCCCTGCACCCTTGAAATAATTCTCAAATTGCGATTAGCAAATTGCGAATTCGCAATTTGAGAATTATTCCACAATCATTCCTATGGGCCTCCTGGCCCATGGGAATGCATTGGAAATTATTCCTTATTTGCGAATTCGCAAAATGCGAATTCGCAAATAAGGAAGATGAAGGAATCGCAAAAAATTTGCGATTTTTTACATACATTCCATTTTGCGAATTCTAAATAGTGATTCGTTAAAAATCGCTATTTAGGAATGGCAAAATGGAATCTTGATACATCTGCCCCTATATGTTTTAAACAGCATGGTGATATGAAGGAATGATAGTCACACATATATTTTCAGTCTTCGTAGAAAGCACAACGGGCCTGATTCACAGAACTAACTTAAGACAAAATCCTAAACTTACTACCATTTTGGTAGTCACAGAAGGCACTTACTCATTTTGGTATTCACAGAAGGCACTTACTCATCAATGAGTAAGTGCCTTCTGTGAATACCAAAATGAGTAAGTGCCTTCTATGAATACTAAAATGAGTAAATGGTAGTAAGTTTATGAATTTGTCTTAAGTTAGTTCTGTGAATCAGGCCCATTGAATTTAACTAAGAGCAATTCGCAAATTAAATAATGAAACCATCATTAAGGGCACAAAACAAACATGGGATTGTGCATATTTATAGGACGAAAACCAGACATACTACATGATGTCTGGTAATATGTGGGAACTAACTTTTCTTTTTATTCACAGCTGATAGCAAATGCAATGTCGCTTGCTGGAAGGGAAATGACTGGCCAAATAATAAGGTCCTGGGGATAGTGTTCCACCTGACGTGCCTCATATATAAAAAGGGATTATTCTTTTCCCCTAAAGTTGGTCCTGACGGAAGCCAACGACCCGGAAAGTGTTAATGTCGGCTGAAACATGTAGACCTTTTTTTTACCTTTTGTAAATGATGTGAAGGACACATTACAGGTCCTATTTTTCACACCCACCTTTGTTTTTAACCTTACCCTTATCATTGTTTTGAATAAATCTAATTCTATTTTAAAGAGGTAATTTTATTTAACTTTTTTACAAAGTAGATCCTAACTATTTCCTCTGGATCACCTCCTGGTGGAGGCCAAAAAGACCCGATGATGATGCTATCAAACATGACTAGGCCGATGGCCAAAGACATTCCAAAGGCGGAAAATGGCTTTTGAAAGTCCTACATATTTCTCATCAAGAACCCTCGAGGCCTCAGGGCTCCCCCCCTTTTAAATTTTTTGTAATATATTTGGGAGCTGAGCGGTACCCCAGACTGATTCTACTTCCCTCTCATGATAGATTGTCAGAAAATATAGGTCCTGACTAGTACAGACTAATTCTTTTCTGATCCCCTTCAGGTTTGCCCCTGGCATCATCAATGCACATTTTTCGAGAACCCTTAGCAAGCCCAAAAGTCCATTCTTCAGGAATGAGAGAGATCTGATCTTTCTACATTTACTGTGAATCCTAGATTCTGTATTAGGTCCAACACCCTTGTGTCTGATCTACCAAAAGATCATGTTCCTGATTGAAGAAAATCATGTTGTCTATGAACAAAATTGTTAGCCCCTGTTACCTGAGAAAGGTGAGACTGGCTTCAGAAGCTTGGTGGAAAACCAAGGTGCCAAAGACAGCCCGAAGGGAAGGGACTTGAATCTGTGCAGATTTCCCTACCAAAAGAATTGGAGAAGCTTCCTGTTTCCTTGAAACATGTGGACTGTCAGGTAAGTATCTTTCAAGCCTAAACACACCACTCAATCCTCCATCTGTAACGTGTCCTATAGGCAGATTACGGTCTACTTTTTGAAATAGTGATAGAGAAAAAACTGGTTAAAATCCTTCCTTTGTTTATCTTACAAGCCAGAAAAAATATTGCTTGCAAAATCTGCATATGCAATGTTCTTGACCTATGAGGATTTCAAATTCTCCCCTTCCTGGGGATGAAACATTGGATGTGGGCACCTGTCTTGAAAGGTAACTACAACAAAGTCTATCTGAATACCCCTGATAGTCTGAAGAACCCATGGATCCTTGTAAATGTTGTCCAATTGTCCTTTACAAAGAGAGACATTCTCCCCACGACTTTTGCAAGAAAGAGAAAGAGAATCCACTCTTAACTTGCAATCCCTGCCCCATTCATTGGTCACCAGTGTATCTGAAGCAAAACCGACTCCCTCTTCTCCTCTGAGAGTAGAACACAGGTCTTGTGTACTTGAATGACTGCTGTTGTAGGATGTGGAGGGGAATTCCTGGCCACTGAAGAGACACCTGTATTGAATGTCACTCAGAAACACCCCCTCAAAAAGTTTCATTGAAGACACATACACCATTTCAAGGAAGAAAAAGGTCTGTACATAATGTCTTATTTCTCAAATGAAATCCTCCTCAAACAAGGTACCCTGCGTATTTGCGATAACCTAGTTTGGGGTCTGTAAAAGCAAATAATTTAAAACAAAAGACTCATGATGGAATTCCTCAGACAGCACAATGCCCTTAGGGTCCACCTGACACAATTTCCAGATCCTAAAGCTATCCTGAAGACTTGGCTTGCTCAGCCGAACACAAAATTCTAGCCGATTGGGCCTAAGATATCCCATACCTTATTCTAACACAAGGCCCGTGGCTTATCCACCCCTTTTCTCTGGTCTTTACCATCCTTGCTAAGGAATGTTACAACCTTTGAATCTATGGTAGAAGTAAGAGCTAATTTGTCGGAAATAGTGTTCCTAGGGCATTCTGACCGCGTCTTAGTCATAGCGGCTCTGTCCATCGGATTCTTAATCTATGGCTTAATATATACCTCCACAAATGCAGGGGAAACGACACGGCCGAGTGAAGATGTTGTAATTTGAGTGAGTCAAACATAGGGTTACTCTCAGAGTCAAGGATAATTTCTGGTTGTAATAAAAAAGGCTTTTTCAGGTTTAGCCTACTTTTTGCCCCCATTTGAACTACTAGTTGCTGGTTTATGACTGCGACAGTGCAATGGAGCCTGCTAACCAGGCTCCAGTGCTCTCTCCCGAAAAACTATGTAAGCAAGTTGGGACCTCCAAGGCAAGGATTGGACCCTAGAATTAGTACCAAAGGTACCCAGGGCATGGGTGTTAAAGGAGTCACCGGGCCTGAAACAATGTTTGTGCCACCCTGAGGGATCTACATATATATACAATCAGCAGTCCCCCATTGTGCTCTAGACCAGGACTATAATACCATAGTGGCGAACCTCAGACAAGCCATCGATCAGATAGCTCCTGAAAGGGTACAGAAAATAAAGGGTGCCGAAAAAGGGGCCCCTTGGTTTACCCCGCTCCTGAGGGATCATAAAAGAAAGCTTCGCCATCTTGAGAGATGTTGGAGGAAGACAAAAGACTGTACTGATCGAGTCCGGTATAAACATCTTTGAATTTATACAAAAAGCTTATTATGTCAGCCAAAGGGGACTACTACGAAACTCGTATAAACAACGCAGCTAATGTACAGAAAGAAACTTTTAAAATTCTAAAAGAACTGAGTAAGAAAGATGAAAAGATTGAAATAACGATAGACTGTAATACTTTTCAATGTTACTTTCTTGAGAAAGTGGCAACCATTTTGTCAGATATTGAGAAGGCTACTCCTAATATCTCTTCCGCACTACAGGTCCCCCAAGTCCCTCCGAGATTCACCATTACTAGGTTTCCAGATATGGATTCTATAATCCTTGGGCAGCTTATGAATACAACCAAGTCAGGCTCCCCTGCAGATCCTTGCCCCCCCCCGGAATTATTTGTCTGGCGCTCCCTGTTCTAGAGGATCATATCATCTCCCTCTTAAACAACTCGCTAGACACCGGCCTTTTACCTGCTAGCTTTAAAGAAGCACGCGTCAAGCCCCTGATAAAAAAGCCGGGGGCAGACCCGGCTATTTTGAAAAACTATAGGCCAATATCCCAGCTGCCTTTTCTGTCCAAGATCTTGGAACAACATGTGCTAAAATCCCTGTCTTCGTTCCTGGAGTCACACCATCTACTGCAGGAACATCAAGCGGGTTTTCGTGCACATCACAGCACCGAGTTAGTAATGCTCTCGGTGCTGGATGAGCTCAGATGCATGGCTGACAGTAAAAAACCAAGTGCCCTGATACTTTTAGATCTTTCAGCTGCGTTTGATACTGTCAGCCATGCCCTGCTCCTGGACAGACTGGCCGCGTTCGGGATAAAGGATCTAGCACTTCAATGGTTAAAATCCTTTCTGTTAGGGAGGACCCAGAGGATTCAATTAGCGGATTGTATATCTGAGGTGGGTGTTCTTGAGTGTGGAGTCCCGCAGGGCTCTGCACTGTCACCACTCTTATTTAACCTCTATTTACAACCACTGATAGACTCCCCGGTAAGCATGGGTTGTAGAATGTTTAACTATGCCGATGATACTCAGCTGTTGCTGAGTATTGACAACACGACATCGGCCCAGACCCAGGCCCAGAATATACTCAGGTTTACGGTGAGCTGGATGACGGCAAATTTGCTGAAAATAAATCCTGAAAAAACGGAGGTCCTGGTGGTTTCAACTGCTGCCTCGCCCTGGGACAATTTGTTCTGGCCCCAAAAGCTTGGCCCTACCCCGAAACCATGCCCTATCGTAAAAAGCCTTGGTATTAAGATCGACCATGAGCTGACAATGGCTAGCCAAGTATCTTCTGTTGTCGGAACCTGTACCAATTTAATCAGGCAGCTGCGCAAGCTAGTTCCCCTACTCTCCCTAAATATGCTCCGAACTATTGTCTCGGCAACAATAATCTCAAGGATTGATTATGGGAACGCACTCTATCTAGGCTTGCCAAAAAATTTGATCAACCGCCTGCAGGTTACTTTGAATGATGCAGCGCGATTAATTTTTAGATCACCCAGACAGACCCATGCCTCCCCATTACTGCACAGGATACATTGGCTCCCCATAAAGCAAAGGGTGGAATTTAAACGCTTATGCATCGCCCATAAGGCAATCTACGGACATGCGCCTGCCTATATAAAAAAACGGCTTGAGGTCTATAACCCCAATCGAGCGCTGAGGTCTTCCAACTCCCAATTGTTGTCCTGTCCGCGTTTCAAAATGGCAACTAGGGGAGGAAGAACCTTTTCTGTCCAAGTCCCACAGATGTGGAACAAACTACCAGAGCCCCTTTGCAAAGAAACTAATCTTCTCCACTTAAGGAAGTCATTGAAAACGCTCTTGTTTAAGGAAGCTTTCTGTTCCATTTTGAGCTAGGTTGTTACATCTGTACCTTTTGCTCATTCACTTAATTGTTGTTACTGCATCTGTCAGAAGCGCCTAGAGACCTGTCGGTGAGTTGGCGCTATACAAACTCCAGATAACAAGAATAATCTAAACAGATGACAGCAGGCCTGTTATGGCAGACTGGAGGAACAGTGCAAACTACTTCAACTCAACTTTGACGTCATAGTACTAACTTTAATATATGTTAGTCCCCCCCTAAGGTAGGCGTCCTGAGCCCAGGAGGCAGAGTGCATTATATTAAATGTGTGGACATATAAGTTCAAGATTATATGTCGCTATAGTAGCCTTTCTCCATTAAGGGTTACTATAAGTGAATAGAGAGCCATTGGATAACATGGGCTGGCACCCAGGCATCCCCACGGTTGCCTGCTCCATTATGGCCTGCAGAATGTAGTCATGTTTGGTATCAAACAACTTTTCTTATCAACCCTGGCATGATTACCATGTTGGGCTGGATGTGACATGAACTCAGGAGGCAACCCTAGCCTTCCCTGTGCCCTTGCTAGTAGCCTTCAACTGCTACCACCAAGACAGCAATCTGACCCCCTGGCAAGAAGCGTGAACACTCCCAGGATTCAGAAACAAAGGCTGGACTGGAAAGGAGGTGACACCGCCCTCCCCGACAGGGTTGCTAGTGAAATGGTACATAAAAGCCGTGAGGTTCAAATCGTGCACCAGCTTTGGTATTTAAGCAGGCTGACTCCCAAAAGAGAAAATGGTCATCCCCCTGACCCAGGCATATTTTCACATGGGCAGGAGGGAAAATTAGAGGCATACACAGAGTAGGCTAGCCACACCCCTGGGGGGGCTACCTGGTCTTTAGAGCCGAAGAAGGTTTCTGCAATATTTAGAGGTGGCAGATAGAGGGTTCTGAGTAGAAAAGGGGACACACCCCCTGGATGTGGTCACCTCAGGGGCGGAGTATCCATTGGGGCTAGTAGCCCATTGGCTACTTGCACCCACAACTCCAACGCCCATAAATCTAGGATTTAAGAGGCACCCCTGGCGCCAGAACCTCAGATCTGATTTGACTTGCAACCAAGGCAAAGAAGAGACTGCAATCTGCGACTTCAGGACCTGCTCAGAGGAAAGGCATGATAACCTACACCTGTGGTGATCAACCTGCAACTGCACAACTGCGACTCGTCCAAGACCAAATACCGGCTCCCTCAGACACCAAATCCCCTTTGAGAACCAAGGGCAACTCCAGACTCCCTTGGACTAGTGGCACTAATCCCCTGCAGCCCGCAGGTTAAAACACGCTCCTGAACCAAAGAATCGCTGGCATTGGGCCCTTCGAGGCATCACCTAAAAGTAGATGGTGCACTGTTAAATAGGTAGTCCGAACTTCCAGCTAGTTTCAGGTGGCTACCATTTTCCCTCTTACCTCCAGGTGTAAAAATGCCATCTTGCTGGCCTTAATGCTACCAAGGTTTGTTGGTGACCAGTTTGGTTACCACCATCTTTGCTCAACCCTGCAACACAAGAGAACTATGCAGCACCTTCAACTGACCACAGCAGGGGCCCTGTTGTCAAACATTTGCATCCGCTTCCTCAATACTGCCATGCCAACACCCCACCCGAGCCTCTCGAGCCAGGCAAAATGGAACTGACTGTTGTGGCTTGGTCTTGGGACCCGCATCAACTTAACCCCCAGTGGGTTCCACGTAACCTTACGTGCAAGTGACCGATTGTCACTAGTGTGTCTCACCACTGACCGAAATAATAAAATTTTGCTGAAGTGAACTGCGCTGATTTATGTTTGGTTCCTAAATCCATAACTCCAGTTACACATGTCTATTTGTATTCGTTTTGGTGTCTAAATGAATATAAAAATCTACTTTAGATTTGTAAAGCAGTGTTGGATTTCCTTCAAGTCATGTCAATTACTTATCATCCATGGTGGTACTCTAAAATGATTAACACATGTTCCTCTAATAAAGCCTGACTGCCCAGGGTCCGCATAGCATAGATAATCCAAATCATCATAAGGCCTTTTAAAGATGCCACCATCCGAACCTGAAAAAGGGTCACACCAACCAGAAACTTGAGGTCTGATATGTGCAGTCATAAAGGTATTATTAAATCACAACTTTGTGAATACCGAAAAAGAGTAAACTTACACAAAAGTGTACGTTCACCATTTCTGAATCAGGCCCTTGGTCTACCACCCCTTTCAGAACTGAACCAACACCAGCATTGTCTCCATCCTGTCACCTTTCAATGCTTGGGGCCTGATTACAATGACGGCGGGAAGTCACCGCCATCGCAATCCTTATTATCGGCCGCCACATTAGGATGGAGGGCGGATAGTTGGCGGTCTGAGAGATCAACTGCCACAGATCCGATGCTGGAGGGACTTGTATCCCTACAACAGTAGCCGTGCCTGCCAGGCACCACCGTAGGGATTATATTGTACCTTTCTGTCCCTTTCTGGCTGCCGTTGCATTGCGGCTTACCCGCCATCAAAGTCAGGCAGAAAGGGACATTGTGGGCCTGTAATGGGTCCCCCTTCTACCCTGGCCCTCTGACATGCCCCATGGGGGGCACCTAGGGTGCCCCCAACATATATCTCCTTCATATGGCAGGCACTGCATGGTGCCTGCCACATGGTGCAGGGATATGCACAGGTGCATATTTTGTACTGCGGCATGTGCTACAACCCGCAGCACCCTCCGCAATACAAAATATGCACTCTGCGACTGCCTTGAAGTCGGTCACATCATGATTTATCGTGCGAGACCACCAACAGCTGGATGGACAGTCTCGTTTCCGAAGGGAAGGTGGTTGGACTCAAGTCCGACCGCCGGCCAAATTAGGCCGTTTTGGTACTCTTTTACTTCCTGTGTGTATCTTTAAAGGGGTAATAATGGCTTTCGCCCCAGGGTTGCCAATGTCGGAGGCAATTTTTTAAAGGATGATGATACTGCTTAAGTACTGGAGCTAGAGACTGACTCTGACTCTCCTCGGAATTCTCTTAGATTACTTTTTAAAAATGTATTCTTTAGTCTCCCTAACATTTTTACCGTAGACCTAACCTCCATTATCCTACATGGTGATGTAAGGTAAAATTAAACCCCCCTACTAGACCTCTAGAAAACTAAATCTAGTAACCAAAACAGTGAAACATTTAGCATTAATATGCAAGCATTTATAAAAAATTTAATATCAAAATATTTTCAGATTAGGCATGTCTGTTGACCCAGTTCATAATTTGAAACAAAAAAAGACTCTATTTAGTGTTCTTGCAGTCCACAGCTTCTCAGGCAGCAAGTAAAGAAACAATGTATTATTATTATTATTATTAACAGATTTATACAGAGCATTGCTGCCCCAGCGACGGGTCGTCCCAGCACTACCAAGAGTGCCAGTAAGTAAAGACAGCCCAGGGAAAGGAGAGACAAATGACGCCGGAAAAAGCCAGGTCTTTATGGCTTTCCGAAAAGCTACGTGATTTTGGAGCCCTCTAATAGCAGTCGGAAGGGAGTTACAGAGTTTGGCCGCCAACACTTTAAAAGAATGACCGCCAGCTCTGGCTCTTAAAACTCTGAGGGTGCGTGCCAACCCTTGGCCAGCTGACCTCAGGAGATGGCTCGGGACCTACGCTGTTAACATGTCTGCTAATACCAGGGCAGCTTGTTGAGTCAAGATTTTATGAGCAACGCATAGTGTCTTAAACTGGATTCTTTTCCCTATCAGCAGCCAGTGTGGCTTAGGTAAAAACTTGGACACTGAGCATGATTTTGAACTACCAGTAGGGTATGGGCTGCTGCGTTTTGTATTATTTATTAGCACCTAAATATAGGGAATTGCCATAATCCAGTCTAGATAAAATTGTAGCCTGTAAACTAGTCTTTGGGCTCAAAAAAGCCAAGAGGGGTTTTAGTCCTCTCAGGGGCCCAAAGCAGCTCCCTGCGACTAATTTGGATGTCAAAAGAGACCTCTGTTGATCCAAAAGCCCAGGTTCTAGACTGCCTCCTTCGACAGAGGTGCTGGTTTTAGTTGGTCTGGCCACCATTGCTCTGACCACAAATCGCTGTCTCTCCCGAACAGCAGAATTTCCGACTTACTGGTATTTAGCTGCAAGCAGTTTATAGTCCTCCAATTGGCGATTACCAGCATGTCCTCCTTAAATTTGATGAGGTTATTTTTACATTTCTTAGAGAGGGCAATGACTAATTGGGTGTCGTCGGCATAGGAAACCAACGACAACCCTCTCCTTTTTGCCACCACTGCCAGGGGTTGTAAATAGATGTTAAAGAGCACCGGGCTCAGTATCGATCCATGCGGAACCCCATGTCTAATCGCCAACTCCTGATTGTGGTAGGGTGGCACTGAGACCAGGAAAGTTCTGCCCTCTAAGAAAGAGTAAAACCAGGCCAAGGCCGAGCCCCCAATCCCTATCACCTGTAGCCTGCACAGTAATATTTCATGCTAAACAGTGTCAAACGCGGCACTTAAATCCAAATGAATTAAGGCAGTGGAAT
Organism: Lissotriton helveticus; assembly: GCF_964261635.1. Lineage (NCBI taxonomy): Eukaryota > Metazoa > Chordata > Amphibia > Caudata > Salamandridae > Lissotriton > Lissotriton helveticus. Next base: position 1,568,984,630 of record NC_136069.1, on the reverse strand, counting down.
TTCCGTCATCCGAATCTCCTCATTCACCGCCAACAGAGTGGACTCAGTACTGTGACTGGCTCTGAAGCCATTTTGCGAGGAGTCCAAGATGGCATTTACCTCAATGAGCTCTGTCAGAATAGTATTGACATGGGATTCAGCGACCTTGGCTAGAAAAGGGAGCTGGGAGATGAGAGATGGGAGATGGGGTGATAGTTACCTGGTTCAGATGGGTCTAATGATGCTTTCTTTAAGAGGGGTATCACTTGGCGTGTTTTCAAGCTAATGGTATATGTTCTGAGGTCAGGGATAGATTAATCAATTCCCTGGCCACTGGTAAAATACAATTTCGAAATTGGCAAAATTGGGCTGGACTCAAAGAATCAGCTGGGGAGCCTGATTTGATTTTCAAGCAGAGAGACTCAAGCTCAATGAGGGTTATTTGGGAAAAGGAATCCAGTGTTTTGTCCATCATGGGTCCCCTGTCCTTGTACCCAACCCTCTGATCAGTATTAGTAGTAACCGGTGAAAAGCTTTTATACATTTTGTCCACCTTATGTACAAAATATTCGGCCAATTCATTGCGCTGATTATTAGAGGTGACGGGTGGGTTGACTTTCAGGTTTGCACCTTTCATGACTTTGAGTAGGGAGAAGATCGTTTTAGGGGGATTGTTACTCTCCGAAATTTTACCAGCAATATACTCCGCTCTGGCTCCTCGGACCTACTTATGGTATATTTTAATGGATTCGCGATATTTAATTTTTGCTCCTATGTCAAACGCGTGCCTCCAGGCCTGCTCAAATTGTTTACATTTTTTCTTAGCGTCAATCAGGGATTTGTTGAACCAGGGGTTCAACTGACCTCTGTTTTGTTTGAGGCTGAGTTTAACAGGAATACAGCTGTCCAGAGCTTGAGTCAGCCAATCCTGAAAGCGTGTCTCAGCTAACTCTATATTTGATGACAACTGTGGAGAGTGCCTAGACAGTAAATCAAAGAAGTTATTAACCTCTAATTTATGCCATGGTTGTTTGGACTCCAATAATGGCCTTGCCAATAAAGAGATAAAGGGACAAGAAAATGGTCCGTCCAGGCCATGGGGATCGGGAGCTCAGTTTTTTAAAAACTTAGGTTGGAGAAAATGGGGTCCAACAGGTGGCCTGCTACATGTGTAGTGTTGGAGACCCATTGTACTAACTGACATGCCTCTAGAACTGCAAACAAATTGGCAATGCCCATCTTGCCACTGTCTTCTAGATGTAAATTGAGATCTCCCCTTAGATGGTAAAGTTTGCTGCCTTGCTAGCCAGCAGGACAACTTTATTTACTAATTCTTCCCTAAAGACTTTAGATGTCCCTGGTGGTCGATAAATAAGTAGTCCAGAAACCGTAAAATTGTGGTTTTGGGAGATTTTAAAGAGTGCGCTTTCGCACTCCGGGATGTTCTCCTCAATGAAGCTGCAGGAATACAACTCCTTGTGGATTAATGCAAACCCTCCACCTCTATTTCCGTTTCTGTTGTTTCATAGTATAGCCTTGGGGAAGTGCATGCCAAGATTCCGCAATGGAATCCTGCGTTAGACAGGTCTCGGTCAAGAATAGTACATCTGGAGACTTATCGGTTAATAAATCGAAGATCTCAGCATGATGCTTTATCAAAGACCGGCAATTTAGGCTGAGAAAACTAAACTCTATGGAATTGGGGGGAGGTAAATCCATCCCATATGGCCACCTCACTTGTGCTATAAAACTCGAATCATTTGTTGAACTGACTTTTTTTCCTTGCCTTACAGCATGCTTGCGTCAAGAAAAAGACTGTAATGTCACAATTCATCACAACGCGCATGAGCTGTAAATCAATTAACAGACCCCAAGAAGCCTGTCCTAGAGGCAAAGATCAGCTTATAGGTCTTTTTGGGTAATGCTTCTTGCCTGGATTAAATTGGCCAAACAAACAAACTGGTGTCTTTCCTAAAAAGATGTGAGCTAACCATGAGGAGCAAAAACGGTCCCCTATAAATAAAGATGTTATGTTATGTTATGTTATTAAGTTATTTATTGAGCGCACTATCACTGATTAGTTTCTGTAGGGCTAGACTCCTTTGATACCATGTGGAAAATGTAACTGCTGCAGCAAAAGAAAAGATGAATCTGTGACCTATTTGTCCGATCTGGGGTTGATTTGACTTGCTTTGTTACTTCCTGTTTAGCCAGGGGAATTGTGGGCTTCATAGTGCATTAAAGTGCAGTGTAAATAAACAGTAAGAAAAGGGAATACATAATACTCCTCTCCGTTGTTTGTGATAGAATTAATGTAATCTATCCCAATAGAGAAAATAACTATTGGATGAAGAAATGGCACACTCTGAACTGTTGTTATACCCTGACCTCTGAGTATTGGCAGATGAAATACCATAAACTGATGGGATTTGAACTTGTTGCCACTTTGTTATTTTTGATACACTGATCCATTAGGTCGAGCTCTATCCTCAGCCCCATAAAACAAGTATTTGCAATGCAATAGGTCTCGCATTTGCTAGAGCTGGAGGTATTGGCATTGTAAATGTGAATGTCTTTTACTTATGTGTTTTGGAGTGAAGTGGATGTGTGTGGTTTGTAGTGTAATTATGTGGTATGTTGTGCAGTGAAATTATGTGGCATTTAGTGTATAGGAATTATGTGGGGTGGGAGTGTGTGTTATGGAGAGTAATTATGTGGTATGGCATTGTGGTGGAGTGTTATGTAATGGAGTTTAAATATGTGGTGTGCTTTTTATTTTAGTGGTGTGATGCAGAATTGTGTGGTGTGGATTGAGAGAGCACTTGAGTGAAAGCACCTTCCACAACTGCTGAATTTGCTGCACCGAACTAAACAAATGAGCTGATCAAGAACCCACTCTTTCTTTCAACATGGCCTAAAAGGTGGCCTCAACATGACCTGCAATGGCCTTAACATTGTTCTGACATTGGCTGCAAAGAAGCTTTGCACTGATGTTGCCTCTGCTGCGCCTAAACTGCATGTACTAGTGAAAGTAGTTCAGATATTTCCTGAACAAATTGTGGTCTTTTAAGTCACTTAAGTGTATATGAAAAGAAGAGTTTGGAAAAAGATACCTTTTTTATATTATTGTTTCTTCATATTGTTTATTTCATTTTCTAAGAAGTAAGACTAACATATTCTCTCTTTAGAAAATCTTAACATTAGAGCTATTCGTTCCCCTATGTATTAATCCCGAGCCCATTGCTGCAGGCCTGCTGCCATCAGTTGATTTGTGCTCCAACAGAAGGGTTGGTTAATAAAAAGACTAACAGCCTGGGGTGTGGAAAAACATTTAGCAGAGTAACTATTTGTAGTCTGCTCACACGTTATTGACTGCATGTTTCTGGCTTAAACAAGAGTTTCTTGTCCCCTACTTCAAAAAGAAGTATAGGCTTTCAGTGGTAAAAGCATAGAGGCTGTGGCTAGGAGTGGAAAGGCTAAAGCTGAGCTGAACTCAATTAGACGGAGAAGCTGTAAAGATGGTTCTGGAAACAGGCTGTACTTCAAGTATTTTATTCACTAAGACAACACACCACAGGCAGGTGCGCCAGGCAGGGAGCACAGCCCGCCAATAACTGTCAACTGTCAACTCTCAGCTGTCAACATTCCAGCTGGCCACTGACCAATGACGCGCAGGGAACAGCACGCGCATGGAAGGGTTAAGGAAAGAGAGAAAGGGCTAATCACAACACATCTCCTTCCCTAAGAAACAAAAGAAGGTAAGAACAATTACTACCCCCTCCCAAAGCTGTAACGCATTTAAAAGAGGTCAGTCACAAACAAAGTCTTTATATTTGCTTGGTTTGCTCAGAATGCTGCCATACCTACTTGTGCTTGCGCTTGCTTCTCAGACACCGTCAATGGACCTACTATCAGTGTCCTTAGTGGATGTGTCCTCCACACTTACAGTGTCCCCTGTCTCCTTCAAGTTGAAATCACACTCCACCTCTGCATTTCCCGAAGTCTCATGTTCATAGTCCGTGCTACCTGTCTCCGAACTTTCCGGTGGCTCAACAGCCTCGTCAGAGTCTAGAGTCTAGAGTCTTGTCCATGCCAATAGATTCTATGCATTCCTGGTCTTGCCTCGTTCTGATGCTTATACTCTCCACCGGTGCACCGATTTGGTTATTTACTTCATCTTCCTAATTTTCCGACCATTCCAGGTTGTGTCCGCCCTGCTCGTCACTTCGTTCCATTTCTATCCGTTCCTTCACTTCAGATCCGTGACACCAGGATCCGTGACACATTGCCATTCTTGATGCGTGCCATAGTCTTCCATCACTGAGTAATGCCGAGTTGCAAAAAACTTCAATCACTTCTAAGGGTGTTGAATATCTATTTCCCCCCTTGGCTACATGTCCACTTTTTTTCTATTCTCACCTTGTCCCCAACTTTGATGCACACTTCTTTGCAGTTCTTGCTCTTGTCCTGCTTTTCTTTGTAAGCTGCTAGTGCGTTCTTTATCCTTTCCCTAATGGTTTCCACAGACCATTGTGTTGATCTTGCCAACGCAGCCATCCGATATTGTCTTTAGAAAGGAGGGTTCTTCCTCTTATTACCGCGAATGGGCTCACTAGCGTTTTTTCAACCGGAGTAATCCTGTACCCCCATATCATTTTCTTTACCTCCCTTCCCTGGTGAACACATCGTCCATGAATGTCAATATGTCGCATGTGTCCACCTTCTTGCACACTTTTATTTCTGGCCATTTTGACAGATGATCCACCATTACTATTATGTACACCTGTTCATCCTGCCATCTTATAGGTCCCGTTATGTCCACTCCGACCCTTTCCCATGGCATGTTAGGACAGGCCAAAGGTGTCAGTGGAGGGCGGAGAGTTGTTTGCGATTTATCAGAATTTTCACAATCTACACAGTCTCTTATCGCTCTTTCAATCTCTATGTCACAGCCTGGCCACCAGTACCAACTTTTAATCCTTTGTTTTGTTTTGTTTACGTTCTCTCAAAATTGGAGCTCAGAGGGAAACTTCAGACTCAGGTACCCTCCACTCATGTCATATTACTCACAATAACCTGGTCCTGATCTAAATAGGCAATGTGTTCCTTATCATCCTCGGTTGACTCGTATGTGTGGTTATACTTAACCTTACACCCACTCTAGGTGTTGCAACGAGGTGTGCCTACCTTTAAAATATCCTCATACATTCTCTGTGTGTCTCCTCGTGTGTGTCTATATTCCCTTCTCTCAATCAAGCTCATGCAGGTCCATGCAAGGAAAAAAGAGAGAAAAACAAGTCAGGAAAAAATGTGTGGATGGCGGGAAGGAACCTCACGGGAGCACCCACCAGGGAACTGCTGACAGGTTCTCGTCAGTATGTTCCACTTCTCATTATTGGCTCCTTCCCACCGCAAATAAACAAAATTACAAAGTAGGAAAATTATGAAAGTAAATCCTAACCAACTCAAAGGTGTGTATCCCTATCACATGTGCATCTACCCCCCAGGGTGTCAACACCGCTATTCAGTATGGTCCCCTATTTATAAAACGGAGTTAGATATCCCTATCCATTTGAATCACTTTATTCCATGCTGGGTATCTACTCCCATTAAAACCAAAACTCTGCCGTTGTGCTTCGTTTTGAATTATATGAAGCCAACATGTTTCGTTGCCTGTCTAAGTTGGTCAGCAACTTCTTCAGGGCTGGGGGTATTTTCTTTGCCACACAAAACTGGACACTGCCAGCGTTCACATCTGTAGACACATAGACACATCCACACAAACAAAAACATAAAAACATAGAGTGACACGCATTAGTTTGTAAAGCCCAACTGTTTCAGGGACATGTGTTGCTGCATTACCTTCACGAAGGTGCCTACCAGCATACCTGGGGTTCTTCGTACACCCGTATGCTTTACTGGTCTCCCTTCATGCAGAGTGGTCGCTTCTCGTCGACCTGTAATCACGTGCAAAATTAATGCATCCTTTCACATCCTTGCTATTATCAGTCTTCCTAGCTGATATCTGGATTTACAATGTGATTTCACTCAGCTATCAACCATTCTCGTGGATGGTTACTGCAGCACTTGCCCATACGGCATCTCCCGCGTTCGAGTCTATGAATAGCCCCTTGATCTTAGTGAAGCACAATGCTGACTAAAATGTCCTCATAGCTGGTATAATGCCCCCCGAGCTGCGGATACTGTTATTTTCGTCATTACCCCCGGATCCTCACTCCTTACCGTCCGTAGTTGCGGTCTCTGTCTATGCTTGGGCTCCCGCTCCCGCAGCCTGACTTCTTTCCGGATTATTAAAAGCCGGCGTGTGACGCGGCGCGTCACATGACCCGGTTGGACGTGGCGGCCATCTTGGAATGGGGTTATCTACCGATGTTTACGCCCAAATGTCCTTCATGGCATATTTGTATTACTCTATCCCTAAGAGTCTTAGGAGGTATGACCATACCTTGTCTAAAGATGAGGTTGTCTTCCACAGAAAGTTTGTTTCTCAATTCCCAAAATGTTCTAAATTCTTCCTCCTGACACTTTTTCTTTGGTCAACCCTTGACAATGAGTTCATGTACTCTTTGTAGTGTTTTATCCTTGAGACTAACTGGAGTCCACTCCTCTTTCTGAATGGTTGGAAATTCTTCGCAGATACTTGCCATGCACAACTCTTCTTCCTGTTCCTCATTCTCCACGTTCTTCAATGGCAACCTGCTCAGAAAATCTGCCACCACGTTTTTCACACCCGGTAAGTACTGTATCTCGTAATTATAGTCCAGGAGCCTTATGGACAAACGTGCCAATCTGGGAGACGCTGTATACAACCCTTTCACAGTTAACACCTTGGTAATAGGTTTGTGGTCGCATCGCAGTATGATTTTCTTGCCCCAGATGTACTGACGGAAATGTTCCATTCCCCATACACAGGCCAGTGCCTCCCGTTCTATTACAGAGTACCTCTCTTCCGTTTCCGTCAAAGAACGGGAGGCAAAAGCGATGGTCACCTCTTTTCCTGACTTTTCTATTTGTGATAGTACGGCTCCTATTCCTCTCCCACTGGCATCCGTCGTGATAACACACTCCAATTCTCCATCGAATCCCTGCAGGAGAGGTGCTTCACAGATTTCTTTCTTTAGTCTTTTGAAACTTTCTTCACAATCCATTGTCCACTCGAATTTGTTTTTGTTTTTTAGCATTGTTTTAATATGGTATGTCTTTGTTGAAAAATCTCTTACGAATTTTGAATAGTACTCTACTAATCCTAAGAATGCCCTTAGTTCATCCTTGTTCACTGGTACCGGTGCATCTTTGATTGCTTTTACGAGTTCCCTCTTTGGTTTCATGCCCTCGTGCGTTATTTCGTGTCCCAAGTAGGTTACACTATTTTTGCTGAATTTGCACTTCTTGTATTCTGCCGTCATACCGCATTTCTCCAATTTTTTCAATACTTGTAGAAGTCTGTTATCATGGTCTTCTTGATCTTTTCCCATCACCAAGATGTCATCCTGGAAGATGAGTATGTTCCTTCCGCCTTTAAAAATTTCCTGCATAAGCCTTTGAAATAACGCAGCGGCAGACGCTATACCAAAAGGGACCCTTTTAAGCCTGAAACTCCTGAAGGGTGAAATGAAGGTTGTAAGGTGTCTACTTTCTGGGTGTAATGGTACCTGGTGGTATGCTGCCGCCAGATCAATTGTAGAGAACACACTCATTCCTTTCGTGAGTGACAACATTTCCCCAATTCTAGGTAGGGGGTATTGGTCGATTACGATATTTTTATTCAGATGGCGAAGGTCCATGCACAATCTGAGTCTGCCATTAGGTCTCTTTGCGACCACCAAGGGTGCGACCCACTCTGCAGATTCCGTTGGTTCAATTATGTCTGCTTCTAATAATTTGTTAATCTCTACCCTAACATCTTCCTTTAGTGTTATGGGTATATGTCTTACCTTGTATAGGCAGGGAATTGCGTCTTCCTTGAGTTTTATTTTGTGTTGAAAGCCCTTCAACTTCCCAATTTTACCATTAAATACACCTGGAAACCTCTTCATAATACGTTCGTCCTGTAATGTGTCCGGTTGTACCACTAAGACGGGCTCCGAGCTGTTGGGGTTAAGGGTAATGCCAAGATTCCCCTGGTCTTTCCATCCTAATACTGATGGACCAGTGGCTGCCACATACAATTTACTTCACATTTATCTTTCCTTGAATAAGAAAGGTAATTCTCTGAACCCCTCAAGCTTTATAGGTTCCCCAGTGAATGTTTTCAACGTTATATCAGGCTTCTTCAACTTTTTCCCCAAGACACACCGAAACTTTTCCTCCCACACTTCGTGGTTGACAATAGTGCATGGTGAACCCGAGTCTGCAATTATTTCAAGCTCTACACCCCCTATTTCCAATTTGCAAACTGGTTTCTTCTTGTTGCCTTTGTTGTCACCCTTGTTATCTGTTACCTCCGTCACATTTAGTACGCACAAATTATATTCCGAATCATCTGATGAGTTTTCCTCTTCCTCATCTTCCTCTTGAACATACTTTACTTTCATTTTTCCACTTCTCCTGCAAGCTTTTTGGAAATGCCAGAACAACCCACACTTGCTACACTTGTTGTTCCTCGCCGGGCAGCTCCAATCATTTGCTAAGTGCCAGTTACTGTTGCAACAATAACATCTTAGGTCACCAAATGTTCTTTCTTTACTGTTGGTTCTTGCACTATCCTTAGCTCAGCTACTATAATTTGCAATTTCTTTCCTTATGGCACTCACTTTTGCCACCACACTCGTCTCTTCACCTTTATTCCTGCTCTCATTGATCACTCCCTTTGCACAACGCCCTGTAAGTTCTGCTTTTTTTACAATGTCTATTACCTATTGTAGAGGTTTCTCACCTTTGGCCCACAATGCATCTTGTATATTATGATTCGCTGCACACATAACAATTTGGTCCCTTATAAGGTCATCATGTAAATTGTCAAATTTACATGTCAGCGCTAGGTTTTTCAATGCGGCCACATAGTCATCAATGCTCTCCTCTTTACCCTGTTTTCTCCTGTAGAATTTGTACCTGTGTACAGCGACACACACCACAGGTTTATAATAACAATCCAAATCTTCCATAGCATCCTCAAACACATTCCTGTCTTCCCCCTCATGGCTTTTCTTAGCAATGTTATTGTACACCTTTAGACCACCGGCTCCTAAACTGTGCAATAATATTTTTTTCTTTTCCTCAGGTTTTAATGGTTCATTTTCCTTATCAAATGTGGATATGTAATTACTAAAGTACTCCTTCCACTCGTCCCACTTAATTGTGGGTGTACCAGCCCCTTTTAAAAACGGTTCGGGTGGCTGCAGGTTGTATATGTTGCTGTTTGCCATTTTTGACTGTGCCTGTTAATTTTTTCTCCTCGCTGTAATTTCCTAAATTACAGGGTTAAACACTGTTCTCCTTTATTTCTTATACCTTCACTTCCTTTATATCTAGTGCTTTTTAAACCAAAGTTAGTTTTACTGCAAAAAGGATATTGTTTCAAAGAGTTCCATACATCTGATGTGACTTTTTTGAGTCTTTGCAGTTAAATCGCGTTGCACGATAATGACCAATGCGTGTAAACACTAGAAGCTCCGTTTATTCTCCCAAGATGGTGCCCAGTCCGATGACGTCACGCGCGCTGTACGCAGTCAACCTGAGAGACTTTCCTCACAGCTCCTCACGCGAACATTCTCCACATGAAAGTTCCACACGGAGTGAGTTAACTTTACAATTCTATCTCCTCAATGAATGTCACTCACCAAGCAGAAGTTTCTGGAATGCCGAGTGACGCTTCGTTTGTATAATATAGTGGCGCCGCTTCCAACCTCTCACCACGGAACAGCTAGTTGCATTCTCTCGTCGTTGGTAATTTGTACGTTTAGGTTATTCGTTTTGTTCAGACACAGCCCTGATGCGGGAAACATCACTTACAACGCAACTTTTACCACGCAATGCTTTTACATCGCAACTTTTACAACGCAAACCATTACAACGCATTGCGCTGGGGGGCGCTCTAGGATAGGGAATAGGTTTAATGTACTATCCAACACCTTCCCTACTATCCACGGGGACTGGAGTTGGAATAGTAAATTAAACTATTCCCTATCCAGCGCCCCAAAGCACTATGCGTTGTAATGGTATGCGTTGTAAAACTTGCGATGTAAAAGCATGCGTGGTAAAAGCATGCGTTGTAATGTCGTACATCCGCTCATAGTTTATCTTCCTCAACTCTTCACAACTGCACATTTAGCAAGTTCCTTCACATACTTCCGTACCACCGTTCTTTTCTTTAAATCATGAATGATTCTGCTCCCTGCTGTAATTCTCATTCACTTCTTGTCACGCTGCCAAATATATTCAGTATCACTGTTGGCTCTTCTCACCGTATTTTTTTTTCCTTTACTCCTTTAAATGTGACGTAAACGTGTAGGTTCTCTGGCGTGTTGTCTACCTCGTCGCCAATTTGTAAAGATGGTTCTGGACACAGGCTGTACTTCAAGTATTTTATTCACTAAGACAACACACCACAGGCAGGTTCGCCAGGCAGGGAGCACAGCCCGCTAATAACTGTTAACTGTCAACTCTCAGCTGTCAACATTCCAGCTGGCCCCTGACCAATGACGCACAGGGAACAGCACGCGCATGGAAGGGTTAAGGAAAGAGAGAAAGGGCTAATCACAACAGAAGCACTCCTATTTAATCTGGTTTTTGTTTTTCATTACTAAGAAATGCTATTTAAGTTGTATCTAAGCGTGCTACAGTGGTAGCACGTCTGCCTAAACCGTGCCTATACTGAAACTTCCTTACCTCGAGTCATTCCGACTCGACCACTGTGCTGCACTGTGCACTGTTCCTATGGTTAGTTACCATAGCAACCTTGCACAGTGGTCGAGTCGGAATGACTCGAGGTAATAAAGCTGTGCTGAACCCATACTTGAGAGCAGATATGTGGAGACAAAATACCCATAAGACAAACACGAAAGGTGAAAGTGCAAGGCTCTGTGCTTTTGTACAGCTCCAAAAACGCAACGGGTACATAAGCATAGCAAAAAGCGACGGGCGGAAAGTATCAATTAACAAGGTTTGACCAGAATGCAGGCAGTTGCGGGATGAATATGGCTGCGGTAAAATACAAGTTTTTAAATACCCAATAAATTCCTCTTTTTGTAAACAAGACACCAAAGAAAAGGACTGCGCACCGGAACCTACGCCAAAACAGCAGCAGAATAACTAATAGAAAGGGTGCACCCACTTGGGTGCAATGGAACACAGGCCGACTCACCACACACTCCTGCAGCTCTGGGCCAGAAACACGACTCGACCCAACGATAACCAGACGACGGATGTTACCAGAATGCATTCTGGGTATTGTAGTTTTCGGGTGGGCTCAGTGTGTGCCCGGGAAGCTGTCTCATCCCGGGCTGCCACACACGAAGGGGGGGGGGGGCAATGGGCGTTGCATGTCTGGGCTGGGGGGCTATGGGGAAGAAAGGGCCAGTGGCAGCCACCCACCACAAACTTCATGACGCTGGCTGCCAGGCTGACATTAGGAGCCATTTGTGACGATCGGCATTAGATTACATAGGGAGTACTGCCGAGGTCCTGCTGCTGCAATGTCTATTGGTTGTTCGGGCCTGGTCTCCCCTGCGGTAGAGGCAATGACGGGGGGCTGGGGCAGAGGCGCAACTAGAGACACATTTCGGGGGTGGGAGGGAGTGAAATTAAGTAATTCACCGAGTTATGAAGGAAAATGAGCAGTAATTTATTCAAAGTAGAAGAGCTCATTAATCAGCATCCAGCTCAAGCATGAATCCAATTGTAATAACTTTCCCATACAAAAGATGCACATACAAGATGACATAGCTACATTCCAATGACAGTATTCCATCATCTACATCATTAACATTTTACACTAGAGAATAACTATTAAAGAAATATCAACACAACACATCCCCTTTTCTTGGACAATAAAAAAAAAAGATTAAAAAAACAAAAAACAAAAAACAATTCAAAACATTTGATACATATACTCATTTGTTTTCAGTAATATAATCTTTTAGCCAAACAGGCACCATCCTCCTCCTTGACGAATGACGACAAGAATTAATAGGTTCTTTTTGAGAAGATGAAGAGGAAGAAGAAGGAGTAAACTCATTCAATTCAAAATGTTCCACTACATTTGCATTTCCAACTAACTCAGTACTTCCATTAGGCTGATTAGAATTCTCTCCAACATCTTCTCTGCTTTGTATTCCCACACCTGGATTACTAGTATTATTTGAAGAAGTGGTCTCAATATCTAGATCCTCAGGTTTCGATGTCTTCTCAATATTAGTTGGTTTACATTTTGCAATCCTTTTTAAATTCCACACTTTACCATTATTAACTCTTGCCGCATTGAGAAGAACTTCAGTTACCTGGCAAGGATCAGAATATTGAGAACAACCTTTCTGGACCATAGTGTTTTATTTTTTACACGAACCCAATCACCAATTTTCATATCAATTTCCCTTGTACCATGTTTGGAATCATAGTAACTTTTAGTTTTGTCATGAACATGTTCCATACGAGCTTTAACAGCCTCCTTAGACCATGACTCTATTCCACTAGTAAATAACCACGTGGGAACAGATTTTGAACGCGGATTCCTCCCTTTCATAAGCATAAAAGGAGAAAAACCTGTTGAGTCATGCACAGAAATGCGGTAGTTCCACACAGTTTTCCCAATTTGAGTGTGCCAATCCAAATTACTGTTCATAGATAATTGAAGAGTGTTCTTTAAAACCCTATTGAATCTCTCAACTACACCGTTACCACTAGGATTGTATAACGATATGGTCCTGTGTGTGATACCAATTTTCCTAAAATATGTTTTAACTTTCACAGACAAGAATTGCACTCCATTATCTGTAAGTAAACAAGAAGGTATACCCTCTGTAACAAAGCTCTCATCCAAGAAGGTGAGGACAGAATCAGTGTCTGCCTTACTAACAATTTTAACAACAGGCCACTTGGAGAATAGATCCATCAAAACAATAACAAAACAATGTGAACCGTCAGGTTCTTGAATAGGCCCCATGATATCAGCTGCCACACATTCCCAAGGATTATTTGGAAAAGAACTTTCTAACATAGGAGGTCTCAAAGTATTTAGCGTCTTATCCGAAGCAGAACATGGAATACAATTCCTCACAAGTCTCTCAATTTGAGAATCACAACCAGGCCACCAAAATAATCTTTTAACTAATGACTTTGTGCTAACAATCCCTGGGTGACCCTCATGGCAAATTTCAATAATGTCATCACGCAAACTTACCGGTGGAATTATCCTTTCACCTCTTAACAGTGTATCATGTGTGACCGACAATTCATAACGAACCTCCCAAAAAGGTCTCAACTCTAACAGGCCAACCATCAACCGTATGAGGAATCACCTTTTGTAGATCACCATCCTTCAAATACTCATTGCTCCAATCTTCTTTACAAAAAGCAGAAAGCCCTTCATCATGTACAAATGCAATCTGTAAATCGTTCCATTCATTACACTCACATTGTTCCAACATTACCGGCATCCTTGACAAAAAATCCGCCACCACATTACTTTTGCCAGGAACATATATAATGTTGTAAATAAAATTCTGCATCCTCATTGGGATCGTTGCCAACCTCGCTGAAGCCGAGATAACACCCTCTGTAGTTAAAATTTTCACAAGAGGTTTGTGATCACTTCTTATGGTACACATTTTCCCCCAAACAAAAGCTTTAAAATGTTCTAAGGCCCATGCACACGCAAGGGCTTCTTTTTCAATAATAGGTTACTTTTCCTCACGAGGGGACAGAGACCTTGATGCATAAGCAATTACCCTTTCCAATCCATTCTTATCGATTTGGGACAAAACTGCCCCAAACCCTTTATTACTAGCATCGGAAGTGATTACGCTATCCAATGCAGGATCAAAGCTATGTAAGGCAGTAGCCTTAGCAATTGCATCCTTGATTTTAACAAAGTCAACACCACATTCCTTGGACCACACAAAGCTAGAATATTTCTTCAAAAGTTGACGGATATTGTAAGTCAGACTAGAAAAATTAGGTACATATTTGGAACAAAATTCCGCCATTCCTAAAAGCGACCTCACATCATCCTTGCAATTGGGTACAGGTGCATCAGGTATGGAAGAGACCAAGGAAGGCTTAGGTCTAACGCCCTCTTCATTAATAACATGAGCTAGGTATGTTATGCTTTTCTGAGCAAACTTGCACTTGGAGTGTTCAACTGTAAGACCCTTAGATTCCAAGATACTCAAAACTTTCTTAAGTCTACTTAGATGTTCCTTTTCATCACAACCCAAAACTAAAATATCGTCCTGAAAGAACCTAACTCCCTGTTCATTCTTAAAGAGTTGATACATTAGGCGCTGAAATACCGCGGCTGCAGAAGCTAGCCCGAACGGCATACGCTTAAACTGAAAACACCCAAAGGGAGTGACAAAGGACGTGTACTTCATTGAATCTGTGGACAAAGAAATTTGATGGTACGCAGATGACAAGTCTATTGTTGAAAACCATTTCGCACCATTCAAACTAGCAACCATCTCATTTATCTTAGGAAGTGGAAATTTGTCCACTACAATGTTGCCATTCAAGTATCTTAAGTCTACACATAGCCGGATTTTACCATTGCTACGTCTTGCCACAACGATCGGAGAAGCCCATTCACTAGCTTATATAGGTTCAATTATGTCACCTGACACCAGTTTTTCCAATTCTTTGCTAACTTCCTCCCTTACTAATAGAGGAACACCCCTACATTTGTGTATCTTCGGGCAAGCATCTTCCTTAATGATAATCTTGTGTTCAAATTCTATTAGATTGCCAAGATTCTTACTGAATACCTTAGGGAATTCTTCTAAAATACTCTTCGTAATTACTGTGCTGTCGTCCACTACCAGGACCTGTTCACGACTGTTAGGGTCTAAATTATGTGTAATTGTTTTTGATCAAACCATCCTAGGACTGGTGGTCCCCTTTTTGCAACGTATAACTCCCCCCTGCATTCTCTTCCTTTAAATTTGAAAATAAACCAACGGAAACCCAAAAGGTCAATAGGTTCACCTCCATACCCTTCAGGATGGATATCAGGAATTAATACTTTTTCTCCCACCTTATTTACAAAGGATGAGTTCCACATGTCTTCATTGATAATTGTATAGGGAGACCCTGAGTCCGCATACATTTTGACTTCAACCCTACCAATTTCCATTAAACAAAAGTGTTTGTTCACAACATCTTTATCACGAATCTTCAATACAAGTTTATCATTTAAATTCATCACCAAGTTATCATCATCATTCTCATTACTATCATCTTCATCCTCCATAACATTAACAAATTTGACCTTGTTCTTCCTTCTATTACATGCTTTTGCAAAATGTCCCTTAAGACCACAATTTGCACACTTACTCTTTAAACCTGGACAATTCTTAGAGTCAGACAGATGTTCCAGGCTGGTACATCTAAAACATTTCAGTCTAGAATATAAGGATCCTTGTGAAAATTTAGAAAATCTTGTATTAGAACCAGAATTACCTTTGGAATAAGAATCAAATGTCTTCTTGTCAGGGACATTTACCTTATCCACAACTTCTGGAATAATAGTGGTGTTATCCTTTTTTAAAACATTAGCACATCTGCCTGACATTTCTGCTTTGCGTACAATAGCTAGAATGTCCTCTAATTGTGAATCACCGCTAATCCACAATCTGTCCTGGATTGATGAATTAAACGCATGCATCACAATTTGATCTCTAATTAATTCTTCTTGTCATACCCCAAATCTACAATCCAGTGCAAGTTTTTTAAGGTCTGCAAGATAATGGTCAATATTTTCATCCTTCAGTTGTTTTCTTGAAAAAAATTTAAACCTAGTAATGCCAATACATACCTTGGGTGCAAAATATGTATCCAGGTGTAACAAGGTTAAAGCGTATACATTTAAATCACCTGGAAAACAAGGTTTGTTCATGTTCTCATAAGCCTTCAATCCATATGGAACTAAATTATGTAATAGTAATCTTTATCTTTTCTTTTGAGCATCAGACATCTTCCCTTGTTCATCTAAGGCATCAATGTAATTACAAAAATAAGGTTTCCACTCTAACCATTTAAGAGGTGGTTCTGTACCTGAAATCCAAAATGCTTGTGGTGCACTTATATTGTAATTGGGTTGAGACATGGTATACATTGTTAATTAATGTCTCTATCCTAAAGTAATAACATAAATTGTGAAATAATACCTTGAGCTAAATATCACAATTAAAACAACTTTTCAACGTATGTTATATATACATGCCGTATACTTAACAGTCTCCTATGCTGTGCAGCTCACAATGACAATTAACCAGCGATCCTTGTAATTATATCAGTAAAATACTCAATTTATAAATCGCTGTTAATTTCCGGTATTCATTAATAATACTAAAGTTTACATCCAGCTTTGTCAACCGATGGTGAACAAATGCGTGTAAGCGCACAATACAGGCTTAAGTACCGATGTTTATTGTTGACAACCCAATTCAAGATGGATGCCAACATGTGTGTGATGTCACACGTAAAGGACGTGACGCTCGAACTAGACGCTCCTGCTCATGCGCATACAACAGCGTGACGTCTTCCCAGCTTCAAGAAAGAAGAATGCCTCGCATTGGAACAGTGGAACGATGGAGAATGGAGTTCGGCTCCCAGATTCACGAACAGAGGAAAATGGCTTGTCTCCTTCGGAACGGTGAGTGGCTTTTAAATGTTGCACAGCGTCCACAGCTCCCGATCTTAACACGTACCATTTCTAATCCAACTTCCACCTTCCGAGCTAAAAGTCAATTAATCAATCCAATGTCGCTGCAGTCAGAGTCCGAGTCTTCAGAAGTATGCAAGGACTCCACGACTTCTAAGTTTAAACTCGTTTTTTCAAGTTCAAAAGAAATTTGCAATTTTTTTTTCCTTGTCCTATTAATAATCAAGGAGGCGATAAGGAATCGTCGAGGAAATCCTCCTAATCGTAGAAATTCCAGGTATTTCTTTATTTCATAATAAGAATCTGCCAAAATAAATTAATCCACGAATCTTCGCTTTGCATTTGTAGGTTCCGCTCTTCTACACCCGTCGCCAGTGAAATGAAGTAATTCAACGAGTTATGAAGGAAAATGAGCAGTAATTTATTCAAAGTAGAAGAGCTCATTAATCAGCATCCAGCTCAAGCATGAATCCAATTGTAATAACTGTCCCATACAAAAGATGCACATACAAGATGACATAGCTACATTCCACTGACAGTATTCCATCATCTACATCATTAACATTCTACACTAGAGAATAACAATTAAAGAAATATCAACACAACAGGGAGGTACTAAAAATTTCGAGGTGGCTAATTCTTCTTCCAGCGATAGGCTGACACACACAAGGAGGAGGGACGGGGGTCAATGGGCATTGTGCGCCTGAGCTGGGAGGCTTTGGGGAACAAAGGGTAAGCGGCAGCCGCCCACCACAAAGTTCATGACGCTAGAAGTAACGTGCGATAGAAAATGCCCATTAATATTGCGCCTCCCGCCTGTCAGTTGCCTACATCCCTGGAACCCTTTGGTTTCGAAAGTTTTTCGCTCTGCCGAGCACAGTCCTGCAGCAGTAAAAACAAGGCGAGGAGGGAGGAGGGGGGCCATGCCCCCAACCACAACTGGAGCTTGGCAGGGTCTCACACGTCAGTCAGGGAGGGGTAAACAACAGATGGCACCAGAGGCGCAACTAGAGTCAAATTTCGGGGATAGGGGGCTAAGAAAAAATTTCGGGGGGGGGCTGAATCTTTAGGCAATCGGCAGAGTCGAGCAGCAGGGGCTCTTAGAAGGGGTGAAACAACAACAACAAAGCCCCATTAACATGCACAGGGTCTTTTATAGACCTGTTAAGTGCTCGGGTGCGGCTGTGAGCGGGCCCGGGAAGTATCTCTTCCTGGGCTGCCACAGACGACGGGGGGGGGGGGGGGCTGAAGCCCTTTGAGGCCAATGGGTGTTGCGCGCCTGGATGGCACACTGCAGGCAATTAAGTGCCAGAAAGCGGAGGGAAACTGTAGTTAGGCGCCGCTGCCTCGGGACTACAAGGAAGTTACCTTAGGAGCGACAGCCAACAGAAAGGAAGAAAACAGCAGCAATGCCAGATTTAAACCAATCGCAAGGGGCAGGAGAAATTATACGAAGTTGAAGCCAACATACAGATTTCTATAAGTCTCGCTGAGACAGCGCAAGCAGCGCATGCGCTGCCAAACACAAGACCTAAAAAAGCAATGACCCTGCTCTGCAGAGAGTTGTCTTTCAGCATGGGTGTTAGGGGGGTTTGGCACTATAATGTCAGGTGCATTCATGGATGACATTGAAGACCCAGACAGTGCAAAAGCCAGTGGACATGGCTCTTCAGTCCTATGTCAGCAGACGGGTACACCACTGAGAAAGCTTTCCCCATTGTGGAGACGGCTACAGCTCTACAATTGGGAACATTTCAATTCACTAAACTCTTAATGAGGTGGCGATGAAACACAGTGGTGGGCAGGGGATATGCCAGGTTTTAGCACATATCCCATTGGCGACCTCCTGGAAATCAGGCTGTGTGTTGGGTACTTCCATTCACTATTTTAAAGCATTGATGGCTCTTTTTAATTTCAATAGCATGTTCTTCCACTCTTTGCAAACATCACTGAGATTTATATAGAGCCTTAAGTGACTCATATCATGCAATACTTAGAGAAGCAGAATCTGTATGGTATAAAAAATGTATGTTCTTTTCATTTACATTTCCCAGGAAAGTATAAACATGTGAAGCATATTCTCTGCTGATCATAAACATGGAGGCTTCTGCAACTTTCTCTGATAACATTACCCAGAGCTCCTTCTACAGCAGATATGGCATTGTAATGTGGACAACACTGGCCATCACATTGTTACTATTTTTGGGTGTTTTCCTGTTGTTTGTAGTGCTGTTGCTGCACACCTTCTTCACCATCGCCCACCTGAGGGAACAACTACGCTACATCCTCTTCATGTACATTCTAGTCAACAACACCATCAACCTTCTCACATGTATGTTTCTGTTTTTATTAGTCGTATTTGCATGCAAAATACCAGCAGGTGGCTGCTGCTTTGTTGTTGTAATGGCATCTTCTACTTTCTATAATACTCCCAATGGCTTGGCGGCCATGGCTATAGACCGCTATATAGCAATCTGTTTCCCACTAAGGTACTCACAGATCTGCCAGGCTGAGAGGACATGGATGGTTGTCCTGCTGGTTTCAGGCATCGGAATTTTCCCAACCTTCATTGAAATGTTGATCTTGATCTCCACCGTGGACTACAATTTTTTTCTTCGAAGAGTTTGGTGTTTTCGTGAGTCTGTCTTCATGGCTTCCCAGCAGGCAATGCTGCGATTTTCAATTGATGCTCTCAACTTTACTGTAGTTGCTTTGATCATTCTGTACACTTACATTAAAATTATGCAGGAGGCGAAGAAGATTGGTGGGGACAAAGCTTCATCTTCAAATGCAAGCAAGACGGTGATGCTCCACGCTATTCAACTGTTTCTGTCTTTAACCTCTTTCACTGCTGGCCTTTCTGAAAATCTCACTGAAAATGAAAGTTTACACATCAGGTTTATAAACTTTTTTATGTTTATGGTGCTGCCAATTTTCTTGAGCCCATTGATATATGGACTGCGGGATGAAACTTTCGGAAAACACATTAAAATGTTTTTCCTCTGTCCTCGCAATGGAAACAACACTGGAGGTTCTTAATGATAATCCTCAATATACACCTCTTCATGTTACTGTAATAGCTTAATTGACTCCTTTTTATTACTTACCTGCTTCCTGATTAATTGCATATATCTAATACAATTAAGCTGATTTATAGTTGGTAGCTAACAGAAATTCTTCTGGTTCATAGACGTATGTCTAACTCCTCTACTGAAGATTATCCTTGGATGGAGATGTTATTGGTAGAATTCAAGTTTGGAGATGTTACTGGTAGAATACTGATAGAGCTGGTAACTGGTAGAATTACCTCTTTTCCAGAAGGAGCACATTGGAGGTAATTCTTCTAGTAGATTCTTCAGCTGAAGAGAAGATGCATGAAAGAGGCATGGAAGATTTTCAATTTGAGCGTCTCTAATGGTTTCAGAGCCCGCTCATCTCACCAGTACATATTCGATTTTTGTGTGCAGTAGCTGTATTAGTATTTTGTTTATATAAGCTGAAGGTGAGGAGCTTTTAGGAAATTGCAGGACAAATTCTTAATTGTTAAAAGTTGATTTGGCAATGACCATGTACTGTTCTCCACAGCCTTTTGGCTAGGTTTGCACTATGTAAATATCACATGCATACAAACTTACATACATGAAAGACTTGATGACAGATGCACTTGGTGCCACTCTTATTGTGAGACAAAGAGGAATCATGCTGAGAGACATATACAACTTGACATATCAAACTAATAATCCAAAGATATTTCACAAAATGTAATAATAGTGAGGCATGATAATATGGGAAACTTGCCAAGAGGATTCTTTTTTTCAATGAAGAGGGTGTCTAGTTGTTTGTTAAATAGAGTGTGGAAAATGTGAGATTATTAAAATGCCTTCAAGAATAAGCATGGCACTTGACTTTATGCAAAATTTTAATTTGTAAGTTTTGATGAAGATAAATACAATATTGATGTTTGTTTTTACACTGCTTATTCTTAGGATGTGTTGTCCCATATAAATTAATAACCCGCACCTTCACTCAAGAATGTACTTCATTCCTGTCATCACACATGTTCGGAGAGAGACTCATCTTGGAATTGTAACCTGCTAGGAATTGGGTTATAGGTTGACTGGGGTACGTGCCTAAGTCAAGCAGCAACCACAATCCTAGTCAGAGTAAGAAGCAGGCAAACCCTAAATTAACCTGTACTCACCTCCTGGTAGCTTGGCACAGAGCTGTCAGGAACATAATTTAGAAACAATGTGTAAAGTATTTGTGCAACTATTCACACAGTAAAACAGTGAAAACACTACTCCAAAAGATTCCTCACTAGGTTAGAAAAATAGAACGTAATTAAATAAATAAAACAAGACAAAAAATTCAATTCTTAGAAATCGAGATATGAACTTTTAGGTTTAAATCATTTTTATTGAAGCAGCACGAAGTAACAGAACATACATTGCATGTGAGATGTGGGTCTGCGATGGATAGAAGCACATGTGGGGCTCGAAGGCCGTCCCAATGACATTCAAAAATAATCCAGCCAGCAGAAGTATAGCGGAATAGACAGTGCTGCAATAACGAAGAAAAATCCCTCTGAATAAACCCCCCCCGAACCCCAAACTCCCCAACCCCTCCCACCCCCCCTCTCTCTGTCCAGTGCTCAGGTCTATCCCACCTCGAATCTCCCCGCTACAGCCTCGGAGGGACCTCCCATGTGGAGCCAGTTCAGGGATCCCTCTTCAGGTGCAGTGAGCCGTAAGAGGCGGAGATATCTCCGGCAGGTAATTTCATTAAATTCAGTGGCCAACAGGGAGTGGAATGGCTGCCAAAGTTCATCAAACTGGTCAATGTCTTCGGCTAAGGTAAGTGACAACTTCTCCATCCCCAGCACATGCCACAGTCTATGTAACCACCCCGTAAGTGAAGGAATCGTGGAAGTGCCCCAATGTGTAAGTATATTCTGCACCGCAGAGCCTAGGGCGATGGCAATCTGACGTCCCCTACGGGAGCGCAAGGGGTATGTCAATCGGTTAGGGAGCCCCAGTAGAATGTAGGCAGGGAAGCGGCGCAGTTCGGTCTTAAAATGGGCGTCAATGTCATCAATCACCTGTTTCCAGTAAGAGTGTAAAAGCGGACAGTCCCACAGGATATGTGTTAGTGTGCCTACCTGCCCACATTCCCGCCAACAGGTTTTGGGCTTGCTGCGGTCCATCTCATGTATCCGTTCCGGGGTATAATACCAGTATGTAGATACCTTGGTCAGTGTTTCTGTTAGCCCTGTGTGGTATGCTGAGTGTCGAGCTCTATATGAAATCTGGTCCCATTCTTTATGACTCAACTGCCTTCCCAGTTCCCGTTCCCAGCGCTTCCTACCTGGGTTATGAAGGTGCGGGGATGTTGGTTGCAGGAACCTGTAAAGATCTGTTATAAGTTTGGCGTCCGAAGTGCGGGATACAAGCCACTGTTCATAGGGTAGGAGTTTCCTGTCAGCCGTCTCTCTCACTTGTGGGTGCAGCGCCCAGTGACGGACCTGCATGTAGCGCAGCCTTTCCGTCTCCGGCAACGTGTATTCCTGTTTAAAGAGTGGGAAGGGGATGACGCCATCCGGACCATAGATATGGTAGAGGAAACAACACCCCGTGGGTCGCCAGTGTGTGAAAGCTCCCTTGTCTATCCCTGGAGTGAAATCTGGGTTATCGACCAGTGGTGTAAGTGGTGAAGGGAAGGTGGTGAGCTCGTGTATGGTATTGGTGGCGTCCCACACCTTCAGGGGAACTCTCGTTACAGATGAAGCGTATAAGTTAGCGGGCCGGTGGGTTTTGCGTAGGAAGGGAATTTCCTGGAGTGGGCGCCCTGCTACTGCCTGGTCCTGGAAGAGCCAGTGTTTGTCCGACTCCCACTTGCTCCACTCCACCAGGTAGCGTAGCTGTGCTGCCTGAAAGTATTTGCGCAGATCCGGTATCCCCAGTCCCCCGGCCTCCAGGGCCAGAGTGGATAATGTCCTCTTTAGTGTGGGTTTCCAACCCTGCCAGATGAAGCGTGAAAGATTTGCCTGCGTTTGCTGAATCCAGGCCAGAGGTGGCTGCAGTGGTAGTGCTCTGAATAAATGGACAATCTGGGGAAGGACGGTCATTTTGACCGCGGCAATTCTACCCAGCCAAGAAAGGGTGCTGTGTCTCCAACGTCTCAACTCCTCTTGTATCTTCCCATGGAGTAAGGCATAATTGGCCTTCACCATGGCCAGCAAAGTAGGGGCCTGCTGGATCCCCAGATACGGCACGAGGTCTGATGACCAGTGCAGAGGGAAGAGGTCCTGCAAGAAAGTTCTGGTGGCGGGCGCAAGGGACAGATCTAGGGCTATGGACTCTCTTACCTGGATTTGGGGGCTGCAGATCGACACGCCGACACCGCCAAGAGTCACCGGGGGCAGAACTACCCGCACCGCGGCCCCGGGACTACATTTCCCGGCGGGCCAAGCGGCG
This sequence comes from Lissotriton helveticus, assembly GCF_964261635.1. Classification (NCBI taxonomy): domain Eukaryota; kingdom Metazoa; phylum Chordata; class Amphibia; order Caudata; family Salamandridae; genus Lissotriton; species Lissotriton helveticus. The sequence goes on along the minus strand of NC_136069.1, from coordinate 1,568,961,344 downwards.
GCGCGTCCCTCCCACACCCGAAGAGCGCCAGGAGGCGCATTTAAACAGCGCGACCCCGGCTGAGCGGGGGACTCTCTTACCTGGATTTGGGGGCTGCAGATCGACACCCCGACACCGCCAAGAGTCACCGGGGGCAGAACTACCCGCACCACGGCCCCGGGACTGCATTTCCCGGCGGGCCAAGCGGCGCCGCGTCCCTCCCACACCCGAAGAGCGCCAGGAGGTGCATTTAAACAGCGCGACCCTCGCCTCGCGGGACGCCGGGCGAAGCCTGGGCAAAGGGCGGGCCGTCTGCGGACGTCCGGGGCAGGAGGAGGCAGGGCAGGGCCATGGACCTTGGCTCTGTCAACTAAACCCGCAAAGCGAAAACTTAAGAACTACTCTGTATGTATTGCCTGTAATAGGGCCCCAAAAATTTTAGTGTGCAGAAATTCATGATAGCTTAATTCTTTTTATTGAAGTAGTTGTTACTTCTTTTTTAATTGTGACTGTAACGGTTGTTAGGTGAATCATGTCTAAACAGAAAGTCGTTAATACCCCGTTAGTGGGAGCTACACTAGATAACTATCTGGTGAAAGTGGTTAACAAGATCAACAAGGAGCGACGTTTATCCTTAGGTCGGGACAGTCTTCATGTTATATCACCCCCACAGCCCACATCGCCTATCAACCAATCGTGCCCTCTTGATGATAGTTGTCTGCTTAATAACCCCGAAACTCTACCCACAACAGTCCCTGACCAAGTGAACCTTATTGAGGATACCGAGAACGTGCCCTGCGATTCGCCAGTGCAGCGCTCACCGGCCCGGAGAGCACTGTGGCATGCAGGAAGGCACAAGCAAAACGAGGGGGAACCCGTAGTACCCGTAATAATAAAAAGGTTCATTCACCCCCTAAAAGTATGATGGCTTGAGTAGAGTTAGGGGAGAAGCAGGGAGCGGTTAGAATGAACACCGAGCAATTTGATCTTTTAACAAGTATCATCAATTCCAAGATTGAAAATATTATCAAACCCCTAGTGACAAAACTTGATTTGATGACTGCAGAAGTACAAAGGTTAGGTGGTCTTCTAGATACCCATATAGCTATGGCAGAGAGGCCTAGGGTAGTAGTGGAAAAGGTCCCTGATGTAAGTAAAGAAGCGCCAAAGCCATCTAATGGAGGGTTAACTGTGCCGATAGTCCCCACACCTATCAAAGTACCATTAGTCTGCCAGAATAAACAAGCAGTAACATTACCAGCTTCAGCGAACAATAAGGGCTCGTCTGAACCGAGATACAGAGGGACTATCAATCTCCCCCCCGATTGTGTTCCTTACAATGTGGTCTTAACTAATGTACCACCGCTAGAAAACCCTTTGAATCAGTATCAATCCGAGTCACATGCATCTCTTAAAACAGTCTCCTGGCTGCATAAGCAGTGTGGCTTCCCACCGGCTTATTCGGACCAAATTTTGTCCAGCAGGAGGGTAACTTGGATTGGCAATGCTAGGAAGAAGTGTAGGGGCGACTGTGTTATTGTAAATTTTAAACACCCTCAGAGCTGCTTCTTTAAAACAGGATGAGAACAGCGTATGTGCACGCCCACTTGGGTACTTTTATAGCCATCTCAGCATGGTACCCTCAGATAATTATAGAGTCATACCCCCAACACCTATTTATCATTCAGTTTTTGAAGTCCCAACAGTAAATAGATATCAAGCTTTGAGTAACCTGGATGCAAATGATTGACTCCCTTGGACGGGTGGGCCCCAGTTGGGTGAGACTACTAATCGTCAGGATATAGTGTCTAATAACAAGCCTATCGCCCTGGAACCTAACCTGTTGGTCAAATCTAATATGAAAGAAATCGGGGAGACCTTAAATGGAAACCCAAGTTTAGGGGATGGCCCAATTATAACTAAAAGTTGTAATATTTACCCCTTGTTTTAACAGGATTGTACCTTATTTGCATATATGTTTACTACGTGATAGTACGTTTAGAACAGATACATCCTGAGTCAATAAGCAAATTGGGGGCACAGAACCATATAAAATAGCGAGTGAGATGTTCAGTTGAGGTTTTTGTATACATTGAAAGGGATAATATGATGCGTATTAGATTAGCAGAACCATTTAAATACTGTTTTATGTGTACTAGTGAGATCACTACATAGTATGAACTGATAATATGAAGTGTATGTATTGTTGTATACTAATGCACAAGAGGTAGAATATTAGTTGTTTATTTTCTCATTGTTCTTTTAGATTTCTCTGATGAAGGCAATTATGCCGAAATGCATTGGAATAATCATCAATATGGAATGATGTTTGATAAACTTATGATTGTTGACAAATGGAATTGAAAAGCAATATATGAAGGATGAAGTATGAATAAAATACTTTGAAAATATATGGCTACGCTCCATAGTTGAACTTTGAAAAAACTATTGATTGCTGTAGCACTGCACCCTTCAGTGCCCCAGGAGACACCCACACAGTCTGTGTTGGTGCAACCTCTTCACATTCCACTTATAACAGCACCATTGGAGAAAATTAGTATGAGGGGTTCCAAAAGCACCAAAGGCATAACCATCGTCAGCTGGAATATTTCCGGTATAAAATCTAAGGGTGATGCTTTGGGCTGGACAAGTTTTATAAATACCCATGATATTCTTTGTTTCCAGGAAACTTGGTGTAGGGAAGACATGAACTATGCGGGGTTTGCCTCTTATAATTTACTTTTATCAAGAACACAGGTCCTAAGCTTAACAAATAGTTATCTGTAAATGACAAACATAGACTTAAATAAGAACTATGGTTTGTTTTTCTCCAATGTCCAGCCGGACAAGGAATTATTTATTTTCAAGAATTTTCAGGATTTTATGAAATACGTGAGACACGACATGAATCAAAGAACTGGGTACAAGCCTGTACCGAGTAAGGGAAAAGGAACAATAAAGGGAAAGGGATAAGGAAGGTTAAACAGGCAAAAAGGGTTGGAGCAAATGACGGCTTACAATACAATGCAATCTTGCGTAAGCACGCACAAACAGTTACTGCAATAATCATATACAGTTATAACATGCAGTTCTGTTAATACAGTCGATGTGACGTTTCGATCCCTAGCTCCAAGTACTAACTGGGATCATCTTCAGGACTAGTGTTTAAGCTATTGCCTGAAATGTTAATAGCCTGTGGAAATAAACAGGAAGAGGAAAAAGGGGGGACAATTTAGATAATCACAATAGGAAATTGAACATGTCATCCACTTTTACGTGGTTTCTTCAGTGACACAGTGCCAAAGTGAACTTTCGGGCCGTGACAGTCGTGAGAACAGTGTCAAAACTGCGAGGGTAGGTCCGTGCACAGGTGGATTGAGTGTCAAGTGATGTGCGCTGGAAACATGACGTCGATTGCCTGCGCCAATTCTTGCATTGGATGAACAACAACTGCTCAGGGTTATCATTTACGGTGACAACTGACAATGACTCTGTATCATTCTTAGATCTCACAGTCTTCCACCATGAGGGACACCTCCTTACCAGACTTTACCGCAAACCAACAGAAAAGAATACCCTTTTGGCCTACAACAGTAACCACCCTTGATAAAAGTACTAATTACCCGAGGTCCACAGCTACCTTAACGGGTTCCCTTGTTAACTATACTCTTATAATTTACTGGCACAGAGTTCTGTATCGGGGAGATAAAAAGGTGGTCTCTTAACATTAGTTTCCATCAATCGGCGAATCCTAGTAAAAAATATTTGACTGTGGGTGTGCATGCGCAAATTCTCTGGCTCCTTGATATTTTGTTGTTAAACTACTATAACAATGTCTTTGATAATTCCAGGACGGTAGTAATTAATAATCTGGCTAGTGCTGTGGAAAATCTAAGCACAGAAATGAATGTTGTTTTTGATTTTATTTTGGTGGGTGATTTTAATATCCTGTTATGTGAGTTTTCTACCCAGAAAGTTTGTGGGGTCACTAATGATGTTGGTATAGATGATTTACACTTTAAACATAACGTATATGGAGAAACACTGCATAAAATCATGAGCTGTTATGATCTAGAAATATTGGGTTTCCCTAAAGATGAAAATGGACAAACCATCCCCATGTTCAAGAACCGACACACTAGTTCAGTAATTGATCATGTGATCGTTTCTACAAATATTACTCCCTACTGTACCTCCCCTAGGATTGAAGTCACTTCACTTAGTGATCATAATTGTATTATATTAGAATGTACTTTGTGGGGGGATGCAGGGCCGGATTGGGAACTGAAAGCAGCCTTGGCAAATTTAGCCATACCGGCCCCCATCCGGCACGTAGCGAGCCAGCCCCCTCCGGCGCGTAGCGAGCGAGCGCAGCGAGCGAGCCCGACGGCCACTAGGGGGGGTTTGGGGGGGTTCTCCCCCCTAGAAATTTTTGATAAACGAATTTTACAGCACATTTTCATTACATATTCAAATTGTACCAACCTTCAAAGCACAGTAAACAGTACAGATAAGGCCAAATATTTGGTCCTGAACCCCCCCAAAAAAGCTTGGTCGTACCCCTGCACTAAACTCGGTGCCCCTGGAAAGGGTTAAGGAGTTTGACTACTTAGGCATTCGCCTTAGTGACACCATGTGGTGGGATTCTCACATCCAAAAGATGTTATTGAGTCACAAGAGGGTGGTGGGGGCTCTTCTTAAGGAACAGAGGTCATCGTCCTTTAGGCCTATTGCCCCTGTGTTGGATATTTATACGGCTAGAGCCGTTAGTGCGGCTCTCTACGGGGCGGAGCTTTGGGGTTCTTCGAACACTGACTTGCTATCCTCCTCAGAGAATAAATTCCTGAAAGATCTGATGGTCCTTCCAAAGAGTACACCTACATTACCCTTGCTTTTGGATATGGGCTGTCGCCCAATTAAAGAACAGGCCAAGTTGCGACCCCTTCTACTCTGGTCCCGCCTATGAAGAGTCCCTGAGCTTTCCAGTTATGCGGAGGGGTTGAAGGAGGTCCTACTGATGCCTGGCTGGTCAAGAATAAAATGGCTGAGGGATGTCAAATCCTTGCTTGGGGAGTTGGGCCTTGGGGAGGCTTGGCAGTCTAGAACTGCCCCCCCTAAATCTGTTTTGAAGAGAGCTTACTGGAACTGGGTAGCAGGCAAGAGATTTTCTGATTCAAATCTTTGTAGATCCTCCAGTGAGTTTCTTTTGGTAAAGGAAGCCCCCCTCCGAGAACCCTATCTCGATTTAATCTTGAAACCAAGAGATAGGGCGTTGTACTTCAAATTTAGGACAGGAGTCCTTCCAGTGGGGGAACTGACCGCGCGCTGGAAAATCCCGGCCCAAACCACTCCTTTCTGCTCTTTTTGCACACCTAGAACTGAATCGGTGGCTCACTTTTTATTTGAATGCCCTGCCTACAAAGTTCCTCGATCCAGGTGGCTGAAACCCCTGTGCAAGGAATTGGGTACCAAAAACTTTATTGAGGCTTTGCGGATTTTGAAGTCCGATACCCGCCCCTTGTATGTATGTTGTATGGCAAAGTTCTTAAGCTGGGCATGGGGGATTAGGTCAAAAAGGCTTAATGTAATTGTTTAATTGTGGTCATTATGTTGACTGTCTTAGATAATTTATTGCACCATTTTATTCACATTTACCTTACTTGTTTGTACATGGTTGGCTTTTTATCCTTTTTATCTTGTTGTATGTACTGCTTTTAAAGACATGCATTTTATCTAAATAAAGCCTACTTGACTTGACAGTAAACAGTAGATGATGACCTTAAAGAACATCAGGTTACCCATAGGCATTCCCTCAAAGTTACAGCAATTGCTGATCACTATTATTAATCCAACCCATGCCTAGGCCGTGATTAAAGTAGGAGAACGAACAAAGCAGCCAGCCAGCCTGCTGCATTAACTTAGTTCAGATCTCCTACTTACATCGCGGCCTGCCGGCCTGGCCGCCCGCACCATGCGCACAGCGCACCAAATCAAAAATTGTAATCATGATGATGATTGATTCATCATCATAATTACACATTTCTGATGTATTGCCTGCACCTGCGACGGTCCTGTCATCAGCATGTACACACAGAGCTGTGCATATACGGAGGGGGCCCCGATACCCTCAGCCTGGGTTGTGTGCTCAGCTCAGCCTCTCACAGAGTGCTGGCCTGCAAGACAAGGAGTGCAGTGTGCTACTAAACAGATCATACTGGATGGTGGATCGCCACTAATAAGTGGGATAGCTCCTTATTTGGCAGACAACTAGCCTGGGAGTAGTGCCCTGGGTGGTCAAATTACAAGGGGGAATAGTTGACAGGCACTCCAGAAAAGTAGGGAGTTTCCCTTTGTTCTTGAAGCCAAGGAAAGTGCGATCATACTAATAATAGGCTGGTATAAATTGAGACCGAAGTAGCTGTGGGATTGTGCATTATCAAATGTTTTTGACAAGGGTATTGGGGAAAGTGGTGGTGAAATTCGGAAAGGCCACAGTGAACAGAGCCTGTATTCCAAATATCTACCGATTTGAACATTTAGGAGGAGAATCAGCAGACAAGCAGAATGGTGGTGCAGGCATATGGTATGCTCGCGGTAGACCCAATGCAATGTGACTAACAGTCTGAAAATGTTTGAACGAAGGGCTCTAGCCTACATTCTAGTGCAGGAAAGAGTAAGGTGCATACAAACAAAGTTCATGAGGTCTTTCTTAGGGGATTGCTCACAATGGGACTAATTTGTATGCACTATTGTTGACATGCTGTTATCCTACTCAATCCAACTAACAGACTCTCATGTCCACCATTCGCCTTAACAAATTATATTTCCCACTACTAATCCAGCATAATCCTTTTTGGGTTCAGGAGTAGCGTGCTACTCGCTGAAAAGCACTTCAATGCCTCGCCAGAGGTAGTAAGCGCTATATAAATACAATTACAATATATCTAGACGTATATACGCGTACTATCACAATGCAAACATGGCAGTCGAAGCTGCATCATTATTTTACCATAACATGGCCGCCATAAAGTGGCATGGATGCGAGCCAACGTGGAAGGCGGGTTCAGATGCGGGGCGGGCGCCCCCTGCCACAGCCTGGCACTCGGCCCGACGTTATTGGTTTGCTCGACAACAAAGCACGCACCACCGGCCTAAAAGGTATTAATCTTTGATGCGACTGACTGGCCATGCATTAATAATGGAGGGAGCCGCTTTCTCTGTGAGCTGTGAGTGAGTGAGCGGTGCCCATCAGATGCCCGCGCACTCTCTCTGCTCGCGCAGATTCAGAACACTAAAGCCGGGCATTTATAATTCACATTATGAAAAGATTAAGAACCCGTTGAAAATTGGCGGCTCGGGGCTGGACGCCAAATCCAGGCGCACGCTGGCCACTTGAGGGGGAAATGGTGTGGAATTTGGAAAGTATAGCCGGATATTGCTTAAAAGTGTCCAGGCGTCGACCCGAAGCACGAGCCAGTGGCATCTTTTCCTGGCTACTGACCACGCCCCCATTCTGCAACACCCCCACCCAGGGCGTCCTTGCCTCACTGCAGCCACCTTGCAAGCGTGCCGTCTGTTCACCAGTCAACCTACAGGAAGTGACCTGGAAATAACCGTGTGAGTAGGGTGACCAACTGGCATGGGTACAAATGCAGGACTGTGAATGTAACAATTCAGGACAAAGGGTCAAAATTCAGGACGGGAGTTCGAAATTCAGGACGAAAGGTAAGTTTTAAAGACACATCAGAGGAGGTTGCGCAATAGTATATAAGTAAGTAAATAGACAACCACTTAAGTACAAGGGAAAATAAGTTTATATTAGGTTGAGAAAATCGTGCACTTCATGGTTTTTGAGTATGTATGCAGCTTTGAGCAAATGTGCAGGTCTTTTTGTGCTAACAAAACAGCCCCCACCCTACCTTTCCAGCCTCCCAGGAAAACACCTGATATCCAGTCCTGCCAGTTCGGCCTTGCAACCACCCTCCAATGGTGCCCCTCATCTTCACAAAGACCCTCTCTCATGTGTTTTTAATTTCTTTTATAGTGCTACTCATCCCAAGTAAGTAGGACAGGGTGTCGGAGAGTGTTACATCACACACATCTTATAGAGACAATGACCCATATACATGTGAAAGTCAATGTATAGGAAATGTTACTTCAGATAATGGGGGTTACAAGGTGTAATCACTCTTTCACCCATCATTCAATCTTTCACCATTCATTCTGACCTTCCATCTGTGTACCATCCATAAAAATATTCAACCTGTTGCAAACCTATCCATCATCTATCCTTCCATCCATCCCTCTATCATTCCACTCATCTACCTATCCCTCCATCCACCCTTTCACTCATCCATCCCTCCATTCATCCTTTCACCCTACCCATTCATCCACTCATCCATCTACTCTTCCACTCATCCATCCATTCACTCATCCATCCAGCCATTTAACCTTTCACCGATCCAGCCAGCCTTTCACTTACTCATTCATCCACCCAGACACTCATCCTTCCACCCTTTCAGTCAGTTATCCTCCCTTTCACTCTCCAACCCCCTTGCACTTAGTCATCCATCCTTCCATCCACCCATCTACTCATCCACTCATGAATCCATCCATTGACCCTATCACTCATCCATCCTTTCACTTATCCGTCTATCCTTTCTCTCATCCATCCACTCTTTCACTGTCACTCAATCCTCCATCCATTCTCTCATCCATCTACCCTTTTACTCCTTCACTCATCTATTCACCCTTGTGTCCATTTAACCTCCCTTTCACTCACTCATCCAGCCTTACATCCACCCTTTCACTCATCCATCCATACATTCATCCTTTCACTTATCAATTCATCAATCCTCCCATAAGTTCACCCATCCATCCCCCCATTCACTCACGTATCATCCACCTTTTCACTCATCCATCCATCCATCCATCCATCCATCCATCCACTCACCCATCCATTTACCACTGGCAGCAAAGCTCCGAAGGTCGGCTGGGCCTTATTTTCCAGCTAAAGATGGAACAACAACAATCAAAATGAACAGACAAACAAAAAAACAATGTTTAAAGTGGCCCGGGTCTAACTTGCATTCAGCCCCTGCAAAGCCGAGACATGGGGTTAACATCACCCCCCCCTGCATCCCAGGCAGAAGGACACCCCCCATTACTCCTACAGGCCACCGAAGTCAGTATCTGCATTTTTTCCCTACCTGCGCTTCAGAGGAGTTTGAACATCAACCTATTTTCCAGCAATTCTGTATTAATGTTTTAATCAAGAAATCATCACTGATTAAAAAGGACCTGCTTTGGGAGTTGAAAGGAAGACGTGTGTGTGTGCATTTCCACAAGGTCGTGTCCTGGTTCGAATGCATTTCTCACACAGGCCTGATTTCTCAGCGGGCAGTGCTTTTTTGATGCTTATTACAGCCCAGGCAGCTTGTGTGGGATTTTGTCTGCGAGTGTGTTGGTGCGTAAAGGAAAGGAATGATCAGCTAATTGCATGCATTTCTAAGTGAAAGAAGCAAGCAAGCAGCGAGATGTGACTGTGTACCTGATAAGTTATAACCTCTAGTCTTGAGCCGAGAGGTTATAATTTATCAGGTACACAGTCACATCTCGCTGCTTGCTTCTTTCAGTCTCGCTCGGGCCTCGGGGCAGAAAAACGGACTCGCCTCACTCAGGCCTGCTGACTGCTGTTGGTGGGGTGGCAGTGGCACTGTGGCAGACACAGGGGGGTCGGGCTAGGCGGCGTTAGGCACTGTGCCAGTAGCCAGTAAAATAAAATTATGGCCGCTTCAAGTGCCGTTTTTTTTATGCTTACACAGGCAGCTTCAAGCTTGTTTGGGATTTTTTCTGCTGCTAGTGCGACTGCCTGCCAGGGAATGACGACGACGACAATTGCATTCTAATGGAAAGAAGCAAGCTGAAGCAGCACGACATGCGTGACCAGGTGTACCTCTACCACCTGATAAGTTATAACCTCAGTCGCGGGCCGAGACTCGTTTATAACTTATCAAGTACATAGTCACGTCCACTCGACGGTCCACGTCGCGCTGCTTGCTTCTTTCAGTCTTGGGGGGGGCACAGGGGGGTCTGTCGGCGGCGCTAGCCACTGCCTGGCTATAAAATTATGGCCGCTTTAAGTGCGCACCTGACCTCTGCTCCGCTCGTCAGTCATGCGTTGTTAGATGCCCAATGCGCATGCGGGGACAGGAGGAGACAGGGCATAATTCTGCGCGCTGCGCACAGGCACCTCCTCCTCCTCCTCCGTTTGTTTATGTTAGGTTGCACATTCTGCCAGCACCACTTGCTGCAGTGCTGTTGTGCCAATCAAGCTTGCTGGCGGCGGCCCTAGACTTATTCCGGGCCGGCGGGAACTGTAAATTATTTGGAAGTCTGACTGAAAGAGTGAACTCCCAGTCATGAGGGACCTAAGTGAGTGACGCACGCTGTTGTGGATGGGCGGGGGCCGATTTTCAGTCTGACCGTCACAGGCTGTGACGGGCGGACTGAAAATCGGCCCCCAGCCACAAAACCGGCCCCCTTTTCAAAAACCGGCCCCCACCCCCTCCAGCCAACCGGGGGATTGCCCGGTGCCCAGACTCACCAGTCCGGGCCTGGGGGGATGCACCGTGGAAGTTGATAGAATTATTACTAACATTGAACCTCATAGACCAAAAGGTGTGAGAATGAGATGGAAGGGAGAAAAAGCTAAAGACTTAACCAGTTCCATTGTTAAGGATTGCCTGACAGACATTTCGCTTATATTTGATAACATCACCAACACCGAAAAGGTTTTATTTGATTTTAATGAAATTAATAGATTAATTAATGTTAGGTTTACCAGACCTAGTAGAGATCAGCATCGTAATGGGCCGGGGTGGTTTGATCATGCATGCACCAACCTACTATCAGAATTAAAGGGTGCTCTTGCTAAAAAACCTAGGGACACTGATCAAATAATCAAATCCCGACTTTTGTACAAGCTACCACTGAAACGTAGGAAGAGTGAGCTACAGCAGGAGGCTTGGGACTCCCTAAACCAAGCATCTGAAACATCTAATAATACACTCTTTTGGGCTACTGTTAACTCTCCTTTTCTCAAAGAAGACCATATACCTGAGCTATCCTCTAACGTCACTAGCGATGACTGGGTTACACATTTTTCCAAAATTTTTGGATCTGAATGTTGTGAGAATTTGAATCCTAGCAGTTGGCCTTTATTACCACTTCATATTACTGTTCAAGAGGTCGACCAGGGAATACATGCTAGTAAGGGGGGGAAGGCCCAGGGACCCGATGGGGTCCCTATTGATGTCTACACATCAGCCCCAGAGCTGTGGAGCCCTCTCTTGACTATCGTATTTAACGCTGCAGTCTGTAGTGAGCCCCCTAAAACCTGGGGTGAATCTATTATCATCCCAATCCACAAGAAGGGCAGTAGGTCAGATGTAAAAAATTATCGCCCTATTTCTCTTCTGAACTCCTCTGTCAAGATCATGAGTAGAGTAATGCTAATAAGATTAGAAGAATGGGCAGAGCAAGAGAACATCTTGGCTGATAGCCAGTATGGCTTTAGGAAGGGCAGGGGCACAATGGACCAGTGTATAAACTTAGATCTAATGATTATCAAATACACTGAAGCAAAAACAGGTTCGCTATACCTCTGCTTTGCAGACTTAAGCAGTGCTTTTGATATGGCCAACCATGCTATTTTATGGCCAATTTTGTTGAAGCTAGGAGCCCCGGAGGGTATAATTTACTTTTTGGCCAAGCTGTATGAAAAGCTTGAAACCTGCGTGCGTTATGGCACCAAAGGAGAGTGCACCACTAAATTCAGTGTAAAACGTGGGATCCGACAGGGTTGTGTCCTGGCCCCTCTTCTTTTTATATTATTTATTAATGAGGTTGATGCAATTTTAAAGAATGTAAAGGCCGATGCCCCCCAGATGAATGGTGTTTCCGTCCCGGTGTTATTATATGCTGATGACGCCGTCTTGCTTTCAAGAACTCCCCTAGGGCTCCAGCGCCTAATTGACAGATTCTGTAAGTTTATCCAAGACAGGAAACTGTCTATTAATAAGGGGAAAACGCACACCATGACCTGCCGGGCTAGAAAAAAATCTTCAAATGCCTTTTTTATTGACCATGAAAAAGTGCTACATGTGGGAACATTTTGTTACCCTGGTATTACCTTCTCAAGTGACAGAAAATGGGACGATGAATTTAACAATGTGGGTAATAAAATGGCAAAAAACGCCTACGGTGTGTTTAGATTCGCGGCTAAAGTCGGAGATAGGCGCACTAATGACATGCTCCAAATTTATCAGGCAAGATGTACCACAATAGCATTGTATGGGGCAGGAGTGTGGGGTCACAGATATTCTCAAATTTTACAAAGGGAGGAAAACTGTTTTTTGAAAAAGCTCTTATGTTTACTCCAGACTGCCTCAACTGAGTTGATTCACCGGGAATTGGACATTTATTATCTAAGTGATCTATTATGCTTAAGGCCACTCCTGATCTGGCGTTCCATCTGGCTTCAGGAGGAGAAGTCTTTTAATAGAATAATTATTGAGGACTGTTTATCATTGGATCACTATAAGAAAATTCCCTGGTTAAATTATGTTGTTGACTGTTACTCTGAAATTTGTAATCTTAATGTCCTGATTGATCCCAGTGCCGCATGCCTGATCCCCAAAGCTGAACTGAAAGGTAAATTCTTGGCCACTAGAGCTAGGAAACGGTTGTCAGCGGCAGGTTCTTTGACCACTGTCCAGTTTTATAATAGATATATTGTCTCAGAAGGTTCACAATCCTATTTATCAATGGTGACTAGGCCATCACATAAGTTTGTGCTTACAAGATTGAGGTTTGGAGTAGCACACCATTTAGTGGCCCTACCAACTCTCAAAAAACATCCAACAGGGCCATGTTTGTGTGATGGCGTGTCTAAACAGAGCACCTTGCACTTTTTACTATTTTGTAAACTGTACACGAACTTTCGTACCGCCTATCTGAAACCAATGTTTTTGAAATATGGTGTATGTACAGTTAACCAGGCTATGAGTTTACTGTGTAATTTGAACTCCGCCGATATTTGTTTTTATACTGCCTCTTTTTTAAACAAATGTATCTATGCTAGGAAAAACATGTTTTTTTAATTATATGGACTGTATCTCTACTGATATCTGTTTTAACTGTTATTCTGAATCATGTTTTAATTAATAAATTGTAATCTTGGTCCTTTGTCTGTTTGTTTTCTATGTGCTTTTATGGTCATGTATCATGTACCGAATAAAGCTTCATGAATTGAATTGAATTATCTAAGTTCATTTTGAATCCCGCCACCTGTGCGAAGGTGTCTATCTCCGCGATGCAGGCCGGGAGGGCTGTGCGTGGATTCTATAGTGACAGTATGACATCGTCTGCGTAGAGACTGATAGTGTGGGTGAAACCGCCAAACTTCACCCCCGTTGCCGCTGGGGTCTGACGGATTCTCCGGGCGAATGGCTCCATATATAAAGCAAAAAGAAGGGGCGACAACGGGCACCCCTGTCTTGTGCCTCTCTCGATGGAGAAGCTCCGTGAGCTATAACCATTCACGCGCACCACGGCCGTAGGGAATTTGTAACAATTAAATACGAGGGAGCGAAATTTTTCTCCAATACCGACTTTTGTTAGGACCTTTTCTAGGTACGGCCAGTGTACACAGTCAAATGCCTTTTCCGCGTCCACCGCCAGCATCAACCTCTCCCAGGGATCCGGGAGGCTTTTTCTATGAGATGGACTATTTGCTTGGTATTGTCCACCGTCTGTCGTCCGGTGATAAACCCCGCCTGATCTGGATCTATTAGTCCCGGCAGGTGGAGGGCCAGTCTAGCTGCCAGGATCCCGGTATATAACTTAAGGTCCACATTCAGGAGAGATATTGGCCTATAGGAGCCGCACTTGGTTCTATCTTTTCCCGGTTTGGGAATGACTGTAAGGGACGCCCGTAGGAGGTCAGGTGGGATAGCGCCCGGAGCTGAAAAGGAATTGAAGAGGCGAGTGAGAATCGGCGCTAGCATCGTGCAAAATGTTTTGTAAAAGAGGGATGTGTAACCGTCCGGCCCTGGAGCCTTCCCATGTTTAAGTTTTGCAATGGCGGAGATCACTTCCTCTATGCGTATATCCCTGTCTAGGAATTCTGCCTGCGATGGAGTCAGGGAGGGGAGAGCGACCGAGTCTAGAAATTCCTCCGCTGCTAGGTCATCTAGAGGGCTACTTGTGTAAAGAGCTGCGTAGAAGCTGCGGAAGGTGTCCGCGATTTGGGCATCCTCCGTGACCACGGCCCCGTCGGACCCAAAGAGTTCCTTTACCAGGTGCCGTTGGCGCGCCACCCGCAGCCTATTCGCTAGGAGACGGCCGCATTTGTCCCCTCCAGTGTAGTAGGCGTGCCGCAGTCTCAGTGCCGCGTACTCCGCCCGGTCCATGTCCAGGGCTGCGAGGAGTTTCCTCGCCCCTTTAAGTTGCTTCCAGATTCTGGGAGCTCCCGTGCGTTGATGCATGTGTTCGAGTTCGCGCACCCGGTGCGTGAGCTCATCCCGTTTGCATTGCCTGTCCTTATTTTCGGCAGAGGAAAGGGCTAGAAACTCTCCCCTAAGGACAGTCTACATGGCAGCCCATTGGGTTGCTAAGGAGGTGTTGGTGTTGGCGTTGTGGGAAAGGTAGTCACGGATAGCGTCCTGGATGTGTGTCACCACCACTTTTTTGTGTAGTAAGGTGTCTCTGAGGCGCCAGACCCTGGGGGGCTATGATATCGGTGGCAGCTAGATTGTGGTAGACACTGGCGCATGGTCGGACAGGGAGATAACTCCTATCTCCGTCTCGGTGGCTAAGGCGCACACAGGCCCCGTGACCAGGAGATGGTCCAGTCTAGCGTACGTTTTATGCGCATTGGAGTAGTACGAATATTCCCTATCCTGGGGTGTGAACGGCGCCGGAGATCATGAAGATCAAGGTCCGCCAACCTGTCCCTACACTCGGACGAGAACATACCAGTTTGGGGGGTGCGCTGGGCGGACCTGTCCAGGACATTGTCGAAAACCATGTTGAAGTCCCCCCCAAGGACGATGTGTCTGTCAGGTGTGCCTGTAATGTCCGCCAGGGCAGAGTGTAAAAAGTGTTCCTGGTTCTCGTTAGGGCTATATAGGGACCCAACCGTAAATGTGAGGCCCCCTATCCGAAATCGGTACGCCAGCAGCCTCCCCTTCAGCTCTGCGCATTTGTGTAGAACCTCCCCCTTAAAGTGCAGTGCCACCAGAATCGCCACCCCTGCTGTCTTGTTGTGACCCGAAGAAAAGAGTTGGGTCGGAAATTTGTGTGAACGGAGTCGGTGGCAGTCACGGGCAGCAGATGAGTTTCTTGTAATAAGCAAATGTCTGCGTGAGTGCTTTCTAAGTGGGACAGTATCGCGCGCCGTTTTACTGGATTATTTAAGCCCCGAACGTTAAAGGACAGAATCTTAAAGGTTGTAGGTGGCAGGTGGGACAGTGGAGACTAGAATGCTTTTTCCCTGCCGAAGCGGCGTTTGGCGTGGACTTGTACCCCCTATAACTGAGACCTGCTTAGAGCACTGGACGACCCACCTCCTCCCCAAACCCCCCCCCACCCTTCCCGGTGCCCACCCTAACCCCAACTTCAGAATCCTCCGCCCTCTCCCCCAACTTCAACCTCCATCCCCCCACCCCTACACCAACGTGAAAAAAGCGAGTGCAAACCATAGTCTCGGGCCTGTTAGAACAAAGTCCAGGTCCGTAGCGTGTCATCATGTAAGGAAACGTGGCAGTGACAACCCCTCAGGCTCCCCGGCCCGTCCCACCCATCAAGGCAATGCATTAAAGGTCCCCCCCCAAATTCGAGGCCTCTTAGGGTGCAGCTGTGGTGTCCTTGACCACCTCCTGGACGGCCGCTGCTTGCTCCTGGGCCATTGTCTCCGGGTCAGGTTTAAGGTGCGCCTTCGATTGGCGTCGTCACCGAGCTCGCTGCCAGCCATCGCGGTTGTGCTGTACGGGCCCATCCTGCGACCTGCGTGGGGTAGCCTCCCCAGACTCCGCTTCGTTCGGCAGGTCGATTTTCAATAGAGCTCATGTGTCACTAAGAGAGCGGAGTTGGTGCACAGATCCCTGCCATTTGAAGACAAGGCGAAAAGGATGACCCCAGGAGTATGGCACCTGATTGTCACGCAGAAATGTCGTGACCACTTTGAAAGATCGCCTCTTCTGCAGCGTGATGGCCGATAAGTCCTGGAACAGAGCGATGGAGTCGCCCCAGAACTGCAGAGGTTGCTTCTGGCGAGCTACCTGTAGAACCCGCTCCTTCAGGGGGAAATCCGGGAGGAATGTCAGGATGTCTGGTGGTGGGGCCGGTGCACGCCTCGTCGGGCCCACTCTGTGTGCACGGTCGATGCGGATGACGAATTCAGGTGGTTCCCCAAGGATATCTCTGAAGAGGTCTTGTAGGTAGCAAGTGATGCTGTTCCCCTCCACCTTTGATGGCACACCCCGGACCCGAATGTTGTTTCTCCGGGAGCGGTTCTCAAGGTCCTCCGCGTGTGCCTGTAGGTCCACTTGTTATTCCTGGAGACGGAGGACCTCCTGCTGAAGGTGAGCTAGCTCTTCACTGCGGGCATAGTCAGCATCTTCCACATCGGCCACCTGCTCTCCCAGCCCGTCAATGTCCCTGCGGAGTTCTCGCTGCTCTCGAGCCATGTCCTGCTTCAGTGTTTGGAAGTCTTCCCACAGGGTATTAAAAAGGGATTCCAAGAAGGACCTTGTAATGGGCGCCTCTCCTTCCTCTCGATGTTGCCCAGTGGCGTCGGTCGTTGGCGAGGGGGGCGCCTGCGTTTTCCCCCCTTTAGGGACGTTTTTGCCGAGCATGTCGGTTATCGAGCGATTGCCTTTGTGCCCCCGGCAAGCCATGCCGCTGCCTGGTTCAAGGATCTGGATGGCACTGTGTTCTTCGGGGGGCTGCTGCAGCGCAGCCCAGTCTCTGTCAGTGCCCTAGTCCGTCCGGAGAGGGGGTCAACCCCCGAGAGGAGTCAGCCGGTGTTTCTTAGGTGCCTGTGCCTCCGGGATCCGCGCCTCCGTGGCGTGGATAGCTGGTAAGTTGGAACGCAGTCCGCGGCAAAGCCTGCAACGTGCGCAGTCACTATGGGGAGTCTTGAGTCCCCCCTCAGCGTCGGCGGTGCTCGGGCGTCCCACTCCGAGACCGTGCTGTGGCGCAGACTGCGGAGGTCAGGGCTCCCCAGCCCAGCAGCATCGGGGTCTCCAAGCGCTGGGTGTATGGGTGTCGGGGGGCCTGTCGGGAGGGTCCTGCCCCCAGACGTGCAGGCCGCGGATCCCTCCCCGCCGACGTCAGTCTAGGCCCGGAGCCGGGGACTAAATTTGGAAGGCCCCCCAGTGTAGCACGCGCAGGCCACACCGTCCGCCGCTGTCCCTCAGGGCCACACACGCCTGGGGGGAGGCCCGCCCCGGATTGAAAAGTCTCTCTCCCTCCCCCCGGAGTCCGGCCTCCGGGTCCACGCTGTAGGCGTAGTTCTATCCGGCACCGGGGTTAGGCCCAAAGGGCTAAATTTTGGCAACTGCCCGCCGCTCACCTCTGTCGGGCGTACAATGCTCCCACGCCAGTCGCCGCTGGGTATGAAGCCTCGGTGCTCCGGGGATCGGCCACTCCCGTCCGGTCAACAGCTGGGGGTTCTCATCCAAGGGAGGGCGATCGGTGTAGTTCCTGCCAAAGCTGGGCGTGTCCTGAGAGCGCAGGCCTCACTTCAAGGTCAGGCAGGCCCGGAGAGGCCAGGTCACCACCGGGTAGAGCGTCCGGTGAACCCCAGCGCCCCCAGGACCAACCGGTCTCTGCCTCCGGGTGCGTCGGTGCACTCCTCTGCTCTCCGGTCGGATGCGGGACAGTGGTCCGACCTGCAGGGCGTTTCAGGCTGTTGCCGCCATGACAGTCGCTCTTCACCTGGTGCGCCGTGGAGGATCAGAAAGGGGCTCCGGACGTAATTTCCCTCGCTAGGAGCCGGGCAGACGCTTCTCGCCGTGTTGCCGAATGCAGGAAGGTGGAATCGGCGAGTTTTGGGGGGATATTCTGCTAATAACAGGGCAATACGGGGTTCAGGGCCGGGGAGCCGATGGAAGGACGTCCGATCAGGTCGCCATCTTGGCCACGCCCCCCATATGAACTTTTAAACAATAAACTGGAAAATAGTTTGTAGAAGTAATAAGCACTTACTTTGAATATCTGGTCTCCCAGGACTGGGACAAAGTCAGAAATTCAGGCTGACCATGATGGAGCGTGGGCCGCCTACAGGGACCAGGGTGGGCCTGCTGAACAAATGAAAAGGGGGGGCCCTCGGCCCCCCCGCACGCATGGCGGCGCGGCGACCGTCGCCCCCACTGTCTCCTTGGTTGCCACTCGGCGGTGGGGGCGTGCCCTGGGGGGCGCGGCCCACCGCCGATTGGCTGGCGGCCCCCTTGACCCGGATCCTGGGAAACAGGTCCGGGTCAGGGGGGGCGGGCTAGAGGAGGGGCCACCTGGCCCCTCAGGAATAAAGAGATAGGGAGCGCCCAGGAGACCCCCTTGTCCCTGGACGCTCCCTCGCCGAAACGGTGTGCCCCGCGCTCGGGGCTTCTTTGTTTTATAATCCTTTTGGGTTTATTTTTCAGGTTTTTTGCTGCGAGCAGGCGCAGGATTCATCGGAGCCCCGCGAAGGATCAACAGCGTCGGGAGCGGCTTCGTGAGGGCGGAGAGCGTCTGTGGCCGTTTTCATTGATCAGGGGGATTGCGGTTGCGAGCTCGGCCTTGCCTGGGGCCCACGCCGGACGCACAGAGCGGTCTGCACCGGGAGCGCACACACGGGACCCCGCCGAAAATGGAATAATGGACTCGGGCCGCTCGTGCAAACTCGGACAAAGAACCGAGAGAGTTCCCGTGCTGGTAAGTGGCTATCCGGTGTATTAGCAGGGCCAGACTGGGAAGGCGGTTAATTATATAGGCGCTATATAGCGTTATGGGCCCAATAACCCATAATTCATGTGGAGAAGGAGGCAGACCGCCAATATAAATGCAATCCGTGCGGGCCTCTCCCTCCAGCGAAGGCTGGCTAATTTGCAACAAAACAACACTCATGAATAGACCTCGCAGCCGGTGTGCCCCCCCTTGAAAGCCCCCGTCCGGTGCCCGCGCCGCCTCCTCTCTTCCCAGCCTTTGTGCGCCGCCGGCAGCAGCCACGCACAAATGGACTACCGGGTCCACGCACGCTATGTTGATTATTTGTGAAAGGCTTGCATGTGAATTTGAACATGGATGTAAACGAGGGCATGTGTGGTTGAGTTTTCATACCTTTGAAGCAAGTTGGCAGATATATTCATACTGGCTTGCCCTGTGGGATCGTTGACAAATCACTGTAAATTTGTAATGAACCTTAATATTTTTATATAGTGCGTCATACCGCACTTCTTACTTGTCTACACACAGTAAATGAAATGGTTCTATATTACCCGATGTCATAGTACTTAATTGACCAACCTTGGAAGGATGGAGGGCTAATTTGGCATTGCTAGGACTGGACCTTGCATATGTTCCGGTATTTATTGCGGGGGAAGGGGGCTGGTCAGGGTAAGGTGAGTACATTGCATGTTGATTGGACGTAATATTAGTTCAGATGTTCGGTTAAAACAAAACATCTATTTTATACGTACTATTGCACTTCCGCTGACTTTTTTGCTTACCCTTTATAAGCTGTTTCGAGCATGTGGGTTTGAAATGTAAAACCACGTGTTTTTCACAAAAAAAAAAAAAAAAAAAAAAAAAATTAAGTGCATGCCCGTTCAGCAGCAGATGTCAGCCAGCTGGAAAGTGTGGATTAACGTTCAAATGGCAAAACCTTGGTTTTGGCTGTTCGCTGTTTTCCGGAGGCCCTTTGGATAATTCAGAACAAAGGGGGTGGGGGGACTGCAGGCCGCAGTCATTTCCCTTCGCAAAAAATCTCATGAGGACAGGAAAGCGGACAGGATGGACACACACCATCTGTGTGAACTCTGGCAGAATGTCCCTCCCATGAATAATTTAGCTCTAGTCATCGGTGGATGCAGTACTGGGCCACATCCTTATTAGTTAATTTAATTGTTTAAAACGTATACAGTTCTATAGTTTTGCCGGTCAGGGAGCCCGGCTAGCTCAGCCGTTAGAGACATGATTAAACGTACCTTGAGCGGCAGTTCTGTGAACCATTTTATCGTACCATTAGTGAAGTGCAATTGTGTTACTTTTACCAGCTAGACTTCATGTACCAGATTGTGGCCTTGAACGTTAGTGATCAAATACCTCGATTGTAATACAGTGTAGAGTGAAATAGAGCTGCATACCTCTGACAGGGCCGGGGTCATTTTCGTCTTTTGGCAGTTCACGGTTCAAATGAAAATGAATGTCTCCCCGAGCCCCACTTTCCCTCGGCAGCTCGCTGCATACTTGAATGGCTTGACTGTCCCTTAGTCTGAAGACCAGTGGTGACGTCAGTACACTAATAATTGGATTAGTTAGTACTTGCCTTGGTATACTGAAAGGGTCTCGTAGGGAAAACATGTCCTTTTTTAAAGAAGTTTGAACTAATTCCTTGCGCTATCCTCCAATGCTAAGCTTATTAGAGAGCGAATGGGCATCCGTGAGGGAGTCCTCTTCAATGGTACAATACTTTCGGATACGGGGGACTTGCTCAAAGGGTAGAGTTCCTTCCAGTGTCCTTGGGTGCCCTTCGGGGACGTGTAATAATGTGTTGAGCTTTATTGGTTTTGTGTACAAGTTACACGCTTATTCGCCTTCTATAACTAACATGGCTAGGTCCAAGGAATTGGCTTTCTCCGTACCATGCATCATGGTCAATACTCAGTCTGATTGTTAAGTCAGTTCTAAAGCTCATTCAACTTACCAAATCATATGCCATAATTTATATAGCGGTACCACTTGTGATGCCATTTCAACAGAAATTCTAGAGGGGCCTGGGGTGGCAGTGTCCTTGAGTTCACCACATCTTTATTCCCAGATATGGTCTCGTCTTGGGTGACATTAGAGAAGGGAGTCCCACATCACAAGCTGCCCCAGTAGTACAATAAACGGTTTGAAAAGGGTGTCTAGATATTGTGTGCGGGTTCTGCTAGGAAACCACATGCAGAGATGACGGGTCTGCCTGGACTACCATTAGGGTGTTTGTGAAGTTTGGGCAGGATATAGATCAACCACAGACAAAGTGGCTGTAACGGCTAGGGTGGTTGCTCTCAATTCTGGGGAACTGGGTTCGAGACTCTGTGATGACGCTCAACATCCCGTGAGTCTGGACAAAGCGCGTAATCTCCCTGTGCTTGACAAAACAGAATGTCCCGGATCACGGAACATTGTTATGTCCTTCGTAGTAAATTGAGACATTCGGGTGGGTGTTAAATAAATACTTCAGGGTTGGTCATTACCAAATTGTGTGACATCTTAAGAGGAAGGCGATGTGTTCTGATAAATTTGGTTTTGCAGTGTTTGTACTTCATTATTGCAAAAATGCTGCGCTGGGCTATAGCTGTTGGGCAGGAGGCAGATCTTACTATGTCGCGATGTTGTGCCTTAAAATTTTTAATTTTATTGTTATATTACTTTGTGTATATTATCGGGGTATATTGTTTCATGAAGGTTATTGGGGGGCATGCTGCTGCCTTTCTAGCCAAAATTAGACTTGTACCTTTAAAAATTTCTTTCATGAGTAACCAGTGTAACACAAGTGTGGTAAGGTAACACATCCCCAGCTCTTCAAGCATTTAAGAATCCAGTCAGCCCAAAACACGGGGGCACCTACGCCATCTTAGATTGGCACTGGTGGTATCCGCTGTAGTCAAGGTGACCCGAGGTACACAAAGTCACCAATGCCCATCAACTGGATCGCATCCACGTGCCGGGGGGGACCCAGCAACGGGGAGCTTGGGCGTTTAAAATGCTCGGGTTGTACTTGGTTAGAATTCACAAGGCAGACGCAGCTCCCTGATGGGATGGGCCCCCACCAGGGGTGGTGAGTTACCCAAAATATACTCTGTTGGCATTCGGTTGATGAGTTCAGTTCTGAAAAACTCATTGTCTAAATCAGAGCTCACGCTACATGGGGACATTAAATTTCACCTAGAGAATGGGATGGTTGGTGACATGCCTGGGCTGCTTATTCATGTCTCACAAGCACTTGCTATACTTTATCGAAGCCATGGTTGCTGCTTAGTTCTCTTACGCGAGGAACAGCCATTGCCATAAGTCAAATTTGTCATTATAGAACGACTATCAGTGGTCTGCTAGGTGATAGTTGGAACAATCATGGAACCATTCATGAATAGGGTATACCACCTTCCATTGGGGTCAACCTGGGGGTTAACGTCATCTAAGGGTAGGGCTTAGCGAGACTGAGGGACAGTTTCCCAGGTCCCACTTTCCTTTGCAAGCCGAAGCAGAAAGCCAAACAATGGACTTATTTCATTGTGGAGCTAATCACCATATGAGGTGCTGTTCACTAATATAGGGGGGATATACGCCAGTCCTAACATTGCACCTGTCCAAACGCCCCCTTCATGGATGGTAGGTTTAAACCAACAGTAGTAAACTATCCTAGGGTTAGCTGTATTGCCTGCAGCCTTCAGGCTAAGTCTTGAGGGAATATAGAGCTACTTGTTTTACCACTCTTTAATGTCATGAATGAGGAAATGGAAAAGGGCAGGTGTATAACAACAAATGTATGTATTTGTACTAAACACACCCCCTGTGGTTCAGTCAGTAAAACTTATTTTTCACACAGGTAAATGGGCCAATATACGTTGAGCCTAGGATGAGATTGGAGGCAAATGATTCTGTGTAAAGACCTCTATAGCACACAGTAATTTACCACCATATACGTTGAGCTCTAGGGGTACACCAAAGCCATATATTAATAATATGGTGGGGGAACCACGAATGGCATGGAGACAGGGCCTAGAGCCTCTAGAACGAATAATGGGGGTCCTGATAAAGATACACACCCTGATGTCACACCTAAAAGGTGCCCAAGAGCCTAGTTGCGGCATCACATAGTACTGGGGATGCATGTGATCATGTCCGGGTGGCTGGGATGATATTTCCCAGAAGCCAAAGTGGCGTACTTAAAAGGTCCTTGGGGCCAGCTTAGGGCCTAGCGGAGTTTGGGCTGTGCTAAATCTTTAGCCAACAACTGTGATACTGCACTGCTAAAGTAAGCCGTCTTGTTTTAACACATAGATCCTATGCATAAAGACGTGGGTAGGAAGCAG
Organism: Lissotriton helveticus; assembly: GCF_964261635.1. Classification (NCBI taxonomy): domain Eukaryota; kingdom Metazoa; phylum Chordata; class Amphibia; order Caudata; family Salamandridae; genus Lissotriton; species Lissotriton helveticus. The sequence continues at coordinate 1,568,938,023 of NC_136069.1, read as the reverse complement.
ACAAACTGAGGCATTAAGATTAGCTAAGTTTAGCGACTGATGGTAATGTAAGTCTGACACGTGTACAGCAGTTATTGCCGGAAAGACTAATGGTGCGTGTCTATCTTTCCAATTTATGTATGACCGGGTCCATGGTTGATACCTGGAGTGCTCCAAATCACAGCAGCTGCAACAGGTGGACAGCCCAGGGGATGCTTACGTCAGTCACGGCTGGGTCCATGGCGGATATCTGAGGAGTACTCCACACCGCAACATCATCAGTGGGTGGACGGCAAAAGGAAAGCATACGTCGAGAAAGAAGACACCAAGGGCCCAAGTATTGCTGGCAGGTGTTAGTGTTACCCCTTCCCTAAGGTGGAAGTGGGAATGGTTACCCAGGTTTTCTTGGTCTTTTTTCTGGTTCTTGCAGTTTCTCAAACCTGCCACGCAGGGGAGGAACTCCTCACCAGAAGTTGAGGAGCCAAAAAATGGTTGCCCAGGTTTTTCTTGGTCTTTTTCTGGTTCTTGCAGTTTCTCAAACCTGCCACGCAGGGGAGGAACTCCTCGTTAGAAGTTGAGGAGCTAAAAATGTGCCAGCACAAACAACGTGCCGGACGCAGGACAGGGAAGAGTGGGTTTGAGGGTCTGTGCCATGGTCAGTTCAGGAACTGCTTTCAGGGACTTTTAGCTCAGCAGCCCCACCCCCTGTCAATGGTGATACCTCACCTAGGGGGGACTGAATGGGCCAAACTGGGGAGGCGATTACTCATTGATGGGTTCATCTCCACTGTGGGTGGGTCTTCAGGACAAGCCCGGGTGGCACAGTGGGTGGGTCTCAACTGATCCCAGGGTGGCAAGGACCCGGTCGGGGCGTTGAATCACTCGATAAAGAGGATCAACACACAGCGGGACAAGTTATTTCAAGCCCCGGTTCCAGATGATCCAACATGGGTGTATTTGTCCTACCTGGTAAGGGGAGTCCATTTGACGGAGGAAGGAAGTGGCCTGGGGTCTGGGCCTGGGTGGAAGGTTTACTAGAGTGAGAACTTTCTAGGGTAGGTCTAGGCAGGGGGAGGCCAGATCGTCGGTTAACAATGCTGGCCTGTGGCGGTAAGGTCATTATCGGTGAGCACATATTTTGAGGTCTGAGGGGGCGGGCATCATCCTATGGAGGTTCCCGCCCAGGGGGAGGAGCCTGCGGGCCACTCCCACAACTCCAGGGGCAAGGTAATAGATGCTGCAAAGCAAAGGAGCGCGGGTAGGAGTAGTTCACGCTTTCCTTAGGCTGGTAGCCACCCCGCGCGCGTGGACTCATGACGCCACCGGCGCAGAGTAAGGGCCCTCCTTTAGTGGGTAAATGGAGTTCAGGGCGTAGACCGGGCAATTCCCGGGGTAACACTGCGCATGCGCACATCCAGAGGGGAGGCGCAGCTTGTAGGACCTGACACCGGTAGTGACCCTGCCATATGGCCAGAAATGTACAAAAATTCTAGATGAGGATGTTTAGTATAAGTTAGGAATAACTTGTATTAGAGTTTTGTTAAAGTCAGGCTCTCAAACTTGTTGCTAAGAGTATGTACCTAAATGTCCTGCTGAATTTTTGTATAAATTGTTGATTATGCAATTAAAACCTTTTTTAATTTCATACTTTAATAAATACGGCCGGGCGACTAGCGCCCGCCTTCCAAAAAGTAAAGACGTCTCGTGTCCACGTTCCTGGGTATTGGGTGCCGGATTGGGGGGGAGGCGGCAGCTAGTCGCTGACCATGTGAAAAGGGGGGGCCCTCGGCCCCCCCGCACGCATGGCGGCGCGGCGACCGTCGCCCCCACTGTCTCCTTGGTTGCCACTCGGCGGTGGGGGCGTGCCCTGGGGGGCGCGGCCCACCGCCGATTGGCTGGCGGCCCCCTTGACCCGGATCCTGGGAAACAGGTCCGGGTCAGGGGGGGCGGGCTAGAGGAGGGGCCACCTGGCCCCTCAGGAATAAAGAGATAGGGAGCGCCCAGGAGACCCCCTTGTCCCTGGACGCTCCCTCGCCGAAACGGTGTGCCCCGCGCTCGGGGCTTCTTTGTTTTCCCACCCACCATCCCTTGGAACAAAAAGTTTGGTAGCAGTTCGTATCTCTGGTTGAAGGGTAAGTTCTGGATGTACGGTCCACGGGTCTCACAGGGTAATAGAGATGAACGGTTGGTGTATTTTGTTGATGCTTTTGGCTAGGAATTTTTTCCCCCTTTTAGCAAGTCATGTGTGAAGTGAACTGTATTTAATGCTATGTGTCTTTAGGCCTTTTTTCCCTTTGTAGCTATACGTTGATACTGTTTGAAGTGAACTGTATTTAATGCTATGTGTCTTTAGGCCTTCTGTTCCCTTTGTAGCTATACGTTGATACTGTTTGAAGTGAACTGTATTTAATGCTATGTGTCTTTAGGCCTTTTTTCCCTTTGTAGCTCTACGTTGATACTGAGTGAAGTGTACTGTATTTTATTGCTATATGTCTTTAGGCCTTTTTTCCCTTGGTAGCTATACGTTGATACTGTTTTATTAGCCAGTGTAGCTGTCCTTTAGAATTTTTTCCCATAGGTCGTCGTATTTATTAGGTATGGGGCATGCGGTAAGGTCATTATCGGTGAGCACATATTTTGAGGTCTGAGGGGGCGGGCATCATCCTATGGAGGTTCCCGCCCAGGGGGAGGAGCCTGCGGGCCACTCCCACAACTCCAGGGGCAAGGTAATAGATGCTGCAAAGCAAAGGAGCGCGGGTAGGAGTAGTTCACGCTTTCCTTAGGCTGGTAGCCACCCCGCGCGCGTGGACTCATGACGCCACCGGCGCAGAGTAAGGGCCCTCCTTTAGTGGGTAAATGGAGTTCAGGGCGTAGACCGGGCAATTCCCGGGGTAACACTGCGCATGCGCACATCCAGAGGGGAGGCGCAGCTTGTAGGACCTGACACCGGTAGTGACCCTGCCATATGGCCAGAAATGTACAAAAATTCTAGATGAGGATGTTTAGTATAAGTTAGGAATAACTTGTATTAGAGTTTTGTTAAAGTCAGGCTCTCAAACTTGTTGCTAAGAGTATGTACCTAAATGTCCTGCTGAATTTTTGTATAAATTGTTGATTATGCAATTAAAACCTTTTTTAATTTCATACTTTAATAAATACGGCCGGGCGACTAGCGCCCGCCTTCCAAAAAGTAAAGACGTCTCGTGTCCACGTTCCTGGGTATTGGGTGCCGGATTGGGGGGGAGGCGGCAGCTAGTCGCTGACCATGAGTACCTTGATCCTGGATGCATCGACATCCAGGGATGTGTGGTGCAGTCAAAGGGATGCGTTGATGTCAAAGAGCTGCATTGGTGTCGATCCATGCAGTAGCAGCAATGCGCTGGTACTAATCCATGCAGCAGCAGTGATACGTTGGCTCCGATGAGTGCAGGGGCTGCAATGCAAAGTTCTCAGCATCGTATTTGAGGCTGCCATGGACAGATATGCGAAGACCTTGCACCAGGTAGAGTGTTGTACAGTGGTGGTTCCAGATTCAATGCGTCAGGTCAGAGGCGATGCACAGGTTCTGGTCATGCAACACCAGCGATGCGCCAATTTCGATCCATGTAACAGTGCCAATGCGCCAGTTCGATAGAGGGTGTATGGGTTTTGGTTGTAGCAAGCATCTTAGGGCTCACGATTAAGGATCCAGGACTTGGGTGGCACCACTTGGCAGGGCAGGCTCACAGATGGCAGAGTCCAGGTGCAGAAGCAGGTAAATAATTGGAAGTCTTTTATGTTCCTGAGACTTCTGATCAGGTCAGATCAGTAGGCCAGTCAGTTAGTCCTTGGAGTCACTCTGGGTTCAAGTGATGCAGGTCCAGTCCTTCTCACCCAGGCAGGGGAACGGCAGGCAGCAGGACAACACAGCAATGGGTAGAGGGCTACATAAGTGGTTGACAAAATGAATGCTGCAGGCCCACTAGAATAATTTAATTTACAGGCCCTGGACACAGTTTGTGCACTTTATAAGGGACGTGTAAGTAAATTAAATATGCCAATTGGGGATGAGCCAATGTTACCATGTTTAGAGGAGAGACCACAAGCACTCTAGCACTGGTTAGTCCTAAAGGTAGCAGATTTTAGGTCAGTAAAGTGGAGTAGGTAAGCCAAAAGTTGGAGGGAAGACCATTCCAAGGCTGGCAGGTCTAACATTACCTAAGGGCCGTATTGTCTGCACCAAAATAATGTCTGAACCTGTTAGTATTTTCTTAAGGTATTTACTCCATTTACTCTCAGGTTACCAGGAGCAGACATGACACACAACAGAAACACCCCTTCAGAAATAGGATTACGTCCCTATTCAGCATATCAGTACCTATTGACCAATCAGCTCAAGAACGCACTCAACATGGAAAAGTCACTACATTACCAAACAGCGTTCGGGACGGAACACCCACAGACTGGTAGAGAGTATTGACATGCACATGACAGAGCACAACGCAGGACAGAACACACATCCCTTCTTTCTTTAGGAGCGTCTGGCCCTCATTATAAGAATGGGGCTGTTTGCTCCTGGAAAAAGGCTTTTTCTAACGTGCAAAATGTGATTCCGTAACTTGTTACTGAATCGCAATTTGCATTTGTGATTCAGTATTTGGAAGTTGCGTGCTTTGGGCGTCCCTTCCAAATACTAAATCAGTATGGTATGTAATACTGTTTTGCGACCGAATTCCAGTCGCAAAACAGAAATACTTATTTGCAAAGGGGACGAGTCCCTTTGGGACCCCTTCCCCTTTGAAAATGTTGGAAAAATATTTTTCAGGAGCCGGCAGTGGGCCCACGGACCACTGCCCTCTCTTAAAAAATGATACTTCAAAGTTTCATCCTTTTCTTTTTTAACGCAGCCTGTGTTTAAAAAGAAAAAAGATTGATTTAATAAAAAGCAATCAGAGACATGGTGATCTGCTGGCCTCAGCAGGCCGCCATCCCTGTGATGGCTGTGAATTGCGACCTACCTCATTATTATTCATGAGGTAGGTCCATTTGCTACCCACTAACAATCAATAATGAAACTCAAAAGAGTTTCACACATTAGGAATAGTGCTTTCCGGATTGTGATTTAGAGAAAATCGCAATAATGAAATCATTATTCCTATCTTCGTACATCTGGCCCTAAATTCTGACACCTGTGCAAACAAGAGACTGTACAGGGGTCAGAATGACTAGTTGTCTGATAATTATCTCAACCTCACAGTTTTTCGATTATAGATTCTGGCAGGTTAAACCTCCTGAAATTTATCAGGGAAAAAGGCCTGGAAATAAGGGACAGCATATGGAATATGAAAAGCCGATTCTACATTTTGGGCCTCATTGTCATGTTGCAAACTCTGAATAGGTGTTTTTTACCACAGGTGGTAAATGCCTCAGCCTGGGGTAATGGTATTTACCACATGTAAGAAATATCCCACCCTATTCTGACCAACTTGGATGGAGTGTCTGTTTGATACCAAACAAGACATGCGCCTCATTACGGACAACATGCAATTGCACTGCCACTGCACACAATCAAGTATGTAGCTGCACAGAAGCACTCATGTCAGAACAAATCAAAGGTGGTTATATTGCACCCAGTAGCATGGCACACGCTCAGCGATATGACACAGGTACGGGGACATTCACAGACCAGGTTCAGTGGTGTACAGTAGTTTGGAACACATACAAACCACACTCTGGGTCACAATAGTCTGGAATATGTGAAAACCAATCCAAATGGCACTCTGCAACACAAGCAAGCATTGCGACCACTCATATTACACTGGAATTTGCATAATTTACGCTCTGTACTGCTCAGCTCTCTGAACCTCGGTATTTTGGATTTAATGCTAAGAACACTTTTGTGCACTGTTATCTGTGGCAGATAAAACGCACTAGCTAACATACAACACTCTGGAACATATACAAAAAATATTACATAGTGCATAGTACTAGTCACACAGATAGACCACACTGTAGCACACAGCACATTGTAACATGCATAACCCAAAATCAGTGAAGTACACAGTAGTACTCTTCTGTAAATGCAAGCTGCAAAACATAATCAAAACATTAACATAACCTTTTACATTGAAAGTGTTAACTGTTCTGCACTACTTGGGACATAAGAATAACACAGACACAGTTTTGCACCAAGAAGAACATGAACTCACAGAAACATGAATACACCCACCCTCTTGCACACATGTTTGTGCAGGTCAGTAGGGGTGAAACAATCCGACACCCGAGTGCTTCCTAATAGTTTGGTGACACCAGATGGCACCCAAACGTGCTAATAATATAAGTCCTGATATGTCATTGCACTCTCCAGAAAGTCAAGCTACACTGGATTTCTCTTTTTTGGTCTGGCCAGACAGTGCAGCTCTTTGCAATACTGTTGTTTAATATGTAGAGGGGCTTTGGCTCTTCCCAGAGGACAGACTAATACATCTCTCATCACACACTATTAGTTGTTTGGTTTATTATACAAATATGTGGGCAGTATTTGCATTGCAATGCATGAGGGGCTAGTATACATTTCAAAAGTATATTGAATCACCACACTTTGTAAATACACTTTTTATATTCATACATATACTTTCTATATCAGAGTATCATTTTCTGTTGTTTTTGTTCAGTGCTGCCAGCTTTTTTAGTGATTAAATCAGGACATAAAATGCAAGACACACCTATTGCTTTTTGTTAATGCCTATTTCTTAAGAATGACAGCCCTTTAGACACAGGTGCCTTAAAATGTTGTCACAACATTGCATTATATCACCACTCAAACTACAAGGTAAGAAGAAGATGTTCCACTATCCTGATGGAACTAGCCCCTGGGTATAAAGGTGGTGCAGATGGGTCTCATGTGCTCAGCCACGGAGCAGCACTTTCACAGCGATAAAATAGATTAAGGCGAGTATCTACAAACCTCAGATATTCTCAGAATCAGGGATGGACTGGCCTATAGGGCAATCAGGCTGATCCTGATGGGCTGGTCTAATAGATCAGTGTGTGGGCCCTTTTTTGTAGCAGTATGTGGGCCAGTTTTATGGCCAGGTGGGTCTATTTTACTGTTGATTTTCCTGATATCATCACAAACATTGCCTGCATGAAACACACGCATGTAATCTCCCATACCTTGCAAAGTACCCAGACAGCGTGTCTTTACAAGTTCAAATCTGGCCTGATCAGCAAAAGTGGACCACTACTTTAGCTGGTTTTCCTATGGGAAGCAGTTTTATTTCCGTGTCCCGGCCTATTTTTGGTCCCCGTCTGATTTTTCCTCGTAATCTTGAAAAATGCACAGGTCAGTTCAGGTTCCCAGAAGCCGGCCTTCCAGCAGCACCGACTCTGCTGGCAAAAAAGTATGGAGTTTCTATGTGGTCAGATAAGTGGAGGGGCAATGGGGAAGGGCCTGCTGGGACCCAGCTTTTAAAGGACAAAGATGAGCTAGTACCATGCATCCTAAATGTGACTGAAACAATCCTATAAGTACAATAGCAAAGCTCACCAGGAAGGCTCTTTTCCTTAGTGTTTATAGTCATAGGTACAGGTGAAGTGTGGCTGATGGTAACTAGGAAACAGAGCACCGCACTATTAGTACTAAACCAAACAGACATCAGAATGAATACCAACATCTACAAAGAAAATGTCTAATCTGTTGAAACACCTGAGGCATGTGCTGTGTTGAAACCCCTTCTTTCTCCAGCAACTCCATCCAGCCCACCATCTCCTCCTGCTCCCCAGTCACCACCAAAGACACCACTTCGACCATTAAAGGCATCAACTCAGGAGTCCCCATGGACCCCTGCCCCCACACATTTTCCACAGACTACAAACTACGACGCACCATCAACACCACCTTCAAGACCGGCATCTTTCCCGATGACTGGAAACGTGCAGAAGTCAGAACCCTGCTCAAGAAGCCCTCAGCAAACCCCACGGACCTCAAGAACTACCGACCCATCTCCTGCCTCCCCTTCATGGCCAAAGTCACAGAGAAGACCGTCAATGCACAACTAACCAAATTCATCGAAGAAAACTCAATCCTCGACCCCTCCCAATCCAGATTCCGCTGCAACTACAGAACCCAGACTGCTCTACTCACTGCCACAGATGACATCCACACCCTCCTCGACCAAGGACACACCGCGGCCCTGATCCTACTTGACCTCTCTGCAGCATTCAACACTGTCTCCAACCACACATTCACCGCCAGACTTCATGACGCTGGCATACAAGGAACCACCCTTGACTGGATCCCCTCGTTCCTCACATGCAGAGCCAAAAGAGTGAGACAACCGCCTTCCGTCTACGAAACCATGGAAATCAACAGTGAGTGCCCCAAGGATCATCGCTCTGCCCCACGCTCTTCAAAATCTACATGGCCCCCCTCGCCGCCATCGCCCAACAGCACGGACTCAGCATAGAATCCTATGCGGACAACACCCAGCTCATCCTCTCCCTCACCAAGGACCCAATCACCACCAGACTCAACTTCCAGGAAGGATGAAGGACATGGCATCCCGGATGAGCAGAAACTGCCTGAAGCTCAACTCGGGGAAGACATTAGTCCCCGTCCTTGGACCCTCCCCCTCAGCATGGAACTACACCTGGTGGGCCAAAGCCCTCAGCAGCTCCCCCACGAATCACGATCGAAACATCGGCATCGTGCTCAACTCCTCCCTCTCCATGACCCGTCAGGTCAATGCCGTTGCCTCCAGCTGCTTTAACACCCTCCGGATCCTCCAAAAGACCTTCAAGTGGATCCTCCCCTAAATCAAGGAAGGCTGTCAGCCACGCACTCATAAGCAGCAGACTGGACTACGGAAACACCCCATATACCGGGATCAACAAGTCTCTGTTCCGCAAGTTCCAGACCATACAGAACACCGCAGCCAGACTTGTCTTTGGCATTCCTCCACACGAACACACCACCCAATTCCTACGGAACCTCCACTGGCTCCCCGTTGAGAAGAGAGTCACTTTCAAGATACTCACCCAAGCCTACAAATGCCTCCACAACACCGGACCGCAATTCCTCAATGAGAGAATCTCCTTCCACGTACCCAAGAGAAACCTCAGATCCACTGACCTTGCCGAAACCCTTCACATCTGCAGAGCCAGAACAGGTAGAATAACCTTCTCCTGCATCGCGGCAAGACCTGGAACGAGCTCCCGATCGAGAGCAGTCGTGCCCCCTCCCTGAACTTCTTCAGCAAGATGCTCAAGACCTGGGTCTTCAACTGAATGGAGTTGCTTACCCCCCCAGTGCCTTGAGACCCTCACAGGTGACTTCCCATGATTGAATGATTCATTGATTGTGCATATCAAAGTTTCATGGGCTGACACTCATTCATTCAGAGCAGATGCTTTATACAAAGTCTTAGCACTAGCTCTCAGAGGGCTATTACAGGTGGGAGGTTATCACCCAGTATCCCCCAGAATTTCTGATCCTGTGGGCATTGGTAACACTGGGAATCAACACAGATTACAAGTTCATAGGGAATAGCATGCTTCTTTGTAAAATTGGGTTTTTGGTTGGACATTAAAAAGGACTTTAAATTACAATTACTGATAGTGATTCAGAGGATGATATTCTTGATGCTTTATTAGCTCCGCGTCCGTGACCATATGTAGCCCCGACAACAAATACTGATTGCATCTTCTAGTGCTAAAGTGGCTATAGCCCCTGTGGCCCAAAGACAATTAAGATTGAGAGATCATTTCCAGTACTTCAAATTGTGTCTGCACCTGTTGAAGCTGCTCCCACTATAATTGCTCCAGTTGTTCCTGCCTCGATTGTGGCTATTCTTATACAAGTATCACATGTTGTGACAGCTCGGACATTGACATGGCCAGTTGCGCCTGCATCAATAAATGTTGCTCTGAATTCTGTAGTTCGAGGTGCTATAGGAGGAGTAGCTACAGCAGGGTTTATTCCGACATTTCAGAATTCCTCGATTGTAGCCTAGACACCACAGCTAAATGTTCAGTAATTGAGAGAAAGGGAGGAGGAGGGTGTTTAAGACACTAGTGGATGGTATTTTTCCCCTTGTGGTTTGAAGAGACTTAGGAGTTTAAGAGAGTGGATAGATCAGAACGCTCCTTTACTAGTAAAGAAAAGGAAAGACTATTAGATGTCTCAAAATGGAGTTGGAATTAGAAGAAATCACAGTTGGGGTATTATCAGGAAAATGAACAGGTGTATCTAAGTTAAAAAATCACAAGACGGCAGATGCTTGTAATAATAAGGAAGACACTCTGCTCGAATGTAGGTATGTACTTCCAAGTTTATGGCATAATAGCCTGCCCCATTCAGTCAGGCACCAACCGCCTCAACGTCCGACATAGAATCCTGTGATGTCACACTGACTGGAGCGTGACATCAACAGAGTTGCATGCGGTAGGCGAGATCCAGATACAATGTATCCCCTTTCTTTTCATTAAGGACCACACATGTACAACAAATATAACAGATCACTGACATAATATCGATTACACTAATATAGAATTACACAAATATCTAGGGTAAAATATCGAATACAAAAATATCGAATTCCTATCTACAAACAGGGAAGTACAAAAATATCTAATCAAAAATATCGTTTAAAAAAATATAGTTAGTCAAAATATCGAATTTTTTAAAATGTCTTAAAAATAATTTAAAATTAATGAAATATAAAAAATATTTAACTAAAATATACTTAAAAATACTTAAATAACCTTAAAATTGTTAAATAATTAATTTAAGTTATAAAAAAAACTTTCCATTTTATTTTTCACAACATATATATATATAATAACATTATATTAATAAAAAAATATAAAATATTTTTACCATAGGATAGCGGGAGAGTAAAATGTACTATTACCACTCCAGTGAGTGCAACAGTAGAGAAAGCGTTGGATAGTGTAGTGGTAAAAATTACTATTCCCACTCCAGTGAGTGCAACAGTAGGGAAAGCGTTGGATAGCGTAGGGGTTAAAATTACTATTCTCACTCCAGTGAGTGCAATAGTAGGGAAAGCGTTGGATAGCGTAGGGGTAAAAATTACTATTCCCACTCAATTGAGTGCAACAGTAGGGAAAGCGTTGGATAGCGTAGGGGTAAAAAATTACTATTCCCACTTCAGTGAGTGCAACAGTAGAGAAAGTAAATACTTCATATATTAATAAAAATAAATTAATTATTAATACCAATAAAAAAATATTAAAAGTAATTACCAATTTAATATAATATAATAATTAATAAATTAAAAATACAAATAAAAATTAATTATAAACATTCATTACCTATTAATACAAATTAATTACCAATTACCAATTGATTAATTATCACCTAAAAATTAATTAACAATTAATTCAAAATAAATACCAATAAATACATTAACATATTTAATTAATTACAATTAAATTACTTCCCAGCCTATTCCCCTATAAACCCACAACCCGCTACGGGAAATACTTTTATAAAATTAACATCATTATCAATTGATCAATTAATACAAATTAATTACCAATTACATTTTAATTAATTACCAATTAAAAATTAATTAACAATTAATCTATACTACTATTATAAAGTAAGAACTTTGAACCTTTGAGGCGGGTAAACTCGGGAACCACAGCGCCAATCCAAACACACGATACATCATTAGAATTGTCAGGGTCTGCAGAGTGACATAGGCTATATATACCCAAAAAATATACGTTCTATAAAAAATATACATTCATAAAAAAGTAGTCCCTTGGAAGTAGCGCCGGGCGTGTGCGCTAACGACGTGAACGTGCGTGCTGACGTCATCTAGTGCTGGGGGGAGCGGCAGACAGGAGCGCGAGGAGGTCGAGGAGCGGCGGACAGGAGCGCGGGGAGGAGCGAGGAACTCAGGCTGAGGTAGGTGAAGCGCGTGGAGGATCGGAACGTGTGCGGCTGAGTGAAGCGCGGGGAGGAGCGGAGGAAAGGACTCGGGCTGAGGTGGGTGAAGCAAGGGGAGGAGCGGCCCGTTAGCGCTCTCACAAACCTGCGGGAAGTCTCCAATGTGTGGCTGACAGGAACGCGGGGAGGAGCGGAGGAAAGGACTTGGGCTGAGGTGGGTGAAGCAAGGGGAGAAGCGGCCCGTTAGCGCTCACACACGCCTGCGGGAAGTCTCCAATGTGGTACCACATTCACAACGGAAATAAAAGACAAAACGCAAAATAAAATAATAATAAAGAGAGACATGTGTGCGTGTTTGCACAGGGCATTGGTCAGCCAGAGATGAGGTTTATTGCTAAGAGGTGGAACGCAAAATAATATAATAATAAAGAGAGACATGTGTGCGTGTTTGCACAGGGCATTGGTCGGCCGGAGATGAGGTTAAATAAAATATTAATAAAGAGAGACATGTGTGCGTGTTTGCACAGGGCATTGGTCGGCCGGAGATGAGGTTTATTGCTAAGAGGTGGGTGAAGCAAGGGGAGGAGCGGCCCGGCCCGTTAACGCGGGGAGGAGCGATGAACTGTGTGCAGCTAATTAGGGGCCCTGAAGGTGGCGGGTGCGCAAAGGGGGACCCCCCCGGACAACGTCGGGACGGGCTGCTAGTTCAAGATAAATACCAATAAGTAAATAAAAATATTTAATTAATTATAATTAAATTACTTCCCACCCTATTCCCCTAAAAACCCACAACCCGCTACGGAAAATAAATTAATAAAATTAACATAATTATCAATTAATCAATTAGGTATAATTAATTGCCAATTAACAATTAATTAATTAGCAATTAAAAATTAATTAACAATTAATTAAAAAATACCAATAAATACATTTAAATATTTAATTAATTACAATTAAATTACTTTCCACCCTATTTCCCTATAAACCCACAACCCGCTACAGAATTAAATTATGAAAAAATTAAATAACATAACATTTATTAATTAAATTAAATTATAAAATAAATATACAATTTTCACACATATACTAACATACAAAACACTTAAAAAATCGATATTATTAAAAATTCGATATATTTAATATCTATTATATACTTTGATATTTTGACTTTCTATATTTATGAACATCGGTATTAAATAACTTACCTTAAATTCGATATTTTTGTTGACTATATTCTGTACATTCGATATTTTGTCCATTCTATATTTTCACTTCGATATTAGTGCTATTCTATATTTTTGATTCGACATTTTGTCTGTGTCTGGAGTGGATTGCCTAACACATTGGTCTGAGCACAGAGCAAGGGAGAAATTAGGAGCGAAAAACAGATAGCCATGGGCAATGTGCAAAGATAACAGATTTTGGACTGCAAATCACACAATTCAACAGGTAAAATGAAACAGTCACGGGCAAGTAAAAAACCACGAATTGCTGAGCAAAACAGTTAAATGATGCATTAATGGGCAGGTAAAAACATCAATGTTTAAACTGTAACCACCACAAGCAAAACAGGTAAGAATTATGCAATCACAGGCAGAGGAAATCGCTTTTTAAATTTCATGAATGAGACAGCACTAGTCTGCCTTCTTACCACCTCCTGGTCCTTGGTTCACTGCAATCTTGGGCACAGGGAAACTGCAGCTCAAAAATGTAGATGAATGTGTTGGGGTTCACCCAACAAACCACCCTTGTGCCACATATGTGTAACATGTCAACAGATGAATGTAGGAAGGAGAACGCTAGTATCCATAAATCATATAGGAAGGTCAGGTGGACCATTCAATAGAATGCAGTTGGACTTCATCAAGGTGCCTGTATGTAACAGACTGAGATACGTCTTGGCTATGTGTGCTTTTTCTCTCAATGGGTGGAAGCCTACCTAACACAGAGAAATGGCAGTCTCACTGTAGCTAAACTGCTGTTGCATGAACTGATAGTCAGATACAGATTTCATGTTTCTCTTTAAGTCAGACCAAGCAATAATGAGGTTCTGAGAATGCTGTGTGTGGTTCTTCAAGTGGAACAGAGATTACACTGTAGCTGCCATCCTGAGGCTTCTTGAATAGTGGAGAAGGTAAAAAGAACCTTGAAGTCTTGATTGGCTAAAGTTTGTGCTTCCTCTTCTCTGAAATGGCAAGATGCATTACCACTGGTTTTGATGAGTCTTTGAAGTACTCTTGACAGGAAAACCGGATTTTTGTCTCATAAAATCCTCATGGAACGTGCAATAAGACTGCCTGCTGGACCTGCAAATGCACTTGTGCACACCACATATGACATGAAACTCAATTACTGCAAAGGGCTGGCTGACATGGTGCATTCTGCTTCTCAACAGGTGGGAGCTGTCACTGCCAATCCACATTTAGAGCAGTACAAATGACCTCAGTCCAAGTGACTGGGTTTTGGTGATGAAGCAAGTGCAGAAGTCCTGTTTGAAGCCAAAGTGGAAAGGCCCCTACCAAGTCATTTTGATCACAAACACTGCTGTCAAATGTGCTGGGATACCTAATTGGGTGCAAACATTGCACACTCAGAGAGTAAGGTTCCCACATGGAGAAATAGTGTTCTTTGAGCAAGATCAGAAAGCACTGGTGATAGCGCACATAGAAAGGGGTGAAGAGCAGCTATTTCCCATACCAATCGAAGTTCTAGAGCTTTCGCAGAGTGGTGTGGAAGTACCCTCTGAAGAAACTGTTGAAGAATTACAAGAATCATTAAATGATCCAGATGAAGGAAAAAGTGTGACGAAAGAAGGGCGAATCTGGAGATTTGAATGGCTTAGTGGTAAAAAGTGATTGAGATCAAGTGTGCCAAGTAAACCTATACTGCCTACAATCATTCAAGAAACAGAATCCAGTGGTATAAGTGACACAGAGGAGGATCAACAGACAGCAAGGAGATCCCAAAGTGTAAGAGTACCTTGCAAAAGGTATTCAGCACCTGAATGGACATACTGTTTGGAAAATGTGTCAAAAGGTTTCAATCAAAATCCAGATGAATTGAGTTCCCAGTTGTTTAAACCTCCATGATATTCCACACTGATAAACAGCATTGATTAAAGCTAAATATTTAAAGCAAATATTGGAATTGAAAACTTGACGTGCGTTATTATTTGAACTTGAGAGTGAAATCAACTACAACAACAACTGATTAACTGTGTTATAAGTCAAGAAGTAAAAGAGATTGAAATAATAAAAATCAATCAACCAGTATTTGTGAATATGTCATGTTACAATGAAAACTAATGCCATGTGTGCGAATACAACGTGGGTATTACTACGCCAATGCCTTTTTCCATGACCTACCATCACAACGCAAACGTTTAACACGAATATGCCTTTACCACGCATGCCATTACAAGGCAAAGGCATGCATTGTGATGCCATACACTTGGTAAAAGTGATTAAGGTATATATATATTACCTACTGGCGGTCGCCAGTAGGTATATATAGTTAGGATTTTTTTGAATAGGGATTTCTGAAAATTCTATGTTGAATAACTTTGGCGTTGATGGACGGAGTTGGCTGAAATTTTCAGGAAAATGGCACATTTTGTTTCTGAGCGTCCCCTGAAAGTTTGGGGGGGGTTCGTCAAGCGGGGGCCGAGAAAAAAGGGGGGTCCCAAAACGTGTTTTTAACATTGAGTTTTCCATAGGGCGGTTGGACTCACTTTTAGCTCGAACGGCTGAATGGATTTCCACAAAACTTGGCAAAATTGTAGGGACTGGTAGCCTGATGTGCCTTTGCTATGTCTCCAGATATATGCTCCAGTGGTTTTTACGAAAATTAACTTTGAAAAATATATATTGGGCTACATTGGGCTATATATATGTTAGAGCCCAAATGTAGCCCAATGTAGCCCAATGTAGCCCTAAGATGGCCACCAGAGACAAAAAAAAACAAACGTAGCCCAAATATCAGCCAGATGTAGCCCAACTATAGCCCAGTGACAGAGTGTCCCAGAGTGTTCTAAAGAACAACTAGAGCGCTAACAGTCTTACTTATGACAAAAGTATGGCACACCTGAAGTCATCTTGATTGGAATAAAGTGTTAACACTTAAAACATTTAATTTGCAAAGGAACAAAATGAGGGGGTTCATTTTGCCATAGAAATTATGATTAGTGCTGAAGAAAGAAAAATTAGGGCACATTTTGAGTGACTTCTCAAATCCTCTTATATTTCATTAAAAAAATTCTGATATGTAGTCTCCCAAGATGGCCACCAGAGATAAAAGAGCCCAAATGTAGCCCAAATATCAGCCAGATGTAGCCCAACTATAGCCCAATGACAGAATGTCCCAGAGTGTTCTAAAGAACAACTAGAACGCTAACAGTCTTACTTATGACAAAAGTATGGCACACCTGAAGTCATCTTGATTGGAATAAAGTGTTAACACTTAAAACATTTAATTTGCAAAGGAACAAAATGAGGGGGTTCATTTTGCCATAGAAATTATGATTAGTGCTGAAGAAAGAAAAATTAGGGCACATTTTGAGTGACTTCTCAAATCCTCTTATATTTCATTAAAAAAATTCTGATATGTAGTCTCCCAAGATGGCCACCAGAGACAAAAGAGCCCAAATGTAGCCCAAATATCAGCCAGATGTAGCCCAACTATAGCCCAATGACAGAATGTCCCAGAGTGTTCTAAAGAACAACTAGAACGCTAACAGTCTTACTTATGACAAAAGTATGGCACACCTGAAGTCATCTTGATTGGAATAAAGTGGTAACACTTAATACATTTAATTTGAAAAGGAACAAAATGAGGGGTTTCATTTTGCCATAGAAATGTTATATATATATATATATATATATATATATATATATATATATATATGTATATATATATATATATATATATATATATATATATATATATATATATATATATATATATATAAAAATATATTACCTACTGGCGGTCGCCAGTAGGTATATATAGTTAGGATATTTTTGAATAGGGATTTCTGAAAATTATATGTTGAATAACTGTGGCGTTGATGGACGGAATTGGCGGAAATTTTCAGGAAAATGGCACATTTTGTTTCTGATCGTCCCCTGAAAGATTGGGGGGTTTCGTCAAGCGGGGGCCGAGAAAAAAGGGGGTCCCAAAACGTGTTTTTAACATTGAGTTTTCCATAGGGCGGTTGGACTCACTTTTAGCTCGAACGGCTGAATGGATTTCTATGAAACTTGGCAAAATTGTAGAGACTGTTTTGTCATGTGCCTTTGCTAGGTCTCAAGATATGTGCTCCAGTGGATTTTGAGAAATTAACGTTAAAAAAAATATATATATCTGTGACAGCGTCCCAGTTAGCGCCCCGGTTCGCGTACCAGACGCGTAACGGAACTTCGCGAGGAGAAGCGGATTGGCTCTCCGGTGACTGTCAACATTCTAAACAGTCCGGAGCGGCCGCCATCTTGTCTCTCGGTAGGATCGAGAGACAAGAGGTGGAAATAAACGAAGGGGGAAATGAATGAAAGGGGGCAAGGTAGACCCCTCCTGACCCCCTAGGATTGATGTGGGGGCTATTAAAGGGCCCCGCGGGGCAAAAAAATAAAATATTTTTTTTTTCGATTTTTCGCGGTGGAAGCGCTACCTGGTACGCGAACCGGGTAGCTCACCGGTAGCGTAACGGGAGTCCGCCATCTTGTGTTTCGGACGAATTTAGTCACAAGATGGAGGATAAACAATGTTGGGAATGGGTATAAGGGGGCACGGGACACATATCCTGACCCCCTAGGTTTTCTGAGGGTGGCTGAGGAGGCCCATATATGTAAAAAAAAGCGCCGGGTCAGCGCACCGGGTAGAGTTCCGGAAAGCGTAACAAGGGGAAAACCAAGGGAAATAGTAAAATAATATTTTAGAGTGCTTTGAGGTAGGGTAGCTCTGAATAGAGCTGTTGTGTTCTGTGGGTGATGTAAGTACCAACATGTAGGTACCAATGAAGAGTCTAAAATTCAATGTACACCGTCTCCTCTGTAGATATTTTGTATGTTCTAATATGGGTTATTTAAATGTAAATGTGTGGAAAAGTACTTCATGCTTTAAAGCAATTGTATTTTTGAACTGATTGTTCTTTCCTCTTAGTCCTCCTCTTTATTTTTTTTCCCCACACTCTTCTTCAGCATGATAGTTGATAAATTCGTTCCCTCAAAAAATGTATATACATAAAAAAATTATATTAAATACATATAAAATATATTTTTCCTTCAAAAGAAGAATACATTTTACAGCTTTTGATATTTGCTATTAAAAAAACATTGAAATTCACTGAAAAAACCATAGGTTATAGACCATATATAGGGGCCGATTAGGATGGCGGACGGACTTGCGTCTGTCCGCCATCCCAGAGGTGGAGGGACCGTCCATATGGGCTGCGGCGGTCCCTCCGTGCAAATTAGGATGTGACCGCCACCCTGGCGGTCACATCCTGGATATTTAACATTGCGGCGGGTGCTGCTTCAAGCAGCACCCGCCGCAATGTTAAAAGTGCATGTTTTACATTTACATGCACAAAGCGGCAGGCACCGTGCGGTGCCTGCCGCTTTGTGCATGTAAATGCTGGGGGGTACCATAGGTACCCCCCATGTGCACCCCCCACCCGTCCACACCCTGGGGGCCCGCAACAGGCCCCCAAAATCAAAAGTACACATGCTTTTCTAAGGCGGAAAAACCGCAGCGGAAAAGCATGTTTACAAATGTTTCCTAATTTGGCTGGCGGTGTCTGATAGACACTGCCAGCCAAATGAGAGCTTTTCCGCCGCGGTTGTAATCCGACCGCGGCGGAAAAGCAGCGGACAGAATCCAAGACCCACCAGCCATCGTAATGCGGCGGTGGGTCTTTGGTGACTCCGCAGAGGATTTTCCGCCTCCTCCGGGCCGGAGGTGGCTTCCGCCGCCCCGGAGGAGGCGGAAAATCCTCTATCATAATCGGCCCCTCAGTTAGGAATTAGCATTTACAAAACCTTATTTTACTCACACAAAACCATTGAAATTCGCATATATAGTTAGTTGCACTAACTATATATCGCGCACCCGCAATCCACTGCTGATCATGTCACATATTACATCATTCATGACATGGTCAGTGACATCACAGATGACATCACTGATGACATCTCAAATTACATCACTGATGACATCACTGATGACAACATCCAGTGACTGTATGTTTCTGTAAAGTTAAAATATGTCTTACATATTGAAGAATGAGTGGATGTATAAGTGTCTGGATGAAGGATTTAGTAGGTGCATGACTGACTGTATGAGTGAGTGATTAAATGTGTCTCACTGAGTGCATGGGTTAGTGACTAAACTGTCTTAATTTGTGCATCATTATGTCTTTTGTTCTGTAAACTGCTGCATGTGTTGATCAGTAGCTATATGAGTAACTATATGGGTTATTGATTGGTTGCCCAAGTATTTTTATGGGAGACTGAGTGAGTGTGTGGGTGGCTGGGAGGTGTATGACTCTGTGCATAGATGTGTGAGCAGTTGATTCACTAGATGTATGGGTTCAAAAGTGCATGTGGAAACAGCTGTATGGGCGGTTGACTGTGTGCATGAGTGTATTGGTGAGTGAATGGATATCTCAGTGCTACATGTCAAAGTAAGTACATATGTAAAACACAGTACATGTGAGAGTTGACATATATAAATAACTGTGCATAAGAGCCAGTGAATGTGTTAGTGGCTGTATGGATCATTGTGAACTTGTATCAGGGATTGTATAAGAGAGTAAATATGTGTTAGTATATTTTTGAATAAGTAAAGTGTGTATAACTGTATAGTTGAGGAAATGGAGGTGTGATTGATTCTTTGCATGACTGACTAGGTGTGTGAGTAACTCCATGGATGAGTGACAGTCTGTGAGTGTCTGTTTACACTGAGTGTATCTAAGGTTATATTAGAGTCTGAAGAGGTTCATCGTATTATCACATGAATGATGTCAACAGTGATGTGATCAGTAATGTCAAATGAGATGTCATCAGTGATGTGATCAGTAATGTCAAATGAGATGTCATCAGTGATGTCATCAGTGATGTCATTTGAGATGTCATCAGTGATGTCATCAGTGATGTCATTTGAGATGTCATCAGTGATGTCATCAGTGATGTCATTTGAGATGTCATCAGTGATGTCATCAGTGATGTCACTGACCATGTCATGAATGATGTAATATGTGACATGATCAGCAGTGGATTGCGGGTGCGCGATATATAGTTAGTGCAACTAACTATATATGCGAATTTCAATGGTTTTGTGTGAGTAAAATAAGGTTTTGTAAATGCTAATTCCTAACTATGGGGCCGATTAGGATGGCGGACGGACTTGCGTCCGTCCGCCATCCCAGAGGTGGAGGGACCGTCCATATGGGCTGCGGCGGTCCCTCCGTGCAAATTAGGATGTGACCGCCACCCTGGCGGTCACATCCTGGATATTTAACATTGCGGCGGGTGCTGCTTCAAGCAGCACCCGCCGCAATGTTAAAAGTGCATGTTTTACATTTACATGCACAAAGCGGCAGGCACCGCGCGGTGCCTGCCGCTTTGTGCATGTAAATGCTGGGGGGTACCATAGGTACCCCCCATGTGCACCCCCCACCCGTCCACACCCTGGGGGCCCGCAACGGGCCCCCTAAATCAAAAGTACACATGCTTTTCTAAGGCGGAAAAACCGCAGCGGAAAAGCATGTTTACAAATGTTTCCTAATTTGGCTGGCGGTGTCTGATAGACACTGCCAGCCAAATGAGAGCTTTTCCGCCGCGGTTGTAATCCGACCGCGCCGGAAAAGCAGCAGACAGAAACCAAGACCCACCAGCCATCGTAATGCGGCGGTGGGTCTTTGGTGACTCCGCAGAGGATTTTCCGCCTCCTCCAGGCCGGAGGTGGCTTCCGCCGGCCCGGAGGAGACGGAAAATCCACCATCCTAATCGGCCCCTAAATATGGTCTATAACCTATGGTTTTTTCAGTGATATGTATATATATAAACACCACACTCCTTCAAGATAAAGGAAATGACGACGCCGTGTCTCGGTAAAGATTTACAGATTATTTAATCGGCAAACAACATTTTTCTATTCAATCACAAATTATATCACCAACTCCTCGGCTGTGCAATTGGCATGTCCTTCTCCCCCAATTATGCCAAATTAACAATGGGTTGGTGGGAGAAGGAAATTGCCTGGGCCCCGGAACAGAACATGGCAATGGAGAAAATCATTCTTTGGACCAGGTATATTGACGACCTGTTTTTAATCTGCAATGGCAGCAAAGAAGAGTTTAAAAAGTATTTTGATTCACTCAATCAAAATAATATCGGTCTATCCTTCACTTACAACATTAATCGCTACAAAGTAGATTTTCTTGACATTAAAATTTACATACAGGATAACCAGCTTCCAACAACTTTATATTGGCAAAAAAAAAGCCACTAACAGTATTTTACGGGAAACATCCTTTACAACGCAACTTTTACCACACAGTGCCTTTACGACGCAACTTTTACAATGCAAACCATTACAACGCATTGCGCTGGGGGGCGCTCTAGGATAGGGAATAATTTTCATTTACTGTCCAACACCTTCCCTAGTGTCCACGGGGACTGGAGTTGGAATAGTAAATTAAACTATTCACTATCCAGCACCCCAAAGCGCTATGCGTTGTAAAGGTATGCGATGTAAAAACCATGTTGTAAAGGCATGCGATGTAAAAGCATGCATTGTAATGTCATACATCCGTATTTTACATGCTGACAGCTTTCATCCATAACCATTGATATGCAGTAATCCTTACGGCAAATTTTTAAGGATGAAAAGAAACTGTTCACAAACTGAGAATGCTAAACAAGAAATCGAAAATAGTGCAAACAGATTGCGAAAACGAGGATACAGAGAAAGAAATCTAAACAAAAGCAAGAAAAAACTTGAAAACCTAACCAGAAGAGAACTTCTAATTAAAAAACCTGACAAATCAAAAAAACAGGAGGGAAAAGCACAAAAACCACCAAGACTGATACTAACCTACAGTAAGGAATCCCCAAAAATCCGTCAAACTGTACAAAGATATTGGCCACTTCTGAAACAGGATCAAGATCTTATGAAAATTATCGGCCCAGGACCACAAATAACCTTTAGGAAAGCCCAATCAATTAAAGACTTAATAGTTAGAAGTCACTTCAATCTGCCAAACAAGAAATCAAACTGGCTAACAGAACAACAGATTGGGTTAAAAAAATGCAATTCCTGCAAGGCATGCAAAATCGGAGTGAATAAAAGAAATATTAGAGATCCAGAAGGCAAACTAATCAATATCGAAAAACGGATCACTTGCTCAACAAAATTTGTGGTCTATGCAATCCAATGTGACTGTGCTATGCTATACATAGGAAGCACCACCTGCATGCTCAAGAAGAGAATTTTCGAACATATTAGAGCAGTTAAGAACAAGGATTTAAAATATGCGACAGCAAAGCACCTTCTGACATGTCAAAATGGGAACTGGCTCAATATGAGCTATTTTGCAATAGACACAGTTGAAACTAATGAGAGATTAGGAGACCAAAGGAAAAGACTGCGACAATTGGAATCGAAATACATTATCCGAATGAGGAAAAAAGAACCGAGAGGAATGAATCTCGATGAGGAACTGTATGTCCACCTAGAATGAACATTTGTTAGAGCTGACAACTCATGAATCACTTATTCATATACTATATACATGACAACACTTTTCCAACTGGTGTGATACTCAATTTACAACTGTTTATTTTATCCCTAACCTTTTGCCTTCTATAAAAACTTTGTTTTCATAATCAGGGTACTACACCCTCAATCTTGCTGAATAGTCGACAAAAGAAATCCTACGCATATACAAAAGAAGCATATAATTTGGTGTGATTAATTACAAAAATGTGGACACTGAATATTTTCTGAAAAGGCTTTACTTTGACTTAAAAGTGTAAAGGACATGTAAATAATAAATTATTTGATGTTTATAACTACAAAGGTACAAGTGCACTTATAATTCATGTAAAATCATACACAATATCTGCATTGTGGAAAACTGTGTTAATATATTGAAAACTACATGTCCCAGAATTCATGGGCATGCTGTAAAGCAGGAAATGATATAAAACAGTTGCAAAAGTAATACCACCTACCGTGACCAAGGCCGCAAGGCTGAAACGCGTTAGTGTGCAGACTGGGCTCTGTTTAATTAAACTTTAAAAACTTAAAGTTCCCGAGTGCGGCGTTTCTTTGCTAAAAAAAATTAATATATATATATATGTTATGTTAAGATAGTTCATAGAGCGCACAGCTGCCCCAGCAACGGGGCGCCCCGGTGCTGAAAGACAATACCACAAATACTGCACGAAAATCCCAGCACAGTTCAAAGACAGGGGACAGGGGCACCAAAGGAGCAAAGAAAGGAGAGCTTATAGTGAGAACAAATAGTTTTTTATCGCTTTCCGGAAGATCAGATAATTATTCATGCTCCGGATATGAGAAGGAAGGCCATTCCAGAGCTTGGAAGCTAGTACCAGAAATAAGCAAGCACCAGCACGAACCCTCTGCACACGTGGTATTGAGGCCAGCTTTTTACCAGCAGAGCGCAGAGAATGCCGGGGAATGTAAAGCGAAAGCAGGCCCGACACTATACCAGAGGAGGGAGATTTCAAAATCTTGAATGCAAAACAAAGGGATTTAAACTCCACCCGTCACTCCACTGGTAGCCAATGTAGCCGCCGAATGATATTAGAGGTGGAACAACAACTTGGCATAGCAAGGAGCGTTCTTACGGCGACATTCTGAACCCTCTGAAGTCTTAAGATCTCAGTCTTATTGACCCCAAGGTAGAGCACATTGGCATAATCCAATCTAGAAAGAACAGATGCTTGCACCATGGTCTGCCGAATAGAGGGATAAAAAAAACAGCATGGATCTAAGGCAACGTAGAATACCAAGACAGGTTGCCGCCACCTTCTTAGTTTGGGTTTGAAAACTCAATGTTGAGTCAACCCACACACCCAGGTTTTTCACCACTTTTTTGGGAATAGGAGGGGGTCCCAAGGAGGAGGGCCACCAGTGCCCGCTCCATAGCTCATGATCCTTTCCCACCAGCAAGACCTCGGTCTTGCTGGCATTAAGTTGTAGACAGTTGGTCGTCAGCCACTCTGCTACAGCCGCTAAACCACTTTGAAACTTAGCCGCTTTTTCCTGGCAGCCATTGGAGAGGGCGACTACAAGCTGAGTATCATCAGCATATTACACAATCGTCAACCCTCTCCTTTTGGCTAGCAAGGCCAGCGGTAGGACGTACAGGTTAAAACGTGTAGGGCTTAGGGCAGAGCCCTGGGGAACCCCCTGTTTGATGGGATGCATCCTAGAAGAAAAAGGGGGAGCCGAAACCTGGAAGAACCTGTCTGAAAGAAAAGAAGAGAGCCAGGTCAGAGCGGAGCCCGCAATGCCAGCCTCCCTCAGCCTTTGGATCAAGATTTGATGCGAAACCGTGTCAAAAGCGGCACTAAGATCCAAAAGGATCAGTGCCGAAGACCGCCCTTCATCCAGAGCAGCTCTCAGATGTTCAGATACGGCTAAAAGAGCTGATTCAGTGCTGAGATTGCCACGGAAGCCACACTGTGAAGAATCCAAAATGTGATTTTCCTCCAAATAGTTAGAGATAATCGTGTTAACATGAGCCTCTGTGATTTTAGACATCCAGGGTAACAGAGAGATGGGACGAAAATTCTCCAACCTAATTGGATCAAGCATGGGCTTCTTTAAGAGCGGCCTAACAATAGCCTGCTCCCAAGCCCTGGGGACAATGGCCCTAGCCAGAGACAGGTTAATAATCTGGCCCAGCGATGTCAAAAGAGCATGCAATATTCTCCTCAGATGTTCCGGCTTCATGGGATCGGTAGGAGAGCCAGTTTTGATCTTCCTGCACAGTATGACAAGTCCTTACTTGGTAATAGGATGAAAAGTGACTAATGCCTGAGCAGGAGGAGGTAGATCCTCCCAGTCGCTAGCTAGGGTCGTTGATGGAAAGGTTTTATAGATGTTCTCCACTTTGTTAATAAAAAAGATGGCCAGGTTCTCGCAGTGCTCACTAGACTTCACTATAGATGTCTTGGGTGTCCCTGCATTTTTCAAAGTAGTGATAATAGAAAAAACCTTCTTAGCAGGGTTCTGACTATTTCTAATCTCTGAGTAGTAGGAGGCCTGTACTTTCTGAACCGCCCTGTGATATTTCTTTATAGCTTTATGATAATTGCCTTTCAAATCAATATCAAAATCACGCCTCCATTCCCATTCCAGTCGTTTGCATGCTTTACGCATGGCCGCGAGGGTACCATTGTACAAAGGATTAGACTTGGTTCTTCGCCCCTTCGACCACTTAGCCGGAACCAACTCATCCAGAGGAAGTTTAAGCCAGTTGGTAAAGGCATCATTGGCCAGACCAGGCTTGTCTGGCCAGCAAGGCAGACTGGATGAGAGGCATGTGCCAAGTTGATCAAAATTCAGTTTGTGCCAAGGACGGCGGAAAGTACAACACTGCTGGGGCCTACAGAGTGGCACCCGTACAAGCTCCATGGTGATCAAATAATGATCAGGCCAATCTAGAGAGGTAGGGGTTGAAACAGGGAGACCTGGAAGATTAGAAAATAACCCCCGCACTGTGCCCATACCGTGGGAAATATCTTCTCCAAAACCATCGCCCTGGTATCCCAATAAAATTAGCCAACAGGGAGTTGTAGTTGTTGTGGTTGTTTTTGGCCGCAGTTTTATTGGGATTATACACAGACTGGTTCTCCTGGTCATCTTTAGCATAAACCTTGGTCACATTGTATCATTTGCGAAATGCCATCTCTGGGTCATAAATCATATATGGGTCATAAATCATACATGTCATCATCATACTGTGCAGATCATATTGTGGTACATACAGTTCATAAATGGCACACCAAAAAAATAGTTCTTTTGTTAGTCCTTGATAGTCTTCTTTGTCGTGTTACTACTGGGACCACCATTTGGTTGGTCACCCACGCCCTCTGCGTGTAGGGAGGGGTAGCTTCTCCAAAGAGTTAGGCCCCCAACTCGCTACCTTTTTGTGCCCTGCCGTCCGTCCGGGTCTGGGCTGCGAGCGCCGTCTCCGTTTGCTACTCCCCTCCTTGGCCCGGCCACCTCACCCTGCCGTGCGGCAACCCAAAATGAGTGGCCTACTTCCTACAGACCGCCCTGTCGGTGTGTCTCCTTAGCCCACCATTGTACCTATTTCCGCCACGCCGCAGGGAGGCTAACGTCTGCCTGCGGCTCCCCCCAGCTATCGTGATTTTTCCTTAAGGCTGCAAGAGCCATTGCGCCCAGTAGGTTATTCTAACAGGATTCTCAAACCTTTCTTCTGACAGGTGTACTCTGACCTGGCCATACAGCTCTGGGCGACCGAGGTAGATCAACTAAACCTGTCTAATGGATTCCGTACCGTTGGTCCTGCAAAACTCGGCGCCCCTCCGCAGTCTCCTGCTGATCATCTCTGACCATATGATGGTTGCACCGCCTTACCCTGCAGGCGCCTTTGTGAGGTCAGCCTGAGTGACCTGCCCCCTGCCTTTCTCCCCCATTAGAGGCCCGGACATTGCCCCCTGAGATGAATAAGAGTGTCCAGGTGCTATGCTGCATCTGACAGCAGGTCTCCGAGTGTTGCTGGCAGCTGGCTCCAACTCATTCCTGGTTGCCCCAACCAGCGGATGCACGTGCCTCTGCGTTTGCTCGCCCTCCTGTGGCCTGCCAGCGCCATCATGTCTGCATCCTGGACACAAAGGGGGTGGCCCATTACCCACACCAGCCGTGGGCGTTTGCCTACTGGGAAAGGAATTGCACAGTCAGGCGGTGGTTGCAGCGCTGAACGCGCCCCAAGATCCAAACTTTCCCCCTTTTCTTAGGGGGGGGAGGGGGGGTCTCATGACACCCTGCCGTGCGGCATCCCAAGGTGACCCGCTCCGCCACTCACCCTGCCGTGCGGCATCCCAAAGTGAGTGGTCCTGACCGCCGGCGGTGTGGTCTACTGCAGCTGTGGTCGGATGTAGGTTTTGGTTCCGTGTGTCTGGGACCGCAACCTGCCCACCGCCTGTATTTCCTCTGGCATGTCGTGCTGTAATGCCGAGGTAGGTGCTTGATCCTGAAAGAATGGGGGCGGGGTAATGGCCTCTAATGGCAGCCTGGCTGTTGCTAAGGCCTGGCGCATCATGGCTGTCCCTTGGAGCTTGCTTAGGTTGTCCCCATCTTGGTGTTTGCAAAAATTGGCCCTTCACCTGCAGGGCGTACCCCCATGTATCTGAACAAGCAGCACACTACGCAAAACTTGCTCCTTCTGATGCAATGCAGTTGTATCACTGCACCTTTTCCTACCTGTTCTGGGTTTTTTTTGTTTTTTTTTAGTTATCTCCTCCGACCATGCCCTGGGTCTGATGTCTGTGACTTGTCGGCACCGTCACGCTGGTCCCTGCTTCCTAGGTGTCACCAGCTCGCTGGTGGGGAAAGCGCCAGAGAATGCCGTGCAAAGTGCCGCTTGGCAACGTTGGAGCTTGCATTTACCTTTGTACCCACCGCCAGTGCCTCCATCAGCTGGCCTGACTTTTGAAACTCAATGGGACGCCTGCCATCCACCTTTGCCACCCACAACCTTTCGGTGCTGCCTTGAGTTGGGGGGGTGCTGTGGGATCTTTCCCTGTGCGATTTTTCCACTGCTTTGCCCCTCCCTGTCAGCCTGCGCGCATGTGCCCCCTTCTCTTTATCATAATTGCTGGATATTTCTTGTATGGGGTCACATTTTTGTGCGCCAGCAGTCTGGCAATATGGGAGGGAATATTTAATACACCAGCCTTCCTCCGCCTCTCAAGCGCCCGTGCTGGCAGCACCAATTTAAGTGTGTATTATTGTCGCGCTGCTGAACTACTAAGCGCTTACTGACTGCATCCTTAACTGTTGGCCATGCTCGGCGTTAAAGTCTGGGCTAGTTTCAAGCTATCGCTTTGGAGCTCACATTCAGCACTGTCGGGGCCCACAAGCAGTTATCGGATAAGGGTACTGGCGCACAGGCAGGAGAAATGACTGCGCAGGATCTCCGTGCTTGGTGGCATGGTGAAGCCGGGATCCGGACCCAGGCCTCCTTTTCAAACTTGCAACTTAAAGTGCATAGACCGCACTCCCCAGTACCTTCCTGCCAGAAGCCCTCTGGGCCGTTGGCAGCCGCACATGATGCGGCGGGCCCCCTAAGGTTCTGTTACGCGGCGCCCGTTCGCCTTCCCCCCCGCTGTTTCCTTGGATCTGTCGCCCCATGATCTCTGCCTCAGGGCTGTATGGGCAGGACGTCTCGATCTCCCCACGATGCACCCGCCGCTGGTGTGCAAGTGCCTGCGGGGGGGGGGGGGGGGGGGGGGGGCGGGACGCTCTGACAAAGTTCTGTTGATACTGTCCGCGTGAGCGTCAGGTCAGTGAGCTGATGAGGCGGTTAAGGATGATTTTCTCGTTGGGAAACCCGGAGTGTCACGGCTGCCTCCCCAGTCCCTCTCCTTTTGCTTCAAGCCCCTAATAACACATAGCTCTGGCACTAGCAACTGGTCATCAAAAATTAGCAGCAATCCCAGGGGGGGGGCTCAGGAGGTCGAGTAGGCTGTTGGAGACTCTGCAGTGTCCATACCGAGATGTTGGTCGTGGCTCTAAACCACAAATCCCACATGTGTGGTGTGAATCGGGATCCTGCCTAGTTCGGTCTACACCAACAGCCAAGGGCATTTACCCGTTCCTTTCAAATGCAAATTGGCTGACCTATTATATTACCTAATGACAACCATGTGTGCTTCGACCCAAGTTTTTGCTTGAACTGGGCCCATCCGTCGTACAGTAAATTTCCACTGCTTAATTTGTAAAGAATAAATTAAATTAATAGGTGCCAGGGCCTTCGTCGAGAGGCCACTGCAGCTTTCGCCACCGATTGCGCCAATGACTATACCTACGCAACTACTAACTATTACTCCCCTGTAAGCATGATCCTTCGGATTATTCCAGGAACCTGACACTACGAGGAATGCTTGGTAATAGGCATTGGTCGTTTTTTGGTATCTATTGAATAATCCACCACTGCTGTGTTGCTCATTTCTAATTTTGCCAGACAATGACACCACCTGGCCGACTTTCTTAAGCGCCTGAATTGACAGCTGGTGCCGGGCATAGGAAACTACTGTTGCTCACTTCTAAAGCATCTCTTTTCCAAACTTTAAGTATTGCCCTGAACCGGGGTGGAACCTGTGACTTTGGCATTATTAGCACGAAGCTCTCACCAGCTGAGCTACCTTACCGATCTACCTCAGACATACAATACACCATATAGGAACCAATTTTAACAAAGTTTCAAAGCGCTGCAGGGATGCACGGGTCAACTGTGCTCGCACAGTGGTGTGCTTTAGAAAGAGCCACCAAACGTGGGAAAAGTCGTTTGATTGTGAGCCAGAAAACCAGCTCTTGAGGGATAGGGCCTTCGTAGGGAGGCCACTGCAGCTTTCACCTCTGATGGCCCCTGCCAGAGCCGTTACTGACTATACCAACGCAATTAATAACTGTTGTTTTGCTCATTTATAATTTTGACAGGCAGAGGCACCATGTGGCAGAATGTCTGTATTGACAACGACTGCCGGTGCCAAGGATAGTAAACTACCGTTAAACATATATCGTGATCATCACGCGATATTCTTGGACACAATTTATCAGCCTTGCCAGGCTTTGAACCCGTGACCTGCAGGTCACACCAGACGTCGGCGGCAGCGCTTAACTCAATGAGCCATGAGTGTGCCAGACGCTATATAGGAATGAATCACTAGTCCCTTATGTTCTCACAGTGGCGTGCTTCAGAGAGAGGCACTAACTGTGGGCATAAACGTTTGAGCGTGAGCCAGAAAACATCCAGCTCTTGAGAGGTAGAGATCTCCTAATCTCCCCTTTCGTGATGAGTCATTTCAATTTCGTTTACCCTGGGGTGCTGGAGGGTTAACAAGGGGAGGGGGGTGGCAGGAAACAGGACCTGGCACCCCAGCATATTCGAGCTGAATTTCGAGCTGATGGGTTAACCCGCAACTACAGTCATTTCCCTGCACCACATCTGCTCTAACCACTTGAGCTCGTGGCTTTGGAGGGGAGAAATTGCCTCGCAGGCCAGCGGAGCTTTCGTTACATTGGGGGTGAAATTACCGCTAACCTGGCTTAGCCCATATCACCACATTGCTGTCGTGACTTCACGACCCCTACCTCTGTGCGCCGACCGCAGCCAGCACCCTTCACCCAGTAAAATTATTCATTCAAAATTATCCAGGGTATAATTTATTCAGTAACTCTCGCACGCTCCTCTTTGTTTGATCCCTTACCTTGCCACATCTGGTGTCTTGTACCGCCCGGCGCTCCCTCTTCCCCCAATGTCTGTGGAGCTGGGAGGGGAGGCTCTTAAACTGCGTCGCTCGCTCCAGGCCTTCTCTTCTTCATCAGTCTTTTTCTCCGGCGGTGGGCGAGGCATCCTCGTTCCCTTAGCCGGCAACTTGGTTTCTTGCAGCTGGTCACCTTTCCCGGTCGCCGGTTTGCTGGGTCAGACTGTGACTTGTAGAGTGCTGCATGTTTCAGCATCGAGCATTCCGCACACTGAGCCATCTCCCCACCTCTGCTCCGCTTCCGTGTGGAAGTCCCGCAACGTTCTACTGTCCCCCAACCTCCCACTTAAATGAAGGGGGGGGGCTGCTGTGTAGCCAGTATACACAGTCGATTTGCCATGGGCTCCAGAAGAGTCTTGAGGGATCCCTCCGCAGGCCGAACTGTGGCGCAAATAATTAAACAAGAAGAATCCTACTACCTGTGTAAAAGGGGAAGGGGAGGGGGGGGGGAACACTCAGTGTTAGTGTAAAATACCCCTCACACACCAACAGGCCCCTTGGTGTCATGCTTCATCATCGGGGTCTTCGCACCCCGCTGAAGGGATGCGGCACGCTTCGACCTGTGACTACACGGGAGCGTTGACAAATCAGACTATGTGTGGTGTGTGTTGAGTGCAAGTGAAGGGTTTGGATGTGAGTGGGAGGTGTAGTGATGAGTTAAAAAGTACCTGGCTAGTGGGTGAAGTAAAAAAATGTTTATTAAATACCCCTAGCTGGTGCTGTTAAAAGATGTGCAAAGGGACGAGGTTGTTTGTCTTAATTAGGGACAGAACCTCTGGTGTGCGTCGACATGTTTCGGTACGGGTGTACCTTCTTCAGGACGGGGCACAACTCCCAACCCTACTCACGTTTTTCTAAAGAAAATGGGTTTCAATTAATTTTTAAATTTATTTTAAAAAAAATGATTACACTCATTAAAGGTGTGTAATCATTTCTTTAAAATAAATTTAAAAATTAATTGAAACCCATTTTCTTTAGAAAAACGTGAGTAGGGTTGGGAGTTGTGCCCCGTCCTGAAGAAGGTACACCCGTACCGAAACATGTCGACGCACACCAGAGGTTCTGTCCCTAATTAAGACAAACAACCTCGTCCCTTTGCACATCTTTTAACAGCACCAGCTAGGGGTATTTAATAAAAAAAATTTTACTTCACCCACTAGCCAGGTACTTTTTAACTCATCACTACACCTCCCACTCACATCCAAACCCTT
Organism: Lissotriton helveticus; assembly: GCF_964261635.1. NCBI lineage: Eukaryota > Metazoa > Chordata > Amphibia > Caudata > Salamandridae > Lissotriton > Lissotriton helveticus. The sequence goes on along the minus strand of NC_136069.1, from coordinate 1,568,906,392 downwards.
CACTTGCACTCAACACACACCACACATAGTCTGATTTGTCAACGCTCCCGTGTAGTCACAGGTCGAAGCGTGCCGCATCCCTTCAGCGGGGTGCGAAGACCCCGATGATGAAGCATGACACCAAGGGGCCTGTTGGTGTGTGAGGGGTATTTTACACAACACTGAGTGTTCCCCCCCCCCTCCCCTTCCCCTTTTACACAGGTAGTAGGATTCTTCTTGTTTAATTATTAGTGCCCGTGGAGTAGGAATCCTACTTTATACTCTACCTCCCTTCGTTGTTAAGTACGAACTGTGGCGCAGCCAGGGAGCTTCTGTTTCGTGCTCCCTTGGTGCCCAACCGGACAGACCACCGGGCCACAACAAAGGCTGCGCCTCTGGACCCAGTTCTGCTATCTGGTATGCGACCCCGAGATGATCTTCCTGGCCCACAGACCTGCTGGTTGAGGGTGGAGGCCTCCGCCGATTCCATGCCCGGGGCCGTTCGGTGGGCTCTAGCCACCCACTCCTTACCACCATCGGACAGAAAGGGGGGGCACTGGATGATAGTTTCGCTGTAGCCATAAGCAGTGTCTCGAGGGTTCAGCAGGAAAAGTTATTGCACGGGCTGTGAGCAGGCACACCTACATTGCTTTTGTAGCTTTTTCGGGCCCCAACCAGACTGGCAGGGCTTCGCCTCCTCGCTAGCTGGGTAGTACACCGCTTTGGAATTTGAGCTTCTCTTCAGTCTCCTCCGGCAGAGCTTTGCCTCGTGCCAACAAAGGTATCGTCCTCCAGAAAATGAAGGTGCGCCGCTTCCCCGCTCCACGAAGTTAGGAGCTATCTGAGGGAGCGGATGCTTATATCCCCCACCTCGCTCTTCCCGCCACCCAGGTGCTGCTCCCCATTGGGGGGTTTGTACCTAGCGATGCCCCCCCATTGGCCGGGGGTTTTTGGCACCACTGTGGTGCTCCCGCGAGGGGTGGTGTGCCTCACTTCCTGCTTCTGGGCGCTTTTGGGCGCCCAGAACTGGTTCTCCCACTGGGGCTCGGCATGGGTTATGGTGCCGGCCCCTGAGCCTCCCCCCCTTCGGGGGGAGCGGCGGCCTCTGCAAAACAGGGTCCAACAAATGGCCTGCAGAATGAGTAGGACCAGGGACCAATTGAAGCAGTTGGCAGGCTGCGAGGTCCGTAATAAAGTTCGCTGCATCCAGATCATGTGGATTGTCAAGGTGGAGATTTAAATCACCAATGACCAAAAAGTTGGCATATCTCACAGCCAGAGTACCTACTAAGTCTACCAACGCAGTTCTTCCCTCCTTGGAGGGACCCGGAGGACGATAGACTATCAGCCCAGACAGGGTAAAATTGAGGTTGAAAATAATCCCAAAGCGACCACATTCAGAGCGAACCACCTCTTCCTTGACCAATGAGCAGAGGAGATGGGCTTTATAAACAACTGCAACCCCCCTCCCCTGGACTCTCGGTTGATGGTGCAGATACTATAGCCAGAGGGAAGCGCCAAGCCTGGCTCAGCTAACGTATCGGCTGACAACCAGGTTTCTGTCAGGAAGAGAGCGTCCAGAGACTCATCTTGAAGTAGATCAAACACATCTAAATAGAGTTTCACCAATGATCTACAGTTAAGAGTAAGTATTTTGATGCTTTGTCCTGACCCCTGCATTTGTGTAGGCAGGCAACTCATGATAACTTCCGAGTCAAAGCCACAAATCCTACAGAAGAAAGAGCCCATAGGAGTAAGAGGAGAACAAGGACAGACCGTATCCCTTGAAGATTTTATCATCATTAGGTTATCATGGGAGTAAGAATAAACAGGTTCCCCAGAACTGGCAGAGTGGCTGGCAGCTGGCATTGTCCTGGCGCGGATGGGCGCAGACGGGCTTGCCTTTGGCGCGCCCGCTGCGTGTGTCCGCTACGCGTTCGGTCGAGCATGACCTTAATAAGGCAGCAGTCAGCCACTAGACTGCACAGCATAGGAAGTGGTTGCACGTGAAGAGAGCCTCAAAGTAAAACTAAAGAGGCACTTCCCTCCACGCAAACGGTACAAACCGTGACGGACCTGGGAAGCCTCACAAGAACATAGAGCAGTCAGCCCCCAAGAGGTAAGAACACACCGTTTGTTGAGCAATAGAACGTAAAGCAGAGCACAATTAAAAACAATGTTACTGACAATGATTAAAAATACTGTAGCTGCAGATGGTATAGCTGCAAGAAATCACAGACCTAACCCCATGCAGCAAGAGTCACAACCAGCATAAGTATAGAGTTTATGGCGCGTCCGGTCCGGCGTGGCCTTAAATAAGGCAGCAGTCAGCCACTAGACCATGCAGCACCGGAAGTGGTTGCACGTGAAGAGAGCCTCAAAGTGAAACTAAAGAGGCACTTCCCTCCGCGCAAACGGTACAAACCGTGACGGACCGGGGAAGCCTCACAAGAAAATAGAGCAGTCAGCCACCAAGAGGTAAGAACACACCGTTTGTTGAGCAATAGAACGTAAAGCAGAGCACAATTAAAAACAATGTTACTGACAAGGATTAAAAATACTGTAGCTGCAGATGGTATAGCTGCAAGATATCACAGAGCTAACCCTGTGCAGCAAGAGTCACAACCAGCATAAGTGTAGAGTTTATGGCACGTCTGGTCTGGCGGTGCCTTAAATATATAAATATCCATATGATGATGTTATGACACACAATGGAATCTTTCAACGTTGCCCATATGTTGTGGATAAATTGTGATATGAGTCATTGAAAAGCAAGGTCTTGATTTCAGCACTGTGCATATAAGAGATGACATTATTTGCCAGTTATTGTATTTGCACAATCAAAGTATTATGTATTTGTACATTTGAATAACTTTACATATTTGGCCTTTTAATGTTTGCACAAAAATGGCTGCTGAGCATTTGCACTTTATACTGTATATATATTCAATGATTCATTGTATTTGTACAGATAATATGTTATGTGTTTGCACAGTTAGTAATTTTGCGTATTTGCACTTGCTGTATGCTTTTTACTAATGGCTGCTAAGTATTTGCACTTTATAAAAAGAATCCCTTGCTCTAGTTGTCAAAAACTATATCACAATCCCGGGAATTTTGGGTAGACCTTTGAATGTATGTTAACATTGATCAATGTCATACAAAACTTCTAACTTGGCTCCGTTGCAAAATGGCCGTACTATTAATTACGTACATTGCTAGTGGGTTTCTGCCTTAGTCCTCTTTTTAGCCCAATGCAAATGCAGGGGAGTTTTGGCGCGTTTAATCAATCAATCAATTAACTAATGTATTTAAATGATTCATGTACCGCTTACCCGCTGACAGTGAGCAAGGGCGTTCACGCCCGAAACGCGTCTGTTTGGCAGTGTGTTGCACCTCTGCACTTTATATGCAATAAAGGACGAAGAAATATCCTAAGAAAGTCTGGCTGTGGATTTACTCATCTGTGTCTGCGCACTGGGTTTGATGTGGAAGCGCCGCATCGACTTTCCGGTTGGAATTTATATATATATATATATATATATATATATATTTATATTTATATTACCTACTGGCAGTCACCAGTAGGTAGTTACAGTTAGGACCTAGTTTCCATAGGAAACCGTTTTTTTCTTTTCCCAATAACTTTGGCGCCGGTTGACGAATCTTCGCAAACTTCTCAAAACTAGTGACCTGCTCTGGTCAGCTCCTGTCTTGAAAGTTTCGGGGTGATTCGTCAAGTGGGGGCCGAGAAAAAAGGGGGGTCCCAAAACACGTTTTCCCCATGTTATTTTCCATAAGAAACTTTAAGACAAAGCTACAGCCCGAACTGCTGAACGGAATTACACCAAATTTGGCAGAAAAGTAGCGCTTGGTTCAGAAAGCAACCTTTTCATAAATGGAGTAAATCCGTTCAGTAGTTCCTGAGAAATTATAAAAAGAAAAAGTTTCGATATGCACTAGCCCACCAGGTACCTCTAGTAAGGGCATCAGAGTTGCATTACAAAGAGGTGTAAAAAGGGGCGTGGTGTTGGACCAGCTCTTATCAACGCAGCCCTGTGGTGCTTACTGGAGGTACCTGGTGGGCTAGTTGGCCCCCAGGGATCCTCAGGATTCAAGGGGACTTAATCTCCCAACTTACAACATGCTAGGGGGTGCGTTTGCACAGTGGTGCAGGGAGGGGCCAGGGCCTGATATAAGAAGTTAGAAATCCTGCTGTGTGGAACTTACTGGTGGTAATAAAAGGGGTAGTTGGCCCCCAAGGGTGATGTTGGGCTAACTACTTCTCCTGTTACCTCCAGTAAATCCCACATACTGGAATTGCTAAGAGTTGTTTGAAGGCCACGCTCACCTTTCTTCACCACTCTGCAAACGCGACTGCTATGTTATAGTTAGAAATTAGCATTTAAAAATCTTTGAAATTCACTTGAAAAAACCATAGGTTGCAGGGACGTTATAGTTGGAAATTAGCATTTAAAAAGCCATTGAAATTCACTGAAAAAAAACATAGGTTCCAGGCACATTATAGTTAGAAATTTGCATTTAAGAAACCTTAGAAATTCACTGAAAAACTATAAGTTTCAGGGATGTTATAGTTGACATTTCACTCGTACAAAAAACAGAGAAATTCTGCCGTTATAGTTAGTTCAGCTAACTACAACTCACCCCCTGCAATGCACTGCTGATGATGTCACATATTACATCATTCATGACAAGGTCAGTGACATCACTGATGACATCACTGATGACATCTCAAATGACATCACTGGTACGAGTGAGTGAGTGAAAGGGTACGTCTTGCTACTACGATTCCTGAGAGAGTCGGGAGTGTTGTGTTCTGGGTTGTCTAATCATTTGTAGCTTTGTGATTATGTAGGGGAACAAAGGAGACACTATAGCTAGTCGGTTCTGGGATTTTGGGTACTGAGGAGGTAGGAGGGATTAGCCCCTACACACCAAGGTCCTGTATTCCTGCACATAGTTCTGTGTATGTGCAGAATCCACGCAACATGGTGCCGCCAGTGCTTGGTCTGCTACTCAACTGCGAGATGCCTGAGTAGTGCTTGTGCTTTTCCACAAACCCCTCACTTCTGTTTCCAGAGACGGTTGTGACAGTGTAGCTTCCTATATTGTTATATTTTATAGGTTTTTCAAGCTTGAATTTTAAAAGGACTTTCTCTTTCTTTTTACTCGTTATTGCGCTGACACACATAAGTTGTAATTCTCTACTATTGATTATGGTGGTTGCTGTATCACCTCCTAACCGCTCACTGGTCACAGCTTTTTTGACTCAATATGGAGTCCCGGATGCTGATGTTGTGCTTATTTTTGTAGTTGAAGTGGATGCAGCTCACTGATTCGAGGTTTTTTATTCTTGGGTCACCTTTCGAGCAGTAGATGGAACAGATAAGTTGTTTCACGAGTATACTGCCACTGCCATGCCTCAGAATTATTGACCTTATAGATCTCTTGAAGTTCCGCTAATGGCAACATACTATATGGTTTAATGGCACCCTTCCTCACCCTATATCTGTGGTACGTTTAGGCCCCTTGTTAATTGATGGGGCCACAAGGCCCATTATGGCTGGGTATACCGCGCATCCAAATTATCTCACTGTTCCAGTCGCAGAGCTACGCTTATTGCATACTTCAATAATACATGTACACAGAGCTGTTATTCAGTTTGTGTTGCGCAACTTCCAGGTGGGACCACCTGGCGTTCTCCACCTGGCGTTGCTACCCAGCCACCGGCACCTGGTGGCGTGATCATCAGTCCTGTCATGATTAAGTCAGTAATGGGCAAGTGACGACAAAATAAGGACATCATTCCTTATTTGCTTGCTGAGAAATGTGGACAACTCAATGCTGTTTTTCCAAATACAACACCTGTAGAGAAACACAGGATCCTGACCATGAGTTTACCTAAGGGCCTAGTTCCCGAATTAGCTGATTGTAACACTTGGGGTCGAGTGTTTGCAGCGGCTTATTCTATGTGTTTCGGCACCCCCTCAATGACCGTTCTCCCTTCCTTGATTAAACGTGTTAAGCGTGAACATGGGGCAGAGGGGGCCCTGAAGTTGGGGATGAGACTGGTGGGAGTGTTTGATGTTGTTTGAGATATGATCCTTGCTTATGTTAAGGGTGATGCACTAAGCTTGCAGGTAGCGCAACCCTTTGAGGCTGTTGCAGATGCAGGCAAACAGCGCAAATTGCTCAAGATTAATAATTAAGCCTTTTACTCAGCCACAAACTCAAAATCAATCACAAGAGAAAGCCCAACCTGAGAAGGACGGGCGCCCGTTCTTTCCTAAAAAGAACTGGAAAAACAAAAAACAGGGACAGGAACAACAGAAGAAGGGTTCGCCTGCTGGCTCGCCAACACCCGAATCTTCTGAGCGAACTTATGATTATCACGATCGTGCAAAAATTAAGTCTCCTGACAGATTTCAAGTCCCTGATCAGCACTCTTCTCGTTCTTTACAGGACTCATCGGACTCTCGAGTCGGAGGAGGGGACCGTCAGGATCGTGGCAAAGGTGCGACCACACAACAAGGACTGGATCAGCTTGCCAGTTTGATGTGAAGTCCAAACAAGAGGGACTACCTCATTTTGGACCCCGTATCAAAAGAAAAAAGTTGCCGCTTTAACTGTGAAATATCCCTCAGACGGTGAGGGCGCTACTCCTAGACTGGCGATGGGCAATGACTCTGCTCGACAGCCCAGCGGAGGTTACCATAGTGCGGGAGGCCCTGCGTCCCTGTCTGGAGGCGAGAGCAACTGATAAATTTATCACAGTAGAAACAGCAGATACTTGAGTTGCTCCCCCAGATAGACTCTATGAAATTGTCCTCCAAATTGAGGGTGGTATACAGCATACAATTACAGTGTTTTTTGGGGGAAATCTCACTTCTTCTTATTACATTTTGTTGGCGGAGGCGGATTGGCCTCCATCATTTGTTTTGGCTGCTTCTAGAGAGGAGGACGTGATACTTCCAAGTTTTTCACCATACGTCCCTGAGGAGCATGCAAAGGCTTACGCAGCGGAGTGGGCTTTGGCCATTTCCCCGGCAGTGTATCATACACTGTGGGCTGGGACAGAGATTCACCAACACCCGAGATTCTATTACTGTGTATTCCGCAGCCACAACCGCAATATCCAATTAGGCGTGATGCTTGGGCTCCTGTTTGTGACATTCTGACTCAATTGGAATATCACGGTGTGATTGAATCCTGTGTATCACTGATGAATAATCTTCTTTTTCGGGTTTCGAAACCGGACAGTTCGTACCACATTGTATTAGATTATCAAAATTTGAATAGTCATTGTTGTACGTTTGTGGTACAGAACACACACATCTCTGCGCTAGTGAACAGCATTGTTCATAAAAAGTATAAGACGACACTGGATATATCCAATGTGGCATCAAAATAGCCACTGGGCTTTCGCTGCACGTGTTGTGTCCTTATTGCACAGCATAGACCCTGATGAATTCTCGTACGTTGAGTATATTTACCATCTAGTACGTGTCGACCGAACTATACTTTTGTTTGCCCACTATGGATACAAATTTAATTTTGCTAAATCACACATCGATTGTATGGCGGTGATCTTTATGGTCAACGAGCTCAGCAATGAATGCAGGGGGTTAGCCCTCCACTTTCTGGTGAAAGGTGCACAATTGCAACCTCCCTCTACAATGAAGAAGCTTCCGTCTTTGCTGGGATTTTTAAATTTCGATGGGGACATACATTCCCGATTATGCCCAGTGTATCAAACCGCTATATGCGTTGATACAACCTACATTTACTTCGGCCTGCTGGTTACCAGAACATACCTCTATTCTATGATCTTTGCAGTCTGATCTGCTAGAGACTAACTTCTTGTTGACACGTGATGATTCTACAAACCTAGTCATATGTACTGTACCAGGGAGGGTGGGTTTCACGTACCTAACGTTCAACTAAGGGGACACAGTCCCTATTGCATACAAATCACATCTGTACACAGCAGTGGAAATGCGATTTTCCACAGTTCAATTTTTTTTGACTGCGGTCCAAATAGCTATTCTGAAAGAACGCTAGCTTTTGCAGGGAAAAGGCATTCTAATGGTTTTGCCTATCCCTGCTTGGTACACTTGCTATTCCTGACTAATGCAAGTGTACCAAACTCTAAGGCTTTATATCCCCGTTGGATTCAATGGGCTACTTCTTTGACATCGGCTGATGTCACGTTTATCTTTAATCCTGCTCTCCAAACACTGGAATTTTTACAGTATGAACATGTTCATCCTCCTCTATTGTCCTTACCTTTGGAAGAGTACAACTGTATCATTTACACTGAGGGCTCCGCTCAACCGGTCATCGGGTCCATTTATGCTTATTCCACGGCTTGCGCTATTGTTGCTGGTTCAATTGTAAATGGTGAATTTAAGTCTTCGATTGTGCATACGAAAGCTCTTGGAGACTGTACGGCGCAATTGGTTGAGCTGTGTGCTCTTATTCTAGCTCTCAAGCTTGCAGATCCTAATGTAAATACTCTTATTGTGTGCAATTCTTAAGACTGTGTCTAGTCTTTTAATGACAACGTATTCTTTTGGTCTCAAAATGATTATCGAGTCTCTAAGGGCCACTCAATAAAGCATAAAATGCTGTGGGTTGGAGTGGCAGAGCTTAAAAAACTTCTGTCACTTACACAGGTTATTCACACTCCTGGCCATCACATGCTGTTGGTAATTCTTTGGCTGACGAGGCAGCCAAATCTGCAGTAGCCATGTGTTCCATTGCATCAGTTACAAGGTCCATGACTAAGGTAGATAATGAGATTCTGGCAGCTAAAGGTGCCACGAAAGAAGGAACTGCTTATCCGCAGGGATTCCCATCTAAATATTCTTATCATTTACCTCCCGAACAAGTTCCTTATGCTTCAATTCGATCAGTTGGGGGTCGACTGATTCCCAACATGGACTGCAGACTTCCCTTGATCATACCAGCACATGAGGGCATGGCTTCTGCACATGCTGGAGTGTCTGCGACAGTGTCTACTCTACAACAACGTTATTGGTGGCGTGGTTTATATAAACAGATCCATAGTTGCGTACATTCTTGTGGCATTTGTCAACAGATCAAACCTTCTTACGGTTTAATGTCCACCGCAGACACAACTATGTATATCAAATCAGCCATTCGGCTGTATATATCTTGATCGCGGCTGTCCTCTGACTTCTGATACTGCATATAAATATATTTTTGTTGCATTTGATTTGTGCACTAGATTCCTCTGAGTTTGGCCACAAAGCAGTGCTGACGCTCAAAATGTCATTGGAGATTTGCATGTCTTTGTGGGGATGTTTGTCTGTGGCACCTTCCATTCGGACCAAGGTCCAGCATTCGCCTCTAAGGTGTACAAGGACGTGACGAAGTCTTCGGAGGTGCTGGCGCAGTTTTCAGCTCCATACAGGCCTGAGGGCAATTCTATAGTGGAGCGAATGAACCATGACTTAAAGCAATCTTTGACAGCTTGAGTCTTTGGTTACTGGCAGGAACTGGCTGGCCCATTTGTATGAAATGCTCTTTGGCATCAAAATGTTTGTGCCTGACCTTGATGGTCTTGACGTGGTGGCGGCAGCTGCCACATTTGATGTAGATAACCATTCTACCATGTTACAGGACCTTCAAAAGACCCGTGACAGCTACGCTACTGAACAAATACCCTCTTGCACTGACAAGGGAATGCTGATTCCTGTTGCCGGCTGGCTTCCTAAGATTGGCGATCTGGTACGAGAAAAGCTGGGGAACAAAAAAGAATTTGTCACTCTTATCATACACCGGTCCCAGTTCTTGGATTGAAGGGTATTCACCACCCTTAGCCTGGTCGTAAAGACAATCAATACATCTCAATTGACAGTGTCAAACTACACCATCCGGCCGATTCTGAATAGTGTGACTCCGAGTGTTTCATGCAATGATCTTCCTTGGAATCTGGTGAAGTCTGCATCTACAGCTAATTCCCGTGTTGTTGGTGGTGCGATGGAAAGTCCGGCTAGTCTTTTGCCTGCTGTGCCTTCATCCACGGTGCCTTCCAACGCGGCCATCGAGTATATGAATCCTGCTGATGTGTTCCATATTGAGGTACCGGACAATCCTTTACAACATGATGTTAATGCTGTGCTGCCACCATTGCTGAACGCAGGTGCAAATGGTTATTTTGAGGACTGTACGATTTTCTCGTATGACTCGTCTTCATCTTCTTCTGTGGTATCTCCACCTTCATAGACAAGTATTTTTTGCTCCTGGTTCAAAAAGACTTACCTGGTCCCACCCTCGGCTTGCATCTGGTTGGGGCTCATCCTGATTTTCCTTTTAATGTCGATTGGATTTGTGACAGTGTTCTTCTTGCTCATCAATAGTCATTATTTGCCAGAAGGCTCTGCTGTAAAGTTGGTCGATGGTATTCTGGCTCCCCACACATCGTCCCATATCATGAAACATGATCAAGCCCTTGTGAACATTTCAGCTTTCCCAGTTGTAGATGGCATCATTTGGAATAAAGTAGCGTTCAAAATTCATGGCCTGATGGAAGCCCTCAAGATACCATATGTGTTTCCCGTCTCCTTAGGAGATGTGGTAACACAGGACATACATTCTGATTATTGGGATGTGAGAGAAGTTGACCTGGTATATGCTGTCCACTAATTCAAGTGGGCACCCTGTATCAGTCCAAACAACCCTTCTGGTGATTAGGTTACAGATAACCTTTATGAAAGCTATCCTAGTGGTAGCTATGAAGAGCAGCCTTCAGGCTAAGTCTTGAAGGAATGTAAAACAGCTTGTTTTACCAGATCAGAACCTCCTGAATAACCAAATGAAAGGAGAACCACACAAGTGTTATATAAAATATATGTATATATTACTAAACACTCTCTACTAACCTCTTTATGAGATTAGACCACAAGGCACACAATACTTAATCAATAGAACAACAGTAAATAGCACAATACACAGCGGGCTCCTGGGGGAGACTGAACCATATACTAAAAGAATTGGTATAACAACAATGACTTCACTAGACACAGTGCCTAGAGCACGTAGAATCGCGGGGACCCCAAGAAACCACCCAAAGGAGTGACACAGGTGACGGAGGACGGGTGCTGTGTGAGAACACAGACGCGTGTTCCGTACAGCTCTATGGGAAAGTCAAGGTTGGAAAATTACAGTTTAAGGGCACTCCGGAGAAGACTTCAAGCAAACCCTTTGGAACATAGAAGGTTCTAATGCCAGCACCCTTGTGAGTACCAAGTTACCCGTGTTACCTATACCAGGGGAGCTGGGTGCATAGGGGTCAAGTGGTGTCAGAAACCTTTGTCGTTTTCAATGGCGTGATTCAAAGAAGTTCTGCTGCTGGGAAGATAAGAAGTGTCCAGTGGAATCCAAGCCTGGATTTGAGGTGAGAGGAACCAGAAAGCAGAGGGGACATAGTCTGGATCACTTCAGAGTGACCAGGGGCTGGGTAGACGAATGCCCACTGATGTCGGGTGCTTCAGGTGAAGATTGGATGCTTGACTATGCAGCCACGGGGACCAGGAGATGTCGATGATGACCAAAGTCTGGAGGCGAGCTTTCCCACGAAGGATGTCAAGTGCTGAGGGGTCAGTGTCTGGATTGAACACCAACACGCCTTGGCAAATGCAACCCACGCGGGCAGTGGAAACAAGTTACGGTGAGGACCAGCTAGGTCCTGGAGACTCTCCAAGCTATGGGGAGTCAGGGCACATCTGGAGCAACCAGGAAAGCCCAAAAAGAAATCAAAGTTACCCTTGCAAGGACCCCTATGCCAATGGACCAGGGATAGCGAAGGGACCTCGAGCTGAATCACAAAGTACAGGCCCACAGAGCACTCGTGGAGTGGAGGACAGAAATCTTCAGTGGAAATACTGCTCGGGGTCAGGACTACACATAGCCCAAAGCACAGCCTCAGGAATCACCAAAAAGCATATGCTGCTTCAAAAGTACACGGTGCACAGGCGTTTGGGTTGCATGGTCCTGTGGTTCCCAAAATCCGGACCCTGTGGTTTTCCCGATATCGAGGTCCAATACCCGTGTCACAAAATCTCAACGTACCAAGACGATTTTGGTGTCTACGAACCGATAATGATTAGGACATCATTCCTATGTATTTGCGTTACAATCGAGGGTTGCCAACACCCCTAAATCACAGTTTCCGTCCCATCCCTTAAACTCCATTTTGTGAACGGCATCCATCTTGCATCTTGCCCTCATGATAAGTCAATTAAAGGTCGAGCTTGATCCAAATAGACACGTCCACCTTTCGTGACTTTCCCCTGACCTGTCCCAACTGACTCCACTGTTTTCGGCCAAACCTGTTTAGGCAGCTCCTCGCCCAGTGACCGAATACGATAGCATCTACGCATAACATTCCACGAACCATTCACTACATACAGCACATGTTTCCTTCAAACACGCACCTGTCCCCGTATCTTGTTTATGGCCCTTTTTATGGCTGGGTTGTACCTTCCTTTATTGGTGGTTCATCTATATCTGATGGGAGTTTCCGGTCCAACTGGGTAATATATCAGCAAACTGGACATCTAAAATATGGGCTTGCTTACATGACTTCGCTCTTTGTATTGTTGTAGAAATATGTGTGTTGCCATACCATAAACTCAAGAATTCTTGCTTGAAGCCATATATTTGATATATAAGGAGACGGCTGGTTCTGTAAAAACGAACAGTCTCCCAAGAACCTACTCTCTGTGTGGTGTACTTCTGGGACACGTGTTACTTGGTAGCTACCAATAAAACTTGATCTTTGACTGCGACTAGAAGACTACGTGTTTCTGTGGTCCGGAACAAGGGAACTCAGAGGTCTTCGGGTGTTATCCCCTGACACCGGCGGGTTCCTAAAAACCCGTTACCTCAGTTGGCGCCCAACTCGGGGCGATATCAAGCGGTGACGGTCCAAGCCAGATGTTCGTGAGGAGCTTCGTGTGAAAATTCCGGAGGACGGCCAGCCACTTCAGCGACCCCTGTATGTCGACGTGGTTCCGAAGGTCTTTGCTGCGAGGTTCCCCGCGTCCCGACGGCTACGAAGGACTGCTGCCCTGACTATCGCCTTGTTTTGGACCCAGTGATCCTTGGTAGAGCGAAACGATAGACGAGTCTTCTAGCGACGTCATCGATCTTCAAATACTTCAGTTAAGTATAAGTGGAGCGTCTCCTAGTCCTTAGTCTGTTCTTAGTTTTTGGTATCCTTGAGATACGACTTGATTTGGAACTTGCAAGCCCCAAAGCCGAAGGACTCGTGTATTCACGAGAAATATCGTAACAGATAATCCTTTGAAGTTTGAAGCTAGACTAGTGAGCGAAGATGCCTAGTTTTACCAAACTTGGAAACTTGTTTTGTCTTGGTTGTAGTAAGGACTCCCGATTGGAGGATTCCTGTCCGGTCCCTCCAATTGGAACTCCAACGTATGAACTCTATGTGAAGCATGGCGTAGGCCCTATCACATATAACGAAGTATGGATAAAATACACCCGCAAGGATGGTGTTTTAAAATGGCCCCAATATGGTAGTTTCGACCATGAAATATTAGATAACTTAGAGGTCAAATTGTTCAAGAAGAAAGCCCGTCCGGCGATGTTTGACTCTTTCCGCTTATGGCGCAAGGAAGCCAAACAGAAAGAAATAAGATTAGCCAAAAAGAATAAAAGAGGTATGTCAATGGTGCAAGCTGCCGTTGCATACAGAGATAAAGAGGAAGAGCAGGAGAGCGAACAGATGTTTAGGAGCAAGAAACTAGCGATAGATAAATGTTACCCGATGTTGCCAAATAAGGGACAAGGTCAAAAGGAAGGATCCGAGAAAGATCCATTAATGTCCCACCTATTAAATTCTCCGCCACCCTATGCACAAAATGCCACAGCACCTCCGCAACCTTTCGTTGCACCTTTGGTAGCTGTAATACAGGCTCCTTTACCGCACTCACCGGCTACTCTTCAGCTGGCTCCTGTTTCTTTGGCACAGCCTCCTCAAGGCTCACCGATCGCATCTACTTCTCCTACCGTTCCTTCTAAAATTTCGCCTAGCGCACCTTCTAGTCTCTCTGATACTCGTTCTACGAACATTTCTGTTTCTGCTTTGCGTGACTCTGTTCTACTACCAGCTATTCCTCCATTTTCACCTTCCGTCTGGCATAAAATGGCCAGCATTGTTACTAACTTTCCTTCACCACTTTTTCGGTCGCCTAAAACGACCCCTAACACAGAACGAAGACAATTACGAAGCCAAATGCCTGATTATCAGGAAAGGGAAACATTGAATAAGTTAGCACGAAATTGGGCTATGGATACAGCGAGATACGATGTAGAGTCTGTCATGAACGTTTTCCGTCAATGGGATGAACCAACGCAAAGATACGTCTTTGAGCAGATGTGTGTTTTCCTGTGTGAGGATTTGGAAGATAATGGTCAGAAGAGCAACATGCAGGAGTTGTGTAGGTTACGATTTAAATTTGGGGAGGGTATGATAGTTGGTCCCGACGTTGAAAGAGCAGTAGAGATATTATTATCACATCGAAGTACAGGTGGTAATTCTGGGTCATCCTCTGACAGTGGTACATCTAGTAGGAAAAGAGCGAGACAGTACCCTATGAGAGAGGTTCCTCCGGTTTGGAGGGAAGGTGATGCAACCGCAGTTCCACCGGTTCTGCCTCATTTCCAGCGTGTATGGGTACATGTCCCCTGGAAAAGATCAGAAGTTCTAGCACTCAAGCAGACACTACCCGATCCCCGTAAAAACCCGACTGGGTATTATAAGGAGTTGTCCCAAACTGCAAGCTCATGTATAATGAATTTAGCGGATATAAACATGTTGTTTGGGAACATTGTTCCACATCCTTTATGGAGTAAGATACGTCATACGGATCATGACCAAGAATTAGGTGACTCATGGGCAAACATTGCGACTACAGATGCTAGACAAATCGGTGGTTTCAAGCCTGAGCCGTTGATAGCTGAACTTCCTGGTAGAATTATCGCGTACATGAAGACAATTATGCCTGAAGTACGTGTAAACTGGGACAAGCTATCCGCGTGCAAACAGAAGAAAGACGAGAATGTGTCTGACTTCTTCACGAGATTTGAGGAAACCTTCACTGACCATAGTGGTCAGGATATGGCTACCGAGGGTGGCCAAAGACTGTTTGTAGACAAGTTTGTACACAATTTGCTTCCTGAATTGTGTGCTAAACTAAAAGACTCAGAAAGTGCTTGGGCTGTCTCTACGTCAGCACAGATTCTAGCAACAGCCCAGTACTATGAAAATAGCCGTAAAGACGAGTTAGACAAGGCAGACAAAAAGACGAAAGATTTGAAAACTAAAGTTCTTCTCCAACAGGCCTATCAGCCTCGTATGGCTAGCCAGTCTAATTATCAACAGAATCAGCAGTACTCTAGAGACGCGCAAGGAAATGAGCTTTCCCATCAGCGTCCTACGTATGGCCCGAATCAATGTGCGTATTGCAAAGAAGAGGGTCATTTTAGGAATAATTGTCCGGCTCTTGCACGACGTTTAAACGGTGCACAAGGTGTAAGGGGAAGAGGTGTTCAGCATGCCTCTAGAGGTAGAGGCCGTGGAAATTTCACTCAGAATATAACTTCTTTTCCGCCTCAGAAATCCATGAATAGCTTTGATCAGCAGGGTAATTCATCGTCCAAGTCAGCTCAGTACTATGCTGACGACTATTACACCGAACACGACAATGAGGGTAACGATCACTAGGACAGCCATGGACAAAGAGAGGGAGTTGTTTCAGTTCCAGTAGATCAGGATGGACCTTATGTCGAGGTAATTACCTCAGGAGTGTCAGAGCCATTTCTGCTGGATACTGGTGCTACAAAAAGTTCTATTATGCACTCAAAACTTCCTGGCGCACCTTTGTCTGGCGAAATGAATGTCTCAGTAGGCTTCTCTGGCGCCCCTGTTAGAAACCCGATCTCTAGTCCTATTTCCCTTTCTGTTGGCCCCCGTGAATTAGAAGCACCCCTCATTCTTACAACAGGTTGTGGTGAAAATTTGTTAGGATTGGATTTGCTAAAGAGGTTGTACGCGCCTTTGTACTGTTCTCCCTCGGGAGTACAGCTTACTTTAGGGAGAAAAGTCATTTCTCCAATGTACTTGTCAAAAGACGGTATCCCAACCGAATTGTCATCACTTCCAGATTTACTATGGGCTAATGGTTCCAACGATGTAGGTCGTTTAGAGATAGCACCGTATGTCATAACTTTGAAAGCAAACGTCAGATTGCCACGTATTCCCCAATACAAAATTTCTAACGACTGCGAACAGGCATTGTTAACGATCGTTTATGATTTGATCGATAAAGATGTTATCGAGGAAACAACAGGAAACATTTGTAACAGTCCAGTTTTACCGGTCTTGAAACGTACTGATCCTTCACAGCCCCCTGTGTATAGGTTTGTGATTGACCTCCGAGAAGTAAATAAGGTAGTTATACCGCAGTTTCCAGTCGTCCCCGACATTACTGCTTTATTGACAATGGTTCCAGCTTCAGCAGCTTGGTTCTCGGTGATTGACCTGAAGAACGCTTTCTTCAGCATCCCGATCGCCGAAGAGAGTAGAGACCTTTTCGGCTTCAATTTAGGAGGACGAAGCTTCCGCTTCAAATGCGCTCCTCAAGGCTACTGCGAAAGTCCATCAATATTCAGTCAGGCTCTGAAAACACAACTAGACACAATTGTACTGCCAGATGGGTCAACATTGATTCAGTACGTAGACGATCTACTGATCGCTGCAGACACTGAAGAGATTTGCAAGGAAGCTACGTTGTCGCTATTACGTCACCTATGTGACATGAAGCACAAAGTCTCCCTTTCAAAACTGCAATTTTGCCGACAAGAAGTAACCTACCTAGGTCACATCTTGTCGAAGGAGGGAAGGAGACTGACACCAGAAAGAATACAGGCAATTGCAGAACTGAGTGCCCCAAGGACACAGAGAGGTGTCCAAGCTTTTTTGGGCATTACATCATACTGTAGACAATGGATACCGAATTTCTCACTACTAGCCAAACCTTTACTGTCACTACTCCGCAAAGACACGCCTAAACCTATGCCTTGGTCTGAAGATTGTCAGACGAGTTTCCGCGAGTTGCGCGATGCATTGTGTTCGGCTCCTGTGTTGGGAAACCCCAACTACAGTAAGCCTTTTACATTGTATGTCCACGAAAAAGAAGGTTGTGCATTATCAGTCTTAATGCAACTCTTTGGGGACAAACAACGCCCATGCGCGGAATTTTTCGGCAACTCTGGATCCAGTGGCTAAGGCACTGCCAAGTTGTCTAAGAGCAACAGCCGCAGCAGCTGTCTGCATTCGACAGTCTGCTGGATTAGTCATGAATAACACCTTGATCGTTATGGTTCCGCATGCAGTAGACATTTTACTAAATAGGACAAAGACACAACACCTTACTAGCGCTCGACTATCCAGTTACGAACTTACCCTGCTAGCAAGTCACATCCATATAAAGAGGTGTGATACACTCAATCCCGCTACGTTATTACCCATCCCGACAGAAACAGACAAGATTGACAAGCATGACTGCTGTTTCAGGACAGAGAAGAGACAAAAGGGAGAGTAGACTTACAGGACACTCCCCTTCCCGAATGCAATGATACTCTATGGGTTGATGGTTCATGTTTCAAGTTGCCGAATGGTGATACGACTACAGCATATGCCGTAACGACGTTACACACCATTGTAGAGACTGCACGCATTCCCCACAGTTCTGCACAAGCTGCAGAGTTGATAGCGCTTACTAGAGCATGTGTGCTGGCGAAAGGAAAGCGAGTGAATGTGTATACTGACAGCCAATACGCCTTTGGTGTGGCTCACAGTTTTGGGAGATTATGGCGTGAACGAGGGTTCCTTACGTCCCATGGTGCAAAGATACAACATGGCCAGCTAGTCAATGAGCTCCTTGAGTCACTCACCTTGCCCCTACAAGTCGCCATTATAAAATGTAGTGCACACAGAAAGATTCAGGATGATGTTGGCCGCGGAAATGCATTTGCAGATGAGGTTGCGAAAGGAACTGCAAGGAACACAATGAGTCGGATGTATGTCATGGGTCCCGCTAGATGGATTGCTGATGTAGGAATGTGTGAGGACACTATTGAAAGCGTAAAATCAATACAAGCCAAGGCCACTGAGAACGAGATGAATGAATGGAGAGAAAGCACAGGTAGATTGGATGCGAATGGTTGTTGGGTCGAACTATCGGAACACCAGCGATGGTTAGTACCTAATGCATACGTACTTGCAGTGGTAACGATGGCTCACGGAATGGCACACATCAATTCGAGAGGAATATGTAAACTATTGGCCCCAGTATGGCAGAATAGCAATATCCCAAAGTACGCAGAAAGCGTGGTCAGAAAGTGTATGGTATGTTTGAAGTACAATCCCGGTAGGGGAACGCCAACTCCAGCTGGTCATTTTGCGCCTCCAACGTATCCGTTCGAGGTTTTGCAGCTAGATTTCATCCACATGGAGAGGTGCAACAACCTGAAATACGTTCTCGTTGTTGTTTGCGCCTTTTCAAGGTGGGTGGAAGCGTACCCCCTTAAGGACAACACCGCCTTATCAACTGCCAAAGCCCTTGTCAAAGAGTTCTTCCCTAGATTCGGTATGCCTAGAATTGTCTGGAGTGATAACGGAAGTGAATTCGTAGGATGCGTGATGAAGAGAGTGTGTGAGTGTCTAGGCATACACCAAAAATTCCACGCTGCAAATCACCCCCAATCAGCTGGATTAGTAGAATGCTACAATGGCACTCTAAAACTCAAACTAGCCAAAATCCAAGCCAGTACAGGTCTTAAATGGCCTGATGCCTTGCCTCTAGCACTTTTGTCAACCAGGACGACTGTCCACTCCAGGTTAGGACTTAGCCCCCATGAAATCGTGTTTGGCCGCCCAGCCAACGTCTGGGGCGTGCCAAGACCCAAGAAACTGAGCGAGATAGAGCACCCCGTACTGCTTGACTATTTGTGCGAATTGACAACTAAATTGTGTGTTTTACACCAACAGGTTCACAGTTCTTCTCCGCCAGCCTCTGACGATCCAGGTCACCTCATCGAACCCGGTTCGTGGGTTTTGTTGCGGAATTTTCAGCGCACCAACAATGGACAACCGAGGTGGACCGGACCGCACCTGGTACTACTTTCAACAAGATCTGCTGTTCGGGTTGAAGGCAAGAAGAACTGGGTACATGGGACCCACTGCAAACGGGTCCCTCTATCCCTTCCATAAGACCGGTGGGTCAACAAAGGACTTGCTGACTCTGAGACAGAATCCGTACCTCGATTCATCCCTTTCAGCGATGCCCGTTTGAAAGAGACTAGTACCGAAAAGGAGAGTGATCAGATTTTGCAAGGACTTGTGTCGCCATCTATGCAATTGGACACTACTGAACCTGAAACGCTGTTTGAAGATCACACCGTACCTGGGAAACGACGATACGACCTGCGATCTAAACAAAAGAACTAATAAAGTGTGATCTGATGTAATTTCTTTTTCCCCTAAGAACTATTTTTGAATTTTCAGCTCTCTCGCCCCAAGGGAACTAGCTCATTTTTGATTTTTCGAACCGCCATCCGGTTCTGCTGCTAGGGTCGCAGTTGAAGTCTGGGGAGTGCAACTGGGAAGTTCTAGGTCCACGGTTCTGATTGGTCCACGGGAGTTACCCCGGACTGAGCAGAGCGCGCTCCCTGGGAGAATCAATCAACCACCGCGGGCAGCAACTAGAGGATGGAGTTTCCAAGGGTAGAGAGACCTGTCAGACTCACGAACTTTGAAAAACAGTTATGCACGATACTGTCCAGAAGAACATTCCTGATATTATGTGTTTTAATGTTATGTAGCATACTTGTGTTTTTTATTGGTTATGCTTTGTTCGTATTTAAAGTTACCTTTTCGAATGACACCCAGACACCACCTCCTCCCACTATTTCTCCACACTACTTTCACCCTTTACCTGAACACGAGTCTGCCCGAAGACTCGAATTTGTAAACAACTCTTTCATCCAGCTTCTACACCAACACCAGTCCATAATGAACACGTCAAACTGTTGGATATGCGGACTTATGCCACACACAACCGATAAGGGGATCCCATACTTCATTTTGCCATTTAGCTACTATGGTTCTCTGTGGGCTTTCCAGACCCTGTTCTTATTCGCCCTAGAACCATACCCGACCCGTTCCGCTGCGAGCGATTCCAGTAACAAGGCGCTAATCGCAGGGATAAGGAACATGAGTAGGGATATCGACACCTATCTGACAATGCCCAAAGATGAACTGAGTCCCTACTCCCGTTGGAATGTGACCAAACATGGGGTTTACCTGGTCAAGAGCCAGGCACCACAGAAATCTCGCCCAGTTTGGATAGTTCCCCACCGAGGTCACTTATGCTTACAGGGTATTGGTAGGAACCCCACAGCACAGTTAGGAAAGAGCGTTTGCACGGAAACGTACGTATTTGCTTCCCGAACTTCCCCTATACTCCTGGCAGCTGAAGGCACGTATTTCGTTTGCCACGACCAAGCCTACACGTGGTTGCCCCCTGATTTCTCAGGTTCATGTTTCATTTCATTTCTGCTGCCTCCCACCTACACGGCCCGAGCAGATTACCATCGGACAAGGATAGCTAGAGGTGTCGTGAGTAAAGACGACACCGCGGGTCAGGAATTTGTTGACTTCACAAAGGGTTTTCTGCCATTTTGGGGGCCTATGGTGAACAGCAGGAATATTCGCCAGTTAGCGAGGGTAGTTGAATCCGCCATGACTACAACGGCCGGAGCACTTGGCAATTTCACAACAGAGCTTCAGTCGGATCGACTTATGACCCTTCAGAACCGAATTGCCTTAGACATTATACTCGCCGATCGTGGTGGTGTGTGTAGAGTCATCCAATCCAGTTGCTGCATTTTTATCCCTGATAACGCACCGACAGTATACCAGGCCATCTCCAAACTACACGAAATATCTGGTTCCCTTCACATTGAGAAAGGGGATTGGTCCCTGCTGGGGTGGTTCTGGGAACTGATCACTGCCTGGGGATGGAAAACTTTGATTTTCATTGGGATGATCTTGGCACTTCTGTTCATGTTTTGCTTGTGTATACAGTGTGCTCCTGCACTATGTGGCCTCTGTGCTACCTCGTGTGTACGGAAGCCTGTGTCACAGGACGAGCTGAGTAACAGAATGATGCTCCAGCAACATCTCCACGAATTTCTCCATACCGATTTGGACTCAGATTAGCATGAGTTATTGCCTTATATGAGGGCAAAAGGAGGGTCTGTGGTTCCCAAAATCCGGACCCTGTGGTTTTCCCGATATCGAGGTCCAATACCCGTGTCACAAAATCTCAACGTACCAAGACGATTTTGGTGTCTACGAACCGATAATGATTAGGACATCATTCCTATGTATTTGCGTTACAATCGAGGGTTGCCAACACCCCTAAATCACAGTTTCCGTCCCATCCCTTAAACTCCATTTTGTGACCGGCATCCATCTTGCATCTTGCCCTCATGATAAGTCAATTAAAGGTCGAGCTTGATCCAAATAGACACGTCCACCTTTCGTGACTTTCCCCTGACCTGTCCCAACTGACTCCACTGTCTTCGGCCAAACCTGTTTAGGCAGCTCCTCGCCCAGTGACCGAATACGATAGCATCTACGCATAACATTCCACGAACCATTCACTACATACAGCCCATGTTTCCTTCAAACACGCACCTGTCCCCGTATCTTGTTTATGGCCTTTTTTATGGCTGGGTTGTACCTTCCTTTATTGGTGGTTCATCTATATCTGATGGGAGTTCCCGGTCCAACTGGGTAATATATCAGCAAACTGGACATCTAAAATATGGGCTTGCTTACATGACTTCGCTCTTTGTATTGTTGTAGAAATATGTGTGTTGCCATACCATAAACTCAAGAATTCTTGCTTGAAGCCATATATTTGATATATAAGGAGACGGCTGGTTCTGTAAAAACGAACAGTCTCCCAAGAACCTACTCTCTGTGTGGTGTACTTCTGGGACACGTGTTACTTGGTAGCTACCAATAAAACTTGATCTTTGACTGCGACTAGAAGACTACGTGTTTCTGTGGTCCGGAACAAGGGAACTCAGAGGTCTTCGGGTGTTATCCCCTAACACCGGCGGGTTCCTAAAAACCCGTTACCTCAGTCCCCACGAGGGATATTGGTCTCATGATTGCTGAGAAAGTAGATCGACCTCAGAGATGCCCGGGAACCCACCTCCTGTGTTGCAGAAATCTTCAGAGTCCTCAGGAGCGCGGGAGATGCAAACCCGTCAGATGCTTTAAGGTGCCTGCTGCTGCAGGGGAGTAACTTCTTGACTCCAAGGGAGATACTTCTGACTTCGTGCGAAGTGTAGACCGTCAAAGTACTTGATTTCTGTTTGCAGAGTTTAGTCCAGGTAAATTCTGAAGGCCTGTAGTCAGGTTTCCTACTTTATACCCAAGGAAGGGGTTGGACAAACTCTGGGGACCCTCCTATAGGAGGTACAGGACAGAGGGATGGTTACACCCATGTCCTTTGTCCAGTTTCGCACCCGAGCAGGAGCAACTGGCTCCTGCAACCGGTTTGAGCTGGACTCTGCACAGGGACACCAAATGCGCCCCCAGTGCAGACTTTCAGTCACACTCAGTGTGCACCCCCCCAGCCCCAGTACACTAAAGATTGTCCGGGAGGTGGCCACACCTCCCTGTGACAGGAAACCTATTGTCAAGCCTCCGCTGCTCGAGCTCAGCTTAGCAGCAGGAGGGCAGATTCGTGTCTGTTGCTGGCAGCATCCATTTTGTGCTGCCCAGGTCGAGAAAGCTGGTACTGGGTAGACCGCTGACCCACAGTATTGGTTCTACAAGGGAGGAATCATACCTCCCATACCAGTTCCTGGTGTGGAGGTATGACTGCAAGGTGTTTGACACCAAACATGACATGTTTGTAGGCAGCCGTTTTAAAGTTCGCATTTACCGCGAGGTTATATTGCACTTAAGTATATATGGTTTGGCTGCATCACAGACAACCCTGGAGAATAGATTCCGAAGGCTGCAGAAGGGCTCTGCTGATGCAGGGGCACCCTCTCACATGAAACCCAGCACCTTGCCTTCAGGATTGATAAGGCCTGCCATAGGGGTGACTGTTAGGTTTATATGTGCAGTGATTCAGACTTGATATAGGTAACCTATATCTAAGTAAGGGGTGCATGCACCACCTTACACAGGCTGCAGTAGCAGACCTGTGGTGCCATTTTGAATAGTCTCTCAGGGGTGGCATAAATAATACATGCTGCAGCCCCTGGGAAACCTCTGGAGTACCTATGCCCTGGGTACATGGGGTACCATATACTAGGGACTGATAAGGGTACCCCAGTATCTAATGTGGAGTGTACCTAAAGTACATGTAATCAATTTAAGAGAGAAAGCAGATAGACTGGTCCGGGATAGTATGATCCCCCTCAGGCTAGTCAAACAACCAGCAAAACACCAGGAAAAAAATTGGGATAACCATGCAGTCAGATTCCACCTTCCTACAGGATGTACAAGCAGTACATTCCTTGTTTTTGGGTTTGGAGTATTATGCTGCTTTTGATGTTGAGGATTTGTATTTGAATACTGCCAATTATGCCGATTTGTTTTGTCACCAACATTATGGTCACCATTTCCTGAACAAAACAAACACGTTGAGACCAACGTTTGGTTGCACACAATGGGAACATTGTCCAACTCCCTTACAGGGAACATCAACAACACTTTCACTGATTACAACATGTCCAATCCAGACTCCTATTTCTTTAAATTAAAATTGCTGTCTCAATCAAAATATTTTTTGACACACACAAAGTTAATATATTCAAACCGTTTGTCCAGGGGACCGAAGCTTGGCATTGTGCGTACCTCATTCCAAATCAAAAGTTGTTTTTAAATGACATGGTACACCAAACTACTTGTTTTGGCCTGGCTACTGCCAAGAATTTAAATATTCCTTCCATTCCGTCATTGGCTGAATATGATAATTGGCTTAAACACACCAATTATACATTATATGTCGTGCAAGCTCTGTTTCAAAATCACAGTTTCAATATCTCTGATGTTGACCCTTCATGATTTTTGTTGTGGCAAACCAATTCTAATGATTGTCATCTGCGTTTTTATAATGAAACAACCGGTTGAACACAAACTAGACCTGATCCTCGATACCCTCATACACACTCAGTCACCACATATTCTGGGGGTATATTGTGTCAACTGTGGTTACAACATTCCACTCTGTCATCTGTTAAACAATACCTATTCCTATTGTCTAGCGACATCAACTTGGCTGATTTTCTCTTGGGTCCTAAGTCCCCCAGATCAAAAAGATTAATCTATGCAACATACAATGAATTATGGACACTTTCTTAAATTGAAGCAGCAAACTGTCTGCGCCAAATTGACAAAGCTAATTTGGAGAAGGTTCTTGCAGTAGATGATAATAGCATAAATATATTGTCTTCTCACATTTACACTCTAGATAATATTGTTTCATCTGATACAGATATTGTTCACAATGATGTTTCTGTTTTATATCATGGTGAAAAACAATTACAATCTGTAATGCAATTCGCATGGACGTTACACACACTCAAAATGGGAAAAGTACCATGGGATTATTTGAACGCTTCTGCTTTGTTTTTGCCTTTTAATGTAACTGAAAAACAGAGATTCATGCCCATGAAATATGCTACATATACACTGATACACATAGAAAGATTGGAACACTTCCCATTTTCTGTAGCGGAAACAGATTCAGCTGTATGTTTGATTCATGGTTGATTCATGGTGTTATCTCTTTGCCTTTTTCACTATTTCAGTTTAAATCTTGCTTGAAACATTTACCGATTAGCCGCTTTGAACCCTTGGGTAGTGCTTTCCTACATGAATTATGGTCCCTTCCATTTACTTACAGATGTCGGCGGGAGGATACAGAAGTTTTCCTAACAGGGGAGGACTGCGATTTCACAGTGGGACACTCCTTAGTTTGTAAACAAGTTAAGTTGCACGGCGCTTGTAATGTGTCCGCACCTAATCTGGCTTTTTTTTTAAAAGGAACGCCAGTTCCGGCAATAATTCCGGCTCTCACAATTCTTTCTAACGGCAGTTATCTTATTTTGAACAACAACGACTACTGTGGCTTATCGGCAGGCATCCCGTATATAATAACGGGTTCCCATTGTGTCACTTGTTGTAGCAATGTGCATTTTCCACCCTCACATGAGGCTGTAGATAGTTCCCTTTGGCCTTCAATTCAAGTTTGAAAACAGATTTTAATAAATTAAGCAGGCTCAAAGTTAGCATGAGCACCGCTGCCCTGATGCTGCTTTTGCGCACGTTACTACATGACTTTGTTTAGCAAGACTCTGCTTGTGCCTTTCACATGAGAACTGTCTGCTTTCTGGGTTCCCTGCCTGTTCCTGGAGTTTAGTCTGAACACGGTGTGCAAGGTAAATAAACAATGCCCCTTGTTATTCTGTTCTGGTCAGTTCCCAGCACTTAGACAAACCATGCCACACAGCTGCAGCTGCTGGAATCCCATGCTTTGATATTATTGGATGGCATGTTGGTTTAACACACAGGGAGAAGAGCTATGATGTTCCTATAATGTAAAAATTGCAATCAAGGAACTATGGTATGGGGCCTGCTGACGAAGCCCAGAGATTTTCCTTTAAATAATAAAACTTCTTCCAAGGGGAGTGGTTAGGCCTAATAGTCCTTTATCCACTGTCAGTATACAATGATTTCCCCCTTTCATAGCCTATGGGCTTGCTACAATGCTAAATGTGTTAGGTTTGTGCGTTTTGCTGCTGGTAGTGACTTGTATACTGCATTGTAGAGCACAATAGTTAAAAATAAACATTTTGAACTATAACAGTGACTCTGTCTATTCCTATTGTTGACAAGTATGAGTGAGTGAGCGAAAGGGTACATCTTGCTACCACGATTTCTGAGAGAGTCGGGAGTGTTGTGTTCTGGGTTGTCTAAGCATTTGTAGCTTCGTGATTATGTAGGAGAACGAATGAGACACTACAGCTAGTCAGTTCTCGGATTGTGGGTACTGAGGGTGTAGGAAGGTTTAGCCCCTACACTCTGCGGTCCTGTTTTCCTGAGCATAGTTCTGTGTATGTGCAGAATCCCAGAAACAGTGGAGGGTGTGGAATCATGAGGCAGCGATTGCGTTGACTTAATAGTCAGTTGGCTGTTGAGGGTGATTCTGAGGTTGCGTGAATGGTCTGTTAGTGTGGACATTGGTCCAAGTTCTGCTGGCTACCAGCTATGGTCCCATACTGAGGTGTTCTTCGCGAAGGTCAGTACTTCTGTTTTGTCTGAGTTGAGCTTGAGGCAGCTGTTTCTCACACATTTGGTTACTTCTGTCATGACGCTGCAATAGTTGGTTTTGGTGTTGGTGGGGTCCTCGGTGAGTGAGAGGATGAGTTGAGTGTCTTCGGAATAGGAGATTATGTTGAGGCCGTGGTATCTGACGATGTCTGAGAGTGGTCATGTAGATGTTGACCAGGGTGGGGCTTGGGGTATGCCGCAGGTGATGTCTCTGGGTGTAGGGAACAAGGGAGGTAGTCGGATGCTTGGTGTGTGTCCTGAGAGGAATGTAATCCATTTGAGGGCATTTTGCGGTTTACCAGCAGCATGGAATCTGTTGATGAGGGTGTGGTGGGAGACGGTGTAAAATGCAGTGGAGAGGTCGAGGAGGATCAGGACAGTAGTTTCTCTACGGTCAATGAGAGATCTGATGTCATCTGTGTCATCAATCAGTGTGGTCTTGGTGATGAGGTTGGTATGGAATCCGGATTGTGAGGCATCGAGTAGTTGGTTGAGTTTGAGGTATTCAATTAGTTGTTGGTTGATTGCTTTCTCAAGTACTTTGGCTGGGAAGGGGAGCAGGGAGATCAGTCTGTAGTTTTTGAGGTTGCTGGGGTCAGCCGAGGGCTTTTTCAGATGTGGTCTGACCATCCTATGTTTCCAGTTGCCTGGAAAGGTTGTTGTGGAGATGGCTGTGTTGAGGATGCTGATGAGCTTTGTGCTGAATGTGGTGGCACTGAGGTTGAAGAGATAGTGGGGATAGGGGTCGGTGGGTGACCCAAAGTGGATGGACGACATGATGGTTAAAGTGGTCTGTGCAGTGAGTGCTGACCAGGTGGTTAGTGTTTGCCTGGTAATTGCTGGTTGCTTGAGGTTGTTGAGGTCAAGGGTGGTGGGTTGGGGGTCGAAGTTGTTGTAGATCATGGCTATCTTGCTGGGAAGTAGTCTGATTGGGAGTTGCTGAGTTTTTGGGAGGGGTGGATGGTGTTCTCTGTGGCTGGAGGGTTGGCGAATTCCTTGACAATCTGGAATAGTACCTCCGTGTGGTTGACTGCGGTTTTTAGGCGGTCGGTGATGGCTACTCTCTTAGCTTCCTTGTTGTGCCGGTGGTAGTTGCTGAGGGTTGCTCTCTGGGTAACTCTGTCAGAGGTTCCTTGGCATCTCACCATCGCCTCTCAAGTCGGTAGCAGTTGTGCTTGGTGATTCTGAGCCCAGGGGTGTATAAGCTGGCTAATTTCGAAGCTTTGTTGGTTTCGGCTGGTGTCAGTGGGGTGACTTTGTTGGTGCATTTGGTGATCTAGATGGTGAAATTTCCGACAGCCTGGCTGAGGTCTGCAGAAGACTTGGGTTGTATGGTACTTAGGGATTGGGTCCATTGCGTCTTGGTAACTTTTCCCCAACTGCGGTTGGTGGCACTGTGGTGCTTGAATGTTGTGTGCTAAGCTCTGCTGGAGATGGTAAGTGGATGATGGCATGGTCAGTCCAGGTGAGCTCTGTGATATGGGTAAATATGAGTCCGTCGCTGGAGGTGAAAATGGCATTGAGTGTGTGTCCTGCTCTGTGGTGAGTTCAGTGACTAGTTGAGGTGAGGCCGAATTGTTGAGGTATTCTAAGAGGGAAGCGGTGTTGGTGTCAGTAGGGTCATCAATGTGTAAATTGAGATCGCCGAGCAGGACAAAGTGGTGGGATTCGATGGCTGGGGGCAATGAGGTTGGAGATGGCTAATTGGGCCCTTGTTGACTGTGCATGAGGATGCCTCTTAATGTGATCATGGCTGCGATCTGTAGTCAGTGATTGAGGTATTCCATGAGGAATGCGGGGTTGTCTTTGGCGATGTTGCTTCTGATGGTTTCCTTGAAGATTATGGTGATGCCTCCACTGTGTCTGTTTGTGCAGTCTCTGTGTATCATCTTGTAGCAAATGTGTGTGGCGGTGACGATGTTGGTGAGGTTGAACCACATTTTGGCAATGAAGGCTATGTCAGGGGAGCGGATGTTGTGTTTGCTGAGGAAATGGATTGAGTTGTACAGGGTTGTGCTTAGCCTACTACACGTGGGGGCCGCTGTGGGCTGGTACGTTTTGTGCCGCATGAGAAGCGGCAGTGGTGGCAGGTGAAGAGTCCTTTGGTTGATCGCGGGGAGGCCAAGAAGCAGTTGTTGTTGTAGCCTCCAGGGTCTAGATCCAGAAGGTCCTTGGCGGTGTAGCAGTGGATGGTGGAAGGGGCAGAGGTTGACAGCAGCCTGCATAAGTAGTCCTGGGAGGGGTCAGCACTGGCAGGGAGCAACGGCAGGAAAGAACAGCTGGAAGGGCGGGGATGAGTGCCACAAGTGGAAAAAGGAACATAGTTCCAAACAACAAAGCACACAATAATAGCAACAATATGACGATACTGAGCAAACATAAACAGTGACAAATACAACAGCGACAGTGGTACAATGCTAAACAGATCTCAACAATACCAGTGCAAGAAACAAGCACCTGAACCTGAGGTCACTGAACTTGAGGTTGAGGCACAAGGCTTTGGCACAGGCGGAGGCAGCGGGAAGCAGCACGCAGACGAGGGAGGCCAGGGTAACTCACTGGGGCCGTGCAGCGGCCTGCATCAGTAGTCCTGAGAGGGGGGCTGTCGAGGGAGGTGGGAAGCGGGGAGCAATGGCGGAAAATAATAGCAGGAAGGCAGGGACGAGCGCAACAAGTGGAAAAAGGAACCAAGTTCCAAACTACCAAGCTCACAGTAATACCTTCAAAATGACAATACTGAGAAAAAATAAGCAATGCCAAATACAACAGCCACAGTGGTACAATGCTAAAAAGATCCCAACAATATATGCAATCACATGTAGCATACTGCTTAGCTTATTTTATAGACAACAACGCTTTGAGTGTTATTTTTCCAATTATGACATGATTCTTTCAAAAGTCCTGTAAGATATTGGGATTCTGGTTGGCCCTGTCCAAGCAGGAACCACCATCCTAGTCAGGGTAAGTCAGATACACAACAAACATTAACCTGTGTTCACCCTCTGAAAGCTTGGTATAGAGCAGGCAGGCTTCACTTAAGAGGTATTGTGTAACATATTTGTTCAACAGTAAAATAGTGCAAACTCCATACAAAAAGATATCACATCTGGTGAGAACATGAGAGCTTAATTTAATGAGCAAAATAAGCACAACACGATGAAAAAACAATAAGTACAACCGGAGTTATGATTTTTAAGGATAACTTGAAATATTGTGCTTAAAAGTATTAAGTACCAAACTGGGCTATCTGGTCATGTTTTGACCAGGACAAAGTCAAAAGTTCAGGCCGACCAGCCTTGGTCTACTGCAAAGTACATTGTTGCGTGGTTGGCAGATCCGAGATGCGAGCTGCAAAAGGACAATGTATCATCATCGAGTACCAGCTGAAGGTGATGCATCAAGCACTCAATAGGCTCCTCGAAGATGCTTCAGAAAGGAAGGTGCTGTGCGGCGCAGTCGGCAAGTGATGTAGGGGATCCTTGTAAATGTGTTGACATTGAGGGAAATGCGCTGGTTCCACTCAAACTAGCCTGGCTGATGAGGAGTGATACCCCGAAACCAGTCCCAGGGTGCTTCTTTCTGGTCCAGGGAGGAACTGGCCTGGCAGTTCGGGCTGGACTGCTCCCATGGGAAACAGGGTCAAGACATATTTGCATATGGCTGGTCCAAATTGGAATGGCATGGTGAGCACAAAAACAATAGATTTAGGCCCAGAACTCTGTACTGGGGGCGAACGTTTGACATTGTTCAGCATTCAATCCATAAATTGTTCTTTCTGAATATTTCACCCCTGGTGGGACAGGGATGCCCAGAAATGGGTCCCGGGCTCACCATGCCACTAGAGTCATGCTAGCATTCCTGTTGAGGGGTAATACCCCAAAACCAATCCTAGGATACTTGCTTCAAGTCCAGGGAGGACCTGGCCTCGTAGTTCGGGCTTGACTGTTCCCATGGGGTGCAGTGTCAAGACTCATTTGCATATGGCTGGGTCCAAACTTTGATGGCATGGTGAGTAAAAAAATTATGGATTTAAGCCTAGATCTCTAAACTGGGTATGAATGTTTGACATTGCTCAGCATTCCATCCATCAATTGTTCTTTTTGCATTTTTCACCTCGAGTGGTACGGGTATGCCCAGATGTGGGTCCCTCGGTCACCATGCCAGTGGAGTCAAGCTAGCCTGGCTGATGAGGGGTGATACCCTGGAACTGGTCCCAGGTTTCTTGTTTCCAGTTTATGGAGTACCTGGCCTGGCAGATCGGGCTGGACTGTTCCCCTGGGGAACAGGGTCAAGACTGGTTTGCATATGGCGGGGTCCAAACTGGAATGGCATGGTGAGGAAAAAAACGGATGAATTTAGGCCCAGATCTCTGTCCTGGGGGCGAATGTTCGACAATGTTCAGCATTCTGTTCATCAATTGTTCTTTTTGCATTTGTAAATAAAAGGAGCCTATCCTGGCAGCATCAACGCAGCTTTTTATTCTCACCAATGCGGCAAAAACAATGCGGCTTAGTTTTCTAATGATTAGTTAATGCAGTTAGTGTCATGTCTGCAAGATAAATGGCCAGAGTGATGGTGAAGCATACTTTCCATTTTGGTACGGACAATTATTTTTGTTGGGACAGGTACGTTCCTTGCATATTACACATGTATTTTCTCCTATCCATAGTGCCCAAATGCATGTATATCCTACCTTTTTATGTTGACCCTGGCATCACTGTAATCTAAGCATGTGCATAGAGGCCTACGCCTGTCACTCACCACAAGAGTTCATGGTCGCATAAGCATATTTGACCTGTAGTACCAAATCAGAGAGGGAGTGCGGCAGATATAGCACCCTTGATCACACATGTAGTGTAGTGTGTAGTATTCAGTACAACTGTGTGATGGAAGTAGTTTCAATATTTTAAAGATAAGCACTCAGGTGGACATCAACTTTATGGTATCTGTTAGTAGATTGTTGAGTGCTGAACTGCCCCCTTTAGAATCCAGTGACTGCTCATCAGCCCTACCTTGAGAGTCAAGTGTGGTTGGGTTGTACTTGGCCAAGTATGCAGGCCATAGTAGAATGGACCCTGGCACATCAGTGGCAAATGACCTCAAACTCCATGGAAGACACCTACTAGCTCCTGCTGTCCCGGTGGCCCTCCGAATGGAGTCTGACAATAGGATTGTTAGGCAAGGTGTAGTTTAATCCTGCTATGTCAGCGCTGCTGTATATTTTGTGGTTGGCACAACAAGAGCCAGCCACAAATGCTCTTTTGGAGCTGTATATCTGGGCATTATGGCCTATGCCACTTCCCGTAACGAAAGCAGTGGGGAGAATAAATCCAAGAAGGTCTCTGAGAATGCACAGAAGCCTGAAAAGGACAAATGTATCTTAACAGACTAAGACACAAGACTGCACAATAATTGCATGTGTAGAAACAAGGCAGATCAGATCGTGTGGGCAACAGTTTCACATCTCATGTCAGGGTCTGAAGTAAGCAAAACTCTGTGCAGTGTCCTAGCACCAAGAAAGCCCAACTGCTGCAATAGAGTGTGCATCACGGATTCTACATTTATCTCAGAACTGAGTTCAGGAATCACCAGACAAAGCAGGATGAAGGACTATGTGGAACAATTCCTAAAATCAGACACGATGGGCTTGCCTTGAGTTTCAGAATGTATTGCAAACCTTGATAGTAGTCTTAGCAAAGAGGCCTGAAACAGAAGAGATAAGTCAAGAGGTTAACAAGCAGCACAACCCAGGCAAATTCTGCTGGTGCATTAGTCAGTTGGTGGTGCTTGAGGAGGACGGGCAGTGGCGGGGAATATTTGACCTTGAGCAATTGCCTACTTTGTCAATGTTTTACAATGTCTATACAGTCATGCCAAGCCTTAACAAGTGCTCCAGCTCATCCCTAAGTGTCAAATAACCTTCAGAATCTTCAAAATACTTGGGGTATAAATTGCACAAGTATCAAAATATAAGGACAGGATAAATACTTTAAAATGTAGAAAGTATTTCCGTATTATATGGAACTATTTCATATTAGTACATTAGATCACTAAATTACATTGACATTTATTTATTTGAAAATGAAAGTTTGTAAACACACTTTGAAACATTCATTAACCATCCCTTCTGACACCGCCTTAAGTGAACCAATAGTATGATATCTGTTACATCATGGCCAATATTAGTGTTTTTGATGGTGAAAGATAACAGGCTATTAAAACATAAATGAATAAGATTTTTGTACAGGTTTCATCTTAAACTGAATTACTTGAAAGTGCTTGCAGATGTCACTATAGAGTACATTAGGCACATGAAGTAAACTGATTTGACTTAGATCACACAATTTAGTCATACAGGAAGCCTGGATTTGATCCCAGGTTTTCTAGTTACATGTAGTGCAGTTAAACCACTGACCAGATTTATTTATTTTTCTCAATCCTGTTTAACATTAGAGGACAGTGTTTTTTTTACAATTCTGTCATATAAATCATATGTTGTATTAAATAAACACAGCTCAGGGGTTATGCTGACACAATGCCTTGAAGAGTTGCATTGTGAAGGTAAGGGAGGGCATGACACCATGTGCTGCTAACATCACAGACTTTCTCAGATTTTACAAAACTATTCAACACAGTCAAAGTGCATTAAAAGTATGGGCACTGCGATTCTAAGTGCAACTGAGGTGGGGTTAATGAGTTTAGAGGCGGGGTCACAGGCATGGCTAAAAAGAACAAAATATTCTTAAACTATTTTGTTGATCTTTCACCAGCAAGTAACAGCATATAAACTAACACACATCTGTAATAAGAAGTAAATGGAAGTTAAATTAATCAGTGGGAAATGCTCTACTTTATGTTATAAAATCTCTATAGCTTAATACGATCACTGCGGATGTCTGTGTGTGCAAGAGAGAACCACATAATTGAATTCTGGTTAGTGCAGCAGAGAAGAGTTACTAATGTAGTTCTAGTGGTACGAAAGTCATTATTTGAAACCAGCATTACATGCAGTATAAGATAGGCTGCCAAAAAATGCATTAAAAAGTTAGGATTAAGTTATAAAAAAAGTACTTCCAAATTAAAGATTTAGTATCACACAGACTTTACCTAGTGCAAACATTTTTTTAACTGTCCATTAAAAACGGACACTTCACCACTCAGCTAGTAAAACCCTTAAAACATTTTGCAAAAAGGATAAATCTTTATCATTAGGTTCAAGTGACTCCTTCAATTAACACAAATAACAGCCTCCGAGCAGCCTTTACATTTGCAAACTAACCAATTGCACACCTTTAAATTTCTGTCAGGGAGCAGGTAACCTGGTAAGAAGGTTTGTTTCTTATTTAGCAGCCTGTCCATCTCTTGTCCTGACAGGACAGGAGACTCCCTCCCTCTCACGTGCTGAGTTGAGGCATCTCAATAATCATGAACAACGGCCTTTAGGGCTAATTTATGGACCGTCCTTGTAAATTACGGACGGTTGGTCACCCTATGTGAAATAGATATAATAAAACTCAGACAATGGCTCACTTTGCAGAAAATTGTTCAAGTGAAAATGCTTTTTGTAATTAAAAAGTTTAGCTCATATATTAATAGTATACCATTAATGTTCTAGAATCTGTCTTCAGTTCAGTGTCTAATCCTGGCCTCTGGTACCAAACTTTACTTTAAACTAAGTGCAACAGAAAAGAATAGTATATTTATGTGTAAATGTCTCCCTAGAAGGCACTTTGAACTTCAAGCGATTGGACCTTCAAAAGAGGTCTAAAATGTCTAGGATTATTCTATGGTCCTTGTGAGAAAATGCGTTGTTGGTTGACTGGGTGTGAGCCCAGGTTAAGCCACAGCTGACAATACTTTTGAGGGTGAACCACAAAAAGTCACAAAATTAACACATGCTTAACACTGGGCACAAAACGTAGTGAGGCTTAACTTAGAGGTAATGTACAAAGTATTTATGCAGCACATAAACAATATTAAAGTGAAATCCCAACCCAGTTTAGAAGACTAGAGGACATTTTAATTAAGTATTTGACACCAAAACAGCAAAAATCTAATCAGTAGAACACGAGGCATTCATTTGTAAAGGTTTTAGCGAAAACTAGTGACTTAAAGATCAAAGGCCCACATGCATCATTGTGACATTTTGCACTTCCTAATTTGCGAAAAATAAGGAATCGCAAATTAAGAAGTGCAAAATGCTATGCATCATTATTTTCGGTATTCATTTGTGATTCGGTAAAAATCGCAATTTTTACCGAATCCCAAATGAATACCGAATTCTTAAGTTAATTTTCGCAATTCCCATTGATTCCTATGGGCCAAAAGGCCCATAGGAGTCAATGGGAAGGCATTAGCAAATTGCGAGTGGCACTTTGAAAATTTCATGGGTTCAGGGGGGGTCCAAAGGACCCCCCCATGCACCCCTGAAATGTATTTTTCGCATCATGTTTCACACACACATGTCCTAAGGACATGTGTGTGTGAAACATGAATGTTGACAAAAAAACATTTTCAGCATTTGAAACACTTTTTCCAAATTTACCGAGTGGTTCAACCACTCGGTAAATTTGGCACCCTAATTGCGAATTTACACTTTGAAAAGTAATGATGCATTGCTTTTAAGAAATTGCACATCTGCGACTTCTTAAAAGCACCCGCAATTTTGGAACTCGCAAAAATGTTACGAATTCTAAAATTGCTTCATGCATCCCAAAAAGCACTTTTGCATTCGCAAACGGCCGATTTTAAGGAATCGCACCGTTTGCGACTACAAAAATGCTTGATGCATGTGGGCCAAAGAGCCAACTGCAAACATCTAGTTGCGTGAGAATGGGTCAAAGTCAATTGTGTAGGCCGACGGCGGTGGAGTGTAATTCGTATATAGTAAGTGGATTGGGCCCGGTCAGCACTTACATTCAGGTTTAAAATAATTCTTGAAGAACATTTTCTGTGAAGATAAAGGTCAGCAGGGCAAGACTGCAGGAGGTGTCCAAGGACAGAGCTTCATGGTCGGATGGCCTTGGGTCAATGCCACCGTGAAGATTTCTATGTTCGGATTTATTCGCCGAAATGGAAGTTGAAAATCTCTAGTGGGGTGAGGCAGAGGGCTGTAGCGGAAGACAGTTCAATGAAGTCCGATACCCCTTCGGCAAAGGATCGCTGAAAGGGATTTTCTGCTGCATAGAAGAATATAGCAGGCGAAGTCGCAAAGTCAATCCAACTGGTGATACACCTTGGGCAGATATGAGAGCAGTTTGGTCCTAGTCCACTCCTGGTTCACATAGCAGTTTTAGGCCAAATTTTGTTGAAGGGCCTAATTATGATAGCAGTCAATCTGGCTGCCGACAAGTTTCACAACGGTCAGGAGACTGTCCTACTAGCAGTCGGCGGTACGACTGCTGCATTAGAGTGCTCCTTTTCAAGGCAGCTTGTGCTGCAGCCCATTTCCTGGGCTGCAGCATACGTTGCTGTGAGAATGACTTCTTGCAGATCCATGCGCCATGCACCATGTGGTGCATGGCACACGGTGCATGGAAGTGAGTAGGGGCACTACATGTGCTCCCAGACCAACTTTGGGACAGGGATCCTGTTTTGGGCATCCAATAACCCAATCCAACAGCCGGTACATGGCAAGGGATATCCAAACCCTGACGGCAGTGCCTGGCTCAGCACTGCATGGCTCAGCACTGCCTCCACTGTGGGCCATGACTCCGACCTCCACCCACCGCCTCGAAATCTGAGATCCTGTTAGAGCTGACAGTCTGGACTCCGCCCACTTGGGTACGACCGCCAGCATTGAAATGTGGCAGTTGGACCGGAGGGCTGTCGGTGGTCTGACTGCCACCGATGGCCTGTTGGTATGTGGTCCGACCACTGTCAAAGTCAGGCCCTATGTCCTTAGTTTTAGGGATTGGCCATCTGGACACCTTCAGCACTGGTGGGACACCTCTTGGGTGATCAGGACTCAAGATGGTGGGAGCCTTATATGTCCCTGTAGCTCTGGGCACAAGGCCAGCAAACTAGCCCTTGGAGAACCTTCGGGTAATCCTGGGTGCAGGTGAAGGTGCAGGGCTTAATGGCAGGGCTGGCCTCTGAGTTTGCAAGACGTGCTCTGGGCAGCAAAGCAGTCCTTCCAGGCTACTGGCAGAATGCACACCAGGTCACAGCAGCAGACACTCATCTAAGAGTCCATCTTCAAGTCCAGAAGGGAAGTGAAGAATGGATCTGAAGGTCTTATTTTAATACCCTGGTGTACTTCTGGAAAGTGGAAGAAGCTTCTGGAAAAAATTATTTGAACTGCATGGAATTTCCTGACTCACCCGCCCTAGCTCCAAGCTGGCTACAGTGCCAATACATGGTCATTAGGCAGAGCACAGCTTATTCAGGTGTAAGTAGGGCAGTGCCCAGCTCCACCCCCAACCTGTTAGCAAATGGCACATAGAGGCACACCCATTCCCTCTATTATGTGACTGCCTGGGAGGAAAGCCCAAAGTCTGTTACCTACACCCATTCATGTGACTCAAGACAGGCTGCAGGCAAAAAAAGGCTAAGAGCATAAAAAAGCCAACTTTTAAAAGTGGCATTTTCAAAATTGTAATAAAAAATCTGACTTTATCATTAAAGAGGGGTTATCACTACAATTCTATAGGTACTAAGCATGATATATCTACCTGATACCAATTGGACTTTTTGGCTAATGAAATGTAATAAGGAATGAATAAAAGAGCATTTATAAAGTGCACAGCTACTCAGGGAAGAGTGTCCCAGTGCTGAAACAAAACCTCAATCTGGTCTGCTGCTGTCCCAACAGGGTGGAAGAAAAAATGGTTAGTTCCGGAAGAGCCAGGTTTTGAGCATCTTCCTAAATGTGGATACATCAGCCAGCTGTCTGAGTGTCAAAGGTGGGAGGTTCCATGCATGTGCACCCTGCAACTGGAAGGAGCAGCCTCCTGTGCGGGCACGGCAGATCTTAGGTATGGAAGCCAGATTTAGTGTAGAAGACCTCAAAGTTCTGAGAGGCACATAATGTGTGACTCTCTTTCTGAGGTACTGTGCACTGGTTCTCTGCAGGGCCTTGAATACGAGAACAAAGGTCTTAAAACAGATTCTCTTTCTTACGGGAAGCCAGTGTTAGGCCTTCAGGTGAGGTGAGATATGGGCCCTGGGCTTGAGCAGGAGGTCTGCCCAAGTGGCGGCATTCTGGACCACCTGCAATCGGTTTGGCAGATATTTGGGAAGGCCTAGGTATAAGACGTTGACATAGTCCAGTCTGGAGACAATCAGGACTTAGATAACGGTCTTCCTGTGATCAGGAGGCAGGAGTGGGAGGAATTTCCTGAGCATCCGCAGAAGGCCAAAACAGGATCCTGCAACTGACTAGACCTGCGATTTCATTGACAAGGCGTTATCCATCTTGGTGACATATCAGATGGCCAACACTGTTTCCACTCATCCGAGGGTGGAGAGCCGAAGAAGATAACCTCAGATTTCTCAGGGGTTACATTTAAGTTGGTTCACCCTAAACCAGGAGAAAACCCTTGCATTGGTTGGTCTTTTCACCTTCAAAGTCTGCTCCCTTGTCACAGGTGAATAGAATCTGCCTGTCATCAGTGTAGGAGATCACTTTAGCACTGCACGCTTCTGCCAGTGTAGCCAGGGGAGACATGTAAAGTTTGAAAAGCGTGGGGCTCAGAATTGAGCCTTGAGGGACTCCCACCTTCAAAGTGGGGAGCAGAGAAAAGGGGGAGACAAGACTACCTGGTGTTTGTCCTCCAGGAAGGAGGATAACCACTTCAGAACCGAGCCGCCAAGATCATATTCCTGTAACCTGTTTGGGAGTCGATCATGCGGCACAGTATTGAAAGCTGCTGACAGGTCCAACAGAATTAGCATGGCTTTACCCCTCTAGTCGAGCTTCTCCTTGATAGACTCAGAGACTTCAAGAAGAGCTGTCTCCATGCTTTAATTGGCCCTAAAACCCAACTGGCTCCCTGTACACTGGACGGACGACTCCGTATGCTCCTTCTATTCCGTTACTGGGTATCCCTATATGATCGGGACTGATCACTAACCGTGCATTACAGGCATGGACTGACGCGGGCGTCATCACGATAGGAGTTTTTTTTTCGGAGGGTGTATTAATGTCACGTGTAACATTTGTGCGCGTACATGGTGCTTCCGATACACTGTTCTTGCTACATGCACACATATCCAGATATATACGCACTACATGGTCACCTGGAGGCCCTGAACCGAACACAAATACACTACTTACCATGCAATACCTCATGGGTAACGGGGCACGCCTGACAAAATGGTTGACTCACAGATTTTGGACTGAGAAGGCAATCTCATTAAGACCGTTGTGAGACAGATGTGAAGAGGATGTAAACCATGAATTTACAGTGAAGGAATGGGACACCCTACTGAGATACCCTAAGAAAGTATCTTGTAATCCAAAATGTAAATTTATTCAATTGATGCTATTGCACAGAGCTTATTTAA
The DNA here is from genome assembly GCF_964261635.1 of Lissotriton helveticus. Classification (NCBI taxonomy): domain Eukaryota; kingdom Metazoa; phylum Chordata; class Amphibia; order Caudata; family Salamandridae; genus Lissotriton; species Lissotriton helveticus. Next base: position 1,568,867,406 of record NC_136069.1, on the reverse strand, counting down.
CCCCACACAGATTGTGTGCTATGTTTCAAGGGGCGAATTATTCCTGTCCTCAATGCCACGCACCAAATGCAGGGCTGATACACATGATATGGGACTGTCCTCGACTGGCAAACTACTGTGCAATAATATGCAAAATGCTGTCGGATATAGCCCCGGTGCGTCCTAATGGCACATTGGAATACTGCATACTGGGATTAGCGCCCTGTGAAAAGAAGGGAAATTCAACCTGTCGATTTGCTAATCTTGCGCTCCTTTTAGCTAAAAGAGCCATAACCACACGATGGAAAGCCACTGGGCCCCGTCCCTACAGGACTGGCATACCGAAGTGGTGAGATGGGATAAAGCAGAGGGGGCTAAACTTAAAAGAGAGGAGTATAGGGGCATGCGAAAAACACCGATCTCTTTGAGCTGGAATGCAATGTTGGAGGAATATGCTGCAATAGATATATTATCCTACTAGGGAGTGATGTCACTATTAAAGGGGGGCTTGGACTACTACCACGGGGCACATGGGCTCCTCACAACTCCCGTGGGCTATATTATTATTTAATTTAGCGTGACTGCTTAGCACACCTCCTCAGACAGACTGTGGAACCGAGATATACACAAATTTCAGATATAGAAAGGTGTAAATGCTACTATAGCTGTTTATTGCCGAATGTGAGGAGGAGGGATGGTTGGGTACGTTTTGTTAGGTTGATGTAGATGTACTGGATATTCATAGAGCTAATTGATCATGATAGGCTATGCTGGACTCCTAGTGTAGACGAAAATGTTGAGAATTACCCGTGCTGGCTTGCTGTTAATGCACACAAAAGGAGTTAGGTCCTTAGAGGGGCTGAGGGAGGGCTGGACCATTTTATATATCTAAACACACACAAAAGTGCCCCCTTCTCACACTACTTACAATATGACTTTAACAAAGACCAAATAAACAATTTCATTAGATCTGGTCTGGTACATTTATTTATACCTATTATTCGTATATTCTATATGGAAACTAGTATCCTCTAGACAAAATTTTTTCTGGCAGAGAGAGAATACACATATCAAAAAAACACTCACAGTATTATTCAATCAGCAAAGTGCGTTTCAAACTAACATGAAACATTACAAAAACATCCAAGAAAATAACATTAAAAAACATCCAACAAACATTACAAAATCCAATTCGTCAATTTGCAATACACTAGATCATTTCCTTAATCACAATCTTAAAAAAACATAATTCATAACAAGAGCAACAAAGCTTGTGTCAATTAATCAAAAACACTAGATGTAATAATTAGCTCTTGATGAATTTGCCGACGTGTTTCAGGTTCGGGTCATTGATCCCCAAACCCTCATCAGGGCTCTGTTAATCGTCTGTTTAGGAAGCAAAAAAAATAAAGTTTTGATGACAACCTGTTGACCTCTTCCCTAGCTATCATAGCATTTAGACAAGGTATATTTGTACCTGTATCTTCCTATCCAGGTGACCATTGGTCACTTCTGTCGATAGATGCACTCTTTTCTTCAGGTCTCAGATGGCGCGCACCTTTTTATAAAAAAAACAACAACATATTGCCTCTATTCATGAAGTATGTACCTTTAAATTGGTGGAAAAACTAATAGAATTAGCTAAGAAATCCATACCTCCGTCTGCGCGGACTGGCGCTGCGGGAGGAGCGGAGGAATTTCTGTCTCTGTTTACTTTTGTCCTATTTAAACAAAAACACATATGATGCTTTTAGCAGCATTGTTTATGTCAATTGGCATTTTAGTTATCTTTATGTATACTACAAGCCTACCATACCTTGCATGTATTCCACTGTTATATTGCAGCTGGGCTGCGCCACCTTTTCACCAGCAGCTGTCTCTTTCACCTATTAGAACATTAACGTTCCGTTAGGGCCCCCACTTTTCACATGACTATTCTTAAACCTTTATGTCACGTAGTAAGCCACTACCCTACCTGTTTTCATTAGCAAAACACGGTGACTCCTCTCGCCCCCGTCTGTTACCCCGTCCGGGGCTCAGCGTGTCTTAGACTCGCCTCTGCTTCTGCTCGCACGCTTCTATTTGTTCCAGAAGAAATCAATCACTCTGTACGGAGAGAAGCGCGGTGTTATATCAATTGCATTTTCTCCGACTTAGTGAACATGCAGGAACAAACGCTGCGTTTGTACTTAAACAATAGCTGAAAGTGCGGTCTGCTCCGCTTGATAGAATCGGTGCTACTGCGTCCCTCACTCGCCGTATCTGAAACCGGCGACCATTTTGGGATGCTTAAGGAGTCCAGTGTCATGTTGAATGCATTATGGGGGCTGTAGTTTAAAACGACTTGTGTACATTGCCATGAACCACCCGATGGTGTTCAATTAGTCCGGGGTCAAGATTAGCATCACGTTTATTTTAAAGGGGGTTATTTGAAACGTAGCTTACTGCATGACCAAATTAAAATTGAAATTGAATAGATCACTCTTCATTCTGATCGCAGGCTGTAGATTATATACATAAATGCTTCCAATGGGTCTCATTATGTTATGTGAGACCATGCCTATTCATTGCAGCATCTTACTGCAACCACAGCATATACAATCCAGCAGTACGACCCCAAACCTCAAATTCTTGACAGTTCTGACATACTATTCAACCCAGTCATTATACAATTAAATTTCAAAATCAAATATGCTTCTTTTTCAAAAAGCGTCTTGTCAATATCTACAGGGCGCTGTGCGTTATTCATTGTGAAAAGGACTGACCATTTGAAATCGTTCTCGTTATGGGACATCTCCACAAAATGTTCAACCATGGGGGCAGTGAGTATTTTCTTTTTTATTCTTGACCTGTGCTGCCCTATATGAAGGTTCACCTGCTGATTTGTTTTGCCAATATAAATCTTGCTGCATGGACAAATTATCACGTAAATTACGTTTCTTGTCCTGCAATTCGAGAAACCAAGATGTTTCCACTTTACTCCCTGATGTTGAAACTCATTTCCTTCAATGGTACTGCCACATGAAACACAATTGCCACATTTATGGTGGCCTTCTACTGGTTTCATGTCCCACAAGGCGAGGAGATCATGTTTGGGTTGAGGCTTGGGAAGATCAGCTCTCACGATCTGTTGTCCAAAGCTCCGATTTTTCTTGTATGCGAAAATGGGGCGCGGGAAAGGACATTCCAGGTCCTCCAAAAGGTTCCAATTTTTGAGCACAGCTTGTCTAAGCTTGTGCGTATCTGGCCCAAAGGTGGTCACGCATACCAATCGATCTAGCTCCTTCTTTTCTTTGGTTTGCAATAAAGCTTCTCGGGGGGTAAATCGAGCTCTTTTGTAGGAATGCTTCAAAAGCTTCCTCGGATATCCTCTGTGGATCATCTCATTACAGAACGACTGGGCATGATGGTCATAATCCCCTATCTCTGAACAATTCCTCCGAATGCGCAGCATTTGGCCATAAGGCAAATTTGCCTTTAAGCTTCTGGGGTGATAACTTTTATGGTGCAAGCAAGATGGTATTCTTGTCAGTTGCTTTCATATATAGGGATGTTTTCAATACACCATCAACACAGGTCAACTCCACGTCCAGAAATGTCATTCTCGTGGTACTTGTCTCCATGGAGAACTTAATGTCCCCATGTCTAGCATTGATCCATTCGTGGAAAGCCAACAACTCAGTCTGGCTCCCCTGCCACAGGAGCCAGACGTCGTCAATATAGCGCCACCACTGTATGATGTTTCCAATATATGGATTTGTTATTCTCCACAAACATGGTCTCGTACTGTGCCATGTAGAGCACTGCCATTTCTGGGGCATAAGGACACCCCATGGCAGTGCCCTTGACTTGCATGTAGAACCGATCATTAAATAGAAAATAGTTTTTTAGTGCTATCTCTGCAAGTCTCAGGATGAACGGAGTGGGCACCCTGTGTGGCTTATCCCTTTTGTCCAGATACAACTCAATTACCTCCAGAGCTTCCTCTTGGGGAATTTGTGTATAAAGGGACGTGACGTCCATAGTCACCATTATTTGTTTTGATGGATCAAATATAGTTCCTTCCACTTTTGTTAAAAAGTCCGTAATATCTTTGAGATACGATTTCACCTCCTTCAAAAAGGGCTTCAGAAAAAAATCTACGTATTTGGATATTGGCTCCAAACAGGAGTCACACCCCGATACAATTGGGCTTCCTGGTGGTTCGGCTAGGCTTTTATGTATTTTAGGTAAGAGATATAAGACCGGTATTCGCGGAAATTGTTTGTTTAAAAAATCAAATTCCCTAATACCCAAAAAGCCTTCTTCTTTCCCTTGGGTCAACACTTCAGTGATTAATCCTTGAATCTGCCTCGTTGGATCCTCATTTAAAGCCCGGTACCATGTGGTGTTGCTTGTTTTAGACCCTCAGCGACACATTTGTCGCGAGGCCAGATCATGACCGCTCCCCCCTTGTCGGCCTATTTTATGACCATGGAGGGGTCTTCCTTGAGACTTTGTATTGCCTTTGTCTGTCCCTTGCTAATAATGGAGGGCACATATTTTTTAGTTCTCTCCATTTTATTAATGGAAGATATCAGGATTTGCTCAAACGCCTGTATCTGTTTCGGGATGTTCTGGTATGGAACAAATTTGGATTTGTTCCTTAGCCCTGTTGACTCAGTATTTAGGGATGCTGGTTGATTAAAAAAGAAGGCTTTAAGCCTCAATTTCCTACAAAAATCTAGGGTTTCTATTTTTAATCTGGTGAAGTCTGTGTGTTTACACGGGACACGGGGCGAATTTTAGGCCTAGATTTAATAGGGATTAAGTACAAACGCAGCGTTTGTTCCTGCATGTTCACTAAGTCGTAGAAAATGCGATTGATATAACACCGCGCTTCTCTCCGTACAGAGTGATTGATTTCTTCTGGAACAAATAGAAGCGTGCGAGCAGAAGCAGAGGCGAGTCTAAGAAACGCTGAGCCCCGGACGGGGTAACAGACGGGGGCGAGAGAAGTCACCGTGTTTTGCTAATGAAAACAGGTAGGGTAGTGGCTTACTACGTGACATAAAGGTTTAAGAAGAGTCATGTGAAAAGTGGGGGCCCTAACAGAACGTTAATGTTCTAATAGGTGAAAGAGACAGCTGCTGGTGAAAAGGCGGCGCAGCCCAGCTGCAATATAACAGTGGAATACATGCAAGGTATGGTAGGCTTGTAGTATACATAAAGATAACTAAAATGCCAATTGACATTAACAATGCTGCTAAAAGCATCATATGTGTTTTTGTTTAAATAGGACAAAAGTAAACAGAGACAGAAATTCCTCCGCTCCTCCCGCAGCGCCAGTCCGCGCAGACGGAGGTATGGATTTCTTAGCTAATTCTATTAGTTTTTCCACCAATTTAAAGGTACATACTTCATGAATAGAGGCAATATGTTGTTGTTTTTTTATAAAAAGGTGCGCGCCATCTGAGACCTGAAGAAAAGAGTGCATCTATCGACAGAAGTGACCAATGGTCACCTGGATAGGAAGATACAGGTACAAATATACCTTGTCTAAACGCTATGATAGCTAGGGAAGAGGTCAACAGGTTGTCATTAAAACTTTATGGTTTTTTGCATCCTAAACAGACGATTAACAGAGCCCTGATGAGGGTTTGGGGATCAATGACCCGAACCTGAAACGCGTCGGCAAATCCATCAAGAGCTAATTATTACATCTAGTGTTTTTGATTAATTGACACAAGCTTTGTTGCTCTTGTTATGAATTATGTTTTTTTAAGATTGTGATTAAGGAAATGATCTAGTGTATTGCAAATTGACGAATTGGATTTTGTAATGTTTGTTGGATGTTTTTTAATGTTATTTTCTTGGATGTTTTTGTAATGTTTCATGTTAGTTTGAAACGCACTTTGCTGATTGAATAATACTGTAAGTGTTTTTGTGATATGTGTATTCTCTCTCTGCCAGAAAAAATTTCGTCGTGAGGATACTAGTTTCCATATAGAATATACGAATAATAGGTATAAATAAATGTACCAGACCAGATCTAATGAAATTGTTTATTTGGTCGTTGTTAAAGTCATATTGTAAGTAGTGTGAGAAGGGGGCACTTTTGTGTGTGTTTAGATGGCTTGCTGTTAATGACTCATATAACTGTTTCAGGCCTCTGTGCATTGTTATGCAGGAACCCTAATAGGCCTCCGGCAAAATAACTGTGTATTTTTCTAATTTGGTTGTAACCATGTATAGCTAAGACATGTACCAATGTACAATGTCTAGCTGCTTATTGTGTGAAATCAATAAAAAAAATTTAAAAAACACCAAGAAAAAAACCCCAACTGGCAACTGGTGGAGAAGATTGTTTTTTTCAGCATAGTCGGAAATCCCTGAGTTAACGTATTTTTTAAAGAACAGGAGCAGTGAAATGGGTCTATAGTTAGCTGACACCACTGGGTCAGCGAAGGGCTTTTTTAGCAGTGGGAGGATTTTGACGCTTTTCCACCTGCCAGACACGTGGCTGGTCATCAGAGAAGAATTAAGGACTTTATTAACTGTTGGGTTAATGGCCTTGGCCACCAAAGCTAACAGATTTGCTGGGCAGGGGTCCGAGGGGGAGCCGGACTCAAGGATTTTTTTGATCTTCAGGGAACACCTCCAGTTGTAGTGGGGAAAACCTTACTAGCGTTGGGCCATCAATAGGGGGCACAGGAGCTAGAGTGTGGGCGTATGCTGTTTCCGCAGGGAGGCCCTCCGCGAAAGAGTCTTGAATGACTCTGATCTTATCGTGGAAGAAGGCAACGAGTTGGCTAGCCCATTCCAGAGAAGGCGGAAGCGCCCTGGTGACAGAGGACGGGGTGGAAAAAGGTTTTACAATTTAAAAAATGTCCTGGTCCTCATTTCCGGATATCTCAATTTTGGCATCAAAATAACTTTTTTGGGCCTTGTAAATTTTGGTGTGGTGGACCTTCAAGGCCTGTTTGTATACAATTTTATACTCTGAATGGAAGGTATTGTGCCATAACCTTTTCAGGCACTTGAAGGAGATTTTGCTTCATTAAACCAGGGGGACAAAATTCAGGTTATCTTGGTAGAATGGGTAGGCATAGGGGCGAGCGCATGAGTGCAGTGCTGCAGTCAGTTCTCGAGGCAGAGAGCGTCTCCAGGTTGCCACTTAGTGAAGGCGGGTGATGTTCCAGTGCTTCACTCAGAGCTGATGGAGTGATCCGATTGAAAGGTCTTTGTGTATTTGTCCATTTGGTGCTCAGGGATTGGGGGCTCCTTGCTGACCTTGAAACCAATAGGGTAGTGGTCTGACCACACTAGAGGCAGGGGCAGATCCACTTCGCTCTCAGAATTTGAAAAAATCTAGTCGATGGTGTGGCCCTTAATGTGTGTGGGATGGGAAATGTAGGGGACAGGTTGAAGATGGCATGGGACTCCATCAAGGAGATAGCCTCGGGCTTCAAGGGTTTGTCCAAATGGATGTTTAGGTCTCCCAGTACCAGGAAGTGGTTGTACCTGAGAACTAGGGGGGGGGGGGCGATTGCTTCATTGATGGATTTCAGGAAATTGCTGGCTGGACCCGGAGGCCTGGATATTAGGACTCCGGCCACAGATTGGTGTTATGGCAAGGCATTCTGCCCCATCTATCTCCCCCATGGGAACAGTGTTGAAGGAGATTTCCTGTTTAAAAATGATTGCTACACCACCTCCTTTGCCAACTGAGGGATCTCTCCTGAGAATCTGTTACTGGGCGGGATAGCCCTGACGATGGTAGAGTTGGAGGCTTCAGTGATCTAGGTTTCCGTGAGAAACACTATGTCAGGGCGCGAGTCATGCAGAAGCTCAGAGACGTGGAGTTTGTGCTTTTGCAAGGAGCGTGTATTGAGTAGGTGTGCTTTAAAATTCCCACCCTGGTCATTAGCAGGGCCCATAACGGTGCCCATTCCTGCTTGGCCCACCTTCGTGGGGGCCCGAAGTTCATTGTCAGTTGCCTCCCAGTTACAGTGTACACAATTTAAAATATCATCCTCAACACTAATAGCGACGTTGCTTACCAATGTTGAGCGGCATGGCTTTGTCGTAAATGATGCGCTGCCTGAGGTTTGAGCCAAAACCGACAGCATGGCCGGCACCGGGCGCTTCAGACACTGACAGTTGCAGGGGGGCTTGCCTTTGGTGTGCCAGCGTCGCGCCCACGCAGTGCCTCTGCTTTAATTTATCAGTGTGAACATTAGAGCGCTAACCCAAGAAAATGTTGCTGCTCTGTGTCTTTCCTTGGACTCATTGAGAGCTTGGTGTGGGCCCCACCACACCACTAAACATCAAATTCAATACAGGCGTTGAACACAAACCCAGTTTAAAGTTTGCTAAAAACTTACATGCTTTACATAAAAAAAAACGGACTATGCGGGAAAAATCACCCAGCTTAGTGCAGATTTACACAGCTAATTTTTAGCGTGACTGACAGTGAGGCGGGCAGACAGCACCCTAGAGAGAGGCCCTCATTGTTATCCTATGGTAGGGATAGGCCTCGAAGCAGTGAAAAATGAATTTAGGAGTTTTTCACTACCAGGACATCTGAAACTTAAAAGTACATGTTCAACCTTTTAGTCATACAGCGCCCTGCCCTGTGGGCTATCTAGGGCCGTCCCTAGGGGTGACTTATATGTAATAAAAGGGGAGTTTAGGAAGTGGCAAGGGGTTTAAATGCCCAGTAGACCTGGCAGTTTAACACTGCATTCCAGCTGCGATGGCAGCCCTGGGACATATTTTAGAGTGCTACGTAAAGTGGGTGGCACAATAAGTGCTGCAGGCCTACTGGGAGCATTTCATTTGCAGGCCCTGGGTATATGGTATGCCACTTAACAAGGGACTGATAAGTAAATCAAATATGCCAATTAGGTAAATGCCGATCAAACCCTGTTTAGGGGAGTGAGCACAAATACTTTAGTGTTGGTTGTCAGAGGTAAAGAGCACAGAGTCCTAAGACCAACACAAAGGATTTTCAGCAGAAATTGGAGGTAAGTGCAGCTGCCCACTTTCTGACAGGTCACAAAAAATATGATCACATTTCTCCTATTGTTCTAGATTGGCTTTCTATTGAAGCAAGAGCCAAATTTAAGATTGCATGCATCGCCCACAAAGCCCTCCACAGCATCACACCTTCAAACCTGGTTAAAAAACGGAACATCTCCTGTGCCAAGTGAGGAATGAGAAATGCTGGAGCCTCCTGCTGGAGCCTCCAACCTTCAAGGAAGAACATTTTATGAAACAAACATTCTCTGGCTTTACAACAAGGACCAAGAACACCCTCTAACTGGATCTTCTCACAACCTCGAGTCCTCGTTTTATAAGGATCTCAAAATCGTCCTGTTTGAGAAACACTTTGGATGAAACTGTGATTACTTCTCTGCATCCCCTTTTTGGCTTATGCTATCTTCAAGATTCAATCTGCCTGGCCTTTCTCCCCTGATTTGGACTATCTGTATTCTTTGTTGTTGATCTTTTATTTCTATATAGATTGTTCTCGAGATTCTTGTGCAAAGTTGTCTGATGTCCTTGGGACACATTTGTGCTACATAAAACTGCAAAAATACTAAATAATATGTTAATTGTGAGGCAGGTGATGAAACACCACATATCTCATATCCTGCATCATAATATGCATATGACAAATTCATATTTATTTATAAAAATTAGGAGCCACTAAATTATGTTTTCTCAGCACCCCTTACTAAGCTCAGAGAAACTTGGGTATCTGACCAATTGGACTCCAGTGTAAAAATGGTTTCTTTCATTAAATTGTGTGACTCCAGCTGCTAAATATACTGATGTGATTTTTTTTTTGCATCATTCACATTTTGTTCTGATTGCCTAGTGGAATGTAGCTGTGCTGACACTGGCAGTATTCACACAGTTAAAAATGGTTGTTTTGATGCAGAGTCAAAATCAGTGCTGCTTCAGCATGTACCCTTCAAATTAAGCTGTTCACCTCCTCTATGTTTAGACGTAGAACATTTAGAGAGCTTTTTTTTGCCAGTCCCTTGATGCTCTTCACCAGTCTGGATACTGTGAGGGTTTGCAGGCTTGGGTTTCGACAAGCTCTCTGTCAAACTCTGGAAGTCGGACCTCCGGAGCTTTTCAGCAGACAAACCTGGATGGCAGGCCGGCTCACAGTTGAGGGTTGCCTGCTTGGCTGGCCAGGTCAAGTGGTAGTACTCTCCAGGCTGGGGATTCTTGGTGGTGAAGGTCCAGGTGAGCTCTGTTGACTTGTAGCTTGCAAAGAGTCCACTCTTTAGTCCTTTTGAAGCAGGTTTGATCCACAGGGTTGTAGTTCCGAATTGTGAGGCAGGCACAGTCAATCAGAGTTCAGGGCCTGGTTGGTGCAAATCAAACATGGACATTTTTTGCAAGCAGCAGATCTGAGAGGCTCTGTTCCTCTCACATGCTTCTTCAAAGTTCGCTGGATCAAGCAGGAAGGCACTCCTATCCAATGAGGTCCAGGTCAATACCCTGGAGTATGACCATATCCTTCGAAGTGTGGCAATATAGTCTCCCAGAGAGCAACATATCTCCAAAATGCAACATGGCGGAGTTTTCAGCAGAGAGACAATAGCTGTCCAAGTCCTCCTTAAAGATGGTTCATCTCCATACTGTCCCTCCCCCTTGCATCTGCTAATTCCTTCCTTAATCCTATTATCTGGCTGGGTTCAAAAAGAAGGGGTGTAAATGAAACTGGCCTCTCCTGCCTGACTCCTCCTACTATTGAAGATTATTGTTTAAGAACTCTACCCCTTCTCTGGCATTCCTATGTAGCAGAACCCCGCCCTTCCAGAATGGCTCTCTAACTCCAGTGGCTACTTCTTAGCTCATCAAAACAGCCTGGCTAATCGATTTAACGCTGACCAATCAGGACAGACCACTGGAAGGCTACATTTTGGCTTACAGACAAGAACATCTTATAACTTCTTGTCTGTACATTGTAGGATAAATTCAACAATAGTATATTGCCTGATTTATCAATACCATTCTAGGAAGTCCTTGAATGATATTTTATGACATCCTTAATATTAGTTAATATTTAATAATTGCATGCCATCGTAACCTATGTGGCTGGGAATCTGCAAAGGGGAAATTAACCTAGGCAATTTCTCCCACATCAGGGCTTTTAAAACATATTTTATAAGGTCTCCTCCTATATCTACAGGACCCCACACCCCTGGGATACCTAGATGAGACTTTATGCGTGGTTCTGAACATGTACACATATTGAAGATCATCCCACCACAGTGCTCCTAGCACAAAAGTCAGTTTGGGAAGGACCTTACTGCAATGTGTATGGTGAAATGTGCAATTTCACTAACCCCATGGTATATAAAACTGACCCTTCTTATGAATACCTGACCCTGGGCACACTGAATATGACAAAACATTATAGTTTATTAATTTGTAAGTGCCCCAAACACCAAACTTGAGTTTGGGTACAATTTTCATCTTAACAGCGGTCCTGCAACACCCTGCCACACAGGGCCTTTTAAACAGACCCCAGCCCTCAGCACACATGCAAGTGCAGAAAGGGCTGCTGGCCTTTAAAGTACTGTGTCCTATTGTAAACTAAGGACTTAAAGGTAGTTTTGATCCCCTGCCCTATTATGTACTAGGGCCTAAGAGGGGAGGTCATGCCAATCACAGGGGTACCTCAACCCTTAGTGTGTGTAGGTGTTTTCACTGTTTTCTAAGCATCTCTTTCAGCATAGCACTGGCCCTGGGCCTGGTTAGGCAGAGCTCAGGGACAGTCAGAGTCAGTTACCACCAGTACCAGTCAGCAAAAAATTGGGGTGCCCAGGGCACAGGATGACTTTGCAACAGTAAAGGATTGCCACTGTCTGGGACATAAACGTGTCAGTTGTAGGGGGTTGTTTAGCTTAATGTAGTTGAAGAGAAGTGATGCCAATGTTTATTGATTTTTTTAAGGCCCAAGTGGGTTGGTGTGATCAATTATGATTGGAATTCTGGTTTCTTGATAACAAATGTGTTGTTTAGAGAGATAAGAAAATCAGATAGATCTCCTGTAGTATAACTTCTAAACATGTTGTGAAATATTTAACTTCTCACATCGTGACTCTAGTAGTTTAGTATAGGTTGTCGCCTGTCATTATGCTGTGGTGAAACGTTTACGTACCTGATGGATTTGACGTAATTGATACCATCATTAGTCAACTCTGGCGGCACACAAACTTGCCTACTTCCCTTATAGAGAGAACCATAGGGCACTTCACCTACAACAGTGGTTTTCCCTTCTAGGCAACTAATGTAAGATGCTATCTACATAAAATCACTCATAAAGCCAAAAGGAGTAGCCATTCTTGGTGTATTTTGGTGGTAGCATCTATATTCAAGTCAGGGCACCTAAGCTGTATGTTTGGTGTCCGAGCTAGTAGCTGACTCATTGGTACCTCAATAGTTAACTTTAAAGTGAATAACTTTTCACACAGTCATAGAAATGAGGGGATTAGCTTTTCCCTTTGACCTTGTGTTAACTTCACTTTCTTCAATGTTTGTGTAATTATTCATATAGTAAAATGTTGTTTGCAGGCCGGGAAGTTCACCTCAATTAAAAGTAAAAATTATTCCAAAGATTATGCTGCTGTTTCCCTCACACACTCACAAGTGCAATATCAGGAGGATTGGGCCATCACCTTGGTAAGCCTCAGATGTGCATGTCCTGTCTTTTACCCTAGAGAAGGTTAATGTAGGGCCAGAGTGTAAGTGATGGCTGTTGTTTTGTACACATGCAAGATCTTACATTGTCTTGATCACTCATGCACACCCTGTGACAGATAATCAAAGCAATTAATAATTCTTAATTAACATACTTACTAATAAGTGCATCGGGCCCTAAGGTAGCTTCTGCTGGGAACATGTGCAATTAAAGTATGCTCACCCTGTAATGGTATTTAAATAGAGCCCGGCTTGTGCAGTTGTGAATGCAAAGCCATGTGAGAGTTTCTGGTATGTGGCTGCAGGAAGCTGTCTCAGAAGATGCTTTCTTTGGGACAAACGGTATGCAAAGCTCGCGCAGTTCTATTTTTTAGGCATATGTTTTTTTTTATTATGTCTTGATGTTCATTTTAGGGATTACTAAGTAAAGATTATTTTTGACTTTCCAGTATGACCTTCATAACTTATAAGATACTTGTGTAGTTTCAGGGTGGGACTATAATGTTTGTGAATGGCACTTATTTGGAGTTGCTGTAAACAAAAGTCTCCGTACACTTTCCACCACGTGCATCATGCCCATGCATGTTCATGCAAATCAGTGTTCAGGACTCGCAGCTGAGAGGCCAAAAGAGCCACTACATTGTGACAGCCACTAGGACAACTTTGTAACAAAACAAACCAGACAGAGGCCACCGCCTTCTTCCATAGTAGAAGCAATAAAAATGTGGTAGTTATACATGCAAAGGGAACAGAAAGGGGGGAGCCAGGCTTTCCGAGTAGAAAAATGTGTTTCTACAATTTGGCGTAGATGTGCTAAGGGAACTGTTTAGTTAGTGATGCAGAGATGGAGAGGATGTCCTGCAGTGGCCAGAGCTGCTGACTAGAAAGCTGGGGACCTTGGTTAAAGTCTCGATAGCGCCGCACAATATCCTGTGATTCTGCACACATCACTTAACCTCTCTGGGTGATAGATTGTTATATAAATATGCTGCAATAGTAAAAGGCAAAACCTTTTAACAGTATTTCAGTGGTGGGAAACTGATAAGAGAATCAGATGAGGAACAAGCATTGGTAAATGCAGGGAGTAGGCCCTAATGTTTTTCTGTTACCAGTTGCATCACATTTTGCACTTAAAGCCGAAGAGTTTACCATTCTGCTATGCATTTGGGTGAATGGCCAAAGCTGATTTGTGTGTGGGATACTTGTAAAGTGCACTGTTACTCTACCCGAGTGTCCTGGCGCTGTAGACCGCTGGGGAACCCGTCCTGGTTTTCCCTGTGAGATGGTCCCTTTCTGGGTATCTCCAGGGTGAAACCAAGCATCCCCGGCGTCTGTGGGGGGCCGTTGTAGAGATGAGGCAAGCTTAATGCCCAGAGTTACCCAGTGTGTTCCCTGGTTAGAGTTGGCACTGAGGCGAGAATTATCGACCCTGGTCCAAGGCCCTGCCGCGTCGGGAATTGAACCCTGGTCCCGGGCCGTTCTCTGCTTACAGGTCTGCCGCCTCTAACCGGTGAGCCACACCTCTGACGTGGCTGTTGCCTGTCTGAGGTGACATTCTGGGTAAACAATGATGGACTGGCATGCGACCCAAGCAACTTTCCATTAGATGACATTAATTCATGCATTCCAGCTATCACTTTATTGTTTTCCTCTTTGGTACAAAGAGAGCGCACCTGAATTGCTGTGTGCAGACTGATGTTGCCTACCTGTGATTGGCTGCTTACTACTGTTATTTAAATCACCAGTCTTAAAATAGTGCCTTTTCTGTACTGCTGTACCATCAGTAGCTCTCCTACAATTTAAGTGGAATACTCTGGCTGGCAAAGCATCACACCACTTAGGAGCCGATTCCGATCTCGGTCGGAAGGGCACCGAATCAGGTTCGGCATTAGCGGATCGGATTCAGAGGCTGAATTTCCGTCTGGTTCGTAAACGGGTCAGGACATCGAAGTACGATGCGAACAAGCGCGAAATCTCAGTCCGGATCGTTTCTGGGTCCGAACCGCTCTGTACGTCTCGGCCGTAAGGTAAACGTGGTGCGCAATGGAGGCGAATTCCGACCGAGCCAGTACGATGCTCGATTGGGACAGCCGGATCGAGTTGGAGCTTCCGGCTCGCAATAGCTCCCAGAGTTGGGCTTTCGGGGTCCGGATCGGACCCCCTGTTCCCGCAGCCTTACGACTCAGACACAGGGGGAGACACATGGGTCTCCCCAACACAGGCATGTATGGTGCGGATGGCACCAACGCGTACCCAGTGTAGGAGGCGCACTTGTCCGCAATGTACCCATTCAGTCAATGGGAGCCCATGTATGCGCCGTACGATCGGCTCCCATTGACTTCTATGGGAGTCCGACCGAACCGAGTCCGACTGCATACGGCCGCATCGTGCTTGCTCGGTCGGACTGCAGGAATCCGGATCGGTCGGAAAACACCCTGGCTCCGGCTCGGTCGGAGTGCTTTCCAACCGAGATCAGAATCGGTCCCTTAGTGTCCTAATCTAGGATTGGTCGGCTGCACTTACCACCTTGTGAGCTTTGCGTTAATAAACGGCTGCTCCTTCTGCTTTTCGCTGCATCACTTGCTTTTGTCTTCTGGATGTAGTGCAGCTTAGTTGTCAGATGTCCGACTTTCTTTGCAGGAGCTCAGTCCACAAGGGATGGTCACAAAGGATAGAGCCTTTGCATGCTAGGGGTACAGAGAAGAGAAAGACAGTGAATGGGGTTCTGAGTGATGTATATTAAAAGTTAGAGCGAAGCTCGAGTTGACTTTGATGTCTCCTAGGACCCTGAGGTAAACAATCATCCCTAATATTTAATTTTTAACCATCTATAATTTTATGTTAGCCCCCAAACCATCTGCTACTGTTTTCAACTTCTACACAAGGGGAGGCGTAATGGGAAAGCCGTACTTAAGATTGCTTCTCCTCTTTGTCCCAACTGAGCAAATCAAGCATTAGTAATTCATTGGTTTCACCTATCTAATTAATAAAGAGCGTTTTTCATCAATTATCGTCCAGGAGAAGGAAAGAGCTCAATGACAGATAACTAGTGAGTGGAGAGGATGTTGTGCAGTGGCCAGAGCTGCTGACTCGAAAGCTGGGGATCTTGGTTCAAGTCTCGATGGCGCCACACAGCATCCTGTGATTCTACACACATTACTTAACCTCTCTGGGTGATAGATTGTCATATGAATATGCTGCAATAGTAAAAGGCAAAACCTTTTAATAGTATTTCAGTGGTGGGAAACTGATAGGAGAATCAATGAGAAACAAGCATTGGTAAATACAGGAATCTATGCAACTGGACATAGATATGGAGGAAAGATAAGAGGCACGCACAGGAACCAAAGAGAAGCCAGGAAAGAGAGTAAGTCCCTTTTAAGTTTATATAAAAAGAATATTTATCTCAAGCACAGCGCAAGCGCTGTGCAGGCGACACCTTAAAATGCCTAGCCACCTGCGGCTTACCGCCCCAGCACCTTCATTGCCCTCCCACCCTCCAGCAGCTTGCAGTCCCTTTATGGTGTAGTAACAGGGGTAAACAACTCTAAATGATAGCCAAAGATAACAAAACCAATTCAGTAGTGAATCCTATGTGGGGGAGATCCTGCAAGGCTGATTCAAAAGAAGTGCGGAGGCACACGGTGCCACAGAAATATGTGCTGTTGGCTCTTGTTTGTAGCTTGCCTTTATAGACATGTTGCTGCTGATCCAAACGCATGTCCAATATTTATTGGGGTGGCATTGCTGGCGGCTTCCCAGTTGTGAATGGTGAATTTTGAAAGTGATGAGGTGCAAATATCTATCATTTATGAGCCAAGTGAAATGATGAAGCGCAAAAGCATGACTCTCTCGTGGTGAAAACATTTTGAAAAACAGGGCTAAGTTTACTACACAAATTGGTAAAAATCCATAGGGTCTGAGTGCACTCTTCTATACATTGGTAGGGCACCAGTTAAGCTTTTACTTCCCCAGGACCAGTGCTTTGAATGAAGACGTGCAGTTACTCATTATTTGGAGTGCCTGTTTTCTGCTGAGAAGTGCTGGTACTCTCGCATTAGGTGTATTGCAGCAGTGCTGAAAAGTGCAAATTAAAAAAGTGCAGGTACTCAGTACCAGGCAGTAACAGGCCATTTAAAGCATTGCCTGTGGCAAGGTACATAGGGGATTACCCCTCCTAGAAAAATCTGAAAAAAAAGCTACATTTGGTTCAGGCAGTTCAAAGACTGATTATGTGATTTCACAGTGGCATTCATTTCTCAAAATGTACATAGAATTTTTTTTCCACTTAATTTTTCTATCCTGCCTCTTCACAGCAGATAATAAGTGAAATTTTAGAACTGAGTTTCTATTTGGAAGGGGCAGTGTGAAATAAAATAAAAATGAAATAGACCTCTCAATTACAAGCAGCAGCAATTAAAGCTAGGCAAACCCTACTTGCTCATGTAGCAAGGCTGCTGCTGTGTTACATACAGCTTACAGGATCATACAGGATACATCAACCATTCGTGTTCATCTCTCTGATAATATTATAGAATGCTTTATTAATATAGATGATGAAATGCTGCTACAGAAGTCATGAAATAGCAGCCACAGTAAAAGTGCCCTTAGTGCTAAGAAAAGGTACTCAATAGCAAGCTTTCCCGAACTCAGCATGAATTATGCCTCATATACCAGCGTCAAAAAAGGCTCTTGAATTCAATATATTTGACAGCTTCTGAAAATCCAGACCTTTCACCGTGAAATATAAAATACCTAATTTTTAATATATTATCTCAAATCCAGCACACAGAAGCGTGTTATTTTCACCAGGCAGCATGCTGCCACATAGGAACAGATTCTGCCTTTCAGGTGCGTTTATTATACGGCAGGAATTTTCACCATTATAACAAGGATAGCTAAGATCATGTTAGAACGTCCACATAGGCTATGGGTGAGCACATTTGTAGCATGGCAATCACTATTTTTTTGTACAATTTTTATATTGCACAAACTTGACCCAAAGACATCAGAGTGCTTCACACAAGCACCAGATTCATTGACACCAGGTCAGACATTTTTAGGCACAGAGGGAATACGTGACTTGCCCTGAATTATAGGATGTTTAGCAGACTCAAACCTGGTTTCCCATGTCCAAGTTGGTAGCTTCGGCCGTTCTGCCACATCTCTTCACTATACACCAGATAGCCATAGGCTTGTGAATAACAAAATAAAATGTCACCGAAGGGCACCATTTAGCCTGGATGCTCACAAAGTGACATGGAGGCGCCACCGTTATGCAAGTTCTAGCTATTGTGACTCCAAAAATGGCCACATTATGTCAAGGTTGGGCCACTAAAGATCCCTCCACTCTATTGCATAACTATCCCTAAACAAAGACTTACACCCGCACACAAGTGAGTGCATGCGTGTGCACACACAGACACACACATAAAAAAATGATTGGCATTTTGTCATTAGAACAACATACAAAGGACTGAAATAAAGATAAAAACACAATCAATACAATGCATTCCCTCATACCAATGAGCACAAGTCATAACGATTAGATATTCTCCATGACAATTTGCATATCATGCACTGACCAACATGTAATTACAAGTCCAGACGTCAATCACATCCAATACTTCAAGTTATGTCTGCAAAACAAACACCATGTGACCCACTCTGTTTAGCTAGTTATATAAAGCACTCCCCACCCTCAGGCTCGTCTACGTTTTCGCTTACTCCACATGTTATATTACAACATCGAGTTTGGATCATCCGCTGCCACTGTCCCCAGCCACTGCACGAAAGGTTCCTAAATATCTGTTGGCCTAGATCTAGGTCTAGATCCCAATAGTTCCCCAGTTCTGTTCTGCAATGCGTCACGCTCTCCACCCACTGTTTGGCTGTAGGGGGTTTCCCTGCACGACAATGTATGGACACCTGCCCTTTTGCTATGAGTAACAACATTTCTGGCAGTTTCTGTGCTTTTGGCGGTATGGTAGGTATGATTCCCAATAAGGCGGCCTGGGGTGTACATGGCACATCCCATCCCGTAATGTTTTTTTTTGTGATCTAATAGTAATTGCCAGTAATTCGCCATTGATCTGCAATCCCAGGCCAGATGTATAAACGTCGCCCTCAGGGTCCCACATCAACAACTGTCACCCGTGTGTAATCACATTCTAAATATTTGTGGAGGTGTTCAGTAAAGGGAATGTAAGTTTATCAAATGTATGGGTCTTAAGCGATAATTCAGCAACAGCTTCTCAAGTAATTTGCAGCTGTGATCCCGCTGTTCGTCTGTAAGTGCCTCCCCAGGTCCTCATCCCATGCTTTACGACCCGGCGGAGTCACTACCGGGGCCGAGCGCAGGGTCGTACGGTAAATCCGCGATATGAACTTCTTACCAGTATCATTTTTCAATATGTTTTCAAGTGCATGTACTGTTTGCGGGGGAGTGAAATATATGGGAAATGTATCTTTACAAAAGTTCTTTAAGTGATAATATTGTTGCATATCTAGTGCCGTCGGGGGAAGGGGGTCGCACATCTGGTCTATTGTCAGGAAGGTCTCTGCCTGAAATAGGTCCCCTGCCCTCGTCAGACCGTGTATGGTGGCTCGTTCATGCGCCTTTGCCTCTGTGTACGCCTCTATGGTTTGTTTTGGACCAGGAAGGTGTCCCTTCCTGCATTAAAACAGCCCTCCTTGGAATAAAGGCACGCTTGCACTTTGGTGCAAGGTTTCCTGCTTTGGGGCTAGGCAGCACAGAGTGCGCCAGAGCAAGGAGGGAGCAGAAATGCTCCTTATCTTTGTAAATATAACTCATTTCTGCCCTCTCTCTCTTTCATGCAGCACAGCGCAGCGACTTTGCTTGCTGCTATGCTTTGCATGAAAGTTTAGTACATGTGCCTCAAGATTTTCATATGCAGTTCACAATGTGACCCTTGCCTTCTTCACATGTTGACACTGTATTTGTTCTTACAGACAGTATGTGGTGCTGGACATATCTGATTCTCACTGTCTCCTCCACCATCTTTTTGCTTTGCAGTTTAACTCCCTCGTTGCCTCTTCTGCATCCTTCTTCTTTACATTTAGGGGCACATGCATCATTGGTTTTTGCATTCGCAAACGGTGCGAATCGCAAAAATCGTCCGTTTGCGAATGCAAATCCAATTTTTGAGATGCATCAAGTTTTTTAATTTTTTCGCAATTTAAGAAATCGCAATTTTTTGCGATTTCTTAAATTGCGATTGCGTTTAAGAAATTGCAATTTTGCAATTTCTTAAATGCAATGCATCATCTTAAAAAAATTGCGAATTCGCACATTAGAAGTGTTAAATTAACATGAAGTCAACCTTCATGGTAATTTTAGAAAAGTTTCAAAAATGCACAAAAGTGCATTTTTAACACTTTCATTTTACACTCACACATGCCCTTGGGCATGTATGAGTGAAAAATGGACTGTATGTTACATTTCAGGGGTGCAGGGGGGGGGTCCTTTGGACCCCCCCTGCACCCTAGAAATTGCATTCTCATTTTGCGGTTCCTGAATTGCGAATCGCAAAATGATAATGCCTTCCCATTGATTCCTATGGGCCTCTAGGCCCATAGGAATCAATGTAAAGGGAATCCTTATTTGCGATTCGCAAAATTGGGAATCGCAAATAAGGAAAAATAAGAAATCGCAAAAAAATTGCGAATTTTTAAAGCATAGGTATTTGCGATTTTTAAGTTGCGATTCCTTAATTTTCGCAATTTAGGAATTCGCAAATACCAACAATGATGCATGTGGCCCTTAGTCTTTGTCTTTTCTATGCTGTACTATCCCTTAGTCTGTCTCTACTCTTCTGTCTGTCCTCAGCAGGTTTGTCTCTCTTTCACTCCACTGATAAACATTTTATCTTCTGCCTGTCTGTAGGAAATACATTAACTATCCATCATTCCTTCAGACTCGCCCCCTCTATTTGTCCCTCCTTTGTTATCATTCTTTGCTCCCTTTTCTTCTCTGCTTTCTGTGCAGCCCGTCATTCTGAGCTGCTCTGCCAACCTTCTTTTCTGCAGCCTCTTTGACTCTCTGATAACTTCTTCTCAGAAATCACTTAATATCCCTCTCTCATCTCTATATTGTCTTTTCCTATCCCTCTCTCCCACTCCACTGATAGCCTTTCTCTCTGCAATCTCTCTCTCTAATCCTCTCTCTGCCAATCCACTGATACATTTTCTCTCAGCATTCGGTTTCTATCCCTGTCTCTTTCACTTCACCGATAACCTTTCTCTCAGCAGTCTTTTTCTGTCCCTCTCTCTGTCACTCTAACCAATAACCTTCTCTCAACAGTCTGTTTCTGACCCTCTCGTTGTCACCCCACCACTAACCTTTTTATCAGCTGTCTATTTCTGTCCTTCTCTCTGTCACTCCACTGACAGCCTTACTCTCAGCAGTCTCTTTCTGTCCCTGTCTCTGTCACTCTACTGATAACCTTTTTATCATCAGTCTGTTTCTGTCCCTCTCTCTGTCATTCCACTGACAGCTTTCTCTCAGCGGTCTCTTTCTCTCCATCTCTCTGTCACTCCACCGATAACCTTTCACTCTGTGGTATGTTTCTTACAGTCTCTCTCTATGTCACTCCACTGATACCGTTTCTATCTGCAGTCTGTTCCTTACTGCCTCTCTCCAGGTATAATGCCTCCCTTCAGTCTTCCCCTTTATCTCACTCTTCTTTCTCCTTTGGCCGCTCCATTTCTTCTCTGTTTCTGCCCCTTCATCTCTCCACTTCTTAACCTATCTCTCAGAATCCCATTAGTCTAGTTCTGCTTGTTAGTGCTGGTATCAGCCACACAGGGGCTAACACTGATTAACGGTCAGCATTGACTTTAACCATTGCATGTCATGTGACATTGTGAGAGGGTGAATAAATACACTGAAATCATGTTTATGTATTTATTCTGTAGTCCACAATTTAAAGTGCTAACAAGTGCTCTGTCTATTTACCTAGTTAGTGTTCCTCTGAGTTCAGCCCACCTAGCATGGGCCCAGGTTTCTTCTTGAGTGTGTAACCATACACATACCTATATAGTACTAATTTATATATATTGTAGACACTCCACTGATAACCTTTCTCTCTTCGGTCTGTTTCTATCCCCCCCTATGTCACTCCACTGACAACCCTCTCTGTCACTCCATCAATGAGCTTTCTTTCTGTTGTCTGTTTCTGACCCTCTCAATGTCATTCCACCGATAACCTTTCACGCTGCAGTCTGTTTCTATACCTCCCTTTGTCACTCCACTGATAACCTTTCTCTCAGCAGTCTCTTTCAGTCCCAGTCTCTGTCACTCCACTGATAATCTTTCTCTCAGCAGTCTCTTTCAGTCCCAGTCTCTGTGACTCCACTGATAACCTTTCTCTCTGCAGTAAGGTTCTGTCACTCTCTCTGTCACTCCAAGCATTAATCTCTGTACTCTTCAACTCTCTAATCCTCTCTCTGCCACTCCACTGATAACCCTTTTCTCTGCAGTCTGTTTCTGTCCCTCTCTCTGTCACTCAACCGATAACCTTTCTCTCAGCAGTCTCTTTCTGTCCCTATCTCTGTCACTCTACAGATAACCTTTTTCTCACCATTCAGTTTCTATCCCTCTCTCTGTCACTTGCCCAGATAACCTCTCTCTCAGCGGTCTGTTTCTTACCCTCTCTCTGTCACTCCACCGATAAACTTCTCTCAGCAGTCTGTTTCGGATCCTCTCTCTGTCACGCTACAGATAACCTTTTTATCAGCAGTCTGTTTTTCCTTCCCTCTCTCTGTCACTCGACTGACAGCCTTTCTCTGAACAGTCTCTTTCTGTTCCTCTCTGTGTCACTCCACTGATAGCCTTTCTCTCAGCATTCTATTTCTGTCCCCCTCTCTGTCATTACACCGATAGCCTTTCTCTCAACAGTCTGTTTCTGACCCTCTCTATGTCACTCCACCAAAAGCCTTTCTCCCAGCAGTCTCTTTCTGTCACTCTCTCTGTCCCACCGATAACTATCTCTCAGCAGTCAGTTTCTGACAATTGTCTGTCACTCCACCGATAATATTTTTATCAGCAGTCTGTTTCTGACCCTGTCTCAGTCACTCCACTGATTGCCTTCTCTCCGCAGTCTCTGTATGTCCCTCTCTCTGTCACTCTACCGATATCCTTTCTCTCTGTGGTATGTTTCTATACCTCTCCATGTCACTCCACTGATACCGTTTCTCTCTGCACTCTGTTTCTTACTGTCTCTCTCTTGGTATACTCCCTTCCTTCACTCTTCTCCTTTATCACACTTTTCTTTCCCTTTCGCCATCCCCCCTCTGTTTTTACCCCCACACCTCTCCACTTCTTAACCTATCTCTCAGAATCCCAATAGTCTAGTTCTGCTTGTCAGTGCTGGTATCAGCCACACAGGGGCTAACACTGATTAACGGTCAGCATTGACTTTAACCATTGCATGTAATTTGACGTTGGGAGAGCTAGAAGTGAAATCATGTTTATGTATTTATTCTGTAGTCCACAATTTAAAGTGCTAAAACGTGTTCTGTCTACTTACCTAGTTAGTGTTCCTCTGAGTTCAGCCTACCTACCATCCTTCTTCTTGAGTATGTAACAATACACATACACATATAGTACCACTTTATATATATATTGTAGACACTCCACCGATAACCTTTCTCTCTGCGGTCTGTTTCTATCCCTACCTATGTCACTCCACTGACATATCTCTCTGTCACTCCACCAATGCCCTTTCTTTCTGTAGTCTGTTTCTGATCCTCTTACTTTCACTCACCAATAACCTTTCACTCTGCAGTCGGTTTCTGTCCCTCTCTCTGTCACTCCAAGTATTAACCTTTCTCTCTGCATTCTGTTTCTGTCCCTCTCTCTGTCACTCCACCAAAACCCTTTCTCTCTGCAGTCTGGTCCTGTCCCTCCCTCTGTCACTCTACCGGTAACCTTTCTCTGAGAAGTCTCTTTCTGTCCCTTTATCTGTCACACCAGCTGTTAGATTTGGGGGTCTCTGGTTGGCATAGGTAAGTACTTGTGACAAGCAGGGACCCTCTCCTCTAGTCAGGATAAGGGGATTACCCTCTTAAAATAACCCCTGCTCACCCTATAGGTAGCTTGACGCGAGCAGACTAGACTTATTTCAGAGGCGTATAGGTTAAGCATTTGTAAACACATACAGTAGCTCAGTGACAACACCACACAAGGACACCACACCAGGGTTTGTATACAAATAAGTATTCTTTATATAAGGATTTAGCACAAGATCCTATAATGTTTAAAATTACGCAAATTTAGCAAATAAGAGGTCTTAAAAAGGCGTATCTTCTTGTTCTGTGTGCTTCGTGCACTCTTGCCTGACCCTCACGGGGTTTAAAAACAATGTCTAATGGGACTGCACGGCGCTGCAGACTTTCCAGTCCGAGGCGTATGCACAGGGGGTGCGAGTCGTGTTGACGGTACCTTTAGATGTGAGGGGTCCGGCTCGGATGAGGCGGGCAGGAAGCGAAGGCGGTCCTGGTGCGGTGTAGGCCCTTGTTGATGCGGACCCAGCTCGGTGCGGGCGTCTCAGGCCAGGCGTTGAGCGGGGCCACGGGGATCGGGGCGGACGGCCCTGAAGATGAAGCGTACGCTAGTCCTTGCGGTGTTCGAGCCGTACCTTCACTAGCGAGGGCTGCTTTGGAGATGCTGACAGCGCGGCACGAAGCGGCCGGTACATGGCGAACGTACGGACCGTACTCCGAAGTGCGGGCGATCTGATGGGTCCCAGTAGCGTGGTGCAAGGCGGCCAGTACGCTTCAAGCATACGGGTGATACTTAGCCTTGCGATGCGCTTGGGTCCAGACTTCCAGTGGTAGGGGCAGCGAGGCGAGCAGTGCGGCTCAAAGGGGGGAGGGTGAAGCAGAGGACGGGCGGTCCTTGCAGGACGGTGCGAGCTACGGCTCGGATCGGAGCGGAGTCACACGGTACGGGGCAGCCGGGAACAGACTTCAAAAGCGGACAGGGGTACGAGGCGCACGGCAATCGCGGCTCCAACTGCAGGGAAGATCGGGCAAGGTCCGGCAGCTCGTTGTGAAGGCAGGAGGAGTCCAATAGTCACCCACAAGCCCTTGGAGATTGTTAAAAGCACAAGTGAATAAAAGTCTCTTTAGTCTTTTTCCTCCCCTCTCACAGCAAGGCAACCACTGCAGGCCAATTCTGCAGGTCAGGGACAGTACTCCTCCTTGCAGCTTTCCCAGTTCCTTCTCATCGGGCAGAGGTTCTTCTTGGTTCAAGCAGGATCTAATCTCTTAGGAGCAGGGCTCCAATATTTATACCACATTTATTTTGTTCTTGCAGCCCAGGGGGCCTTTGCCAAGCTCAGCCCAGTTCTGGGGCACTTTTTTTTACAGGACTCTGGCTTCTTCTTTCAGTGTGCAGGGCAGAGACATCAGACGCTCTACTGGAGGTGAAGTCAGCATTGTGGTGGCAGTGCACAGCCCTATTCAGAGTCTAGGTGCACTCCTCCCACCTATCTGGATGTAATCTCTCTATTCACCACCTGGCTGCCCAGCCTGTCTCCTGGAATCCCCCCAGCCCTGTCGCACACAGAAACCAGACTGCAGATACACATTCTGGCGGAGGCCTGCTGAAATGGTTAGGCAAGCAAAGACCAACTCTCTGTAAGTGGTATTTGCAAACACAGGATATTAAAACAAACTTTACTAAAAGATGTATTTTACTATTCTGAGCTCAGGAATACTAAACTTGAATTTCTTCCATGTTCCCTGAGTCTGCTAGGATTATAGAGTGTAATAATTCCAGAAGCCCATTCTGGCCAATGGAGAACAGGTAGTCTTACAATAGTGAAAAACGAAAATGGCTGTAATTCACTATTAGGACATGCCACACACATCAGGGCTTGTCCTACCTTATGCTTACAATGCACCCTGCCCTTGGGCCTACCTTAGGGGTGACTAATATGAAGTTAAGGGAAGGTTTAGGGACTGGCAAGTAGGTGCACTTGCGCAGTCAGCATGACAGTACCAGACTGCACGCAGGTTCTGCAATGGCAGACCTTAGACACATTTTACCAGGCAGCTTCTGGGGGTGGCACAACCAGTGCTGCAAGCCCACCAGCAGCATTTGTATTTACAAGCCCCGGGCACTCCTGGTGCTCTGTACTAGGGACTGACAGTAAACCAAATAAGCCAAACATGGAATCCAATCAGCATAGCAATTTTACACATAGGGAGCACTTGCACTGTGGCACTGATTGGAAGTGGCACAGTGCTCTGAGCAGCTAACACCAGCAAAACACATGAGGCACAGCAACAAAAATGGAAGGGAGACCCACGCCAATGGTGCCAGGTCAAACACCAGCGATAACCGCTCTCTCAGCAGTTTGTTTCTGTCCCTCTCTCTCTCTTACTCCACAAATAACCTTTCTCTCAGCAGTCTCTTTCTGTACCTATCTGTCACTCCACTGATAACCATTCCCTCAGCAGTCTCTTTCTGTCACTAGCTCTGTCATTCCACCAATAACCTTTCTCTCTGTAGTCTCCTTCTGTCCCTGTCTCTCTCACTCCACTGATACTCTTTCTCTCTGCAGCCTGTTGCTATCCCTCTCTCTGTCACTGCACGGATAACCTTTCACTCAGAAGCCTTTCTCTAACTCCTCTCTCTGGCAATCCACCTATAACCCGTTTCCCTGCAGTCTGCTTCTGTCCCTCCCTCTGTCACTCCACCGATAACTTTTCTCTCAGCTGTGTCTTTCAGTCCCAGTCTCTATCACTCACCAATAACCTTTCTCTCTTCAGTCTGTTCCTGTCCCTCTCTCTGTCACTCCAAGTAAGTATTAACCTTTCTCCCTGCTGCTTGTTTCTGTTCCTCTCTCTGTCACTCCACCGATACCATTTCTCTGCAGTCTTTTTCTGTCCCTCTCTTTGTCACTCCACCGATAAACTTTCTCTCAGTAGTCTGTTTCTGTCTCTCTCTCTGTCATTCCACCGGCAAGCTTTCTCTAAGCATTCTCTTTCTCTCCCTCTCTCTGTCACTCCACTGACAACCTTTCTCTCTGCAGTTTGTTTCTATCATCTCACCCCACCAATACCCTTTCTCTCAGCAATCTCTTTCTGTCCCTCTCTCTGTCACTCCACCAATAACCGTTCCGTCAGCAGTCTCTTTCTGTCACTGTCTCCGTCACTCCACCGATAACGTTTCTCTCAGCAGTCTCCTTCAGTCCCAGTCTCTATCACTCCAGCGATAACCTTTGTCTCTGCAACCTGTTTCTGTCCCTCTCTCTGTCACTCCAAGTATTACCCTTTCTCTCACATTCTGTTTCCGTCCCTCAATCTGTCACTCCACCGATAACCTTTCTCTCTGAGGTCTGTTAATATCCCCTCAATCTGTCACTCCACCGATAACCTTTCTCTCTGAAGTCTGTTAATATCCCACTCCACCTATAACATTTCTCTCAGCGGTCTGTTACTGTCCCTCTCTCTGTCACTCCACTGATAACCTTTTTATTTTTTATTGTTTATATATCACTATAAGGACCGGCCATTGACTGTATTTAAGTGCGTAGTTACTATTCTAACTCAACGTGAGCCGTGATAGTAGGGAAGGTGAACCGAAGCAAACCTAACTGCACTTTTAGTTTCTTGATACACTCGCTCGAAAGTACCTAAACACACTACAGGGACCGGTCCTCATAAAGCACCGGTCCTCACAAAGATAGTGTTTGTCTTGTTTTGTCAAGGTTAACCCACAATATGAGGACAGAGCCGGTCCCCACAGTGTGGATTATACATGCCCACTATCACACAAATTCCCTCACACACACTTTCAACTATACCCACCCACACACACCTACACATTCAGATACAACACTTCCAGACACTCACCAAAACACACTTGCACACACATTCCCTTGCACACACATAACTATGTGACCTCACACATTCCCTGTAGCACACACACACTCACATGTACACACACACACACATCCAAAAGCACCCATATATGAACATCTACACACACATAGGTATTTGTGGTTTCGACTGGGAGTTTGGTTTACAATTTTGATCGTCCTAAAAAAATTAGAACGGATTCACTGATCTGCTGTAGTACTGCTTAAATTGCCAGAAAGCATGTTTATTTGACCGGTGAGGCTCTGTGAGCCACAAATTAAATAAAAAAGAACTTTCTGTAAACAAATTCAGCCATTTGGTGATTGGTTGCTGTGTTGTGCTCGCTTATAGGTAAAGCTGGATACATTCCTTGTTGTTGAAATGAAAGATCCTTTTTCCTTCTCATGTGAAATTAACGCCATCCTTTCGGTACACTCCTGGCATAACTAAGTGGATGTTACTGTGGCAAATTGAGCCCATCCCATAGTGATGGAAAACTGCTGAAATGTGATATGGACATGTGTTAGAAACGGGGATCTTTTGTTGGCAGATGTAGGTATATTTGTCTAAATAGGGACCCTTGCTTCTAGTCTGGGTAATTGGGATACACACTGTACATAACTCCTGCTCACCCCCTGGGTAGCTTGGCACCAGCAGATAGGCCTGTCCCAAAAGCAATGCATATAGTATTTGTACTCAAAACGCACAGTAATACAGAGAAAACACCACAAAGGGACACAACTCTAGTTTAGAAAAAAAAGTATCTTTATCTAAATTCAACAAGACCAAAACGACACAAATCCCACATACAAGTATTAGGATATGACTTTAAAATGGTTTTAAGCAACTGGGTCCATAAAAAACTATGGATGCGTGATTTCTCTCAAAGTACCTGTAGTTGCGACAAAATTCACAAGGCCAAACAGCAGCAGAGATGAGAAGAGTCGAGAACACAAAGAGATGTGTCAGTTCCTGAGACCTTGGGGAGGTAATGCCACAGTTCTGCTGCATGGAGGAACAGTGATTCGTCCTGTCCGGTCTGTAGGTGAAAGTGAAGTTGACTCCAAGATGATTCTGGTTCGCGGGTGATGCGTCAGGAAAACTTGCAGCTCAGGTACGATGTGTGGAATTCCGTGACACGTCGGCAATCAATTCGGCAGCATCGAGAGGTGCAGCGTCAGTTTCTTCAGCCGCGACCCCTCAATGCGTCGGTCTTTGCAGTGGTGACAGGCACTGTGTTTGTTTCGGCAGTGGCACACATATGCGATGCGTAGAGATTCTTCTCACACATGGTCCTGTTTTGGGAAAACTGCCGCCAGAAGAGCGATGCAGTGATTTTACTGTAGTTGTGTTGCTTTTCCAGCTCCCAACAGCATAAAAAACCTCCGGATGTCCGAGATAGTCACATGCACTTCCTGGCAAGTCAGATCTCCCAACAAAGTTCAGGGGAGCTGGGGGTGAAGTCTTTGTTTCCCTGCGACTTCAAAACAGGAGGCAAGCTCTACTCAAGCCCTTGGAGTTCTTCTTTGAGCAGGGGACACAACACACAGCAAAGTCCTTCTCCTTTCCATGGCAGAAACAGCTACTGCAGGCCAACCCCAAACACCCAGCAAAGGGGTAGTACTTCTCCTCAATTCTTCCAGCTCGTCTCCTTGACCAAGGTTCCTCTTGATTCCAGAAGTAGTCTAAAGTTCAGGGGTTTTAGGTCTAATACTTATAACTCAAAATGTCTTTGTTCTCTTTATGCTAAGGTCTCTGAGCCCAGTCCAAATAATTTCTGTCCTCACTGGTGCAGCATGACCGCAGGGGGTGGAGACAACATTGTGCAAGGGAGACAGGCCCTATTCAGATGCAAGGAAATCTCCTCCCACTACTCTAAATTCAGCCAGGGTCTATTCAGCCCAGGTCTGATTCATCCAGTTAAGGCCAGGCACACCTCAACCCCCCCCCCCCTCCTCCCCCGGTGGCTGTCTACAGTGAATGCACATCTCCAGCCCCTGTCACCACAAAACCAGATGGTCAATACACAAACAGGCAGAGGCCCACAGAATGGTTAAAGAAGAAAATGCCTACTTTCAAAAAGTGGCATTTTCAAACACACAATTTAAAAAACATCCTTACTAAAAGATGTGTTTTTAAATTCTGAGTTCAGAGAGACTAAACTTTATTTCTCAATCTTGTTCCAATGGGAAGTTTTGTTTATAAGATGTTACAAATGAACTCCTGTTGTATGCTATGGCCCAAGAATGCCTTTCAATAGTAAAAAACAAAATTGGGGGCATTTCACTATAAGGACATGTCACACACACCAGTACATGTTCTACCTTTCACCTACACTGCACCCAGCCCAGGGGGTACATTGGCCTTACCATAGGGGTGTCTTACATGTAGAAAAAGGGAAGGTTAAGTCCTAGCAAGTGGGTGCACTTGTCAAGCCGACATGGCATTCAACAACTTTGCACAGGCACTGCAGTGGCAGGCCTGTGTTACCTTTTCAGGGCTTCTCATGTGGGTGGCACAATCAGTGCATCAGGCCCACTAGTAGCATTTGATTTACAGGCCCTGGCACACTTCAGTGCCCTTTACAAGGGACTTACCAGTAAATCAATATGCCAATCAGGCACAACCAATTTTAACAACAATTTACACTCTGGGCACTTGCACTTTGACACTGATCAGCAGTGGCAAAGCGCCCAAAGCATCTAAGCCAGCAAAAGCAAAATCCAGCACAGAATCAAAAATACAGGGGGTAGAGGAAAAAAGTCAGGGGTAACTACACCAAAGATGCCAAGTCTAACAACATGTCTCCTGCATTTCTCTATCTTTAGGAACAATTGTCATGCCCACTGTCACTTCTGCCTCTGCAGTCTGTTTCTGCCCCACTCTCTGTCACTCCAAGTATTAACCTTTATCCCGGCATTCTGTTTCTATCCCTCTCTCTGTCATTCTACTAAAACCCTTTATCCCTTCAGTCTACTGTGTCCCTTTCTTTGTCACCCCACCGATAATCTTTCTCTCAGCAGTCTGTTTCTGTCCCTCTCTCTGTCATTCCACCAATAACCTTTCTCTCTGAGTTTGTTGCTGTTCCTCTCTCTGTCACACCACTGTTAATCTTTCTCTCTGCAGTCTGTTTCTGTCCCTCTCTCTGTCGCTCCACCAATAAACCTTCTCTCAGCAGTCTGTTCCTGACCCTCTCTCTGTCATTCCACTGGTAACCTTTCTCTCAGCAGTCTCTTTCTGTCCCTCTTTCTGTCACTCTACCGATAACCTTTCTCTCTGCAGTCTCCTTCTGTACCTGTCTCTCATACTCCACTGTTAACCTTTCTCTCTGTAGTCTGTTTCTGTCCCTCTCTATGTCACTCCACAGATAAACTTGCTCTCAGCAGTCTCTTTCAGTCCCAGTCTCTATCACTCCAGCGATAACCTTTCTCTCTGCATTCTGTTTCTGTCCCTCAATCTGTCACTCCAAGTATTAACCTTTCTCTCGCCATTCTGTTTCTATCCCTCTATCTGTCATTTCACCAAAACCCTTTGTCTCTGCTGTCTATTCTGCCCCTCTCTTTGTCACTCCACCGATACTCTTTCTCTCAGCAGTCTGTTTCTGTTCCTCTCTCTATCACTCTACCAATAACCTTTCTTGCTGAGTTTGTTTCTGTCCCTCTATCTGTCACTCCACTGTTAACCTTTCTCTCAGCAGTCTGTTTCTGTCCTTCTCTCTGTCACTCCACTGATAAACTTGCTCTCAGCAGTCTGTTTCTGTCCCTCTCTCTGTCACTCCACTGGTAACCTTTCTCTCAGCAGTCTCTTTCCAGCCCTCTTTCTGTCCCTTCATCGATAACCATTCCCTCAGCAGTCTCTTTTTGTCCCTTTGACTGTCACTCTACTGATAACCTTTCTCTCTGCAGTCTCCTTCTGTACCTGTCTCTCTTACTCCACTGGTAACCTTTCTCTATGTAGTCGGTTTCTGTCCCTCTCTCTGTCACTCCACCGATAAACTTGCTCTCAGCAGTCTGTTTCTGTCCCTCTCTCTGTCACTCCACTTGTAACCTTTCTCTTAGCAGTCTCTTTCTATACCTCTTTCTGTCACTTCACCGAGAACAATTACCCTCAGCAGTCTCTTTTTGTCCCTTTCTCTGTCACTCTACCGATAACCTTTCTCTCTACAGTCTCCTTCTGTACCTGTCTCTCTTACTCCACCGTTATCCTTTCTCTCTGCAGTCTGTTACTATTCCTCTCTGTCACTGCACCGAAAACCTTCCTCTCAGTAGTCCGTTTCTGTCCTTCTCTATGTCACTCCACTCATAGCCTTTCTCTCTGCACTCTCTTTCTGATCCTCTCTCTGCCACTCCACTGATAACCCTTTTCTCTGCAGCCTGTTTCTGTCCCTCTCTCTGTCACTCCACCGATCACCTTTCTCTCAGCAGTCTTTCTGCCCTTATCTCTGTCACTCTACCGATAGCCTTTATCTGAGCAGTCGGTTTCTATCTCTCCCTCTCTGTCACTCCACCAAACACCTTTCTCTCTGCAGTCTGTTAATATCCCTCACTCTCACTTCACCGATACCCTTTCTCTCTGCTGTCTGTTTCTGTCCCTATCTGTGTCACTCCACTGTTAACCTTTGTCTTTGCAGTCAGTTTCTGTCCCTCTGTCTGTCACTCCATTAATGAACTTTCTCTCTGCAGTCTGTTTCTGTCCCTCTGTCTGTCAGCCCACTGGTAACCTTTCTCTTTGCAGTCTGTTTCTGCCCCTCTCCCTGTCACTCCACTGATGAACTTTCTCTCTGCAGTCTGTTTCTGTCCCTTGCTAAGTCACTCCACCAATAACCTTTCTCTCAGCAGTCTCTTTCTATCCCTCTCTCTGTCACTCCATCTATAACATTTCTCTCAGCGGTCTGTTACTGACCCTCTCTCTGTCACTCCACTGATAACCTTTTTATTTTTTATTGTTTATATATCACTATAAGGACCGGCCATTGACTGTATTTAAGTGCGTAGTTACTATTCTAACTCAACGTTGCGCCGTGATAGTAGGGAAGGTGAACCGAAGCAAACCTAACTGCGCTTTTACACCCACATGCATCATCCCGGCCGTTTGCTAATTCTAAATTGCGAAAAATAGCGAATCGCAATTTAGAATTCGCAAAACGGGATGCATGAATGTTTTCTAATAATATTAGCGATTCGGTAAAATTCGCATTTTTTACCGAATCGCTAATTTTATGCTAATTCTAATTTGCTAATTCGCATTTCCCATTGAATCCTATTGCCAAAAGGCCCATAGGAATCAATGGGAATTGCGAATTCGCAAATTAGAATTCGCATAATCTTCATGCATTCCATGGGTGCAGGGGGGGGTCCAAAGGACCGCCGCCCTGCACCCCTGAAATTTATTTTTAAGTGGATGTTTCACACACACATGTCCTATGGACATGTGTGTCTGTAACATGCAAGTTTTAAAAATGCATTTTTTTGCTTTTTTAACAATTTTCGCAAATTAACACGAGGGTCAACCTCGTGTTAATTTGCACTTCCAATTTTCAAATTCGCAAATTTAAAAAAAATGATGCATTGCATTTAAGGAATCGCACAAATGCGATTCCTTAAATGCATTCGCATTTTTTAGAAATGCTAAAAAATGCGAATTGTGCACAAAAGTTTGATGCATCCCAAAAACGTTTTTTGCATTCGCAAACGGCCGATTTTTCCGAATCGCACAGTTTGCGAATGCAAAAAACGTTGATGCATGTGGGCATTAGTCTTTTGATACACTGGCTCGAAAGTACCTAAACACACTACAGGGACCGGTCCTCATAAAGCACCGGTCCTCACAAAGATAGTGTTTGTCTTGTTTTGTCAAGGTTAACCCACAATATGAGGACAGAGCCGGTCCCCACAGTGTGGGTTATACATGCCCAGTTTCACACACATTCCCTCACACACACTTTCAACTATACCCACCCACACACACCTACACATTCGGATACAACACTTCCAGACACTCGCCAAAACACACTTGCACACACATTCCATTGCACACACATAACTACGTGACCTCACACATTCCCTGTAGCACACACACACTCACATGCACACACACACACACACACATCCAAAAGCAGCCATATATGAACATCTACAGACACATAGGTATTTGTGGTTTCGACTGGGAGTTTGGTTTACAATTTTGAGCGTACTAAAAAAATTAGAATGGATTCACTGATCTGCTGTAGTACTGCTTAAATTGCCAGAAAGCATGTTTATTTGCCCGGTGAGGCTCTGTGAGCCACAAATTAAATAAAAAAGAACTTTCTGTAAACAAATTCAGCCATTTGGTGATTGGTTGCTGTGTTGTGCTCGCTTATAGGTAAAGCTGGATACATTCCTTCTTGTTGAAATGAAAGATCCTTTTTCCTTCTCATGTGAAATTGATGCCATCCTTTCGGTACATTCCTGGCATAACTAAGTGGATGTTACTGTGGCAAATTGAGCCCATCCCATAGTGATGGAAAACTGCTGAAATGTGATATGGACATGTGTTAGAAACGGGGGTCTCTTGTTGGCAGAGGTAGGTACATTTGTCTAAATAGGGACCCTTGCTTCTAGTCCGGGTAATTGGGATACACACTGTAGATAACTCCTGGTCACCCCCTGGGTAGCTTGGCACCAGCAGATAGGCCTGTCCCAAAAGCAATGCATATAGTATTTGTACTTAAAACACACAGTAATACAGAGATAACACCACAAAGGGACACAACTCTAGTTTACAAAAATAAAGTATCTTTATCTAAATTCAACAAGACCAAAACGACAAAAATCCCACATACAAGTATTAAGAATATGACTTTAAAATGGACCTCTCCGACGGCTCTGAAGACCGTCAGAGGCGCCGACGGAAAGAGCGGTGCCTCCTTTATCCTGAGCTGTTGCCAGGTGGAGTGAGGCTTTGTCCTCCATACTACTGAGAAACTTGCTGATACCAGGAGGAACATTGGATTGTGAGAATCCTAACTCACATTATATCCTTTGTAATAAACTATCAGTAGCAGTAGTTTGTTTGTTTTTTCTTTAGAGGTCCTGACGAAAGCACATGGCTTAATCTTTTGCCTTCAGTGCTGAAACATGTTGACCACTTCTGTTTAGGACAGTTATTTGTTAAAACTGGTCCTAGTATTCACGTTTTTAACTCTTGATCGTGACAGACACCAATAAAATTCACAGTCTGTTTACGCACCAATTTTATAATTTTGCACTTCACTATTTGCACTGCACTTAAAATGTGTTCCCATACACTCTATCTTGCTCATCTTGGTTATTATACCTTTGTGACACCTGGAAGCTCTGATTTCTAATGAGCTGATTTGTCACTTCTATAGACAAAGGATACCCAAATGATGAAGCTGATCACCAGGTTTGGTGAATGATGGGAATCCGTACACATAAGATTTTATTTCTGTTTTTTTGTCACATCACACTTTGATTCTTGTTAACTTTGTGGATTCCTTTTGTTCCATCAGATCCTAGACGCTAGAATATATTTTGTATTTACATTTAAGCAACTGGGCCCATAAAAAACTATGGATGCGTGATTTCTCTCAAAGTACCTGTAGTAGTCAGGGGCGTGGCTTAGCGGGCCATCATGGCGGACGTAGCCTAGAGGAGCTCCGTCCAGCCCGACACTTATCCGTCTAAATATCCTATCTCCCCTGTTCATCCCGCTGCCCAGGAGGAAGGAACAGTGCTCTGGGCCGAGTCGCTACGCTCCGGTGACACACGCGGAGCGCTGAGGGTCCCTGTTACCGAGGGGTGAGGAGCGACGACCTGCGAGAATCCAGCATACAGTGGGATACCGCTGGGGGGCCAGGCTCGCTTCCCTTGGCGAGTGGGGCTAGAGACTACCTACAGCGCGGCCTGGTGACCGGGGCGCAGCCGGGGGCTGGAGTTTGGCGCCACCAGAGAGGACGCAGCCCTGGCAGCGGATTGCAACAGCAGGTGATCGG
The DNA here is from genome assembly GCF_964261635.1 of Lissotriton helveticus. NCBI lineage: Eukaryota > Metazoa > Chordata > Amphibia > Caudata > Salamandridae > Lissotriton > Lissotriton helveticus. The sequence continues at coordinate 1,568,831,831 of NC_136069.1, read as the reverse complement.
GGGGCTGGTCAGCCTTCAGAGGGTGCCACGGGGATGTGCGCGGCTTGCATTGGGGCTCGGCAGTAGTGGACAACAGCTCTGGGGAGCGTCGGGCCTGGTGAGTGTCTATCACCTAATTGGGGCCCAGAGCCACATGGTTGGAGATACGGGTGGCAAATAAGGGGCCCCTAAGACACACCCGATAGTGGCGACCTCTTGCTGGCCAGTGGTGCAGAGGCTTGCACACGGCGAGGCCTAGGGAACTGTGGCGCAGCCGGGGGCTAGAGTTCCGCGCCACCCGAGAGGCCAGCCCTAACAGCGGACTTCATTGGCAGGCAGTGGCGGCTGGTGACATTTGAAAGTGGTAGGCCGTAAAATGATAATCATACTGCACCGTAGCGAGCGAGCGTAGCGAGCGAGCTGGAACCCCCTAAGGAGGGTTCGGGGGTCGATTTCCCCCCGAGAAGATTTTGAAAAAAGAGTGGACAAATGGTGCGTTTTCAAGCAAATTTGAGAAAGCAGGAAGGTTAATTAAGCATTTGTGAAAGTGCAGTTATTACATTAATAAAGTGGTGTCATATAACATAGGTAGCTGCTTATTCAGCATAACCACAGAGCTTCATAACAGACTTTGAAACACAATGCATTGCTGAGTACCTCACAGATGTATTTTAATAACAAACAAATAAACAGGACGCAACTAGCAGCATTCAAACAGAGTGTTCACTTTTGTAAATAAAATCAGCACGTCTGTCTTTAATGGAAGCAAACTTCTCAATGACATCATCCATGTGACAATCAAATACACCTCATCACACACTAGTATAATCTTTCATCACTCACTGTAAAATAGAAAGTGCCATATTTGAAACCATTGACACACCAATAGAAATTTCTAAACACCCACTCAGTTATTCATAGAACTATACACACATCTAATCACTTACCTATAGATTCAGTGTTATATGCAGTGAATAATCAACAGAACACTAACAAATATACTTATACACCTATTTCAACATTACACACATTGTATTCACTTATAAAGACATCCTTCTGACTTATGCAAACAATTGATTATACTTACATTTACTCACCTACACACTTATACAAACACTACTTCATCTATTCATATAGATAGTAACTCACACTTAGTGTGTTATAAAATCACTATTACAAGTATACAGTTATCCATACAGTGACTCATACAATCACTAAGTCTTAGGCACACTTAATTAGATATAACTGTCATTGGTTCTCGCAGACATTTTGATAAGACAAGCATAAGGAATTACAAAACAACCAAACCAAATTTCACCTCCGCCCATCCCATTAGTGCAACAGCTGCATGCGTCAGATAAGGAAAATACATTTAATTCAATTAATTTACCTATTTAATTCCAAGAATAGGAAAGTCTCAATAAAGTTACCTCTTTCAAATTAACATTATAAACACCACTCTCGGTTCTACTAATTTTAAACAACATCCTTAAAATCATCCACATAGCACCAACAGTACTCTGGCCCTCAGTACAAGTCCAAATCCTGGGGTGGGACATTAAAAAAACGCAAGATAAACCTACGAAACTAAAAGAAAAGCCGCCTGTCAATGAGAATATATGGATGCAACTGAGCAAAATGGATTGCAACGGGAGCTGTATCGACGGCTCGATTGAACAGATCTTGCTGAGTGCAACTACTATGGGTGGAAGCAGACAGCTGAAAGCACATATCGCTGTGTCAAGCTTTCGAAGGTCGGAGTGTGAATGCAAGCTTGGGGCAAAGGCCACTCACTGTACATGCTTGCCCATATGTTACAGTTTGTTTGAATGCTTTTTTTCCCAGCTCAAAGGACAGTGGTTAAGGCCATCATTATATCAACACTGGACTATGGCAACATACTTTATCTGGGGGCGGATAAAGCTTCCATCAAAAGGTTGCAAGTGGTCCAGAACTCGGCCACTAGGATGCTCTATAGATTCCAAAAAGGGCCTCGGAAACTTGTCTATTACGGGAACTCCACTAGCTTACAATGGAGTAGAGAATTAACTTTAAGGCCTTGGTACTATGTACACAGAGCAGGATCAGAGGCTGGTCAACAATGTCTACATGAATTTGTTCATTACTGCTTACATACCTTCCCGTTCCTTCTGTTCCAGTGAAATTTCCCTGTGCGGTGTCCCCATAGTCAAACACACACGGATGGGAGTTTGGTCTTTTGCATTTCAGGGCTCCAAGTTATAGCACAACCTGCCAGAAACTCTTAGAAGCTGTCCTTCACTGACGTTTTTTCGAAGACAGCTGAAGACCTGGCTGTTCTGAGGTTGCGGCAGGGCTTGGATAGACCGGACATGTTAGCGTGGGGAAACCCCAATGGGGTAGCTGAGCGCTTTATAAAATGTCTCTATTATATTATTATTGTGGGGTAAGAGAGGAACCTCCAGCCAGAGTCATGCTGTCATATTCTTTAGTTTTGCACACGGCATTTTGCAAATAAAGGGTGATTCATTTCAATGTGACTGTTGTATGACTGCGTCTCACCTCAAGCCTTTTGATGTCTGAACATCTCCACGAATAGAACATGACTGAGAGAAAATTTTAACTGAGAGAGAAGTCCTGGGCATAATTGTGAGGATTATAGACAGCTGTGATGCTCAAACATATTTAAACAGCGGAAATATTACATGATGTGCTGTCATTGATCCAGTCATGTGGTGTAATGCAGTGCCACGCCACAGCACAACCAATTCAACTGAAATTCAAAGCCTTTGGCCTAATTGTTTCCTCACACAGGCATTAAGAACACATGATGTCTGTCCTTCTGACTGCAGCTAAAAGGCACGTCCCTCGTTCAAATAATGCAACCACTTGATCGAGTTATGCCTACTCTGAAAAATAACGGAAAACTGCATGATGGTGGACTGGAGTACTAGAAGGTGTATTGGTAATGGTAATGCAGCCAGAATCGCTTTCTCGCGAAGGGGGGGCTCAGCTCAGGTCAGGAGAAGATTATAACCAAGTCAAGTGCAGAGACTCCCAGCTCACACTGCCCACACTGACACCCAAGATTAAGACACTCAAAGTCAAGAGTACTGGGTCAGGTACTGTGACCCCAAGCCAGACACACAGTAACTCACATGTCTGATGATCTTCTCGAACGATCTCCACGAGTCGACTGCAGTGCACGTGCTCTTGTGCTGTAGAGAAGAGAAGGAAGGGTGCCTGGCCGTGGGCCGGCCCGATTTTCCTAGCAACTGCATAATGTCCAATCACTGAATGGCTTACTAAGCCATTACAGTGATTGGGCATTGCATTGCCCCACGTTGGATGCTCCCACCCCCGCGGTGCGAGACTAGACTGCAACAACGACAACCGCCTATTAAACACAGTGTCTAGACAGCACTACATGTTGCAGAATACTTTACGGCCCTTACCATCTCACTTTCCTCCCCTAAAGAGCTCTTTAGGATAGTGGATTCCCTCACTACCCTTCAGACCCCGGACCCGGTCATTGTGTCACAGGAGCTCTGTGATAATATAGCTTCCTTCTTCCAGACTAAGATCTTGGATATCTATACCGCCTTGGAGTTACAGAGACCTCTTACTACAGAGCCCTCAGTCCCTGTTAACTCGGACCCTGCTCTCTCGGAGAAGCTCCTGCTGGGATGTTTGGATTTTTTCCCTCCTCTCTCTCTACAGGATGCAGAGATCCTCCTTAATAAAACCAAATCCCGCTCCCCCTAGATGTTTGCCCGCTCAAGATCCTTAAGTAGTGTAGAAAATCCCTCCTGCCTCCCCTTGTTGACATCATGAACAGGGCCATGAGGGATGGCATTTTTCCCCAGCAGTGGAAAAAGGCAGTAGTAAAACCTTTACTCAAGAAACCTTCTCTTGACCCTGGGGTATTAAAGAACTTCCGCCCCATCTCACTGCTTCCAGCCCCTGCGAAGATGTTAGAAACACATCTAAATAAACATCTCGCTGCCTTTGTGGAAAACTCGGGCTGTTTGGATCTTTCCCAGCATGGATTCAGGAGGGAACATAGCACCGAGTCTGCCCTCACCATAGTGCTGGATAATATCCGCACGCGTGTGGATGGGGGACAGACCTCCCTCCTGATCCTTTTAGACCTTACAGCTGCCTTTGACACCCTTTCTCCCTCAGTTCTAACATCTCGTCTGAGGGAGATCGGGGTTCAGGGGGAAGCGCTGGCTCTACTCACTTCTTTCCTCGATCAACGAGAGCAAAGAGTGAAGCTGGGTAAATTTCTATCTCCATCCCTGTCTGTGCAATGTGGGGTCCCTCAGGGGTCGGCGCTAAGTCCGACCCTTTTTAACATTTACGTGACTCCTCTTGCCAGACTAATTAGATCTTTTGGGATGGAGGTAGTCTCCTATGCGGATGACACGCAGATCCTCGTCTCTCTCTCCCAGTCAGTTACTTCGACTGCCTCCAATTTTAGATCTTGCATGGAGGCAGTCGGTCAATGGATGATTCACAATTCATTGAAACTGAATGGGGTGAAGACTGAGGTGAAGGTGTTTGGAGGAAGGGAGGAGGTATGGTCGGCCGATTGGTGGCCAGACTCACTGAGAGCCTGTCCTGTCCCTGCTTCTTCTGCCAAGAACCTTGGGGTCGTGATCAATCCCACCCTCAGTATGTGTCAACAGGTTAATAGGACTATCTCTACCTGTTGGGGCATCATTCGCATACTGAGGAAGATCAGGCACTACCTTTCACAGCAGGCAAGGAAACAACTGGCAGTCACCCTTGTTGGTTCTCGACTGGACTACTGCAATGCGCTGTATGCGGGACTGAATAAAAGTCTGCTGCAGCGCTTGCAGGTAGTCCAGAATGCAGCGGCTAGGTTTGTTCTGGATCTCCCCCGGCGCACTTCGGCTACCTCCGCTAGAAAATTGCTTCACTGGCTTCCTATAGAGGATCGTATTCTCTTTAAGACCATGTGCATGATCTATAGGGCCTTAGCAAAAAGTAGCCCTACTGGAATTGGATCTATTCTGTCCCGCTACAGCCCCTGTAGGAACCTACGTTCCTCTAACAGACTCCTTCTGTCAGTCCCTCGTATCCGGAGATCCAGATGGGGCGGCAAAGCCTTCTCCAATCTGGCACCTAGGTGGTGGAATGCTCTCCCCATGGAATTAAGGTCCCTCCCCACCCTGCAGTTATTCAGAAATGCCCAAAAGACCCGTCTCTTTGTGTGCGCATACCTGTAGTTGTGCTCTGCCTTTTCTGATCTGTTTTTGGTAGGCGCCTTGATACCTCCGGGTTTTAGTCGCGCAATATAAATTACCTTCACTTCACTTCACTTCACAGCAGTACAGTAGCCAATCCTGACGCTGCTCTCTTCAGAGGAGGGCTGCTCTCCAAAGAGAGCAGCATCAGGATTGGAGTGAGCATGGAAAAAACGCCGCTAATTTTGGGACCACTGGGGTCTGTGGCATTAGGCAAACCCCGTACTCAGCGGTGCTTGCTTTTCAAAGGCCACTGGGTTCTTAGCTGAAGAAAGGCAGCCGGGCAAACACCACATGCGCAGTGCGCACCTGCAGTGACACAGACTCAGTCAATGGGCCAGCCATGTCACGTCACGTGATTTGAAGACATGACGCCGCAGCACTATGGAGCGCAGTTTTAATAATTATCGGTCAATTTATTCGAGCGGCACGTTAATAAATAAAAGTTTTTATTAACGCGCCGCTCGAATAAATTGCCCGATAATTATTAGTGGGGCAACGCCCCACCGCCCAAATGGTAAAACCGCCACTGTTGGCAGGAGATCCGGGGGGCAGGTCGGCCCTCAGAGTGGGCTGCCGGTGTGTGCATGGCCTGACGCAAGAATCAGCAGTGGTGGTCAGTAGCTCAAGAGTGCGTGGGCCTGGTGAGAGACGGTCGCCCTGGTGGGGCCAGTTGCCGAAAGACGGAAGGAGGCACTGGCGACAATATGGGGGGCCCTGAGCTGTAGCGTGAGGCCAAGTGACGCTGAGCGTATTCTTGCAGAGTGTGGTCGTTAAGCAGTTGGGTCGCATGCCTGCAAGGAACTTTGGCGGGGTGATACGGTGACCGCCCTGAAGACGGGTTGGGGGCTTCAGTACACAGCGCCAACCGACGATACTCGAGACAAGATCCTAGCGTATAGGCGGCAGGTACTCACGGTGTGTCCCCCCGACCACGGTTCACAATGACCAGAGGTGGGGGGCGGCGGAGGGACTACGAAACAGGGACCCATTGATAAGTTCACAGGGCCGAGTGGAGGCGCAGGAGCCGCCGGGGGCCAACAAGGCCCGGGACCAGACAATGCGATAAAATTCACAAGGGCAAACAGCAGCAGAGATGAGAAGCGTCGAGAACACAAAGAGATGCGTCAGTTCCTGAGACCTTGGGGAGGTAATGCCACAGTTCTGCTGCATGGAGGAGAAGTGATGCGTCCTGTCCGGTCTGTAGGTGGAAGTGATGTGTCGACTCCAAGATGATTCTGGTCTGTGGGTGATACGTCAGGAAAACTTGCCACACAGGTACGATGTGTGGAATTCCGTGACACGTTGGCAATCAATGCGGCAGCATCGAGCGGTGCTGCGTCAGTTTCTTCAGCCGCGACCCCTCAATGCGTCGGACTTGCAGTGCTGACAGGCACTGTGTTTGTTTCGGCAGTGGCACACATATGCGATGCGTAGAGATTCTTCTCACACCATGGTCCTGTTTTGGGAAAACTGCCGCAAGAAGAGAGATGCATTAATTTTACTGTAGTTGTGTTGCTTTTCCAGCTCCCAACAGCATAAACAACCTCCAGATGTCTGAGATAGTCACAGGCACCTCCTGGCAAGTCAGCTCTCCCAGCAAAGTTCAGGGGAGCTGGGGGTGAAGTCTTTGTGTCCCTGCGACTTCAAAACAGGAGCCAAGCTCTACTCAAGCCCTTGGAGATCTTCTTCAAGCAGGGGACACAACACACAGCAAAGTCCTTCTCCTTTCTATGGCAGAAACAGCTACTGCAGGCCAACCCCAGACACACAGCAAACAGGCAGTACTTCTTCTCAATTCTTCCAGCTCGTCTCCTTGACCAAGGTTCCTCTTGATTCCAGAAGTAGTCTAAAGTTCAGGGGTTTTAGGACTAATACTTATAACTCAAAATGTCTTTGTTCTCTTTATGCAAAGGTCTCTGAGCCCAGTCCAAATCATTTCTGTCCTCACTGGTGCAGCATGACCGCAGGGGATGGAGACAAAATTGTGCAAGGGAGACAGGCCCTATTCAGATGCAAGGAAATATCCTCCCACTACTCTAAATTCAGCCAGGGTCTATTCAGCCCAGGTCTGAGTCATCCAGTTAAGGCCAGGCACACCTCGATCCCCCCTCCTCCCCCGGTGGCTGTCTACAGTGAATGCACATCTCCAGCCCCTGTCACCACAAAACCAGATGGTCAATACACAAACAGCAGAGGCCCACAGAATGGTTAAAACAGAAAATGCCTACTTTCTAAAAGTGGCATTTTCAAACACACAATTTAAAAACCATCCTTCCTAAAAGATGTGTTTTTAAATTCAGAGAGACTAAACTTTATTTCTCAATCTTGTTCCAATGGGAAGTTATATTTATAAGATGTTACAAATAAACTCCTGTTGTATGCTATGGGCCAAGAACGGCTTTCAATAGTAAAAAACAAAATTGGTGGCATTTCACTATCAGGACATGTCACACACACCAGTACATGTTCTACCTTTTACCTACACTGCACCCAGCCCAGGGGATACATTGGCCTTACCATAGGGGTGTCTTACATGTAGAAAAAGGGAAGGTTAAGTCCTAGCAAGTGGGTGCACTTGTCAAGTCGACATGGCATTCAACAACTGTTCACAGGCACTGCAGTGGCAGGCCTGTGTTACCTTTTTAGGGCTTCTCATGTGGGTGGCACAATCGGTGCAGCAGGCCCACTAGTAGCATTTGATTTACAGGCCCTGGCACACTTCAGTGCCCTTTACTAGGGACTTACCAGTAAATCAATATGCCAATCAGGCACAACCAATTGTAACAACAATTTACACTCTGGGCACTTGCACTGTGACACAGATCAGCAGTGGCGAAGTGCCCAAAGCATCTAAGCCAGCAAAAACGAAATCCAGCACAGAATCAAAAATACAGGTAGTTGAGGGAAAAAGTCAGGGGTAACTACACCAAAGATGCCAAGTCTAACAACATGTATCCTGCATTTCTCTATCTTTAGGAACAATTGTCATGCCCACTGCCACTTCTGCCTTTGATATATGTTGAAATACACAACAACAGTGTGTGTAAAGACATTCATCAATTGTGCCAATGTAGCCTTCATTTGGTTTCAAACCCTCCCCCTATGAGTAAGCCTAAATCAATGCCACCACAGTGCACAATCATGAGGTTAGGATGCTCACAACGCAAATTGCTCTCAGCGGAAGGCAATAGTTGATGTCATTTCATACCTCGCTCCTTCTACTGACAATGCCTACCTTTATCAGACTTCTCTTGTGCCTTCCTCCTTTTTTCATATTCACCTTGCACAAACTATCAGATGGAAATGTATTCTCCAACCACACTCTATTTATTTTTTAACCTGGCAACCTTACTTTCAACAGAAAGAAAAAAAAACCCAGCTCTCAGGTCAATGCTGATCAAAAGCTTATTACAATTGAGCAGGACCAAAAAAAGAGCACAGTGAGGACGCTTCCAGGAATCGCGGCACCCACTTACCAACCTAGGATATACACAAAGTTTAATTTTCTAAAAGATGCAGGGGCAGTCCTCTTTTCGAGTAACGCCTCTCTCAAAGGCCTGCATTCGCCACTGCTACCTTTACCCTTGCAAACAGAAGGGACTGTATCATCTTTGCCTTCCCCAGACAAAAATGGATCAGCGCCGCAACAAGGACAGAAATTGACGCTCAAACACCAAGTGCAAATACATTCGGCTAGGAAGAAGGAGGAGGAAGGCAATTCACCACCAGTGGGCTCTGTAGGAATGCCTGGGAAAATAGGACTGCCCTCAATAAAACTCAGACAACATGACAGTACTCAGAAGAGTCCGATTGAAGAACATGACCCCCCAAAAAAAGAGGTAAATGATAAAATTGAAGAGCAGGTCACCAATGGAAATAAAAACAACACTGTAACCAAATTAGACTGGGAATCAGGAGAAGGGGTTCAAAATATTGACACTAATACCAGCATTTCTACCAACATGGCAATAAAAAGCTACAGCACTCCCACAAAAGAAATAGATCGAATAAACTTCCTGATGCCACAATTTTCGGCCCACGGCACGGTGATCAACCAGTATGGAGATCCAGCTGTAGGGGTCCCGGATCTAAGCCAGAAAGAGGAGGGAAGGGTGACCATGTCCTATCTAAACACACAAGAATGGGAGGACATGCTCGCTACTTACACATCAGATCAAGCACAAAGAGTGAACCTCCATCAAGAACTTCGGCAAGAAAGTCCAAGAGATTCTTCTTTGGCAGGACAAAACAATAAAAGCGAAAAAGAGACTGAGCAAAGAAAGGAACACAACTCTGGTACTTGGATCTCACTCTTAAACACAATACAGCTAGCAGTTGAAGCACTGCAATATCAGTCGGAAAAATGGAGATCCAACTGTCCTTATTGAACACACTGGCAGTTTTTACTGCAGGCATTGACGAAAAATTGGGCAATTTAAACGGCCTGATAACAAGAGTGCAAGCAAATACACATCTCAGCTGTAAATGTGAGCCGGTTGTTGATAAACTATCTACCTTGCCCATAATGCTAGGAGAGTTGATAACTGATATAAAAAATACAACAAAAAGTAAATCAAAAAGCAACCCAACTAAAGATCAGGACGTGTTAAACAGCCCGGCGGGAACAACTAAAAGCAAAACATCTGCCAATATATATATATGCAACTCAGAGGCAGACACCGAGAAGGCAAGTGGACAAGAGGATGGAATGTTCCAGAATCTCAATGCCAAACAACGCCGTCGGCAGAAAAGGAAAGGGCGCAATCAAAAGCCCCAAACAAACGCAATGACATACTTCCCATTTTTGATGGTCTGCAGAACAGACAGGATAACAACCTCAAAGACGCAAACATAGATACAACTAAGCAGGCTCAACCACCACCAGCTAATCCTAACCAGATCTCGGCACATGAAATAGTCACAAATCAGTCAAATGGAATTAAGGTACATCGCGACACAGGAGTAGGTTCCACCCAAACGACTCTACAATGGGAGAATACAGACGAAATAGAAATAAAAAAGCAATGGGAGAATATAGACCAAATAGAAGTAAAAAAACAAGAGTCCACCATTAGCATGCCATCTAGACGATCTGCAAGAAGTGCCAACGGTCAGACAATAAACAGATCAGATCTGAGGAGCGAACCTATAACACCTCAAAAGGCTTGTGGAGCAGGACACGACTCAAGGGCCTCTAGTTTGATAGTGAGGAAACAAATATCCACCAACACGAGCCCCACTATCGAGCCCAGGAGAAAAAAGCAAGGAATGACAGAGTTGCTGGACAAGGCCTCACCGGCCAGGGAGACTAAAAAGCTCTGTATACCAACTAAGTTGAGCCCCAGACACAAATCATTGGAAAAAAGGGCCCTGACGGGGGGCAAAGAGTCAAAACAAATAAGCAATACACCCACAATATCAAAACCGACTAAAATGAACCACATGGCAGAAGGAACAAGTAATCAGCTGGAGATCCAACTAGCAAAAGCAAACATATTTACATCCCTACTAAGAATATCTGACACTACAAATGCACTGTCATCACAAGTATCAGGTACCAGGCAACAAGAAACAGAGGCCTTGGTCTTTCATCCGTTATTTACTTCAAAGGGTCACCAAGACACACTTAACAGAGGAAACATTCTAAGACTAATGAAGTCTATTCCAAATTTGGCTAGCATAACATCAAAGGACCTACTGTCTGTAGAATTTATACCTCCTACCACTTTTACTAACCGAGAGGCTACAAAGACAATATGGTCCACAACCAGAATTGCAGACACAATTCTAGCTGAACAAGGGGTTTTCCAAAACTGGGGTATTGACATTACCCCCCTACAGAAACCTCTTTATCCGTTCCCGCTACTGAGTACTATAAGCCCGGAATCAGAAAAATATAAAGCATATGCAAAGAGTATGCTTAGAGGAGCACAAGGAAGAAAGGGGTCAAGAGAACACAATCAGCCAGAGGGATCTATCAGATCTATGGCTGGAAGTAGCTTCTTATTCAAATCAAGGCACAAGCAGGGAAACAATATCCCGCACAATAACTATGCATTTACAGGACGATTGACGTAACATACGACATAAAGTCCATAGTAGGTCGATGGAATTGCCCCTCAGCTTATGCTCTTGGAATATTAACGGGCTAGCAACAAAAATAGAGGACCCTGACTTTTTGAACTATGTTACTACTTTCGACATAATTCTGCTGCAAGAAACATGGCTCACAGAGCCACAGCACATCAAGGGTTATACATGTTTCGCCACCCCAGCAGCAAAGATCAGTAGATATGGCCACTGCTCGGGTGGGCTGATTACTTACATCTCTGCACACAAGCATACCCTCAGCAACACTCATGGTCTCTATGCCAAGCACGACATTAGCAATTAGAATCAGGATCAAGCTGGACAAAGAGGAAAAGGAGGTCTGTATAATAAATTCATGTGTCCATCCCAAACGAAAAGCAAAGGACTCTACTAAAATCACCAATCTCTTATCTGAGTACGCAGCAGAGATGGCAAACCCAATATTCATTCTGTCTGGGGACCTAAATCAACACCTCCTTGGCTCGGCAGAAGGGGAGGAGTCAGCAGCTTTAACCAGAATTTTCAATATTCCTAAACAATCGGAGCCACTGCATGCAATGAAGAAAGTCCACCGTAGCCACTTCCTCGAGGATCTAGAACATCACAATCTCCGAGCCCTGAACGGAAGATTTCCAGAAGACTGCCCCCCAGTTGAATCCTTCTACTCCATCTCTGCATGCTCCATACTGGACTATACTTTTGTTAGTCTTGAGCTGTTCCCTTATATTCTCGGGTTTAGAATGGGAGATAAGGGTGATAGTGACCACCGCCCCCCAGGAAATCCTGATAACAGCTACTGTTCCTACTCCAATAAGGCCAGACATACCCTTGGGACCCATTCACACCCAAGATCAAAAAAGAATCAAATGCACAATGAACAACTCCAATCTGCTGTCGGAAGCTGCAATAAATCTCCACAACTTGCAAACTTTGAGCTCAGATGACTTAATAGCTCACTGGGAGGTCTTCACAGCCACATTGCCACAAAAGCTTGTAGGCACTACTCCCACTAAAGTTAATTCACAAGTAAAAGGGGGAAGAAACAAAATACAGAAAAAATATAGAGAAGAGCTCAAGACACTAAAAAGATCAGTAAATTCAAGTCTGCGTAGGCTGAGAACTTCGCCAGGAAATGTTAACGCACGAGCTTCCCTGCATCAACAGAGGGCAGCCCTAAAAAGATTAAAATGGAACATTAAGAGAGACTATGAGAATGATAGCTGGGCAAAACTCTTATACGATATAAACAGCAATGATAGTGCCCGTTTTTGGAAAACTGTGAATGGGATATTGCGACCAAGTTCGGAGGATATTGGGTCACATATCTCAGAAGGAGTCTGGATAGAATAGCTCACCAGCCACTTTAACAACTGTATGGAAAACGCAGGAGAACGAACGGCCAATCGAGGGCTCTCAAAGAGAACAGCTGCAGTTTGTATACCTTTAGCTAGTATACCTGAGCTAAAGGTGCAGCAATGCCCAGCCACAGGAAGCAGACCGTTGGGAACAATAAACCATTTGCAACCACTCCTAATACAAAAACAGATTGCTAACGGGAGGAAGGAAGGTGCCCCGGGCCCAAATGGCATACCATCAGCCCTGTTTAAAGCTAAGAGCAAAGAATGGGCAAATATTTTACAACCTCTGTTTTTGGAAATTAGACTGCAAAACAGAATACCAGAAGCCTGGAAGGGCTCAACAGTAGTTCCAATACATAAAAAAGGAGACAAGGCCGAGCCTAACAACTACCGCCTAGTTGCGCTAATTGACAACGAAGCAAAGCATTTTGCGGGAACTATTCTAGAGGAGCTCACACTCTGGGCAGAGACGATTCATATGATACCACTGAATCAGACTGGTTTCCGTAAAGCAACCAGCACAGCTACAAATATCCTCGCAATTTCTCTAATAATTGACGCGGCAAAAACTTCCAACTTACCATTACATCTATGTTATATTGACTTTAGTGCTGCTTTTGACAACATCGAGAGAGGCAGACTATGGGAGAAATTGGCACGATGGGGCATTCCTCAGTCTATTCTAAACATCTTAATGCTCCTACATACCGACACCTGGGTGCAGGTGAAACTAGGCGGAGGGACTCATCTCTCCTCGAAAGTACCAACCACAAAGGGATTGAAGCAAGGTTGTGTGCTTGCTCCAACCTTGTTCAATCTATTTATGGCTGACCTTCCTAATCGGCTGGATGCTTGTAACTCCCACGCCCCCAGGTTGGGAGCGAAAACTCTAACCAATCTCATGTACGCTGACGACGTAGGTTTGCTAAGTTATACTCACGTTGGCCTGCAACATCTACTAACTGAAATGCAAAACTACGCAAAAGAAAACAGCTTAAAAATAAACTTGTCCAAAACAAAGACAATGTCAATTAACAGCAAAAAGAGCTTACAGAAACATTGGTTCCTTGGCGGCATCAAAATCGACCATGCAAGCGAGTACAAGTACTTAGGGGTTGTATTCGACAAAGAAGGCTCATTCTGGCGCCAAAAAGAGGAAATAAAAAGGAAAGGTCTGTTAAATGCCTTAACGATGAAAAATCTTGCAAACAAACTGATGGGACCGACATTGACCCCCCTATTGAAGGCAGTTCAGGCTAAACTTCTCCCCGCGATAACTTATGGTAGTGAGGCAATGAGGGGAAGAGATGCTAAAGAGCTGGATAAGACATTGGTCAAAGCCTATCGAACTATGTTTTGTCTTCCGTCATATACGTCAGCAGCACAAATAAGGCTGGAGTTTGGCCTTCAACAACAAGTCTTGGCTAGATACGGGGCTTACATCATATGCTGGCATAAAATAAGTAAGGCCAATCCAGACACACTCAATTATCTGCTTTGGCAAGACGTACAACATAGGGAGTTTTCCCAAGCAAGAAACTACCTTAAATTAGCCTTAGATTCCACCAAATTGTCTGGACTATGGAAGGCGCAACTCGGCCAACTTAATTTAAAAAAACTGGTCTGGAAAAACATAAAATTATCCTCCTTACTTAAGGACAAGGCAGCCTTCTCGAAAAGATCTCACGCCTGGATGAACCTCAGCTCTTACAAATCGCTCACCCCACAACCATATTTCAATCAGCCTTACTCGAGGGTGACAAAAATGAATTTCCTAAGGTACAGACTGGGGATGCTTCCATGTACCCAACATTTACCACCATGGCTGAGACCAAAGGCCAAGCTGCCTGCAGACTGTGTAACAACAAGAATGGTGACATTCTGCACGTAATTTGCTTATGTGAAGAACTGCATCAAGTACGGTCTCAATTTGTAAAAGATTTATTTAACCAGAAAGGGATCCGCACCAGAAGGCAAGCAGTGCTGGCCTGCTTTAACCCAGCGAACATCCAACTAAATTGCAGACTGGTAAAATATCTGAGGACGGCCGAACAAAAAAACGGAGCTAAAGTTTCCTCTCAAAGCCCGACTGTGTGCGAAACAGCTACCGGAAGTGGGCAAGGAGCTATGGCGGGAACTTAACCAAAACAAGCAGAGACAATCTCGCCATGATATCTGAGCATGTGTGATCCATTGACTGCTCCAAATATCGTATTTGACCATGTATAATCACAATGTAGTATTTTATTCTAATTCTTAAAATGTTTTTAACTACGGAATATGAATTTGGTCATCTATTGGGGATACTCAAGGTGTAGCTCCTGAAATCACTGGGTTGGGGACTGGTAAAGAGGTAACTGATCTTATCACTGAAGACCCTCACGCATCTCCCCTGGAGAGCACAACCATGGGTCAACTAGTTAACTTATTTCCGTGTTCACATGGTCCAAATCTAATATCTGTGGCTCCTGATAATCAGGGAATCCTACCGAATAGGTCTGAATTACCATCATTAGGTGCCGGCGCTGTAATAACCATGGGGACGGTACCTAAGACACCCGTTGGAACCATGAAGGTCCTCTCCTGGAACTTGGCAGGTATTGCAAACAAATTAGACACAGATGACTGGGCTTCCTTGGTAGGCAGCAGCGACATCTGTCTCTTTCAGGAGACCTGGGCCAGGGAACACTTCCCTAGAGCAGGTTATGCAACCTTCTACATCAATGCTAAGTGGAATGGCAAAGGGAGGCCCTCGGGTGGACTAGCTGTCTGGGTGGCCAGTCATATTGGCTGTAACGCGGAGATAGTACCCACTTATTCGGAGGACATACAGTGTGTCCTCCTTAAATGGCCGAATGCCTTTAATCTGGCAATTGTTAATGTGTACTCACGCCCAGTCAGTGCGTCCATGGAATCACCCACTTTGGACGATCTCTCATTATTTTTGGGTCAACTTCCCACTGACTGCAAGATACTGATGGGCGGAGACCTTAATTGTCATTTCGAGCCCCTTGAAGGTCTGAAGGAGGGCGCCCTAACTGCTGAAGATGACCACTGGGGGATCCCCCCATGCCAATCCCCTCATCCTAAATCATGGTCCCCTTTAGCAGTGCAGATCACGTCCCTGACTTTGAATTTTGCTCTGAGGGCCTGTAACGGGCGCACCCCATCTGATACCCCCTCAAAGTGCACTTTTAACAGGAAGAACCACGAATCACGCCTGGACTACATATTTGTGGATACAGGCTTGTGGTCAAAGGTCCAGGATTTTAGGATTGTAGAAAGAACAGACAGTGACCATAATGCCCTCTGTCTAGATATGGCTTACCCCGTCCCTGCTGTAGGGTTGCCATCTAGTGACCTCAGTGAAGATCTAGGGAATTTGGTCCTTAGCACCAACAGACGCAGGGTAAGATGGGGGAAATTAGTAAATTCAGAAGAGAGCATAATTAAAATCTATGAATTAGCACTCCCTAAGCTAGATGAAATAGATGGACTGATCAATCAACCCAGAGCCACAGATTTTAATGAGCAAATAGCCCAAATCCACACAGATTTAGTGGGAATTTTAGGAGAGGTTTTTTATCCAGTGGTGGCGCCAAGGAAGACAAAGACTCCAACCTCAGCCTGGGACAATTCCACTTGTAAAAAGATCAAGACCGAGCTGATCTCCACAATAAAATCAGGTACTAATAAAGATTGCTGAACTTAGGCGCAAATATAAGGACGCCCTGGCAAAAGCAAAATCAGAATGGGACTGGAATAGATGGCAGGACCTTTCCCTAGCACTAGAAAACAAGGGACTCTAGAAAATTCTGGTCTCTGGTTAACATTGGCTCAGGAGAACCAAAAACAGCAGTGGAGCCAAACATTGCTACTTCGGTTTGGGAAGCCCACTTTAGCAAATTGTACCAAGATACTCCTGAATTTGCTAATGAGACGGCCCTTGATGTTATATCTGACCCCGCAGATGGACTAGAATTTACATTGAGTGAGGTAGTTAGAGCCATAGAGAGACTGGCGTTGGGGAAGGCCCCAGGACTCGACAGATTGCCTGGCGATCTGTTTAGATACCATCCAGAGATCTGGGGCCCGTACCTCCTAATTCTTTTTAATTCCATCCTGGGAGGCATGGAGATCCCCTGCACTTGGCTGGGGGCAGAGATAGTACCAATTTTCAAAAAGGGCTCTCCTCTGCTCCCAGCCAACTACAGGCCGATCAGCCTTATAGATGTACCCCAAAAACTATTTTCTCGCCTTCTCCTGGACCACCTTCTAGAGTGGATGGAGGATAATGCGATTCTTAGTCCCCTCCAGGCGGGCTTCAGGAAAAACACGTCCACCGTGGATCAGATTTTCCGCCTTGTTCTCCTCTACTGGAAAACAGTAAGGATCGAGGGGGGGAGTCTGTACATGGTGTTCGTGGACCTGAGGTCCGCATTCGACTTGGTTCCCCGCAAGAAACTGTGGGAGGTCCTAAAAGAGCTGGGTGTTCCTTCTCAACTACTGCATGCTATAATTAGGCTCCATGAGGGCAATTTTGCCCAGGTTAGGTGTGGGAGGAATGGAGCGCTGTCCTCTAGGTTCCCAGTTCTCAGAGGGGTAAGACAGGGTTGCGTTCTTGCGCCGACCTTGTTTTGCCTCTTTGTTAACAGTGTCATACTCCATCTTGACAATCTTAGGGACAATGACGCACCCCTGCTGGCAGGCAGGAGGGTACCGGCTATTATGTTTGCCGACGACACCCTCCTGCTTTCCAAATCCCCGATGGGGATTCAACGGATATTAGATGGGTTTGGCGTTTTCTGCAAGCAACATGGTCTGGAGATCAATACAGAAAAAACCAAATTCATGATATTTAACCCCTCTTTTACAACTAGGCCTAATCCTACACTGGGCTCAGCAAGGCTGGAAAGGGTAAAAACGTTTCAGTATCTGGGGGTAACTCTACACGAGAAATTATCATGGGGCCCTCAGATAGCTACATCTCGGTTAAAATCGTCCCAATTATCGGGCGCAATCCTGAAGGTCGCAAATACATCAACCTTTAAACCCATCAGTCCAGCCGTGGAGATGTATAAAACCCAAGCCAAAGTGGCCGCATTATATGGTAGCGAGTTGTGGGGTCACAAAGCTGGGGCAGAACTAGTCAGAGTAGAAAATAACTTCCTCAGACGCCTTCTGCTTCTTCCCCAAGGCACACCCTTGCTACCACTAAGACTAGATCTGGGGCACCCCACAATAGGGGACGAATTGGAATTAAAACCGCTGAGGTTCTGGCATAGGCTCTGGTCCACTGGTGAACTTGCACATTACAGGGAAGACCTTAAGCATGTTATGAAGCTCAACCAGCGTGATAGAATCCCGTGGTTGACCTTTATTAAGAGAGAACTACATCGCCTGGGACTCCCTGAGTTATGGGAGGACTCTGAAAGAGGCTGTCAAAGGGTCCCTCGTAAAAGGCTGGTGGAAATATTTAAGGAGAAAAGTCTAGTCTCTCTGGTGTGTGCACCCAATAACGGCACCCTGAACTAACATTTCCTGGATTCCAAAAATTCTTATCACTTTGAAGGTTTTATGGACGTCATATTTCCCATTTTAGCAAGGAAATTGTTCATTCAATGGAGGCTAGGCACCTGCCCCTGAAAACTTTTACTTGAAAATGGACAACGCGGGATGAAAAAACCTGTCCTGGGTGCAATAGCCATGATGAGGAAGAATTTCACGTTCTGTTCTTTTGCCCGGCCTACACTAGACCGAGGAAATATTGGCTAGTGCCTCTGTGTAGCAATTTGGGCATAAGAAATTACTTACATTCATACAGAATACTGAAGACAAGTACCCTGCCCCACATTGTCTTTGCAGTTGCAAAGTTTATAATGGCCATGTGGCAGATACGGGGGAAAATACCAAAAGACTTAATACAGATATGAATTGTAATGAAATTATACTCGTGTCTAGACTCTTTAGGGAAATTAACTACCTATGAACATACCATGTCATGTTTTTATTGTATGTGGATGTCTTTTAAATGTCTTTTAAATGTTTTAATGTTTTTAATGAATCTTTTATGGTCTCAATGGCCGAAATAAAGAATTTTTTGATTGGATTGGAATATGAATTTTATAGTGCAACTTTTGCAATGGTTTTAATTAACTATGCTAATAAACTTACTTTACTTTACTTTTACTTTACTTTCAACATAACAAAAGGAGAACTCATGTTGTACGCATTGCTAACACAGATTAATGCTCAGCAGTGACTTTAACCATTGCCTGCCATGTGACATTGTGGCATGCTAAGGAGAGGGTGCAGAAATACACTGAAATTATATTTATGCATTTATTCTGTTGTGCGCAATTTAAAGTGCTAACAAGTGCTCTGTCTACTTATCTAGTCAGTGTTCCTCTGAGTTCGGCCCACCTACCATGGGCCCATCTGTGTTCTTGGGTATGTAACCATACACATATTGTACCACTCTATATTAATTGTAGATATTTTCATTTAAGAGCACTTACACATTTATAAGCCATAGCTGGCAAGCTCTATATGCTACAAGCACTGCAGCATGTCCAGCATAGAACGAGCAGCTTTGGCAAAGTTGCCCCTTGCCCCTATACATGCCTTGTAAGAGGTTGGCTGGGATGTCCCACTCTTTTGGCCAATAGTCAACTGGGAAGAGCTGGACGCATAAACGTGCAGAACTGATTGCACCGTGGCTAATGGTGATAACCAGGGGTGGACACAACTCACGTAATTTGCTGTAGCATAATTACACGAAGTTAGAGCAAAGTTACGCAAGACCATTCAGAATTACGAAAGGAACATAAACCTGGCTTTACTGCTATTTTCTGAGCTCAAAATGCTCCGTCATGTCCAAAATGGAACAAAAGATGCATTTTGCGCTATTAAAATAATGCTGAATGCAATAAAACACGAAAGGCTACAGCCATCTGACGCTCTTTCCTGCACTCTTGCAGAAACCATTTTTCACCCAAATTGCACAAAAGTAGTTCCAGTAGGTGTAATTGTGTGATTTTTGGTAATTTCACATTACAAGAGTAACGTGAAATTACCAAAATTACTCCGATGACTCCAGGGTAATTACAATTTCACCCAGGCCTTGTGATAACGCAGTCATGATTGCTATTTCAGATCTGACGGATGATAGTAAACTGCCTCTCACTTCATACATTGTGGCATGAGCCTGTCTCTTAATTGTCACAAAGTCGTCTCTGATATGGCCAGGATCTGTACAGGTGAGACGTACACGGGAAACATCCTTTACAACAAAACTTTTACAACGCAGTGCTTTTACAACGCAGGTTTTACAACGAAAACCATTACAACGCATTGCGCTGGGGGGGCGCTCTAGTATAGGGAATAGATTTAATTTACTATCCAACACCTTCCCTAGTGTCCAGGGGACTGGAGTTGGAATAGTAAATTAAACTATTCACTATCCAGCACCCCAAAGCGCTATGCGTTGTAAAGGTTTGCGTTGTAATACTTGCGTTGTAACAGCATGCATGGTAAAAGCATGCGTTGTAACGTCATACATCCGACGTACACACCTACTTTGTATTTTCATCTGCATTCATTTTCCCTAGAATCCAGAGACATGCTGCTGCTTGTTCGGCGAACTCTCAAAGTGTCACATTAAATATCTCAACTTGAACACAGCAATCATTGTCACGTCTGACTCACTTCCTACACAGTGTGGAATGGCCTTCATAGCGGGCATTGCCTTACCTTAGTGATACAGCATTCTGTCTCCATGCTAAACAAAGATGCCTTACTGCACATGTTTGTTTAACCACATGAGGTTGTGTTCATTTATGTTATGCAGTATCATGCGGATCTGCTGTAACACAATCACATGATATTAGTCATCACAAGCACAAGAAATCTAGACTTTTTCTTTGACAATATATAGAACCCCATATATTGGATGGAGGAACAAGATGTTGTTATGTGTTGTGTAGTGACCTCAACTTAAAATATAGTACCTTACTGGCATATTGACAATGCCGACTACATTTTGACATGGGCAGCCGGCCACAATGGGCCAAACACCATGGATGTCTCCCTCAAGACTGATTGTCATTGTACTGCAATGAGTAATTTTATATATGGCAGACAGAGATTATGTTCTCCTGTGGACAGTGGCAAGTCCGTACCACTTCCGTTGCACAAGAAATCTCATTGGCTATTGAGTTTGCATAATGTCCCGAACCAGGAAGTGACTGCATCCACCAGCAACATTTCTAAGTTTTGACATCTCATAGATTAAATTTCCAGAAATTCATTCCTGAGCCCTCACCTAAAAGAGCCAAGGTCTCTGGACCTGCTGTGTCTATTACTTTGCTTGTCAGTGAAAATTGCTTTGGTGTCCCCAACTTTACCCAGTGCAGGTCCAGGTGGCAGAGGGTGCAGTATGACATCAATCTCATCTGTACTGAACAACAGAGTGACCGACATGCCAATCATGGCCATCTGTAGAGGGGTCTGGGAGAAGTGCGTCTAAGACTCGCACAGTAGGCACTGCCACAAACAGTGGAAGGATCTGCACCGCTGGAGACTTCTGAAGGGCTAAGATTTGCTGTGGAAGTTCACCCTGCTATGGAAAAATGCGCCGTGCCGGTTGATACCCAAGATAGAATGGATGCTGGAGGTGGCCTTCTCTGACATGGCACAGAAGTTCTAGAAAAAGCTACACAATGGAGGGTGGATATTAAGCACATTTGTATCAAGTTAATGCTTTGCTTGTATGGTTATCTGAGTGTAAATTCAAGGGTGTAGTCTAATTTATGTGAAGATTGTAGTTTGTATGTTTTCACTGTGGACCATTTGTGTAGGCAGGTACCATACGTACATTTAGATACAGAGTTCAGTGTGATATGCCATTGTATGTTTACGATGCACTGTTACATTTTATCCGAATCATCGTCCGCTGGTTCGGCATGCGTCGATTATGTTCAGCCAGGAGATTGCTTTATCATGGATAGCCACTTCTTTCAGCACAAGAGTTAAAAGTGTCCATTGAGAGCCAAATAATGACATTTGACATATATTTATGACACAAACTCATCACCATAGCTGAAATTGTCAGCCACGTTGCCCCATGCATTCCTTTTCATTTCAGGTGTGAATTTGACTTTTCCGCATTTTCATCTCAATGGGTACACCAGCTAACATCTTTACAAGTTCTAGGTAATTCATGTCTCACCACTTTAGTGTGATGAGATGATTCATGCTTGGACGACCATAATAGCTTGTTATGGTCAGGTGCGCTTTGTAGAGTGAAAGAGGTCACCTGCTGTCTCAGTTCACATTACATCCAAAATGTTGTATGGGTGGTTGGTATCCCTGAAAATATCTGTGATGGAATTCGCAAAGTCCTGCAAGCAGCATGAATAGTTCGGTCGCCACCTGTCTGTTGTCTCATGTATTGGATTCGTATTTATTCATTGGATATATCTGTAGGTTTTTATTTAAATTACATTATCCATATAGATACACTAGGGATTGTCGTGTGTAATCTACTTTCAGTACCACACCGTTATCAAGAGGAGGAGGCTCATATCAATTTTAGAGACATGGAGTTTTTGCCACCAGGGTTTAAAGAAGTCTGGAGTGTGACAGCACCTCTTACTAGTAGATTAGAGAAAGAGAAGGCTGGTATGGAAACACACGCCGCAACAACACTTGAAGATTCCAAACCTTCTGCACTGGCCAGCCCTCAGTGGTGGTGGCAGAGTACATTCTCCCTTCTCCAGCAGCCACCACGTCTCCTGAACCACATCCCAAAACAAAACTAAGGAGCTTGTGCTTGGGTCTTCTTTACAATTGACATCTCGAGGCATGTTTCAACCCCTCCTTGCATCACAGAAGGTCCTGTCCAAAACTGGGTACACTTTGGTGGGCAGACAGCAGCAATGAAGGCTTTGCAGGAGCATCAATTTGTGGCTCTCCTGGAGGGCATGTACTCACCGCTAACTGTGCATCACAGAAGTGGACGTAGAATTGGAGCCTCCAAGGAGAAAAGACTCCCCACTTCTGGTCTTGTTGCCAACAAACATTTTACTATCACCCGTCTCTCCCAAAGCTGAATTTTTAAGTTTCCTTCCCAACCCTTCCTGAGTTGTTGGGATACCAGGGTCCACACACCAGCTCCATTGATGAAGAGGGGGTCCTGAGGCTGATCAATAATGACAATACTGATGGCCAGTAAGGCAACAGTGCCAGCAAAGACTAGGAGCAAAGGATCTTCTGGCATGCAAATACTCTCTTTGGGAAACATCCTTAACAAGGCGGTCAGTACACCGCAATGCTGTTACATCGCGGTCGTTACAACGACCGCATGTAACAACGCTATGCCATTACAACGCAAGTCTTTACATCGCCTTGCGCTAGATGGCGTGCTAACATTAAAAATTGTGTAGTTTACTATCCCAACACCTTCCCTACTGATAAGTGGACTGGCGTTGGAATAGTAAATTACACTTTTTTAATGTTAGCACACCACCTAGCGCAAGTCGATGTAAAGACTTGCGTTGTAAAGGCATAGCGTGGTAACATGCAGTCGTTGTAACAACTGAGATGTAACAGCATGCGTTGTAATAACACATGTTGTTACATCATACAACCACTTTCTTTCTAATGAGTACTCCAATTTTGCCTGCTCATAAATTTTACATTTGCTCTTGTTGTCGTTATTGGAGTTGTTGTTCTTCTTCCCTTTTTCTTCTTCTTATTGTTTTGTTTTGTAATTGGAAAATCTGTTGTTTACATTTTGGGGTGATTTTTAAAACAAATATTTAACACTTTTATATTACCTCTTTTCAACTTTTCCTACCCGAGTTGTGTAGCATTTTTTCTTGTTCTCTTCTTTTCACCTGTTTTCTTTGCCATTAAGGATATTGTATTTTACGTGAGTATTATTTTTTTCATTTATGTTAGTGAATATTTTAGTTAATTCTGCAACAGGTTTTGCATACAGTTCCTCTTTTCCCACAGTTTATGGGGTTCTCTTTTGCTACCATTTCCCTACCTTTGTTTTTTTCCATCCTAGATTTAATACAGCATAAATGATTATAAGTTACATACAAAAGTTGTTTATGTTGTCCTCGTTGGAAATATATTACGCATTTTAAAAGTTTCCTAATAATTATCGTAAGGGAGAATGAAATACCGTTTTTCTTAACCTCTTCCGCCCCTTTTTCTAATATCTTCTTCAGATACGTTCCTGTGCAGTGTTAACAGCAGATGTTACATTTTTAAATTCTGCCATACTGAGAGGCAGTGGTATTATCCAACAGTTGAAGTGCGATTTCTAGCATTGCATTTAATGCGCATTCTGTTTATTAGTTATATTTTGTCTGTCTTGGCATGTGCAAATCTTTCACCACATCTAGGTTTCTGTTCCATTCGATGCTGTGACCTTTATAACTGTCACTCTTTTGCAATCTAATTCTGTGCAGCGGCATGGCCTTGCTGCTACTGGGGTGTGCTTGTGGCCTGTGTCCTGCTATTTATGTTTTTAATGACATTTCTACTGTGTATCCATGAAACAACTATCAGCATCAGTCTAAATGGGGCAGGGGACTCAAGAGGCTTCCACCAGTTTGGCCATTTGTTCACCAAGTACCAGTAAAATGTCTACCGGAAAAAATCTAACCGTGTTGTTAGACATAGTGAAACACAGCATTGCTCTCGCACACAACAAAAGTAATGTTCGTAACTGGTAAGTAATTGATTAAAACACAACAACAATATCAACCAAGGACAGATGCAGAATCCTGAAAGTGTATTTCAAGGTAGGTCGTTTTAATAAGTCCACAATCAGCCGACACGTATTTCGTCGTGTAGGTGTGGTCCACAACGACTCTTCAGGGCTTGTGGCGTTCCTGCACGTGAGCAGGATTATTAACTATGTAGAGATCAATCAGATATTCATTAGCGGTTGGAAAGTTATGTAGACGGTGTGGCAAGTGTGTATGCCTCGAAAGAGAAGTAGGAACTTCGAGTAGACAGTGGTACTCGTGCTTAATACATGTGTGTATTAGGCTGTAACCGGGAGGGGATCCACTTAGAGAAATATTTATTTCGTCCTCTGGACAATTGTAGTCCACAGTCCTTGCGATAAGTTCAGAAGAGCGGTATCCCTCCTCCAAAGTTTCCCGGTCGCCGTTTGTTTACTCGAAGTTCCTACTTCTCTTTGGAGGCATACACACTTGCCACACCGTCTACATAACTTTCCAACCGCTAATGAATATCTGATTGATCTCTACATAGTTAATAAACCTGCTCACGTGCAGGAACGCCACAAGCCCTGAAGAGTCGTTGTGGACCACACCTACACGACGAAACACGTGTCGGCTGATTGTGGACTTATTAAAACGACCTACCTTGAAATACACTTTCAGGATTCTGCATCTGTCGTTGGTTGATATTGTCGTTGCGTTTTAATCAATTGCTTACCAGTTACGAACATTACTTTTGTTGTGTGCGAGAGCAATGCTGTGTTTCAGTTCAGTGAGATTCTTTTGAATTTCGCCATTGAGCGGTTAGGGGCTTCTCCGCTCGCTCTTAACGCACCACACTATTACCAAATCGTTGATACCTTGAGACGTATATACTATGAAGAGCGCCGCGGCTTACTGAGTCATTTGAAAAACCCTCATCGCTGCATTTTGTTAGACATAGTGGACTACCTGCAGCTTATGTCCTGCCCGAAACTTTAGCTCTAAAAGTGGCAGCCAGATTGCCCTGGTAGCAATAGAAACATCTCCCAATTGTTGGCAGATATCAGATTCTGTACATCTATAAAGGGTCTACTGTGTGTTTGTGTGTATGTGTAGATGTGTGTGGGTGTACCTGTCTTGGCTTAGTTACTTGCATGTGTAGGTGAGTTGTTGTTAAATGTTTAATGTGTGTTGGGTCAGGAGACTGAGAGCAGTGTAAATGGTGCCCCTTGAGAGTGGAGTACTGTGTATGTGGTGTGCATGTGTGTGTACGTGTGTGTGTGGTTGTGTATGACCCTTGTCCTGGATCCCTCCATTACGTATGTGTTGGCCATCGTCTATCAATCAGTGGAGCTGGGCTAAAGCTCGCTGCACCCAAAACATAAAACATTTTAACCTGTTCACCATCTTTCCCATGCCTGTGTTTGTAGGAAGCACAGGATAGAAGATTACAATTCAATTCAATTCAGCTTTATTCGGTTAAAAGTAATAGTACAACCATAAAGGCATTCTTAAAAAAATAATAATCTTCACAATTCATTGTAATCAATACATTATAACACATAAAAGTTAAAAATAATTCTATAAATAGATAAAAATAGTAAACATAATATAATAAAGAATCAAACATATGAGATGATTTGTACATAAAGTGCCTAAGTGCAATATGTATGACACAACCTCACACAGCATCCCTAGGCATCGCCTGTCAGTATATGTCCTGTCAGCTTCGTAGAGTAGAGCCTCTACGTATGACTTAAACTTTCTTCGCTTAATTGACATTTGGATATAAACCACCATCGCATTGCAAACTCTTTCATTTTCTAAATTACAGATAAAACCAAAAGCAATTTTATATGTATTCAATTATTCCTCTAAAAATAATAGGCGACACATGCTCTTCCTGATGTCTCTATAAAAATCACAAAATAGAATAGAATGTAGGGTGGGCCTGGTCCGATTTTCCATCACAGGGGCACTTTTGGGAGATTTCATTTGTACTTGCCCATGGTTGGAAAAGCTATTAAAAAGTGAATGGTCCCCATTCTTAGCCTTGCAAGATAGAATCTATGTCTTATGTTTGAGACCTGGGGTAGGTAGCGCTGTATCCCTGGTCCAAGGGCCTGTCACAGTCCCCTAGATTAATCAAAGTCCCGTTTTGCGAGTCCTTAATAGCGATTATTAAGGAATCGCTATTAAGGACTTGCAAAACGGGATTCATGTAGAAATTGCATAAAGAAATGCGATTCCTACATCTTCCTTATTTGCGATTAGCAAATTGCTAATTGCAAATAAGGAATAACTCCCCATTCATTCCTATGGGCCTAAAGGCCAAAGGCTATAGGCCCATAGGAATGAATGGGGAGTTATTCCTTATTTGCGATTAGCAATTTGCTAATCGCAAATAAGGATGCGATTTCAAGGGTGCCAGGGGTGTCCAAAGATTACCCTGTAGCACTCCTGAAATGAAAATGTAGACTGATGTTGCACACACACATGTCCAAAGGACATGTGTGTGTGTAACATACCACTTAGAAAAATGCACTAAAGTGCATTTTTCTAAGTTTTCGCTATTTACCACGAAGTCAGACTTCGTGGTAAATAGCGACCGGAAATAGCGAATTCGCAAATAATAAATGGTTAATGAATTGCATTTAAGGAATCTCAAATAGAGATTCCTTAAATGCAATTCCTCGCAAATATGCGATTTCGCAATTAGCTATTTTTGCATTTGGGATGATGAATCCCAAATGCAAAAATTGCACTCGCAAAGGGCCAGATTCTCAGAATCTGGCCCTTTGCGAGACGATTTAACAATGATGAATCTAGCTGAGTATGCCCTAGTCAACTGTTTCGAGTTTGCCTCGACTTATCTTAACCATTCCCTTGATTTAATGAGCCCAGTTTTTAATTCCTTTTGTTCTATAACTAAGAATTTGTAAATGATTATTAAAATCAATGTTCTCTGCACATTCTTTCAAAAGATTATTAATATGCATCAGCCAAAGAATTTTTTTTACCCTGTTCAACGGCGACGCTGTCCTTAATAATTTCTTGCATACATTTAGTTCCCTCCTTACTCCTGATCCCCTACCAGATACTAAGGCCTGCTACACAAATACAATAATTATTGAAAGGGGCAGTAAGCTCTTTATAGACAATATATATGGCGGTAGAGTTAGGAACAGCTAGCTAGCAATCTTCTTAAGAAGATATTTTCTTGGGTCTGGAGGATGGCATGGTTGGCCGTTCCCACAGGCGCAGTCTCATAACAGGTGCCAGTAAGGCACTTACGCCTGTAAAGGGTCAGAATTTCCCTAATTGGCTCATTCCCCATGTTTTTGAAAATCTATACATTGCCTGTGTTATCCATGTAAATTTTGCTTTGCAGGAATCAATATCCAGTCTGCAGTGGCCGTTTGATGTAAATAACAGGCCTAAATACATGAATGAATGTGTTTCTACAATGGGGACCCTATTTACATGTTGTGTCCTAGTCTTTGGCTTCCCTTTTCTGCAGACAATCGTAAACGTTTTTTATTCAAATTGAGTATTAATTCCCTTTACTGCATATATTCTATACACTTCTCAATTAGGTCCTGGAACCCGTAAGCGGTTCTAGACAGAAGAACTGCATTGTCCGCATAAAGCAAAGTAGGGACAACGCAGTTACCAACTCTAGGGGCATCAGCTTTTAGGCATTCATCTGCTCTGTATATTTAAAAAGAGAACAGGAGTGGGGCAAGAACACAACCCTGCCTAATACCACGTGTTACTCTAAAATGGGTAGTACACTCTCCTCCGAGCCAACGCGATCCTCCCGGCAAAGTAGCTGCTTTTAGCTAGCCTAATGGCTGAATAATACTCCCTCTGAGCCAAGCGTAATGACCTCTTGGCCAGTGGGCAGTACTTCTGGCGCCACTTCTGTTCAAGCTTTTTGCACCCCAGTTTAAGATCCCTAAGCTCATTAGAAAACCAAGTCTGCGAGGGAAGGGAACGTCGAATACAACCATGTGTTTTTTTTAACTGGTGCTGACCCCCTGGCTGAACCAGCGCTCAAAGTTCACAACTGCCCCCTCTAAATCAGGGGCGGGGGATGGGCACAACTGCTGAAGGGCTGTCGAGAAGGCTGGAAGATTAATCTTTCCAGGATGAGAGTCGGGCGGCAGTACAGGACCTCTAACAGGCCTGCCTGCTAACCAAGAGAATCTGATCAGATGGTGGTCCGACCAGGTTACCGCCTCAGGTGTTTCAACCTTGATGGGAAAATTGGAGCAGACCCAATCAATGAGGTGGCCTCTCTCATGGGAGGACAGATCCTCATATTGAGTCAGCTGCGCCAGGGCCAGGGAGCCCCGGAGGGAACTCGCATCGCGGACTACCGGGGAATCCAAATGGATGTTGAAGTCCCCCAGAAGGAGAAATTTTGAATAGCGAAGGGAGCGGGGTAGAATGATGTCATCTAAAGCCTTGAGGAATGTTCCCGCGGGGCCAGGAGGACTATACACCAGAATACCACCCAAGGTGAAGTGGGGTGAGATAGTAAAGGCAAAGTCCAAGGCTTTGCCCCCCTCCCAGTCGTCAATGACTGCATTGGTGAAAGTCCACGTATCCCTAAACACCACAGCCGTCCCACCTCCTCGCCCCCTGCCTCGATCTCCTCTAGCAATTCTATAACCCTTCGGGATTGCAAACTCTAACACCGGGGCACAGGACTTATTGAGCCATGCCTCCTTAATGAAAAGGGCCGTCCAATCCGGAGTCGGACAGTAGCTCATAAATGTCAGCAGCGTGTTTAACCATTGAACGCGCATTAATGAGCGCAGCCAGAATCCTGGGGGCTCCAGACTCAGAAGTAGAGGGGGGTGGCGTATTAGGGTAGAACCAGAATTTACATAGAGGGCAGCCGTTTAGGGGGATGTGGCCGACCACCCACTGTGAATGGCACGGCCCTTTTAATGCAAACAGCTCTTCGCGGTTATAGATCAGACAGATTGTTTTATATCCTTGAACTAAGGCAGCCATACAAGTTTATGAAAAGATAATTGCAAATAACTATAGTAGTAGGCGACTACATAGATTGGGTTACTCCAGCAGGATAAAAAAAATACATTGAATCTATCCCAATAGAGTACATAGTTATTGCATGAAGAATCAACTCACCTCGTGTGGATGCTGCACACACACTGCATTAACTCTTTCATCAGGAAAACTGTTGTGTTCTCCTCTGACTTCTAAATGAGGTTGATCAAGATGTCCTTCTATTGCCCACATTCAAAGTATGGCTCTGTGGTGGCAAGTCTTCTGGGAAAAAATATTGACTGATGATCTGCCATACAATGGTGAAAGGTGGACCTATTACACAGACCTCCGAAAAAAACACAATATCCTTGACCTGATGGGAGTTGTCTTCCACCATGATGCTTGCAATTCTTGCTATTTAATGTCTGGGAATTCAATGGATGACAAGAACGATCCAGACAGGAAGAGAGTTGTTGATCATGGCTTTCCAACATTATGTCAGATGGTGGGTACCCCATTGAGGGAGTGTACCCCAAAGTGGAGAAGGCTGCAGCTCTACCTGTGGGAACACTTGCATTCACCAAACTCTCAATGAGGCAGCGACAAAACACAAGAGTGGACAGGACATCTGCCAGTTTTTCAGCACATGTTCCATTAGCAACTCCATCAAAATCAGGCAGTGTGTTGTATGCTTTTATTCACCATTATAAGGCATTAAGGGCTCTTTTAAATTACAATAGCATGTTCTTCCACCCTTTGTAATGTAAAAAGCATAGCACCCGATTCCTTCCTGTTTTTGGCCACTCCGCTGCCCCGATGCCTTTGAGACCACAGGGCCCAGCAGTCCTCAGGGCAGGAGCCGTACGCAGCACTGGTCAGAGCCTGGAGGCGCTACAAAAACCAGTGCGGGCCCCCGCAGTGCGGGACGCGCCCGGGCAAAGCCCGGGCCAAGGGCAGGCCCATCTGCACCTGTCCAAGCCTGGAAGAGGCTGGGCTGGGTCACCCCCTTATCATCAAGCATTCGGGCTGAGGCCACTGAGACTAATGAACTCTTTCCAATGTATCGTGACTGTGCCCAGCTTATGCTTCCTTCTTCCTTACGCAATTTGTGCATGTTTAGTGCTTAAATAGTATTAAGCCCAGGTCCTTACCCAGTACAGCATGTTATGTTATGTTTTATTTTATTTGACATTATCTGGGCTTAAGTCATTTATAAACAGACGGGGAGCTATAGGGGGAGTCTGTTCTTGATCTGTCTTTAGTCAAAACAGGTAGGAAGATGCGGAAAAGAAAATGTATGGAGGGTAGTGGGAGTAGTGTAGGAGACTCTACTGGTAGGTCTGATAAAGGTAAAAAGGCTAGGAAAACCCAGAAACATCCAGGTAGCAACTTTGTACAAGATAGCATAGACACCCTCATCAGTGAATGCAAAAATATCCTGGAGGCTGATTCAACTGAGAATCCAAGCCCTGACAAAGCAACTCACCAGCCCTCCCTTTCCACCAAGCCCAAAGCTCGAAGCAGCCCCATCATCCCTATAGTATTTCAGAAACCATCCAGATATGGGGCAACCACACTTTGTACTAAGCCCACATTTGAAGGGAAGGAAACTTGTCATCTTTCCACCACTCCAATAGACTTAGTTTTGGCCCCGCAATTCCATGTAGTAATAGGTTTCTACCTTTATCAGACCTGCAGGATGCAGATAGGGAAGATGCAATCGACCAACCACCGAATTGGATGCCTGGTAGAGGGCCTAGCTTAGAATCCCAGGACACTTACCGCTTATTGATTCCCTAAGGCTTGAAATGGGAACTGTTAAGCTGATGACTGAGAATCTTACTTCTTTGGTTAAACGCCTGGTTCAGAAGGGCAACCCAGGGTCAAGGATTTTAAGCACAAATTCCACAATTTCCACTGTACAACAGCCTCGGCAAGTTAACCACACTAGTCCCAAGACCCTCATTCAGGGCACAAACAGCTGCCCTAATGGTCTTAATCCATCAGCCACTGCGGTCTTACATCCTAAAGTTACCCCTCCCCCTATGTCCCGTAAGAGTTTAAACACCCATAGCCTTAGTTATAGGAACATTGGTTTTAATGTGCCGCCTACCCAGATACAATTCGTTCACAATGGACTTACTCCTGCACCTCATGCACATACTCTTCCTCATATTATCAACATAGCCTTCTTAAGCCAACTGCTTTAAGTTTGGCTGATATCATCTAAAATCTATATGGTTAATGTGCCTAAGTTCTACCCTTGGAATGGATTAGAAAATGCTGACTCATTGATCAATAAAGTTACTCACTGGATACGGAAGGTCCAGGGTTGCCGCTCGGTTATACGAGACAACATACTCGGGGCTCAGAGGTTTCCTTTGCCCGCAGAATCACTAGATTACATCGAGCTCTTCCTAATTGGTAAAGACTTGGCTGAAAACCTTCTTGCCCTGGAATTACGTACCTGCCCACCGGGCAACTCTTCCTTCCAGTTTAGACGATCCCCATTGGTCAGGCAGGGCAATCAAG
Organism: Lissotriton helveticus; assembly: GCF_964261635.1. NCBI lineage: Eukaryota > Metazoa > Chordata > Amphibia > Caudata > Salamandridae > Lissotriton > Lissotriton helveticus. Next base: position 1,568,799,848 of record NC_136069.1, on the reverse strand, counting down.
CTGATAAGCATTTGCACACTCACTCAGAAGGTGGCACCTCTTAAGATGCCAACGACTGACTAGAGAAAGACCACTTTATTGTTTATGATTCCGTTACCGCCCCTATATCTCACGCGCCCCAAACTATTTTGGAGTCGGTTATCAGCCCACTGCTTATTTACCCCTCAATTCCAGCCACCGGGTTTTCCCTGGTGGTATTGTTCAGTTGTTCAGACCTCCCCCAGAAAGTTTAAGTCCTGGCCCAGCACAACGAAAATTTACCTTAATATCTTGGAATACTGCAGGGCTGAGGACAAAGATCAACTCCCCTGATTGGGTTACATTCATTGAGGGTTCCTCTTCCAGGAAACATGGCAAACAGAGCCTCTCTATCTGATAGGATACCTAAATTACCACACTCCAGCCATCACAAGGGGGGAAGGGCCGTCCATCAGGGGGACTGACTATATGGGTTTGCCAAGAGATAAGCTACAAATAACAACAAGAAATGCCAGTGCTGATACACATAACTCAAGACTGTGATTAATCCTCCACAAACAGAAGGTCAAATTCCAGAAAGGGCTTGCTTATTAATCGCAATTTTATTTTTGAATAACCAGTTTTATAAAATTCATATTTACAATTGAGGAAAGAACAATCAGAGAAAATCAAATAAGAAACGGACACAAAAAATACCAATCACTAAAAAGCATCCACCATTTACAACTCCAATCATATCACATTCGCCTCACATTCAACACACACCAACTTTACTCAGACATACCAAATGTTCATTATATACAAAGAAACAAGACTGGAACTGCCTTATTTAAACAAAACTTTCCAGGTATTTGGTTGAAAAATTAATTCAAAACCAGGAGATTATACAATTTCAGATGATGATTACAGATAAATCTAAATCAATAATCCACAACAAATGGCAACAAATCGATGGATGGATGTGCTCCTAGACACAAGGGCAGACCAGCAGGAAGATGGGCCTACGCGTTTCGAATCCCCTTTAGTTCCTCGGAGATTCTCATCAGGGCCTCAGGCAACTGAACACAAAAAAGAAGAAGAAGAAAAAACATATATTTTTTTCTTTGAAGACAAATGGTGACAGGTGAGGACAACAACAGTGCAGAAAATAGGTACACGTATCCAATACACTCTAGCTATAACAGATCCTATAAAAGAATCACCCTTTTCGGAGTCTCTTCACTTAGTGGGCCCCCAGTTTAAAGGACTAGATTCAAGAAGCTACAGACGGGTGCTCAGACGAGGCTGGTCTCAGAATGAAACTCGGGCCCCTAGATCAGCGTTAATTAATTACATGAAAAGTCGGGGCAGAAACTTACCACCTAAGTTGCTGTTGTTGAAACTTGTGGTGGTCGGTAACAGGGAAATTTTGCAGGAAGGCAGAATCTAGGGAAAATTACCAGCGTGTGGAGCGTCAGAATATAGCTGCGCTAGGAAATTCCAATAGAAAATACAAATCATCGCGGCCTATGGGGGGTTCTTACCAATCACTAGCAATCGACGTGCCCGAACGGCAAGTGGAAGAGTTCACAGATGCACTCAGAGGTGTAGTGACCGCAGCCAGAAAGACTAGGGATTTATTCAAGTGGGCGTGTCTTGTTTGAATGCCCACGCCGAATTCGGGTCCTAAATAGACCAGAACAAAGCTTTATTTTAATTTTTTGTGGGGCACAACAAGGAACCAGTAAGTATTAGGCAAAGACTGCAGATATAGTCACCTGTATAGACCGATATTGTAATCCCAATTCAGCCCGTTTCAATCACACGGGGCCGAGGAGAAGTGGCAGCATCAGCACAAGCACGCTCGAATCTCGTATGCTGTATAAACGAGAAGAGCGAAAAAACGAAAGAGCCGGTTAGATTCTAAGATTCACAAAGCGGTCGTGTGGGGGGCTTTATCTAAATAGGCCGAGAGACGGGGGGGCACAGCGAAGATCTTACTTACCAGAAGTGCGCGTGGTTCCTCGGGGCAGTCAGGCAGGACAGCGTCGCGATGAGCACTAATCCCTCGCGCATGCGCGTTACCTTTCCGCGAGACACTTCGTCTTTTTATAGTGAAGTGAGCGTCGTGTCATCCATAGGAAGGCGATCGAGAGGGCAAGTTCTAGCTAGACCAGTGCTGCACGGCGGAGCCTGCTGTCTATGAGCAGACCGGTGCATACATGTCAAGAAAAACGAATTAATAAACGGGGTGATATGTGTATAATTGGTGATAACTGGAATTTCTCAAAATGAAAAATAATTAGGACTAAATACAGAATACTTCAGCAGGGGCAGCCAACAACTCATAACTTAAAAATTTCTGAAAGTTCATTTAAACCTGACACCGCCGTGTCAAATTTAACGATTAGCATTGCTTCCCTTTTTGAAAGTAGGAGGCTCATATCACCTCCACGGGGGTTCTTTTTTATCCTGCAGATGACCGTCCATTTAAAATCATTAGGTCCATGTTGCATTCTGTTCCAATGGCTCACCAGTGGCGCACTTTCCACATTTCTCTTCAGTCTCGATTTGTGTTGGGATATGCGTTGTCGCACTTCCTGCTCCGTTTTACCAATATACAAGCAATCGCAAGGGCATTTGATGCCATATACTACAAATTTTGATTTGCAATTGCTAAATACCTCATGCTTCCAAAATATGCCCTTATGTTGAAAAACAGCACCCTGTATGGTGGTTTCACAACAGAGGCAGGTCCCACATTTGTGGTGACCTAGCACAGGGGCTAAACCCATCATTTGACGTAAGGAAGGTTGGTTTTGGGTTGGCATGGAAGCTCTAACCACATGGTTGGCAACACTGTTCTCCCGTTTAAACGCGAACAGTGGGGGGTCTCTCAGGCTCTCGTCTAGGCTTTGCACCAGATGCCAGTTTTGGCCAATGACTTTTTTCAGCTGGTTGGCATTAGGGCAATAGGTGGTCACACAGACCTGGCGCTTCTGTTCAGATTTCTTTTTGCGTTCCAGTAGTGTTTCACGCGGGGTCCACCTAGCTCTTTTCATACAGTTCTTCACCAGTTTTTTGGGGTACCCCCTATCACACAATTTGGAAACAAGTTTATTGGCATGGTCCGTATAGTCGCTCTCATATGTGCAGTTTCTGCGTACACGTAAAAACTGCCCATAGGGTAGATTTTCCTTCAGGCTTCTAGGATGGTTGCTTTGAAACAGTAACGCCTTATTGCGGTCTGTAGGTTTGGTAAATAAGGTCGTAGCCAACTTGCCATCCCTTGGAAACACTTCCACATCCAAAAACGAAATTTTCATTTCAGAGTGGAGAAGACTGAATTGGATGTCTGGTGTTCTATTGTTGAGCCATTGATGGAATTGGATCAACTTGTCAATTCCTCCAGTCCATACCATGAAAATGTCATCGATAAATCGATACCACTTGCAGATATGGACTCCATACGGATTGTTGTTATGTATGTACGTGTCCTCGTACATTGACATAAACAAAACTGCCAATTCTGGGGCAAAAGGACACCCCATTGCCACCCCTTTTATTTGGTAGAAAAATTCTTTGTTAAAACAAAAATAATTTTTCTTCAAGGCAAAGGAGGCCAAGTCTACCAAGAACTTTGTCGGGACTCGCATAGGTCTTGGGCGTGAGTCCAGGAAGAAGGTGAGGACTGCTACTGCCTCATCTTGAGAGATTTGCGTGTATAATGACGTCACGTCAAGAGTGACAAGCAGATCTATCCCTTCACGAAAAGTTACAGTTTCCAACTTGTTTATGAAATCAGTTGTGTCCTGCAGGTATGACACCACCTTAGTCATAAATTGTTTTAAAAAACAATCCACATACTTCGCAATGGGTTCCAGGAGAGAACCACATCCTGCCACGATGGGTCTCCCTGGCGGTTTGCTTTGATTTTTATGTACTTTTGGTAGTACATAAAAAAGAGGTACCTTAGGGTGTTTAATTTGTAGGTATTCACATTCCTTTTTTCCTACAAAGCCTTGATCGAAGCCTTCCTGGATAATCTTAAACAGTTGGATCTGCAACTCAGTGGTGGGATCTTTATCAATTTTGCGGTAGCAGATGGGATCATCGAGTTGCCTCTTTATTTCCTTGGTGTATTCGACAGTATCCCATAATACTATCGAGCCGCCCTTGTCAGCTTGTTTTATTATGATCGTTGGATCATTTTTTAGAGCTGCTAAGGCTGACATTTCTTCTCTCGTGGTGTTATATTTAACAAACTTTTTTCTCTTTCCATATTCGAAATAGCTGAGAGTACACTCTTTTCAAAAGTTATTAGTTCTTTCGGAACCATGTTGCCAGAGGGGCAGAACGTAGATTTATTACGTAAACCTGTCACCTCGGTGGAACGTGGCATCGGATTCTCCAGGAAAAACATTGTGAGTCTAAGTTTTCTACAAAATTCTATGAATTCTGTTTTCATACGCACAAAATCTGTTCTTTTTGATGGGACAAACGATAATCCCTTGGACAGAATCCCCTCCTCAGCTTTAGTTAATGTTTTCTGAGAGAGATTGAAAATTGGAGATGTTTTCAGTTTTTGTAATGCTGTCGACGGGTCTTCATTTCCCATGGTGTTGTATATCTCACTCGGGCTCTGGGTCTCGTTTGGCCCCTCCCTAAAAAAGAATTCTGACCCTGACCTCGGTTTTGTTGATTGGGGTTCCAGTTTCTGTTTCTATTTGGCTGATTGGTGTTGCCACTGGTGTCACTATCGTTGCCTGAAGATGAAGAGGTATCGCCAAAAGAAATAAACTGTTTTCTGGATCTACCCTGATTGTCTGATAGGTACCTTCTAGATTCCTGTTTGGTGTAAAAGTCAGGCTGTAAGTAGGGATATGTGTTATCCAATGAAAAATTCTTCTTATCCTTCTCAAATTGATAGGTTTTTTGTGAGACGGTGTAATCCTTAAACTCTTGGATTTCCTTCTCCACTTTCTCCAAAAGTGTTTTAGCATCCGATATTGTGGGATTAGTGCTAATTTCTGATTCTAATTTAGCTATTTCTTCCAATTCGAGTTTAGAGAGTCTCGCAGCTGTTTCAATGGTAAGGACCATGAGGTCCCTACTACATTTTGTTTCAATAAAGGAAAAACCTTTTTTGAAAATGGGGTCCTCTGTAAAGATTACGGGGATATTTTTTATTTGAAGACCACTTGGGATAGTCCCTTCTCTCAGATGTTGCAGAAGGAAGTGGCCGTGCAAATCGGTCCTAATCTGCTTTTTTTTGAGACGCAAAAGTCTCTCAGATTCGTTCTGCGAAGTGGCAGACACACTTAGGGAGACTGAAGAGAAAACTGGGGGGTCACTAAGGAGTCTCCTAATATGATCTTCACTATATGCAAACGTGTCCTTCTCTGCCATTCCAGGGGACAAAAATACAAGAGATTAATTAGTGGGTTAGAGAACAGAGAGAGAATAGTGACTTGAAAGGTTTACAAAACTAAAGTGCAGGAATGGTCAAACCTCAAGGGAGATCACAAAAGCCGTCACACAGATCAGACTTGGATCTTAAGAAACAACACGTCGTGGTATTTAATACACACAATATATCCAAAATTAAATGGAAACACAAAAAGTACCTCGCGGACAGTCGTCCGCTATCTAGAAGTAAGAACAAAATAGGGCTGGCTCTAATCAGCAAGGCTGAGCCTATATCATAAATAACAACAAGAAATGCCAGTGCTGATACACATAACTCAAGACTGTGATTAATCCTCCACAAACAGAAGGTCAAATTCTAGAAAGGGCTTGCTTATTAATCGCAATTTTATTTTTGAATAACCAGTTTAATAAAATTCATATTTACAATTGAGGAAAGAACAATCAGAGAAAATCAAATAAGAAACGGACACAAAAAATACCAATCACTAAAGAGATAAGCTACAACATCGAAGTGCTTCCAATACAGAGCAGAGACATCCTAACGTTTATAGTCAATGTGGGTGCAAAGGGATACACCGACATATATAATGTCTATGTAAGAGGCACAAGTGGAGGGAACAAGACGGAAGTATTAATGACACTCGGTGATCTCTTAGACTTACATTGGAGAGATTCACTAGTCTTAATAGCAGGTGATTTTAACTCGACATTTGAATCCCTAGACACAGGCGAACATGATCTTGCATGTGAGGAAGACGACCAGTGGGGGATCCCTAAACAGGAACTTGCACCTATAGAAAAGTGGACGGATGTAGCTATCCAAACAAATGCCATATACTTGGAAAAAGGTCTCCGGGCTGTAAACGGGAGATCCACCTCAGAGAGGCACGGTGCATTTACATTCAATAATGGTCGTAGCTCTAGTCGCATGGATTACCTTCTAATTAACTTAAGGCTATGGGATGTTTTCGTGGAAATGATGGTGAAGGATCGGATAGAGAGTAACCACAATCCCTTATGTGCGACCTTTGATTTACTTTCAGAGCGGACACAGAATGAACATGCAGCACGGTGACCACCCTTGAGGTGGTCCTTACTAATGATATGAGGAGATTAAAATGGGCGCGGATAGTAAAATAGCCCGAAATTCTAGCAATCATTAATGCAGGTATAGACAAGACAATAGTTGAGTTAGAATCTTGTGCAGCTAAGTCTGTGGCCTATGGTAATATAATTGATATTCACAATACATTTTTTGTTCACTTACGCTCATATTTTGTTAGGCATGTGCCTGATTACTGGAAGGGGGCCGAGATCATCCCTGTTTTAAAAAGGGATAAATCTCTCACAAGGAACTATAGACCCATCTGCCTGATAGATTCCCTACAAATAATTATAGTCCGGCTAGTCCTAAATAAGGTTCAGAATTGGATTGATGAGTGGAGTATCTTGTCCTGGTTGCAGGCAGGGTACCGATCGCATATTAGCACAATTTGATCAGGTATTTAGGTTCCTGCTAATACACTGGAGAATGGTGGTCCTAGGCAAGGGCAACTTATACGCTGCTTTTGTCGATCTCAAGTCAGCTTTTGACCTCGTGCCCCTCAGGAAAGTATGGATAGTGCTGCAGGAGCTGGGGATGCTTCCAGAACTGCTATCCTTTATTACTAGACTCCAAGAGGTTGATTTTGCCCAAATCCGCTGGGGCTGTCAGGGCAATGTATCTGATCGCTTTCCCATAGAGAAAGATGTGTACCAAGGTATGGTGCCCACACTGTTTTGACTGTTTATTAATGGGGTTTACAAGTTTCCAGAGTCCCCCCCAACTGATGCTCCAGCTCCTGCTGGTGTTAAAATCCTGGTTTTAATGTTTGCTGACGATACATTAATTATTTCAAAAACTGTTGGTGATCTCCAGCGGGCATTGAATCTTTTTTAGGAGTTTTGTGCACAGCGGGGACTGGAAATTAACGTCTCCAAAACCAAACTCATGGCGTTCAACCTGTACAAGGGATTTAGAGGAGGCTTACACATGAATGGCCGCCCCCTAGAACAAGTCAGCTCCTTCACCTATCAGGGGGTTATACTTCATAATGATATGAGGTGGGACCGACACATTGATATGGCCGCATTGAAGAAGCGACAACTATCTATTGAATATAATTCCTCTTTGACAAAACCGGTTAGCCCGGCGCTTCAAATGTACAATATGAAGGTGATTAGTTCCACCCAATACGGAGCGGAACTCTGGGGGTTCGAGAAGATGCCAAAGTTAACTGTTGACAAAAATAGTTATTTTCGCAAGATTATGAGCCTCCCGCAAAGTACCCCAGTATGACCACTACTATATGACTTAGGTAGAAAAGCATTGGCAGATGTAGAAAGACTCCACCCTATTGTGTATACTGGCAAAGAATCTAGTGCACCCCTGACTGGCAACATATGCTGCAGGTCTGAAAGACTTAATTAGTGCTGACCGCTTCCATAGAATTAGATGGCTCAGGGAGGTCAGAACTACCTTAGTTAGCATGGGCTTGGAAATGCTCTGGGAATACCCCTTAGGTGTACCCTTCCCTCCTAAGGAGGCTCTGAAAGAAAAATACTTGGACATGATCATCCATAACACCTGTAGAAACTGTGGATAGGGCCTCTCCCACCGGCTGCTTTATGGATATTAAACCATGTTCTTGCCAGGAGCAGTATTGGGACATCATAACAAAACCTCATGATCGGAAACTATATTTCCAGTTCAGGGTAGGTTCACTGCCAATTAAGTCTACACTGCGAGGTGGGCTACATATGGAAACAAAATTTGCTCTGCGTGCAAGGCCCGGACGGAGGTCCACTTGCTATTTATTTGTCCTGCATACGATGGCCCGCATTGCTCATGGCTGACACCAATCTGTAGGACATTGGGCACCAGCCTGAGTGAAGTTGCACAAAGAATATTGTGCACAAACACATCAGCCTCCATCGCTTTTGCAGTGGCAAAATTCCTTTGATGGTCCTGGGCTATCAGATTGAAGGCACTTGCAGCACTATGAAGGGCTATATGTAAACTCTAACAGGACAAGATTAATATCTAAGAGAGTATTCTATTTACTGTGATTTTACTATGAATTCTGGCATTTAATGTTTTGTATTAAATTTACTGATTGTATGAAATTTTAAAATGTCTTACCTTTTTTTGTAGTATGTTTATCTAGGGACCTGTATCGATACTCCTATTTCTGACCCTTGTCCGGTTATAAATCACTAATATCCCTACAACGGCACAGAAACCCGTTTCATAAATTAGTCATAGCGCATGCTGTCACATTAAGCAAGCACTATTCCTCCAGCCCCCTAGAAAGCACACCGAGTTCTTAAACAAATCCAAGCCTCGAGCAACCTGGGAAATCCCCGCCTGCTATGTTTTGATTTTGTCCGAGAACTCCTGTAAAGCACTGCAAGAACGATCAGTTCTTAATGACATCTTTATTGACGTCTTATGTCCATCCTTACGTCAAACCCAGCACCTCTCAGGTATAAATATACCAACGCTGCCTTAAGCAGAGACACGGTGGTGATGACCCTGGAGCAGCGACTACTTGCCGGAGAGCCCAGCTGATGCGAGAGCCCACGGACGCTGCCCCTCCCCTTTTGACGCGCTGAGAAAGACGCTGTCTTTTCTCCTGCCGAGAAATCCAGCTTCCAGCGTTTCCAGCCCACCTTCGCGGGTGACTGGGATACCGAGTCCTGAGAAAGAGATACCAGCCCTCCTGCCTTCTAAATCCCAGGTACTGAACTGACTAAACCCTTACAGAGAATTCTTGAGTCAGATTCTTGGCAAAACAAACTTAACTTAAACTGCTACTTACTTACTCCTTCCCACGTATTAGGCTTAGGTCAGGTACACCGGGGTAGGCATAGTTAGAAGCACCAGTTGAGTACGATTAGTCAATGTATATATGTATGTATATCTTTTATCCATTTTAAAGTATCATATGGCTAAGAAACCATATCAATGCTTTTACAGTATTATTTTAAAATCTTGCTTTTACTATATGCATTCTACTTAACCCTAAGTATTGCAATTGTAGCGATTCATTTCTCTTGTATGAGAAAAGAGACTGATCAATAAATAACACCTTTTATTGAAAACGCCCGTCTCTTCTTTTCTCTACAATCTGGTGAAACTAAGTATGCACGTATTGACTGAGTAAAATAGCTGTCTTTTGTTTTCACACGACTCTAGAGATATACTCTTGATCAGGGAGAGCAAAGTTGTCATGTTCTATGGTGTCAGAAACTAAATCCCTTCTTGTCTATCCAGGGAGGTTAAACTCCTCCTCGCCTATTCGAGAACGTTTCTAGTGAACTCTGAGCTAGCTGGCACACAAAACTTAAGTCTAATATAGTCAGTAAAAGACCTAGTTAACCTCTGTCCTACGTCTATACTACTGAAGATATTATTCCAATGCGCAGAGCCTATTGGGAATATAGGAACTACACTACATGGCGCCCAACGGTTTGGTAAGGCGATAAATCTAACGCAAGACATTAGAGTAACTCAGTCGTGCTTTTTCACACAGACCCTTTCTCCCGTAAATACTCCAAAGACGTCTGGAGTGGGTAAAAGGTTAAAATCTGCCGGAACTTAGTAGAAAGAGATTTCTATGTATAGTTTTTGGTTTATTCAACGTTGAAGGATACAGTGTTCCAAAATATTGTGCACCTAATCTTTGTTTACTTGGAAACCTGATCTGCAACAAAAAAACCTTCCTGTCAGTAAAATGTCAGACAACGAAGAGAAAGGGAGGCAGCTAGAATAGCAGCTCAACTCCTAGCGGATGACACAAGTCTCCTGCAGACTGACCCGGACGCAATACTCATCCCGGTCAACATAAGAAAAACTATAACACTTAAACTTATAGAAAATGGACTAACACCAAGAGGTGGTACAGTCATATTCGTAATTGAGGCACATGAATATCGGCAGACAGAGGTATTCTATTCATGGATAAACTTTCCAGCAGCAAACGCTGTCACAAAAGAATTCCACTATTATAAAATAGAGGAACCTCCGGATGCGTACACTCCTTTCGAGGAGGTGGAAATCCCATTAAAATACCAAGAGCACCTGCTCTGGTTCAAAGGCGCCCTAAAACATAATGATCACATCACCAGGCTCGGTCCACTAGGTAGACCAGGAGCAACGTGGCCGGTTCTAGCCGGATACACACCACATCCAGACATTGAAAAGATGTCAATACCAGAACTTTTAGCACAGCTAAAACAACTGATTAAAATTCATAGACCATTAGTTCAATATGTAATGCGGACTTCAACAGTCCAACCAGCTATTAACATTCCACAGCTGACCCCTCATCAGGGGAACACAAATAAAATCACACCACAGAACATACAGTCATGTCTGGGTAAAGTACCCGCAAAACGGGAACAAATTCCATTCTGGTTAGCACAAAAAATCACTCAAATAGAGGCAGTATTTCCGGATACTACACCTGTTGAGAAACACAGAATTCTGACTATCTGTCTTCCAATGGGGATCACACCACATGTGGAGGACTGTGACACTTGGGGCAGTGTCTTTGCTTCCATTTACACAAAAACACACGGTGTTCCGTCCATGGCGGTAATACCTGATGTGCTAAGACAGATTCAAAATGAATACGGTCCAGAACCTGCTTTAACTCTGGGTATGAAATTACTGAAAGACTTCAAGCAGGTCTCAGCTTTATTATTATCAAACATAAAAGGGGAAGCAGCATCTGTGGCGATCCGCCAGAAGTTGAAAGAAACAGATATAGCAGAACAACCATTTGAACTTGCCAGAATCATAGAAAAATCCTATGAAGAACTAGGAAGAGATAGTTTGGGTGGGAAACCAGTAAAACCCCAACTAACTAAAAATCCTGAAAAGATATTTTTTACAAATAATCTAAACACTCCAAAAAAGAGCTGGGATGGAAATAAACAATCCACTCCCAAAGAAAAAAGATTCCAGTCCAGAGGAAGGTCTCCTCAGCGGAGAGAAAGATCTCCGGACCAAGGACACAAGTCTTCTCAGAGGGAGCCCTCTGAGAAAAGATACAACCTTAGAAATAGGGATAATTTAAAGAAACCTGATAGATATCAAGATATTGATACACATCCCTCTCGATCTTTTTAGACTTCCTCGCAGAAATCGGAAAGAAGAGGACGGTCAGAACACAGGGAAGAGCACGTCAAGTCCAAAGACAAGGAACCTGCTCATCAAAGTAAAAAATTACAATTTCCAAAAAAGAAGGTAGCCAGTATTAAAATAATCAAACATGCCGAGGATACTGAGGACACAGCTGAAAAACGGAGAGTGGGCTCAGACAATGCTAGACAGCGCAGCAGAAGTGAGCATAGCTCGCAAGATCCTGTTGAATCATCTGGAGACAGTGGACACGAATGAATACATTCAGGTGGAAACTGCAGACACCAGAGTTAGCAAACCTCATAAAATATACGAAATAACATTACGTATAGGGGGAGATAAGACTAGGAAAATAAGGGGTCTATTTTGGGATAACCTCTCCAAAGGCTATGACATCCTTTTAGCTGAAAAAGACTGGCCACCGGAGTTTGTCAGGGAATGCCCTCATGGCGAAGAAATGATTATGCCTGCCTTCTCAAATCACATTCCAATTCAAAAAATATATACACTTGCAAGAAAGTGGGCAGTAGCCCATGCTCCTGCATTATAGTCAAACCATGTGGGATTGGATGAGGACTCTTTTCCTCACAAAATCCAGTTAAAATCTCAACCAACTGCACAAAGGCAGTACCCAATTAAGCAAGAAGCTAAAAAAACAGGTCAGGGAGATCTTAGATCAACTTGAATACCAAGGGGTGATTGAAAACATGCACCTCACAAATGAACAATCCTTTGTTTCCTGTCTCCAAGCCAGACAATTCATATCGTCTAGTTTTGGACTACAGACATCTAAACTCATGTTGCAGAACTTTTGCAGTACAAAACTCACACAGTGCAGCACTAATGAAAAACATAGTGCGCAAAAAATACAAAACAACATTAGACATTTCTAATGGATTCTTTTGTCAAAATATAGCACCTGAAAGCAGATATTTGACCGCTTTCTCAATAAATGGCTCGCAGAAAAATTTCTGTCGTTGCCACAGGGGTTCAAAAACAGCCCAGGATTATTCTCAGCGAGAGTAACAGAGTTACTACAAATGTATGATGATGAGGCATTATCTTCTGTCGATGACATCTATCTAACAGATGATGACTTGGATACTCACTTGAAAAGAGTGAACACCATAATACTTGGGTTCGCAGCAGAGGGTTACAAATTCAACTTCAAAAAATCAAGGATTGCCCATCTAACTGTCCTGTTTTTAGGATATGAATTATCAAGTGAAGGCAAAAGCCTGGCTGACAATTTCTTAGAGAAATGCGCTGTAATCCAAGCACCAAGAACGCTGAAAAACTTACAATCAATTCTAGGTTTCCTGAATTTCGGAAGAACTTACATTCTAAATTATGCAGGTAGGGTTAAACCTCGGTATGAACTAATAAAACCAGATATTAAAATAATCAATTGGACTCAAAAACACACAGAGATTTTGAGATCATTGCAAACAGGCATGTTAGCTAAAACAAAATTGCAAACACGCGATAACACACGCAACCTTGTGATTCGGGTCATCCCAGGAAGATGCGGATTCACATACCTAACCTCTAATGAGGGAGAAACGGTACCAATAGCATACATATCCCATTTGTACACAAAAGCTGAAATGAAATTTAGCCCAAAGGAAAAAATTCTAACCGCGTCCAGACTGCTGTAGCGAAAGAAAGAGCCCTAGCACAAGGTAAACGAATAATCATCGTTACACCAATACCAGCCCTAGAGGCAGTAACAAAGGCAAGCATTCCAAATGCTATAGCACTACATCCGAGATGGATACAGTGGGTTAATTCTCTTGCTGCAACAGACGTGGTATACGAATTTGATCCTAATTTAAAAACACAAGAATTTCTCCAATATGAATTTGAATGTCCTCTGCCGACCGAAATCCTGCCTCTCGAACACTACGGCTGTATAATATATACAGACGGATCAGCACAGCCCGCAGTTGGGGGTAAACAAGCATACAGTGCTGCGTGTGCGATTGTTAAAGGTCGTTGGCACGAAGGAAAATTTAGACCACTTTAGATCTCTAGATTTAGATTTAGACCAATTTAGATCTCTAGGAGATTGTACAGCTCAGCGAGCTGAACTACTAGCATTTAAGATGGCGCTTGAGAATACCGATCGCGAATTCCCCACACTCATAGTGTGCGATTCATATTATTGCGTTCAGTCTTACAATGAATACTTGCAGAACTGAGTTCAAAACGGTTTCAAAGATGCAAAAGGTGGCACAATCAAGCATAAAACGCTTTGGGAACAAGTAGTTCTTTTACAGAAAGAACTACAAAAGACTCACGTGATACATACACTGAGTCATCAACGTGATGGCGTTCACGTTGCAGGGAATTCATTGGCTGATGAGGCCGCGAAGGCAGCTGTGCAAACGGCTTCCGTAGCTGCCATCACCCGGTCAAAAACAAAAATAGACAGCGAAATATTACAAGCTGTCAGCGCTACAGTGAAAGATGCGATAGAAACGGCTTTCCAGTAAAGTACTCATACATAACTGATGCGAATAACGTTGCATTTGCTCGAATCCCTGGAGTGGGGGATAGGGCAATTCCAAACATGGAATATAGGTTAGGACTAATTATAGCGGCACATGAAGGGCTCACTTCTGCACACGCTGGTGTTTCGGCCACAGTATCATTATTAAAACAGAGATACTGGTGGCCACATATGAGAAGACAAACTAGGAACTATGTTCTAGAATGTGAAATATGCCAAAGAAGGAAGGTATCAACAGTGAAACGACCAGCACAGACGCCCCTTCTAATCTCAGATAAATCATTAGCTTGTGTTTACCTGGTCCACTGTGGTCCCTTACAAAGGGATGGCAACTATAAATACATCAGGGTCGCAGTGGATTCCTGCACGAGATTCATTTGGATGTGGCCCCAGCGCTCGGCTGACGCCAGAACGGTTATAAAAGATTTGCGAGTCTTTATCGGCACATACGCAATTGGCATGCTACATTCTGACCAGGGTCCTGCTTTTAGCTCTCGAGCTTATAGGGAGGCAATGACCAGCATGGGCATTGCATTGCGGTACTCTTGTCCCTTCCATCCTGAGGGAAACGGGATTGTGGAAAGAAAAAACCGTGACATAAAGCAATCTATAACGGCAAAGGTATTAGGTTCGGGGGCTGGGTGGGTCAAACATTTAATAAGTGTCCAACGTACTCTTAATAATCTGCCAAGAAATTCTCTAAAAGGTCTCAGTCCGTATGAACTATTGTTCGGGACTAGAATGCTAATCCAGGACCTCGATAGTTAAACTTCAGTGGTGAAAGAAAAATGCTTTGATATCAAAGATCGTTTGGCCATTTTACAGGACTTAAATGAAACAAGAAAAGACCTGAGCAACATAAAGTTGAAACATCAGCCAACAGCCACTGAAGAGAAACCACCTGTCCCAGCAAGGCCTGTCTGGATTCCAAAGATTGGGGATCTGGTCAGAGAGAAAATCGCGGTGAGGAAGGAATTTGGGCCTTCTTACAGAAAAGCAGTACCTGTCTTAGCTATCAACGGAACAAGATCTGTTGTACTACCGCCCCTTGCTGGTAAAAAGGAGAACCGAGTTGTATCCATCGACCTGGTTAAACCACAATCATGTGGCCGATAATAAGTAGTAGGCCAAGTGGACTCCCAAGAAGTAGCAGAACACCAAAGTTTGCTACAAACTCAGAGGTTCAAACTGAGAGACTGATCACATTTGATAAACCTACAGTGAATCTACAAGGACTATGCAACAAAGCCATGGAACTTAAACCTCTTGAAACCCAAATCGCAATAATGCATCAAGAAACACCAGTCTACAATGATGTAACCACTGACTATGCTAGTGAAACAAAGAAAATTCCAAAAGCAAAAAGAAATCCAGAAGCAATTGAAACAATTGACAGAACTGCATCAGGCTATTTCATCAACTTCGATGACTTTTCTGAGGATCCGAGCGAACCTGAGGAACAGCCGACATTATCAAAGACTTTTAAAGACAAAGCAAAAGAACTCTTTCATCAACTACAAGAAACCTATCTGATTTCTCCATGGATTGAATTTTGGGTGGCACAAGGTGTATTTGTCCTCATACTTTGGCTCATCATGGTACTATGCTTGGGACATTTCATTGAGGGAAAATATGTTACAATGGACACAGCAAGTCAGAAAATCAACTTGGTCCTAAAACCACACAAGTCTTCACACATTGAGAAAAGAGAACTTTCTTCAGTAAACTTCACAGCCAATCCTATACCCGGTGGGGTAGCATGGGACAAAACTGATTCCGACATATATGGTCCGGTCGAACTCTTGAAGTATCCTCATCAATTTAAGGTTTCATTAAGTGACTTTGTTAAATCGAGCACATTTTCTGATGATTGGGACTTTGAAAGTATTAATGATATGATGTCAGACCTAGTCATGTCAGCTAAATTTACAGAACATGATTATTTACAGGGTTCATCTAATTATGACCAGATGTACTGTTACAACCACTATGGTAACCATTATCTGCATAAATCTGCTCAACCTAGAAATGTTTTTAATTATAATCAATGGGAACATTGTGCAACTCCGCCAAAAGGCAGTTGAAAAACATTTTATGATAAATTTTCATACTTCTCAGGGTTTAACATAAGTAATGCAGAAACATTTTATTTTAGAATGTTAAATAAGACAGGAATGAAAACCATGCTTACAAATACAAAATTAATCTATTCAGAAACATTTTTTGAAAAAATGAATACATTCGGTTTTGATTTCTGGAACAATAATATTGAAACGAAAACAATCTGGGGTACAAAAGATTGGCAGGTCAAAGGTATAGAATCATTATTTCGAGCCTGCATGATCCCAGAACAAATTATATTTTTGAAATGACACAATTCAACAGACATCCTGTCTTGGCCTAGCCAAAATTAAAGATTTAAACAAACCGTCTATTCCAAAGCCAACACATGAAAGTAATAGCACTACAGATGTTGAGATAGACGTATCCCATATTTTAAACCAAAACAGAACACATCCTGATTGGAAAAAATGGTTGATCTGGCCCACAGACACAAATAACTGTCAAGATAGATTCCTGAATAAGATACAGGGGTTCAAATTGACCTGGCCAGACCCAAGATACTCCCAGAGACAACATCCAGGGATTATAACAACATACAGTGTAGGAAAACTCTGCCTCGAATGGCTACGAACATCCACACTGGCAGAAATTAAGCACCACTTGACTTTACTTAAAGAAGGTGCTGACTTGCGTGATTTCATTATGGGACCACGCAAGCAGCGTCAAAAACGTTTCATAGCGGCCTCTATATATGCAGCTTACAACGAAGCTTGGAAAGTAACTCAAATTGAGACAGCAGAGAGATTACGGGAAATTGACCGTAGTAATTTGAAAAAATCACTTTCTGTAGTGGACAATGTGTTAATGACTCTGTCTTCCAGAATATATTCACTGGACAGTATTGTATCCTCTGCAATCGATATAATAGAGCAGGACTTACTAATGTAACAACATGGTCAGTCTCAATTGCGTTCTATTGTACAGCTTGGCTGGACGTTACAAAATCTGCGTTCAGGCTATGTGCCTTGGCGTTTAATCAACACGTCATTATTCACTATCTTTAACCTTACTGATACACAAATCAGCTTGGCACAAAAGGGAGCAGAATATACAATTCTGAGCATTGAAAAAACTTGAGAGATTACCATTGACAATGTCAGAACGACCTGTCATTGAATGGATAATACACGGAATCATAACTATTCCGATAACGACTTTCCAATTTCGATACTGCCAAAAGTATATACAGGCAGGCCAGTATGAAAGGTTGGGTAAAGGATACATTAAGTCAACATGGAACCTACCTTATACACACACATGTTATAGTAAAAAAAGACAGAGTGTATTCCTTAGTGGAAATAATTGTGAAAAATCACTAAGTGGTATACTTCTGTGTCAGGGTATTAATTTGCATGGGGCTTGTGAGGGGACTTCAAATAACCTTTCATGTCACCAGCTCGGCACGCCTGCAACTCGAATAGAGCCATTCTTTAGACGGCTTTCTAACGGGAGCTACATTCTAATTGTGGATCACAGATGTTGTGGCTTGCTGCCAGGAAAAACTTATCTGGTAAGCGTGAGTTCCATGGTCACTTGCTGTGAGCGAGTATTGTTTCCAAATGACACTCCAGACAGGGAGGGAAAAATTTGGCCAAGTTTGAATATCTCTTCTATTCGAATTGATACTTTAAGCAGAATGAAGACTGTGCTTCTACAGACGCCAGTACACTTGACGTCATCAAAAGAAACGTATGATCTCCAAGTTGCAAGGACAACGGCAGAGATACATGCATTATTATCAACAAATTGCCCCCTACACTTCGCAGAAATGCTAAACGAAATCTTAAACATTTCTGATACGAATGGTATCGCAAGTGTATTTAAGCCAATTTTTTCCGGGACTACTGACACCGTTCAAAGCAGTCCTGGGTATTTTTCCTAATTTTGTCCATTCTGTCTTTGGCGGACTTCCACTCCTGTTGGGACTCGTAGCAGGCATCTTATTTTTGCTACTCCTGCTTCGTTATGGCAAGCCATGTCACAGACAAGACTCCAGCAACAATGGAAGAAACGATCCTAGCTATACGCTATCGGGACCGCATAACTAAAGTCCTTGGATTAGCCCGGCTACGAGATCTGAATATGACCTGGTTTCTTTCATTCAGACCCATATGGCAGAACTGTGTCTTACCTGTGTTAAGATGTATGCTATGCGGCGAGGAATGCGTGTTGGACACCTGCCTTACACTACAATCAGAAGTACCATTGGATACAGATACTTTGTTGGGTCCAGTAAAGGCTCATGCATCGTGTTGTCCCCAGCGGTTACCTATCCTGATGACGGCATTCGTGGAAACTTCACCACTGCGATTAAAAGGTAGTGAAGTACAAGATGAGAGCAGCATCAGCCAGGTACGACCTTCTGTAAGCAATACTGAACAAAACATCATTGAAAGTGATCATGCGCACGACTGCATGGTAGCGACATTCTCCAACTTGGTCGAACTTTCACCTGAGGCAGTAGACTGTTTTTTTGAAAGTCTGTCTGAAATGATGTTTTCCCCAGAACAAAAGGAATAACTTTAAGCAAACGAGCACACAGCGTTCCCTGAACTCTGATTTTGGCCTTCAGCTTTGAAAAACAAAAGCTACCTGGACAATTTTTTTCCACTTCCCTTGAAAACGAAAACTATTTTCTCGATTCCAAAATATTTACTTTTTTTTTTCTGCACTCATCCTCTGCTTAAAGTAGAACTATTCTTAGAGAACAGAGCTTCTATTTTTAGGAACACTAGAGACAATACATTACCTCAGCCTCTAGCATATTTACAAATAACTGTATTTACATGTGATGGAGTGGTCTCGCACTTTTCTTCTGTATTAAGAGCCATTTCATGTGTTATTTTCGCAAATCATTCTTGCTGATATAAATGTGCATCTTTTTTGAATGATTACACTGCTTGAAAGCATACAGTACCTATACTCATTTTCGTGTATTTCGCATATGCCATTTTTCAAATGCAAATAATGTATTTTGGGGTGGTACGGTATACACATGCACTATTAGTTATGTTTACTACTGCTTAGGTTAGTAACTATGGACATGAATGCGTGGAGTGGGTGTAGTATGTTTATCTAGGGACCTGTATCGATACTCCTATTTCTGACCCTTGTCCTGTTATAAATCACTAATATCCCTACAACGGCACAGAAACCCGTTTCAAAAATTAGTCATAGCGCATGCTGTCACATTAAGCAAGCACTATTCCTCCAGCCCCCTAGAAAGCACACCGAGTTCTTAAACAAATCCAAGCCTCGAGCAACCTGGGAAATCCCCGCCTGCTATGTTTTGATTTTGTCCGAGAGCTCCTGTAAAGCACTGCAAGAACGATCAGTTCTTAGTGACATCTTTATTGACGTCTTATGTCCATCCTTACGTCAAACCCAGCACCTCTCAGGTATAAATATACCAACGCTGCCCTAAGCAGAGACACGGTGGTGATGACCCTGGAGCAGCGACTACTTGCCGGAGAGCCCAGCTGATGCGAGAGCCCACAGACGCTGCCCCTCCCCTTTTGACGCGCTGAAAAAGACTCTGTCTTTTCTCCTGCAGAGAAATCCAGCTTCCAGCGTTTCCAGCCCACCTTCGCGGGTGACTGGGATTCCGAGTCCTGAGAAAGAGATACCAGCCCTCCTGCCTTCTAAATCCCAGGTACTGAACTGACTAAACCCGTACAGAGAAATCTTGAGTCAGATTCTTGGCAAAACAAACTTAACTTAAACTGCTACTTACTTACTCCTTCCCACGTATTAGGCTTAGGTCAGGTACACCGGGGTAAGCGTAGTTAGAAGCACCAGTTGAGTACGATTAGTCAATGTATATATGTATGTATATCTTTTATCCATTTTAAAGTATCATATGGCTAAGAAACCATATCAATGCTTTTACAGTATTATTTTAAAATCCTGCTTTTACTATATGCATTCTACTTAACCCTAAGTATTGCAATTGTAGCGATTCATTTCTCTTGTATGAGAAAAGAGACTGATCAATAAATAACACCTTTTATTGAAAACGCCCGTCTCTTCTTTTCTCCACAATCTGGTGAAACTAAGTATGCACGTATTGACTGAGTAAAATAGCTGTCTTTTGTTTTCACACGACTCTAGAGATATACTCTTGATCAGGGAGAGCAAAGTTGTCATGTTCTATGGTTGTCAGAAACTAAATCCCTTCTTGTCTATCCAGGGAGGTTAAACTCCTCCTCGCCTATTCGAGAAAGTTTCTAGTGAACTCTGAGCTAGCTGGCACACAACACTTAAGTCTAATATAGTCAGTAAAAGACCTAGTTAACCTCTGTCCTACGTCTATACTACTGAAGATATTATTCCAATGCGCAGAGCCTATTGGGAATATAGGAACTACACTACATTTTGACCCCGGTGGTATCTGAAGTACCAATCCACGGTTCATATTTATATATATTTATTATGTTCTTATGGAGTTTGTACTGAATGTATATATTGTGCTTTTATGACTTGTTGGCGAATAAAGCTTGTTGGATTGGATATCACTCCGACACCATTTGTGACTCTTGTCATGTGATACTTAGTTGCACAGAACCTTTATGATATACAAATCTAATACTTTTTTCGTTTACATTTCTCAGGAATCTATAAACCAGCGAAGCATATTCCCTGCTGATAATAAACATGGAGATGTCTGAACTTCTCTTTCGTAATATAACCCAGATCCGCCCCTACACTGAAATCTCCGTAGGCTTGTGGATAACACTAACCATCACTCTTTCTCTCTTGTTGAGTGTTTTCCTTTTTTTTGTCGTCCTGTTGCTGCACGCCTTCTTCACCATTGCCCACATGAGGGAACAACTACGATATATCCTTTTCACTTACATTCTTGTCAATAACACCATCAACTTTCTCACTACTGTTGTTTTGTTTTATTTTGGCCTATTTTCGTGCAAGATACCAATAGGTGGTTGCTGCTTTATTGTTGTAATGGCATCTTCTACTTTCTATAATACTCCCAGTGGCTTGGCGGCCATGTCTGTAGAGCGGTATATAGCAATCTGTTTCCCACTAAGGTACTCGCTGATCTGCCGGGCTGAGAGATCCTGGATGGTTCTTCTGCTAGTTTCAGGCATCGGAATCTTCCTAGCCTTCATTGACATTTTGATCTTGAGCTCCTACGTGGACTACAGTTTTTTCCTTAAAACAGAATGGTGCTTGCGTGAGACTGTCTTCATAGCTCCCAACCAGAGAATACTGCGCTATTCAACTGATGCTTTCAACTTTTTTGTGGTTGCTTTGATCATTCTCTACACTTACCTTAAAATTATATGGGAGGCCAGGAAGATTGATGGGGATAAAACTTCATCTTCGAAGGCCAGCAAGACGGTGATGCTCCACGCCATTCAACTGTTGCTGAGCTTAACCTCTTTCACTGCTGCTCTTACTGAAAGTTTCTTTGAAATGCAAGGTTTTTACATCAGGTTTTTCAATTATTTTTTGTTTATGGTGTTGCCAATTTTTTTGATCCCTTTGATTTATGGACTGCGGGATGAGGCTTTCAGAAATCATATTAAAATGTTTTTCAAATGTCCTCATCAGGGTTGCAACCCTGGAGGCCATAAATTACAATGATGAATATTCTCACCTTCATCTTCATTTTGTTATAATGGTGGTGATAATTCGGCTAGTGGATTCTTTAGCTGAGGAGACTTTTTCAATGCAAGATGTTCAATTTATGCTTCAAAGTCCACTCATTTCGCTGGTGCAGATCAGTGTTTTGTATGTGGTAGCTGTATTAGTATTTAGTTTCTATAAGTTGAAGGTGATTACATTTTAGGGAATTCCTGGACACATTTCTAATTATTAAAAGGTAATTTGCTCCACTGCTTTTCGGCTGGATTTTCGCTATGTATATATCACATGGATGCAAATGTACATACATGAATAACTTAATGACGGATGCATTTGGTGTGGTTCCTATTGTGAGACACAGAAGAATCATGCTATAAAACCGATACAACTTAACATATCATACTAGGAACCTGACGTTATTTCAGAAAATGTCATAATTGTGAGACATGCCCAATATGTGAAACTTACCAAGTGGATGGTTTTATTTTCATTACATTTGGTGTCTGTTTCCTAAATGAAGTGTGTGACTAAAATGACTGCAAGAATAGGGCATAGCACTTGACTTTATGCAAAATAGGTATTGTAAGTTTTAATGAGGATAAAAACAATAGAGATGTTTATTTTTACACTGCTGATTGATAGAAATTTTTGCCCCATATAAATTAATAACTTGCTATTATTGCGACCTCAGTCAAGAATAAGAGTCAGTCCTGTGACAGTTATTCAGATGGAAACTCGTGTTGGAATTATAAAGGCATTGTTGGCTGGACCAAAATAATATCAAGACGAGTTGATATTTACTTAAGCTATGTAATCCATTTACTCTCAGGTTAATGTTAATGTTAATGTTATGGGATCTTATATAGCGCACGGCTGCCCCAGCAAAGGGGTGTCCCGGCGCTTTGCAAAAAGAAGGGAAGTAAGCTACAGCGGATGGAAACCTGGGATTCTCACACCTAGAGGTTTAGCAGAAAAGGTCGGTTTTTATGGCCTTTCTGAACGACAGCAGGTCGTTAAGACCGTGAATTTGGGAGGGTAGGGCATTCCAGAGCTTAGCCGCAAGGTGACGGAAGGAGCGGCCGCCCATCCGGGCCAGCTTAAAACGGGGGGCAACTGCCAAGTTTTGGCCTTCCGAACAAAGAGCACGACGGGGTGTGTATGCTGTTAAAAGAGGGCTCAGCATAGGTGTCGAGGTCGTTTTCAAGACCTTGAATGCGAGACATAAGGTCTTAAAATGAATCCTCTTCTCTACCGGGAGCCAGTGGAGTTTAATGAGCGTGCTACTCACAGATTTAAAACGAGGGAGGCCTGTCAGGGCTCTAGCCGCTGCGTTCTGGACTCGTTGAAGTCTGGATTTTTCAGGCTGATTTGCTCCTACAAGTAGAGAGTTTGCGTAATCCAGACGTGAGAGAATAGCAGACTGCACCACTAGCTGGCGTGTCTGGGGGTCGAAAAACTTTAGAATCGGCTTGAGGTTCCGAAGGATCCCGAAGCACGTTGCCGCAACCTTTTTTGTCTGGTGGGTAAAATTGAGGACAGAGTCCATCCAGACTCCAAGATTTTTCACTTGGCTTTTAGGCTCCGGCAGATTACCAAGTGCCTCGGGCCACCATTTGTCATCCCAGGCCGCCGCCTCTTTACCCACCAATAAGACCTCAGTTTTGCCAGCGTTAAGCTGTAAGTAGTTTGAAGTCAACCAGCTTGTAATGTCAGTGAGGCCCTGTTTAAAATTCTGTGCACTTAGTCCATCCTCCTCACTTAATGTTACCACTAGCTGGGTGTCGTCAGCATACGATACTAACGACAACCCCCATCTCTTGGCCACCTCAGCCAGTGGTTGAACATAAATATTAAATAAGGTCGGACTGAGTGCAGACCCCTGCGGCACTCCTTGACTGATAGGGCGCTCTTTGGACAGGAACGGGGGAGTGGAGACCCGAAATGACCTGTCTGATAAAAACTGCCTTAAACCAGTTCAGGGCCTGTCCCGATACACCTGCCTCCTCCAGCCGGAATAGCAACACTTCGTGCGACACCGTGTCGAAGGCAGCACTGAGATCTAACAATATCAGTGCTGCCATCTTACCGGAATCCAGAATGGACCAGAGATGTTCTGTGACACTCAAGAGTGCCGTCTCTTTGCTATGTCCTGCACGGAAGCCTTGTTGGGAATTATCTAAGATGGAATTAAATATAAGGAATTTAGTCAGGGTGGTATTGACATGGGATTCAGCTACTTTGGCTGGCTAGGGGAGCAGCGAGATGGTTCTGAAGTTCTCGGGCAGAGAGGGTTCTAATGTGGGTTTTTTAATGATGGGAGATACCCAGGCATGCTTCCATCTGGTGGGTATAGTGGCAGTGGAGAAGGATAGATTTATAATGTCTTGGAGAGGACTGAGTACAGTCCAGTCCTTTGCTCTAAAAAATACAGGTTTCAGGGGGTCGGCAGGAGAACCTGTTTTGATTTTGTCACAAACTTTGAGGAACTCCTCTTGGTTCAGCGAAGGAATCTCCGTGAGTTTGTGGGTGGCCCTGGTGGCTGAGGCTTTGAGACATGACCTGGCTGGAAAAGCGTTATATATCTTCTGAATTTTATCAATAAAGAAGGATGGCAGGTTACCATGAGTAGACATTAAACAGACTGGACAAGCCCCTTCAGAAATAGAATGACTTCCCTATTCATCATATCAGTGTCTATTGACCAGTCAGCAAAAGAATACCCACACAATGTAAAAGCCACTACATTACCAAACAGCGTTGTCAAAGGGGCACCCATGGACTGGACAGCAGGACACAACACACTTCTCTTCTGACTGTCATAACAAGTAAAGGGTTACCTTCTGATGCCTGTGTAAACAAGACTGCACAGGGCTCAGAATTAGTAGTTGGCTGATAATTATCACACTTGTGCAGTTTTTCCCTTATAGATTGGGGCAGGCCACACTCCCTCATATGTGTCAGCGAAAAAGTCATGAAACAAAGGCAAAACAAGTGAAATACGGTGTGCTAAAACCTATTCTGCATTTGGAGGCGAATTTTCATGTTGAAACTGTGAATACGTGGTTTTCACCATATGTGGTAAATGCCTCACCATGGAGTAATAGTATTTACGATTGAATACCCCACCCTCTTCTAACCAACTTGCAAGGCGTGCCTGTATGACACCAGATGAGACATGTGCCACATTACAGACAACATACATTTCACTGTATAGTTAGACTGTCACTGCACACAATTAAGTACGAGCTGCACAGAATCTCAGAATACATCATAGACTGTTATACTGCACTCAGCCGGATGTGACGCTGGTACCTGAACGTTGACACAGACCACGCTCAGTTGCGTTCAATAGTTTGGAGCACATACAAACCACACTCTGGTGCACAAAAGTCTGGAATATCCAAAAACCACAATATAAGGTACATTGCACTCTGGAACTCAAGCAAGCATTGCTACCACTCATATTACACTGGAATTTGCATAAAGACGCTCTGTACTTGCAGCAGTCTGAAACACTGGACTTTGGATTTTATGGTAACAATACTTTGTGGTACTCTGTTACTTGTGGCAGATACAAACCACTAGCTAACACACAGCACTCTGGAACACATGCAAAGCATATGACATAGTGCATTGTACTAGGCATGCAAATAAACCACATTGTGGCACACAGCAAATTGTAACATGCGCAACCCACAATCAGTGAGGTACACAGTAGTACTCTGGTCTAAATGGAAGCTGCAATCTCAAAAAACATTACCATACCCTTTTAAATTGAAAGCTTCAAATACTCTGCAACACAGGGACATAAGAATAACACAAACACAAATTTGCACCATGTAGATAATGAACTCACACAAACATGCATACCCTATTGCACAACTGAATATGCAGGTCAGAAGGAGCAAAGTAATCTGACATACAGAGTGCTTCCCAATAGTATGTTGTCACCTGATGGTACCCAAACCTGCTAATAATTAATATAAGTCCTGATATGTCATTGTACTCTCCAAAAAAGCAGTGGTGACAAGCAAAGTCGGATTACACAGTAATGGATCTCTCTTTTTTATGTCTAGCTTGACAGTGCAGCTCTAAGCAAAACTGTTCTATAATATACTTAGAGTGGGCTTTGGCTCCTCCCAGAGGACATATTAATATATCACTCATCACACACTATTGGCTGTTTGGTTTAATATTTGACCATTTGTGCAGTACTTGCATTGCAATGCATGAGAGGTTGGTATACATTTCAAAAGTATAATGAATCACCACACTTGTTATATTTCATAGATATACTTTTTTATAAAGGGCTATCATTTTCAGTTGTTTTTTTTCAATGCAGCCAGCTTTTTGTGATTTAATCAGAACATGAAATACAAGCTACACCGATTGTTTTTTGTTTCTTAAAAATTAGTAATAGGTAACTGTGCCATCAAGGGATTTTGTTCAACAAACTCAGATGTAAATATATGTATACTTGTAAAGCGCACTGTTACCCCATCACTCGGGCGTCCTGGCGCTGTATACCGCTGGGGAACCCGTCCTGGCTTTCCCTGTGAGAGGGCACCCACAAGGTGAAGCCAGGCATCCCCGGCCCTGCTAGGGCAGTTGTGGAGATTAAGCAAGCTATTGCCCAGAGTTGCAGAGTGGGACCCATGGTTAGCGTAGGCACCTAGGCGAGAATTGTCGAGTCCACGGACATTGACCCAAGACCCTGCCGCGTCGGGAATTGAACTCTGGTCCCGGGCTGACCTCTGCTTCAGGGTATGCCACTTCTAACCAGTGAGCCACACTTCTCCACAAATGATGATTGTAAGTAGTTACTTATTTGTCAAGTCCCTACTGGTGACTGACTATTGATCAATCCAAATATAAATACATTACTTCAAAACAATTAATCTATGATGAACAATTTTGCAAAACAAGTGAACAAATCATGAGGGGGTACATAAGGTTTACCAACAAAACACTAAGGGGCCCATTAGGATGACGGGCAGACTTAGTCCGCCCGCCATCCCATCGTGGACCGGGACCACCGGCCATAGGGGCAGGGGTCCCGTGGGGGACATTAGGATGCGCCCGCCACAGTGGCGGGCGCATCCAGTATTTTTACCATTGCGGCGGCATGCCGCAATGGTAAAAATACATGTTGTGCATTTCAAAGCACAACGTGACAGGCACCTCGCGGTGCCTGCCATGTTGTTCTTTGAAATGCTGGGGGGTTACAAAGGTACCCCCCATGGGCACCCCCCTGCCCCTTGGAGTCCATGGGGGCCCGCAACAGGCCCCCAAAGCAGACTCCGCATGCCTTAATGCCGCCACGGAAAGGCATTGAAAAATGCCGATCTTAATATGGGTGGCGGTGTCCGCCATCATATAAACCCTTTTCAACCCTGGTCGCAAAGCGACCGGGCGGAAAAGCGGCAGACGGTCCGCCGTGGACCCGCCAGCCATTCTAATATATCAGGGGGTCATTCCGGGATGGATGGCGGGTGGATCGCCCCCGCCAGGCCGGCGGTAGCCACCGCCGGCCTGGCAGGGGGATCCGCCCGCCATCCTAATGGGGCCCTATGACTTTACTAATTGTTCTGCCCAAGCCTCCAAGGGTGTATTACATTTCCCACTTTCCTCTAATTGCATTTCTTAAGAATGGCAGCCTTTTAGTCTAAGTTACCTCATAATATCGTCACAACATTGCAATGTATTACCACTCAAAGCTACAAGGTAAGAAGAAGATGATCCACTATCCTGATGGAACTGGCCCCTAGATATATAGGTTGTGCAGATGAGTCTTACCTGCTCTGCCAAGTAGTGGCACTTTCACCGAGATAAATGGAGTAAGTCGAGTATCTACAAACCTCACATATTACTGTAATCAGGGTCGAAATGGCCTATAGGGCAATTAGGCTGAGCCCAATGGGCTGGTCTTACAGATCAGTGTGTGGTTTTTTTTAGTAGTTTGTGGGCCAGTTTTATGGCCAGATGGGCCGTTTTCACTGTTGCTTTTCCTGATATCCGAAGCATGTAATCTCCCATACCTTGCAAAGTACCCAGACAACGTGTCTTTACAAGTTCAAACCTGGCCTGATTTGTAAATGTGGACCACTTCTTTAAGTATCTGGTTGGTAAGGGGGGCAGTTTTAGTTCAGTGTCCGGGACTATTTTTTGTCCCAATCTGGCCCTGCCTTGTAATCTTGCAAAAAGCAGAGCACCTGTCTTTGCAGAATCCTCAGGACCAGCAGGTTACCAGAAGCCACCTTCCGGCAGCACCGACTCTGCTGGGAAGAAAGTAGAGAGGCTCAGTGTGCTCGGACTAGAGTAGGGACAATAGTAAAGGACCTGCTGAGAACCAGATCTAAAAACACAAAGCTGAGCTAGTACCATGCATCCTGAATGAGACTGAAACAATCCCATAAGTACAATAGCAAAGTTCCCCAATAACGCTCTTTTCCATAGTGTACAAAGTCACAGGTACATGTGAAGGGTGGCTGACGGTAACTAGGAAACAGAGAAACCACTATTAGTGCTAAACCGAACAGAGATCAGAACAAATTCCAAACTCTACGAAGAAAATGTCCTATCTGTTGAAACATGAAGCATGTTTTTTGCATAGCCCAGTTTCATAGGTTGCTCAGAGGGCCATTACAAGTGGGCGTTGATCACCCAGTATTCCCCAGAAATTCTGATCCAGCAGGTTATAGTAACGCCGGGAATCAACACAGATTATAAGTTAATGGTGTATACCATGCATAAATTAATGGTTCTGCACCAATTTAAAGAGGTGTTTTGCTATTTTCAACAGGAGGTTCACCCGGACACTTCTCAGGAGAAGAGCTCAGCTTAAACACACTCAACCTGCAGGGTTCATGTGGTACTTGTAACCAGATGGGGTCCAGGACCAGCCATTACTAGTTCCACTAGGCAAACAGGGCACTTGCAACAAGGTCCTCATTTGTTGTCTGTGGAACATCAATGATACAACATACTGAGAATGCAAAAAATTGGCAATTTTGTTTAGTAAATCAGTTTGTCTGTGTTACATTGGCCAGGTTGATCAAATCATCATATGCCATAGTTTGTGCACTCATTTTGTTGAGCCAAGTGTCACCACCGTTCATGAAGCAGTTTTTCTTCTGGCCCAAGAGTCTTAGTTTGCCATAGTTTGCACAGCCTTTCTTTAAACTATGAGTCATATGCAAAGATCGTCACCATAGCTTCAGTGCCAAGATGCATGAGTCAAGACTACCCATCCAACCTGGATGCTCACAACAAAATACAGCAGCAAATAGAGCTCCTACCATACTCAGGAACCTGACCTGACACCCAGTTGAAACAGATCCACCCAAGGAGCACAAACATGGAGGAAAGCCCTGGAGAAATTCACATGCCACACACATTAGAATTAAATATGCTTGCCCCTCACACAGATTCCTTTCCCTTCGACAACTCTTTGTTTTCTTGCCTTACATGGAGCTGGCATTGCTGCTTGTGTGAACTACACTGGCAGCACCTTTGCACACTAGCTTCTTTAGAGGATCGAAATAACTGGGCTCTACGTGTGAACAGTGCACAACAA
The DNA here is from genome assembly GCF_964261635.1 of Lissotriton helveticus. NCBI lineage: Eukaryota > Metazoa > Chordata > Amphibia > Caudata > Salamandridae > Lissotriton > Lissotriton helveticus. The sequence goes on along the minus strand of NC_136069.1, from coordinate 1,568,770,457 downwards.
ATTACTTCTATTGATTGACCTACCATGCGAAACTCTAAAGCATGTTAGAGAGTTTTACATAAGAACAGCAGGTAGCAAATTACATCCAATGATTGACCCCCCATACAACACTCAAAAGCATGGGAAAGCGTTTGATAGGCATTTCACAAAATAACTGGGTGATTAGATTCCAGGACAAATGATATACCTTGGAAAGTTAGAGTGATTTATTGCCACTATAAATAAAAAAGGCAACATGGTAGAATGGTAAAGGAAAGCCTATCTGATTACTAAACGTTGCATGTAAGAGTTGCAATTACAATATAAAGTATTGGAGGTATGCAAATGTAGGACAAAGAAGTTTGGTATGTACATGTCTTGCTCAGCTATCTCGTCTGCTCTTTATGTTCCACCTGTGAGCTTCTTAATCTATATTGCAAGTGCTACTGGATATGGGAGAAATAGATCATTTAAGATGTTTTATTAGTAAATCTGAATTTTGCAACTTCTATGTGGAGTCAGAGTGCAGCACAGCAGTCTGAAAAGTTCTTGCCCTGCACTGGCATAGTAATGCTGTCATGTGAATAGAAGCATGAAAAATCGGTCCCTCTCTTCGCTACTTGGGCAGTAAAAAACAACTCACTTGAGGGCAGCAGATGCCACAATGGACTCCCTAACACATGGTCAAGGGACCTCTTCACTTGCAGCACCGTTGATAGTCACACCCCAGGTGTACAGAGAGGACACAACAGCTGCAACCTCTGACCTCAGCACATGGGATGCTGTAGCACTTTGGAAATATTGTTCATAGGTTGCAGTTGCTCTGACAGCTGCACAAAGAATCTTACTTGAGATTGCTTATTTTACAAAGTCTAGACTAGCTAGGTTTCTGTATAAGAATCATGGGAACAGCTCTTTGTGCTTAGTTTGCATGTTCTGCTTCACTACCCTAACACAGTTTGAAAACCTTGCAAGGCCATGGTTTGTCCCAACCATAAATTATGCTAATTTAATAATGATTAGCAACTTTGCCATTGTGGAGAGATAAATGTTCATCCCAACTAGCTATCGGCTGTGCATGTAGCCATTGTCAGTCTGCCCTGCCTGCCAGACTTCAATGGCAAAACAACTGCTTGCATTTTATCCCCATTAAAACCCACTACTCTCACTTTGTTTACCTGCGAGGCAACTCTCTGGGCTAGCCCATGCTAATGCAAATATTATTATTTACAAAATGCTTGATTAAAAATGTAATGCACAGAATTAGCATTAAAAAATGAAGTGTGTTTCATGCAAAATTGTATTAAGCAACCATACTTAAATATCAAAAGCCAGTAATATAGTAGTAAAACATGTATTATTATTAATTTGCCATTGCTGAAGGTGCCATAATTTATTTAACATGAAGGCCCATTTAAAATCAAAAAGAAAACTTGTTTTTTATTTTAAATGAACATTGTGCCCGATGTTCTTCTTCTCTTTGCTGCAGATGGTGCAATTTTGGAAGCTAATGTTGATTAGTTAATGAATAGACATTTGTTGTATTAGACGAGCAATAGTAAGGTCCTCACAGCAAAAGATGTAGTCAACAGGGAGGATGATTAATGGGAAGAAGATTTGTAAAACAAGAAATGACGTACCGAATCATTCAAGGACACATGGCTAAAGGACAATTGTACTCTGGAAAAAAGATGGGGAGTAATCCTGCTTCCAGGAGCATTCTGTAATCTTATTGGTCAACACGGAGAAGAAAGAATTAATGTGTTTTTATATTAGTGCATGTTCCTCCCTTAGAAGTAGGAATTGTTGAGAGACTTCCTATCGCATATCAAGATGTGTACCCAGTCCCAGATTCTCTAAGATGAGACTCTGGACTGAGTTTTCTTAGACATCTCCTTATGATAAGTCTTAGTTTATTTCTTGATCTGCTGTTATTTGAGCTGAGAATACTTTCTAGCTCATTCTGCTGAAGCTTTGTGCTTATGATCGATTCTCACATCGGAATCCTTCAAGAGATTCTGAACTGATACCTTTATTTCTTCACACATGTATTTTGACTTAGCTTAGAAAAGGGAAGTGTCTTTATGGAAGACACTTGCTCTCTTTTCATTGTATTAATATTTGATTTGTTAAATTGACTTACATATTATCAAGATTTGATTGATTGATTATATTAACCTTTCAGGATGAAACATGGATAACAATACATTAATAAAAGAATGAATATTTATAATATTTGAAAATAAAACCCTTTCACTCAACTAAACTCTCTTTATTGACTGCATGAGAAGTAATGAGAATTGATAATGATTCATGTTGATTTCTGCTCCTTAAATCTCTGCTGACATCAGAGATCCATCAACCTATAAAAGAACAAGGTTTAAGGAATTGATAGGTAAATGACAGCCAAACCCCCATGCTCCAGCAGTTGATAGCAGAGCATGGTTCATGTCGTGATCCAGGAACTGAAATAATTAATATGAGTTTTGAAATGACCATGTCCTTAAGCCCAAAGCCCAAACTTGAAGCTTGATGGAGGTGCAGTTTCGAAGGTGGCTGCTGTGGAAGAAATGTGAGTATCAATAGGGTTATGCGTCTCAATTGTCTTTGCTAAGATTTTGTTGTTTGTGTTTGAAGGTGTGCTTGAGAATAGTAGTGTTAAGCGCTAAATGTTGAGCAGGTGAAATGGTTATCAGACTCAAGGTAAATTACGATCCTCGGATAGATAGAAAAATAGATAAACTGTTGAGATTGTGGTGATATTTGTCTGCTAAGATTTGAGGAGCAGATTAGTGAGGTGTTCATGGAGCCTGTTGGTCAAAGGAGAAACTACATCGGTTAAAGTATTTTTCCACTAGTCGAGATTTCATTCACGTGTCTGTGTATGTGTGGGCATGTTGGAGGGTGTTAAACCTTAATTCTGATTGTTTGTTGTATGAATTAACTTCTTTGAATATCTTTAGTGACACAGATAAAAGTTATTTGTTTATTGTGCTTGCTTAGTGTTGTAGAATTTGTGGTACAAGGAAATTGTGAAGGAAGGTGAACAACTGTGCGGAGTGAGAGATGTGTTGAAGTGTGTTGTGCTGAGGTTGGACAATTGGTGTTAGTGTTGCACTGCTGTTGGTTGGTGATGACATTGGTCAGTGTTTGTGAAAGTGCTGAGCTGAGATTCGTTAACGAGTCATCAAGTATTAAGCTGTGACAGGATTGGAGAAAGAGATTGGCGTAAAAGGAAATAAAAACTGTCAAAACATTGAAAGTTGAATTTGACCATTGCACATTTATTGCTGAGTTATTGTAAGAAAATTAAATGTTTTACAACCCTTAGAGATTTGATGAGATGTAAAAGTTCCAGAAGGTGAAGAGGAGCCACCGGACGGTATGCCCACTCATTACATGTCAACAAATGTAGGACTCCATACACTGTTGTGGCTTCGTTAACTATGCAATATTACTAAAAAAAAATGAGGGTCCATTTAAATTCCACAATATGGTACATTTGATTGAAACGTTGTTGAAAATTTTAGGTAGAAATGCTAAATGAAACCACTTCCTGGAGCCACACAATTATGAAGTATTTAATGCTTGGGAGAGAGCAGCACATGCTAAAGAGAGGGGAAAATATCAGAACAGAATGAAAAAGGCTGTTCGAAACTACGCAGATGCTCAATGGGACAAAGGAGAGCAAAGGTGGAAAAGTTTTATAATTGACTGAGTTAGAATGTACCCAGTCATGAAACATTGAAAGCCCTATTTAAAAAAGCGATCCGGTTGATAACCCTGCTAACTAACGGTTAATTCCACTAACCGATATTGACGCTAAAGTTTTTGACTCACTTTTTTATATCACCTTTATAGACTTAAAGGCAGCTTTTGATTCTGTCCCACAAAATTTACAAGGGAAAAAACTGGATGGCTGGGACATCCTCTGAAATTGATAAAGACCATAATTCTTCTGTACAAGGACACCTGGGTTCAGGTCAGGCTAGGTGATGGTGGCTCTTTATCACAGCAAATTAGGACATATAAGGGCTTAAAGCAGGGTTGTTTTCTTGCTGCTTGCCTTTTTAACTTATTTTTACCGGATCTCTGCAGCATCTGGACTCTGTTAACGCTCATTCTCCAAGATTGGGTGAGGTGCAAATTAGTTATCTTTAATATGCAGATGATACTATCCTTTTGAGCCAAACCCCTATTGGCCTACAAAGACTGATAAATGCTTTTGATGATTATATACTAATGAATGGCCTTGAACGTAATGTTAAAAAAAACTAAAATTATGAAAATCGGTCCAGCAAAACTGAATTTTAACTCATGGAGGGCCAAAGGTGGGCCAATTGAAGTTGTTAAAACATATAGATATTTAGGGGGGGTGTTTTATAATAGAGTTTCATTTAAAAACCATTTTGAAGATCTAAGGGCAAAAGCTCTGACTTTACTTCATGATTTTAAATGTTTGCAAAAATCATTGAGTTGCCAATCCTATGAACATATTCCCAAAAGTCATGAGAGCAAAGATACAGCCAACCTTTCATATGGCTCACCCATCACCAGGGGGCAATATGCGAAACTTAAGGCTTATAAAGCAACTTTTGGGATTCCCAGGTCAGTGGGTCAAGCTGAAATAAGATTGTAGTTTGGTCTCCAAAGGCAGTGTTTGGAGTCACAAGGGGCTTTTCAGATATGTATGTACTCCAGGTTGTCTTCTGCCCCTGCTTCCCTCTCAAACAACTGCTGGCTTGAAATAACTAAATATGCTTATGCAACTACCTGGAGATCTCAAATGTTAACTTGCTTACCTGATATTGGCCTGCCAATTGGGTTTCATTAATTGAAAATGCCCAATTATAAATGAATCCTAAAAACAAAACAAATCAAGACTAAATCCCATAATAAGGATAAAACTATTTTAGCTGCAGAAAATCATGCATGGTATGTGATTAACTCACACCAGTCTTTGCGTATACAGCCATACCTTAATGCCCACTTCTCACCAAAATAAAAAATAAACATTTGGAAAGATGAGATTGGGAATAAACATAACGAAGGAGGGTCCGCCGTCTTGGATTTAGCAGTGGCTTGACACCAGTTGTAGACTCTGTGGGTGGCCACGTGAACATTTATTGCATATAGTATGCATGTGTCCCAAATAGCTTAAAATACAGCGCATATTTTTAAAACCCCTATTTTTGAAGATTGATGTCAGATTTGCTCGCCAGGCCCTTAATCTTTGTTTTTCGGGCGAGTCAGTTCAGCTGCTATGTCAGTGGATAAAGTTTTTAGTTGCTGCCAAAAAATGTTTGGTATCGACTGCTCAAGATGTATCATAATCAAATCCCATGGCTACAAGAGAAATATTTAATGCATTGTTTCTGCTTATTTGCACTATATGGCCTCTTGTGGAATTTAGTGTCCATGCTGCTAGGGTAACAATAAGAACTGTAAATAATGAAGTTATCTTGTATGCAATGCAATTTGATAGCCTGTTTGCATGCTGGAAATACTGTTTACAGCACGTTTGCACTTAAATACGTAATGATACAGCCCATATCTGAATAGATTTTATAGTTGATTTGTATAATGATTGATAAAGTTAATCAGTTTTTTTTGCATAAATATGAATGTATTTACAAATGGTCAAGAATATTTTTGTCATTGTTTTAAAAAGATACTCACAAATAGTTTCATTATTGGCCTGTAACCACATATGATAATGTTTTTTATATATTGTCTGATCATTAAGATGTTTTAATTACATTGATTTATGTTTAACAAGCAATAAAGACTTTATTCATTCAGCCTCTCTACCTGTGAGGCAAAATTCCACTGCTGCTGGATGAGGTGAATTTGAATTTAAATTTGACTAAAAAGAATTGGATGCAGGGAACATGTGGAAGTTGCAAAGTAAACTGGCACTGATAGTGATTCAGGTGATGATATTCTCGATGCTTTATTAGCTTTGTGTCCTTCACCATATGTGGCCTCTACAAACAAATGCTGACAGTGATTCAACTTCTAGTGCTGAAGTGGAGACAGCACATGTTGACCCAAATACAATTCAGATTGAGAGACCATTTTCAGCACTTCAAATTGTCTCTGCACCTGTTGAAGTGGCTCCTACTATAAGCTCCAGGTCTTACTGCCTTGATTGTGACTGTTCCTATACCAAGCTCGCAAGTTGTGACAGCACAGACATTGACAAGACCAATTGCACTTTCACCAATAAATATTGTCCCAAACACTGTAGTTCAAAGTGCTGTAGGAGGAGTAGCTGTGGCAGGGTTTATCCTGCATCGCAAAATTCCCAGACTGTTGCCTGGCACCATGGCAAAATGTTTCATCATTGAGAGAAGGTAGGAGGATTGTCTTTAAGACACCAGTTACACAGAGTAAGATAGGACAATTTGAGGATGTGATGTTTCCCCAATGGTTTGAAGAGACTTTGGAGAATAAGAGCTGTGAAAGGATCAGAAAGATCCTTTACTATTCAAAAAAGGAAATACCATTAGATGTCACAAAATGGGAATGGGAAGTGGAAGAAATTATATGGGGATATTTAAAGAATTCACATTTGAATCATTATTAGAAAAATGAACTGGTATATTTGAGTAAAGTAATACAACATCAATCAATCAATCAATCAATCAGGGAATTGTGAGCATGCAACTCACCCATGAGGGTCTCAAGACACTGATGGTGGGGGGCGGGGGGGCGCAGATCTGTTTGACCGAAGAGCCAGGTCTTGAGGGTCTTCCTGAAGGTGTTTAGGGAGGGTGTGTGTCTGATGTCTGCCGGTAGCTCATTCCAGGTCTTGGCTGCAATGTGAGAGAAGGATCTTCCGCCTGCTCTGGCTCTGTGGATGCGCGGAGTTTCGGACAGTGTGAGGTTGGAAGATTGGAGTTTCTTTTGGGTACGTGGAAGTTGATTCTGTCATTGAGGTATTTGGGTACATTGTTGTGTAGGCATTTGTAGGCGTGAGTGAGGATTTTGAAAGTGACTCTTTTCTCCACAGGGAGCCAGTGAAGACTTCGTGGGTTTCGACTGATGTGTTCGTGTTGGGGATGCCAAGGACAAGTCTGTACAAAAGGGGGTGGTGATGGACGGAGCATCAGAACCAATCAAACACTCACACCCAGTCAAAAGATCTGGGTTTTATCCATCACCGTTCTTTAGCCCACTCTGCCACCCCAGTTCAGACATGGCTATAGGCAAATCAGTCTGACCCTGTGCCTCATGGGAAAAGTCCAGCCCGAACTGCCAAGCCATGCCTTCCCTGGACCGGAAACAAGCTTCTGAGGACCGGTTTCTGGCATTCCAGCCGTCTTCAGCCCGGCTTGCTTGAATCCAGTGGCAAAGTGAGCAAGGGACTCACGTCTGAGCATACCCTGCCACACTTATGGCGGCCAAAGCGGTACAAAAGGGGGTGGTGATGGACCGAGCATCAGAACCAATCAAACACTCACACCCAGTCAAAAGATCTGGGTTTGATCCATCACCGTTCTTTAGCCCACCCTGCCACCCCAGTTCAGACATGGCTATATGCAAATCAGTCTGACCCTGTGCCTCATGGGAACAGTCCAGCCCGAACTGCCAAGCCATGCCTTCCCTGGACCGGAAACAAGCTTCTGAGGACCGGTTTCTGGCATTCCAGCCGTCTTCAGCCCGGCTTGCTTGAATCCAGTGGCAAAGTGAGCAAGGGACTCACGTCTGAGCATACCCTGCCACACTTATGGCGGCCAAAGCGGTACAAAAGGGGGTGGTGATGGACGGAGCATCAGAACCAATCAAACACTCACACCCAGTCAAAAGATCTGGGTTTGATCCATCACCGTTCTTTAGCCCACTCTGCCACCCCAGTTCAGACATGGCTATATGCAAATCAGTCTGACCCTGTGCCTCATGGGAACAGTCCAGCCCGAACTGCCAAGCCATGCCTTCCCTGGACCTGAAACAAGCTCCTGAGGACCGGTTTCTGGCATTCCAGCCGTCTTCAGCCCAGCTTGCTTGAATCCAGTGGCAAAGTGAGCAAGGGACTCACGTCTGAGCATACCCTGCCACACTTATGGCGGCCAAAGCGGTACAAAAGGGGGTGGTGATGGACGGAGCATCAGAACCAATCAAACACTCACACCCAGTCAAAAGATCTGGGTTTGATCCATCACCGTTCTTTAGCCCACTCTGCCACCCCAGTTCAGACATGGTTATATGCAAATCAGTCTGACCCTGTGCCTCATGGGAACAGTCCAGCCCGAACTGCCAAGCCATGCCTTTTCTGGACCGGAAACAAGCTTCTGAGGACCGGTTTCTGGCATTCCAGCCGTCTTCAGCCCGGCTTGCTTGAATCCAGTGGCAAAGTGAGCAAGGGACTCACGTCTGAGCATACCCTGCCACACTTATGGCGGCCAAAGCGGTACAAAAGGGGGTGGTGATGGACGGAGCATCAGAACTAATCAAACACTCACACCCAGTCAAAAGATCTGGGTTTGATCCATCACCGTTCTTTAGCCCACTCTGCCACCCCAGTTCAGACATGGCTATATGCAAATCAGTCTGACCCTGTGCCTCATGGAAACAGTCCAGCCCGAACTGCCATGTCTGAACTGGGGTGGCAGAGTGGGCTAAAGAACGGTGATGGGTCAAACCCAGATCTTTTGACCGGGTGTGAGTGTTTGATTGGTTCAGATGCTCCGTCCATCACCACCCCCTTTCATACCGCTTAAGGACAAGTCTGGCAGCGGTGTTCTGTATTGTCTGGAGTTTGCGGAGTAGGGGCGTGTTGATGCCAGCATAGAGTGCGTTTCCATAGTCCAGTTTTCTGGTGATGAGTGCGTGGGTGACGGTCTTCCTTGACTCATGGGGGATCCACTTGAAGGTCTTGAGGATGCAGAGGGTGTTGAAGCAGCAGAAATAGGATTATTTCCCTAGTTAGCAGATCAGTGTCTATTCGCCAGTCAGCACAAGAATGCACATAACACAGAAAAGTCACTACATCACCAAACAGCGATACGTAAGGGACACCCATAGACAGGTAGGGAGCATGGACAGGAACATGACAGAGCCCAATGCAGGACAGACCATTCATCCCTTCTTTCTTTAGGAGAGTTTTGCCCTCATTATAACCAGTTAAGGGCTTAGGGCCCGATGTACAAAGCATTGTTTCAGTTCCAAATGCCCGATTTGCAGAATCGGGCTGTTTGCTACCGTAAAAATGCTTTTTCTAATGTGCAAAATGCACAATGAGAGTTAGTAACTTGTTACTTGATCACAATTTGCATTTGTGATCCAGGAATTTAGAAGGGGCGTGCTTTTGGGCGTCCCTTCCAAATACTAAATCGGTATGGTATGTAATACTGTTTTGCGACTCAATTCCGGTCACAAAACTGTAATACTTTACCACCATTTTAAAAGTGGTGGGAGGGTCATTTTGGACCCCTTCTCCTTTAAGAATGTTGAAAAAATATTTTCGAACAGCTGGCAGTGGTCCTATAGACCACTGTCCTCTCTAAAAATGAAACCTCAAAGTAAAAAAAAATTCTTTTTAAATGTAGCGTGTGTTTAAAAAGAAAACATATTGTTTTAATACAAAGCAATCACAGACATGGAGGTCTGCTGACCTCAGCAGGCCACCATCCCTGTGATGTCTGCGAAATGTGACCTACCTCATTAATATTCATGCAATAGGTCCATTTGCGACCCAATAGGAATCGCTGATAAAACTCAAAATTGTTTCATACATTAGGAATAGTGATTTCCAGATTGCTATTCACAGAAAATCACAATTTGGTAAATCATTATTCCTATACATCAGCCTAAATTCTGATACCTGTCCAATCAAGAGACTGCACAGGGATCAGAATAACTAGTTGTCTGAAAATTGTCACACCCTGTCAGCTTTTCCCTTTGAGATTGCAGCAGGCCAAACCTCCTGAAATTTATCAGTGAAACAGGCTTGGAAAAAAGGCAAAGCATATGGAATATGAGAAACCGATTCTGTATTTGGGACCTCACTTTCATTTAGAAAACTCTGAGATGGTTTTCACCATATGTGGTAAATGTTCACGCTGGGGTAATCGTATTTACCACATGTAATAAATACCCATACTATACCAGTTTGATACAAAAGGAGATGCGTGCCACATTACGGACAACATGCAATTGCACTGTACAGTTTGACTGCACCTGCACTCAATTAGGTATGTAGTTGCACAGAAGCTCTAATCTTAGAAAAAATCAAAGGAGGTTATAGTGCACCAAGTCACATGGCATGCTCGGCGATATGACGCTGATGACTGGACATGCAAAGACCACGCTCAATGGCATACAGTAGTTTGCAACACACACAAACCACACTCTGGAGCACAGTAGTGATCTCCTCTAGCTTCTATCAACTGCGTAAAATCAAGAAAATCGCCCACCTGCTGACTCCTTCAGCCCTCATACAGGTGGTGATAGCTCAGGTTCTCTCACGGCTCAACTTCTCGAATTCAATCTACCTCAGCCTGCCAGCTTGTCTACTAAAACGCCTACACATCATCCAGAATAAGGCAGCAAGACGTATCCACAAACAGCATAAATGGCTTTCAGCCAGACTAGGACTGCTGAAACTCCACTGGCTACCGATGGACCAACAGGTAGCCTTTAAGACTGGATGCTTAGCCTTTAAGGCCCTGCACGGTAAAAACCCCAGATTCCTTAATAGTATGATCATAAAGCACCCACCACCGCAAAGTCTCCGATCGGCTCACCTCCACCTGTTAACCATCCCCTCCTTCAAACGGAAACGGCAAGGAGTTTGCCATTTTTCCTACCTAGCTCCCAAATTCTGGAACTCTCTTCCCCTGGCACTCAGGAGCTGTGACAACCTCCTGGGCTTCAGGAAAGCTTTAAAACCTGGCTGTTTGAGCAAGCCTATGCATAGTCACTCCGCTGCGACACTCCTCATGTTTAGCGCCATGAAACCTTCGGGTGACCATGCGCTTTAGAAGTTGTTATTAACATAACATAACATAACAATATCTGAAAATCACACTATCTGGTACATGGCAGTCTGCAACACCAACAAGCATTGCTACCTCTTATATTACACTGGAATTTGCATAATTTGCGCTCTGTGCTCAATCCTAGCTGTCTGGAACTCTAGACGTAGGATGTTATGCTAACAACACTTTGTGGTGTATTGTCTCCTGTGGCAGATACAAACCACTAGCTAACACAAAACACATGCAGAACATATTACATAGTGCATAGTACCAGACGTGAAGATAAACATGATTGTGGCACACAGCACATTGTAACATGCACAACCCACAATCAGTGAGGGACACAGTAGCAGTCTGCTGTAAATGCAAGCTGCAATCTCAACAAAAACATTAACATACCCTTTTAAATTGAAATATTTAAATTCTCTGTAACACCCGGGACATAAGAACAACACAGACACAATTTTACACCATGTAGAACATGAACTCACAGAAACATGCATCTTGCACATTTGAAGGTGCAGGTCAGGAGCAAAGCAATCTGACATACAGAATGCTTCCCGAATAGTATGGTGTCACCTGGTGGCACCCAAACCTGCTAATAATATAAGTCCTGATATGTCATTGTACTAACCAGGAAATGTTCATTGTATTTGCCACTGACAAGCAAAGTCAAGTTACACAGTCTGGCCTGGTTTGAGAGTGCAGCTCTTAGCAAAACTGTTCTATAATATACATAGACAGGGCTTTGGCTCCTCGCCGAGGACAGACAAATATATCTCTAATCGCACACTATTGGCTGTTTGGTATATTATTCGACCATGTGTGCAGTACTTGGATTGCAATGCACAAAGGGCTGGAATACCTTTCAAAAGTATATGGACTCACCACTCTTTTTAAAAAGTTGTTATATTTAATACATATACTTTTTATGAAAGGCTATCATTTTTCTGTTTTTTTTCCAATGCTGCAGGCTTTTTTATCATTTAATTCAGGCCATAAAATGCATATTTTTTATTAACACCTATTTCTTAAGCATGACAGCCCTTTATTATAATAATAATCCACATTTGTAAAGCGCACAATCACCCGTAAGGGTCTCTAGGCGCTGGGGGCCGTCGGGAAGATTAAGCAAGCTATTGCCCAGAGTCACATGGTGCTGAGCTAATCTGCCACTGGTGCCGGGGATCGAACCGTGATCCCCAGATTCCAGAGTCAGTCACCCTAGCCGCGGCGCCACACCTCTTCCCCTTTAGACAAAGGTGCCTTATAATGTTATCACAACATTGCGCTGTATTACCATTCAAAGCTACAAAGGATAGAAGATGTTCCACTATCCTGATGGAACTGGCCCCTGGGTATAAAGATGGTGCAGATGGGTCTTACGCGCTCTGCCAAGGAGCAGCACTCTCACAGCAATAAAATGTATCAAGGCAAGTATCTACAAACCTCAGATATTCTCGTAATCAGGGTTGGACTGGCCTATAGGGCAATCAGTCTGAGCCTGATGGGCTGGTCTGACAGATCAGTGTGTGAACTGTTTTTTAGCAGTTTGTGGCCCAGTTTTATGGCCAGGTGGGTCGTTTTTACTGTTGATTTTCCTGATGTCGTTACAAACACAGCCAGTACAAACACACACACATGTAATCTCCCATACCTTGTGTAGTGTTGTCCTTATAAAATGAGGTACAGGAAGGCAGGGATATAACCAGGAGATAGTTTATTGTATATCATAAACTTGAGACCTCATCCTCCAAAGTCCAGCAGGTAACTGACCATTCTCCAAGTTAGACATTCTAAGTTAAGTACATTCTACAATGGAATAATTGGAGCATGCAGAGAAAGGTACAGGATACCACAGCACCTCCCTCTTATCAATAACATTAAAAACATGCACACAATATAACATTTTAAATAGAGCTATAATCAATAAAGCGAGAAGGAACAAATCTTTCCCTTGTAGATTTTAAACTTTAAGTAGAGCTATAATCAATAAAGCGAGAAGGAACAAATATTTCCCTTGTAGATCTTCTCACCATACCAGAAGTTGAGGGAATGGAAGGAGCACAAGACATTGAAGGAAAGGAGGAAGCGCCAGTAACCTCTTCTTCACCATTGTTTGTGCGACACACTACCACTCTACTTAGACTCCACACCTTGTGATCTTGTGTCCTAACTGCATTATCTAACAGCTTTATAACTTTTATTGGTTGACTGAATTTAGAGATACCAAACTTTCTCTCAGGCAGTCTAATTCTCACCATGTCTCCCAGTCTCACCACAGTTTTCTTCACAGCTTTCCTTATATCATACTCGCACTTCCTCTTAACAACTCCTGTGGAGGAATGTGTAGTGAATCTATATTCACATACCTTCTTTTTAATAGCTTCCTCCCAATTGTAACTCGAAACAAGGGCTAACTGCATGGTCTCTTTCAGGACCTTGATAAAACTCTCCACTACTCCGTTACTCGCTGGATGATACACAGAGGCACGCTTGTGAATAAGGCTTTTCTCATTTAGAAAACTCTCAAACAGACCAGAGATGAACTGCACACCATTATCAGTGAGAATTGATTTTGGTAAACACTCACTTGCGAACAGTTCATCCAAGAAGGTAACTACAGAAGAAGAATCCACCTTATTCACAATCTTGATAAAGGGCCACCTAGAAAACATGTCTACACAAACAATCACATACTTGTCCAGCCTACTTACTTTGACAGGACCTAGAATATCTAAAGAAATGTCAACCCATGGGCCTGAAGACTGTTCCCTGATTACCATGGGCTGTGTTCTACATTTCAGTATCTTATCACTCATAGAACACTGTGGGCAATCCCGCACCATCCTTTCAATTTCAGTGTCCATGGCTGGCCACCAATAAACTTCCCTGACTCTTGTCTTGGTTATGGCTGGCATGAGCATTTTCCACAATTTTATGTCTTAATTTAACAGGAGGAACAAGTCTACTGCACCTCACTAAGAGACCATCTAGCTCAGACAATTGATCTTTGACACACCAGAAACTCTTGATCCTTTCATTACAGTCCTTCTTTCGACACCAAACATTACGTACGTATCCCAAGACGTGCTGAAAGTCAGCATCAGAGCTCAATTCACTGATCCATTCATTCTCTGTAATAACACCCTCCGTGACTGCACATACTTTTAGATCTTCTGACAGGTTCTCACTACAAAAGGAAAAATCGTCATGTTGTTCAGAAATAGTATCACCTGTGAGTCTAGATAAGCAGTCAGCTAAAATGTTGTTTGAACCAGGTAAATACGTCACACTAAATTCAAAATCTTGCAAGGCGACAACCCACTTTCTTATCCTGTGTGAGATGTAATCAATCCCTTTTTTATCAAAAACTTCCTTAAGGGGTTTGTGCTCTGAAATGATAGAAAATCTATTTTCCTACACAAATTATTTTAACTTGTGAACAGCCCAGTAAACAGCTAGGGCTTCTTTTTCTACTACAGAATAATTGCTCTCAGCGCCCCTTAATGGTCTCGAAAAAAAAGAATAGTATTGTCACACTTCTCCCCTTTTTGTAAAAGAACAGCTCCAATACCTTTGCAGCTTGCATCTGTCATGATATAAGAGTCTTTAGTGGGATCAAAGCTGGCAAGATCTTGAGCATGATTGAGACAGCTTTTAATATGATCATACTCCTCACAACAACTCTTATCCCAGACAAATTCCTGTCCCTTTTTTAGTAAACCTCTCATCTTTTCTGTTTTCTGGGCAAATGCTGGAACAAACCTATTATAAAACTCTGCCATTCCAAGAAATTTGACTAGTTCATCTTTACTGCTAGGGTATTTAAGGTTGGAAATGGCTTCCACCAGCAAGGGTTTCGGTTTGATACCTGAGCCTGAAACTAGATGCCCAAGATATTCAATATTTTCCACACCAAGGGGCCGATTAGGATGGAGGATTTTCCGCCTCCTCCGGGCCGGCGGAAGCCACCTCCGGCCCGGAGGAGGCGGAAAGTCCTCTGCGGAGTCACCAAAGACCCACCGTCGCATTACGATGGCTGGTGGGTCTTGGTTTCTGTCCGCTGCTTTTCCGCCGCGGTCGGATTACAACCGCGGCGGAAAAGCTCTCATTAGGCTGGCAGTGTCTATCAGACACCGCCAGCTAAATTAGGATGCATTTGTAAACATGCTTTTCCGCGGCTGTTTTTCCGCTGTGGAAAAGCATGTGTACTTTTGATTTTGGGGGCCCGTTGCTGGCCCCCAGGGTGTAGGCGGGTGGGGGGTGCACATGGGGGGTACCTATGGTACACCCCAGTATTTACATGCACAAAGCGCAGGCACCGCGCGGTGCCTGCTGCTTTGTGCATGTAAATGTCAAACATGCACTTTTAACATTGCGGCGGGTGCTGCTTGAAGCAGCACCCGCCGCAATGTTAAATATCCAGGATGTGACCGCCAGGGTGGCGGTCACATCCTAATTTGCACGGAGGGACCGCCGCAGCCCTTGCGGACGGTCCCTCCACCTCTGGGATGGCGGACGGACGCAAGTCCGTCCGCCATCCTAATCGGCCCCCAAGTTTGCACTCATCCAATCTAAGGGTGAGCCCAGCGTCTTGCAACCTGTCTAAAACTGTGCACAGCCTGTCATCGTGTTCTTTGCGATTAATGCCATGAACCAAAATGTCGTCTTGGTAAACCTTAACTCTACCTAAGCCATCTAAAATACCCTCCATCACTCTCTGAAAGACCGAGGCAGCTGATATTAAGCCGAAAGCCATCCTAAGAAATTTAAAGGTCCCAAAGGGAGTGATAAAGGTCGTGTACTCTTGACAAGATGGATGTAATCTAACTTGATGGTAGGCGGAGGAAAGATCTAATGTAGAAAAATGAGTGGCACCACCTAATGAAGACAACATTTCAGTAATCAACTATGACCGCCTCATTTAACTCTCTCATATCAATACATAATCTTGCCTCGCCATTGGCCTTCCGAACCATCACCACCGGAGAAACCCATTCTGTACCTTCAACCTCTTCTATCACACCATTCCTTTTTAGTTTATACAATTCAGCTTTCATTTTGTCACGAACCAAAAGCGGAACATTTCCCACTTTAGCTACTATAGGAACAGAGTTTTGTTTTAATTTTATTAAATGCAAATATTTCTTAAGACACCCTAGTTCTTTTGAAAAAACACCAGGAAATTTCTTGGCCCAATCACTATGATCTGAGACCACCGCTATACTAAGAGGAAGATCTCTCAAACACACAGAAGGAGACTGATTGGGATCTAGGTATACCCCAAGATCTCTTTGATGTTCCCAACTGATAAGGGAATCTCCCTTCATAGAAACATAAATTTTGCCAGCTGTGACTCTGCCTTTAAAGTCAATGGTACCAATAAAGTAGCCTAATAGGTTAATGATTTTACCACCATATCCCCTGGGAATAATGTCTGGTTTAAGAAGTTTGACTTTGTTCATTAAATGCTTTTCAAAGAACAATCTAGGTATCAAGGTAATCCTTGCACCTGAATCAAACAATATGTTCACAGAACATTCATCAATAAATACCTTTTCCATGGGACCATCAATCCCAACAGTATATATTTGACTCACAACTGATTCTACTTGTTCTGGCTCATAAATATCTACTACTCGCACTTTCTTTTGCGTCTTATTTGACATACAACATTTTGTGAAATGACCTCTTCTTTTACATATGGAACACGTTGTTTTCCAACCAGGACAATCTTTTGCATTGGCTAAGTGACCAATGTTTCCACAACGAAAACATTTAAAATTGGTTGACTTTGAACCAAGGCTAGAATTTTTGTTGTCATTTGAGTTACCAAGTTCAGGAACAGATGATCTTTGAGACCCAGCAACTGAGGAAGTTTTAATTTTCTTTACCTCAGGAGTGCCTTTCTTTTCTTCCGAGGTACTTTTACGAATCACTTTGGAACAAGTGTTGGAATGTTCACGTCATTTGAGTGCCGTGATTACCTCTTGTAGACTTGGATTGTCCTTTTGCCATAAGTTATCCTTTGCTTTTTCGAGAGAAGATCCAAGCATAAGCTGGTCTCTAAGTCTCTCATCTAAAGTACCAGCAAAAGAACAAGTGGAGGCAAGTTTCCGAAGAGCAGTAACATATTGTTCTATAGTTTCATCCTGCTTTTGCATTCTCTTACCAAAGTGAAAACGCTCTAAAACCATGCTAAGTTTCGGAATGTAATGCAGATCCATTTTCTTTATACAAATTTCATACTCATTAAGAGAATTGGCTTCAGTAACAGATAACTCAGGAAGATTTTCAAACACGTCTTGCCCTTCTGAGCCCAGAGAATGCATGAATAAGGAAGACTTTCTCTCTGCACTGACAGAAGTACCACACACCTTAGCGTAATGCGCAAAGACTTTCTTCCATTTGAGCCACGGAATGGGGGGATCACCTGGCTCAGAAAGGAAGAAAGGAGGAGCAGTGACATTCTGCATTTTTAAAACAAAAACAAAAAGAAAGAAATAACTTGCCAGTAAACCCAAAATAACTGGTGAACAACACTTACAACGCAACTTTTACATCACAGAGCCTTTACAACGCAACCATTACAACGCAAACTATTACAACGCATTGCTCTGGGGGGCGCTCTAGGATAGGGAATAGGTTAATTTACTATCCAATAACCTTCCCTAGTGTCCACGGGGACTGGAGTTGGAATAGTAAATTAAACTATTCACTATCCAGCGCCCAAAAGCACTACGCGTTGTAATGGACTGTGTTGTAATACTTACGTTGTAAAGGCATGCGATGTAAATGCATGCGTTGTAACGTCATACATCCAAAATAACTATATAAGATCAGCACTGTGGATACCAATACTTTGGATAGAACAATACAATAAAATGTAGATATTGTTGAATACTCAAAATATAACAATGACTCTCCTCCCCTTTGTCATAGAGCACATGTGAAAATGGAGGAGAGTAGAAAAAGTATCTCACAGACAGTATCAAGACAGTATAAATGAAGTCAGGAAAAAGTCTCTGGCGAAGGTGATTATAAGCAACCGCTTACCACTTTAAGCAACAAGAAACGTGTAGAAAATCGGCTAGAGACAGAAGCCGACGTTGAATATAAAAGGCTGTGCCGATCAGCGAAGACAGGATCGGCATGTGACCAGAAGGTAATAGCTGTGCCGATCAGCGAAGACAGGATCGGCATGTGACCATAAGGTAATAGCTGTGCCAAGTAAATCGCCAAAAATAAACAAGCTGTGCCGATCAGCGTAATGATGATGGATCGGCTTTAGAGTATGCGCAGCGTTGTTGTGAAGAAATCCAAGATGGCGGATGCGTGTTCACGTCACAGCGTGTCGACGTCTGCCTTGCGTTCACTGAGTTTCCTTCCTGGAAGACGTAACAGGAGGAAGAACGGGGATGGTGGCGGTGGAACACAGGGATGCCGCAGTCGAAGAGAAACAAAGCTTGTGGGTTGCTAGGCTTTTGTTTGAGATGGTCGCTTTCTTTTTTGAAGTAATAATCAGCTACATGGAATCACCATATTTCGAGCACATGAAGGGATGAGACGAAATTCGGAAAAGCCAAACCGAGTTGAGGTCTCAGACAGTAGGTGTAATTCCAGTCTCAGAGCGTAGGTGTAGTCCAATCGTCGCCAAATTGTAGTGTTGTCCTTATAAAATGAGGTACAGGAAGGCAGGGATATAACCAGGAGATAGTTTATTGTATATCATAAACTTGAGACCTCATCCTCCAAAGTCCAGCAGGTAACTGACCATTCTCCAAGTTAGACATTCTAAGTTAAGTACATTCTACAATGGAATAATTGGAGCATGCAGATAAAGGTACAGGATACCACACCTTGTAAAGTAACCAGCAGCGTGTCTTTACAAGTTCAAATCTGTTCTAATTTGCAAATATGGACCACTGCTTTACCTATCTGGTTTGCTTATGGGAAGCAGTTTTAGTTCAGTGGCTGGGCCTATGTTTTGTCCCAGTCTGACCCTGCCTCGTAATCTTGCAAAATGCACGGTCAGTGCCCGTTCCCAGAAGCTGACCTTCCAGCAGCACCTACTCTGCTGGGCAAAAATTGAGTTTCTATGTGGTCAGAAATATGGAGGGGCAATAGGGAAGGGCCTGCTGGGACCCAGGTTTAAAAGGACATATTTGGGATAGTACTATGCATCCTAAATGTGAATGAAACAATACTATAATAGCAAAGCTCCTCAGGAATGCACTTTCCTTAGTGTTTATAGTCATAGGCACAGGTGAAGTGTGGCTGATGGTAACAAGGAAACAGAGCAACACACTATTAGTGCTAAACGAAACTGACATCAGAATAAATACCAACAGTTACAAAGAAAATGTCTTATCTGTTGAAACACCGAAGGCATGTGTTGTGCATATCAAAGTTATATGGACTGACAGTCATTCATTCAGAGCAGGTAACTGTGCATTACTTACATTCTTAGTAATAGCTTTCAGAGGACCATTACAGGCGGGAGGTTATTACCCAGTATCCCCCAGAAATTCTGATCCTGTGGGCATTGGTGGCTCTGGGAATCA
Organism: Lissotriton helveticus; assembly: GCF_964261635.1. Lineage (NCBI taxonomy): Eukaryota > Metazoa > Chordata > Amphibia > Caudata > Salamandridae > Lissotriton > Lissotriton helveticus. The sequence goes on along the minus strand of NC_136069.1, from coordinate 1,568,750,929 downwards.
ACACAGATTACAAGTTCCTAGAGAACAGCATGCTTCTATGTAAAATCGGGTTCTTGGTTGACCATTAAAGAGTACTTTTAACTACAATTACTGACACTGATAGTGATTCAGGGTATGATATACTGGATGCTTTATTAGCTTTGTGTCCACGATCATATGTGGCCCTGACAACAGATATTGATAGTGATTCAACTTCTAGTGCTGAAAGTGGCTACAGCCCCTGTTGACCAGAGTACAATTCAGATTGAGATATCGTTCCCATCACTTCAAATTGTCTCTGCACTATTGAAGCAGCTCCTACTATAATAGCTCCAGGTGTTACTGCCTCAATTGTGACTGTTCCTGTATCAATTTCACAAGTTGTGACAGCACAGATTTTGTCCAGTTGTGCCTGCAACAAAAAATATTTCTCTGAATACTGTAGTTCAAGGTGCTGTAGGAGGAGTGGCTGCGGCAGGGTTTATTCCGACATTGCAGGATTCCTAGATCATTGCCTGGACACCACCGCTTAATGTTCAGTCATTGGGGGAAGGGAGGAGGGTTGTCTTTAAGACACTAGTTACACCAAGTGAGATAGGACAATTTGAAGCTGGGAATCTTCCCATGTGGTTTGAAGAGACTTCAGTGAATGAGAGAGTGGAAGTGTCAGAAAGATCCATTACTAGTTAGAAAAAAGAAATACCATTAGATGTCTCAAAATGGAGTAGGAATGTTTAAAGAATTCACAGTTGGATCATTATCAAGAAAATGAACTGGTGTATTTGAGTAAAGAAATCACCAGACGTGCTGTTACAACTCATACAAATTGACTGAATTGGTAAGAAACTATGAAGTGCATCTTTCAAAAAGTGTACCAACATAAGGATGTTTTAGAGCACATTTAGATGATGAAGGTATTGAGAGATTTTTGACAGATTAGAGTGTAAGTTGGCAAGGAAACAGGAAAAGAAAAGAAACCCAGAGATGTGGTAGAAGTAAATATTAAACCACCACCAGCATTCCCAGACAAAGATGAAGCATTTTCCTTTCCAATGAGGGAAGTACCATGAAATTTCAGTGATCTTGATCATCTACATCGAATTTTCCGAAATTGAAAGAGAATCCTGCACAATGGTATATGCACATTGACGGATTTGTTAACATTTCAAAGGATTTGTGGACTAATTTGAATAACTTCTTTGACATTGCTGAGCCAAGTGATTGTGGGCTGAATGTAGAACAACTGTATAGTGGACACATTCTGAACCGCTGAGAGATACGCATACTTGTGCATCTTCCCTTGTGGTAATGACAAATTACAAAAAGGTGATCACCTTTTTGAAAGAAAGAGTTTTAGCGAGAGACACTGAATGGTGGAAAATCAATAGAACTATCCAAGAGGCAAAAGAATCAGTGCATGCTTATAATAAACAATTGATACAGGTGTTTAAACAGCACAGTGGATATGAAAATCCTGGAAAAGTGATATGAGGAGTTTTGTGTTACAGCTTGTTCTTGGATTACATCTAGAGATCAGCATGCACATACAGGAAAATGTGATTTGTTGGCAGACAAAATCTTTAGGTAAGATCCCGAGGTATGCAAAATACTGTAATGATGAGCAAGAAATGAAGCAGAAAAGATTGAAGGAGAAACGTATGCTTGTACAGACAAAGTTGGTACAGAAAGGATCTCAGAATCGGACATTTGGAGAAAATATCAGTGAGATGCAGAGAGTTGGTTTCCAAGATGGAGGTCAGGCTGCACAGGCAGCGGTTGGTGTTTTACAGGGTAGAGGTGTTCTGCTAGTCCCTAATACTGGGATAGACATCGCAACGCTGAAGAAAATGACTCCTTGTCATTATTGGAGCAAAATTGGGCATTTATTTATTTATTTATATCATTTGTAAATCGCATGAATCACCCCAAATGGGATATGTCCGCGCTGAAGGCGTGTCGAGGTAGAACATGCAGTGTTTAAAAAAGCAAGGTTTATAATTTTTTCCTGAAGCCTAGATAGTTAGTGGAGAAGCGGATATCCAGGGGTAATTGGTTCCAAAGTTTGGGTGCCAGGTAAGAGAATGATTTTCCTCCCAATCTGGTTTGTCTGATACGGGGGATGACAAGAAGGCCTTTCCCTTCTGAGCTGAGGGTACGCGATGGTGTGTATTTGATCAAATTGTTGGCCATATATACCGGACCCATCTGGTTTAGGCCTTTGAATACTATGCAGCAGATTTTGAAATGGATTATTTTACGTATGGGTAGCCTGTGGAGTTTACGTAGTAGGGGAAGTGAGGGGGCACGGAAGGGTGCACTGGTTACCAAGCGGGCTGCTGTGTTCTGCACCACCTGTAGACTATGTAAGGCAGATTCCTTGGTGGAGATCAGCAAAGCATTGCTAAAGTCCAGGCGGCTAACTACTAGGGCATGAATCAGGGTCTTGCGTGTTGAGGAGCGAAGGAAATGAAAGACCTTACAGAGCAGGCTGAGGGCATGAAAACAAGCTTGTTTGGTTGCTGATATGTGCTCATCCAGATTCAATTAGTTGTCTATTAGGACTCCTAGGTTTTTAACCACTGGCTTAGGAGAAGGAGCCGGGCCTAGTTCCTCTGGCCACCAGCTGGGGGACCAGCTGGTGTCTGCGACTTTGAAGAGCATTATTTCTGTTTTTCCTGCGTTTAGCTGCAGGAAATTGCTGCTCTTCCAGGATGTTATTGCTTTCATGCCTTCCGCAAATATGTTTTGGATGTTGGGGGTGTCCTTAGTGTAGGAAAGAAGGAGCTGTGTGTCGTCCTGCTCGGCCGGCGTCCGCCTGCATTCGAATGTCATCTGTTACATTGACCAGAGCTAATTCGGTGCTGTGCCGGGGACGCAATCCTGATTGAGAGTGGTCAAGACAGTTGGAAGATTCGATAAATGCAGAAAGATGTGTATTAATGTGTTTTTCCAACAGTTTACTGTATAGGGGGAGCAGTGAGATGGGTCGATAGTTGGTTATGACGTTGGGAGACAATTTGAGGTTTTTCCTGATAGGCATAATATGAGCATCTTTCCATTCTTTAGGGAGTTTACCTTCTTTAATTGAGCTGTTGAGAATGGAACAGAGGAGCTCGGCCAGTTCAGCTTTGAGTTTTGTTGCAGTTTTAGCTGGAATTAGGTCCTTGGGAGAACCTGATTTAGCAGATTTTAATAAGGATTCTGTGTCCTGTATGGTGAGTAATGGGAAATAATTTAATGTGAGGAGTCTGGGTGGGTCAGGGGCAGTGTCAATCATCTGGTTCTGACTGCAGTTGATGTTGGAAGTAGTTATCTTGTTGTAAATGTCCTCAATTTTTTGTGAGAAGTGATCAGCTATGTTGTCGCATAGCAATTGAGTTGGTTCCTCATCAGGATTGCATGCTTTGGGGTTAATAAGAGTATTGAGAATGTGAAACAGGATTTTCGATGTGTTATCCGATTGCTCGAGTTGGGTGGCTATGTAATTTTTCCAAGCAGATTTTAAAATGTTGTCGTAAGTATCTAAGGCTGATTTGTACTTTCCATTGTCCATAGGGTCTTTGGTTCAGCGCCATTGGCGTTCAAGCTTTTTACATTTGCTTTTCTCTGATCGAAGATCCGCCGAGTACCAGGAGGCCTGGACGCAGGTAGAGGCCATGGAAGATTTTTTCTCAGGGATCAGAGCATCTATGGTGTATTTGATGGAGTCTTGGAAAGCCGTCAGACATTCATCAACTGTGTCGAAAGGTGACGGATAGAGAGGAATGATTGCTTCACGAAAAAGAGTTGGAGTTAGTTTGTGCCATTGTCTGTAAATGCGAGTTAATGGAACTTTGTTAGCTACGTGTTTGCGAGGGCCCACAAGGTCAAATGAGAAGAGGGAGTGCAGGCAGAATCCAAATGGAGTGAGTAGAGATAGAGGAAGAAATGCAGGTAGTAATCGAATGCAAATGCAGAATAGTCCAGTTCGGGTGCCTACACAATGAATACAAATACCAATACAATTGCAAGTTCCCAGGAGGCAGGTTCCGCAAGCTCCAATAGCTCCACACGCTGACAATTCCAAAAGAAGGTGCCTTCGGGTGGACGAAAATTGCATGCTTGGATTATACCAAAGTGGACTATCTGTAGAATCAGAAGTTAATGGCCTACAAGTGTCATTTCCCATTGGCACCGGAGCCCAATCCACTATTAGGACAGTGTAAGTCCCGGACATACCCCTCTCTGAAAGAAGATCTAAGTGTAGGTATTATGATTAAACAAATAACAAATCCGGTTTCAGAAAAAGCTCCTGTAACAATAGGATCATTTGAAGAGAATCATTAGATGGTGTGGAATGCCGAATGCATGACAAAGATGTTGAATTTAAAATGACACAACAAGGAACAGCTGCAGGATTATACCCAGTGTAGACAATACAGGATGTACCTCCTGTTTTGAAAGATACACTAAACCCAAAGGTTTGGGACCTTACAGGAAGGGACATTGGACTGATCCAAGGTGTAGAATGTGTTCGAATTAATATAAAGCAAAATGCAATTTTCCCAAGAACACCACCTTATACTTTGTTGCAAGGCAAAGTTGCAGGAATAATGCCAGTGATTGAGCTTATGATAAAACAGGGAATTCTAAAAGAGATTTTCAGACGTTCTAGCAATTCACCAATTATGGGCTACAGAAACCAAATTGGAAATACTGAATTGTACAGGAACTTTGAAAGATTATTAACACAGTTTTTCCATGTTGTCCCATGGTGCCGAAAACAGCAGCAATACTTTTCAGATTCCTTGCATTGCAGAATGGTTTACGATTGTGGATCTCTGTCAGGCTCTCTTCTCTATTCCATTGCATGAGTACAGCCATTTTTTGTTCTGATTCGTGTTTAGAGATAGAGTTTTGGCATGGTGCCAAGTTCCACAAGGGTATACAGAAAGTCCATCAATCTATAATAAGATTTTGAAAAAGAATCTTGAGACTCTGCAGATGCCTTGCAATTCAGTTCTGGTATAATAAATTGCACACAGATCATAAGTTATGCTGACATAGTGTCTCAAAAAGGTGCACAGTGAAGATAAGGGAGGGCATGACACAATGTGCTAACATCACTGACTTTTTCAGATTTTACAACACAGTCAAAGTGAATTAAAAAAGTATCTTTACTGTGATTCTGAGTGTAACTGAGGTGGGGTTAATGAGTTTGAAGGCAGGGTCACCTGCATGGCTAAAAAGATAAAAAATATTCTCAAACAATTTTGTTGATCTTTCACTAGCAGGTAACTGCTTAAATACCAACCCACATATTCAATAAGGAGTAAATAAAAGTTTAATTAGTCATTGCAAAATGCACTACTTTATGTTATGAAATCTCTATAGATCAATAGGATCACTGCAGATGTCTCTGTGTGCAACCAGTTAACAACAGAATACAATTTTGCTTGATGTAGCAATGAAGAGTGACTAGTGTATGTCTAGTTCTACAAGGCCCGAGCCTATGACAGAAAGCACTGTGAATGTGTAAGTCATTATTTAAAACTAGCATTACACGCCATATGAGATAGGCTGCCACATAATGCTTAAAACAGTTAAGATTAAGATATAAAAATACTTCTGAATACAAGATTTTAGTAATACACAGACTGCACCTAGTGCAAACATTTTGTATAACTGCCCATTATAAACAGGCACTTCACCACTCAGCTAGAAAAAACCCTTAAAGCATCTTGCAGAAAGAATACATCTTTATCATTATGTTCAAGTAACTCCTTCAGTTAACACAAATAGCAGCTTTCAAGCAGCCTTTACATTTGCAAACTGACCAATTGAACACCTTTGCATTTCTGTCAGCCAGCAGGCAACCTGGCAAGATGGTTTTTTCATATTTAGCACCCTGCCCCTCCCTCGTCCTGGCAGTACAGGAGGCTCCCTCCCTATTTAGTTGAGGCATCTCAACAATCATGAACGAGGGCCATTAGGGCTAATTTAAGGACAGTCCTTGTAAATTAAGGACGGTTTGTCACCCTAAGTGAAATAGATATATTAAAACTCAGACAATGGTTCACTTTGCTGAAAATTGGTCAAGTGTACATGCTTTTTGCCATTAAAAAGTTTACCTCATATATTCATAGTAAGCCAGTAATGTTCTAGAATTTGTGCCCAATCCTGGCCTCCGGTAGGTTCAATTTGCTGAAAATTGGTCAAGTGTACATGCTTTTTGCCATTAAAAAGTTTACCTCATATATTCATAGTATGCCAGTAATGTTCTAGAATTTGTGTCCAATCCTGGCCTCTGGTAGGACACTTTACTTTAAACTAAAGTGCAACAGAAAATAATATTATATTTATACTTAAATGTCTTACTAGAAGGCACTTTAAAGTGCAATCGACTGGACCTTAAAAAGAGTTGTAAAATGTCTACTATTCTAATAAGGTCCTTGTGAGAAGCAATGTACAAAGAATTTATGTATCACACAACAATAATGAAGTGAAAACACAACCCAAGAAAAGTCCCAATTCAGTTTAGAAGACTAGTGTAAATGTTAATACATTTCTAATATCAAGATGACAAAAATACAATAAGTAGAACCGGAGGTATGAATATTTAAAGGTTTTAGCAAAAACTAGTGACTGAAAGATCAAAGAGCTCACCACAAACATTTAGTCACATGAGACTGGGTCAAAGTCAAAAATTAAGGCCGACGGCGATGGAGTTTAGTTTGTATATAAGAATTGGATTGGGCCCAGTCAGCACTTACTTTCAGGCTTAGAAAAACTCTTTAACATTTTCTATGAAGGTAAAGGTCAGCAGGGCAAGACTACAGGACGTGTCCAAGGACAGAGCGCCATCGTCGGATGGTCTCTGGTAGAAGCCACGTGAATATTTCTATGTTCAGACTTAGTCACCGAAATGGAAGTTGAAAATCTCCAGCTGGCTGAGGCAGAGGGCTGTTGCTGAAGACAGTTCCATGAGGTATGATACCCCTTTGACTAAGGACTGCTGAAAGGGATTGGCTGCTGCGGAGAAGAACATAGCAGAGAAGCCACGCAGTCAATCCGGCCGGTGATACCCCTTGGGCAGATATGCGAGCAAGTTGGTCCCGGTTTACTCCTGGCTTTTGGAGCAGTGTTTGGCCAAATTTTGTCTAAGGGCCTCAATATGATAGTGGTCATTCGGGCTGCCAACCGCTATCGCAGCAGTCAGGAGACTGTCTGACAAGCAGTTGGCGGTACGACCACTGCATTATGATAAGACCGCCAGGCTAGTGGTTGGAAAGTGCTCCTTTTGAAAGCAACTTGTGCTGCAATATTAGACCGAAACGTCGACTTTCACACCTATTTCTTGCATTATAGGATTGAAGGACATGCTGTCTGTTTAGTCTGTCACATTTTCCTTTGACTGTCTTTGAAATGGTGTTCACAATTGTAACAAAGGCATGTTTGTAATTTTGAATCATTGTAAACTTCTGGTTACATTGTGTTTTTTATGGAATAATTTTCATACTTGTTTCTGAACCCTCTGCAAATTGTTTTGCTAATATAAATCCAATTTTTCTAATATATATACCCGTGTTTAAGAGTTCTTTCGAAGATATGTTCTTATGAAAATAATTGAAACTATATTTGTAAAAATTGAATTGTAAGCTACTTGTCAGAGCCTATTAACATTGATTGCAGAAACTAATATGAATTTGTAGTTTATCAAATCCCTTGTAGGCACACGTACCCGACAACATTTTAAAAGTGGATTTTTCAAAATGATAATGAAAAATCTGACTTTATCATTCATCTTTACAATTGCATAGGTACCAAACATTATATACCTACCTGCTCCCAATTATACATTTAAGCCTACTAAATGTAATAAGGGATCCTCAATGTTACCCTATGGTAGGGGTAGTCCTCACAGCAGTGAACAACTAATTTGGGAGTTTTTCACTACCAGGACATGTAATACTTTAAAGTATGTGTTCAACTTTTTAATTAAACACCACCCTGCCCTGTGGGCTACCCAGGGCCATACTTTGGAGTGACTTATATGTGATAAAACGGGAGTTAGGTATTGGCACGGGGGGTGAAATGCCAGGTCAACATGGCAGCTTAACTCTGCAATCAGGCTGCAATGGCAGGCCTAGGACATATTTTAGAGTGCTACTTACGTGGGTGGCACAATAAGTGCTGCAGCCCACTGGTAGCATTTCGTTTGTAGGCCCTGAGTATATGGTATATCAATCTACAAGGGACTTATAAGTAAATTAAATATGCCAATTAGGTGTATGCAAATCAAATCCTGTTTAGGAGAGGAAGCACATGCACTGGCTGGCAAAGGTAAAGTCCACAGAGTCCTAAGGCCATCAAAATGAATTTCAGCAGAAATTGGAGGTAAGTAGGGAAACACTTTGGGGAAAGACTACCCTAAGATTGCATACATCGCTCACAAAGCCCTTCACAACATCACGCCTTCAAAACTGGTTGAAAAACTGAACATCTCTTGTGCTAAGTGAGGATTGAGAAATGCTAGAGCTGCCAACCTTCAGGGAAGAACGTTTCGTGAAACAAGTATTCTCTAGCTTTACGAAAAGGATTTAGAACTCCCTTTAATGAGATCTTCGCACAACCTCAAGTCTTTCCATGTTTTATGAGAATCTCAAAATCCTCCTATTTGAGAGACATTTTGGATGAAGCTGTGATCACTTCTCTGCATCCCCTCTTTGACTTATGCAATCTTCAGGATTCAGTCTGGCTGGCCTTTTTCCCCTGATTCGAACTGCCTGGTTTACGGGTATTTTTTGTTGTTTATCTGCTATTTTTAGGTTTCGAAACCTGGCGAGGGGCGAAGCCCCTCCCAGATCGAAATCTATTGTTTTCAATAGTGAGGTTAGGACAGCCTCTGTTTCCAATTGGCTAGCTCCATAAATGGAGACTAGCCATTGGGAGACAGAGGCTGTCAATCGCGCTTTCTCTTGAAAACGCGATTCGGGGGCGTTTCGCGGTGTTTTTTTAAGCCCCGCCCCTTTGTCCCGGGCCGCGCTGCGATTGGCTGCCGGCCCGGGACACCCCCGTGACGTCATTCCCGGGCCGCGCAGTGATTGGCTGGCCAGCCCGGGACCTGACTTGTTTGTCTTTCCCGTGAAATATCTTTGTATTTTGGTGTTTGCAGGGGCTTGACAGAGGGTGCAGTTCAGCGAGGGAGCTTCGTGTGGGTGTCCATGCTGCAGCCTCGTGGGGCCTTAAAGGAGTGAACATAAATCTTGTGTGATTTCCCGGCTGTGCATTAGTGTGCCGCCAGGGGTCAGACTTCCTCCTCGTGGGAATAGCTGAAGACACCTCTCCTGGCGGGGGGACACGGCCTACCTCTGCTCGGAAGCATCTCGGCTCCACTGCGTCCTCGCCACGAGCAGGGGCCCCTCTGTCCCTCCACCTCTCCGTGCACCACCCCATCTCCCGTCATCTGTGTGCAGCTCTATGCTGCATCCCCGGGGGCAGGCTTGTGGTGCAGAGGCCCACAAGTGGCGTCGTGCACACCCGCCACTCGTGCACACCCGCCACTCGTGCACACCCGCCAGTCGTGCACACCCGCCACACGTGCACACATGGATACTCCGCAGGCATGCACACCCCTGGACCTCTCCTCGAGGCGTTTCATTCAATAGATTCTGGATAATAAAACCTGTGTTATTTCCGTCTATGGAAGCAGTGAGTGGGCGTGGCCTCACCATGGTGCTGTCACCACAGTAGTGTTCTAGTGCTGTGACACGGGTGCAGTGTGTTCTGTTTCCACTCGTGTTCGGTGTGTTCTGGAAGGCGTGTTTGCGGCCTGTTCACCAGGTTTCCTAGACGTGCATAAACGTGTCGGATATAATGCCGCATAATTAAAGGGCGAGGGACGGGCCCGTGTTTCAGGGGGTCCAGGTGGGGAGGGGTCCTTTCGGACTGGGAGGCCTGGTATTCTGGAGGGAGAGCTCCAAGCTGCCTGGAGGCCACCATACCCCGGCCTGCACTCACGGCCCTTCTTTCAGGACAGGGCTTCGAGGCGCGCTGCTATCCAGGAGAGTTAATGGAAGCCGGGATGGGGCACGGTGACGGCGCGAGGAGCTAGAAAGGCCGCCCGCGGCGCTGGTTTTTTTCCTTGCTCGAGCCCGTGCTTGGAAGCGGCGGAGAGTGCTCCCTCCCTCCTCGGCAGACATTGTCCTCTCCCGCTGAAGGGTGACAAACGCGGCCATTGTGCGCCGCGCCCGGGCTCCGAGCTGGCCCAGAACCGGCCTCACTGCGCTGGGGGCTCGTGGAGGTCCCCCCACCCCCTGCACTCGGCCATACATGGGCGAGCGTGTCTCGAGGCTGCTCGGGGCGGGGCACAGATGCCAGTGACTGAGCTCCACGTGTGGTGCTGCAGCCAGACCCAGCATTGCAAGGCCGTGCTGCGGCCTCCTGTGCTGCAGGTAGCGCATTGACTGCAACGGACTGACGAGCAGGCGCTGAGCCCGCAGTGACTGACTCCTGGACGGAGCGTCACTCCTGGTGGCTGCTCCCTGAGGGGCCTGACACCGGAGGGCTCAGTCCTCCTTGGGTTGCTGTCCCCCGGACAGCCTGTGCGTGGCGTGAGTGTCCCTGGTGCCCGCATCTCTCCTGTGATGTGGTCCATCACTCTCACAGTATGCCCTTGAAGGGTGCTCGGGCATCAGTCCCTTTGCCCCGGGTCTCAGGGGGGAGTTTGGTTGTGAACTTAACTGTGAAGTTTGCAGACCCCCAGCTGCACTCCATCTCTCCTGTGCTCCTCGCAGTCTCCCTGGGTCTCACAGGGTCGCTCGTCTTAGCTTTGATTGGCCGCCCTGTCGTTGCTGTGGACGTCAGCTCCTCCCCGTCCAAGGGCTGGTACAGAGGAGCTGTCAGGATTGTGGCTGCAGCCCTCAAAGTCTTATTGATTGAAGGGAAGGAAGTGGATTTGTTTTCAATTAGCCATGACTAAGAGAGGAAGCCTCCTGTGACGTCAAGGCCGCCGAGGGAGGGGGTGGGGGTCTGGTGCCCCACGGGGCAGGTGCCCACAGCGCCCGCCTTGCTTCCCCAGCTGTCTACCCTCAGTCACTTATGTCCTCGCGAGAGAGACATGCCAGAGTTAGCATCGCCCCTGGTGCAAAGACCTGTGGTGTCCTAGGAGTCCTATCATCTGTGGTCGAGGCTGATGTTTCTTATTTTATATCTTTGTTACTTTAAATTCCAGTTTTGCTGCTTATATGAATTGTTCTCGTGCAATAATTATAGAAAAATACGAAGGAGCGAGGGACTATGTTTTGGCCTGATTTCACGTTGCGGACACTCAGCACAAACTGGTTGTATTAGTTTCAAAAATAATTTGTACCACAAGACTACCACCTGTTAGTTTGGCTTGACAAAAATGGTGGCACAGTGGTACCTGCACTGCAGTATTCAGCTAATGTAATGCCACCTTTTGGACCTTTGTTGTAAGCACAGGAATTTTTGCTCGGTCCATGTATTTCTTATATAAAAAAAAAATCTTGGAAGCGTTTTCATTTGATACATTTCGAAGACTTCATGTAAGTATACTTTGAACATTTTTTCGTTTATTGCCCGCAGCCCCTGGCCTTGCTGGAGGAGGTCGAATCATGCCCAGATCTCTTGTAGATTCGGGGCTCTTATTATGCTGGGAGGTCGCTACACTTGACCATGGTAAGTGCTATCTGTACTCTGCTTAATGCGTCTATTAACGTTAGACCTAGAGCGCAGGGTCACCCCGCTTTCTGGTGGTAAGGCACTTTCCTGCGTTAAACACAAGAGGACAGGCAAATAAACACCCGCTGCTAAGCTGCAGGCAACAGAAAGTTGTAAGTCAGAGCGCCCGGTTTGGCGCAGTTGCACTGGCGGCTACCTTACTGTGTCCGTGAATTTGTAGATTAACCGAACAGCGGCAACGCCGCACACGCATGTTTCTTATCTTTTAGCGGCCTTTTGTGTTTCTTGTACCGTGTGGTAGAAGCAGTCAGTGGTTGCATGTTGCCTTACAGGCCAGGCCGGTCCTAGTTTCTCCGAGCCCTGTGTTGCAGTTTGCGTTGCAACCACGAACAAAAAAAAATGCGCCGAGATCACACGCTGCGCCCGGATCCCGGACAGCAGCGCCGAGATCAGTCGCCGCACCGGTGCGCAGAGGCGGGTTACCGGGAGTCTCGCAGAGGCCGCCGCTCCCAGTTGCACTGGCGGCTGCAGGTGTAGGTTAGGAAGCACCAGAGCTGTAGTTGCGGCTGGCGGGGTTCCGGTCCGAGGGATGCCCAGATGTAAAGGAGCATCAGAATGGTAGCTTGAGCCGGAGCCATAGCTTGAAGTGAAGTCTTGTACTTCGGGGGGACACCAGACCTCAAAGGCCAGTTTTCGAATCCCACCAAGGCTGAAAAGGTAGCCACAGGCAAAATAGTTGGGAGGGCATATGTCTTGTGTGTATAAGAGATGTATAATGGGGCCTGTGTATTAACTAATTAAATATTTTACTTAAACACTTCTGCATTTAGACTGCGGTTACATAAAAAATGTCAGCCTGTCATTTATTTTATGGGTTCTGATGTTTTCCTTACTTTGCAAATTTGGTTGCAGTGCTTCTTACTCTCCTGTTTGTGGATTGGGTCTTCCCTCCATGATCACGCCCATCGTTGCCAGATCTCTGATTTATTCTTATCAAGTAGAGCTGCTTCCCTGCCCCCTCGGTTTTGTGTGAGCCTCTGTTGCCTGCTTGCGACCCGGTTTTGTGTGTGCCTCTGTTGCCTGATTGCGACCCGGTTTTGTGTGTGCCTCTGTTGCCTGCTTGTGACCCGGTTTTGTGTGTGCCTCTGTTGCCTGCTTGTGACCCGGTTTTGTGTGTGTGTGTGGGTGCAAATGCAGTAGGTGTCGCATTTGCGAGAGATTAGGCTATTGGCTTTGTAAATGACAATGCCATTTATTTAGGTTTTCAAAGCCAACACATAAATAAAAATGTTGTCATTTACAATGCCAATAGCTTTAACTTTTCCAAAGGCGAAACCGTTGCATTGTAAATGCTTGTTATATAAATTGTTGTCCAGATTCTTCTTCTTGCGTGAAGTTTCCTGATGTCCTTATGACACATGTGTGCCAAATAAAACCGCAAACATACAAAATAATATGAAAATGATGAGGCAGGTGATGAAACAACCACATTTTTCACCCCCTGCCTCATATTTTGAATATGAAAAATTCATAATTATTCGTAAAAATGAGAAGCCAAAAATGATGTTTTCTCAGCAGCCCTTCCTAAGATCAAAGAAACTTGTGTATCTGATCAATTGGACTCCATTTTCAAAAAGGTTTCTTTCATTAAATCCATTGTGTCATGCCATCTGCTATATATACTGATGTGAAAAAAATGTTGCATCATTCACATGTTGTTCTCATTGGCTGGTGGATTGTAGCTGTGCTGACACTGGCAGGTTTAACATAGTTGAACTGGTTGTTTGTTATACAGACACAATCAGTGCTGCCTCAGCATGTACCCTGCAAATTAAGCACAAATAGCAGCCATCACAGTAAGTGCCAGAAAGGCCCATAGACGCAGGGAACTAAGGCATATTCATATATACAGGTGGATAAACTTTTTATATCGAGTTGCCTTATGTTGCTTTCAGTTTTCGGACAAGCATACAATGGGATGTTTAAAGTGCCATTATTTAGATATTTTCATCAAGTGTTTTGGTATTGAAGTCAAGCTCACCTGGTGCTGTTCTGGTAGTTCTTGCTGCATTGCAGCCTAGAGAAGAAGAAATAATCCGGTTAGATCTAGTGAAGACAGTGTCACATCCTCTTGGTTACTGGTGACCTGGATGTCTATTTGGGGAAGCCAGGAGTAGCAAATGCTAACCCTGACTTGCCTCTTGGTGCTGCTGTTGCTATCCCTTTTACGAGTCAGGAACTGAAAGTATAAAATACACTCAGTCTCCGCTGCATCTCCTCGGAATCTGCTTTCAGAAGCGAGCTCAAAGGATTCTTGTGTGATACGGATCTGATGGCCAAGTAATCTGTTCACCTCCTCTCTTCCCTTCGGACTGGTCGGTAGTGCCCGGTACACTTCTACGGAGGTAGCTGTGTGCTTTACAAATGTCCTGACTTGAATTGTATATTTCTGTATTGACCACTTCCTGGCTTGACCCTAGCCCCTCGCCAGCAAACTGGAGTCTATTAAGGGGGCTGAATGGGGCCATCCCAGTGATCAGAGGCAAAGTGTGTAGATGAGATTTCTAATACCCTGGCATGTTGGTAAAAGAACGCCCATGTTTGCTGGCTGCATACTGTAGGAGAGCTGAGCATGTCAGCCTTTGAGTCTGGAATACTCACTAGGGGATTGAGGCTCAATCAAATTTGCAAAGAAGGCATCAAGATTTCAGAAAGGAATGATTACATTTGCCAATGTTTGTTTGTCTATCTACTTTGTTTACTTTTTCTTATTCAAGTATAACGGGGTGTGAAGTCATGCCCACCAGTAAAGTTTTACAAAGATCCTGATTGTCATCTTTCTCAAAGCTTACAAAGTTTCGCAGTTTGCAACCATAGCCCCTTCCCAAGTTTAAGCACATCTCTTCTCTGTGGTTAGTGGATAACAATATATTTTTCAGCTAGAATCCCGGATGTTTTTTTGTAATTGAATGCCACTTTTATGCTGTACAACCTGTAATTGAATGCCAAATCTTCAATGGGAAACCAGGCAATATCTTCAAAAGCTCCTGAATCTTTTCAAGAACATTGTGATTTGAAGCAGATGCTTAGAAAACGTTCTAAACTGGACTTCAAAGGCCCTGGAAGGAAGGAACAGAGAAACTGGCTAAATGTTATTGTGGGTTTGTGAACCTGGCATTAGTGGATATGCATGTACTGGAAGTCAGAAAGCTATGCTTCAGCAATGTGTTTTCCTGATGACACTTACCTCTGAAAGAACGGGAAAAACCAGTGTCGAAGTTCGTAGCATGCCAGGCACAGCTGTCAGGACATCCCCTAATTTCCTAATGAGCCCCATACTTAAACTCACATTCCCCTATTACCCCTTCCTTCCCTAACTACAAGCAGCTCTGACATAGACAATACCTCTATCAATTATAGACCCCCGCTCCTGCCTCAAGAACCCCCCCCCCAGGTCAATTGGTTACCACCTTCCCCAAACTGGACCCTGCCTCCCTTACATTACTTATGAATCGGAATAAATCCGGATCCCCTGCAGATCCCTGCACCCCCAGATTCTTCCGAATGGCCCTTTCTGGTTTAGAAAGAAAGACCATCACCATGCTAAACCACTCTCTGGAGACCGGGTATCTGCCATCTAACCTAAAGGAAGCTAGAGTCATACCCCTTCTGAAGAAGTCGGGGGCAGACGCGGACAACCCCAAGAACTATAGGCCTATTTCCCAGTTAACATTCTTGGCGAAGGTCCTAGAACAACATGTCCTTAAAACACTTTCATTCTTCCTGGAGGGCCACCAACTACTCCAGGGGCACCAGGCAGGTTTTAGGGCACACCACAGTACTGAACTGGTCATGTTGTCAGTACTTGACGAGCTCAGAGTTATGGCTCACAGTAAAAGACCCAGTGCCCTGATTTAATTAGACTTATCAGCAGCATTCAACACTGTCAGCCATGCTCAATTACTGGACAGACTCACCACCCTGGGCATCCACGGTTTGGCACACCAATGGCTTGAATTCTTTCTACAAGGTCGGTCCCAAAGAATTCAGTTGGGTGAGCTGGTATCAGACAAGGGTATGCTTAGTTGCGGAGTCCCTCAAGGGTCGGCCATGTCCCCACTCCTTTTTAATGTCTATCTGCACCACTGGTAGCAGCTTTAGCCAACATGGACTGTAGAATCTTCAACTACGCGGATAACACCCAACTCCTCCTCAGCATCGATAACACCCCTCATGCTCAGGACCATGCACAATGTCCTTAGATTTGCAGTGAGCTGGATGACAGCAAACTCACTGAAAATCAACCCGAACAAGACAGAGGTCCTTGTTATCCCCACAAAAAACTCCCCTTGGAATGACCATCTCTGGCCCAAAGAGCTAGGCCCCACCCCCGACCCATGCCGGTCGTGAAGAGTCTTGGTATAAAAGTAGAGTCCGAGCTCTCTATGGCCAACCAAGTTTCTTCTCTGGTCGGGACTTGCACCGGCCTGATAAGGCAGCTGCGGAAACTTGTCCCCCTTCTCTCCACTACCTCACCTCCGATGATAGTGTCGGCCTCTATCGTCTCAAGGTTGGACTACGGTAACGCCTCATACATTGGCCTCCCACAGAAACTGGCTGACAGACTGCAAGTGGTGCTGAATGATGCCGCCAGGCTGATCTTCAGGCTCCCTAGAAGGTCTCATGCCACTCTTCTGTTGCGTAAGCTGCACTGGCTCCCTATTATGCAGAGAGCAAAGTTCAAGGCCCTCTGTATCGCCCACAAAGCAATCCATGGCCAAGCCCCAACTTATATAAAAGAACACCTTGAGGCCTATGTTCCCGGCCGCACATTGCGGTCTTCCGAGGCCTGTCGTCTGTCCTGTCCACGGTATAATACTGCATCAAAAGGGGGCAGAGCCTTCTCTGTCCTAGTCCCCAGCTCTGGAACCAGCAACCTGAGCAACTTCAAAAGGAATCCACTCTACTCCGGTTCAGGAAACAGCTCAAAACGATCCTGTTCAGGGAGGCCCTAAGCACAGTTTAATTATGTTTCATGCTCGACTCCTGTTGTTATCTAGCAGCCACGCCCACTCCCCCCCTGAGCGCTAAGACACCTGACGGTGATTTAGCGCTATATAAATATCAATTAACAATAACAATACTCAATGGATGGGCCTTGCTTCATGGACGTCATTTAGGGATCACCAGCAGTCACATCTGTAACACCTGGCCTGTCTCTCGCTACCCCTGGAACTGTTCTTGTGACCCCTGTCCACCTCCATCACAGTGGCAGTGCCAGCGACAGATGCAAAGCTGGGCTCTAATAAGCCCCATTTACTTTATGTTGATACAGACACTCTTGCTAGGAAAAAGTAATTAATTGCAATGTGCATCACATTTCGGAATGCATTTAGTTTTGGAGAAAAAAAACATTCTTAAGTGCACGTGATACACATGCTGATGAATTAAAACGTTATCATGTTGGCAGACTAAGAAGCTCCCTTATTTCAGACCTCTGCCTGCCCAGTTATAATGCAGTGATGACCCCTACCAATCTTATTCTAAGATACCAGTGCTTTCTACTGGATGTAATTTTTTCATTTGGATGGCCACGCAGAAACAATTTATAGCCCTGGCTCCTTCTTATGTCCTTTGCAAAAATAAACAAGCATTGATAAGGCCAATCGGTCAGTTTTTAACTGCTGATCCTTTGTTTTTACCATTACGTGTGTTTTTTAGAAATAGTTTTTTTAAACATTGTCACAAAAGCATTTTGAAATTGGCTGTCTAAGCCTGGACACATGTCTACAGGCAGATGTGTATTTTAATTAGTTTTTTTATAATAAAGTCCTATAAAAACCATTGAAGTGGCCACATATCAACGCATGTCAAGGTACACAGGCGGCCATTTTTAAATGTTTTTTGTGATAATATTTTACAAAACAATTTTGAAGGACAGAAAAAAAAAAGTTACAGAAGGATCTGTGCTGTAGAGAAAGAGATGAGACAGGGGGCCTCACTCTATTATAAACACCTGACACAATATAACAGTATCAAGTATCAACATTTTGTCTATGCCACCCATGCCACTTATCGGGGGCGGACATTGGGGCTCAGTGATGTGACTTCCTGTGATGTCATTCTAATGAAAGGGTGTGTGAAGTCACTTCCACTACCCATGGGTGTTTCGTGAATTAACATTCATGAATGTTTGAAGGGCTAGGGGAACTTTTCTTTCAAGGTGCATAGGTTTAAGTCCGTCCTTATGTCATGATTGTGCCAACTATTGTATGCATCTATTGAAAATGTACATTTCAATTTTCCACGATTCTGGCAGTGCCCTTTAGTCCATATGGGTTCTTCATGGATTTCCTAAGCACCAGGTGTTTTAATTAGACATCTACATCTGATGTGTGGAAGAGTAGGTTAAGTTTATTTGACACCATTCTTTTGGTATTGTACCTGTCTAAAATGAGTGTCTAAGCATTAGCTTTAAGATCATACTTTCATACGTGTTGGTTCTATTTTTGTTAGGATTGGCTGGGTGCTTGATCGTGAATATTGGAAAGTGGGTTATTAGTAGTGGTAAATATACGTCTACCATTGACAATAATACCACTAACACAATATAGGGCTCAGAAAAGGTCTTTAGAAAATTATTCTCATGCTCTACCCTTGGTAGCTTGGCTGCAGGCAGGCTTAGCTTCAAAGACAGGTATGTAAAGCATTTAAAAACACCAATTCAGTCAATAATTAATACACAACACATAATAAAAATCCAACATCAATTTATACAAATAGGAAATATGTAGATCTTTAAAACGAATGACACCAAAAAGAAAACAAACCCAATGTATGGAGCCGGAGACATGATTTTTTAAAGATTTACCACTATGTAGCACATAGAAACCTATAGCACTTATTGGGACATCTGGTTGCGCTAGACAGGAACAAAGTCAAAGTTTCAGACCGACCGCGATCGAGCTGTGCGCAGCTACCCCTCGCAGTGCGTCTCGGTCAAAGTTTTTACCTTCTAACCGAGAAACATTTTATTCCTAGGGACCCTCTAAGCTCTCAGCCAGTCTGGATTCAGTGAGGGTTCGCCTGTTTCCCTTGCAACAAGCTCAGGGTCAAAATTCTGGAAGTCCGACCTCCGAAGCTTTTCAGCGGGGCAAACTAGAGATCCAGACCGACTCGCGGTTGAAAGTGGGCGGCTTGACTCTTGCGGTTGGTCCCGGTCACCTCCTCTACGTGTGTCCGTTGATGCTCTTCACCAGGTTGGAGTCTGTGAGGGTTTGCTGGCTTGGGTTTCAACGAGCTGCCAGTCAAACTCTGGAAGTCGGACGTTCGGAGCATTTTAGCGGGACACACCTTGACGGCTGGCTGGCTCGCGGTTGAGCGTTGCCAGCTTGGCTGGCCAGGTCGAGTCGGTCCACTTATGTAGCTTTTTCCCAAAGTTGTGCCAAACTTCTTCAAACTTCTGAAGCTCCTTTGAGGGTCCCAAAATGTCCAAAACTTACTCAAAGGGTCTGGAAGCTCCAAGAGGGTCCTTGAAAGTTTGGGACTTCAATTCCCACAATCCACTTGGACAAAACACTTACATATTCACTGGTAGCACTCCAGGCTGGGGATTCTTGGTGATGATCATCCAGGTGAGCTCTGTTAACCTGTAGCTTGCAAGGAGTCCACTCTTTAGACCTTTTGAAGCAGGTTTGATCCACGGGGCTTTCGTTCCAGATTTTGCAGCAGGCAACGTCAATCAGAGTGAAAGGCCTGGTTGGTGCACATCAGACTTACAGCATGGACCCTTCTTTCAAGCAGCAGATCTGGGAGGCTCAGCCCCTCTCAGATACTTATTTCAAGTCTTCTGGCAGGAGGCACCCCTGTCCAATGAGGTGCAGGGCAACACCCCAGAGTATGACCATATCCTTCAAAGTCTGGCACTATAGTTTCCCAGAGGGCACCATATCTGTAAAATTTAACATAACTGATTTTTCAGCAGAGAGACATGAGCTGGTTAAGCTCTTTTTCAGGATGGTTGATCTCCATATTGTCCCGCCATCTTGCATCTGCTCATCCCTTCTTTAGTCCTGCCATCTGGCTGGGTTCAAAGAAAAGGGGTGTAAATGAATCAGGCCTCTCCTGACTGTCTACTCCTTCTATTGAAGATTATTGTTTTTGACCTGTCTCCCTAGTCTGGCATTCCTATGTAGCAGAACCCTGCCCTCCAAGAATGACTCTCTAACCCCAGGGGCTACTTATCACCTCATCAAAGCAGCTTGGCTTATCCATTTAACACTTGCAGATCAGGACAGACCAATGGAAGCTAGAATTTTGGCTTACAGACAAGTTCTTTTATAACTTCTTGTCTGTACATTTTAGGATACATTCAACAATAGCACTTTCTTGGATTTATCAATACCATTCGGGGAAGTCCTTGATTGATATTTTATGATATCCTTGACTTAGTAAATATTTAATAATTTCTTGCCATGCTAACATATGTGGGTGGGGATCTGCAAAGGTGAAAATTAACTGGGCAATTTCTCCCACATCAGGCCTTAAAAAAGATCTCTTATAAGGTCCCTGCCTATATCTACAGGACCTCACACCCCTGGGATACCTAGGTGAGACTTTAGGGGTCCTGAACCTGCAAAGATATTGCAGATCTTCCCTCCACATTGCTCCTAGCACAGAAGTCGATTTTGGGAAGCACTTCACTGCAATGTGGGAGTGAAATGTGTTATTTCACTAGCCCTAGGGCATATATAATCCATTTCATAAGGACCCTCCTTAATAATACCTGAAACACCCACCACCACTGGGACACCTAGGGGAGAACCTGGGGGTACTTAATATGCAAAAACAATGACATTTATTAATTTTTATGTGCCCCAAACACCAGTTTGGGCACAATTTTGGAAGCATTCCTGCAACACAGTGCTGCTTTTAAACTGACATCAGGCCTTGGCAGTGCATACATGCAAGGGCAGAACGGGCTTCTGGCCTCTAAATTGCCATTCTCTATTGTGTACTAGGGACTTAAAGGTAGTTTTGATCCCGCATCCCTACTATGTAAAAGGGCCTTATAGGGGATGTCATGTCAATCATAGGGGCACCCTACCCCATAGTGTACCATAGTGTATTTAGGTGTTTTCACTGTATTCTTAGTGTGTTTTCTGCATAGTATTGGCCCTGGGCCTGGTTAGGTAGAGCTCAGGGACAGTCAGAGTCCGTTACCACCAGTACCAGTCATCAGAAGATGGGGGTGCCCAGTGCACAGGATGACTTTTCAACAGTAAATGATTGCCACTGTCTGGGACATAAACGTGTCAGTTTTAGGGGGTTGTTGTTTAGCTTAATGCACTGAAAGAGGATGGATTCCAAAGTTTATTGATTTTTTAAGGCCCAAGTGGATTGATGTGATCAATAATGATTGGATTTCTGGTTTCTTGATAGAAAATATGTTTGGAGAGATAAGAAAATCAGATAGATCTCCTGTAGCCCCTTTACCTATATAATATCTAGAATGACATTAATAGTATAACTTCTAAACATATTGTGAAATATTTAACTTCTCACATCATAAAGTGACTCTAATAGTTTAGTATAGGTTGTCGCCTTTCATTATGTTGTAGTGAAATGTTTACGTACCTGATGGATTTTACCTAATTTATACCATCAGTAGTCTACTCTGGTGGCACACAAGCTTGCCTACTTCCCTTATAAAGTACACTTCATCTACAACAGTAGTTTTCCCTTCTAGGCAACTAGTGTAAGAAGCTATCTACATAAACTCACTCATAAAGCCAAAAGGAGTAGCCATTCTTGGTGTATTTTGGTGGTAGCATTTCTATTGAAGTCAGAGTACCTAAGCTGTATGTTTTGGGTCTGAGCTAGCAGCCGACTCATTGGTACCTCAATAGTTAACTTTAAAGTGAATAACTTTTCACACAGTAATAGGAACGAGGGCTTTAGCTTTTCCCTATGACCTTGTGTTAATTTCACTTTCTTTAATGTTTGTGTAAATATTCATACAGTAAAATGTTGTTTGCAGGCCAAAGAAGTTCACATTCATTAAATTAAAAGTAAAAACCGGTTCCAAAGATTATGATGTTTCCCTCACACACTCACAAGTGCAATATCAGAAGGATTGGACCATCTCCTTGGCAAGCCTCAGATGTGCATGTCCTGTCTTTTACCCTAGAGAAGGTTAATGTAGGGCCAGAGTGTAAGTGATGGCTGTTGTTTTGTACACATGCAAGATCTTACATTGTCTTGATCACTCATGCACACCCTGTGACAGATAATCAAAGCAATTAATAATTCTTAATTAACATACTTACTAATAAGTGCATCGGGCCCTAAGGTAGCTTCTGCTGGGAACATGTGCAATTAAAGTATGCTCACCCTGTAATGGTATTTAAATAGAGCCTGGCTTGTGGAGTTGTGAATGCAAAGCCATGTGAGAGTTTCTGGTATGTGGCTGCAGGAAGCTGTCTCAGAAGATGCTTTCTCTGGGACAAACGGTATGCAAAGCTCATGCATTGTATTTTTTAGGTATGGGATTTGTTTTATCACATGTCCTGATGTTCATTTTAGGAATTACTAAGTAAAGATTATTTTTGACTTTGCAGTGTGACTTTCATATCTTGTAGATACCTGTGTAGATTGCAGGAAAGAAATGTAATGTTTGTGGATGGCACTTATTTGGAGTTGCTGTAAACAAAAGTCTCCTTACACTTTCCACCACCACGTGCATCATGCCCATGCATGCTCATGCAATCCAGTGTGCAGGACTTCCAGCTGAGAGGCCAAAAGAGCCACTACATTGTGCCAGCCACTAGGACAGCTTTATAACAGAACAAACTAGACAGAGAGGCCACCGCCTTTTTCCATTGTAGAAGCAAGAAAAATGCTGGTGATTCTATCTGCAAGGGATCAAAAAGGGGGAGGCTATCCGAGTAGAAAAATTTATTTTTACCATTGGGCGTAGGTGTGCTTGGGAAACTGTTTAGTTAGTGATGCAGGGAGTGGGTCCTAATGTTTTTCTGCTACAGGTTACTTAACATTTTGCACTTAAAGCCGAAGAGTATTTCATTCTGCTATGCCTTTGGGTGAATGGCAAAGGCTGATTTACATGTGGCTGTTTCCTGTCTGAGGTGACATGCTGAGCAAAAAAATAGCTATCACTCTATCTGTTCCCTCTTTGATGCGAAGAGGGCACACTAGAATTGCTGTGTGGAGACTGATGTTGCCTCCCTGTGATTGGATGTTTACTTCTGTTATTGAAATCGGCAGTCTTAAAATCGTGCATTTTCTATAATGCTGTCCCAGCAGTAGCTCTCCTACAATTTAGTTGGAATACTCTGGCAGGCAAAGCATCAGACCACTTAGTGTGCTGATCTAGGATTGGTCGGCTGCACTCACCACCTTGTGAGCTTTGCAGTTGTAAAATGGCGGCTGCTTCTGCTTTTCGCTGCATTGTTTGCTTTTGTCCTCTGGATGTTGTGCAGCTCAGGTGTCCGGTGTCAGACTTTCTTTGCAGGAGCTCAGTCCACAAGCGATGGTCTCAAAGGATGGAGCCTTTGCATGCTGGGAGTACAGAGAAGAGAAAGACAGTGCAGTGGCAGTAAATGGGGTTCTGAGTGGCGTATATTGAAAATTAGAGCGAGTTGTCCTTGATGTCTCCTAGGACCCTGAGGTAAACAATCATCCCTATTATTCACTTTTAAACCATCTATAATTTTATGTTAGCCCCCCAAACCATCTGCTCCTGTTTTCAACTGCTACACAATGGGAAAGTCATACTTGAGATTGCCTCTTCTCTTTGTCCCAACTGTTCAAAACAAGCATTGGTAATTCATCGGTTTCACCTATATAATTAATAAAGAGCGCTTTTCATCAATCATCCTCTGGTAGATGGAAAGAGCTCCCTGACAGATAGCAAGTGTGTGGAGAGGATGTCGTGCAGTGGCCAGAGCTGCTGACTCGAAAGTTGGGGATCTCGGTTTGAGTCTCGGTGGCACCACACAGCATCCTGTGATTCTAAGCAAATCACTTATTCTCCCCGGGTGATAGATTGCTCTATAAATATGCTGCAATTGTAAAAAATTAATGAAAATATATTTCCACCAAAGCGGATGTTAACAGTGTTTTGGCGGTGGTAAACTGATAAAAGAATCAGACAAGGAACAAGCATTGGTAAATGTAGGAAAATATGCGACAGCCAATAGATATGGAGGAAAGATAAGTGGCACGCACAGGAACCAATGAGAAGCCAGAAAAGAGAGGAGGTGAGATGTAAGTCTCTTTTAAGTTTATATTAAAAACAATAGATTTCTCAAGCACAGCACAAGCACTGTGCAGGTGAAACCTAAAAATGCCTAGCCACCTGCCACTTACTGCCCCACCACCTTCATTGCCCTCCCACCCTCCAGCACCCTGGATTCCCTTTATAGTGTAGTAACAGTGGGAAGCAACTTTTGTTCACTACTGTTGCTGCCTCTTTTTTGTGAATATCTAGATTAAAGTCTGATATTTTCAATTGAGGCTCTCAATGGGAGCCATGCTTAACACAACCAATTCAGTAGTGAGTCTTGTCTGGATTAGATCCTGCAAGGCTGATTCAGAACAAGTGCAGAGCCTCAAGTACCACAGTCTATGATACTAAAATATGTCCTGTTGGCTCTTGTTTGTACAACTTCGCTTTATTCACATGGTACTGCTGACCCAAATGCATGCCTGGCATTTATTGCGGTGACATTGCTGGCGGCTTCCCAGTTGTGAATGGTGAACTTTGAAAGTTATGCGGTGCAAATACCTATTGTTTATGAGCCAAGTGATATGATGAAGCGCAAAAGCATGACTCTCTTGTAGTGAGAACATTTTGAAAAACAGGGCTAAGTTTACTACACAAATTGGTAAAAATCCGTAGGGTCTGAGTAAACTCTTTCAATACTTTCCAATAAGCTTTACTTTCCCCAGGACCAGTGCTTTGAATGCTAATAAAGAAGTGCAGTTTCTCACTATTTAGAGCCCCTATTTGCTCCTAAGAAGAGCTGGTTCTCTTGCATTAGTTGTATTGCAGCAGTGCTGAGAAGTGCAGGTACTGTCCCTTTCAAATTAAAACAGTGCAGGTACTCAGTACCAGACAGTAACAGGCCATTTAAAGCACTGCCTGGGTCAAGGTACATTGGGGATTACCCTTAAAGAAAAATCTGAAAGGAAGAGCTACATATATTTCAGGCAGTTTCAAAAGTCTGACTATTTAATTTCACAGTGGCATTATTTCACAAAATGTACATGGCATATTTTTCACCTTTCTTTTTCTATCCTGCCTCTTCACAGATAATAAGTAAAAATGTATATTGAGTTTCTATTTGGAAGGGGCAGGATGAAATAGAAAACACAATTAAAATAGATCTCTCAATCACAAGCAGTAGCAACTAGAGCTAGGAAAATCCTACTTGCTCGTGCAGCAACGCAGTGCCTTTACAACGCAACTTTTACAACACAAACCATTACAACGCATTGCGCTGGGGGGCGCTCTAGGATAGGGAATATGTTTAATGTACTATCCAACACCTTCCCTACTATCCACGGGGACTGGAGTTGGAATAGTAAATTAAACAATTCACTATCCAGCGCCTAAAAGCACTATGCGTTGTAATGGTATGCGTTGTAAAAACCGCGTTGTAAAAGCATGCAATGTAAAAGCATGCGTTGTAATGTCACACATCCTTCGTTTTCATCTCTCTGATAATATCATAGAAAGCTTTATTAAGATAGATGATGAAATGCCTCTACAAAAGTCATGAAATAGCAGCCACAACAAAAGTGTCCTTAGTGGTAAGAAAGGGAACTCAACAGCAAGCTTTCCCCAACTCAGCATGAATTATGCCTCATATACCAGCATAAAGAAAGACTCCTGAATTCAATACATTTGACAGTTACTTAAAATCTAGACACTTCACCATGAAATATAAAATGTCTAATAAGCTCCAATCCAGCTCACAGAAGCGGGTTATTTTCAGCAATCCAGTGTGCTGCCACATAGGAACAGAATCTGCCTTTCATGTCCGGCAGGAATTGTCACCAGCATCATGACAGGGATAGGCAAGACCATGTTAGAATGTCCACAACATGCTAAGGGTGAGCACAATAGTATCAGGGCAACAACTATTTTTTTGTACAATTTTTTATTGCACAAACTTAATCTAAAGACATCAGAGCGCTTCACACAAGCACCAGATTACATGACACCACGTCAGACATTGTTTTTAGTCACAGAGAGAACAAGTGACTTGCCCCGAATTATAGGATGTTGAGCAGACGCGAGTACTCAAACTTGGTTCCGGTACCCCAGTTCCAAGTTGGTAGCTCTGGCTGATAGGCCACATCTCTTCACTATACACAAGATAGCCATAGGTTTGTAAATAACAAAACAATGTGTCTCTAAAGGGAACCATTATGCCAGGTATACCCCGAATTCTCACAAAATAATAAGGAGGTGCCACTGTTTTGCCAGTTTTAGCTACCATGGCTCCAAAAATGGCCAAATTGTGACTGGGTTGGGCCACTAAATATCCCTCCACCCTACTGCGTACCTGTCCCTAAACAACATCTTACACATACACACACACACACACACAAGTGAGTGCATGCGTGCACCCACACACACACACACTTATTAACACGTCCTCTGATATCAAATGCACAGACTTGATCCATAATGATGTCATACACTGGTCTACATGGTTTGTAAATGCAAACAGATCAAGCAGACTACTCAAGCACTTGTGCTAAGAACCATGGTGTAAGCATTAGGTTGATTCATTGTTTTACCACTGCCAGGACGAAATATATCATTGTGAAATGTACTTGTTGCTTTGAACTGATCAAGAACACTTTTGCACATCTGCTTTAATTGCGCAACCATTCTGTAGTAACTTGGTCCACGCTGGTTGTGATGTTTCAAGAGGATTTATTCAGATAAGTTACAGCATTGAAGTATAGATGTGATCAGCCCCACCAGGAGCAGCCAGCAAGGATGTCAGCCCTTCTCCAACTGTCTGCTGCATGCCCCAACATTCTAGGTGACATCAACATTATAGAGTTCCACAGTGGAGGGTGAAAAGCATGAGGGTGAAAAGCATGTAAAACATTTTAACTAAGATATTACATATCCTATTCTCTTCCAAATGAAAACAAAGATATTACATATCCTCTTCTCTTCCAATTGAAAATTAAAGAGAAAACAAAACGCATTAAGGTGTATTAGCTAGAAGAGAAAAGAGTGCTAGAAAGGAACTAAGCAAAAGAAGAGACAAAGAAGGCAACACGGTTTAAAAGAAAGAAACATAAAGACATATCCTCTATTCTGATAATTGTGAGAAAGAAACAAAGCGAAGAACAAGGAATAAGGAAAAAACCATCAATGATTGCCACTGCATACAAACTGGCCAGGAAAGCATGCGAGAGAGCAATCCACATCAGGAGAAAAGAAAATGACAGAGAAAGAGATATAGTATGTAAAATTCCTTCTCCATAAATTTTCAAACATTAGAGTAATGAATACAGATAAAAGTACTGGGCTACAGTGTACTGAAAGTTGAAGAAATAGATAAATGCCCAGTCTTTAACTGACCACTGCAAAAAAAAAAAATCACAATATGATTGTGCAGTAGTAATAACCATAACATGAGATAGATGGGACTGAGACCCACTACTGAAACATGGGACTTGAACCCATAACAACAAGGTAGATGGGACTGACACCCACTACAGAAACATGGGACTTGTACCCATGACAACAAGGTAGATGGGACTGACACCCACTACTGAAACATGGGACTTGAACCCATGACAACAAGGTAGATGGGACTGACACCCACTACAGAAACATGGGACTCATACCCATAATAACGAAATGAGAAGGTAAAAACAATTGTGTACACCATGTTGAGAACAAAGACCTCACGATACCCTATGTAGGGTAGAATAATTGAATTAGCTGTATCAACGAAACAACTGCCAAAAATTTTAAAACCCATACTGTAAAGTACATAAGATCAGGCACGTATAGGGAGGGACCAGTGAAAGAGTGTGTACACCACCCAACACTAAGAATAGACTAGAGTAAGGAGACCTGCTCCCACACACCTCTACCCACAAAACAATTGTGCCAAATTGAAACCAAAATACAACATTTCACCACACTACCACATACACAGGCAAAAAAATTTGGCAGTGAGCATTACAAAGTGATACATCAACAATCTAGAATGATAATAAAACATAGCTAGAATGCTGTTAAATAACGCAAGGAAGCTAAATATTCTCGCAAAAGAAAATAAAACACAGCAAGTTAAAAATACACAGGTGAGTTAACACTCTCACCCGAGATGTCAAGTGTTCTCAACACAGACCCACTTGAAAGTTAACGATGACTGACATGGTTCCAAGAAGATGTCCAAAAGTTCGTAGGATGAATTCTTCCATTTCGCCATTAAAGAGTGTATTTTTCCTTCAATTAAACTTTTGCGACCACCAAAGTCTGACACGTAGGTTTCACTGCACTTAGTGTTAGTGTATTTCGGACAGCGTACATACATACCCGAGATAAGGAAGAAAACAGTACTCCAAAATGGCGGCACGTCCCCTCACGCAAAGCCGGATGGTTCACAGCACGTCAACAGAGTAAGGCGCGCATTGGCAGTCTAAAGAATGATGTGACATCAGCAATGATCTACGAGTGTGCTGCAAGGCTCGAGGAAAGGTAAAAACAGACGCCGTTTAAATTTCCAATGTCACGGAAATAAACTGTCACCAATTTATTAAACTAATTAAGATTTCTTCCAAGACCAGCAGTGTGTAGACTTGACATGTTCAATTGTTTTCACGAACAGCAGCCTTTCAAAACTCAACAGATGACATTTTACATTTTACAAAGAAAAACACTGCTGGCAAGTGTCGGTGAAATGTTATTTTGAAAAATAAACTGTTGGCAGATGTCGAAGTCCTACGCAGATTGGGTTCATGACCTTATAAATCAAATTTTCGAGTGTCTGAGATGTTATCTCATAAAAGGTTTCGTAGTAAGGCATGAACTTAAAAAACAACATTAATTCAAATCGCTGGTCTCTTTTTTTTCTGAGGAAAAACAGTGACAGTTTGCTCAAAATGTCAGTGCGAAAAGTTAAGTTGCAGGGTTTCTAAATGAAATGTCTCGAGCTGGAAAATGAAAAGCCTGTAGATTGATGTTGCAAACCTCATTCAGTGCTAGAAACTTTGGCTGGCAGAGGCTTATGCTAAAATAAGAAGCGAAACTCTTTGTTTCTTGTAAATAGGGAACGCTGTGACACAAATTGAATCAAAAAAAGTTTGAGGTGCTGCCTGCGTCGCTAAAAAAAAAAGTCTTTTACTCGGTAAAATGTGTAGGCAAGTGATAGGCAAACAGATCACGCAGGACGCAAACAGGCAGGCTTACCCTCACTGAAGAAACAGGAACTCAAACTGGCACTTGAGCGTTGAGGGCGACCGGTGGGCGGTCACTGGTGGGGCTGATGTGCCAGAAAAGAGTTGGAGTTTGTTGAAATTTCAAAACTTGTAAAAGTTGCTTGAGAGTAGAAACTCAGGATGTCCACAGCGGTTCTTAGAGGTAGCAGATGCAGGTTCTTAGGTTAAAATCGTCGCCATAATATATGTAGTAACTTGGTCCACGCTGGTTGTGATGTTTCAAGAGGATTTATTCAGATAAGTTACAGCATTGAAGTATAGATGTGATCAGCCCCACCAGGAGCAGCCAGCAAGGCTGTCAGCCCTTCTCCAACTGTCTGCTGCATGCCCCAACATTCTAGGTGACATCAACATTATAGAGTTCCACAGTGGAGGGTGAAAAGCATGAGGGTGAAAAGCATGTAAAACATTTTAACTAAGATATTACATATCCTATTCTCTTCCAAATGAAAACAAAGATATTACACATTCATTCCATAGTTTGTATTGTAGTTCTATTGAGGAGAACCATGTGATACACTGGCTATTCAATTTCTTACTATTGTGATCAATTTCCCACCTGTGTTATGTGCTATGACCTTCAGAGAAGATGGCTCTGAAAACTTGTGCACCTTCATATGTGGGTGAGAGAGGAAGTTACACATATGGGCCCACATTTATAAAGCCTTTGCTCTGTCCTTATGCCACGCAAGGTGAGACAAGGACAACTCCGTGGCTTCAGAAATACTTACAAAGCCGTGCAATACCTGATTTACGTGGCCTTGCCTGGCGTTGTATAGAAATGTACGTAAGGCAGCTGCTCGCGCTTCGGTATGTTACATTTCAACGTGGACGGCGTTCCATCGGTGGAGCTTGGGCATTCCCATGCATCAACCATGGGTTTTAGCACATTCTCAGATATACCAAGACTTGTAAACCTGGAAATACATCAAAGTGCCACTCTTCCTCAGTGAGGATTGAGGTGAAATATCTTTTTTTCTCCTCATTATTTCCTCTTTCCACATGTGCTGCATTCTGCAGCACATGTATAAAAAGTAAAATGCTTCGAAGGATTGTTTTTGAGGAGGATGGTGGCCCTTCCTGAGCAAAAACAATCCTGCCTGTAACAGAGGCAACCTTACACTTTGGTGCAAGGCTTCCTGCTTTGGCATTGGCAGCACAGAGTGCGCCAGAGCAAGGAAAGAGCAGAAATGCTCCTTATCTTTGTAAATATGAAGCATTTCTGCCCTGTCTCTCTTTCATGCAGCACAGCGCAGCGACTGTGCTTGCTGCTATGCGTTGCATGAAAGTTTAGTAAATGTGCCTCAAATTTTCATATGCACTTCACAATGTGAGCCTTGCCTTCTTCACATGTTGACACTGTATTTTCTCTTACAGACAGTATGTTGTGCTCAACATTTCTGCATCTCACTGTCTCCTCTGCCACCTTTTAACATTGCAGTTCAACTCTCTCACTGCCTCTTCAGCATCCTTCTTCTTTACATCTAGTCTTTGTGTTTTCTATGCTGTACTACCCCTCTGAAGTCTGTCTCTTTTCTTCTGTCTGTCCTCAGCAGGTTTGTCTCTCTTTCATTCCACTGATAAACATGCTCTCTGCTGTCTGTCTGTAGGGAATACCTTGACTGTCCATCATTCCTTCAGACTCTACCCCTCTATTGAGTAACTCTCATTGGTGTCTGTTCCTTTCTGCAGTCTGTCACACTGTCTCTTCTCTATTATACTTCCTCTCGCTGTCTGTCTATCCTTTGTTTGTCATCTTGTATGCAGTTTATGCTTTTGTGCCACTTTGTCAAGATTTCTAACTGTAGTCTCTCTTTCACTCCCTCTCTCTCTCTCTCTCTCTCTCTCTTTCTCCTTCCCTAACCTGTTTTACTGCAGCCATTTTCATGGTCTCTTCTCTTTTAACAGTCCTCCCTTAGTCTGTCGTCTGCTTTACTTTCTTCATGTAGACTGTCTATCCATTCTGATCTTTTAACCTTTCTCTCTACACCATCTATTCCCATATGTACTTGTTGCACTCTGTAGGATTTTCTCTTTTCTGTTATCGTTCCTATCTTCTGTCTGTCTACCATCAGCTGACCTTCCTTTATGCAGTCTCTTTCTCTGTTTCTTCAATGATGGCAGTTCTCTCTGCTATCTGTGTTGTTGCTGTGCCTCTTGCATGCAGTCTGTCCATCTGTTTTGTTTTACTAATGTTTCTCTTTGAGGTATCTAAAGTCCTGTCCCGAAATTCCTCTCTACACTCTTTCTTTCGGTCCCTCCTTTGTTATTATTCTTTGCTCCTTTTTTCTGCTTTGCTTTCCTTTATCGGTGCAGCTCTTTGTTCTGAGCTGCTCTGTCAACCTTCTTTTCTGCAGTCTCTCTTTGACTCTGTCACTCTGATTTTCTCAGAAATCTCTCAATATCCCTCTCTCTGTCACTCTGTCATATTTTTCTCGCTCTCTCTCTCTAGCTCCACTGATAACCTTTCTCTTAGTAGCCTCTTTCTATCCCTCTCTATGTCACCCCACTGATAACCCTCTGCCACTCTACTAATAGCCTTTCTTTCTGCATTCTGTTTCTGTCCCTCTCTCTATCACTCCAACGATAACCTCTCTCAGCAGTCCATTTTTGTCCCTTTACTGATAGCCTTTCTCTCTGCACTCTCTCGCTTATCCTCTCTCTGTCACCCCTATGATAACCTTTCTCTCTGCAGGCTGTTTTTATCCCCTCTCTGCCAGTCCACAGATAGCCTTTCTTTCTGAAGTCTGTTTCTGTCTCTCTCTTTATCAGTCCTACGGTAACCATTTCGCTCTGCAGTCTATTTTCGTCCCTTCACTAGTAACCTTTCTCCCAGCAGTTTCTTTCAGTCCCTGTCTCTGGCACTCCACCGATAATCTTTCTCTCAGCAATCTGTTACTGACCCTCTCTCTGTCACTCCACCGATAACCTTTCTCTCTGCAGTCTGTTTCTGTCCCTCTCTCTGTCACTCCACTGATACCCTTTCTCTCTGCAGTCTCTTTCTGTCCCTATCTCTGTCAATCCACTGATAACCTTCCTTTCTGCAGTCTCTTTCTGTCCCTGTTTCTGTCACTCCACCGATAATCTTTCTCTCTGGAGTCTGTTTCTGTCCCTCTCTCTGTCACTCCACCGATACCCTTTCTCTCTGCAGTCTCTTACTGTCCCTATCTCTGTCACTCTACTGATAACCTTCCTTTCCGCAGTCTCGTTCTGTCCTTTTCTCACTCACTCCACTGATACCCTTTTTATATGTATATATAAAACATTTATAAAGCACACTATTGCTCCAAAGGAGCATCTGGCCGCTATGCAAAAGGGGGAAAAAGAGGCAGATACAGACAGATGCAGGGATCAAATAAGTGAGAGACAGAGGGAGTCCGGGGCTGCAAAGATCCAAGTTTCTCTCTGCATTTGATGGAGCAAGGTTTTGTACGTAAAGGGACTTGCTTGTAATCAATCCTCTCGAAATAACCTCTAATGTATTAATCAACATGTTTGTATTACTAATAATTGCACCACACGACATTTTTAGCATTTAGGGGAAGCTCGCCTATGTGCTTTTACTAACAGTAACGCGAATGCATTAAAATGGCCACTGCAACGCGGGACAATTTCACTGCGCATGCGTCTGCCACACTCACGTGGTGTGACGTACTCTTTGCTTTGGAGTGAATCTTTGCAGCTGCGCATTAGTATTAAAATGGCTGCTTCATGTGACTACATAATAATGCACCTGCTGCTGCTTTGACTAAACTATGTTCGTCCTGCGCTATAGATAAAATAAAGTAAAGGGAATAGTGTAGAGATAAGTGGTATACAGTGCATTCATTTATTCTCTGTTCTAAAACTGTTTCTCTTTGACTTTGCTACTAGCTCATATTTGGGCCTGATGTAACCTCGCCGCTTCCATATTGAAAATCCTGTGACTGCGCAGAAAAGCTCAAGAGTCCTCAAGTCTTGGCATTGAATATGTGCCAACGACAGTCTTACTTGCGATGTTTCTGGGAACACGATCTCGTGAACTTTCCAGAGGAAGAGAATAATCTAAAATGTTTATACAATGTATTTATTCCATTGCTGGGTAGAATAAAAGTGCATGGGAAAATAAAATTATGGAAGGGAACGTTAATTTGAATATTTGAATGAATAACCTCATACTGGTATGGTGTGATGACCTCTCCTCGTCTTTTGGCCAATCAAAATTGGGGATACACACATTTGCAACATTGGAGGGTGGTACATTGCCCTGGAAAATGGTATAACTAAGGTTGGCTTAGCTAGTTAGATTGTACGACTTGTCTGAATAGCTGACCTGTCACTGACCCAACGCACTCAATAGGCGATCGAGAGCAGAGGTTCTGGCGGAGCACTCTGTCAGAAGAATCAATAACCCAATCGGGGTTAGGGAGAGGAATCGATATCCCAATCGGGGTCTTGAGAAGGAAATTCGATAACCCAATCGGGGTCCGACTGTTAGCCGCAGAGAGGGGTGTGACGCTGGCGTTGCAGTTAGCTGAGGGTACCCGTCCTGACCTGCAACCGTCCTAATTTGGTCTTCATCTATCCTGTTCATCACTTGTCCTGAGCTGCACCTGTTCCATTCTTTCGACATCTGCAGTATTGGGATCCCTGTATCTTTGTCCCAGCCCGTGGCCAGGGTTGGGCTTCACACCATTGTAGGTAAATATAATCTGTGTGGGTATGTCAAAATACTGTTTCCCTTTTCTACCCTTCCTACGTTTCAATGCTTAAAGAAAGTTGCATAAAATCTTATGCATATCTTTGCTTTGATCATTATCTTGCTAATTGAAAAGGTTTTAATAACAAATGTATGGACTCTGACATTTAAGAATTTACATAGATAAAGTGTTTAAAGTTTAAACTTTCCAGAGTCTGTGGTTATTTTATATAGGATATGTTATCAAACTACCTATTTTATTGCTAACTCCCTTGATCCCTTAGAACTCTAGGTACCGATGACAAGGATTGGTAAGGCTAGGTGTACAGGTTAACGTCCTAAGAGTAAAATGAATAATATCCTGATTTAGCAAAGGGTTTACCTGTCCAAAGTGTGTATGTTTATGGGTCCAGGTGAGTATGGTAAATGAGCAGGTGAGTATCGCGCTCTATCACACTCTCTCTCTAATCCTCTCTCTGTCACTCCAATGATAACCTTTTCCTCTTCAGTATATTTCTGTCCCTGTCTCTGTGACTCCACTGATACCCTCTCTCTCTAAAGTATGTTTCTGTCCCTCTCTCTGTCACTGTTTTGATCACCTTTCTCTCTGCAGTCTGTTTCAGTCCTTCTCTCTGTCACTCCAGCAATAACCTTTCTCTCTGCAGTCTGTTTCTATCCCTCTCTCTGTCACTCCAACAATAACCTTTCTCTCTGCAGTCTCTTACTATTCCCCTCTGTGTCACTCCACCGATACCCTTTCTCTCAGCAGTCTGTTTCTTACTGCCTCTCTCCTGGTATAATACCTCTCTTCAGTCTGCCCCTTTATCACACTCTTCTTTACCTTTGGCCAACCCCACTTCTTCTCTGTTTCTGCCTCCTCATCTCTCCACTTCTTACCTGCCTCTTACCAGGCCATTGGTCTGGTTCTGCTTGTCAGGGCTGGTATCAGCCACACAGGCGCTAACATGGATTCACAGTTAACGTTGACTTTCTCCATTGCCTGCTATGCGATACTGTGGGATGGTAAGGAGAGGGTACAGAAATACACTGAAATCATGTCTATGCATTTATTCTGTAGCCCGCAATTTACACTGCTAACTAGTGCTCTGTCTAGTTACCTTGTTGGTGTGCCTAGGAGTTCAGCCCACCAAGCATGGGCCCATCTCTCTACTTTAGTAGGTAATTGCACACAAACACAGATATTTTAATTTAGGACCCCTTAGATATTTACAGCCCATAGCCGACAATCTCTGCATGCCACATGCATTGAAGCATTTCTAGCATAGAATGAGCCTCCTGATGACGCAGCTTTGGCAAAGTTGCCCCTTGCCCCTATCTATGGCTCCCAAGAGGCATGCTGAGACGACCCTCTCTTTTGGCCAATTGTCAACTGGGAAGAGCCGGACGCATCCATGTGTAGCTCTGACGACAGTGACAAGTGAAGATAACTAGGGGTGGGCGTAACTTGGGTAATTTGCTGTAGCATGGAATTAGTGCAAAATTACGCAAAATCGTTCAGAATTACGAAAGTATAAACCTGCATTTAGCGCTACTTTCTTAGCTCAAAGTGCTCCGTCATGTCCAAAATTAAACCGAAGATGCATTTTGCACTATTAAAATAACGCTAAATGCAACAAAACATGAAAAGCAACAACAACCTGGCGCTCTTTTTTTGTACTCTTGCGGAAACCACTTTTCACCTAAATTACACAGAAATAGGCCTGTAGTTGTAGTTGTGTTATTTTCGGTAATTTCGCATTACAAGAGTAACTTGAATATTACCAAAATTACTCCAGTGATTCGACCGTAATAACAATTTCACCCAGGAACTGTGATTGCTATTTCAGATCAGACGGATGATAGTAAACTGCCTCTCACTTCATACATTGTGGCATGAGCCAGTCTCTCAATTGTCACAAAGTCGTCTCTGATATGGCCAGGATCTGTACAGGTGAGACGCACACACCTACCTTGCATTTTCATCTGCATTGATTTTTCTGGAGTCCAGAGACATGCTGCTGCTTGTTCTGAGAACTCTCAAAGTGTCACATTACATTTCTCAACATGAACACAGCAATCATTGTCACGTTTGAGTCATTCGGTACACAGTATGGAATGGTCTTCATAGCATGCATTGCATTACCTTAGTGATGAAGCATTCTGTCTCCATGCTAAAAAGATGCCTTATAGCATATGTTTGTTTAACCACATGAAGTAGTTTTGTTCATGTATGTCGTTCCATCTAACATGGGCTTCGATTGGAATTCATAGAGCATATTATCAAGCCCATTATCGCCGCTTTATCGGCAGTTTCCTGCCGATAAAAGCGGCGATAATGTAAAGCCCTTACTTGATAATATGGCCCATAGTACCTTACTGGCATATTGGCATAGACGACTACAATTTGACATGGACAGGCGGTCACAATAGGCCAAACACCATGGATGTCTCCCTCAAGACTGATTGTCATTGTATTGCAATGAGTAATTTTGTACATGGCAGACAGAGATTAAATTGTCCCAAACAGGATGGTGGCAAGTCCGTTCCACTTCCGTTGCACAAGTAACCCCATTGGCTATTGAGTTTACATAATGTCCCGAACCAGGAAGTGACTGCAACCACCAGCAAAATTTCTAAGTTTTGACACTCCATAGCAGAAATGTCTGGAAATCCGTTGCTGAGTCCTCTCCCAAACTGCGAGGCAGGTCTCTGCACCGCTGTGTCTATTACTTTGCTTGTCAGTCAGTGAAAAGGGCTTGGTGTCCCCAACTTTACCCAGTCGCAGGTCCAGGTGTCGGCAGAGGGTGCAGTACAGCATCACTCTCAGCCGTAGGGGAGGCAGGCAACAAAGTGATAGACATGACAATCATGGCCTTCTGTAGAGGGGTCCATGAGAAGGGCGTCTAGGACTCGCACAGTAGGCACTGGCACACATAGTGGGAGGACCTGCACCGCTGTAGACTTCTGAAGGGCTAAGATTTGCTGTGGAAGGCCACCCTGCTATGGAACAATGCTCCCTGCCGGTTGATACCCAAGATGGAAAGGATGCTGGAGGTGGCCTTCTCTGACATGGCACAGAAGTTCTACAAAAAGCTGCACCAATGGAGTGTCAATTAGCACATTTGTATCAAGTTAAATGCTTTGCCTGTATGGTTGTCTGAGTGTAAATACACAGGTGCAGTCACATTTGTGTGAAATTGTAGTTCATACGTTTTCATTGTAGACACATTTTGTGGGCGGGTACCACGCGTACCTTTAGATACAGATGTCAGTGTCATGTGACATTGCATGTTTACGAGCCACTGTTACATTTTATCCGAGTCATCGCCCAGTGGTTTGGCATGTGCTCATTGTGTTCAGTAAGGAGATTGCTGTATCATGGATAGCCACTTCTTGCAACACAAGAGGTACATGTCAATTGAGAGCCAAAGGATGACATTTGACATATATTCATGACACAAATTTGTCAACATCTCTGAAATTGGCAGCCACATTGTCAGATGCATTCATTTTCATTTCAGGTGTGAATTTAATTTTTCCACATTTTCCTCTCAATGGTACACCAGTTAGCATCTTCTCAAGTTCTATGTAATTCATGTCTGCACTAAGCATGGGCGTGAAATCCGTTCTGCTCGCGGATTTTGCGGATTTTCGGTAAATTCGCAATCCGCGAACTTACCGAAAATTCGTAAATCCGTGCGAAGCGGATTTTTTTGCTTGGTCGCACTTGCCAACTAGAATACTATACAATTTCGCGGGAGTAAACACTCTCGAAAACGTAGATGCGGCGGGCAGCGACAATCTCGCAATTGCGAGATTGCAAAATTTGCAATTTCGCACAAGAAATCCACCAGCAGGCAGCATAAACCTTGAAAATTATGATTTTTATTAGAATAACTCCTCAGGTTGACATTTGCCTGCACTTTTTTTTTGCAAGGAGTCCATTTTTGGGGGGGGGGGGAGGAAGCAAGTGCCCCACAGTCTCCAGCTTCCTGTTCCTGTCCAGGAGGCTCCTCTCAGTGCTTTCTTCATGTGCTGGTCACTTTGATTTGGATCTTGACCTGGAAGCACTCAGCAGGTGCAAAAGTTCAAACTCATCATTAGTAACCATTCCCTGTAGTGCTTCCTGAGGGGCCCCTCCAGAGTTCAGTTGCCTACTTGCAACTATTCTATGACCCTGCTCTGACCCTCACAGCAGGCTCAGAGAATAGCTACAAGTATACAACAAAGGTCCTGTTAAAAAAATTACACTGCAACAGAAAGCAATTACAGATAAGGAAACAGGTGCCAGGGATCTTGACCTGGAAGGATTACTTTTTGTGGATGCTGCTGGATATTTGGATTTTTGCAAAACTGAAAGCACTCAGCAGGTGCAAAAGTTCAATCTTATCATTAGTAACCATTCCCTGTAGTGCTTCCTGAGGGGCCCCTCCAGAGTTCAGTTGCCTACTTGCAACTATTCTATGACCCTGCTCTGACCCTCACAGCAGGCTCAGAGAAAGCAATTACAGATAAGGAAGCAGGTTCCAGCCAGGAAGTTCAAATTCAGTAACACATTAATCAGCCCCTAATTCATTTATGTCAGTTGAGGCAGGGCAGGTGTGCTTTTCCACCCATAATCTACAGTGATGAACTAGAGGGTGGCATGGGTGAGCCAGAGGGTGGCATGGGTGAGCCAGAGGGTGGCAGTGGTGAAACAGAGGGTGCTGTGATGAACCAGATGCAGAAACAACATGTTCACGACCGTTGCTACCCGAAAAGTAAGTTCGCGTTTGCGAACTGGTACAAAATCCTCGCGAACTGGCAGAAATCCTTGCGAACACAAAAAAAATAGAAAATCCGCAAATTCGCGAGAGTTCGCGGATTTTGCGGATTGCGAATCCGTAAATACGCAATTTCGCGGATTGCCAATTCGCAAAATCCGCCCATGCTTAGTCTGCACCACCTTAGTGTGATGAGAAGATTCAGGCTTGGACGACCATAATCGTTTGTTATGGTCAGGTGCGCTTTGAGGAGTGAAAGAGGTCACCTGCTGTCTCAGTTCACACCATATCCAATATCTGGTATGGGGTGGTTGATATCCCTGAAAATGTCTGTGATGGAATTAGCAAAGTCCTACCAGCATCATGAATTGTTCGACCTCCACATGTCTGTTGTCTCATGCATTAGATTTGTATTTGTTTATTGGCTATATCTGTAGGTCTTTATTTAAATTACAGTATCCATATGGATACACTAGGGATTGCCTTGTGTATTCTATTTTTTTTTTTTAAAGAATTTTTATTGTAGACATACCTGTACAGGCCAATAAACGAATAGCAGTAGCAACTTAAATGTCAGCAGATATACAGTACATTTCGTCAATCATTACACAGCCTTCCGGCCCACAACCCGGGGGTTGGGCGGCGATAAAGTATCTGCACTTCCATGCCTGACGTTCCGTAGAGAGGAGTGGTTAGTGTCCGGATTAAGTGTATGCCTACTTTTATTATCCTACCAAACTACCCGCTGAACCCCAACTCCCCCCCTAAACACCCCCCCCCCCTCACCCCGACCCGCACACCATCCCCCGCCTAAGGCTTCGTTAATACTAACCCTGGGATGCTAGCCTCATGTTCCCCGTATCTCTGCCGTTCCAGGGGCCTCAACTCTCTCCCTCCGTGCCCTCTCCTCTGGGAGGTTCCTCCTGTGCGTCAGCCTCGCTGTCCCTGAGCGCCTGCACCATTACTTCCCATGCTGTCGCGGTGTCAGCTGCTGTCTGGCTAGGGGTCCTGCGCGCTACCTGGTATCTATGCGTGCTGTCCGCCGAGGCCCATTTCAGAAACTCCTGCCGCCACCTCCGTGGAGAAGGCCCCAGCCGCGCCTTCCAATTCCTGGTAATCTCTCTCTTCGCTATCATCAGCCCCATGTCGATGAACCTACTCGTGAGCTTATTTTTGGGAGTGTGGGGGAACCAGTGCAACAGGCATTCGGCCGGACCATACTCTAGCGATCGTTCCGTCACCTCATTCAATACTTCCCCCACTTCTTGCCAAAAGCCCTGCAGGAGCGGGCACGCCCATAGCATGTGTACTAACTCAGCACCCTCTTCCGGGCACCGGGGGCAGGCTGCTGTGTCGTCTCCAAAATACCGTCGTATTCTACCTGGCGTCATATACGCCCTGTGCAACACATAGTAGTGTATCAGCTGGAACCTGGCGTTCCTTGTGCTGTTTCGAGCCCTGCGGACAAGTTGTGCCCAGGTCGTGTCCGGAATGTCCTTGTGCAGATCCGCCTCCCATTTAGCTTTCAGGGACGCGAGAGAAGGGATATTCTCCCTAACCATTCGGTTATACAGGCATGTAACTGCCTTCACCGTGCCCGCCGCCATCATGGCGTATTGGCAAGCCGCTGCCGTCTCGGGCTCCCCAAGGCCCGTGCCCCAGTGGGCATGCATCGCCCGGGTTACCGCTGCGTGCAGCAGGAATCCCCCTCTCGAAATATCGAAGCGGTCTGATAGCTCCCGGAACGGGAGCAGTGTTCCACTCTCAAAGAGGTCCCCAACCACCTGAATTCCCGCCTCTTCCCACTCCTGCAGACTCGACCAATCGCCGCCATGTGGCAGTGCCGTCAGCATGGCCAGTGGAATCTCAGGCGCGTAGGGATGTCTGGAGCCCGCCCTCTTCTGGGTCCGATTCCAGCATTGCCGGTATGTGCGCTGTTCCAGCGATAGGTCCCGACTGTCCAACCGCTGCTGGAGGGTTATGAACGCCAGGACGTGCCTGGGCGTTCCCCGCAAGTTTGCATCCTCTGGGCCTCGGAATACCCTCGCAACCTCCTGCGTGAATATCTGCAATTGGGCCGCAAGGTAATAGAGCTCGAAGTCCGGCACCGCCAGCCCCCCCTCATCCTTCGGGCGAGAGAGCGTGGCCAGCGCTACTCTGCATCGTCCCGCTCCCCAGATGAACGATGTGATCTGAGATTTGAGGAGCTTGAAAAAGGAACCAGGTATCCAAATTGGGAGCGTCCGGAAATAGTACAGTAATCTCGGCAGGGCCACCATCTTTAGCAGGGAAATCCGGCCCGCTACTGATAGCGGCAATGTGGACCAGAAGGACATACAGCCCTTCAGTCCGCGCACGCACCGCCCCAGGTTGC
Organism: Lissotriton helveticus; assembly: GCF_964261635.1. Taxonomy (NCBI): domain Eukaryota; kingdom Metazoa; phylum Chordata; class Amphibia; order Caudata; family Salamandridae; genus Lissotriton; species Lissotriton helveticus. The sequence continues at coordinate 1,568,709,951 of NC_136069.1, read as the reverse complement.
CCTCGAGTAAGTCTTCCGGCTTGTGGTAGATATGGACCCCCAGGTATTTCATGCAGGTAGGGTTCCAGGTCGCCTCCGACTGGTGCTGCGGCTGGGCAGTGCCCTCCAGCAGCGGGAACAAGCTTGTCTTGGGCCAATTGACCCGCAAGCCCGACATCTCCCCGAATCTCTCAAGTAGAGCTTCCGCCTTCCTCAGGTCCTCACCTCCGTCGCGGAGGAATAGCAATAAGTCGTCAGCATACAGCGAAATGAAATGATGTCCGTCACGGGTCTGCACTCCGTGGATGTGCCGCCCCGTCCTGGCCGCGGCCGCCAGCGGTTCAATGGCCAGTGCAAAAAGGAGCGGTGACAGGGAGCAGCCCTGTCGAGTGCCCCGCTCCACCGGGTATCGTAGGGATACCGCCGGGCCTACTCTCACTCTCGCAATCGCTTCCGCGTAAAGGACCTTAGTCCAGTGGATATAGCCAGCCCCCAGGCCGAAGCGCTCCATGACAGCGTAGAGGTAGTCCCACTCGAGGCTGTCAAAGGCCTTTTCAATATCAACTGACAGGACCAACTCCGTCCCTGTCCTCTCGGTGAGCCCGTCCATGATGCGGATGAGCCGTCTGATATTAGCCGTGGTGTTGCGGGTCGGTATAAAACCGTTTTGGTCGTCATGCACCAGCCCCGTCATGTGCGGCAGGAGTCTCGCCGCCAAAATGGAGCTCAGGATTTTATAATCTGCGGTTAGCATAGATAGGGGCCTATATGACGTGGGGTCAGTGCTCTCCCTGCCGGGTTTCAGCAGTGGGACCACCAGCGCCTCCCTCATCGATTGCGGTAGTCGACCCGTTGCCTTTGCCTCCCTGTAAATAGTCTGGAGACGGGGGGCCAATACGTCTAGGTTTTTGGCGTAAAACTCGATGGGGAGTCCGTCTATCCCCGGCGATTTGTTCCTCGCCATCCGCCTCACCGCCAGTCGTATCTCACCCGCGGCAATGTCCGTCCCCAAGTCCTTAGCCTGCTCCGCCTCTAACTGACCTAGGGGCAAGTCAGCCAGGAAGGGACCCACCAGTTCCGCCCTGCCTCCCGGGTCACTCTTGTACAGGCCCTCATAGTATTGCTGGAACACGTTGACTATGCCCAGTTGCGTCTGTTGTACCACTCCCGACGCATCCCGCAGCTGGAGTATGGGAGCGCATCTTCTGGTGGGGTTCGACAGCCACGCCAGGAGGGTGCCCACCTTATCGCCTTCTACATGGGAGCGTAGCACGTACCGCTTGTGATCAAAAGCTCGAAGCCTTTCCACCTCAACGGCTACCGCCTCCTTGGCCGAGCATAGGGAGTCCTGGAGTTCCGGCCTCCCAGGCCTCTTCCGCTCCGTCTCCCTCAGGGCCTCGTCTGCCTTCGCCAGATCCCCCAGCAGTACCTTCCGTACGCCCACATAGTCTCGGATGCAGATGCCCCTCACCACTACCTTAAAGGCATCCCACTCCATCGCCCTTGAGGTGGCCGTCCCCGCGTTCTCCGCAAAATACGAGGTCACGCCCCCCGCAAGGGCCTCCCCGAAGAGGGGGTCCTCCAGTGTCTCAGGCCTCAGTTTCCAGAGCGGAACCCTGGGCTTCCCCATAACCCACGCCAGCCGGACCAAGAGCGGGTTATGGTCCGAGATCGTCCTCGATAAGTATTCCGAGCTGGTGACGCACGGCTGCACCTCCCGGGAGCAAAGTATGGCGTCTAGTCGGACGTGCAGGTCATGGAGCCCTGAGAAAAACGAGTAATCCCGATCAGTCGGGTGTTGCCTTCTCCAGACGTCTACGAGTCCCCAGTTCTCCTGCCAGTCCCTCCTTCCCTTAGAGAGTCTGTGTACCGGGGAGTCACGAAGGGGGGGGTGAGACCTGTCCAGCAGGGGGTCGGCAATGGAGTTAAAGTCCCCCCCCAGCAGGACCGGGCCCGCAAGGGGGTGGGCCAGCGTCCCCGACAGTGCAGCTAGGAAAGCCAATTGGTCTGTGTTCGGGGCATAGATGCTAGCTAACACTATATCTCTACCTTCTAGTTTCCCCTCCACTACCACATATCTCCCTTCCTGGTCAATCCAATGCCGTGAAAGTTGGAAAGGCGTGCCTGCCCTAATCCATATGAGCACCCCTCTCGCATAAGCTGAATAGTTGGTGTGGTAGACCTGGCCCCGCCATCTCCTTTGTAAGGCCTCCCCCTCCCGTTGTGTGAGGTGCGTCTCCTGTAGCAGCGCAATGTGTACCCCCCTCCGTACCAAGAAGGCATGCACTTTGTGTCTGCGTTGCATAGTGTGAAGGCCCCGGACATTCCAGGTCATACAAGTCAAAACATTTGCATTAGCCATTATCCCAGTGATCCGGTCGAAACCCTCCTCCCAGGTCCAGCCCTTTGGCGGTGATGGTGCCCCCTGTGTGAAAAACAAACCTCCCCAACAGCCCTGTCAATGGCGTACCCAGGGTCAACAGTGTCAAAAATACAAACCAACAATCCCCAACTGTGGAGCCCCCCCCCTCCCCCAGAACAGGCCCCAATATCGAAATACCAGTCCCCATCCAAACTCCCGTACCTGATGACCCAGGTCTCAACTACACAGCCGCAGCTGTGGGTGCCTTAAGGGCCTACGGAGTGTGGCCTTGTCCAAAGGGAGGCCGCGCCGCCCAACCCCGTCCCTCCCCCCAGTTCCTCATGGATCAACTGCCCCGTGTCCCGCCGTGCACCCCGGCCCCCACTGTGTGCGAGGGCAGCTACCCCTTCTCCCGTACATCCCCAACATTACCCGATCAGCATCGACAGTAGTTCATATATTGTGGACCTCATCAGCCGTTTGCGGTGTCACCAGCGGTCCCTCTATGCGATGTAGTCCCGACGAGTCCGATTCCGAACCAGAGGCCGAAACATGAGTGTCCGAGTCTGGGGCCCCTCTGGACTCGGAGCCTTCTGCTCGGCCGAGCTTCCCCACCTCCAACAGCGCCGCCTTCCTCTCCGCCTCCGTTTGTGAGGCCGTCGGGCCCTGCTGCCCCTGGCCCCTTTTCCAGAGTCTTCTCGATTTTCGCTGCCGCTTGGGCGAGCGCTCCCGCTCTTTCTCCCGCTCCTCTCTCACTCTGGCTCCATCAGTCCCAGCCTTGTACGTCTCCCACCAGTCCCAAGCGTCCGCCGATGTCGTGAAGAAAATCGCCCTGTCGTCCACTACCACCCGTAGTCTGGTTGGGAAGAGCAAGGAGTAGGGGATGCCTTCGGTCCGCAATTCCCTCTTGATCGCGAGGAAGGAGGCACGCTGTTTCTGCGTTCCAAAGGTGAAATCCGGAAAGAGCGTGACTCTACTGTTTGCAATCTGGAAGGGGCCATCCTCCCGGGCCCTACGCAGGAGCAGATCTCTGTCCTTGTGGTGTAGCAGCTTGGCTATGATCGGTCTGGGTGGGAGTCCAGGTTTGGGTGGTCCTGAGGGGACTCTATGGGCCCGCTCCAGAGTGAAGAATGGCGATAGTCCTTCTGGCGCCACCACCGTCTTCAGCCATTCCTCCATGTAGGCAATCATGTCTCCTGCCCCCTCCGTCTCCGGCACACCTACGATCCGAATGTTGCTGCGTCGGTTTCTATTTTCGGCATCCTCCGCCCGTCTCTCTAGGGTGCTTATGCGGTCCAGGGCCTCCGTCAACTTACTCTCCATCGCCTTGTGAGCTGGCGCCATGTCCGCGATCGCCACCTCAGCCTCCTTAACTCTGTCTTTCAGTTTATCATGGTCAGCCCGGAGGAGGCCCAGCCCCGACGCCACCTGCGCTATGTCGTTATGGAGTGCATCCCTGGTGGCCGTTATGGCGTCCAGTATTCGGTCCTGCAGCCGCTGCAGGTCCGTCTGTTCCGCAGGGCCCCCTTCCCCTGCCTTTGACGCTGCCGCCTCCTCCGCCTTCGCCCTCGGCTTTCCCATCGTGGCCGGCCCGCTGCTCCCGTTCACCCCGACTGCCCACTGGCTCCGGCGTCGTGTATCGCCCCTGTGCTCCTCGGGGCTACGTTGGGCGGCCACTGCGCCCCGGGAAGGGCGACTCAGTACGTACGTTTGTCGCTGCGTCCAGCCCCCAGGTGCTGTGGGGTAGCGTGCACTTCGTCACCGAGGCGGCGTGACAGGCCGTAGGTCAGGGGCCCTTATACCGCCCGTTGCAGCCTCCGTGGGATCTCCCAGCGCCTCCACAAGACGCGTGTGTTACTGCCGTGGGGGAGGGGGGGGGCCCAGAATGCGCTGCAGCGCTCGCCGTCTCCCCCAGTTCCCCTGCTCCCCAGGAGGTCCTCACTTGCTTACCGGGCCGGCCGATGCCTAAATCCGGGTCGGTCCGCCGGACCTCTGCAGTACGGGGCCACCAGGAGGCCACGCCCACTTCGCTCTCCACCGGTGGCGCCGCCCGCCGTGGCCGGTCGCCGAGGAACAATCCTTTCCGTGCGGGGCACGGCACCTCCAGCTATCGCGCCCTCACCCTGCACGCCGGCAGTGCGAAGCTCAGCGACCCTCCGCTCTCCCGGGTTTCGCTGCGGCCGCCATCTTGCTCGGCGCCAGTCCCTCAGCCGCTCTAGAGGCCGCCGCGATCGGCGGTCGTTCCCAGGTCCGCGGAGTCGCCGGCTGCCCAAATCACGCCCAGGCGGTCACCGCCGGGCCACCATCCGGCACCGGGGCACACGTGGGCTCTACGGGCTCTGTATCAGGATGCTTGCGGGGGAAGAGGCGCGGAGCTCCGGGCTCACGCCGCCATTCCCTTCGGCGCTCAAGCCACGCCCCTCATTGCCTTGTGTATTCTAATTTGAGTACCACATCGTTGTCAAGAGGAGGAGGCTCTTAGCAATGTTAGAGATATGGAGTTTGTACCACCAGGGTCTAAAGATGCCTGAAGTGTGACAGCACCTCCTACTAGTGGAGTAGAGAAAGAAAAGGCTCGAATGGAAGTACACGTTGGGACAACACTTGATGATTCTAAACCATCTGCAGCTCTCCAGTCCTCAGTGGTAGAGAACATTCTCCCTTCTGCAGCATCCACAACCTCTCCTGTACCACATCCCAAAACAAAAATGTGCTTGGGTCTTGTTTACAATTGGCATCTCGAGGCATGTCTCAACCCCTTTTTTGCATCACAGAAGGTCCTGGCCAGAACTGGGTATACTTTGCTGGGCAGACAGCAGTGAAGAAGGGCTTGCGGGCACATTGGTTGGTGGATCTCCTGGAGGGCATGCATTCTCTTCCAGCTGTGCATCACAGAGGTGGAAATAGAATTGAAGCCTCTGAGGATGAAATTACTCCTCACCCCAGATCTTGTTGCCAACAAACCTCTTACTATCACCCTTCTCTCCCAAAGCTGATCTTTCAGTTTCCTTCCTAACCCTTCCTGAGTTGCTGAGATAGCTGGGTCCACACAACAGCTCAACTGGTGAAGAGGGGGTCCTGAGGCTGATCATTAATGATAAGACTGATGACCACTAAGGCAACAGTGCCAGCAAAGGCTAGGGGCAAAGGATCTTCTGCCGTGCATATGGTTTCTTTTTAATGCGCACTCCAATGTTGCTTGCTCCTAAATTTTACATTTCTTCTTCTTTTTCTTGTTGCCGTTATTAGAGTTGTTGTTGTTCTTGTTTTAATATTATTAATATTTAATGAACATTTCCAGAGCACCACTATGGTATTATAACAAGGTCCGTCAATCCGACAGGTCCAAAGGTATTATCCAAGGAAAAAAAGAATGAAATTCAATGAATAAGGTTCCAAAGTTCGAAGACACCAAGTGAATATGTATGTCCAAGATCTTGTATAGTTTCTTTAGGCATTCAATTTTAATGAAATCCCAAACCGGGACAGCCTATACCTGTTTCATCGTTTGACGACTTTTTCAAGGCTCAAAAATTTATTTGAAGAAGAGTACGCTTCACAAAAGCACCCAGCAACCGACTATGCATTAGATGATGCTGCTGCCATGGTAATTCTTATGAACTACCGGCTTACTATGGTCGTCACCGCCAGTGCAGGTCAAACCTTCAAGTTGCAATAACCTTAACTCAACTCTCTAGACAAGATTTTGAATGTTACTGGATTTTTTGTACGAACTATTCGATTTATAAAACGGTCTGAAATCATTTGATTCCTGTCTTTGGAGCTCTGAGGTACATGTCAATAAATACCATCTCTTGCTAGATGCTTTTGTGAAGCATACTCTTTTTCAAATGTTTGGTGTGTGTTGGGCCAGGGGACTGAGAGCAGTGTAAATGGTGCCAGTGGAGAGTGGAGGGATGTGTTTGCATAAGCCTGCTTTTCCTTTTCCTTTCACTGTAGTTTTTCACCTTTTTTTCTGTCACTCTCCATCATTTTCCATCCTCCTTTCACTTTTCTACTCTGTGTGCCTCTCACCTGCTTTCTTTCCCACTGCTGCTGCCCCCGCGGCCTCTCCCCCCAAGTGCGACCAGCTCAATCCAGTTTCCCCTCCCCGCTCCTGCCTCCTAGTTTTCCAGCCCTCCCTGACCCCTACTTAATGCCGGCCACTGCAATGACAGGCGAGCAAGACCACTGACTGATTGTCAGTGAAACTGTTCTCCCACCCTCTCAGCTCCACCATCAAGTGAGGCCCTCCTGAGCCCTTGAACTCTGTGTTGGTGTTCGAGGTCCTCCTCCACCCACAGGCTATACCTGTGCCTCATCCCTGGTGGCCCAGTAGACCTCCCACTCTCTTTTTTGCTTCGTTTCTCTGCCTGCTTTTCCTTTTCCTTTCACCTTGTTTTTTTTACCCTTTTTACTGTCACTCTCTATCATTTTCCATTCTCCTTTCACTTTTCACTTTTCTACTCTGTGTGCCTCTCACCTGCTTTCTTTACACCCCCTCCCCCCAAGCGTGACCTGCCCAAGTCATTCTCCCCTCCCTGCTCCCGCCTCCCAGCTGTCCAGCCCTCCCAGACCCCTACTTAATGGCGGCTGTGCGCAGCAGATGTGCCGCTGGTGTGCCAAAGGCAAGCCTGTCGCGCCCGTCTGCAACCCGACCACGACCTGCGCCAGCAACCATGGACCTCTGAACCGCCAACGCTACAACCCAGCTGCACTCCACCCATTCAACCCAGGTCGCAACAACAACTGCAAGCTAGCTTCACCAGCCGACACCCACTGACCCTTAAGCTACCACCGCTGCCAGCTCACCTGCAGCACCACCAAGACCACGGATCCAGCACAACCCGCTCGTAAGAACACAACCGCACCGAAGACCCTGCAATGCATCCTCCTCAACATCCGGTCCCTACACAAACACGCCACCGAAATCTGGGATCTCCTCAACAACACCACCCCAGACGTTGAGTTCTTCATTGAAACCTGGACCAACACCACCTCGGGACCGAACATCGCCATCGCCATTCCCCAAGGATACAAGATCTCGTGGAAGGATCGCCCCACCCACCCTGGAGGGGGAATCGCCATTGTCCACAAATCCACCCTCTGGCTGAGCACACTCCCCAACGAGCCCACAGACCTGATGGAACACCTACACTTCAAGATACAGGCCAGCCCTACCATCACCCTCTGAAAAACCCTCATCTACCGACCCCCCTGAACCCTGCAGACTATTCACTAACTCCATCACGTACATCATCTCCCCGCAGGCCATCACGTCCACCAACTACACCTTGCTGGGAGACCTCAACTTCCACCTCGACAACCAACTAGACCCCAACACCACATCCCTCCTGGACAACCTCCCCAACATAGGACTCCCCAAGATCGTGACTGAACCCACGCACTCAGCAGGATACACCCTCGACCCCCTCTTCACAACAGGAAGCTCCATCACTTTCAGCCGCACAGACAATCGATGCATCCACGTCACCTCCAGAACACCCACCATCCACAGAACCCAGCACCTGCTCCCACAAAGAAACTGGACCACAATCACCGATGACCAGCTCACCTCCTCACTCTGCAACTCCACCACAACCATCATGGAAAACGGCGAACCCAATACCGCAGCCCGAACTCTGCAAAGATGGATCTCCGACAGCACCAACACCCTAGCCCCACTCAAGAAGAAGAACAACACACATGCCAAGAAAGCCTGATGGTTTACCACCGAATTTCGAGAGTCCAGACGCACGTTCCACCACCTTGAAAAGGCCTGGAGGAACTCCAAATCCACAGAGCCGCCACCAATGCCCACCACCATCTCATCATAAATATGAGAAAAACAGCGATCAAAGACAGAATCTCCACAAACGAGCACAACAGCAAAGAGCTCTTCAGCATCATAAAGGAGTTCGGACAACCCACCAGCGAGTCTACAGACATCCCTCCCTCACAAGACCTCTGCAACAAACTCAGCACCTTCTTCCACCACAAAATGAGGAACATTTACGACAACTTTAACGAAGAAAGCCAACACACTGAACCCTCACCAACCACCCCGACACCCTGACGGCAACGATTGACAGCTGGACAGCCCTCACCACCGACGACACACTTAAAACGATGACGTCAATCCACTTCGGGGCCCCCATGGACCCTGCCCCCACCATATCTTCAACAGAGCCACCAACCGCATTGTACCCATGCTTTGCCACACCATCAACTGCTCCCTAGCAGTGGTCTTCTTCGCAGATGACTGGAAGCACACCAAGATCAATCCTCTCCTGAAGAAGCCACAGCGGACCCCACCGACCTTAAAAACTACAGACTCATCTCCCTACTCCAGTTCCCGGAGAAAGCCATCAACAGCCTACTCGCCACCATCATCGAAGAGCACATCATCCCTGACTCCTCCCAATCCGGCTTCAGAAAAAACCCACAGCACAGAAACAGCCCTCCTCGCCACAACAGATGACATCCGCTCCCTCCTGGACAGAGGAGAGACAGTAGCTCTCATCCTCCTCGACCTCTCAGCGGCCTTCAACACAGTCTCTCACCGCACCCTTACACAAAGACTTCACAACGCAGGGATCAGGGACAAGGCCCTTGAATGGATCCACTCTTTCTTCTTCAGCAGAAGGCAGCGGGTCAGAGTCCCCCCTTTCCTCTTAGACCCTACACCAACCACCTGCAGAGTCCCCCAGAGATCTTCCCTCAGCCCCATGCTTGGTTTTTAGTTGGCTGAGGCTTCCACCAGTTTCCACAAGGAAATATACATCTTTTCCCTCACCCCCAGGCCAGTACTTTGTACATTTTATTTCTAAATCTTCACAACATTCACAAGACTTTCTGGATCAGACCTGTAAGAACGTTTCCTATGGACAGGGCTTTTTAGGTAGTTATTTCCCTCTTCCTGGACCAGGGATAGGAGGTGACTTATTTGGAAGAAGGGGAGGCTGTACCACCAAGCAGAGGAGAGATGCAGGCCTCTAGCTAAAAGGAAGACCAGTGCTTGGTCCAGAGGCCTGAGGCTCTGAATGGAAAATGACATTAGAGTGTGCGCTATCTATGAGCATGGAGAATCTTGCAGCCAGAGGGCTAGTATTGATCCCAAGACAACTGAGTGAAAATAATTAGAGTAGCTGCAGAGATGCTCTTCAAGATTGCACAGCATGCTGAGCCTGCTCTTACCCATTCAGGACAATCTTTGAACCTAGTGGAGCTCACATCTGCTCCAATTCAGCCTCACGAGGTTTCTCCCCCTATTTCGGTTACTGGCATTGTGTCATTGGTTTCTTCTGTTCACATTCAGAAAGGCTGTGTCCTAACAGAACAAGCTGTACCCACCCATTAAGGGGGGTATAGTAAAGCAAATATTTAAACAATGCAGTAGAGGGGCCTCTTGATATGAGCTGTGGTTCCTACACAGTTAAATCAATCTTGCAGAAGTAACAGCTTTCTCCTTGTGAGACCAGTAACAGATTCAGCTGTCCTTGTCTTGAGAGCTGTCTTTAGAGCACAAGATCCAAGTGAAAGAATGCACCAGTTATTTCCCAGGCAGACACGATTTTTGCAAAAACATTTTTTTATCTTGAATTCCGAATCCCCGGTAGGACCTTTTAATTGTGAATGATGGAAGCTGGACTTTGTTGGATTGACCAACTAGGGACAGTCTGAATTCTGTTTATAATTCATATTAAAATTCTTTCCTATCTTACTCATCAGTTTGTGGTACTTACTGCAACCCCCCCAAGGCCTCAAACTCCAGTTTTCTAAAATGGCATTGGAAATACTTGTCTGACATGGTCTCTCCCAGCTTTCTACTTCCAGTCAGAGCCCATGCAAAAATTCAAATATTATTCCTGACAAGGAGTGATGCCCCCGGATATCCATGTTATTACAAAGGAGCCCACTGGTACTGTTCTCCTTTAGCATGTTGTTGAAAAACTGAAAGGCATGTGTGGGCTGGCATTTGATAAGGGTTGCTCTTACTCTGATAGCTAGTTCCTAGACAGAAGGCGGAGAAAGCTTGTCAGTTCTTTGTGTGCTCAGTCCTTTCATTGGTGACTTCTCTCTTGACATCCAGGTATCACAAAGGAAAATGCTAAGTTACAGAAAACTCATTACCCCAGGAGAGGCTCATATCTCTGGGTAATTTGCGCTTCTTTACATCCTTTCTTTTTCTGAGAGAGAAATGTGTGACAATGAGCATATATGCCTTTTCCACCCAGCCATTACCACCCAAATGCCTTTATCACATATGCCTTTAAACAGACATGATACATATATGGAAGGTAAGTAGATATAATTAGTATTTCATGTATAACCTATGTTATATTGTTTGGGGGAACCATAGAAAATTGATGTTTTGGTTTGCTAAGAACTGTGCATAGTTTGATACATTTTCATTAAGCTTTTCGAACAAAAGTCTCATCCACCTCAGCTTCATCCTGAAAAGTTTCAGGGTGACCCATAACTAGAAAAAGAGGATCCCACAATGCTTTTTCCCATGCAATTTTCCACAGGAAACTTGAACTACAATACCACAAGAAAGCCAGGATTGAATATGACCACATTTGGCAGAAAGTTAGAGAGTGTTCCAGAAATTGTGCTTTTTGTCATGTGGTGTAACTCCATTCAGTATTTCTTTAAAAAGGAAGGTTCAAAATGCATGTATATTTCACCCTATAGTACCTTTTTTAGCCACTTGTGGAGGATCCATGGACATACAAACTCAATCTATGCTTTGTGATTTGCTGCCCACAACCTGAGTGAAAAGTTGCGGATGCCATCTTGGTACTTGGTCTGCATGTCCTAAAGATATAATGTTGAAATAGCATAAGGAGGCAGAGAAGGGGTACATGCAGGATTGTTTTGTGCAGGAGGCAGCACCTTCCTATTCAATAACAATCCTGGGAGGAATAGAAGGAGGAAACATTTTTTAGTTTTTTAAATAAATATATTTCTCCTTGTTTCGCCTCTACTAGGGAGGCATAACTTTTTGGTGAATTCCCAGGTTTATCTTTTCTTGTACAAATACATGAAAAGAAGCTGTGTGTCCAAAGTAGATGAATAAAAGGATTTGAATTAATGAGATCAGGACACCTCTAAAAGTCAGAAGCAAAAATAATTTTCGAGAATGAATTTTTCCGAGGGGGAATACCATGTGAAATTATCACTGACAATGGACAATAGTTTAGTTCTAATGAGTTTGAAATTTACTTAAAGGCCTAGGTATCAAATGTGTGTTTACCTCGTTGGTGCTACGCTGTCAAAATGGCAACAGCGCAAGGGGAAAGCACAGGAATGCTCCCTATTGGATAAATACACCCCAATCCTTCCTTTTCCCTGTGACGAAGGGTAGCGCAGCAAGGTGACATGCTGCAAGATATCAAACAACAAGAGAGTGTTGAAACAACTAACAAACACAGTAGGTAAACAAAATTCTGTTCAGGATGCTACTAAGCCTCAGGAAAAACAGTTATTTACAGTAGGAAAAATAGAGTGCACGTGCTCAAAGGTCTAGCTAAAAGAACCCTCAGGCTCCAATGGAACACTGGTAGCCAGTTATCTTCATTGGGTCCTCCTTAGTAGCTAGAGAAATGATAGTGAGTTAAAAAGAGTATGGACCACTCCTCAAAATTATTTTAATAATCCCTTGGGATAATCAACCAAGAAAACACCTTTGCAAGGAGGATACACAGCACATGCTGCAAGAGTCATAAATATGCCCCTATGCATGTAGACTTTTGTAAACTGCAAAAGACACATGTCCCACATCAAAAAACGTTTCCAAAATGCAAATTGAATTCATATATAATAAGACTATGAATATTTTTTAACCAAGAATCAGTGTGGTTCTCAAATAGTAGGTACTAAAGATAGGATGGTATACTTTTTTGTGCAGTTTAAATGCAGAAAAAAAGTTTACATATATAATGTATTATAGTAGTAGTTATGCTATGACACATTGTAAGTATCCGAGTGTTGAATTTGAGAAAGGAAAATCAATAAGGTATGCTAATATATACAGGTGGTGTCCAATATAAGGCCATAATTCCATAAATTCTTTTATTATGAGCTGTATACCATTTTATTTAACCACATTGGTGTGGAGGAAGGCTCTGTGCTTTCCTTCGCACCAGTACTCTTGTGTTGAGGGCCACTTCAGGCAGTCCTCGGACACTGTGTAAGAAAATTCCTCTGGTGTGAGCACCAGCTCGATTGCTTTCACTCATTTCTAGCCTCTGAAGCTGGACAAAAGCTTACCCAGCAGCCAATGGCTTATTTTTAGGATGTAATGATGGCATGCTGACATCATTGCATTAAAGTGAAATGAGCTAACGGGCTCAAATTAAATTGTAAGTGCATTGGTGCTTGGGGGCTTATCTTAGCAGCACCCCAAGCACTGATTCGGATGGGGGAGTAGTCATTGGAAAGGGGAGCATCTCCCCTATCCAATGGTACCACTCCCCAGTTGATCCATGCTTGTGGACTACCTTAGGAGGGCAATCATCAAGCAAGCAGCCACCCAAAAGGCCCCCCAGGAATGTTTTTTAAATGGGAGAGTGCCCCCCTGACAATGGGCAAATGCTCACTCCTCCCCAGGCCCAAAAGTCTTTCTGCCCCCCCCAGGGGCAGATTGGAGCTTGTTGCCTCTAAGAAGGCCCACTACCCGCGTCTCAGGCAGATTGGAGGTGTTTTCCTCCAATCTGCTCCTGGCGGGTGGCTGACAGCCCACTGGGTAACAAGGGACTATGGCCTAGATGTAGGTAATAGCAATTTACCGAATGGTAAATACAGAATTTTACCGAGTCGGTATTTACAATTCGGAAATTGCTATGTAGGTAAATAATTCGGTAAAAATACCGAATCTGCAAGATTCGGTAATTACCGATTCGGTAATTACCGAATCGGTATTAGCCATTGATTCCTATTGGCCTTGAAGCCCATAGGATTCAATAGCAAATACCGGTTCGGTAATTACCGAATCGGTAAAATTACCGATTCTGTAAATAATATGCCCCCTACATGTCAATTCCCAAATACCGGTCGGTAACGGCCAAAATCGGCCGTTACCGACCGGTAATTGGCGAGCTACATCTGGCCCTATATTTGGAGAGGGAGTGCCCATCTCAGCAATGGGCTAGTGCTCCCCATCCCCTGGGCCCTAAAGTTTTTCTGCCCCCTGGGGGGGATGGTAAAAATCCCACTAAAAACCAGGGATTAAATATTTAAAGGCAAAATGGGTGGGGAGGACCTCTCATGCATTTGACCCAGAACCCACTCACCCAAGTGACCCCAGTAGTCTTTCTGCCTCCCTGTTGGAGGCAGATAGGAGGTGTTGCTCACTAGACCACCAGGGATTATATTTGGAAGTGGATGTGGCGCCCCTGGCAAGGCATTAATGCCCCTCCCTACCCCCCAGGCCCAAATATCTTTCTGCCCACCTGGGGGCATATTGGCCTATGCATTGGGACTAACCGCACCACCCAAATGACCTGCAACAGTCTTTCTGCCCCACCTCTTGGGAAGATAATTATTATTATTATTATTAATGAGTTTTATGTCGCGCATGGTTACCCTTGGGCATCCCAGCGCTTATCCAGAGAGGGCAGACCTAGCAGAAGTAACTCGTTAGGCAGGAAACAGGTGAGTCTTTAGGGCTTTGCGAAAACGTAGGGTGCCGGTTTCAGAACGAAGGGTAGGCGGAAGGGAGTTCCACAGGACTGCCACATTGACGGAGAATCTTCTACCGCCAGTCCTGGCCTTTCTTACTCTTGCCACTTGCAAGAGATGTTGATGGTCTGAGCGAAGAGCGCGGGGGGCCTTGTAGGGTTGAACCATACCCCGAAGGATAGGTGGCCCTTTCCCCTGCAAGATTTTGTGGGCCATGCAGAGTGACTTAAATTTCACCCTCTCTCTGACTGGGAGCCAGTGAAGCGCCTTCAGCGCCGGGCGGGCTGATTGCCACCTGGGAAGGTCTGTCAGAAGCCTGGCAGCGGCGTTTTGTACTTGCTGCAGTTTGTTCAAAGTTGATTCTGGCGCCCCCAGAAACAGCGAATTACTGTAGTCCAGGCGGGAGATAATAAGCCCCTGGATTAGAAGCCTCCTGGTAGCCATCGGGAGGAGGGGTAGGATCTTCCGGGCTGACCGGAGCAGGCCGAAGCACACGCCTGCGGTCTTTTTGGCGTGTGTCTTAAAAGAAAGGTCCTGCTCCAGCCACACCCCCAAGCTCTTAATCTCCTTTTTAGGGGTAGGTGACGCTCCCAGACAGCTAGGCCAGCTGCTTAGGGGCAGGGAAGGAGGAGAGTTCCCCAACATCATCAGTTCGGTCTTAGAACCATTGAGTTTGAGGGCTGAGTTGCACATCCAGGTGAAGATCTTAGCCAGGCATGCATGCAACTGATCGGGTTGGTTCGCCGACTGGGGAAGCCCTACCACCAACTGAGTATCATCAGCATAGCTGATGATCTTAATTCCCAGTGGAAGTACCACCCTCTCCAGCGGGGCCATATAGATGTTAAACAATGTAGGGCTCAAAGATGAGCCCTGTGGCACACCACACTGGAGAGGGAGCGATGTAGACTTCTCGTAGCCTTCCCAGACCTCAAACGTGCGCTCCTCTAAAAAGGACGCGAGCCATTTCAGAGCCGTCCCGGTGACCCCCACCCCGACAGTCGCTGGAGTAACACCTGATGGTTTACGGTGTCAAATGCCGCACTGAGGTCCAGGAGGATCACTGCCACCGATCCCCCTGAATCCAGAATGCTCCTGGCATTCTCCACGACTGCTAGCAGGGCGGTGTCCGTCCCCTGGCCGGGGCGGAAGCCCGTCTGCGAGTCACCAAGCAGGGAGTTGGATTCCAGAAAGCCCGATAAGCGCCTATTCACAAGTTTTTCCGCCACCTTACTAAGGCCAGGAAGTAAAGAAATAGGCCTGAAGTTCGCGAGGTCGGCGGGGTCTAGGCTGGGCTTCTTTAGGAGGGCCTTGACTACCGCTCCTTTCCAGCTGGGGGGCACCACACCTTGAGTGAAGGATGGGTTGATGAGATCCGTCACTGGGCCGCCGATGGTGGGGGCTACCTGTTTCAGATATCTCATAGGTGCCGGGTCTCTCGGGGACCCACTCTTCACAGAAGCCAAAGCCCCGAGAACTTCGTCCACAGTGACTGGTCCAAAGGAGACCAGCTCTGCAGTCCTCGCCTCGGGCCAAGCCCCTAGGTTACCCTCCGGAGATGGCTCCTGGGCTAACCGGGGAAGGGATGACAAGATGTTTTCTATCTTCAGTTTGAAGAAAGAGGCCAGTTCTAGACATTTCTCACGTGGGTTGTTATAGGAGACCGAAGGTTCGGGGGTTTTCAAGAGTTCTCTGATGACCTTGAATGACTCTTTCGATGAGTTAGAAGAGAGACCTATCCTCTCCTCAAAGAACCCAGATTTCGCTGCCCTGATTGCAGATTTGTAAGCCTTTACCTCCAATCTTCCCAGTGGGAGGGCAGAGAGCCCACTAGACACCAGGCAGTTTTGTATTGCTACAAATTGTGGAGGTAGCCTGCCAATTGACTTACATAGCGGGCCTAGCATCCACCTCCAATACAACCCCAACAGTCTTTCTAACCCTCTGGGAACTAAATAATCTACACCTTTTTGGCAAGCAATAACATTTTGATTTTGGATTATTTTTTTAAATATATATGGGTATCACATTTGGGCTAAGTCCCAGTATCATCCTACTTCTATGTTGAATCGCTGCACTTTTTAGGCTCCTGTTAGCTGCCACCGGAGTAAAACCATACATTTCTGAAAAATAGGTTCCCAGAAGAATCCAGTGTGGTATGCATCATGTGAATCCCACAAATTATTCTTGCCCACATTTCCCTACAAACCTCAAAATTAAAGCCTAAAATGTCACATCTACCTTGCATTTCTGTGACATAAACTTCTGGAATCAAAAGGAAGCCACAAAATTCCTACCAACCAGCGTTCCCCCACTTGTCCTGATAAAAATGGTATTCCACTGGTGTGACTTCGCATAGTACCCCTCAAAGACACAAGTCAAACCAGGGTCAATGAGAGTCGCTCTGGGAGATTCACATTTACCTTGGCTTGATGCTTGCCTACACTAGGCCCAGCCACACAAGTGAGGTAGCATTTTGTCCTGTAAGAACATTTCATATAGAGTCTAGTGTCTCCCTACACTCAATCCCAAGGCTCAGTATGTGGTCATGCTACTACAATGCACAGGGTTTCCACTCTGCAGTGCAAGCTGCATTTTGTGGCTACAAATCAAGTGTTTACCTTAGGCAGAGCTGTTAAAATACACACAAGTCTCTCAGTACACATATGCCCTATTAAGTGGTCAATTCCCTACTACATACAACTTTCGCTCTGTTCAGAGGACTTCATGGAGAGGCCAGTCACCCACCACAGACTTCACCCATTACTTCGGCAATCCTCTACTACAGTCAGATTTTGCCCTGGACTGAGCTCTTCTCAGAGAGGCCAGTTTATTACTACAGCCAATCCTAATTATATAGCATTCACCTCCTACACACAGTTTTCATCATGTGAAGAGTGGTACGCAATAAAGCTAGTCTGTCCCCGAGTGAAGCTCCCTTATGCTGTCAAGCCTCTAGTAGCAACAGGTTACACAAAGTAGAAAGCTCTTCATGTAGAGGCCAGTCCTGTACCGTACACAACCCTCATTGGTTGGGCGAGCCACTACGACAAACAGCTTTTCCTTTCCACTGAACTGGTGACAGAAAGAATAGGGCCCAGATTCACCAAGAGCTTGCTATGCCCTTGCATCGAGTGTATGACGTTACAACGTATACATTTACAATGCATGCCTTTACAACCCAGTTTTTACATAGCAACATCCTTTACAACACCAATAATAATGACAATAACTTTATTGGGATATAAAATATCCATAAAAGTACACATCAAAAAATACCAACAACAGTACACGTTATTATAAAAGAGCGAGGCATAAAAACAGTGAATAGATAAAAACTTCCAAGTTGCGTTAGAGGACTTCAGTAGCATACATATGTGAAAAAGAAAGAAAAAAAGGCAAGCTATGCACAACAACAGTGTCAACAATAGCATTTAGACGAAAAAAAGTTTGTGGGCATGACGATAGCAATGTTGTGCTAATAGGTACAATCAAGTATTTAACAACTAGCAGCAGTTTATGGTAAAGTGCAGTCAGATGTAAACAATTTTAGCAGCATAAAATAGAGTTTGATTTAGTGAAGACTGTATTCCTAATAAAAACGTTGACAGGCCCTTTCGGTAATTGAGGGAAATTGCGATATGCATAGCGTATAAAAGTTATAAAGCCTATGTTTAAAACTGTATTTTCTGGATTCAGAGCTGCAATTACTGCCTGTCTGCAGGTCCGGGTTCCTAGCCTGTTCCACTCAAATTTGAGTTTTTGTCTGCGCTGTGGCGTAAGAGCGGGGCAAAGACAGACTACATGCTCTAAAGTGTCAGCCATCTTACCACACCCCCTGCACAATACATCCTCTGACGTTCGACGCCAAGAGGGTAGATCCTTTAAAAATTGCCAGTCACCCAATCTAAGAGCCATGAAGCTAAGTTTTAAGTGCAAGGCATAAGTGCAGGACAGATAGGGGAGGGGAGTGGCCAGCCCATAAGAATTCATTATTGCCCATGCATGTTTGCGTTTAGCGAAATGAGCTTTATCAGCAATTAGGGACCTCATTCGTATACGTTTCTTAATGCTGGTTTTAAAAACTGCCTTGCTGGGGTTGAGATCCCATAGTTCGCCCACGGACATTTGCTGGACTGCGTCCTTAAACAAACGGCCATAACAGCCACCTGGGTTTTTCTGTAAGATGTCTAACCAGAATAGTGACTCCAGTGTACCTGGGTCTGCTTGCCTTAGTTTATGGCACAGATTCAGATTACGAGCCAATATTTGAAAATTCGTAATTTAATAGGCCCAGTTCTAGTCTGATCTGTGCTGTAGAAGCGGATTTAGGCAAGTGGAGCTTTTTTTTTGTAAATTTTGGTCACATGTTGGTTTAGATTGGCATTTAGTTTTCCCCTAAAAATTTCAATGCTGTACGACAGAGTTGGCCCAATTTTTGCTCTCATGACTTCCAGTAGTGGTGATAAACTCGGACCGGACAGTTTTTTTGAGAGCTTACAAAAAGTCACCTGAAGGTTCATGGCTTTTATTGCTATTTCGCTACGTTGTTTAGCAAAAGAACCCCTGGAGTCAAAGTTGACCCCTAAATATTTATATGTTTTTCCAATTGTAAGGTTCATCTTATTATATAGCCATCCACCCCCGAGGTTACGTTTTCTACCGAAGATAACCACTTGGGGTTTCTTTAGGTTTACCTCTAAAGTATTCATGGAGGTGTAGCTGTGTAGTTTGTTTAGTAGCCTTTGCAGTCCTACCCGGGTGAGACTAAAAAGGACCAAGTCATCTGCGTATAAAAGGTTACTTATTGACACACCACCGATCTTGGGTGGGTGGCTATTTATTTCCTCTAGGGTAGCTGGTAAGTCTGCTATAAACAAATTAAAAAGTAGTGGGGCCAGCACACATCCCTGTTTGACACCTATAGTTGTCATAATTTTCCGGGAGAGATGTGTGCCAGTCCCCAGGTTCACTTGTGCCCATGTGCCTCTGTGCAATTGGATAATGGCCTCCAGAAGTTTGTCTGGGATCCCCCATTGTTTTAGCTTTACCCATAGAGCAGCCCTGGGGACCCGGTCAAAGGCGGCTTTGAAATCTACAAAGCAACAGAAAACAGCCCTAGATGTAACAAGTGCTTTGTCAATAATTATAGACAATGTTAGTAGGTTGGTCATGGTGCCCGAATTTACAGTGAAGCCAGTTTGGTTCCTTGGGATCAGGTTGTTCAGCTCTGCCCAGGTTCTCAGCTCCTCCAATAAAATGCCTGCATAGTGTTTTGCCTCGATGTCTAAAAGGGCGATTAGTCTGTAGTTGTTTGGAGAGGCATGAGAACGTGACTTGTAAATCGGATGGATTATCGCACCCCGCCAGGAGTCCGGTATGATTGAGTTACTTAATGCACAGTTAAAAAGATTGGTTAGGTATCCCGACCAAAGGATAGGATCTGTGGTAGGCCATTTGGGCCAGGTGCTCCAAATGATCTTGCTTTAGTAACACTTTAGAGACCTTTTCTTCGGAAATCTTCAAATCTTCCCTTGGAGATTCCAAAGATTCAGTGGGGCTGCTCCAGCTCTTACTCGGGCTTACTTTTGTCGGGTTGAAGACACATATGTCTGTGGAGGCTCTGTGGCCCTAAAGTGATTGATCAAAAAGGCAGCCCAATCGGATTCTAAAATGTTTGCGCTCCCAAAGGAGGACGAACTGGAGTTTTGACGATGGATTAGGGCTCTCCCATAATAGTTTACACCAGAATTGGTCTAAGTGAAGTTGTTTGTCTGTTTGTTGAGCCAGCCTAAATGTCTTTTGGGCAGTTTTGTACGTATTCAGGAGCTCACTGTTCTCTGGAAATTTCTTGAAAGAGTGCAAAGCATTATTTCTCTTTTTCTTCAATGCCATGGTTTGGCTTGAGATGGAAGACTGAGAGCTGGTAGAAGCCTTATGAAAGTGCTGTTTAGATGGAAAGAGGCTTATCAAATGGGAGCAGAAAATGGATCATGAGACGATGGGAGAGGCCGCCAAGTCAGTGCCACCTGTCGTAAAGATCACACATTCCTTCATTATGTTTGTGGAAATATCGTCGCTCCATCTGAGTCATTTTAGAATTTCAGTATAAGTTCCTATGCATGTTGATGAGGCAGTATTATGATAGGTTGGCTTTACATTAAGGGTGACGACTTGTGGCCGCTGGTCGCTTTCTGATCAAGGAGGAATGCTGTAGTTACCCAAGTATTGGAACAGGGCTAAATTACAGATGGTATAGTCGAGATAGGATTGTTTGCGACCATTTGTCCAGGTCCACTTTGGTGGAGTGTCTTTCATTGATCTGCCATTCATTACCAAAAAGCCGGCACTATAAAGTTGCAACACACAGAGCTCTCCTAGGCCACAATATTCTTGATTTGGTGGTTTAGACTGTGCCTCTATTTCTGTTGGTGTGAATGGAAAAAGCCCTTCAAAATCAGCGGTGTTTCCCTGAAAAAGGTTGGTGTTGTAGTCTCCAGTGATCATGCAATCTGAACAAGGATAATCCGCAGCCAGGTCACACACGATTTTGATTAAGCGTGTTAAGTGCTCCTTTTTCGAACGCGTACATGGATTAATGTAAACATTTAGTAGATGAAGCGATCGGTGTTTGCTCCATGAGCTAATTCTAACTCCGAGTAGCCAGTCCTCCTCAAAATTCAATTGGGCGATCAGGCCTTTCTAAATTATTTGAGACGTAGATCGACAGACCACCTTTGGGGTGGCCGTAAATACGGTCTCTAATTACCGGTTTACAGTATTCTATAAAGCCCGTCACTGGGCAGTTTTGGGTTGCCCATGTTTCTTGAAGGGCTATTACGTCGTGCCCAAATGTGAAATTGTGCATCTCCGGGTTGGTTGTTTTCTGGTGGAGACCACTGATATTCCATGAGCACAGTGTAAAAGACGGCTGCAACTCGGAGTTTAAAGGGTTTGTAGGAAGGGATACTTGGGGACTTGGTTAAACCAAGTCATTACGGTTTAAGTGTGCAAGGTGATTTCCCAATGGTCAATCTGATTTTTTTCGGGACAGGGCGGCCGGGAGCAATCCCCAATCTGGTTTTTTCAGTAGTAAGGGCTTTGGCCCATGAGTTTTCAGTCGATTGAGATGTGCCTAAGGTGTTTTTTACACCAGTTGCTCTTGTCGGGGTGGCTGAGGGCTGTAATAGCACTGTGGGATAGCCTGGGGTAGAGTAAGGGTGGATTTGTATTCCCCATTGCTGAAAGGTGTCCTTTTGGGCTAAGAATGCTCGTGCCCATATATCAGATCTTAATGTCACCAGGGTAGCCTCAGAGGATTGAAGTCCACTTGGTGGCAGTAATTCGATGGACTCTATTTCATCGGATGTCAGTGCCTCAAAACAGGGGGCACCGTTAACTAATTTAATTATGTTTGCTCTATTGAGGATGTTATGCCGTCCTTTTGACGTGTATTCAGGAACAAGGAGTATTTTGGAGTATTGTAAGTCATATTTGGCACTCTGAGTGCTAGGGATTAAGTTAGGCAGAGTGGGTTTATCAATTAAGGAGCCTAAGTCCGATCCCTGATAGTGTTGAGGTGGATCTCGTAAACCTTGGCTGGGTGTCTGGGTGTCTATAAGTACCGTTGATATTTTAAAACAACAAGGGACCCCAATATAGTCAGCACAGGACCTCTGGGAGCAATTATTATGAGAACAACAACGGTCCCATGCAACAACAATCAAGTTTGTCGATAAATACAGACACAATTGAATCTGTATTGAAGTGACTTGTCCAGCCGGACAGTGGTCAAAATATTTTAATGGTTTCAGCAAGATAAATAGAGAATATCCTTCGACAGTGTCACGTCGTGGAGTACAAGCCTATACCTCATTTAAACACAACCACTTTAGTACATTCAAAGTGAACAGAAAGGGCTTTTAGGCAAAAAAGCTGAGTTGTTCTTCAAATCACAATATGAACAAATATTTTCAAAATGCGCCATTACAACAACATAGTACACAATATACACACTGTATAAGGCACACAATTTGGTCGACGGCGTTTCAATCCAAATTTTAAATCAAAGGGATTATCATCAGGACATTTTAATGAATGCCTAATAAATTCAAGCCTCTAGAACCTAAAAGGAATTTGGAGAAAGAAAGCTTTAGGACTAGGTGAACATTGAAGATATAACAACGTGACGTTGGGTGCAGGGGTGTCAACTATACGGAGCCACAGGCATGCTCCAGTTACGAGCTCACAGTGCACGCAGGGCAGGAGAGAGACATGGAGAGAATCGACAAGTAATTGTGACTATATGTGAATCACTTCCGTGATTACGAAACAGTGGATAAAAAGTGAGTTCCCAGTGAACAGGGAACTAACGTGAATTTAGCCTATCAGGTACAAAAACCGAATGACAATATTTTGTAGTCCGCGGTGGTCGGGACAATTTAAAAGATCGAAACAATTTAAAAATCAGTGCCCAGTGAGCGGGACACTAACGGGAAGTCCGAGGTGGTAACCGAGTGAGGGTTTAAATACGGCGCAGTGGGAAGAAAAAAAGAAAGAAGGTGGCGCAGTGAAATAAAAGGCTCACCAGCCATAATCCAGGGCAGGGGGTCACGGTAGTGAGGTCGCCGAAATCGGGACCGGTCAGGATAGGTTGGAAATGATTGCTGGGTATACCTGGGAGGAGATAGGAAGGAAGGAATCGGGGTTAGGGGAAGTTCCTGGGTAAAAGACACGCGGAAACCCAGGCAGACGGGAGAAGGCTTACCGGATCAGTCAGTATCACGTCATACTCGACAATGCGATCTGTAATGGGCTGGTAATGGGGCAGCAGCCAGGCGCTCTCTTATTGGTCTGGGGAGACGCTGGGGAAGGTGAAGAGGACTCAAGGACCCAGTGCATGCTTGGGAATATGGCGGCCATATTAGAAGGGGAAAGTGAACCAAGAGTTGGAGGGTGAAGATGACAATAGTGCTCGTGAGTGACATTACAGTGAACCAGGATCATCAACCTAAAATTTACAGTTAATATCCACTATGGTACATTACATTTATGGTTACAGGCTGAGTGAACAGGCAGCGCAGTCAGGAGTCAGACCAGATTGGTCCAATCTTCCTGAAGGTTAAGTCCGGTGTTCAAACTGTCCGTTCTCAGTATCCACTTTAGTTAATTCTTTGTTGAGTAGTCTGTTAAGGTCACCTCCTCTGGGTGGAAGTATGACCTGATTGATCACTGTCCAGCGGACATCATTCTCATTGTGCCCTTTCTCAGTGAAATGTTCAACAAGTGGAGCATTTGCTGTTTTACACCGCATCCGGCTGCGGTGTTGTGAAATGCGTAGTTTTATTTTCTGTGTTGTCTGCCCCACATAGATCTTATTACACGGGCAGAGGATAGCGTAGATCACATTACAGTTATCACAGTTTGTAAATGTACCATGCTAATTTTTTACATTCTCAAAGACAAATTCCTTACCCTCAATACAAGGTACACATACAATACACGAGCCACATTTGTGATGACCCTTCATAGGAGGGAGGTCCCAGTGGTCAATCAGAGTTATATTCAGAGTTATTATTGCGGGCAAGGCCGCCCTAATGAGTTGGTCCCTCAAACTTTTATTCGTCTTGAACGCAAACAATGGTGTTTCTAGTTCCAATGTACCTGCATTGAGGATATGCCAGTTCTTTTTAATGGATTTACGAACCTTGTTAGAAATAGGAGAAAAGGTGGTGACACATACAAGTTTTTCAGTGTTTTTTTTAGGTTTGGGTTCTAACAATGTCTCGCGAGGGCAGTACCATGCCCTCTTCATTGCATTTTTCACCAAGCGGCGCGGGTAGCCTCTATGCTGTAACTTCTCAGACAAAGTGTTTGCCTCCATAAAGTAGTCAACTTTCTGGAAGCAATTCCTTCTTAGTCTAAGAAATTGGGAATAGGGCAAACTGTCCTTAAGTGCCCTGGGATGACAGCTATGATAGCTGAGTAAGGTATTCCTTTCCGTGGGTTTACGAAAAAGGGAGGTGAACAAAACGCCATCTTTATGTTGAATGCATAGGTCCAGGAAGGATATATTGATTTTGCTATAGGACAGAGTAAAGGTAAGACCACTGCAGTTGTTATTCAGCCAGTGTAGAAAGGAATCAAGATTCTCAACTGGACCTTCCCAAATCAGAAAAATATCATCAATATAGCGTTTTCATTTTGAAATGCCTAGATGAAAGGGGTTGCTGGGCAGAAGTATGATGTTACACTCTAGCCAATCCATGTAAAGGATTGCCAGGGTGGGGGCAAAAATAGCCCCCATGGAGGCCCCTCTCACCTGCTGGTAGTACTGGGAGTCAAAAGCAAAGAAGTTTCGAGTCAGGCAAATTTCAAGTAGTTGGATGATAAACAAAGTGGGCACTATGTGGGGACGCGTTCTCTTGTTCAATATGTTTTCCATGACCAACAGTGACTCTCGCTGTGGAATATTAGTGTAGAGAGACTCTATGTCCATTGTACATAGAGTCTCTCTAGATGGGTCAAAGGGGTGATTTTCAATTAAATTAATCATGAACATGCTGTCTCGAATGAAACAACATGTTTCAGGTACGAAATCTCTAAGGAAGAAATTTACATAGTGGCCTAGTGGTTCCAATATGGAGCCACAACCCGATACAATGGGTCGACCTGGTGGACAGTCAAGCCTTTTGTGAATTTTTGGTAGGGTGTAAATCACCGGCATTCTGGGATTTGTCACATTAAGGAAGTCCAGTTCGTGTTTGCTTAAAAAACCAGTGTCAAATGCCTCTTGGGTGATTTGTCTAATCAGTTTTTGTAATTCTCTGGTGGGGTTAGTCGGTAATCGACAATAGTGATCTGTGTTAGATAGCTGGCGTAGAATTTCAGTTTTGTAGTCATTCGTACCTTGCAGGACAATGCCGCCACCCTTGTCTGCTGGTTTAATGACAATTTGGTTGTTGTCACGAAGGGTCGTAATAGCCACTTTTTCATTTAATGAGATGTTGTACGGGATAAATACGTGGGATTTAGCCAGTTCAGTAATCTCTTTAAGGATTACTTTTTCAAATGTAAGTATTTCCTTCGTTATCATTTAAGAGGACGGAGAAAAGGTAGATGGGGATCTGAATGGAGTTGCAGCTACCTTTGGTTGAGGTGGTTTAAGATCAAAGAAGGCACGGAGTCTAATCTTTCTGAAAAAACCAAGCAGTTCGGATTGAAGATCCCAAAAATTTGGGTAGGTGGACGGGACAAAGGATAATCCCTTACTTAGAATGGAAATCTCTGCACTAGAAAGGACATGGTCAGAGAGATTAAACAAAGGGATGGTCATGTTTACAGTATTTGTTACCACTGGTAAAATTTCTGGCGGGTCTGTCTCTCCCCTGGAGGGTTGTACCATCTTGGTTGGCGTTTTACTCTGCCCCTTTTCCCTTGGTCGGTATTGCCTCTCCCTAAAAAATGGGGGTTCTGATTATGTGTTGAGGAGCTAGCACCTTCTCCCGGGTCAGAGCTATCAGAAGAGTCGGCAGAGGAGTCTGTGAAGCCGACAACAGTATTTCTTCTGTTGAAACGGCCCCACGGTCTTGGGTTTTGCGGGGTTTGATTAAAGTTACGATTTGTGTAGAAATCCTTGTGGAGATACGGGTATGCCCGTTCAACTGTAAAGGATTTGATATCTTGGATTTTTTGTTCTGCTCAATTTGGTGGAATTCCAGTACAGTTTTCTCTACTTTGTCAAGTAGTTTCTTTGCATCAGGAACAGTATTGTTATCATTAACTTGTTTCTCAATGTCCTTAATAAGTTCATCTAATTTCTTTAGTTCCTCGGTTGCTGATTCAATCCCAAGGACTAACCAGTGGCGGGAGCAAGTAGTACCAATCTGACTAAACCCGGTAATATATTTAGGGTTATCTGTGAATACCCCTGGAACATTCCTTACTTGAAGGCCAAGAGGTATGGTATTGGATCTAAGATAATCAGTGAGCATAAGTATCATCAGTTCCAAGCGGACATATTTCTTTTTTTGTTTTTCTAGATCCTCTGAAGGATTGGGGCCAGTTGTTGGGGTATTGGAGTCCGAGTCCG
This sequence comes from Lissotriton helveticus, assembly GCF_964261635.1. Lineage (NCBI taxonomy): Eukaryota > Metazoa > Chordata > Amphibia > Caudata > Salamandridae > Lissotriton > Lissotriton helveticus. The sequence goes on along the minus strand of NC_136069.1, from coordinate 1,568,683,834 downwards.
TAAATAATGAGGGACCTTCACAAATCTTTTTTATGTACTCGATGGAATGTAGTGGAGCTTGATCAGACATATCAGTTGGATGATCAGGGAAGTGTGGGAGTGGAAGATAGTACACGAAGTGAAAGTGGAAAAAAGGGGACGGAAAGTAAACCACTCGAGAAAGTGGAAGGCCAAGTTTTCCCTTGCAATCCAGCGATTGCGCAATGTATATTTTAAAACAACAAGGGACCCCAATATAGTCAGCACAGGACCTCGGGGAGCAATTATTATGAGAACAACAACGGTCCCATGCAACAACAATCAAGTTTGTCGATAAATACAGACACAATTGAATCTGTATTGAAGTGACTTGTCCAGCCGGACAGTGGTCAAAATATTTTAATGGTTTCAGCAAGATAAATAGAGAATATCCTTCGACAGTCTCACATCGTGGAGTACAAGCCTGTACCTCATTTAAACACAACCACTTTAGTACATTCAAAGTGAACAGAAAGGGCTTTTAGGCAAAAAAGCTGAGTATTTCTTTAAATCACAATATGAACAAATATTTTCAGAATGCGCCATTACAACAACATAGTACACAATATACACACTGTATAAGGCACACAATTTGGTCGACGGCGTTTCAATCCCACTTTTAAATCAAAGGGATCATCATCAGGACATTTTAATGAGTGCCTAATAAATTCAAGCCTCTAGAACCTAAAAGGAATTTGGAGAAAGAAAGCTTTAGGACTAGGTGAACATTGTAGATATAACAACGTGACGTTGGGTGCAGGGGTGTCAACTATACGGAGCCACAGGCATGCTCCAGTTACGAGCTCACAGTGCACGCAGGGCAGGGTAGAGACATGGAGAGAATCGACAAGTAATTGTGACTATATGTGAATCACTTCCGTGATTACGAAACAGTGGATAAAAAGTGAGTTCCCAGTGAACAGGGAACTAACGTGAATTTAGCCTATCAGGTACAAAAACCGAATGACAATATTTTGTAGTCCGCGGTGGTCGGGACAATTTAAACGATCGAAACAATTTAAAAATCAGTGCCCAGTGAGCGGGACACTAACGGGAAGTCCGAGATGGTAACCGAGTGAGGGTTTAAATACGGCGCAGTGGGAAGATAAAAAGAAAGAAGGCGGCGCAGTGAAATAAAAGGCTCACCAGCCATAATCCAGGGCAGGGGGTCACGGTAGCGAGGTCGCCGAAATCGGGACCGGTCAGGCTAGGTTGGAAATGATTGCTGGGTGTACCTGGGAGGAGATAGGAAGGAAGGAATCGGGGTTAGGGGAAGTTCCTGGGTAAAAGACACGCGGAAACCCAGGCAGACGGGAGAAGGCTTACCGGATCAGTCGGTATCACGTCACACTCGACAATGCGATCTGTAATGGGCTGGTAATGGGGCAGCCGCCAGGCGCTCTCTTATTGGTCTGGGGAGACGCTGGGGAAAGTGAAGAGGACTCAAGGACCCAGTGCATGCTTGGGAATATGGCGGCCATATTGGAAGGGGAAAGTGAACCAAGAGTTGGAGGGTGAAGATGACAATAGTGCTCGTGAGTGACATTACAGTGAACCAGGATCATCAACCTAAGATTTACAGTTAATATCCACTATGGTACATTACATTTATGGTTACAGGCTGAGTGAACAGACAGCGCAGTCATGGGTCAGACCAGATTGGTCCAATCTTCCTGAAGGTTAAGTCCGGTGTTCAAACTGTCCGTTCTCAGTATCCACTTTAGTTCCTCTTTGTTGAGTAGTCTGTTAAGGTCACCTCCTCTGGGTGGAAGTATGACCTGATTGATCACTGTCCAGCGGACATCATTCTCATTGTGCCCTTTCTCAGTGAAATGTTCAACAAGTGGAGCATTTGCTGTTTTACACCGGATCCGGCTGCGGTGTTGTGAAATGCGTAGTTTTTTTTTCTGTGTTGTCTGCCCCACATAGATCTTATTACACGGGCAGAGGATAGCGTAGATCACATTACAGCTATTACAGTTTGTAAATGTACCATGCAAATTTTTTACATTCTCAAAGACAAATTCCTTACCCTCAATACAAGATACACATACAATACACGAGCCACATTTGTGATGACCCTTCATAGGAGGGAGGTCCCAGTGGTCAATCAGAGTTATATTCGGAGTTATTATTGCGGGCAAGGCCGCCCTAACGAGTTGGTCCCTCAAACTTTTATTTTTCTTGAACGCAAACAATGGTGTTTTTAGTTCCAATGTACCTGCATTGAGGATATGCCAGTTCTTTTTAATGGATTTTCGAACTTTGTTAGAAATAGGAGAGAAGGTGGTGACACATACAAGTTTTCCAGTGTTTTTTTTAGGTTTGGGTTCTAACAATGTCTCGCGAGGGCAGTACCATGACCTCTTCATTGCATTTTTCACCAAGCGGCGCGGGTAGCCTCTATGCTGTAACTTCTCAGACAAAGTGTTTGCCTCCATAAAGTAGTCAACACTCTGGAAGCAATTCCTTCTTAGTCTAAGAAATTGGGAATAGGGCAAACTGTCCTTAAGTGCCCTGGGATGACAGCTATGATAGCTGAGTAAGGTATTACTTTCCGTGGGTTTAAGAAAAAGGGAGGTGAACAAAACGCCATCTTTATGTTGAATGCATAGGTCCAGGAAGGATATATTGATTTTGCTATAGGACAGAGTAAAGGTAAGACCACTGCAGTTGTTATTCAGCCAGTGTAGAAAGGAATCAAAATTCTCAACTGGACCTTCCCAAATCAGAAAAATATCATCAATATAGCGTTTCCATTTTGAAATGCCTAGATGAAAGGGGTTGCTGGGCAGAAGTATGGTGTTACACTCTAGCCAATCCATGTAAAGGATTGCCAAGGTAGGGGCAAAAATAGCCCCCATGGAGGTCCCTCTCACCTGCTGGTAGTATTGGGAGTCAAAAGCAAAGAAGTTTCGAGTCAGGCAGATTTCAAGTAGTTGGATGATAAACAAAGTGGGCACTATGTGGGGACGCGTTCTCTTGTTCAATATGTTTTCCATGACCAACAGTGACTCTCGCTGTGGAATATTAGTGTAGAGAGACTCTATGTCCATTGTACATAGAGTCTCTCTAGATGGGTCAAAGGGGTGATTTTCAATTAAATTAATCATGAACATGCTGTCTCGAATGAAACAACATGTTTCAGGTACGAAATCTCTAAGGAAGAAATTTACATAGTGGCCTAGTGGTTCCAATATGGAGCCACAACCCGATACAATGGGTCGACTTGGTGGACAGTCAAGCCTTTTGTGAATTTTTGGTAGGGTGTAAATCACTGGCATTCTGGGATTTGTCACATTAAGGAAGTCCAGTTCGTGTTTGCTTAAAAAACCAGTCTCAAATGCCTCTTGGGTGATTTGTCTAATCAGTTTTTGTAATTCTCTGGTGGGGTTAGTCGGTAATCGACAATAGTGATCTGTGTTAGATAGCTGGCGTAGAATTTCAGTTTTGTAGTCGTTCGTACCTTGCAGGACAATGCCGCCACCCTTGTCTGCTGGTTTTATGGCAAGTTGGTTGTTGTCACGAAGGGTCGTAATAGCCACTTTTTCATTTAATGAGATGTTGTACGGGATAAATACGTGGGATTTAGCCAGTTCAGTAATCTCTTTAAGGATTACTTTTTCAAATGTAAGTATTTCCTTCGGTATCATATAAGAGGACGGAGAAAAGGTAGATGGGGGTCTGAAGGGAGTTGCAGCTACCTTTGGTTGAGGTGGTTTAGGATCAAAGAAGGCACGGAGTCTAATCTTTCTGAAAAAGCCAAGCAGTTCGGATTGAAGATATGATATGAAGGGTCATCACAAATGTGGCTCGTGTATTGTATGTGTATCTTGTATTGAGGGTAAGGAATTTGTCTTTGAGAATGTAAAAAATGAGCATGGTACATTTACAAACTGTAATAGCTGTAATGTGATCTACGCTATCCTCTGCCCGTGTAATAAGATATATGTGGGGCAGACAACACAGAAAATAAAACTACGCATTTCACAACACCGCAGACGGATCCGGTGTAAAACAGCAAATGCTCCACTTGTTGAACATTTCACTGAGAAAGGGCACAATGAGAATGATGTCCGCTGGACAGTGATCAATCAGGTCATACTTCCACCCAGAGGAGGTGACCTTAACAGACTACTCAACAAAGAGGAACTAAAGTGGATACTGAGAACGGACAGTTTGAACACCGGACTTAACCTTCAGGAAGATTGGACCAATCTGGTCTGACCCATGACTGCGCTGCCTGTTCACTCAGCCTGTAACCATAAATGTAATGTACCATAGTGGATATTAACTGTAAATCTTAGGTTGATGATCCTGGTTCACTGTAATGTCACTCACGAGCACTATTGTCATCTTCACCCTCCAACTCTTGGTTCACTTTCCCCTTCCAATATGGCCGCCATATTCCCAAGCATGCACTGGGTCCTTGAGTCCTCTTCACTTTCCCCAGCGTCTCCCCAGACCAATAAGAGAGCGCCTGGCTGCTGCCCCATTATCAGCCCATTACAGATCGCATTGTCGAGTGTGACGTGATACCGACTGATCCGGTAAGCCTTCTCCCGTCTGCCTGGGTTTCCGCGTGTGTTTTACCCAGGAACTTCCCCTAACCCCGATTCCTTCCTTCCTATCTCCTCCCAGGTACACCCAGCAATCATTTCCAACCTAGCCTGACCGGTCCCGATTTCGGCGACCTCACTACCGTGACCCCCTGCCCTGGATTATGGCTGGTGAGCCTTTTATTTCACTGCGCCGCCTTCTTTCTTTTTTTCTTCCCACTGCGCCGTATTTAAACCCTCACTCGGTTACCACCTCGGACTTCCCGTTAGTGTCCCGCTCACTGGGCACTGATTTTTAAATTGTTTCGATCTTTTAAATTGTCCCGACCAATGCGGAATACAAAATATTGTCATTAGGTTTTTGTACCTGATAGGCTAAATTCACGTTAGTTCCCTGTTCACTGAGAACTCACTTTTTATCCACTGTTTCGTAATCACGGAAGTGATTCACATATAGTCACAATTACTTGTCGATTCTCTCCATGTCTCTCCCCTGCCCTGCGTGCACTGTGAGCTCGTAACTGGAGCATGCCTGTGGCTCCGTATAGTTGACACCCCTGCACCCAACGTCACGTTGTTATATGCACAATGTTCACCTAGTCCTAAAGCTTTCTTTCTCCAAATTCTTTTTAGGTTCTAGAGGCTTGAATTTATTAGGCACTCATTAAAATGTCCTGATGATCATCCCTTTGATTTAAAAGTGGGATCGAAACGCCGTCGACCAAATTGTGTGCCTTATACAGTGTGTATATTGTGTACTATGTTGTTGTAATGGCGCATTTTGAAAATATTTGTTCATATTGTGATTTAAAGAACAACTCAGCTTTTTTGCCTAAAAGCCCTTTCTGTTCACTTTGAATGTACTAAAGTGGTTGTGTTTAAATGAGGTACAGGCTTGTACTCCACGACGTGAGACTGTCGAAGGATATTCTCTATTTATCTTGCTGAAACCATTAAAATATTTTGACCACTGTCCGGCTGGACAAGTCACTTCAATACAGATTCAATTGTGTCTGTATTTATCGACAAACTTGATTGTTGTTGCATGGGACCGTTGTTGTTCTCATTATAAGTACCGTTGAGGCATTATTAATCATGGTTAATTTTAAGCGTTTAGAACTAATATTTAGTTTTTCAGAGTGAGGAAGACTTAAGGGGGAGACTGATTGGGGTTGGGTTATCATGTCTGTTGTCCTCCTTGAGGGTAATGCATTAGGTTTGGCCCTTGTTTTTTCAATGCCAGACTGTGGGTCAAGTGCCTCTGTTTCCGCGGGTAAAGCATTTGGGTTGTGATGCCGCGCAGAAATGTGTTGACTGGCATTTGAGGCTTGGTTGACCATGGGGGCACTTTGACAGATACTTGTTGGTGTTGGTGGTGGTTGTGGGATGCTTGGGACTTTTTTGTTGTCAGCGGTTGTAAACAATGGGAATAATTTGGGAGGATCGACTGTTGGGTTTAGTCTTAATTTATTTCTTTGTTTGCGCTGACGTTTACGCTCTCTCGCTTGCTGCGGGCTGCCAAGGGGACAGGAAGTGTTTTGGAGTAGGTAGCTGGGACAGCAGATTATTTGACGGAAGACTCTACCTCGTTGATGCTGGTAATATGGGGTTCCCCACTCGCTGTCAGAGGACTTAAGGCAGACGATGATATAAAAGCCGCAGAGGTTGGAAAACCTTGATCTTGGAGTAAGTCTTGGGGGTGGTCGGTCTGATACGAGGAAGATCTTAGTTCTTCGCTCACCAAAGTCCCAGTTGTGGATGGGGTCAAGGAGTCGACCGAATCCAAGTTGTGTGTTTGGGGTTTATGGAGTAACTGGTCAGGGCATTCCATTACTCGGTCTCCCTTCAACAACTTAACTTCATTAATAACAGTGGGTAAAAAAGCTGGAAGCAAGGAGAGATATTCGATGATGGGCGAACAGCAGCAGACTGACTGGACTAGTTTTGATGACGATTGCGCTCCTATTATTAAATTATTCAATGTTTTCAATCCCTGCTGTAAATAAAGCTAGAGTGTTCAATAGGTAAACCTGCGTATCCAGTTTGTTAGAATGATATTTTAAATCAATGACTGTCAAATGAAAAGTTTGAAGTAATTGAGGCCAGATACTAGTTGTTGTAGAGTCATCAGGGTTTGGCTCGAATTTTAATTTGGGCTTAGGTGATATTTGAGGATTTCTGAAAAAGAAGGACAGATCCGATAGCAGTTGATCATTTGGATCAGTTTTTTGTGGTGACTTTGGAGAAGCTGTTACTACTGCTGGAGGTGAAAATGGTCGTTGTTGGAGTTTGGTAGACTCTGAATTCCCTCAGGCGATCTTGAGCCCTGTGGTGAGCAAGGACTGAATATATCAAATTTGGACACTACATCTTTTTGTGTATGTATTTGTGGAAAAATGTAAAGGGAATTTTGTGGTAGCATAGTTGAAAAGTTCTCAGTTTGCAAAGATTGCAGTGGTTGGGTACTAAAATTGTGAATGGGACTCTCGGAGGGTGGTTGATTAGAACAGGCCTCTTGCTTACAGATGACATGAGGGGGAAGAAGGTGACTTGGTGAGGGTTGACGACTTGGTGAAGAATTTAGAGTTGCCCTTGTAAAGCACTCCGAAGCGGTGCTCTGATCATCAACTGATGATCCAAAGATAAAAACGTCCGGTATTAAAACAGGTTTATTGTTTGATGATTGAGATAATTGAGACGGGTGCTCGCTTGGCTCAGTGGATTGCTGAAAGTCACAAAACTTGATTCCCTCGGAGGCTTGGGGGATGTAGAGTGCTTCGCTCCCCCAGGTGCTTTTTTTAAATAGTCCAAAAGGGAGGAAGGTTTTAAGACGTTCGGGGGTGTTGCCTGAGAGAAAAACATAATGCTGTTATGTTGCCCTCCGTTGAGTAGGAAGTTGCAATCCTTCGGTGTGACCATAGAGGGCAATGGGATCATGAGGTTGACTGGAGCACCCTCCACCTCTGCAGCAGACCGTTTTGATTTCTTTCGTTTTAATGCGGAAGGTGCTTTTCTTATTTTCCCGGATCTCATCCCTTCCGTTGTTGTGTGAAATTATTCTGGGTCTTGGTCTTGGTCTGTAAATGAGGAACTAGCTCAGATGGACCCTCTGCCGTCCAGTCTTTTATTGACAGCCGTGCCAAAAAGTAGTCCCAAAGGTCCGAGAGAAACGTGGAGAAATAGCTTGGCCCTGAACCCAGGAACGCAGGAACGCTGAATCTTGTCTTGTCCTGGGCAGCAAGGGCAGTTGGCAATGGGCGTTGCCTGCAGGCACCCCCCGCTCTCTTTATCCCAGCATAACCCCTCGCCATTCACTGCCTACAACACCCTATCCGCACTCCTAAGACCTGACACCAGAGGCTGACTCCCGGGCCCCCGCGCCAAGTGCGGCTTCCACAGCTGAGAGGCCAAGCAAGACCAGGTGAAGGCGCAGTGGGGGGGGGGTACCGGGTGAGCCGCCACGGGCCAGTTCCCGTCTGGCGGTAGGGCCGGCAGTGGTGACAATGGGTAGCTGGGGGCGGGTGGAGCAGAATCAGGGCTGACCAGGGCTAGGCAAGCAGGCACCCTAGAGCAGCAGGCCAACAGGGAAGGGGGGCGGAGACAGGAGACAGAGCACGTTGCAGAGACTAAGGAACTGGAAGAACCAGAGCCGGGGCCACGGCGGCTAAGAGAGGCTAGAAGAGGCAGGTGCTCGGGCAGGTGTCTTGCACCGGGCGGGCGGCTAGGGGGAGAACCGAACCGGACCGGAGCCCGAGGACAGAACAGGAGACAGGTGAGGGCAAACCAAAGGGTCAAGGTTTTAGCTATGACCTCAAGCGCTGAGTGAAGGTGCAAGGTCTAGCACAGTGCTGACTGACAGTGGGCTCAAGTACAGTGTGATTCAGCTGTACCGGGTGTCCGTGGTCCTAGTCGACACTTCAGGACAGCAGGCCCTCGGATATTCAATCCAGCACTCGCTCAAGCCACTTACTCATCCCCGCCGTCCCCCGCCTTCAATGTCTCTCACAGCCTCCTCTGACCCTCTTCCGACCTGCACTGCCGCTGCCGCAACCGCCGCTGTGTCCTACGGCCTGCAGCCTGCAACCGCCTGTGCTCTACTCCTGCTCCACTCTCCGCTCCGCCTACAGCTCGTGCCACTGCCCGTGTGCGCGCTCACAGCAGCTCTGACGTGATTAGCGGCCAAAAACGCGTACCAACACATTCTTTTACATAGCCTGCCATTACATCGCATTTTCAGAAACTACCTTTACAAGGCATTCCATTACATCGCATTATACCTTTACAATGCATACCATTACAATGCATACCATTACATTGCATTTAAGGTAAGTGTAGGATAGTATAGGGGTAATAATTACTATTCTAACTCCAATGAGTACAACAGTAGGATAAGTGTTGGATAGTGTGGGGGTAAAAATTACTATTCTAACTCCAGTGAGTGCAACAGTAGGGAAAGTGTTGGATAGTGTAAGGGTACTATGCGTTGTAATGGTATGTGTTGTAATGACTTGCGATGTAATGCCTGCGTTGTAGTGACATGCACTGTAATGACATGCGTTGTAGTTACATGCAATGTATTGGCTGCATTGTACTGACATGCTATGTAAAGGACGTTGCAATGTAATGACTTCTATGTAAAGGATGTTGCGATGTAATGACTGCTCTTTAAAGGTAGTGCGACATAATGACTGAGTTGTAAAGGTTGTTTCCCCCTTGCATCACACAAGGCAACTCAAGTCATTAAGACAGATTTACAATACCATGCAGAGCCACCATCCGTAAGTTCTGCATGGCATAGTAAATCTGGAATAACACAAGGAGGCGCAAGTCACTGGCTTGTATTACTTTGAATGTTAACGGGGTTCCATGTGTGGAGCGTGGTTGTTCCAGCTCTTGTTAGTCGTTGTTTGTGTACTCTTTTCATACACAAGCCGTTTGCAGCAGCTGTAATTGAGGAGATCCTTAATCCTTTCAAAAAGAGTCTTACCTCATGCCAACATTGGATGAATGTGTGCAGTTTAATACTGAAATGCAGATGTTAAAGAGAAAGGACATTAATGACTTCACTGTAAAGTTAAGATGGACTTTAAGACTCAAATTTACCGCTCTGTCCAACAGTGGTAACAAAACTTGAAGGAGATGATAAATCAGTGTGATGTACAGCTGATTTATAAAACTCCCTATGCCTATGTAAAAATTATAAAATCATTCTGCAACAGAATTTGAATGTTGAGAAGGGCTTATTAAATGGAGATTTGGGGAAATGTGGTGGAGTCATCACATAGCCCCATACAAGTGAGTTTAGGTATATTTTGACATGATGTGACCATATAGAGGAGGTAAACAAATAGGCTGGTGTACTGCTAAATTCCTATTAGTCAAAGGTGTGCATGCACTTTCCCCTGTGTTATGCCTATGCTTTCACCATCCATAAATCTCAGGGATTAAGTCTGGATGCAGCAATGGCACAGTCCAAAAGGTTTTCAAAGAGGGAATGTTTTATGCTGCACTGTCACGGGTTAGGTCTCTCTCTGGGATGTACCTTGAAGATTTGGATGAGAGCAAAGTAAATACAAACAGCTCATTTGATGGAGAGTACAATTAATTGTACGCACCTCATCTGGGCCAGTGCTCAATCTGCATAAAATGAGCCATCTGTCCCAAATGTAGGTTTTACTAAGGTGTCTAAAGATAGGAACGACAGACAAGCTGAGAATGTTAGACAAGTTGTCAAAACGTTGAAAGTAGAAAATGCACCGGACATGATGGGATGCCAGTTTCTAGAATTTCAGGAGTGAATTGTTATTGCAATGGGGTTGCAAATCTACAATGTGTTACCTCCAGTAACCTAGAATATATATAAAAATAGAAACAAGACATTATGAAAGGCACTGTCAACTCTACAGAGTGCTGTGCAAGTTGAGAAACATCCATCTCATTTTGTGTTGGGTATACATGATTGTGTTGACATTTGTAGAGGTGCCACACAATATACAATGCAGTCTCAAGAAGATGCTAAGCAATTTATAATGGTAGTGATAGGCATTCTAAAAAAATGAGCACATTGCCAATAAATGATTTTTTTGAAAATCAGTTATTATGGCAACATGTATGTCATAATTGTCACCATTCATCAAATACTCACATTCACAGTGATTTGTGTGTTCAGCCATACCAGATTTCAAACTGGTGACACTTAAACATTTTATAAACAAAGCTGTGCAAAATAATGTATATCTAGACTATAGAGCAGATGTTCTTTCAACTTTAATTGTTAGTCACAGCAGCAAATGTGTCATGATGATGCTACCAATATGTAGAGTAGATGGGATTAAAATCAATACACACATTCTCAATTTTAAAGCTTTTCAGATTTCACATTCTGGCAAAAGGTACACAACTGTCATGATAATTTTCTATGCTGGATACTGTATTAGATCAGGTCATTACATGTTCTAATTAAAAATAGATCTAGCTGGACAGAGTGTAATGACAATTGCCTTACATTTAAACAGAGATTACCTTGGAAATTACCAAAATCCTATCTCATTTTTCTGGAACCAAAGTGCAGGAAAATTATGTATGACAGATAGTGGTGTGCATTGTGTGCTCTTTATAATATGTAGCCTGACATGTACCGTATCAATAGGGTTATATTCAAAATCAAAACAATTCAAATTAACCTGGTCATTTATTTAGGGTGAAGCCAATCACGGTCTTAGTCAATAACTGTTTGAAACAGCTCTAATTGTTGAAGCCCCTACCACACATAAAATTTCTTTCCTCTGTAGGTAGCTGTCCATAGAAATAGCAGTCCTTCATTGTACCAAATGTATATTACATGTAGATGTCCCAACTAGCCACACTCTTTCTTATATAGCTTTTCATGGAAATTCCTATCTCCCTTCATACCTAATTCACATTATATGAAGTGTTTGTACTATATACAGTCTCCCCTGTTAAGAGGCTACTCTCTGACTAAAATGAACTAACATGTGTCTAAGTAACTACTATAGAGAACCTTGCAATTGTTTAAGCCACTTAAGAAAAAAGTCAGATACTCGTGGTGTGGAAGTCCATTTAAGTGAAGAAGGCCCTGCTGTGCAGAGTCGGTGTTGTTAAAAACATTAATTCTGCATGATATATTTCAGGTTGTCACATTTTTCTTTCATATATGTTTCAGTTTACTGAAGATCCTTTATTGATATCTTCAACTCTAGAACAAAGAGAGGTGCTGCTAAAAATTGTTTTCATTTAATTGAGAAAATTATGAAGAAAAATAATATTTTTCAATCATGTGTTTTCTCTATTTTAAAGCATTTACAAGTTGGAAACAGTAGCAGAGGAAAAGTTAAAGAAGATCAAGTGTGTAGATATAAAGAAGAAGACGAAAATAGGATATTTTAATGATATACTGTTTGCTTTGCTGAACTCTATAATTGTTTAATGTTACATGCCTGCCTCTGTACATACTGAAGTTCCAATTAGTGGTAATGGAATTCTACATACAGCCTTCACCATATCCAGAGTGCTCACAGTGAAAGTCACCTACAGAGACACCCACATACAGTCACAAATATACATGTACAGCGCCACACCCTAAGATAGACACACACAATACTGAAACACACCCACATACTGTCAGGGACTCTAGTACGGACTGGTGTCATGGTACTTCCCGAAAATGCTTTGCCTTTACTCCTCCTGTTTTGCTGAATTTGTTCTGTTGGTTTTTGATCTATGCACACTTTAGCCCTACTAACAGGGAGCAAAAACACTTTATCCCTGGTTAGTAGGGCTAAAGTGTTTTTGCTCTCTCTTTCAATCATGGTGAAAGTGGTCTACTCATAATTGGCACATTTAATCTATTTGTAAGTCTCTACTAAAATAGGATTTGCTATACCCAGGGTCTGTAAATTAAATGCTTTTAGTGAACCTTCAGCACTAGTTGTGCCACCCACTTAGTAGTCTTTTAAAACATGTCTCAACCCTGCACTGCAATTTGTAGTGCAGTTTTAAAACTGTCAATTCAGCCTGGCAAAATAAACCTTTTTCCAGGCCTAAATATTCCTTTTTAATACTTATACATCACCCCTATGTCATGCCCTAAAGCCTCATATGGCAGGGCACATTATATGTAAAAATTAGGACATGTGATATTACGTTTAACAAGTCCTAGTAGTGAAAAACAACTAAAGTAATTTTTCAATAATGTATGGCCTATCTCTCACTAGCTAACACTGGGTTACCTTATTATATAAGGGATAACTTTGGATTGGGAGCAGATATACATACATATGCTGTTTAGACTCAAATGAACTGTAATTTAAAATCCTCTTTAGTGGTAAAGTTAGATTTTGAGGCACTATTCTGAAAATGCTACTTTTAGAAAGTTGCTATTTTCTTGTCCTTACCATTTGTTACTTCTGCCAGTATCCGAATTCACATACTTGTGAATGGCTCTAATTTTGGGGGTATTGTATTTCTCCAAAACAGTGATACAGAAGTGCACATAGTATGGTCAGAATGAATGGGGGCTGAGCTGCACCCAACCTTGCATACACATCAAATGGCTTGCCTCCACAGCATACAAAGGGTCCTGACACCAGTCTATTGTCACCCCTGAGGGTTTGGGGCCTTGATTGGGGAAGGTAAAAATATCCCAGAACTACCAGATGTGGGTGTAGGACAGGATGTTTCCCCGCACACAAAGGTGGCAGGAGGTATAAATATGGGACCTTGTGAGCCACTCATCTCAACACACCTGGACATGTGGACATTACAGACGAAGGACTGCGCTGCCACCAGAGGACTGTCCTGCTGCTGCCATAGTACTGCCCTGAAGCTTGAGGACTGTCTTGCTGCTTGAGGATTGCCTTGCTCTCTGAGAGTAGACCTGCTCCCTCCATCCGTAGCTAAGTTGACTGACTTCACGTGTCAATTGGCTGACATCCTGCTTGAGATACAACAAGCTGCAGATGCCTCCCTACAGCTGCCCAGCTGACCTGCTGTACTGGAACTGTCTGGACTTGCAGCTGGGCATACCTGAGCCCTGTTGGCCTCTGCTCGAGTGAGTTTCTGATCCTGGACCCTTAAATGGCATCTGTTGAGCTCCATCTCATAAGAAAAATGTACAAAACTGAAGTTGTGGGTGCTTGTGACCAGTAACAGGCCCGCTTGCAATATGAATTTGCTGCCCATGACGACCACCAACAAGAAGTCCCGGTGACCCCAACTCTTTGCACTACAGTGACTGCCAGCGACCTCTGGCAAAGCAAGATCAGCCCTCTGCACTACAGCAGCAAAAGCCCGCTATGACTGCCATGTCTGAGTGGCTATTCATGCTACAGTGATGACTGCCTCCCCACCCAGCCCCCCTCTTAGCGTGACAGCAACGATTATTCACAACACTGTCTCTGCTCATCGCTGCCTTCTCCACCACAAATTGAACTCTTCAGTTGGAGTTTGAGAAGATAACTTTTTCAGTCAGAGTTACATGGTCCCCGTATCCATTGCGGCCAGCCTGATCTTGTAACTTTTCCCCATTTTAACATGACATAATGACCACAAGTGACGCTTTGTGCTTCGAGGTGCTATATTTACAGAGAACTTTTAAACTGAAAATCTCCAGTTTAACTGATTGGATTTTTGTCATTCTAGTATAATAATATTTACTAAAATGTACTCTATTTTTCTAAATTGGTTTGGGATTTTTATTGTGCTGTGTTTTGACTATATGACTGTTTGTGTGCTGCATAAGTGCTGCACACGTGACCTCTGAGTTAAACCTAACTTCTTTGTGCCAAGCTAAAAGAGGATTAAGCACAGGTTCATTTATTGACTTTTGTGGTTCACCCTGACAAAGAGTGTGGTTGTTGCCTAAGTGAGACTTTTATTCCCCTTAATCAATAACCCGATTTCTCACTCAAAATAGAGAATGTTGTGTACAGAGTAACTTAAGATCACACAGGGAGTCAGAGGAGAAAAGGAATCCAATGGGGAGTATCTGCACAAGGGAACAAAAAAGTCAAAGCTCAGAAAAAGCAAAAATTCAAGACATAACTCGCCATTCAAGAATAACTACCACCCAGGATAGATGCGCAAGAAAAATTTAAAACAACATTAATAGTAAAGGGAATGTGGAGTGAAGAATTCAGGAGCTCCACATGAGTTCGAGGAACAAAGATTTATTAAGGCTCAGGTTTCTCTTGAAACAATGATGAATTAAATGTCAGGAACTACAGAAGGTCAGTCAAACAGGTACACTGCTACAATGGCTCACGTTGGACTGAAGGACTGAAGGAAACTGGGGCTTAAAAGAATTCACTATAATCACATACATTAGGGGTGACCAGGCTAGTACCTTCTAGCCACATTTGTGCTGAATTTCCCTGCCCATTCTTTGCCTGCAAGGTGGAGACAAATAAATGAGAAGGGAATTCTAGATATTGGAATTGGATTGGGAATGAACCGAAAATTCCAAATAGGTCCCAAGAGCCTATAAATGAGTATGTTGGTATAGCAGAAGGCCTTGGAGCTTATTTCAGCACTGAAAAGTTCCACAAGTAGACCTTCTGTGGACATTAGAACACAGGGAGCAAACTGTGACAAATACACAAGCTCTTACAAAAAGTCACACACATACACACTCATACACATTTATACAAATACACACCTAATAGTAACACTCACATTAAACGCTTATACACACACAGTCACACACATATACCACACGGATGGAGACAAGTACACACATGCACAGTCAGCTATGCACTTCTGTTTGCCTTCCCCCACATATACATATGGAATTGCAGCTACCTAACAGTTGCCTAAACATATAAGACAAACACACAGACATTTATACACAGAAAATATATTCAGAACCACATACACAGACACTTCTGCTACCACATACACACTCTTAGAAACACATGTACATATACAGATGCACACAACTTTATGCAACCATACAAATACAGCTATAAACCCACACAAACATATATAGATACAGACATGCATAAAGATGCATACACACAGAAATACTTCTACTCACATAGACACTTCTGCTACCACATACACACTCTTAGAAACACATGTACATATACAGATGCACACAACTTTATGCAACCATACAAATACAGCTATAAACCCACACAAACATATATAGATACAGACATGCATAAAGATGCATACACACAGAAATACTTCTACTCACATACACACTCACCAACTTACTCACACATAGGGCCTGATTTACAAAGGGGAACATAGACCAAAAGTCTAACTTAGATCAAAAGCCTACCTTTACTACTTTTCAGTATTCACAAAGGTAAAGTTGGACCAAAAGTCTAAATTAAACAAAAAATCTAACTTTAATGGCAGTAACTTACCTTTGTGAATACCAAAAAGCAGTAAAGTTAGACTTTTGGCCTAAGTTAGACTTTTGGTCTAACTTCACTTTTGTGAATCGGTCCCAAGTACCCCTAACACACACAACTCACTCACATGCACAACCCACACACACACACACACATTTATACAAAGAGCTATATACACTGATACACATACTAGGCATAAACATTTACACATGTACATTCATTCTCATACACACACACTTATACACATTATCATACCCACACAAGTACAAAGACATACACAGGTATAGACAGAAAGACAAACACATACGTAAGGCACACACATACCCAAGAATAGCACACTTATCCATACGTATATTCACACGCACACACATGCAAACACACACACACACAGAATAACACATATACAGAGCCACCTCCCCACACAAACACAGTAATACCTCTGAAATACATTCACACAGACTTCTACTCCCACAAAGTAAAAGTCACAAACAAAAACAGTTATAGTCACACAGATTAAAACAGTAAAAAATGCCAAAAAGATTTACTTTTTCTAACCAAAATTTGTGGATCTAAAAATTTCCTTTTATGTTGTTTTTGGACATTTGTATCTTTTGTGGATAATCTTTTCTCATTAATGTAACATGTGAAGAAAATGTAAACAAGGGTACCATAACTTTGGAATTTTGAGGTTCAAAAAAAAGAAAAATGGTTTTAGTCTCTGTCACCAGTGACTGCCTTAATAATACAAGGCACGGATTATTCCTCAATACTGACCACTTTATTGCACACTGACCAATGGGCGATAATATTTTGCATCTGTGATGCATTGACAGGAAGTCTCTGGGTCATCTCAGATGGAAGAAACCTCCAGAGGCTAATGATGTTCCAAAAGAAAATGTATCCGTCCTTGCTCCATCTTGTTTTCCTTCATCTTTGCCAGATGTTTAGGATGGATTGTTCGCCTGTGTTTTCACATGTTATATATTCCATGGGACTATTTCTTCCCTGTCACTAGAGAGAGATTTTTGATGCAAATAGTGCTCTGTACAATTTTAACAATTTTTTTTTTACACTTATGGGATGGTGAAAATCTGCCATACAGCATATTCCTTGTTCGAAGGTAGTTCTTTTTCCTCCTCATCATTGAGGTTTGTAGGATCTTGCAAAGCCATTTCTTCTTTTGTTGGTTAATGGCAACATTTTTGCATACAAATTATGGAGCATGCAACTAGTCCCAGCTCAGGTCCACACCCAAATGAATAAGCAAGGGAGGAAATGTCCTGCTAAAGAAGGTGGAGACTGGAAAAGGTTAAACCTCGTAGGGGCTTGCTAACATATTTGACCTTAGGGTATTGGCGATACGGGTCTCTTAACCATAGTAGTTGCTTCCATGTCTAATGTGATTTGCCTTTCTAGAGGGAGTTGACAATTTATAATTAGCTCTGCACTAGGGAAAGGCTCTGTTTAGAAGTGGCTTCCCCAGCTTCTGCTGCTTGGCTGTTTGGAGGCTGTGGGCTATTTGTAGAGATTGTTGTAAAGTGTGAAGGCTGTTCATAGGAGGTGGGCTGATGGTGCCTAAATGTCTTTCCAGGGTGATGGGTGTACATTGTGCAATATGGTGAGGGATTGTCTTCTGTACTAAGACGTCTGTACAGGGACACAAATGTGTATAGGGGCTTGAGTTGAAGGGCTGGTCTGTTTTCCAAAGCCTGTGTGCAGGGAAACAGTTGTGTACAGGAAGGAAAATGCCTGTCTGCTAAGGCCTGTTTTCAGTGTGAAGGGTCTACGTAGTTCAATTTGGTAAAGTACTGGTCTTTTTGTTGTGGAGAAGTGTGGCTCAATGGTTAGAGCGGCAGACCCTGATGCAGAGGACTGACCCGGGACCAGGTTTCAATTCCCCGCCTCGGCGGGTCTTGGGCTCAAAATTCCACGGACCTGATAATTCTCGCCTCGGTGCCTATTCCAATCATGGAGTCCCACAACGGCCCCCACAACGCTAAGGATGCCTGGCCTCCACCTTGGGGGTGCCCAGTAGTGGACACCTCACAGGGAAAGCCAGGATGGGTTCCACAGCGGTATTCGTACAAGCGCCTTGAGACCCTTACGGGTGAGTAGTGCGCTATACAAGTATCAATTTACATTTTGTTGAGATCTTTCAGCAACGCAATGTTATGTTATGTTATGTTATGTTAATGAAACTTGTAAAGTACCAATAACTGACTTTAAATTCAGTATCCTGGTGCTGAAACCTAAATCCTAGATGGTTCCAAAAAGGAATATGAAGTAGCTGTCACTGCTGTTCCACTCCAAGGCTGACCTGGTCTGTATGTTTCGCGTGAAATCTGATGCCATTTGTTGTCTGGAGGTGCATGTTGCAGCATCTCTATGTGATTGTCACCATATTTGTGCCTGTGATCTGAATAACCAGGTGTTGAGCAGTTTTTGAACGTGGTGACATTTTGCCAATACAGGATGTCTGCAGGCAGCTTGATCCAGCAGAGCCGAGCAAGATAAGAGAGGGAGAGGCCATGGAACCATGCTGGGCATATGCAATGTGGAGTATTCAATGCCACATTGGATGATCTAAGGCTTCTTGTGGTCTGATAAAATGTAATCCTTGCTTGTATGTAAAAGAAGCCCCGCAGTATAATGCTTGATGGGTGTGGCAGAGGATCTTAAATGTACTGAGCTTCTTAATCGATAGCCAGTGAAGGGATTTCCACATTTGATCCACTGTAGTCCTGGGGGAGAGATGACAGGCCAATCTGGCAGATGCATTTTGACCTACATGCAAGCACAACAATAGATGTGTGTACTAGGGTGTGGTGAAAGACTTGTCTTTTCAGTCCGACCTTGGTGCAGCTATTACTACTAGGATGTGGTAAAAGACTTGCATCTCTGCCATCCCCTCTGTGGAGGAGTAGAGCTCTACATAGGAGGGTAGGTTGATGGACAGGTTGAGGGACCTCTTCTCTCTGCTGAGAGATTTAAAAAAAAAAGTTATAGCTCTTTAAAGGTTATTTATCAGTGATGGTATCAGTAATTGAACATGACTTTAGTGATGTAATAAGTGAGGTCATAAGCAGTACCTAGTGGTGCACAAGTTACAGTTAGCTCATCAAAGTCTATGTATTGGATTGTAGTATATTTTCCCTTTTAAAACGTAATACTTTGACTGGCATTCTTACCTAACTATAATATCCCTTTACCATGAAAATACACCCCGTGTTTTTATTTTACTTCTAAACTTCCTTCACCAATTCTCACCCTTACACGCTAAAATTAATCTTACCTCCCATTACCTCTACCCATGCTAAACCCTAACACTACTGTTACCTTCCTTTACCATTTCCAACTCATTAACCCGAAAATTAACCATATTTCTCTTTACCACTACCCACCCCTAAGTCCTACAATTACCCTTACCAACCTTTACCATTGCTTACCCCTAAACCCTGAAGTTAATCTTGCCTCCTTTTACTTCTACCCACCAGAAACCATAACATTAACCTTACCTCCTTTGTCACTGATCAGATACCCCAGAATTTCCCTTATCTCCCTTTACTACTGTGAAACTTTACACTGTGATATTACCCTTACTTCCCTATACCACTACATAATCGAAAGCGTAAAATTACCTTTACCTCCCTTTACCACTACACAACCCTAAACCCTAAAATCACCCTTAACTCCCTTTACCACTACTCAACCCTAAACCTAACATTTACTCTTACCCACTGTCCACTCTAAACGCTAAATGTACCCTTACCTCCCTTTGCTGCTACCATCCCTATGCCCTAAAAAATATATCTGCATGTTAAAGGCATGAGTGGTAAAGGTACAAATACTTATCTGATTGGTACGCAATGCGATAATCTTCTCATTAATTCATTTCAGATTCCATCCTTTGTATTGACATCCTTGAAAAAGACTCTGCTGCAAAGGTTCTATTTTTTCTGGATCATAAAACCAACTATACAAATAATCCTGTAACTTCATAGACAGTTTTGCAAGTCTAACAGAAGCTTTAACTAATCCTTTACAGTTTGATCAGATGCTTCTGATCACACCTAACTTCAATAGTACTTCCTAATACAAATGTTCTAAAATGATTCAAAGACTATTTACACTAGAGAGCTTCAGGATCAATAACAGAATATTTTACTTCAGCAGGAGATAGCAAGCATGATGCAAAAGCAGTCACCCACTTCATCCATTTTGTATCTCTCTGAGTTAAAACAGCACCAAGCCCTAAATTACTGGCATTAGTTGTAGTAGCATTAGAAGCCTTGGGATCAAAGCCTAAAAAATCAGGCGCTTTTGTTTTGTTAATCTTGATTTCTTCAGAATTTTCTTGACATTACAGGCTCCATTCAAACTTGCTTTTACAATTCAAAAACTGTCCAATGTGATACAATTTACTAGCAAAATGTGGAACAAATGTGGCATAACATTCTGCTACTCTTAAATATGTTCTAACATCATCCTTATTGTTAGGTTGTGGTGCTTCTTGTGTTGCTTCCACTGAGTGGGTGCAGGTTTAAAGCCAGCACCATTAATCTCATGTGCAATATATGTCATACTCTCTTTCCATAGCAAATCTACTTTTGCATACTCCACAGTCCAACCCTTATGTAACACAATCTCCATACGTTCATCATGTTCAGTCTTATTTCTTCCTCTAACTAAAATATAATCTTGAAAAAAATGAACCCCCTTAAACTTCCAAAAGAATTTAAACATCAGCCTTTCAAAAACTATGGCAGTGGGTGCCAAACTAAAAGACATTTGTTTAAATTGAAAAGGATAGGATAGGGTAGTAATTGTAAAGCGCACTACACCCGAAGGTGTTACTCCTGAAGGGAAACATCCTTCCAAAATAACAAATCGAGTAAGCTGCCAACATCCTTTCTCCAAGGGAATTTGTAGATACACCGATGATACTCAACAGTAAAAAATACTGTACATGCTTGATCATGAATAACAATTCTTACAGGTAAGAAAAAATTATACCTAAGCAAATGTTCTCATTGGCACATCTTGCTACACATATTGGGGCAATCCAATTGGAAGTTTCTACAAGTTCAATCATATAGCTTTGAAAAGGTGTCTCCAATTATTTACTTACTTTATCTCTCAATAGGAAGGAATATTCCTCACTCTATGTTCCTTGATCATCATCCTCTAAATATATTGTATGTTCAAATGGCTTCAATTTACCGATGTTGCCACTAAAAACTCTTGTTCAGTCTAATGTTGTCCAATTTTTCTAACACTTTTGTACCAGGAGTTTCCTGCTCATTAAATAACAACACTTGTGCGGACTATTTTGATCGAAGACACTTTGTAAATTGCCTTGGTCAAAGCATCCTAATACTGAGGGACATTTTTTTGCTACATACAATTTCACAAAATTATCCTAACATTTCAAATTTTTCTCCAGTATATACTTCTGATTGAATATCCAACTCATACAACTTTTTTCCCACTTTGCCAACAAATGTACTTTTCCTTGCTTTTTTCTCCACATAAGTGTATGGTGAACCAGAATCTGCTACATCGATGCATGTAGGTTTCCTTTTCTTCAAAGTCTCATCAAAAATATTCAGAATCACACTTTTTTTCACCTGCAATAATATACTTTCCTTGCTGCATTCTTCTTTAAATGCATGCCTACGATACCACAAACGCTAAAATGTTGTTTTAAAGCAGGACAATTTTTTGAATTAGTTAAATGGTTGTGACTGTCACAACAATAGAATCTTTGGGAGCCATCACCAGGAACTTTGAGATTGCTACTTTTAAATCCCTTACCTTTTTTCCTTGTGTTAGTTTTCAAAATAATCTCAATATCATTGCGTCAACTACCACCATTGGTGGCTAACGTGCTTCTGGCACATAACTTCGCCTTATTCAAAATAGGCAAAATGTCGTTTAATTCAGAAATGTAGTTCACCCAAAGACTTTCCTGAATACTGGGATCTCTAGCATGTATATAAAGTAATAAAAATCACAATAAATGATAGGAATTATCAAGCAACTTTTAAAAAGATTAAAAAAAAATCATGAACATTTATGCGACTGTTTCTGTACTATAAAATATATATTTTCATTTTTAAACAAGTTTGTAAACTTTTTGCTTGCAAAATTGTATTTTTATAAAAACTGTAATGCATTT
The DNA here is from genome assembly GCF_964261635.1 of Lissotriton helveticus. Classification (NCBI taxonomy): domain Eukaryota; kingdom Metazoa; phylum Chordata; class Amphibia; order Caudata; family Salamandridae; genus Lissotriton; species Lissotriton helveticus. The sequence goes on along the minus strand of NC_136069.1, from coordinate 1,568,661,701 downwards.
TAACCATGAAATAATGCGATTTTTGAAAATCCAATAAATAGGGATTTAATACATTGAAAATAAACAGTCTATATATATTATATCCTACTACAGATATAAACATCGACGTCAGAGCTCAAGCAACAAAGAAAAACAACCAGCTGTAGAACACCTTCTAATGTAAAACACCAGCATCTTAAATACACCCAAAGATAAATACTAAAGGTAAATATATTTCTTAAATGAGAAGAAGAATTAATTAACCCCTTTTTCTCCAGATAGAGTAACATCGCTAAGCAAGACCATAAATGAAATCAAGATTTTTCAAATTTTCTTACAGCACAACAATGTGAAAGGTAAAACAACCAACAAAAAGTTCAACATAATCCATCATAACGAACCAGCAAACAACCAAAAAGGTGAAAAATACTATTACATATTTATTAAGATATATTTCTAACTACAATAATATCATTTAAAATTGAGTAAAATAAACAAGCAAACTGATATCAAAAATCATATATTAATAAGTCTGGCATACTATTCTTTTATTTCTTATCATTTCAGATAATGTCAACGAATAAAGCAGCCCATTATATTACCTCAAGCAATGGAAACAGACTTCTTAAACATTGCAGGGTATATTTATTGCAAGGAGAGAATAACAGAACCAAGGAGACATTAGAGATGCGTGCAATACTACTCAACCCATTGCACAGGTAGAGCGGTTACTCTGGGTGACACAGTTGTTAAAACATCAGAGCATAACCACGCTGCCTCTGCAATGGAGATTGAGGTAAGAGAAACAATTAATGAAATGAAAGATATTGCAAGCATCTCCAATGACTCCTCTGGTTCTATTTTGAGGGAGGTTGCCCAGCATGTCCCTAGTCATGTTGCTAGCAGTATGCCCATCATACCCAATCTGAGACGAATTATTCAATGTAAAAAACAGGCAAGTAACCCACAAAGAGTTACACCTCAAACATTCTCTCATATTCTTATTCCTCCTGAACTCTCTGTTTCTATATCTAACAAACCTTTCGTCCTGCATGACATCAAAAACCCTAAAAAACGAATAATTATCTTTAGCACAGCCCATAATCTAGCCAAGTTAGAGAATAGTGATGTTTGGATGATGGATGGGACGTTTAAAAGCACGCCCCAACCATTCACCCAAATATACACTATTGATGCAAAAATGTAACAATACAGTAGTCCCCTTAGTATACAGTTTGCTACCTGATAAACAATCCACAACGTACACTGAACTTTTACCAGTGATAAAAACATCAAACAAAAGTCCTAGGAAAATAAATATTGATTTTGAATTCGCAATGATAAATGTTATTACTAAAACGTACATGGATACCCAAATTCAAGGATGTTTTTTCCATTTTTCCCAGGCATTTTCGCGTAAGATAAAAAGCATCCATAGTTGTGGATTACGTATCAGATTGCAAACTGCAATTCGAATTTAAAAAATTAACTGCACTTTGCTTTGTTCCTCCTGATAGTGTAGACGAGTACTACACTGCAATTACAGAATCAGACTTTTGCACATCAAACGAAGAAAAATTGGCACCCTTGCTAAATTATTTTGAAGACACATGGATTTGGCATCTAAGCAGGTCAGGTAACAGGAGGAAGCCACGTTTCCATGTGGAGTGGTGGAACTGCTACACGAGCTGCTTAGAAGGAGGAACAAAAACAAACAATGCCATAGAGGGATGGCACACCTCCTTCAACCACACAATTGGAAAACCTCACCCCAACTTTTATCATTTTTTGGAAACTTTGAGGAAGGAGCAAAGTTTCCAAGAAATGAGAATGTCACAAGCATTAACAGGTAGTCTAAACCCACGCATTTCTAAAAGATCAAAAGAAATGTCTGAAAGACTATTGGGTGCATTACAACAATTTTCGTTGTGTGTGTCTTCAGACTACCTGGATAATGTTGCCCACATTCTACATTACTAACTCTATCTACACTATTACTTTCCTGATTTGCCCTAAATTATATAAACACACATTTAAATTGGCATTTTTCAAAACATTTTTCAAAAAATTACAGTCGGGTCACCTTACCTTAGATGTCTTTTTTTATCTTTTCTTTTCTGTAATAATCCAATCCATAACCATGCTTGTTTTTTTCCAAATTAAAAACCAGAAAATAAAAACCCATTCGCAAAATCTTCTTTTTTTAAATTGTATTTCAAAAAATTAACCATTCCAAAAAAAATGGAACTCCATTCCAAAATTGAATCCTTTCGAAAAAGATTCATCTACAAAAAGCATTCCAAAGAAAATAAATCTTCTCCAAATCCAAAATATCTTGAAGTCTGAAAAAAACAATATAACGATCCATCTTCTTTCTTTGAAAAAAAACCAATCCTTCGAAATCCTCATTTGTTTGAAAATGTTCCATGGAAAAAACAAACCCAATGACATAGATATCTTCCTTGATTCAAAAATGCCAAAAAAACAACCCAATCCTGTTTCCCAAGAATAAATCCATTCTTCCAAAATCGATATTCTTCTTTTTCCGGTCTTTACAAAACAAAATCTTCTCAATTTTTTCAAACAAAATCCAGTATTTACAGTGAAATAAACTTAGTAAATACTAATATACCAGGATGTTCCCTTTTGCTTCGTTTCCATCCCGCGTTACTCTTCAAATGACTTCCAATATGATAGACACGGCAATCACCTAGACATCTATGGAAATAAATGAAGGACATAACTTTACATTGTAATCAATCTAAACGCGTGGGAACTTTTTTTTAAATATTTTTTTTAAATATTTATTTTTTAACTAATATTTTTTTAAAAAACATATATTAAAAGATATCTTAATTAAAAGTTTTTTTATTTAACAAAAATGTAAAATCAATATAATACAATTACTTACTATTCTAACTCCAGGAGAGTTGTAATAGTAATGTAAAATTGTAGGATAGTGTAGGGGTATAATTACTAATCTTACTCCAGGGGGTGTAAAAGAAGGGTAAGTGTTGGACAGTGTAGGGGTATAAATTAATATTCTTACTCCAGAAGGGTGTAAAAGTAGGATAAAATTTGGATAGTGTAGGGCAGTGGTTCCCAAACTTTTGACTCCTGAGGACCCCCATTGAGTCACCACTGGCAGCCGGGGACCCCCAAGAAATTTGTAGGATTTCAATTCCAAACATTAAAACAGTAATTCGGAAGAAATGAACACACGTGTGCACACGAAACGAATACTCAAATTACTAATGATTTAGGGGCATATTTACAAGCCCCTATCACCATGAGAACATCACCTTTTGATATGTTCCCGTGGAGATAGGGCTTTGCCCTATTTACAAGGCAACATTAAGCCACTTAACGTGCCTTAACGGTGCCTTGTACATAAGACCCCCTTTCATCCAATGCTTAGCGTGAAAGATGTGGGCAGTGGGTGTTGCGGTGGGCGTTTCCCCTGTAACACCCATTGATTTTGACATTGTCCCCTATTTACAAGAACAGCGTAAATGGGAAGCAGCGCCAAAATTAAGACCAGGGAAACTGGTCTGAACTTGGTGAAACAAGGAGAAATGCTTCATTTCTCTTTGTTTTTGCAAAACGCCTAGGATTGTTTATGTTCAGGAAGGTGACCCTTCCTGCACATCAACAACCTTTAAAAAAATGACATTTTGTAACTTCCATGTGTGCTGCATTAAGCAGCACACATAGAAGTGACAACATTACATTATTCAAGATTGTTTATGTGCAGGAAGGGGGACCTTCCTGTACATAAACAATCTTTCCATGTTAAGTGTAGCGCCAGCCCAGGGGAAACACAGGGCTGCACCATATTCTTGTAAATATGGTGCAGCCCTGCGTTTCTGAAGTGGCGAAGTGTGCTGTTAAGCCAAGGAGGCTAGTGACACTCTCCGCCCCTACTGTTGTATTTTATATTGAAAGAATTTGCAAGAAAACAAAACAAGTTAATGGAAAGGTTGGTGCTGCATCTCCGTGACTTTTCAATGGTTGGCTTTATTTCGCAGTACAAGGCTCCTGCCAAGGGCAGACTGGACACTCAAAGCCACCCTGACAAATGTTTTCAGATCAGTACCCATACAGTGCACACCAAGTGTGATGAGTGAGGCTGACCACTACAAAGGGGACTTTGGGAGGCTCGCCCCTTAAGAAATTTAGGAAACAATGGTGCATTCTACAACACATTTCTCATTATATATTGAATTGTATTAGCTTTTAAAGAATAGTAAATGAAGACCTGACTATGCACAAGAATACGACGATCTTTCTGGGGGTTCTTCAATGATTCCCCCACTATCACCCTCCAACAGTGCCTCTCATCGCTCCATAGCCCCTCTGTCACATGTATTTCATTTCTTACAGCATTTCCTCATACCATTGTAGGATGTCAGAGCACTTTACATCACACACATATGGAGACAGTGAGTCATATGTGTTAGTGTATAGAAAATGTTTCATATGGCAAAGGGGACTACAAGGTGTAGGATTCACATGTCATTCATACTGGTAGGCATTTTTTTATAGAGTGCTGGTCTGGAGAAAAACAAACTCAGGATTCAGAACATAACACAGTGGTTTGCATTGGCTTTAACAATTAAAATGTTTTTCAACCCAACTAAACCTTTCTAGAAGCATAAGGATAATGAAAGACTGAGAAAAACCATAAATCACTAACCTGTACCTTGCAGTTTGCAAGCAGCTGTTTGATGAGTTTATTGGTTACTGTGCTAGATTACGATTGTCACTTATGAACTGAACTGTAACAAAAGAATCTCTCTGACAAAAGCAGTAACCCACTGACCTATGCATATAAAATACTGTTTTTGAAAATGCATGTTACACGTTCTTTGCAGTAAGCATATAAACCCTCTGTGCTACATTTCTTCAGTCAAAGCTGCCACCAGACAAAACTCTCATGTCTTTCCAGCAGGTACATTAATCACTGTTATCTTGACACTTTTATTGTTCTTTGAACTCTGCTAATTAAACAAGATGCTTTGCAGTGCTTTTAAAACTGCTGCCTGCGGACCCCCTGGGAATGTGTCACGGACCCCTGGGGGTCCGCGGACCACAGTTTGGGAAACACTGGTGTAGGGTGTTAAAATTACTTTTCTAACTCCAGGGCGGTGTAAAAGTAGGGTAAGTGTGGGATAGTGTAGGAGTATAAATTACAATTCTAACTCCAGGGGGCTGTAAAAGTAGGGTAAGGGTGGGATAGTGTAGGAGTATAAATTACTATTCTTACTCCAGGGGGTGTAAAAGTAGGGTAAGTGTTGGATAGTGTAGGGGTATAAATTACTATTCTTACTCCAGGGGGGAGTAAAAGAAGGGTAAGTGTGGGATAGTGTAGGGGTATAAATTACTATTCTTACTCCAGGGGGGTGTAAAAAAAGGGTAAGTGTTGGATAGTATAGGGGTATAAATTACTATTCTTACTCTAGGGGGGTGTAAAAGGTAGGATACACGTTGGATAGTGTAGGGTGTTAAAATTAGTACTCTAACTCCATTGGAGTGTAAAAGTAGGGTAAGTGTGGGATAGTGTAGGAGTATAAATTACTATTCTTACTCCAGGGGAGTGTATAGGTAGGGTAAAAGTTGGATAGTGTAGGGGGTTAAAATTACTATTCTAACTCCAGGGGTTTGTAAAAGTAGGGTAAGTGTGGCATAGTGTAGGAGTATACATTACTATTCTTACTCCAGGGGAGTGTAAAGGTAGGGTAAAAGTTGGATAGTGTAGTGGGTTAAAATTACTATTCTAACTCCAGGGGGGTGTAAAAGTAGGGTAAGTGTGGGATAGTGTAGGAGTATAAATTACTATTCTTACTCCAGGGGAGTGTATAGGTAGGGTAAAAGTTGGATAGTGTAGGGGGTTAAAATTACTATTCTAACTCCAGGGGTTTGTAAAAGTAGGGTAAGTGTGGCATAGTGTAGGAGTATACATTACTATTCTTACTCCAGGGGAGTGTAAAGGTAGGGTAAAAGTTGGATAGTGTAGTGGGTTAAAATTACTATTCTAACTCCAAGGGGGGTGTAAAAGTAGGGTAAGTGTGGGATAGTGTAGGAGTATAAATTACTATTTTTACTCCAGGGGAGTGTAAGGGTAGGGTAAGAGTTGAATAGTGTAGTGGGTTAAAATTACTATTCTAATTCCAGGGAGGTGTAAAAGTAGGGTAAGTGTGAGATAGTGTAGGAGTATAAATTACTATTCTAACTCCAGGGGGTTGTAAAAGTAGGGTAAGTGTTAGATAGTGTGAGGATATAAATTAATATTCTTAATAAAGGAGGGGTCTATTCTAGCTCCAGGGGGGTATTAAATTATTAAAAAAAGACATTTTAAAAATAATTTTAAAAATACTTACCCATACTTACGTTGCATGCGTTGTAATACCTCTTGCGTTGTAAAAGTTGCGTTGTGATGGTAGTGCGTTGTAAAAGTTGAGTTGTAATGGTTGTTTCCCGTCCTGTCACTTAGGGCACAATCAAATACATTTCTTTCAATCAATCATTCAATCAATCAGGATTTGTAGAGTGGTGCTGCTTCACCCATGAGGGTCTCGAGGTGCTTTTGGAATATGCTGCTAGCTCGCTAGTGCTCCTATTGGTTGAAAATCCATGCTTTGAGGTCCTTCCTAAACTGCTGCAGCGACGGTGATGTTCTGGGGTGCAGGGGGAGGTCATTCGAGGTCTTGGTCTGGCAAATGGAACGTGTGGCAGCAAAGGCAAGTGATCTGGATCTTAGGGGGCGATTATGATGGCGGGCGGACACCTCCTAAAGGGACCACCCGCAATAGTTGCGCCGGTCCCACCAATTCAATTATGTGGCGGGCGCATCCTGTATATTTTACACTGCGGTGGGCGGTGCTGCTAGCAGCAACCTCCTCAATGTAAAATATACATGTTGTGCTTTTACATGCACAACGTGTCAGGCACCGCGCGGCACCTGACACATTGTACATGTAAATGTGCACCCCACACCCTGGAGGCCCGCAACAGGCCCCCAACAGCAGGAACCGCCAGCCTTTCCATGGCAGCAATGCAGCCATGGAAAGGCTGCTCTGACCCTGCATCATAATATGGATGGCGGTGTCTTCCAGACACCACCACCATATTCAACCCCTTTTTCCGCAGGTCAACTCATCGACCGGCGGAAAAGCGGCGGACGGTCTTTGCGTCCGCTGCGGTGCCTTTCCTAGTCCCACCGCCATCCTAATTTGGCGGTGGGAATAATCAGGACGATGGCGGGAAATCTGCGACCGCCGGGACGGCGGTCCTCACTGCCGGCCCGGAGGTCGCAGATTTCCCGCCATCGTAATCGGCCCCTTAGTTTCCTGGTGGATTGGTAAAAGGTCACATGTTGGTTGAGGTAAGCAGGTCCATAATTATGTAATGCCTTATATGCCTGGATGAACAGCTTGTACTGGCATCTCTTCATGACTTGTGGCCAGTGGAGTTTCCTGAGGTGAGGAGTTATGTGTGTCCGTCTGGGGAGGTCAAGGAGGTGCTTGGCTGCTGTGTTCTGGTTCGTCTGGAGTTTCCCCATGAGTTGGGCAGTTATTCCAACCTAGAGGAAGTTGCTGTAGTCAAGACTGCTAGTGATGAGCCCCTGCCTGTCTGGTGTTGGTGGGAGAATTAAACATTCATGTTTAATTGACTTTCAATAGATTTTAACCTTTCAGGACCCACTCAATGCAAATGAATCTACTTTTCCTGCTCTTGTAAAAACAAATTCTCCTCATCAGTCACTGCAAAATAATAAACAAAATACTTCTCAGTTCACGTCTAATTCAATGAAAATTCCCTTGGCAATTTAATCTGTAATCCTTGTGTCATCATAGTGAAAGGAAATGGTGTGGATTAGTTCTGTGAAAACTTTTATCAGTACAGAATAACTGGACTTCTTGCGAACCTTTCTTCACCACACTGCATTGTTTTCCTTTTATATCACTGCCCCGCCCAAATAAAGAAAAACATCCACAAATCCAGTGCTTCAGGTGTACCATATAACAAAAAAATGCCCAGAGAGAGAATACTTTCACATGAATGTAATATGAAACAACAAGAACATCTGTTCCCTTGATATTAGATAGGTAAACACAAATTTGAAATATGCACTCTCACCTTAAATATAATGAATAGCAAGGAGTGCATGCCAAGCAGTAGGGTAAATATAGCATAGCTATATTTTTTAAATAAATAATACTAAAATGAATTGGCACAATTGACTGAAACTGAGATTCCTTTAGCTGAAATGGGGCGATCAAAAATGGCTGCTATGCAATGGTGATGTCATTGGCCAAGGAGGTTGCATTAGAGAATGCCGTATGGTCGGACTTTGCCATCAGTATCCACTAAGAGAAAAGATGCGGCGCTTGCTCCACATTCTAGTTTCTATATTCCAATTTGGTATTTACCTCATATACTTTCAAGCACATCACCTTATCCCCAGTTTTTTTAAACAAAAAAAAGCTACTCTAAAGTTAACAATCACTAAAATTACATTGACATGCATATCACATTGCTAATCCATTCTGCTTTGCACACGTGGGTGTGAATTACACCCTTGTTACCAAATCTGCAGTGTAGGAGAATCCACACAATGAAGAACAGGATATAATTATCTCCTATTCTTCTTGTTTTAGTACAGTGGCCAGGGATGAAACAGCTTCCAACTAATGCCTTCTCATCCTCCCCTCACAGTTCCCACATATATGTACAAAACCACTCTATAGTATAGTCTATGTTCTATATTATAATTTCCTATCCACCACATAAACATATAAACACAATAGTCTGTTCTTGCCTGGAGCATTGCTAATTTTCTTGTGTCCATCCAATGCTCACTTTTAGGGAACCATTTGTTTTTGTCATACTTCATGAGAGTGCATGTGTTTTGTAAGTGTCTCCCTAGAGTACCTCTGTTTCCCCCTTTGCTATCTGTGGTGCTGTCTCTGCCCATGTGCTTCTCCCTATCTCCAGAATGAAGCACTTGCCTTGTGTGCTTTGTCTCTCTGCACTGCTTTTTCACCCCTGTGTTTCTCCTCCAGATCCTTGTGGCTCGCTCCCCCACCTGCTTGCTTTTCTACCCATGCATCATGATCTCTCCCTCTCCAGTTTGCTTCTCTTCAACATCTATTCCCTCCCAGACCTCTTTGTTGCTTCTGCCACATATTGCCCCATGTTAATTCCTGTTCCTGTGACCCAGAGTTGCTCCTGTCTTACCCCTTGTTGTTACCTACCTCCCGTGTTGTTTTCTCCCCCCTCTTCTTGATAATGCCCCCCCCGTGTTGCTTCCCTCCATGGGATTTAAAAGAAAATACAAAAGATTTTTTGTACAATTTTTTCTTTCTATTTACAAACCAACTAGCATCCAAAAAGAAAAAAAGGGACCTGATTTATTTTGTAGGCGCTCACATCTGTGGTGCACATGCAGAAAAAACAGAAGCGGATGAGCGCGATTCATACGTTTTGTGTTTATTTTTCTTTAGCCATGCTGCACAGTATCAGCTATACTGTACATTATTGCTTAAAGCCATTCACAATGCACACATAGATGTGATCATTTTGTTTATGTATCCAGCTGCCTAAGCTTGAACTTTCAAGGGTCCACACATGGCTTTGGAGTGCTTTTAAAGTGCCTTAGATAACTAGGCAATTAGTGTTGGTTTTCTCTGGCAACAGCACAGAAGGGAGAAAGGCAGTCATTAGCCTACATGGATGTTTAGTTCTAGTTTGACAGTGCCACTTTTAACCTACCATTATTATTCTACAGTTCATTGCTTCCACACAAATATATATCTATTTCAATGTTAGTTGCTTGTAATGTAATGCTTCACATTACCATACAACACTCCTTCAATGTCAGACCTATTGGCATTAACAATTCTTGTTTAAAGATTTCACATGCAAAACCTCACCTTTGCTTAAGAAGAATACATGATTTAATTGGAGGCTTTAACAAAAGGAGGCACTTAAATATTTTTGTGGGTGCATCATGATTGAAATTGTACATTGCTAGTAGTAGCTGTGTAATATCGGCGGGTGCCAGTAACCATGGTAAAGGAGAAGTTCTGTCTCCCCAAAAAAGTGATGAAGTGTGGAAGGTGGCTTTTGGTTCAAAGACATTGACAGTTTTCTCTGAATCTTATGGGGTGGCAAGTAAGCTATTTTTGTAGACCATAAACCTTTGGTCAATATGCTTCCCCGGGGGCAGAATAGCTGTTAAGGGGCTAGATTGTGGGCCCTGTTCTATAGGCCTCTGTGTCACTTGGAGCTCAAGGTGGGACTGCAGGCACTAGGAGTTCTGCCCAGATTGTCTGGGTTCAGCAGCTCTGACCGGACCCTGGGTCAGAGCTACAGCTTGTTTTGGGTGAGAGACCCCATCCTGGATTCCGTTCCCTGGCATGCAAGGTTCTAAACTCCCTTGGACAGTGACCAACTGCCCTGGGAAGGCCTCCTCTTTTTGCCCGGGATAAGTAGTTTTGACCAGGCCCCGGATCATGGCTCCTGCTGGCCCGGAGTTGGAAGCCCCTGGCCAAGGGCTCCCTTCACCAAAATGCTATTTGGCAAAGTGCTGGCAGGGTCCTGCTGGAACCATGAGGTATTCCCTGATGCTCTGGGTTCTGAAGCTCTGATTGGGCCTCAGGTCAGAACTCTGGCTGGCACAGGGTGGAGTTCCTGGCCTCCAAATCCCAGCCTGCATCATCTGAAAGTATGTGGGACAGTGACCTGCAAGCCCCAGAAGGCCCCCCTTGCCTTTCGGGATAGAAAACTCTGACAAAGTCCTTAGATCTCTGTTGGGCCTGGTGATGGAAGCCCCTGGCCCTCAACTTCATTCCATGGCCTGCCATGTTACTTGGAGATTGGGACAGGTATCCACAGGCCTTCAGCTTACCCAGGATAAGAAGTTCTGACTAGGCCTAGGGTCAGAGCTCCGGCTCCCTTTTCTGGACTGTCATGTCGCAAAGTGCGCAGGAAGGCGTCCCGCAAGCACCATGAGTTCTTCCCTGCTTTTCCGGGTTTGGAAACTCTGACGGGTGTAATCCACTGTGGCTGGGCTCCTTTTTCAGGCCTGCTGTGTTGCAAAATGCTTGGGATGGGGTCTCGCAGGCACCAGGATGTCTCCACCAGATTGTCTGAGTTAAGAGTCGTGACCGGGACCTGGGTCAGAACTCTAGCTGGCGCTGGAATCAAAGCTCTGTGAGGTCCCTCTAAAGCCCCTTCCTTGATCTAGCATGATCTCTGAGACTTTAGCCTTCAGAGTCCCAGTCTCCTTTAAGAGACATGGTACAACCAAGTGCTGTTCTTTCAAGGCCAGGCATTGGGTCCCTCCAAGTACCAGATATCTGAGTGAGCTTCATTCATAACTATAGCATACACAGATGACCAGGCTGCCCTGGAAGTGCCACTGAGGGCTCATTTGATTCTTCAAACCATGCAGGTTTGTGTGCTGTCTCTGATGGGGACCCCAGGGGACTGAGTCAGAGTCTGCCTCCCAGCCCAATACAGTGGGCATTGCCTCTGAACCCTGCTTCTCGGAGAGTATGCAGGGATACTAAGCTGACATCTTCATGCATGGCAGTGTAATCAGGGGCAGTCGAGCCACCACTGTACTGTGGTCATTTTGGCACACTTTGTCTCTTAATGAATGGACTGCTTGGCCAGCCTTGGCAGTTTTTACAAGCGAAGAGCTTCTACCAACTGGACTGTCTAACCCAAGGGACTGCTTTTTGTGGTGACGACTCAGCAGAGAAAATGCAAAGCAGCATGGCAGATTGTGAAGTGATCTGACCAGAGAACATGGTGTTGTGTGATGCTTACCTGGGGCCCCCTGGTGGTCTGGGCCCCTCATGCTGTATGCTGCCCTTCTTCATCCAGTGCATTTCCACAGCAGCTCAAAACCAGTGTTCCGTGGGATGGCCCCAGCTGCTCAGGCACGCCTGTGTCTTTCTCAGGCTAGGCCTTGGCCTGACTTTCCCTTCTGTTGTTACAGAGAAAGCTGGACCTGATGGTGCCAATGGGACTGCCCTGTCCCCGCTGCCCCCTGGATGCAAGTAGGAGGTTCCTAAAGCAGGCTCTGAAGAGGTTTAAAAGTCAGTCCAAGATGGCTACACGGTTCTTTCTCCCAACAAGCAGGTGTGGCTATCTGGTTGATCCTCCCAGTGGCATAATTTTGCCTAAAAGTTTAAGTCACCTATGTGGAAGCACACACAGGTGGTACCGTCAAACTGTGAATGTTCCTGTCTGGGCTGTCCTTGCATCTTTCATGACTCTAGATAACCTCAGTCTGATTGCACATCCACATGATGGCGAGAATACATATAAATGTCTGCCATATTATCTTTTGATCGTACTTCCTGTGCCTACCATGGTGATTATGAGGAATCACAGTTCGATTACACTTTAATTTCTTTCATGAAAATCCATTGAAGGGCAAGTCTTATACCAACAGCCACAGTAACTCCAGCTCCACAACATATATTAAAGTTGCTGCAGCTCCTAGTGGAATCAAAATGGCGGTCTGCCCCAGGGCGTGTACTGTCGGCCTCTGCCTCTTGGTGCACCCTTGATGCTCTTGACTGATGGCATCATTATGATGTCAGGCTGAAAGCTATCCAACAGCTCATCGAAGGGTTTCTGCCAGACATCAGAGGTTTCTGTCAGACCGCCATATTACGATAGTGGCAGTTAGAGAGAGCCCAAGGCAGAATTCCGCTCCACTTTGATGGAAACAAAGCTCCGCCATTGGGATTACGATTTTGCTTTCTGCCTGCCATCTCATTGTGGTCTGATTGCCATGAAAAGGCAGGTGAAAAGTGACTTTGGGGCCCCAATCAGGGTCCCCTTTCCCCCGGGGACCCCTAAACATCCCTGCATTTTGCCTGTCACACAGTGCAGGGATGTTTCAAAAGTGCATATTTCCTAATGCAGCTTGTGCTTCAGCCCACAGTGCAATCTGTAATTGGAAATATGCACATTTCCGACCACCGTAAAGGCTATTGCATCCTAAGAAAGGAAGCATGGCTGCAGAATCCTTGTTGGGCGGTCCCGTTTTGACACAATGCTGGTCGGACGCTCATCTGACTGGTATCTAAATAGGGCCTTACGTGCCATGAGGGTCCAAAGCAGTTACTTTGACAAAATTACATTGTTCAAAGCAGACCGGTTGCCTGAATACTTCAGCTAAGTATAATAGAATAAGACTCCTGTTCCATTTTGTTGGTTTTCAGAACTTGTGCCATGATTAAGAGGCGTGACAGGGGGCATTCATATTGTGCTGCTTGAGCTGAAATTTTTGGACCAGTGAAAGATAAACTAAAGCAAAATCATTTGCCAAGAATATTTTGATTAACCAAAAATGAAAGTCAGATGTTTGAAGGCCATATGATCAGGTTGTAGTTCCGGCCAAAAATAATGCCAGCTAGCGATCCAGCGTTATTCCCAAGACCTGCTGAGCAGCTATTGAGAGATCAAAGTCTTTGTGTTCTGGTGGGGGTATGGTTCCAAAGTAAAAATTAAAGGAATTGATGGAAGGACATCACCTGGCATGGAGGTGTGGCTTAGTTTGCTATAGCACAGTAAACCTCACCTTAAAAGGATTGACAGATTGATAGCTCCTTCTTGATTCTGTGGAGAGTGGTGCATGGCTGTTCTTAGTTGGTAGAGTGGTTTGTCTGGTTAACTCCAATAACAAACAAGATTCCTCCATGCTAACTAGTTTTGTGACCCCCAGTGTTTAGACTGCAACTTCTCAGAGGGACAAGTGATGTTCCACCACAAGAGATTGATCACAGGTCTGTGGCGCCCTCAGATAGCCAGGGCTGCAAATGTGCTAAACTGAATGGTTCAGTATGTGTTTACCATGTCCCAGCTGGTGTTAGTAGCCGCTGAACCCCGTTTGTTATAGGGATTGCAATTATTTCCCATGAATGAGGAATTCCAAGTAAGCAAGGGTTATAAGCTTAAGTTAATTAAGTCCCTGCCCTTTGCACACATTGCCCATTGCCACTACCAGTTGGATGCCTTAGTGAGCTACTCATATCAGCCCCGCCAGGGTTGGCAACAGTACTGGCAGAGCGCAGAGAAAACAACGAAACTTGACTAGCTAGAGGAAGTAAAAGTTATAACAAAGTTTCCATAGGCGAACCTTGGGAAGGATCATTAACAGTTGTGTGGCCCGAGGACTGATGATGGCAGTTTGAATCTATGGTCAACTCCCAGGGGAGACCCAAAGAAGAGGGCCCAGTAATTCCCTTGTGTGTCTTGGCCAGTGGAGTGATCCACTACTTCTGGGTACTTAGGTGAGGACCGGGCACGGGACAAGGTCCTCCACCTTGGAGGGACCAAATGACACATGAGGAATCAGAAGGGGATTCCCTGGTCTCTCTGGGAGGGGTTTGATGTGAGAGACAGCTCTCCTGAGATGGAACCCATGCTGAACCAACACTGACCTAGGGGTTACCGTATTGCAGTGCCTCTGCAGTCTGGGACCACTAAAGGCTCTGCTACCTGGGCTCTCTCATGCCTGATTCCAGCCCGCCAGGGTTTTGAGTAATTGAGGAGTGACCTGTCTTGGGTTGAAGGGCATCCAGTATGACAAGGCATTGAGGCCACAATAGTACCCTGGCTCCTCTTACCATGGCCCTCGAAACCAGTGTGAACTGCTTCAAGGGGTGGGAGGAGGAGATTCTGCTAGCCCGAACTGCTGAATTTAAGCATATTACTAATCATAGGAAAATAAACTAACCAGAGTTCCTTCAGTAATGATGAGTGAGGATAGAAGAGCCCTTCGCTGAATCCCTGCCTGGCAGTGGGTTCTGGAATTGTGGTATTCAGAACTCCCCCGCATTGGTCAGGGGGCCCACGTCAGTTTTAGCGACGCTCTTTCCATAACAGTAGTGGTCCCTAGTGTACCAGAAGTGGGCCTCCTTGGAGTCAGGCTGCTTGGGAGTGCACCCCAAAGCAGATGGTAAACTCCATCTAATGCTAAATATGGGTGCAAAACTGATAGACAACAAAAACCATAAGTGAACGTTGAATCAAACTTTGAAGAAAGATTTCAAGAGAGCATGAAACCATCAAGAGGTAAATGGGTGGGGTCCGTGAAGTATGCCCAGAAAACTCAACATATTGGGAAGATTGGTTGCCCATGAGGGTGGACCCGATCTGTGGGACTGCTGCCTAGGTGTTCCTGGAGCCCACAGGGCACATTGTGGGGTCACAATTGGGTCTCTGCAACAATGGAGAGTGTTACAGCCCTCTGGCAGGAGCTTCACCAAGTCTGTAGGGCCTTGTGCCTCCCCTTGCCAACTGCCCTGGCCACTCTCAGGGTGCACTGGGGTAAAGAAGGGGAATCCCCTCATATTTGACGGTAAGAAAAATAGTATGGACTTTACTTTTGTCTCAGATTGACTTATTGATCAAATCAGTGCTTGAGCCTTTGCAGACGACATAGCAGTACTCAGTAAAATATAGAAAAGGCACAAATACTAACTTAAAGATCATTGAAAAATTCAGCAAATCAACAGGTCTAAAAATGAAATATCAAAAAGACCCAAGACTTCTTCATACCGTGAAAAACATGGCAATTTGGAAAACAAGAACCCAGTAACCAACACCCAGGTGATAGTGAGAGATACCTTGGACTGAACTTTGATTCTTACACAGGCCATACTAAGAACAAAATTAATGAAATATTAACGGAATGGGCTAACAATCTTGACAGTCTATCACTCAAGCCCACACAAAAAGTTGTCAATATTGTATTCGTGAGCTGCCATTCAAATTGGACATGGCAGGCACAGAAGCAAAGGCTCTCATTGAACTAGACCATACAATAAAGAAATATGTTAAGAAATGCCTCTACCAAAATGCATAGACGTGCTATGGTCAGTTGTACTAAAAAATGTCAAATGGTGGCCTAAGTATACCAAAATTGTGTACAACTATAGGAATCAACGGAATAAGCAATCTATTATATTGCAGAGAAACTCCAGACATGTACATTACTCACCCTTAGATGTACACAGGAATAAATCACGTTATCAAACTCACAATCTAAAAGAATCAGACAGCAGATTCAAGGACTACTCTTTGTAACTACTAGTATCCCATGACTGAAGAAAGCAAGAAATGGAGAAATTGAAAATTCTCCCTGTTCAAGGAGATGACATAAAATACTTGGAAAATAATCCAACCTCAATTATTTGGATCTCGAATTGCACTTAACTAAAGCAAATGTTTCCCTGGGGCAACTTTAAGTGTAGTTTGATTCCATAAAAATTGCTGAGTTGTGAAGCAAGACTGTTTTGATGCTGATGGGCTGCAATCATAATCCAAAATAGCCAAATGCTTTGTCATCAAATTAGTGATTTCCATGAATGCTTGAACGAGATTCACACTGTCCCTACCTACTTTCTAGCAAAACCACAGCTAATGTAAAGGGCTTGGCAGAATCCGTGGGGAATGAATGTCCTGTTGACCTTGACTCTATGTAGCACTATGAAGGGGCATGAGGGGTGTATGATAAGTGGGAGACCTTTAGGACACCGGTAAAATGCCACTACTTTTATAATATTTTTTCACTTACCTAGGGGACTTTTGCTTTTGTCTCTAATATCCTGGTGCCTGCTGGATACAGTGCCAGGTGGGGAGTTTGACTGTGGTGGTACACCTGTCAAATGATAATGCAGATGTCCTAAGGAGGGCTCAGGGGGTACAAAACCCTTCATTGGAGGAAAAGGGCAAAATCTTGCTTGGCTTTGATTTTCAGTATGAATGCAGACTGTGAAAGTGAGCTTCGCAATCCTTCTGATTGATTGGGTTTCAAGCAAGAGGTGTCTGAAAAGATACCAAATAGATAACTGGCTTGTAGCAGCCAAGTATCCATAGCAATTTTGTGCTTCGATGCCGGTTTGTACTATCGTGGGACAGTTTAATTTTACTCTACTGATTATGATTGGCTGCAATATTACTACTAGAGAAACTGCAACGTCAGATATTTGGTGTATGGTATATGTGCATGGCTGACAAGCCAATGGGCAAAGCAATCATTTGCAGGATTATGACCGAAAGTCTCTAAATAGGAATCCATCCTAAAATGTTACAATGCCACATGCTGGGAAGCCTAGTTTGGCTTGGGTTAACCGGCCTCTGGGCCGTTACATAAAGCTTCTCACTCAAGGACTGGAGCATGGACATAAGGGGGCCACCTCTATCGCCCTTGGAGCACCGCATGTTGGTGGGGCACCTGGTACTAAATCATTCTTAGATGACCTGATTTTGTGTCAGGATTTCATAAGTAGCAGAGCAGCTACCTCACTGTGATCTATTGAAAGTCATCCTCTAAGCCAAGATTTGTATCCATCTATGGGCACCAGTGTCAACCCTGGTCCCTCTGCTAACAAACCAATTGAAGGTGCAGGCCCTTGGGAGGCTGTCTCCACCATGTGCAGTGTGTCAAGGGGGCCTCACCTTCCCGGCCTAGATCGCTGTGTTCAGGTATGTGAGCATGATCTCTTTGAGAATAGCAGGATGACCTGATGACCAAAGAAGGAAGCAGCGGAGTCATTTCAATGTAGCAAGCCAGTCGGTGGCTCTAGGAAGGAGCCTCGTCAGCACTGACCTTGTCAGGGGCTGCTGCCTTGACAATCTGGTCACCAGGTTGGCCTGAGCCATCTGGTTTCTGGGCTGGCCAACCAGATGAGTAGTTTGTGGTTGACCAACCAGCTGAGCATTTGGTGGCTGGCTGGCTGACTGGATGACTGATGGACTAACCTGTGCAGCTAACTCCATCTTGTGTCTTCACACGGGTTCTGTAAGTCACCACATTGTTGGGGCTTAATATACTAACAAAAGTGGCTTCCCTGGCAGGCCCCACAGAAGAGGGGGGTTGGCAGTGACTTTTACTCTCCTTAGCTCCACAGAAGGTGGAAGGCATCAACCCGGTGCATCCTTGGCCAATGGATGGGGGTGACAATCGCTACCCAGGGCATAGTGACTGCAGACTGGGGAGAACATTCATGCCCATTTGGGGCTTAGGCAAAAATGGGCCCTGCAGGACAGGGCTCCAGGCACCTTTCCAGGGGCACCTTTCCTACTTAGGCCATAGTGGTATCAGACCTGGGAGGGGCATGGGGCTCCAGAATGCTCAGCAGCATCTGTAATCTCCCCTCAGAGGTGTGTGAAGTCATGGCTATCTCCATGGAGACCAAGGCTCTGCAGACCAGGGCACCAGGCACAGGGCCACCATCTCAACCCGGGCCAGGGTGGTGTACGACGAGAAGGCCCTTTGCCACTCCACAGGTTGCAGACACCCATAATCCCTCATAGGAGGGGGTAAGCCATGGATTTCACCTAGGACACCTGGGGCCCTGCGTTAGTTTTGCGCTTCTGATGCATCACTTTTTGTGACGCAGCGGCGGCGTAAAACATGCCTCCAGTTGCGTACTATTTACAAATTGACGCATCTAAGCAGATGTGTCACTTTGTAAACCCCTGCGCTACATTATACCTGCGTCAGGTATAATGTATGCAGGGGGGCGTTCCCCCGCTAAAAGCCTCATTGAAGTGACGCAGTTAAATCTATGAGATTTCACTGTGTCACTTCTAGGATGCCAGTGCTTCAAAATCTTATGCCTGCTTCACAGCAGGACGCAGGCTCTTTCACATGGGACTTGCCCCATGTGAAAGGACGCATTGCTGGAGTTGCTTCACTTTTGTTACACACTGCAGCAATGCGTCACTTTTACGCTTACAGATACAACAGAAATACTGACGTATTTGTAACTCCTTGCGACATGATGCGTCATACAGTAAATATGACGCATCAGGTATGTCGCAAGGAGTGCGCACTGAGAAGTGACGCATCGCTGTTTTCACGCAGCGATGCGTCATTTCTCATAAATGAGGCCCCTGGTCTTTGCAGGCCCAGACACAGGCAGGACCACCTTCACTACCTGGGCCAAGGTGGTGTCGGCAATGAAGGAGTCTCGGCTCCTGTGGACTGAACATCTCCCATAATGCCCTATGTTTTGGCATTGTATCACTCCTGAGGACAAAGGTATAGTTTGACAGTATATCGACCATCAGATGCAGAATAAGACAATCACATTGGTAGCCTGCTTTAGATGTTGAAGTTGACATATTAGTAAGAAAATGCGATGCTTGTTCCAGGAGTGACAAATCTATGAAGACTTGAAAAGCTCCTGTATCTACTGTGGAGTTTCTGTGGGGTTGCAAATGCAAGTTGGCTATTGAGTTTTAGGCCCATCTGCAGTAGTAAATCAGAGGGAATTATTTACTCTAGTCTTAAATGACTAATACTGAAAAGGCTGGAAATTAAGAGGATAGAAAGAATTACTACTAATGTTTCAGTCTGAAGCTTTGGATGACAATGTTTGCCTCAAAGGGATAGGGCAAGACGTCATTTCAGATAATGATCCCCAATTTGTTTATAATTATAATATGCTGATGGGAATGGTCAGACATACTGGTTCATAGTGTCAAAGAAGCGATACAATTAGTTATTAACCTCAAATTGTGTTGGCAGAAGTCACTGAAATCTCTTTTACTACCTTATAGAGCTATTGCCTATTCTGTAACTGGTGGGACCCCTTTCAGATTGTTAAGTGAAAGATTAGCAGCTATAGAATTATGCCCAGGATAGTTGTCTGAATGGAATTTTACTGAATGTCATTGCAAGAGCAAGGAGATGGTTGCCATGGCGAAGCTTTCCCAAACAAAACTCAGAGAGTATATGAATCAAAGGAAAGTAATATCCAGTTGTAAAGATAATTGCAAAATTGAGATGGGTCAATGTGTTTGAATTCAGAAACCTAATAATGTTGCTAAAGTAATTCAAGATGGTCCGAGTCTGCTAAATTCGTTGTTGTATTAAGAATTTGGTCATCTGCCTTGATCTCCTAAGGACCCCTGGGGCTCAGTGGTGTAATAAGACTTTAGGCCCCCCTGCAAAGCACATGGAGGCCCCCCACCGGCCTGGCCCACCACATACCACTTCGCCCCACCGCCCAAAAATCTCAAAGTTCTAATGAGAAAGTGGGAAAAACTCCTAACATATAAGTTACACCATTTGTAACCATACTGTCAAAAGCAAATCATTTAACTGAGGCAACAATCAGAACAATGCCAAGGAGCAATCCTATTGTCTCAAGAACTGCCTCCGGCTGAAGAACAAAGAACAACTAGGAAGGGTCTGAATTAGAATTGACATTAATGGACAATAACTTGAAACTTTGACAAACCAAAACCTGAAATTCCAAAGACTCGACCGACAATATACATGAGGAGAGCATAAGATATAACTCAGTATCCTGCGAAGTTCAGAAATAGACTGGTCAATTATCTGCATGTCACACACTTGTGACTGTCAAGGGATGTGTTTGATAATAACGTGAACTGAGGAAGCAATTTTAATTTTTACCATCATGTCTTTATAAGTAAGCATTACAAAACAGGCAGGCAAATGAGGCTGAGGATGGAAAGTGTTTGGATGCTTCAAAACATTGATGCAGATATTTGTCTGCTTGAATTTATCATTTCTGTAGTGTAAACAATGCTAAATACAAGATTTAAGGCTCACATATTACAGACCAGTGCAAGCAACACCATAAATAACACTGCATGTAAAATAAAAACCAACCATATCAGCAAGTACCTAATGACAGACTATATACAAACTGTAGTTGGTAAAGCAAAAGAAAAGTGCAAATACTTTCAAAGTGCAAAATAAAGCAATGACCAGCCCAACAACATACACAAATCAAGCATGTTTTTTTAAAACAATCCAAATTTCTTCTTGCATCAAGGTGAAAATACTTTTAAAGTGAATGATAAAAACAAGCCAGGTTAGTCAAACAATTCCCTGTTTGGTGGTTAGTCAAACAATTCCCTGTTTGGTGTGTGCATAAAAGCACCAATATTTCAAAGCAATTGGTACACAATAACAACTACAGCACCACACAATACAAACCAGTTTAGACTAACAATTCCCTTTTTGAAGACTCAACTATATCAAAGTGACTGGCAAAACTGTAACAAGTACAGCAGGCAGCCGCTTACAAAAATCAAGCTAGTTTTGTCAACCAATGCCTTTTTGGTTTGTGCATGAAAGTGCAAGTATTTCAAATTGACTTGTAAAACAATAACAAGTACAGCAAGCAGCAGCATACAAAAATCCAACCTATTTAGTGAAATTAATTCCCCCTTTGTTAGTGCATGAAGGCATAAATATTTCAAAGCGCCTGCTAAAGCAAAACCAATTTAGCAGCATAAACATCAAACACGTCCAGTCGAACAATGCCCCTTTTTTGTGCATAAAGGTGCAAATATTTCAACCTGAGTGGTAAAAACAATAACAAGTTTAGCAGCATGAACATTAAACCAGTCTAGACAAAGTATGCCCCTTTAGTTTGTGCATAAAGGCGCCAATATATAAGTGAATGGCAACACAATAGCAAGCTCAGCAGCAAAATAAACAAAGCTATTTACTAAAACAAAGCCCCTTTTGTCAGTGCAAAAGAAAGTGTCAAGGGGGCATACATGGCAGGTTAAACTGAATACATTTCTAATCGCCTCTATAAACATGTGTTCAGAATATTGAGGTAACCTATATATAAGCACACAATATTTAAAGTATGATATACTGGCAGAATACCATATAACTTACTGCTTCCTCATAGTATTCAAAGGACAGATACACTTAGAAAATCACACTATGAGTAGGAACAGTACTTGCAGGTGCCTGATAAAATTAGTTGCAGAGTTTGAAGGCTGGTACAGCAGAAAACAATACTTAAAAAGTGGACACAAGGCTAAAAGCTGCTTACACCAGGAAGAGTGCCTGGCAAATTAGACTGTCTGAAGGCTGCTACTGCTTGGTTCACTGAATTAGAGAGATGTACTTGACTGAAAGAATGTTTGCCTCTTTGCCTCTCTTCGTGCAAACTCTTCAGTTTGAGCTTTCCATTTTTTTGCCAGTTTATTCACAATGTTTAAAGTTGCATGTCCTGACAGCCTTTCCTGTGTCACTGTGCTTCAGAGGGTAAACAGACATAATATCGACTACAAAATATCGAATGGACATAATATCGAGTACAAAATATAGGCTGGACTAAATATCCAATGGACAGAATATAGTCATCAAATATATCGTTTTGAAGGTAAGTAATGTAATATCGAATGTTAAAAATATAGAAAGTTAAAATATCGAATTATATAATATAGGTTATTAAAATTATCAAATTTTTAATAATATCGAATTTTTTATAGTGTTTGTTATGTTATTATATGTGTGAAAAGTGTGTATTTATGTTATAATTAATTTTAATTAATGAATTGTGTTTATTTATTTTTTGCGTAATTTAATTCTGTAGCGGGTTGTGGGTTTATAGGGGAATAGGGTGGGAAGTAATTCAATTATAATTAATTAAATATGTAAATGTATATATTGGTATTCATTTTTAATTAATTTTTAATTAATTTATATTTGGTAATTAATTAAATGTTAATTAGCAATTAATTTTAATTAATTGATTAATTGCTAATTATGTTAATTTTACTAATTTATTTTCTGTAGCGGGTTGTGGGTTTATAGGGGAATTGGGTGGGAAGTAATTTATTTATAATTAATTAAATATGTAAAAAAAAATTGGTATTTTTTTAGAATTAATTGTTAATTAATTTTTTATGGGTAATTAATTAAATTTTAATTGCCAATTAATTTTATTTAATTGATTAATTGCTAATTATGTTGATTTTACTAATTTATTTTCTGCAGTGGGTTGTGAGTTATTAGGGGAATAGGGTGGGAAGTAATTTATTCATAATTAATTAAATAATTCAATTTATTTAATTGTATTTAATTTGCAATAATTGTTAATTAATTTTTAATTGTTAATTAATTAATTGTTAATTTGTAATTAATTTGAATAGGTAACTAATAGTAAAAATTTATTGTAATTTGTAATTTTAATTGAGTAAATATTATATTATATTAAATTGGTAATTACTTTTAATTAATTTTTTATAGATATTAATTTATATTTTTTTAAATAATATGAGAAGTATTTACTTTCCCTACTGTTGCACTCTCTGGAGTGGGAATAGTAATTTTAACCCCTACGCTATCCAATGCTTTCCCTACTGTTGCACTCTTTGGAGTGGGAATAGTAATTTTAACCCCTACGCTATCCAACGCTTTCCCTACTGTAGCACTCTTTGGAGTGGGAATAGTAATTTTTACCCCTACGCTATCCAACGCTTTCCCTACTGTTGCACCCACTGGAGTGGGAATAGTAATTGTTACCTCTACGCTATCCAACGCTTTCCCTACTGTTGCACTCACTGGAGTGGAAATAGTAATTTTTACCCCTACGCTATCCAACGCTTTCCCTTCTGTTGCACTCATTGGAGTGGGAATAGTAATTTTTACCCCTACGCTATCCAACGCTTTCCCTACTTTTGCACCCACTGGAGTGGGAATAGTAATTGTTACCTCTATGCTATCCAACGCTTTCCCTACTGTTGCACTCACTGGAGTGGGAATAGTAATTTTTACCCCTACGCTATCCAACGCTTTCCCTACTGTTGCACTCATTGGAGTGGGAATAGTAATTTTTACCCATACGCTATCCAATGCTTTCCCTACTGTTGCACCCACTGGAGTGGGAATAGTAATTGTTACCTCTACGCTATCCAACGCTTTCCCTACTGTTGCACTCACTGGAGTGGGAATAGTAATTTTTACCCCTACGCTATCCAATGCTTTACCTACTGTTGCACCCACTGGAGTGGGAATAGTAATTGTTACCTCTACGCTATCCAACGCTTTCCCTACTGTTGCACTGTTTGGAGTGGGAATAGTAATTTTTACCCCTACGCTATCCAACTCTTTCCCTACTGTTGCACTCTTTGGAGTTGGAATAGTAATTTTTACCCCTACGCTATTCAACGATTTCCCTAGTGTTGCACTCACCGGAGTGGGAATAGTAATTTTTACCCCTACGCTATCCAACGCTTTCCCTACTGTTGCACTCTTTGGAGTGGGAATAGTAATTTTTACCCCTACGCTATCCAACGCTTTCCCTACTGTTGCACTCTTTGGAGTTGGAATAGTAATTTTTACCTCTACGCTATCCAACCCTTTCCCTACTGTTGCACCCACTAGAGTGGGAATAGTAATTTTTACCCCTACGCTATCCAGCGCTTTCCCTACTGTTGCACTCTCTGGAGTGGGAATAGTAATTTTTACACTTCCGCTATCCTACGGTAATATTATTTAAAAAGACGGCTTTTTTGAACGAGGCGGCGACCCGGCATGACGACCCCATGAGATCAGAGCACTTTTCTTGGCCATTATACTAAGAAATTGATCTATGACCCCTATGTGATATCGCGCCTCTGCCAGGATATTCCAACCGAAAGGAACGACCACCATAAACACAGATATAGAAATAAAGGATCGTCTCCCTGTTGTCTAACTGGACCACGAACACGGTTTTCCTGAACCTCGAGGACTCCTCATTTGCAGCCATACAAACAGGAACTGCTAACTTGAGATGACTATACTGCCTCCTACCTACCGATAAACTTTGAGACTGATTCTCTCGATCTGCCCAAGCTCAGCCGCCTTAGACATAAACAAGTGAATACACCAGAAAATCATTTGAATTGTGGAAGAACGCCCAAGCTCATCTGGACATACCAGTCTATGACCTAAAGCCGCAAGAAATTGTTGTGAACCCTAATCTACATAACTTGGTACCCTCTGCCTCATTGTGTTGTTCCCCTCCCCACGGTAACTCCTGGCCCTGATGAAGGTGTGGCCCGACTCGGCCGCTTCACTGAAATGCGCGTAGGCGTCTATGGTGTTGAAGACAGTGACCCTTAATCATCTGTTTGATCGGCCTTTTTTCCATCCTTTTTTCCATCTGATTTAGCCTCTTTGTAGTCTAAGTGCATTTCCATCTGACCTTCTATTCAGGCATTTGTGTACCATGATGTGGTTTTTAACTAGAGTTATAAGTATGAATGATGTTGTATGATTGTGTCTTGATTGAGGATTGTTGAGGTATGTGTGGTTCTGTGTGGGACTTCACAGTGAAGTATGAAATATTTATGAATTGTTAGCTTATATGATCAAGTCGTTTAATCTATGTACCTAAGACTAGATTAACTGCACCATTGTGTGAACCAAACTATAAAAATGAAAAAATAAAGAGAAAAATGGACTCTATACAAATGTTGTAATTGTCTAAATTTGGCACTGCTCTCTGGTCCAAAAAAGGTATTTAAGTACACGGGACCCTAATACAGGGCCCTTCTATCCACGGCAGGGTCTTTTCTTTCTTATTTGGTTAATTGCAAGTTGACAACAGAAGTTTAACTTCGATGATCCTCATCCAAATTTGTGTCCAATAGTTTACTTGCTCTTTGTAGTCTGATTCCAGTTGTGTATCGATTGTCTCGTCCTGCCTCTATCTTCCATGTGCAGCACAAGCCGCTGAATGTGAGCATGTCATTTCAAGTTCTTTGATTTTTTGAGACATGCCTTGCCAATCTTTTATACCATTAGCCCATGCTTGCTGATAGGATGACAGTTTTCTAGCTCCAAAGAGCCAACAAGGTTCACAGTATGCACTGTCCATTTTTAAGGAGTAGCACAACCACAGTCTTGGAGTCTTATCTCCAGTCCTTTTTTCCTTGTAGTAGTACTTTGTGGAAAAGCACCTGTTTTTATTATTTCCTGTGAAGGGTCCTCTAGGCTTGCAGGCGCCACTTCTAATGACAAACCTTCATAACTTGTATCATGCCAAGGTTTGTCTTTAAAATTCCCTCTATCACTCGGGTGTAAATCCTTGCAAAACTGACTATTGCTTGATTCTAGTTCTTCTAAATGTAATTCCACATCCTTACTCATAATGTCTTCACTTTCTTCTTCAATGTTTGGCAATATTGCTGAAACAAGTTGCACATTTATAGGTTTTTCCCTTTCTTTAGCTACTGGTAGCAGCGGTGACATATTCTCAGTTTCTGAACTTTCTTCAGTCACTGGTAGAGGTGTAGGCCTAGCTGGTGTACTCGCAATTTCTCCGACTCCATCCTGTAATAGATGGAGGCACTGCTGACACATAGTTTTTACTTTTGCTTTCTATGTTTACTCTAATTGTTGGCTTGAACTCCTGACACAATTGGTGCTTCAATGCTAAAGGGTACATTGCTGGTTTGATCTGAGCACTGTAATGTTTGGTCATGTGGTGGGACCAATTGAGATTGTGGCAATGCTGCTTTGTCTCCTGTTGATGATGCAGCTGCATCACCTTCTGGTAAAGATGCATGAGATGATAAGGCACCATGGTCACCTATACACCTAAACATAGAGTACATTTTCATGAATTTGCCTTTAAACTCATCTTGTTTTGATTTAATTTGCCGCTTTTGATCACCGCTTAAATACTTTCTTGGTTGTTTGCTCATTTATTTGTAGAAAGTCAATGTTGTAGTAAGTGCACAACTATGAATGTAACAGTAAGAATATTTTGTGCACACCACAAAGATTGTAATTGTGGGGTTTGTTCCAACAATACTGCCTAGAAGGAAGGAAAATACAAAGCATTATTACTAAACACTTTAGTAGCTTAAACATACCATACCAACTACTGATGTAAGGAGTTGGAGCAACGGATACTTGAAGACAGGCATTGGTGGAATGGATGCAAGAAGGTGAGTACTCAAAGGAAAGATACAAGAAGAAAATTGAAGAAGGGATGGGATTAAGAAGGTAATCACTCGATAGTTGGATGAGGATGATAAGAGCCATGAATTCAGGAGTTGAAGGGAGATGGAAGAAGGCATGAACTGAATGGATGGCTGGGAGGAGGCAGGAGCTAAAGACAGTCCCAAGAAGCCAGGGGGTGGAGTGGTCTTGAATGTATTGTATTGTTATATTTATAGAGGGAGCACTGAAGCGCTTGCATTTGTGTTTGCCTACATGAGTAGCAAGCTACAATATGTGTAGGGTGTGTGGTTGGAAGGGCATTTTATTTGTTTTGATGCTATGTTGGAAGTGTTCCCATTCCATATTTTTGAGTAAGCAAATATGTATTTGCAGACTAGTTAAAATCATTGCAATTTGAATAAGATATCTTGTCAAAAAGCATTATGGGTTAAAAGTAGTTCATAGTCATAATTTCATTACATTTGTAAAAATAAAATGGTCCATCAAGTGCTCTGTGCGTAGGTACAGCCGTGGAATTAGACGATTTATTTAACAATAGTAAAGGGTTGGTACGCGGTTCAACTAGCGATTGGCGGGATCTTTGCTTCAATGTTCCTTGCCCCATGACTACTGTTGTTTTTCTGAGGTGGATGAACTGGTGTTAGTAAGTTGTTCATTTGTAGAAGGAACTTGGTGGCCCTGCAGGAGAGCTGGATTGATTCGCTGTTTAATAATGTCAGCACTACAGAGCAGCATGATCTTATATTGAGTGCCCGAGAGGCGGGGCAAAGCAGTT
This sequence comes from Lissotriton helveticus, assembly GCF_964261635.1. NCBI lineage: Eukaryota > Metazoa > Chordata > Amphibia > Caudata > Salamandridae > Lissotriton > Lissotriton helveticus. The sequence goes on along the minus strand of NC_136069.1, from coordinate 1,568,634,171 downwards.
TTCGCCTTAAAACATTCACGGCCATGCAGATGCACAAAAAGTGGAGTAGGCTTTCGTCAGATTGACCACAAAGAGGGCAGGGAAAGGCTTCCATTCGTATTTTTAGGGAAAAGTGCAGGATGGTTTGGGAAATATGGTACATAAGGTATGGTTAGGCCCACCAACTGCTTTAAGATTGTAAGACTGACCAGCTGTAATTTTTTCCTGCCAGTTCCACTTTATCCATCTACCACGATTTTACATTGTCAGCTTTGTTTGCAGCTTTACTGGCAAGTTTTCTGAATACCAACATTCATGTTGTGCATACGCACCACTTACTGGGGTGCGTGCATCTTATTGTGCAATAGGATACAGCACTTAGCAATCTGATGGATTAAGAAGTGAGAGATATGCACACCATTTTGTTTTTCATCTCTCTGCAGGTCCATTTATGATATTTCTTTCGTTCATAATCCCACTTTGGTGACTACTGCATGGAGTCGTCCATTCTGAACATACTGTCTCTACTGTTTAAAGTTAATGTTCCTGAGTAGGCATAGATTAAAGGTTGGAGAATAGAGAAGTTATCTGTTTCCCATATCTGATTGTCATTGCGAGGTGTCAAGAAGCAGACACCTGTAGCTAATTGGATCAGATCGGAATAATCTCCGTGTTGCATAACACGTCTGAAGCAGGTTCAGCTGACTGTCCGTGAGCTTACTCAAGGTAAGGATGATTGATGAATGTGTGAGTGCTGTACTGCATGAGATGAGTGAGTTCAAAATTAGTGTTTGAGTGATACTTCGAATTAAGTATATATAATATATATATATATATATATATATATATATATATATATATATATATATATATATATATATATATATATATATATATATATATATATATATATATATATATCAAACCTCCAAGTACCCACAGGTAAGGACGCACACGGCAGCAGGTGGCCAGAAGGCATTTATTCGGGTAAAAGACAACTCCGCAGTCCAGCTTGATTACAGTTCTCGTGTCGGTAGTAATAGCCTGACGCGTTTCTGAGCTTCCGCTCTCGTCAGAGGCACGACAATGAGTTTGTGCTACTTTAGACACTCCCACATAATTGGTGAATTAAACGCCCTCCAATGGGCTTCTCAGATTAGTTAAACGCAATGTATGCTGGGTCTTATAGTCCATGTCTTAGGTACTAACTTCCATGCACATTAATTATACTGTGGCATACGAAGTCCTCTGATGGGCCTCGGGCTGCTTCTCATCCATAAATCCCTCACGTGCTGTTCCACACCTGGGGTTAGGCAAGATTCTGGGCTCCGTGGCCCCCTGTCCTCATGGGGTGGTGCAATCCTTCGGGGATGGGCTGCTGCGTTTACATAAAAGCTCCAAGTACCCACAGGTAAGGACGCACACGGCAGCAGGTTACCAGAAGGCATTTATTCGGGTAAAAGACAACTCTGCAGTCCAGATTGATTACAGTTCTCATGTCTGTAGTAATAGCCTGACGCGTTTCTGAGCTTCCGCTCTCCTCAGAGGCACGACAATGAGTTTGTGCTACTTTAGACACTCCCATTTAATTGGTGAATTAAACGCCCTCCAATGGGCTTCTCAGATTAGTTAAACACAATGTATGCTGGGTCTTATAGTCCGTGTCTTAGGTAGTAACTTCCATGCACATTAATTATACTGTGGCATACGAAGCCCTCTGATGGGCCTCGGGCTGCGTGTCATCCATAAATTCCTCACGTGCTGTTCCACACTTGGGGCTCGGCAAGATTCCGGGCTCCGTGGCCCCCTGTCCTCATGGGGTGGTGCAATCCTTCGCGGCTGGGCTGCCGCGTTAACATCAAAGCTCAGAAACGCGTCAGGCTATTACTACCGACAAGAGAACTGTGATCAAGCTGGACTGCGGAGTTGTCTTTTACCCGAATAAATATCTTCTGGCCACCTGCTACCGTGTGCGTCCTTACCTGTGGGTACTTGGAGCTTTGATATATATATATATATATATATATATATATATATATATATATATATATATATATATATATATATATATATATATATATATATATATATATATATATATATATATATATATATATATATATATATATATATATATATATATATATATATATATATATATATATATATACATATATATATATATATACATATTACCTACTGGCGGTCGCCAGTAGGTATATATAGTTAGGATTTTTTCTCTATGGGATTTTTGAAAATTCTATGTCTAATAACTTTGGCGTTTGTGGACGGAATAGGCTGAAATTTTCAGGAAAATGGAACATTTTGTTTCTGAGCAGCCCCTGAAAATTTGGGGGGGGTTCGTCAAGGGGGGGCCGAGAAAAAAGGGGGGTCCCAAAACGTGTTTTTAACATTGAGTTTTCCATAGGGCGGTTGGCCTCACTTTTAGCCCGAACGGCTGAATGGATTTGCACGAAACTTGGCAAAATTGTAGGGACTGGTAGCCCGATGTGCCTTTTGTAGGTCTCAATATATGTGCTCCAGTGGATTTTGAGAAATTAACGTTCAAAAAAAGATATATATCTATAACAGCGGACCGGGCAGCGCTCCAGTTCGCGTACTTTTCGCGTTACGGAGCTTTGTGAAGCGAAGCTGATTGGTTCTCCGGCGTCTGTCAACATTCTAAACAGTCCGTAGTGGCCGCCATCTTGTCTCTCGGTAGGATCGAGAGACAAGAGGAGGCCAAAGCGAAGGGGCAAATGACCATAAGGGGGCATAGTAGATCCTCCCTGACCCCCTAGGTTTGATGTGGAGGTTTTAAAAGGGCCCCGCGGGGCAAAAAAAAATAAAAATAATAATAATCGAACGGCTGAATGGATTTGCACGAAACTTGGGAAAATTGTAGGTACTGGTAGCCCGATGTGCCTTTGCTAGGTCTCAATATATGTGCTCCAGTGGATTTTGAGAAATTAACGTTCAAAAAAAGATATATATCTGTAACAGCGCTCCGCTTCGCGTACTTTTTGCGTTACGGAGCTTTGCGAAGCTGATTGGTTCTTCGGCGTCTGTAAACATTCCAAACAGTCCGTAGCGGCCGCCATCTTGTCTCTCGGTAGGATCGAGAGAGAAGAGGAGGCCAAAGCGAAGGGGCAAATGACCATAAGGGGGCATAGTAGATCCTCCCTGACCCCCTAGGTTTGATGTGGAGGCTTTAAAAGGGCCTCGCAGGGCAAAAAAAAAAAATATCGTTTTTTTAGTTCTTTTGCGTGGAGTGCGCCCGGTTCGCGAACCGGGAAGCGTTCTGGGGAGCGTACTTTCTTGAAAATTAGTGAAAAAAGTTAGAGTAAAATAATAATTGTGAGTGATCAGATGTAGGGTAGCTCTGAGAAGAGCTTTTGGGTTTATGGTACATTTAGGTACTTATAAGTAGGTACCAATGCACAGTCTTAAATTCAGAATGAAAATTCTGTTGCCCTCATCTGAGAAGTGAACTCCATCTCCTCTGTAGATATCTTGCATGTAGTAACGCAAGTTATTGTTGTACAAGGAGCCCATTCCATGGTCTCTCATGTAAGCTGAAACAGATTTGTTTACATGCTTCCTCGACTTCTCAATTTGTGGACAAAATTAGTTCGACCACCTCCATTTCTGTCTTTGGCATATATTTGAATATACCAAGGCAGTCTGAGGAAAAAGTGCCATCAATTGCTCAAAGGTGTCCTTTAAAAGCATTTCCAGACCTACCCCAGTCAAAGTGCCCCAGTCATTACCTCCACAGTGCACAATTAACAGGTCAGGTTTTGGCAAATGCATAAAGGTTTTCACCAATGGTATCAATTGGTGACATTTTAATCCTCTGTGGCCAAACCACTTAATTTCCACATCTTGTAAATTGAGGTTAGGTAAATTCCTGTTTTCAGCGTACCTCTGAGCCCAATAGATGTAACTATGTCCAACAATCCAGACAGAAAACATGGCGAGAGAAGGTTCTCCTGCAGTCAGATGAAGTGTGGCAATGAAATGGCAGTTGAAAAAATAAGAGTTTAAAATGAAAAAAACTGTGGAGTTTCTGTGTTAATGAAGCAGTAACAGTGATTGGTGGATTTTGATTGCTGAAAACAGAAAGTTAGGGTGCATGGATGAGTTCGTTGAAAGATGTATTTTGAGTGGCGAAGAAAAAATCATTAAATGGAAGAATGAACTGGATATGCAGGTGCACTGAGAGTTCAGAGTTCAATTGCAACATTGTTGTGTGAACTTGCAAACACCAGAGGTCTTGCAAGAGGTGGTTGCTATGCAAAAAAGCAGAGAGGGCAGAGGGGGGAAGGGTTTTGATTTGAAAAAAAGTGAGGGAAGAGTTTTGATTGGGTGACATGAGAGATATGTGTGATGAATTGCAGCATTTCTGTGCTTTTGATAGCTGCAGACTCTGGAGTGCATACCTTTTGCTCTGCTGAAGACAAATTGGTGTGTTTCTGAGACTGTTTTGAAACTCAAAGTATTTGCTAAGGTGAGAAAAGATTTCTTTAATTTAGATAGAAAATAGTGTGCTTTAAGGAGAAAATTATGAAGAAAGTTGTGTTTTTCAAATGTTGCTTTGTCTCAAGTGTTTTACAAATAGATTTTGTTTCTTTGAGAAGTTGTAATTGGAGAAAATGTGAAGTATTAGTACTGACAGGGTTTTTATGTGCATAGGAGCTGTGGAGTGTTTTTAAATTATGACTTGTAAATCGTTTTTGAGGAAAAGGAATGGTTTTAATATTTATGACAAGGACATAATGGTGTATGCTTCTTTATAAGGCAATTGAGTGTCTCTGATGTTATTTTTCCCATTTTAATGTAAGACGTTTCCCTGTGGAGCAAATTGCTTGTAAATATGCTCCCACCTGTGCATGGCAAATTTAGATTTTGAATGTTTGCGTTACATAGGCATGTTAAAGGTGACCGAAACATGCTGCAAAGGCAATCAAAAAACGCTTTCATGTGTCTTAAGGACATTTTAAGTCATTTCCCCATGTGGAGTGTTTTTAAATTATGACTTGAAAATCGTTTTTGGGGAAAATGAATGCTTTTAAAATTTATGACAAGGACATAATGGTGTATGCTTCTTTATAAGGCATTTCAGTGTCTCTGATGTTATTTTTCCAATATTAAATTAAAAGACCTTTCTCCGTGGAGCAAATTCGTGTAAATATGCTCCCACCTGTGCATGGTAAATTTAGATTTTGACTGTTTGAGTTACATAGCCATGTTAAAAGTGACCCAAAAAAGTTGCAAAGGCTTTAAAAAAACACTTTCATGTGTCTTGAGGACATTTTAAGTCATTTCCCCGTGGGCAGTGTTTTCAAAGTATGAGTTGAAAATCGTTTTTGAGGTAAAGGAATGTTTTCAAAATTTATGTGCGCCATATGCCCCCAAATTTCTTTTTCAGGGGTGCAGCAGGGTGTTCTTGAGACACCCCTGCACCCTCGGAAAAATTCGTAATTTGCGATGAGCTAATTGCTAATCGCAAATTGCACGTTCATTCCTATGGGCCTCCTGCTCCATGGAAATGAATGGGTAATTTGTAATTAGCAAATAGCTCATCGCAAACTAGGAATGGTAAAGAATCGCTATTTATTCCTTAAAGTTCGCTATTTAGGAAATGTAAAAAACTTTGATGCTATATATGGCGGTTCATCTCTAACAAGATAAGAAGCTTAGGGATAGATTTATGATGACTGGCGTATCATCAGGGATGTGCCAGTCATCCAGCCGCGGGCCGTGGAGGGAGTTACGGTGGGGCAGGGAGGCGGGGAGGGGGAGGGGCAGGGTGGAGGGACCTAAAAAGTGGCATATGGATAATTGCAGGTAAGTACACAATTTAATTATTCAAACGAAATTCGTAGCGCGCACAGCATCGCATTTTGCGATGCAGTGCGCGCTACGAAATTCGTTTGAATAATTAAATTGTGTACTTACCTGCAATTATCCATATGGCAGTTTTTAGGTCCCTCCACCCTGCCCCTCCCCCTTCCCGCCTCCCTGCCCCACCGTAACTTCCTCCACGGCCCGCGGCTGCAGTCATCCTGTGCCGCTGTTCCGCCACCCATGGTGTGCTGCATTTACAATGCGGCGCATCATGGGGCAAAAACAGCATAGATGCGTGACGCATCTGTGCCGTAAAGGTGGCGCATTGCTGGAGTTGTATCGCAAGTGTGATGAAGCTCCAGCAAGGCTCAGGGGTGCCCCTGTCGCAGGGTTTCTGTTCTCACACAGAACTGTGCACAGAGGATTGGAACCTCGGCGAATTAGGGTGCCCCAAAACTGACCTTAGTACCCAAAAACCCCTTAGCAAGCTAGCTACAGTGTCACATTGGATATAACAAACTCTCAATGTTTAGACAATCCAGAATATGAACTTACAGTACCTCAGGATACGTGGAACTCATGAACACTCGGTCGTTATATATTCATTACAAACCAGAACATGGAGTTAAGAAGAACACATGTGTATTTGAAATGTTTATTTACTAATGCCGTCTTCTCAGGCGTAGTATCTTAGATAATACAAGTACACATCTTCGTCGCCATTGTAATAATGTGAGAACGTACGTCTTTAAATGCTTTTTAGTTATCTTTATTCCGGAGCGCCGGGGCTAAGCTGTTGCTCAACGGTCGGCGCCAAGCAAACAATATGGCCGCCTTCCGCTTTCTGTTTCCCCACATCCTGTTCCTGTGCAGGAACACTAGAACGCTACCACAATTATCAGTAGCAAAATTACCAGCATAGTTACTAGTACATAAAAAGCGAATGGTGACAGTATGTTAACATGCTGTAAATGAATAAGAGTTAGCAACACTTATATCTCACCCTCCCTAATACACATATTATATTATTTGCTAAGAAGGTCTCTTTGGGTTAGTTTAGGGCGTGCCTATACTTTAGTGTCCTAGATTTGAAGGAATCACATCAGCATACACCAGCTCTCTCTTCATGTGAACCGCATCAAGTGTTGTGTATGTGTGTGTTCGGCAAAGCAATATAAAACCCGCCTCATGCCCAGAATTGGCAGAAGCTGCACTTATGTTATGACTATGAAGTCGTGGAGATCAGACCTCATAACAATTCTGTATCGTGTTGTTCTTGAAACTTCAGCACTCGCTGTACAGATATAGTTTAACAAGCAAAGCAGATAGTAGAGCAATAACATATTATTCTCATGTAAACCATGATGAACTACTAGGTTGAAAGCTAAAGCAACAACTAAGTGTCGTGTGCAGAAGTTGCAAAAAAGGAAAAATGGCGTTTAAACCGGTAATGAGCCCATGCTAACTTAACACGGTGTAAAGATATCCAGGATCTACATGACACCCCTCCATGATCCGGAAACAAACAAAATAAGGTAATAGAAGTGCCATCTCATGAGAGCAGATTGCAACTTTATATGTGCACGGTCCGCAAGGTAAAACATTAAAAACTAGCAAAATTTAATGCTAGGAAAAAATAAAACAGTCAACTAGTTTATCGAGGCTTAAGCCAATAGGCAAGCTAAATAATAAAAACTTGACAAATAAGTCAATGAATTGTCAATGAAATGCTAGTACTCAGCATATCAAACATGAAAAAGGTCTATGACATAATTGTGTATGCAAAATAAGCTGCAACAGCCTCCAATAGGAAGTCACCGTCTTCATCCGAAAAGAGTTCAGCCATCCAATTTAAAAGCGGAAAAGAACATACGTGCTCTCCAAGCACCGGATCCTCTATCACCATCAGAGGACAGCTCGGTGGGTTTTCAAGAAAGCTCTGTTCCAAGAAAGACTGTGTTGCCGCCAGTAAATTCCAGGGACCAATTAGTCCATGCATCAATGCCACAGCCATAATCCTTTCGCCAGGACAAACCAACTCGTGAGTAATGATAGGACTCATCAGCTGATTAAAGTCGACATCAGGAGAAACCGGTCCGCAGAGACACAAATCAATGGCCCAATCGAAATCACAGGTCAGGCAGTGAAATACAGGCTGGACACAGGTGAAGTAGGAGAATCGAAAAGATAATCCATATGCCGTGCTTAATATCGCCAACGGCATTGTGCCATAATATTCAAGCATGCGATTGCGGAACAGCGTTAGCAGCTGCAGGGCGGGACCTTGCACAGGAGGGACATCCATATTTAAAAATGTAAAAAAGCACAAGAGCGTCCGGTGCTAATGCAAGTAAAACTGGGAATCCACCAAACAAAGTGGAAAAAATAGAATGAAAGAAAGCAGGGATGACTCCAAAGATTTTCTCAAATGAAGTCACGAGACCACTGCTAACAACTTTAAAAAAATGCGCCAGGCCCTTTGTGGAGGACGCGTTAAAGATAGTCCGAACCATCTCGCTGAAATGCAAAGGCGAATCAGTATTTAAAAGGGTCTGCACCTCTGTACGGGTGTTCGCTATGTGAAGCACGAAAGTTTCACGGGCCGAACTCAAGGCCACCTCTCTCTGAGACAAAAGAGCCCTTATTCTTGCCATGCCGTTGAAATCTGCTCCCAAGGTTGGTATTTGTGGCCAGATTGAAAACTCCCTATGTTCATGTGTGGGAGGAAATAGAACATTTCTGCAGCAAATAACCCGTTCACTTACTGTTACGATAAAAGGAATACTTTTAATTAACCCAGAACAATCTTTATTATTGAGCATCAAATAACTACCATTTTCCAACAACTTGAACGTGGGGATGATAGCAGGAACTGGCGTGCCTTGCAACACGCAAGCCATATTTGGTCGGTCTTTGTTGCATGAACCGTGTAACTGTATGTGCCTACACATTAGTGAATGATCTGGCGTCTCAGTGCATTCCTCTCCATTCAGATAAACTTCTTGATCATCTTTGAAACATCTGTATGTGTATGGAAGCGACCAGACCTCATGAAGAAAACCACTACCTAAAGGTTCATAACGACCTATTGGTATATATTTCATAGAATTTGAAAACTTATATAAAGCAAAAGGCAGCGTTATTAAACCGTGGATAAGGCACGTTGCCAAAGCAGCCAACCTTTTGGATTTATACTGGAAATGTTAAAGGAAGAATTACGGAGTAGGGCCTGTAAATCACTAATGGAGAACCGAGTAAAATGACTCCAACCATCATATTCCTCTAACTCCGGGATAGTAGGGGTGTTTAATTTTTTAGAAGTAGCCAATCCAAAGCATTTGGTCTGGGAAATTGTTTCATTCACAAACAACATATGATTTGGGATGAGACATGCACGGTGCAAAGCCTCAGTGCCTTGTACCTGCCAGGTTCGTGAACCCCAAACTGATGTAGATCCTGGATATCTTTACACTGTGTTAAGTTAGCATGGGCTCATTACCGGTTTAAACGCCATTTTTCCTTTTTTGCAACTTCTGCACACGACACTTAGTTGTTGCTTTAGCTTTCAGCCTACCTGCATCAAGATCTATGCCTGCCTCAAGCAGGCGCAGGGTTTTGACGCAGCTTTGTCCTATCTGATTGTAAATGCGGCACACCATGGGTGGCAGAGCAGCGGTGCACATTAACTGGTGCATCCCTGGGGATGTGCTAGTTAACATAAATCTGCCCCTTTACATTTAATTATGTGCAGGGGACACAGAGTTGGTGAGGTTTATCCAAGGTTAAGAAGAGATGAGTCCTGTTCACTGAAAAATTGGACATAGGCTTCACCTCCTCACAGCCGCGGGCCGTGGAGGGAGTTACGGTGGGGCAGGGAGGCGGGGAGGGGGAGGGGCAGGGTGGAGGGACCTAAAAACTGGCATATGGATAATTGCAGGTAAGTACACAATTTAATTATTCAAACGAAATTCGTAGCGCGCACAGCATCACATTTTGCGATGCAGTGCGCGCTACGAAATTCGTTTGAATAATTAAATTGTGTACTTACCTGCAATTATCCATATGCCAGTTTTTAGGTCCCTCCACCCTGCCCCTCCCCCTTCCCGCCTCCCTGCCCCACCGTAACTTCCTCCACGGCCCGCGGCTGCCTCCTCAGCATCGCTGGACATGGTTAAATAATAGCTGCAAAATGTTACTCTTGTTAAACAATTTTACTATTATAATCTATGAGATTTGTCTCTTACTCTGCAACATCTCATTGTTGTTATCTTTCTTTAAAGATAAAGACAACATCAACATGAGCGACAATCAGCAATCAGTTGATTTCGACCTCATCATTGAACTCGTAATTGAAACATCAGTGGATGTTGATCCTTTGGATGATTTAAATCCTGAGGATGAAGAAGAACGTGATGAGGATGCAGATTTGTCAGAATTGTATGACATAGGATGGGAAGCTGACGTGCTTGAGCCTATGGAACTATAAACATTTATTTTATAAATTTATAATAAATAAAAAGTAAAAATGTAAACCGTTTAATTTAAAAATAAAGACACCTTCAAAAACAGGTTATGTGTAGTGTCTTCAATAAAATATTAAAATATGCTCATAAAATTAGATCAGATTCACATATAAAACAGCACAGGTAAAATGAATATAAATTCCATTTCTTTTCTGCTATTTCTGTATTCTAAATTTGCCATGCACAAAAAAATCTTCTATGTAAAAATGTTAAGTAGTGTGTTAAGTTTTTGATGACTGTTATTGATTTACTGTTGGGTCATAGTGGTTAATAAAATTTTTTATTATATTTTACCACAGATTCAACTGCAGATCATTTCAAGATTTCAGCATGCCAACCAAAGAAAGAGTGAGAAAGGCTGCAAAACGTCAAAGACAGCAGGTGAATGAAAAAAAGCAGCAGTCCTCTAACAAAAAGATTTGTCAAGTCACCAAGAAAGCACCGGGTAAGAGTACAAAAACATTCATAAGAAATATCTGTAGTAAAAAAAATATTACTACAGAAAATGTTTCAGTCCAGAAAAGGAGAAGCAATTCAAACGGAAAGGAAAGGCCAATGAAAAATGTTACTGCTAGAGTAAGAGATAACTCTATGCATGAAAGTAGAAGGAAACAACAGTTTAGGGACATTCGTAAACGAATGTTCCGCAACAGGATAATTGGCAATTTGTTAAAAAATATTAAGAAAGGTCAACAGAAAGTGGTTTTTTATAAGAGAAAAAAAATAGTTGAGAAAGTTATTGATCAGGCATTTGAAATTAAACGTAAGTTATTTATTTTGACAATCAATAGAATTAGGAAGCTAAACAAGGCAATTTATGATTTCAAAAGAAATAGTAGATGGAAGAGAATAGTTAATCGTAGTAATTTTTGTGAAGTTTTTTCTGGAGAATGGATGCATAGTTCAAGCTCTGAGGCATTTTTTAATGAGGAGAGTTATTTCCAGGATAATGATTTGGTGCATGCAGTTGACACCAGTGGTCGAGCTTATGAAGTGAAAGATGGTTGTCCAGTTGAAAAAGAAAAACTTGTGACAACAGAGATAGAAGAGGTGTTAGGTAATGAGGTTTTAGGGAGACGTCCTAAGGGTCCTGTGTACACCTGGAAGTGTAGTAGTATTTGCAGTGTACGACAGGATTCCATCAATTTGCTTTGTGATTTTATACGGTCATTTAATAAGAAAAGTTTGAAGCAGAAAATGAAGTTGTTGCAAGAATTAGATCCTTGCAGAGTGAGAGAAGTGATAGGTTTGCATGGTCATTCACTGGCTTGTCTTTCCAGGAGAGTATGCCAGAGTGTTTTTCATCATTTCAGGATGCTAGCAGTGCATCATAATAAAGTGAGGAAATTAGTTAGAATGTTGTATTATGCTAAGAGTCCAGCAATTATGCTTAAACAATTATGCGCTGCTCTTTTGCATGGTTCTGAAATAGATGTGAAGAATATATGTGAAGAAATTGAGTTTTGTTACTTTGGAAGTAAAGAGAAGAATGTTGAAATTGACCAAGAAGAAGAGAGTAATGTGGAAGATAGTGTACAGGTTTCCAGTACAGATAATTTCCAGAGGGAAATTGCGACGTTTGAGGTGAAATCAAGTGAGAGGCCAAATTTCACTTGTGTGTGTTGTCGACGCACTTATTATAAGAATCAGACTAAGTTAGTGGATTTATATGCAAAAAGTGAAAGGGAAAATAATAGTGAATGGAAGGATTTTACAACATACTTGATGGTAGAAAATTGTTTTGATTTGGGATTGGATCAACGTGTGTGTACTTATTGTTGTAACAAATTAAATCAAAACCAGATGCCTGCTAGAGCAGTTCATAATAATCTGGAATTGGTTGAGATTCCTTCTGAATTGAAGGATTTAAATACTTATGAATCTATTTTGATTCAAAGTATCCATCCCTTTCAGGCTATTGTAAGAATGGAGCCAAAGACAGGGAAATTGCCTCCATCAGATTTACAGAGAGGATTAAAGGGAAGAGTTGTTTATTTGCCTCTAGATTTCAAGAAAAATATTAACACAATTGGAGTAGAAAAAGTGGAAGAGGAACCTCTGGTTATCTTAGTTAATGGGGTTCCGACAAAGAATAAGAAAATATGGCAAGATTTAGTAGATGTTAGGAAAGTCAAAAGGGCAACATTGTATTTGAAAAAAAATAATAAATACTATAAAAATGTATATGTTGCAGAAGAGGAAGTAAGTGAGGAAGAGGATAGCGATTTGTGTGCTGGTCAAATTGAGAAAGTAGAACCCTGTACTAGTGAAGAAATATATGAACATTATAGTGTTCATCCTTTGCATTCCAAGGAAGTCATGGGGAATGCTATTGAGTTGTTTCAAATGAAACAAGCCAAAGGGAGTCCCATTAGTGTTTGGGAGGAAAGTTTGGAAGCTCGGTGTTTCCCACAGCTTTTTCCAACAGGTCAGGGAAGAAGATATGATGAGCGACCTCATCAAATTCCTGCTTCTGAATACCGGACTTTGCGATTGTATGCAGGAGATGCTAGGTTTCGACAATGCATTCCTTATTTGTTTCATCTCCTGTTTGAAAGCGATCTGTCTGGACTGTCATATGCAGTGAACCACATCTTGAAAAGTGGTATACACATGCAAAACATCTCGGCAAGTGACTTTATGGATAAAGTCAATGTCCAAGACAGTATTTTGGATTCTCACCTGATTAATCTCATGGCGTGTCAGCGTGGTACTAATGAGTACTGGTACCGTCGTCATGGTGATTTAAAATGTATGCTGAGGAACTTAGGAACTCCCACATGGTTCCTCACTCTGAGCTGTGCTGAGTATGGCTGGGAAGACTTACTTGAATTTCTACGAGAGGCAAATGCTAACGTAGAAAACATCGAATTCAAGACACCCGGAGAACTGTGCTCTTTGGATCCAGTCAATGTATGTAGGTACTTCAATCATAGATTTGAAGGTATGATGTCTTTCATCATGAATAAGAAGAATCCACCTCTTGGAGAGGTGTTGGATTTCTTCTGGAGAAAGGAGTACCAAACAAGAGGTGCTCCTCATATACATATGTTGCTGTGGATCAAGGATGCACCTAAATTTGGAACGGATCCAGAAGACTCAGTGATGAGTTTCATAGAACAGTATTCTACTTGTGCTGTTCCAATCGCAAAGGAGAAAAAAAGCCTAAGAGAAAAAGTTCTACGTTTCCAAAGCCATCGATGTGGAAAGTACTGTCGTCGTAAATTCCGAAACAAAGACAAGTTCTACACCAAATGTCGTTTCGGCTTTCCACGACCGGTGATTTCTAAAGGAAGAGTGAACAGTTTGATGTCTTCGCTGCGACATAATGTGATGAAGAAATCACCTAAAAACACATACAATTTGAAGAGGAACGAAGAGTCTAAGTACATCAACGACTACAACCCGGTGATTTTGTCCATGTGGAATGCTAACATGGATATACAGTTGGTGGCTGATAACTGTATGGCTGTGGCTCGGTATGTGACATCTTACATCACCAAAAAAGAGAAGACAGAATTGAAGGATATGTGGGAGGACATTTCCCATGAAAAGAGCCTCAGCAAGAAGTTGTACAGTTTCAGTCTGAAGATGTTGTCGCATCGAGAAATCGGAGCTTACGAATGTTCTGACCGGTTGTCTTCAGCAAGTCTCTATGCCAAGTCCAGGAGTATCGTTTGGGCGAGTCTTGGTCTTGCTGCAACGCGTAATCGAGTTCTCAAACCTGTGCGGGAAATTGAGTATTTGGCGGAAAAGGAGCCAAACAGTACCGACATTTTGAAGACCAACATGTTGGATACATATTATCCAAATCGAAGCAGTCACCTCGAGAATGTTTGTCTGTATGAGGTTCTGCAAAATTACATATTCAAGAGGAACATCAAAGAAGATACTGAGAAAGGAGTGTATGCTGTAATAGGAAGTGAGGGATGTCTGGTGAAGCAAAGAAAATGCCACTTGATAAACCATCGAAAATTGAGTGGCGAATCTCCTGAAAAAAAGGAGTTTTTCTATTTAGCACTTTTGCAACTTTTTAAGCCTTGGCGTGCAGAAGAGGAACTGCTTGGAGATTTCCTCTGTTATGAAGACTCTTTCAATGCTGCCAAGGAGACCATAGAATGTCCTGCTTTTCCCAAATATGTAGAAATGTTGAATGTGGAAATTGAGCAGGAAGCAACGATTGCAGCGGAGATTGCCAGAGACAGTTCTCAGGACAGTCAGAGTTCTGCTTCATTGAGTCAGGATCCACTAGGAGGACCTGTTATCGAAAATGAAGCTGCCACTGCTATGAATGAAGTGGAAAGAGCAATGGCACATGCTCAGGAGGATGCGGTTAACTTAGAAGAGTTGGAAAGACAACTCAACGTTGAGCAGAGGAAAATATATGACGAAGTTACCATGCAAATTGATCATGGATTAAGTCATGACAAGAAAGAGTGCTCATGTACGTCGTTGAAGCCTGTTCGACTGTACGTGAGTGGAGAAGCGGGAACTGGAAAAAGTTTCCTTATTAAAGCAATTTCATGTTATTTGCAGGAAAGGACAGAGTCATCGCTGTCTTGTGTTGTCACCGCTCCAACTGGACTGGCAGCACATAACATTAAAGGGATTACTTTACATCGTTTACTGATGCTGCCAGTGGAGCATGACAACAAATTACAATATCACAAGCTATCGGGAGATGCTTGTTTTGAAGTTTCAAGAGTCTTGAGGAAAATGAAACTTCTTATCATTGACGAAGTAAGCATGGTTTCCAATGTCATGCTTGCCTTTGTGCATTTGAGAATGCAAGAAGTTCTCAAAACAGAGTATGATGTGTTATTTGGTGGCAAACACATCATTGTTTTCGGAGATCTTCTGCAGCTGACACCAGTGAAAGGGCAACCTGTGTTCAAAATGCTCACGCATGAAGATACCAGGAAGTGCCTAGGGAGCATTGGCAACGTCAATATATGGTTAAACTTCAATTATGCTGAACTGCATGAAAATATGCGTCAGGCGAAGGATGAAGTTTACAAGACTATTCTACAAGATGTTAGAATTGGAAAAGTGACCGAGCATGGGAAAGAAGCTTTACATGCACGATTACTGACAAATTTATATCCAGACCAAGATGTTGTGCCTGAGAATATTTTTCAGAAAATTACTGAGAAGAAATCTGGAATATGTTTGATGCCA
This sequence comes from Lissotriton helveticus, assembly GCF_964261635.1. Classification (NCBI taxonomy): domain Eukaryota; kingdom Metazoa; phylum Chordata; class Amphibia; order Caudata; family Salamandridae; genus Lissotriton; species Lissotriton helveticus. Next base: position 1,568,618,641 of record NC_136069.1, on the reverse strand, counting down.
ACTCTTGCAGAATGTGCCAAATTCAACAACAAAATGTTGCATTTAGAAAAGCAAGAGATTGTGAAACTGGAAGCTATTGACAGAGTAGAGCATATGGGATCAACAATTATTTTGTCTGAGAATCTGAAAACAAAATTGGATTAATTAGAGAAGAGTATATCTAAAACTGCAGGTTTTGAAAAGACTCTGAATGTGTGCTTGAACTGCCGTATAATTTTAAGAAGGAATTTACATGTTGAAAGAGGTCTGGTAAATGGATCAATGGGTAATGTTGTTGATTTTGTGAAATACAGAAATAGAGATGGAATTGAATTTTTAAAAGTTAAATTTGATGGCATTGAGGAAGTACAGCTAATTGGTCGTTGTTCTGCTAGATTTTTGCTTGTAAAAGACTTATATGTTCGTCGTAAGCAGTTTCCTGTTTGCTTGGCATATGCGGTGACAATCCATAAATCGCAAGGTTTAAGTGTAGACAGTGCATTGGTGAATATTGGCAGTTCTGTGTTCAAGGAGGGTATGGCATATGTGGCATTGTCACGAGTTAGAACTTTATCGGGATTGTACTTGATTGAGTGTGATGTCACAAACATTTGTGCGGATCTAGATTGTGTTAAGGAATACAATAGGTTAAGAAGAGAGTATGCGCCACATTTGCCTCAGTATCCTTTGTTTGAGAAACGTGTGGTAGGCCGGAAACGAAGAAATGTGACCAATATTGGGGAGGTTGTAGCAAAAAGACGAAAAGTCGATGAACCGGAAATTATAAGCAGAAACAAAAAGGATTCTGTTGAAGATGTTGTTGGTTTTCAATTTGAAAACAGTTCTGGTGTCAACTGCTATGCTAATGTAGTGGTTAATGTTTTGTTTTCTCTAGAAAATGTAAAAGAAGAGGTTGTGGTCAATTCTGATCAAAGATTTTGCAGTTTGTGAAATTCTGTGTTAGAGAAATGTAGCACTGATAGAACGAACATAGAAAGTGTGTCTGAAATTCGAAATCTGTTAGACAGATGTTCAGGCCAAACACAATTCTCTCAAAATAGTCAGCAAGATTGTCAGGAGTTTTTAATGTATATGCTTGATGTATTGCATGATGAAGGTGTAGATGTAGATCACCTGTTTGGGCTTTCTTATCAATGGCAGCATGACTGCGAGAACTGTAGGGTATCAAGTACTACTAGTGTAGACTCAGAAAGATTTATATATTTAACTTTGCCAGACAGTAAATCAGTCTCTTTTAATAAGCTAGTAAAAGGAGCTGATCACAACATGGAGTGTAGCCAATGTAAATCTGAAATGATGTCCACATTATTTATACGAACATATGGCCAGTATGTCATTTTAATGTTCCAACGATGTAGGCCTGATGGAACAAAATTGACAACTTTAATTAAAAATGTTGTGGCTTCACAGTTGTCAATATCAGGAAGGACTTTTGTAACTGTAGCAATTATATATCATGACGGTCCTTCAATAACATCAGGACATTACACAGCTTATTTAAAGTCTAGAAATGGCTGGTCATTCTGCAATCATTCTGTTTTAATTTTCACAAAAAAATTGCCGTATGACCTTAAAAACTCTTACCTGGTGTTTTTTAAAACCAAAATTTTAGGGAAAGAATCTCGGGATGTGCTCTGAGGAATTTCAAGAAGTTCTAATGGCTCCTACACGATTTGGCCTTGAGGATAAGTGTAGTACAGAGACATAACTTCTTACCATAACACTGGACGTCATGGAGAAATACGTGCACTTTGAATGAGTTCAGAAAAACTGTTTCTTTTTATAAGCTAATTGAAGCAGCCAATCAAAACATGGAGTAGAGGGAATGTAAGTCTGCAATGCTGTCTACTGTTTTACATTGCTTTGTGATTAAAAGTGATGTAGAGAATTAAATAATTGTAGTAGTCATAAAGGTAGTGTAAGTCTGCTTCATAGTAAGCAGTATCAGTGTCATAGGAAATGTAGAACATGATTGAGCAAGAAGGGGAAGATATTACTAGTCCAGGATTGTGAAAATGATCTTCAACATTTTAATTCTGAAAGTTGCGGAAATACAACATGACGGGATTGGCTTACAAGAATTCTAAGAGTTATAAATGGCTCAGACACAATTTGGCCTTGTGGAAACGTGTGGTAGAGAGCGAGAAGTCATTTATTGTATGTAACATGTTTTTGAAAACAATGGAGGTTTTCTTTCAGAAAGTGGCGGGTTGAAAGTAATAACAGCACAACAGAGTGTAAGCTGTTCATAGGACATCCTTCGCCGTCATGGAAAGTAAGTTAACTTTAAGGAGTTCTGAATTCTGATTTGTTATGTTGTATGGGTTTTTTAAACACAATCATTTTGATTGTGGTTTTTTTCCCCGCTGTTATATGATGAATACCTTCAAGTCACTGTTTTTAGTGAAATTTGATACATTCTGAGAACAGCAAAAATAAACCATTTAACATGTATAATTAATTCTGTTCTGTTTGCATTTATGATATACATGTAGAACTGTGTAGGAGGCATGGAGAAGGTGAGGCTTCTGTAAGTGTCAAAGTTGTTGCATACAGTGCTCATATTCTACGTAGTCTTTCATATGATAGACTACATTTCCACAATGAGATACCTAAGCAAAGGAAACACAGGTGATATGATTGTGGAATGAGGAAAAGAAATTGCACGTTTTTCAATTATATTACCTGTGTTTCTTAACATTACACATCACATTGTGTAGATGAGGTTTAGGCCTGTTCCTGGAGACAGAGGAGGTCTAACATTTGTCCAAGAGTGCAGTCGACATGACACACTTGGTTGGTAGGCCTGCACATGTATTTTCTTCTCTGTATTCTTCAACAAACCTAAATTTCATCTGCAACTCTGAGTAGGACTTACCTGAAACAAATCTGTGAATAGGTTACACCTTATCGGCATCTTGAAACAATGATTTAAAATGTTAGGCTGAGATTTATGATGACTGTGCGCCTCATTTGCTCCGCTGTGGGTCACTTTTGTGTAAAACATGCACCATGTTGCAAGATAGGTTTCAGTTCATCTCCAGCAAGATACCATCACTTTGAAATGTATATAATTAGCACTGTGTAGGGGACATGCAGAAGCTGAAGGTTTTCTAAGTGTGAAAATTGTTGTATACACTGCTCAACTTCTGTGTACTGTTTGATATGCTAGACTCCATCTGCACTATGAGATACCTAAGCAAAGGCAACACAGGTGATGTGATTGTGAAATGAGGAAAATAAACTCCACATTTTTCAATTACATCACCTGTGTTTCCTAAGTTTACGAATGACATTGTGCAGATGAAGTTTAGGTCTGTCCACGGACACAGAAGAGGTCTAGCCTTTGTTCAAGAGTGAAGTGGACATGACTTACTTCATTAGTAGGCCTTCACATGTATTATCTCCTCTGTATTCTTCAATAAGTGTAAATTTGATCTGCAACCCTGAGTAGGCCTCACCTTAAACAAACCTCTGGATAGGCCACACCTTATTGTCATCCTGAATCAATTATTTAACATGTTAGGGACAGATTTATGATAGGTGTATGCCTCTTTTGCGCCACTGTGCGTCACTTTTGTGACGCAGTCGCGGTTGAAAAGATTTGGTATGAGGCGACAAAATTATAAAATTATGAATCTAGGCAGATGTGTCATGCTGTAAAAAAACAATGCCACATGAAACCGATGCAGCAGTCATGCAAAAGATGCACAATGTTGCAAGATAGGACTCACTTCATCTGCATCAAGATACTATTAGTTTAAAATGTATATTTTTAGGACTGTGTAGGGGCATGGAGAAGCAGAGGCTTCTGTAAGTGTCAAAGTTCTTGAAAAACTATTTGTCCTTCAATCTTTTCCCTTGTTTTTTCTAATTTATTAAAAACATGTTTTAATATTTTTCAAATGTTTGTTCTCTCTTTCACAGATTTTTTAGTATAAAAAGAACAAATGACTAACTTAACGACAATTATAAGGTAAATGTTTTGTACTCTTTTTGTTATATTTCTATCACATTTAACTTCTATTAGTTCCACTGCTTTATTTCTTTAAGAATCACTTTCCTGCCTTTGCTACTTCCCTCATTCCTTTGTCTATTACTTAATTACTCTGCTCCTTCACTATTTTTCTTAGTCCATCTCTTCTCATACTTCTTCACTCTTGGTCACTCACTCTGTCTCTATTACTTTCACTGTTTCTGACTGATCTAAATTTTTTTTTTAAAAAAGAACAGTAAGTATAAGGGAAGGAAACAGACAGTTATGTTAAAAGAAAGACAGCTATAGGGAGTAAACTAGGGATACTGTTACCCGCAATCCTCTGCTGATGATGTCACTGACCATGTCATGAATGATGTAATATGTGACATCATCAGCAGTGGATCACGGGTAATAGTATCTCTAGTTTACTCCCCTATAGCTGTCTTTCTTTTAACATAACTGTCTGTTTCCTTCCCTTATACTTACTGTTCTTTTTAAAAAAAAAAAATGTTTTGGTTCGCTCCCGGTTCGCGTACCGGCGAGCGAACTGGGAAGCGAACTAAGAGAAATAGAGGTTGGCAGAGTTCCAAATATTCTACCAATTTTTTAATAACGGGGAGGTAGTTCTGAAAATAACTTTTTTTTTTATTGTTTTTGTTGTTTTATATTTTTTTATTTTTTTTCTGAACATTTTTTTACTTTTTTGGAATTTTTCTGAACGGTTTTATATTTTTTTTGTTTTTTTTGGGGGGGGAACGAAAACGATTGATTGTAAAGGGCTCAACAGGAGCAACAAAAAAAAAGAATTTATTGTTTGCGGCGTTTCGGACAAATTGGAAGATGATTGTCAATAGCTCTGTTGATCAGAGTGATGCTACTTTCTCTGTAGCAAATGAATCCATTGCAAAGTACGCAGACTTGTTTTACTTCCCCAAATCTCAGTTGTATATTTGGCACCATCTCCCTGCCCTCTGGTCCCGTCACTTCCGGTACAACAGATCTTCTGGCCATAATAGGGGGATTATCTAGTTCGTTACGAAACTGTGCAGCACTGTAGTTGTTAGGATGCCACCTAGTCATATGGCGATGCATTGTGTAGTTTCCGTAACTGTATTTCTTCTCGGTCCCTCTGGACAGTCTATCTTGACATATAAGGCAAGTTACGTATCTTGCATTTACTTTTTTCTGGCCTTTGGGAAATTTAAAAAATTGCCAAATGAAGTTTTCTTTCCGGTGAGACCTCCTGGGCTCCTCAGGCAAAAACTGCCTCTCTTCCTGCTCTTCCTCCTCTTCCTCTTCTTCCTCTTCTTGCTGAATTATAACTTCAGCAGGTGGTCTTCTCTTCCTTGGATGTGGTGGAGGTGGTGGGGAAGCACCAGCTGAAGCTACTAAAGAAGCCATTGCTCACTGGTAACAAAGGGTCTTTCTCTCACAAAGATGAAAGTCAGAGTGAGGAAAGAAGGAGGGGTTTTCATCATTTGGGAAAAACAATAGTTCTCAACCAATGAAAAGTGTTAATTTTAGATTACATGACCTAGTGTTACATCATTAGGAAACCAAAAGTAAAATGAACCAATGAAAAGTGTTATTACCAAGTCACATGACCTGCTGTGTTTACGTTACGCGCTTTGCGCCGCCTCCCGGTTTGCTTCTGGGAACCTGCGCTTCGCGCCTCGCTTCGCGTACCAGTTCGCTAACGTAGCACGTCATATGACGTATCACGCGACAACGTGAAACGTCATGCGGACGCGAGGCGTCACGATGTTTTCTAACGCGGCAGTTGCGTTAAAGGAACGTTTACCGGTTCGCGGACTATTTCGCGGCATCAAGGTCAGCTAACGGGAAGCTTCCCGATTCGCGAAGCGGGAGGGAAGAAAAAAAAATATTAAAAAAAAAAAATTATTAATAAACATATAAAATATATTTTTGGATTTAAAGAAGAATACATTTTACAGCTACAGATATTAGCTTTTAAAAAACCAATGAAATTCACTGAAAAAACCATAGGTTATAGACCATATATAGTTAGGAATTAGCATTTACAAAACCTTGAAAATTCACTGAAAAAACCATAGGTTATAGACCATATATAGTTAGGAATTAGCATTTAAAAAACCTTATTTTACTCACACAAAACCATTGAAATTCCATATATAGTTAGTTGCACTAACTATATATCGCGCACCCGCAATCCACTGCTGATGATGTCACATATTACATCATTCATGACATGGTCAGTGACATCACTGATGACATCACTGATGACATCTCAAATGACATCACTGATGACATCACTGATGACATCTCAAATGACATCACTGATGACATCTCAAATGACATCACTGATAACATCTCAAATGACATCACTGATGACATCTCAAATGACATCACTGATGACATCTCATTTGACATCAATGACCACATCACTGATGATATCATTCATGTGACAATACAATGCATCTCCTCACACTTTAATATAACCTCTGTTACACCCAGTGTTAAATACAGAGTATAATTTTTGAAACCATTGACACACCAATACTAGTTACTACATACGCACTCACTGATTCCTATGTTTACACACACATTCACTCATTCACCCATACAATCATTCATACATACAATCACTCATCTTTACAACACTATCATATGCACTCGTACACCTATACAGACACTCACACTCTGTCACTCATCCATGGAGTTACTCACACACCTAGTCAGTCCTGTAAAGAATCAATCACACTTCCATTTTCTAATCTATACAGTTAAACATAGAGCACCTTACATTTTGAAACATATACTAACACATACTTACTCTCTTATACAATCATTGATACAAGTACACATTGATCTGCACAGAGTCACACACCTCCCAGCCAGCCACACACACACTCAGTCTCCCATACAAATACTTGGGCAATCAATCACTAACCCATATAGTTACTCATATAGCTACTGATCAACACATGCAGCAGTTTACAGAACAACAGACATAATGATGCACAAATTAAGACAGTTTAGTCACTAACCCATGCACTCAGTGAGACACATTTAATCACTCACTCATACATTCAGTCATGCACCTACTAAATCCTTCGTCCAGACACTTATACATCTACTCATTCTTCAATATGTAAGACATATTTTAACTTTACAGAAACATACAGTCACTGGATGTTGTTATCAGTGATGTCATCAGTGATGTCATTTGAGATGTCATCAGTGATGTCATCAGTGATGTCACTGACCATGTCATGAATGATGTAATATGTGACATCATCAGCAGTGGATTGCGGGTGCGCGATATATAGTTAGTGCAACTAACTATATATGGAATTTCAATGGTTTTGTGTGAGTAAAATAAGGTTTTTTAAATGCTAATTCCTAACTATTTATGGTCTATAACCTATGGTTTTTTCAGTGAATTTTGAAGGTTTTGTAAATGCTAATTCCTAACTATATATGGTCTATAACCTATGGTTTTTTCAGTGAATATATATATATATATATATATATATATATATATATATATATATATATATATATATATATATATATATACACACACAAACGAACACTGCTCCCACATTAAGGGCCTCAAACGACGTGCTTATTTTATCCGTTTTATTGGCAGACATCAAAAGGTTGCAAAAGAGTCCATAAATCATGATTTTAGCATTGCCTCAAATTAGAGTCCCAACGCGTTTCGGGCATTTCATCGCCCTTGATCACTGGCGTAGGCAACAAGAAACAGCAGCAAGATTATCTGCGCACCTGCACGTTTTACAGTTTCTGCCCCACTGGGCGTGTGCACCAGATGCATTGTGGTAGACAAAGTACTACTAATTATGTCGTCCATAGTGGATGCCGCCAATTTCATTTATACTATTGATATTTACCACAGTGGGTTGCTTTAATAGACACTATGGCCAACCTTCCCCTCTCTGTGTCTTACCAACTAAACATGTTGTTCCCTCAGCGCCTCTAATCCATTGCGCTGCGGATCCGCTGTTTAGCAGCATGGCACCACGCGGTCCAAGCCGACCGCCATTAATCCAAACGATATCCCCCTTTGGCGTTCTTCCTCCCAAACACCCAATCCGGCGTCACCCGGTCAACAAACTGCAACTCCACTATTCCAAGGTGAGTTTTTTCAAAAAGTTAATATTTATTTTGCTTTCACATGGCAAAATGCACAGTCCCTTAAATCCACAATCTTCGACCAACGCGTTCCGGTGAATCGCCTTCTACTGGGTCACTGTGGGTTCAACATTATGGTCATTGTATCTTGTGTCCTTTCGCCATCTCATTGACCCTTGACTGACCACTAGAGCGATAAATTTAAATACTTTTCCTGGCCAAAGTTTCCCATCATCTGTAGTTTATTTCATCATACTTGGAAAAAACCTCATTTCATTTTTATACATATATTTCTATCCAAGTTTATTTTTTCTATTCCAACATTTTTAAAACTTTTTTAAACTTTTTTCTACTTTTCTTATGATGCACCTTCATGTTTTTTTTGCGCCTTTTTTCGTTTTTAACATGAATTTCATTTCATCAAAATAAAGAACGATAGAGGAAATAAATAAGAAGAAAAAGAAAAAACAAATTATCACATAGAAAATCAAACATTTTATCCAATGCACTCTCAATTGATTTTATGCACCATAACCTCCTACAGAACAGGTAGTGCAAAAATGTAAATTAGAATACGCATTCTAGAGATACATAGAAAATTATAATAATAAATACAAGTTCATAGGAAGAATATGCACAGGGGTATTTTTTCTCCTAGCCGGACCGGCAATGTTAAAGTGCCATGTGCTCAGCGGTCATTTTTCCCACTCCTGCAGATTTCCAGTAAAGTGTCACGTGCTGTTGCTCAACCCCTCATCATTGAGGAAAGCCCTCTATGATCATCCAAAAAATAGCAATAAAGTGCAATGTGCTTGGTCAACCCCTCAATATATTGGGTACAAATATGTTAGTAAATAGGAATTTGCACAGAAAACATGGATGAGTGCTTGTAATGCTTGGAGATATAAAACCGTAAGTACTCCATGATCTAGAGTGACTGTTTCCAACTGAGAAATGCTGGCACTGTACCATTAAAAGTAGAGCACCACCAGTGCTGAGTAGTGCAGGTCATCCCCCTTTAAAAGTAGAGCGCCAATGCTGAGAAGTGCAGGTACTCTTCCATTAAAAGTAGTGCTCCAGTACTGAGAAGTGAAGGTACTATACCAATAAAAGTAGTGCACCAGTGCTGAGAAGTGCAGGTACTCTCCCTTTCGAATTTTAGAAGTGTATGCTCTCAGTACCAGACAGAACCTGCCCATTTAAAGCACTGATTGCATGGGACTGCACATGAACCACCGATTTATTGAACCACCCATAGTACACCCCCTTGACGCAAAGTCTTGCAAAGAGCAAGTTGCTCTTAGCACTGCCCGCTAATGACATTTCTGGATTACAAACTGTAGAAAACAGATGAAGATGGTTCAGGCTTTCTAATAGAATATCAATTCTTTAACTCTCTCCCTCTTTACTGCTTTGCAGGCAGGAGACACTTTGATGGAAACTCTTTAACATTAACGTCTCATTGAAAGTTAATATAACGATAATGGTATGTGGAGGACAGAAGCATGATTCATGCTGACCCTCTCAATCTCAAGAAGTATTAACTATTAGGAGGGTACCATGACAGAGGCAGCTCTGAAAATCCCAAATTACTGGCAGCAGCCAGCAGCTCTACAGAACTGATTGTCATCATTAATGCCAACGGCTGTGAAAAATGCCTGGAGTGCATTTCTAATGTAAGAAACCAGGCAGTGTTGTCCTCCATCATTACCACCCATTTGACCTCAAGATTCCAGGACACTGTGCTGGGCTAACATTATTAACATTCTGTTACTCCCTGCAAGAGTGCCCAAGTTCATACAATTTATTTTTAACACGTTTTCAGGTAAATAATGTGGGAGATGGAAATGATTACCTCCCACGTGAATGATAAATACTTTTTAAAACAGACATGCATTTCATTATAATTTAGGCTTTGTTGCGCTGTTGATCTTGTTGTACTATTCTTGATTACATTAAGTGAGAATATTCGCTGTTTTGACATTAGGCAGTCTACAAAAAATGAAGTTAGTGCAATCAATAGTGCGGGGTACTTCGGACTACTAATAATTTCTCTCACATTGTTTTGGGAGAGTAGTGTAGCATACATTACAATAAATGCCAGACCGCAGACCGCCCACTCCCTATTGTCACACATTCCCAAACCACAAGTTCGCATTTGAATAAGGCTGTGTGGGTTCAACCAACTTTGAATTCTGTGGATTTCAGACAATTCAGGGTTCGTTGACTTTTAATTACCCAAAGCTGTGTGGATGAAGTAGATCTGTAGCTGTAGTGTTCGTTTCTGCATCATGATACTCTTTCACTAAGGTAATTTTTCACATTGAGGGAATGAGATGAGAGCACACTTGTACTACAAAGAGAAATGATGCACCGTGACTGTAGCATTTCCTATAACCAGCACAGAAACACGTATGCAGAGTTTAAACATTCTCTACCTTTGCTGCAATTTGATTTTTTGCAGAAAATATTTTATTTTCTTTGGGCCTAGATGTGCCAGCCCACGTGGTAATTAGGGCCATCATATTCACAGATGGCATCAGGAGCATATTAAGTATTTTGGGAGGCAACTGCCCAGCATATTTTGGGGACCCCTGTGAGAACAGTTTTGAATTTATAATTCTATTTCAGCTCTTTCATGCCCTTTTTGGCCGCGTCGCAGACAGTGCACAAACACACTAGTCCAAATTGTAAATGTGTTTCTATGTAATATTCAGGGACGTTTTCAATATTGTAACACAGCAGCTGCTCTCTAATATTATTGCAAATAATCTCTGTGACACACTCCCATGTTCCAAATGTGTGAGGTCCCGATTTGATCCAAAAGAAATTATTTTATGGATGTTGCATGAAACACAACATTCCTCTACAAAATGCCTGTAATAGACACACATATAACTTATATTGAAACAAAAGCAAAGGTAAGTGGTACGTAGAACAATCTGTCCAAGAATAATGTAATGCATAAGGGCAAGACTCTGAAGAACAAAGCTGGTTTTATCATGGGGGCCCCCTGAAAGTCTGGGGCCCTGAATCGGAGCCCACTTTGCCCATGCCTTAAAACGTTCTGGATGACATCTGCCTTTAATGGATTCAACAATCTCCCATCTAGTAATGGGAGCTTTCGAGGCAACAGTTGTGTCCTGGAGAAAGTAAAGGAGGCTCTGGCAAGAGGTGATCCTAAGGATATGACTCAACAAAATTGATACATGGCAGAGCACTTAGAATCAGGCCTGGGCCCTGGCATGGAACAGGAGCTGAGGATTTATTGTGTGTGACAGAAAGTGTGAGGGAAGATAGCAGCCCATCACAAAATGGTGGACATGTAAATGCAAGCAACAGGGTGGCCAGGAACAGTCCTGCAGGCAAAGGGGCACCAAAACCCACGCACCTAAGTAATTTGAAAAGATGTTTTGCAGCCCCTCATGTTGGATCGCAACTCAGAAAACCAAAGGCATGTAGATTTTACTAAGAAGCATCCAAATCTGCTCAAGCGGCACATTATTTCTAAGAAATAGTAGCTAGTTATAAGCTTGCTTTTAAAATATGTGTGAACATGTTTTTTTCCAATACACCCCTTTCCCATATAACAGATCTCCGTCTGAGCAAGCCTATATTGTAGTGTTTTAGGATGTTCAGAGTAAAGCTGGAGATGATATTGATAACATAGTGAGTTGTTAGAGGAAAAAATAACATTCCGACCACCTTCCTTTCGCTTTTTGTCAATGAATGCAATAGAATTTTAGAAGGGAGTAAAGCAAACTATATTAAGGGGTTTGTTATGCAAGGTGATGAACACATCCTTTTTCCCACAGAGAGATTATTGTGAAAATGAATCCCTGATCTTCAAAAATGTAGATGAATGTTGCGCATTCGGTGAACAATTAACATCAATACTGAGAGGAGTAAGAGACTTATGTACCCTCACATTATACACACTGTTGTCTACAAAAAATATACATTTTCGACTCCACAACATTGTTATTTTCAACATAGTTGTCAATTCTGTATTAGCATAGCAGTATGATTAAAAAAATTAAAGTCTATATTAAATTCTGTGAGCTTTTATGGATGGTTCAAAATGCGGGAAGTATCATATAATGTCCAGAGAGAGACACATATCTATACTATGTAGATCAAATGGGTGTGGCACTGGGGGTGGCTCATTCACGGATTGGCTTTGCCCCTTGCTTCCCCAGTGGACATCACCGACCTAAGCCTCATATAAAAAACTAGAGAAGCGAGAATGAAAGTCCTGAGTTAGCCAGGGGATTGAAGCCAGGGGTGCAACTTGACCGGAACTTCGGGGGGGGGGGGGCGGGGAGCATGGCTACCATTCCCAACCAGGGCTGGCACTAACACTGGATGCACACTGTGCAATAGTTTTTTTTGGTGCCGCTCTAACCCATTTCCTCCTTCTGCATGAATTCCCTTATTACCACTCATTAACAATGCAACTCATCTCTCTATAGCACCTTTATGAAAAATATTTCATTTTTTATAGCGCTACTCATAGTTTACTCACACTCGGTTCTGTGATCTGCATGGTACACATTCTTTGTAGCAGGCACATTAGAGTGCATGGTGAGTGATGCGACAGTGTGAGAGTAGGGTAAGAGGAATGACTGCAGGGTGAGTGAGGTGACCATATGAATTTGGGTGCGGATGTAAGTACAGAGTGGGACAAATGAAGGCATGGTTAGTGATGGCCATGTTTGAGCAAGATTGCAGATTGAGCAGTGAGGGGGACAGGTGAGTGAAGTGTCACATGAGTGCAGTGTGAGTAGTGTGTTTGTGTGACTGCAGGACGAGGTGCAGAGTGAACAGACCAAGTGCATTGTGAGTGTGGAGTGAGCACTGTGAGTGCAGGGTGAGCGGGCGAATGCTGTGAGTGCATGGTAATCAGTGTGAGTGCATTGTGATCACTGGTAGTGCAGGGTGAGTGTAAAAGTGAAGGGCAAGAATGAGGAATGAGTTGTCTGAATGCAGGGTGCCTTCCCAGACACTTAAAGTAACTCAGCATGTTATTGACGGCGGCTTAGGGTTTCATATATAAGTTAAACTATTGCTATTAATCAGGGATCAAGGGTGTAGGAAATAAGTAATGTGCTGATTCTGCAACAAACTTCCAATCTTAAAATTAGGATTGCCGGCTCATTATTTTGATGTCCAAGATGGGACAAAAATAAGCAGCCACCTGAAGCTGTATTTTCAGCACTTATCTGTGCATACTTCCAACAGCAAATATAAATAGAAAACAATTTTAATTGTGTTCTAGGGCTGCCTGAATGATGAGACCCATGACTGATAATTAAAGGGAGCAAAGACAGAAAAGTCACATTACAAATGAATACATACTTTTTTATTTATAACCCTATTTAGTCTCAAGACAATGTCTTTCAGGCTCTTTAAACAACACATGGCTGGTATTTCTTCGTTTGGCCACTCTACTTTAAATTCTTTTTCATGAAATGCATTCTCACACTACAGCAGTAAATGTAAATATCAAATGTAAGGATTATGCAGAGTGGTGGACCAAGGGGTACTGGAACCAGAAAAATACTACGTTTCGGTAACCAGTTTATAAAGGTATGTTGACTGGGCACCTCAGATAGAGCACTGTAGCACCCAACAACACCTTTCAATAATGTACATCACATGATGCCAGCACATACCTCAGCAATACCATATAGCTTGATGGCACGCAGCTCCCAAGAGCATTGTAAATAGTATAAAACACATGCAAGCATCGAACAGAACGCACTGAACAGACCTTGCATACAACCCACGTAGTGCAGATATACTATACAGCTGGCTGCAATGTGGTCCAGAATAGCCTGGCACACACAAACTTCCAACACAACACATTAGGTAGAAAAATGTTCTTATGTCTAACTAAGCACAGACATGACATTTGGGCCAAGGGCCATATTTTCCATAGAATGCAGTATATAAACATAAATAACCTAACATGACATGTAATTGCTACCCCTATAGTTGTGTGACTCTATAACTTGTTTACCAGAATGTGCTACAACAAAGAGAATGATGCTGGGCTGGTGAACAGGACAGATGGGCAACCCACCTTCACTATTGAGAGGTTTAGAAGTGCACCATTTAATTTATGAGGCAGGCTGCAAGACTGTTATGAGGTAACTGGTGCAACCATATGTACTATGACTACTGCACTGATGGGGCCCCTGGAGGCTGGAACACGGGGGCTGCTAGGCCTTTACTACATTCTACACTCTGCTCCATGATGCAAGTGACTGGCATGTCTGGTATGCTTCCCGACTCACCCCACTCTCTGATACTCCTCCAACAGACTCAGCTGAAGCCTGGCCTGCAGCTTCACTGGCAGGGGAGAATGGGTGGCAGAAGCCCGGGCAAGGTTAGGAAGGGGCTACCAATAATTCAATTATGACCCCTACGTACCCTCTCAGCTGTCTTGGATGGATGCAACACCTCACGCGCACTTTTAATTGCACACAGTGGCAAGCGCATGACAATGACCAGCCCCACCCTATGCCCAAGGGTGAAGACAGCATAGAAATGGCCGTGCACCATTTGATTTATGATGAGGCCACGTCGAGGTGCAACGACGCTGAGCGTAACGTAAGTTACGTAACCTATCACATGCTAAATGCTAGCTGTCTGCACGGCTGCGGAGGAGGACCCTGAAGTGCGGGCCTGTGTTACACCCCTGCTGCTGCTCCTTAGTGTACTTTTATCATGTGTAGTTTTAGACTGAAAGCAAAAAAAATCAATTCAGATTAATACACTTGCAATGGATACAAATGTTAATGATCAGACAGATTGTTTTATACCCTTGAACTAAGGCAGTCATACAAGTTTATTAAAACATAATTGCAAATAACTATAGTAGTGGGGTGACAACAAAGATTTGGTTACTCCTGCAGGATAAAAACAATTGAATCTATCCCAATAAACAACATAGCTATTGCATGAAGAATCAACTCAGCTCATGTGGATACTGCACACACACTGCATTAACTCTTTCATCAGTAAAACTGTTCTGTTCTCCTCTGACCTCTAAATGAGGTTGATCAAGATGCCTTTTTGCTGCCCACATTTAAAGTATGCCTCTTTGGTGGCAGGTATTTTGAGAAAAAAATATTGACTGATGATCTGCCATAAAATGGTGGAAGGTGGAACTGTTAGTATTTTTTCAATTTCTGAAAAACACAAAACTCAGAAAAAAAAACCAATATCCTTGATCTGATGGGAGTTGTCTTCCACCATGAAGCTTGGAATTGTTGCTATTTAATGTCTGGGGATTTATTAGATGAGAAGAAAGATCCAGACAGGAAGAGAGTTGTTGATCATGGCTTTCCAACACTATGTCAGATGGTGGGTACCCCACTTAGGGAGTTTTCCCCACCGCAGAAAAGGCTGAAGCTGCACCAGAGGTAACACTTGAATTCAGCAAACTCTTAATGAGGCGGGATTAAACACAAGGGCAGACAGGAGATCTGCCAGTTTGCAGCTCATGTTCCATTAGCAACTTCATCCAAATCTGGCAGTGTGTTGTATGCTTCCATTCACCACTCACTGTAAAGCATTGAGGACTCTGTTAAATTACAATACCATGTTCTTCCACCCTTTGTAAGCATATCACTCTAAGACCATTAGTGACTCTTGTCATGTGATACTCGTGGCACAGAAACTTTATGATATAGAATTCTAAATCTGTTTTCATTTACATTTCTCAGGAATCTATAAACATGTGAAGCATATTCCCTACTGATGATAAACATGGAAACGTCTACACTTCTCTTTCATAACATAACCCAGAGCCCCCCCATCATTGGAGCCTCCTTTGTCATGTGGATAGCACTAGCCATCACACTGTCTATCTTTATGAGTGCTTTCCTTTTTTTTGTCGTCCTGTTGCTGCACACCTTCTGCACCATTGCCCACATGAGGGAACAACTACGCTACATCCTCTTCACTTACATTCTTGTCAATAACACCATCAACCTTCTCACATGTTTCCTTTTGTTTTTTTTAGCCCTATTTGCATGCACGATACCAGTAGGTGGTTGCTGCTTTGTTGTTGTAATAGCATCTTTTACTTTCTATAATACTCCAAATGGCTTGGCGGCCATGTCTATAGAGCGCTATATAGCAATCTGTTTCCCACTAAGGTACTCACTGATCTGCCGGGCTGAGAGCTCCTGGATGGTTCTCCTGCTAGTTTCAGTCATTGGAATCGTCCCATCATTCATTGATATTTTGGTCTTGAGCTTGTCTGTGGACTACAATTTCTTCCTTAAAAGAGTGTGGTGTTTTCGGCAGTTGGTCTTCATTGCTCCCAAGCAGGGGATACTGCGATTTTCAACTGATGCTCTCAACTTTTCTGTGGTTGCATTGATCATTCTGTACACCTACCTTAAAATTATATGGGAGGCCAAGAAGATTGATGGGGACAAAACTTCATCTTCGAAGGCCAGCAAGACGGTGATGCTCCACGCTATTCAACTGTTGCTGAGCTTAACCTCTTTTACTTCCGGTCTTTCTGAAGGTCTCATAGAAAGGCAAGGTTTCTTCATCGGGTTTTTTAATTTTTTTTTGTTTATGGTGTTGCCAATGTTTTTGAGCCCTTTGATTTATGGAGTGCGGGATGAGGTTTTCAGAAATCATATTAAAATGTTTTTCAAATGCCCTCATCAGGGTAGCAACCATGGAGGCCGTTAATGACAATGCTGAATATTCTCATCAGCATCTTCATTTTGTTATAATGGTGGTGGTAATTCCGCTAGAGGATTCTTCAGCTGAGGAGACTTCTTCAATGGAAGACTTCCAATTTATACTTCAAAGTCCACTCATCTCGCTGGTGCAGATCAGTGTTTTGTACCTGGCAGCTGTATTTGTATTTAGTTTCTATACGTTGAAGGCAATGACATTTTAGAAAATTCCTGGACATATTTCTAAATATTAAAAGGTAATTTGTGTATGAGCATGTACAGTAAATATCACATGCATGCAAATGTATATACATGAATAAATTAATGTCAGATGCAATTGGTGGAGTTCCTATTGTGAGACACCAAGGAATCAAGCTATAAAACGTATGCAACTGAACATATCATACTAAGAACCTGAAGTTATTTCAGAAAATGTAATATTTGTGAGACATACACAATATGGGAAACTTGCCAAGTGGATAGTTTCCTTTTCATTAAATTTGGTGTCTGTTTCTTAAATAAAGTGTGTGACTACTAAAATGACTTCAAGAATAGGCATGGCACTTGACTTTATGCAAAATAGGTATTGTAAGTTTTGATGAGGATAAAAAAATATATAGATGTTTATTTTTACACTGCTAATTGATATACTTTTTTGCCCCATATAAATTAATAACTTGCTATTATTGCAACCTAACTCAAGAATGAGGGTCTGTCCTGTGATGACGGTTATTCAGATGGGGACTCATCTTGGAATTAAATAGACAGTGTTGGCTGGACCAAAGTAATATCAGGACGTGTTGGTATTTTCTTAAGCTATTTAATCCATCTACTCTCAGGTTAGCATGAGTAGACATTACACAGACCGGACACACCCCTCCAGAAATAGGATGACTACCCCAGCATATCAGTGTCCATTGACCAGTCAGCAAAAGAGCGCACACACTATGTAAATGCCACTATATTACCAAACAGTGTTGTCAAAGGGGCCCCCATGGAATGGACATCAGGACACAACACACTTCCCTTCTTGCCGTCATTGCAATTTAAGGGCTAAATTCTGATGCTTGTGCAAACAAGTCTGCACAGGGCTCAGAATTACTAGATGTCTGATAATGATCACACCCTCACAGTTTTTCCCTTATAGATTCTGGCGGGCAGCACTTCCTGAAATATCAGGAAAAAAGCTTGAAAAAAAGGCAAAACAAGGGAAATCTGGGGGCATATTATCAAGTGGGGTTATCTCCGCTTTTTTGGCTTTAAAAGCTAAGAAAGCGGAGATAAAACTATCTCCCTATTACCTAGCTGTCGCTAACACCAGTTAGCGACCGCTAGTAGGAGATAGCGACCATCTTGGGCCCCACTTTGCATGTCAGTGATATTTATCACTAATGACATGCAAAGTGGGCGTGCCAAGATGTTAGCGACTGGAAACAGTCGCTAACATCGCTATCTCCTATTACCAACTTTTGGAGATATTCGCGCTATGCGCGAATATCTCCAAAAACTAACACCTGCCCTGAGCAGTTCTTAGCCATGTTATCCAATGGGAGGTGGATAACATGGCTAAGAGCATTAGCTCGGTAATGCATGAATATCGCTGACTTTTCAGCGATATTCATGCATTGCGGCCGTTTTTTATCGCATTTGCGATAAACCTTGATAATAGCAAGGTTTATCTGCGATAATTTCTGACGATGCTTAAAAAATTTGTTGCTAAGCATCGTTAGCGATAAATATCGCTTAACGTTGGTAATATGCCCCCTGGTGTGTTAAAACCAATTCTGCATTTTGAGCCTAATTTTCATGGTGAAACTCTGAATAGGTGGTTGTCACCACATGTGGTAAATGCCTCACCCTTGAGTAATGGTATTTATGAAAATATACTCTACCATCTTCTAACCAACTTGCAAGGGGTACCTGTATGATAACAAATGAGACATGTGCCACTGTATGGACAACATACAATTCATGGTACAGTTAGACTGTCACTGCACACAATTAAGGGCCTCATTGGTGAAATGTGACGCATCACTGCGTGAAAACAGCGATACGTCACATTTCATTGTGCCCTCCTTGAGACATGATGGATGCAACATATTTACTGTATGACGCATCATGTCGCAAGGAATGACAGATACGTTTGTTTTACTGACATATCTGTTGGCGCAAAAATTACGCATTGCTGGAGTTGTTTCGGAAGCATGACGCAACTCCAGCAATGCAGGGGGGAGGGCTATGAATATATTACTGCGCCACCCTTACGCATGCCATGAGACAGGTGTAAGGTTTTGACGCATTTGCATCCTAGAAGTGGTGAAATGAAATCTCACAGATTTCACTGCGTTACTTCTGCAAGGCTTACTTGCGTGGGAACGCCTCCCCCTGCATACATTATACCTGACACAGGTATAATGTAGCGCAGGGTTTTATGAAGTGAAGCATCTGCTTTGATGCGTCACTTTGTAAAGTAGGGCGCAACAGGGGACATGTTTTACACTGCGGATGCGTCACAAAAAGTGATGGAACAGCAGCACAAAACTGTCCCAAAGCCTCATAAATAAGGCCCACAGTATGCAGATGCACAGAATACATCATAGACTGTTATACTGAACTCAGTCGCATGGTATTTGCGGCGATGTGACGCTGGTACCTGGACATGCACAAACCATGCTCATTCGCGTACAGTAATTTGGAGCACATACAAACCACAATCCGGAGCACAATGTTCTGGAATATCTGAAAACCACAATACCAGGTAAATTGTACTCTACAACTCAAGCAAGCCTTGCTACTGCTCATTTTACACTGGAATTTGAATAATTGACGCTCTGTACTCGCTGCAGTCTGAAACACTGAGCTTTGGATTTTGAACTAACAATACTTTGTGGTGCGCTGTAACCTTAGCAGATACAAACCACTAGCTAACACACAGCACTCTGGAACACATGCAAAGCATATACTATAGTGCATAGTACTAGGCACGCAGATGAACCACATTGTGGCACACATCACATTGTAATATGCGCAACCCACAATAAGTCAGGGACACAGTAGTACTCTGCTTTAAGTGCAAGCTGAAATCTCAACAAAAACATTAACATATCCTTTTAAAGAAAGCTTCAAATACTCTGCAACACCCGGGGCATAAGAATAACACATACATATATATATATATATTTTTATATTTGTATGGCGCACAGCTACCCAAAAAGGGTTTCCCGGCGCCTTTGACATATGGATGAACAAGGTATATGATGAGCATGGTGTTAGCACAGTTGTTTCTGGAAGAGCCAAGTTTTTACATTCTTTCGGAAACTTGCGTAGTTTTCTTCTTTCCTGATGTGTGGGGGAAGTGTGTTCCACAGGATGGGCCCTCTGACCGAGAAGGATCTTCCACCAATTCTTTGCAATCTAAACCTGGGAACAGCAAAATTTGCTGCAGTTTGAGAGCGCAGGTTTCTTGCTGGTAGGTAGGGAGTGGCTAATGCTTGCAGATAGGTTGGTGCCGTTTTAGATTTGATCTTAAACATGTAGCTCAGGGTTTTGAAGCTGATACGGTTTTCTACCCTGAGCCAATGAAGATCATTCAGATGTTTTGACACTCTTGCAGTTTTTGGTATATTACACAGGAGTCTTGCGGCTGAATTTTGGATCAGCTGAAGTCGTTTGATGACTGCTTGGTTTGAACTCAAGTAGAGGATGTTGCCGTAGTCAAGACGCGATGTAATTAATGCGTTGACTACGGTCTTTTGTGTGGCAGGGGGTAACATCCATATAATTTTTTTCAGCCACTTTATTATGGTGAAGCATAGGCCTACAACTTTATTTGCCTGCTGTTTCATTGACAGGGCATCATCAATGATAACTCCCAAGTTTCTTACCTGGGTTGCTGGAGTGGGGAGATTTCCCAGCTCGGTGGGCCAGTGAGAGGAGTTCCAGAGTTCTTTATTTTTTCCTAACAGAAGGATCTCGGTTTTATCACCGTTTAGTTTCAACTGGTTGGTGGTCATCCAGTTGAAGATTTTTTGGAGCCCATGTTTAAGGAGAAAGGGAACTGAGGGATTTGAGTTTGACAGTGAAAAAATAAATTGGGAGTCATCTGCGTAGGTCATGAGAGTTAGTCCTACGCAGTCCGCTAGGTCAGCCAAGGGTCTAAGATACAAGTTGAAAAACAGCGGGCTCAGAATGGAGCCCTGTGGTACTCCATGTGGGGCGTGGAAGGTGTCTGAGCAGGCAAGGTTAGATTTGATCTGGAAGGTCCTATCAGTTAAGAAGGACTTAATACATTTCAGGGCATCACTGCGGATACCATTTCTCTCGAGTGTGGCCAGGATTTTACTATGGGAGATGGTATCAAACGCCGCACTCAAATCTAATAAAATGAGTGCAACCATTTGTCCCTCATCCAGGAGTTTTCTGAGGTTTTCTGTAACACCCAGCAGAGCGGTCTCCGTAGAGTATCCTGCTCTGAAGCCTGATTGTGTGGGATGGAGGAGGCCATTTTCCTCGGCGAAGAGGGTGAGAGCAGAGTGTATATGCCTTTCCATGAGCTTGGAAAAAGCGGGGAGAAGAGATATTGGCCGGTAGTTTGTCAGGATAGTGGGGTCAGCTGAGGGTTTTTTCAGGAGTGGGTTTACCATTGCATGTTTCCAACAAGAAGGGACTGTGGAGAGTTGAAGAGATGAATTTAGTGTGTCTGCTATGATAGTCAGGGAGGTGGTGTCAAGCTGTTTTAGGATACTGACGGGTAGTGGGTCACGAGGGGAACCTGATGATATGGATTTCAAAGAAGATTTTAGGGAGTCCACGGTTATAGGAGGCCATTGTTCTATGGTGTTCAGTTTGTCCGGCATTAAGGGGACATCGTCCTGTGGGCCATTTCCATTGGGGATGGAGCTGATGTTAAGGATGATTTTTTCAATTTTTTCATTAAAAAAGGAGGCAAGGCCTTGACATTGTTTTTTATTTAGGGGACGAGTCGAAGCAATAGTTTGAGCACCTGCAAGGTTTTTTACTGTGTTGAATAATATTTTAGCTTTATTTGCAGCATTATTTATGGTATTGGCCACATATAGGGCGCGGGCCTTAATGCAGGAAGAGTGGTACGCATTTCTGACCTTATTATATATTATCTTTTTTTCGTGATTATAATCTTTGCGCCACTGCCTTTCTAGGGCTTTACAATTAGATTTTTCGGTTTTAAGAAGTTCATTGAACCAGGGGGCTGGTGGGCGATGGGTGTTTCTTTTTGCCTGAATTAGAGGAAGACATTTATCGGCTGCGTTTGCTAGCCATATACTGGTGGCTTCAGCTACATTTTCCATATTCTGGTCATGAGTAGGTGGACTATTTGTTAGGGTTAGATTCAATTTTTCCATATCAAGGAGTTTCCAATTTCTCATGGAATTAGCTGGCCATGCTGTATTTATTTGGGGTGAAACAACAATAAACAATTGGCCAGGTAGATTATTTATCGCGACAAAGTCTAGTACCACTTACCCAATTAATCTAAGTGGACACACTTGTGGTTTAGTGTTTTTACTTATTTTTTCATTTTTTAACATTTCGTTCATATATGGCTGAAGAAAGATACAGTTTCAGTAGCAAAAATTCACATAAACATTACACTTTTCAAACATAAAATGTACAATCACCGTGAATGAGACATATTTACAAATATACAATTAATACAGTAAAAAACAAGAACTGCCTATTGTCATTTAATGTTTAAGGCACCAGTCCTAATAGGGCAGGCTGACGTCAGACGCCGAAGTCGAAGCGGTTAGACAGACAGGGTCGGAGAACGAACGTCCGATCGGCTGCATCAGGAAAGAGACAACGTTGATTCACTCGCGATCCACCTCGTCGAGGAGATATTACACAAGCCTGAAGACTCTGAAAAATCCCGCCTTGAGAGTTACAGTCCCCCTGACAAGAAAAAGAACATTGTTGCTCAGCAAACGCTACATTTCAGTACAGGACAGTTTCCAGTCCAGGTCCTGAGGAGAACCCCTCAATAACACGTGGGTTCGAAACGCGTTGGCACGATACTGGAATGAGTTTCAGGAAGGGCACATCAGGAGTTTAATTATAGATAAATTCAACCTGATTTTTGACCCTAGTAATTGTCAAGTTCCAGTATAGGCAAGCGAGCAGGCTAGCAATTACATCAAAAAGTCTCCTGCTTGCTTGGAGGTTGTATATTAGGACTGGTGCCTTAAACATTCAATGACAATAGGCAGTTCTTGTTTTTTACTGTATTAATTGTATATTTGTAAATATGTCTCATTCACGGTGATTGTACATTTTAAGTTTGAAAAGTGTAATGTTTATGTGAATTTTTGCTACTGAAACTGTATCTTTCTTCAGCCATATATGAACGAAATGTTAAAAAATGAAAAAATAAGTAAAAACACTAAACCACATGTGTGTCCACTTAGATTAATTGGGTAAGTGGTACTAGACTTTGTTGCGATAAATAATCTACCTGGCCAATTGTTTATTGTTGTTTCAGTTTGAGTGGTCTAGGCCAGATAGTGTATAGACCCAAGCCTTCCTTGTTTCCCTTGTATTTATTTGGGGGGCGTGTGGTCGATTAAGGCATAAACCGAGGAGATGATGGTCTGACCAACATATGGGGCTGGTTTGAATCCATTTGAGTTCTGGGATATTGGTAAGAATAGGATCTAATAAGTGTCCTGCCTTATGCGTGGGTCCTGAGTTGAGTAGTGACAGGTTGAGGGCAGCTAGATCGTCCATTAGATTACAGCACGCCACGTTTGTCGAATCCTCAAGATGCAAGTTTAGGTCCCCAAGGAGTGTAAAGTTCTTGAACTCTAGAAGGAAAGGGGTGATATAGTTTGCTAGATTAGCTGCCCATATGTTGGCATTTCCAGGGGGTCTGTATATTAGGAGGCCGGATAAAGTAAAGTTGGGGTTTAGGGTGATTCTGAAAGAAGCGACTTCACAGTCGGGGATGTTGACTGGATGCAGATTGCAGATAAAATCCCTACGATAAATAATCGCTATACCTCCACCTACTTGGCCCTGTCTATCTCTTCTTACGATGGCGTAGTTAGATGGGAGGGCGGTTGCTACATCCGGGCCAGAGCTTTCATGTAGCCATGTTGCCGTTAGGAACAGGGCACTAGGTGCTTCGTCTAGCAGGAAGGTGAGGATGTCGAGTTTATGTTGTGGCAGAGATCTGCAGTTTACACTAAAAAAAGAGTATTTACTAGAGATGTGTTTTGAGCGTTGGGATGGTATTTGTGTACAAGTATCGGGGTCAGGATGTGGTTGAATATTGGTAATGGAAAAGTGGCAATTCGTACAATGTGTGCTACCAGATGGCGTAAGCTTGGTGCAATCACAGTGTATTACAGGCCGTAAGGCTTTTGATTGTTCGGAGCTCAGTACCTGAGATGGGGCGAACTGGCGGAGAATAGTTCCCTGCTCCATGCCCCGTACTGTCCCGGACGGGCCCAGACAGGCAGGTCTTAGGCTTGTCTTTGGTGCGGCTGTGGCGCAGTTGCTGCGCGTATTCGCTGCGCGTCATAGGGCGTATCTGGTTTATGTAGAGGACGGGCTAGTCTTCTGCTCCGCCTCTACACATCCGTTTGCCCAATCAGTGCCTGCCCCAGCCTGGAAGCCGGAAGAAGGTACCGCCCTGCACCCTCCACACAATCAAGCCTAGCGCTTGCGGTGGACCGAATTTTGCACCATGTAGAACATGAACTCACAGAAAGATGCATACACTCACCCTCTTGCACAACTGAATGTGTATGTCAGAAGGAGCAAAGCAATCAGACATACAGAGTGCTTCCCAATAGTATGGTGTCACAAGATGGTACCCAACCCTGCTAATAATTAATATAAGTCCTGATTAGTCATGTACTCTCCAGAAAATGTTCATTTTATTTCCCACTGACAAGCAAAGTCAGGTTACACAGTAATGGATCTTTCTTTGTTAGGTCTGGTTTGAGAGTGCAGCTCTTAGCAAAACTTGTCTACAATATACATAGAGTGGGCTTTGGCTCCTCATCGAGGACAGACAACTATATCTCTCATCACACATTGTTGGCTGTTTGGTATATTACTCAAACTTCTGTGCAGTATTTGCATCGAAATGTGTGAGGGACTATTATACATTTAAAAAGTATATTGTATCACCACACCTTTCATACCTCAAAGACACATTTTATATAGAATCATACCATTTTTGGTTGTTTTCTCAATGCAACAGGCTTTTTTAGTGATGTATTCAAATTCAAGTACTGGGTTAAATCGAGGATTTACAAACCTCAGATATTCTCGTAATCTTACAAAATGCGCATGTCAGTTCAGATTCCTCAGGTTCATCAGGGGTAGTATGACGCAACAATGCAAGCAATTACTTTGTATGCCTCAACAACGCGGTCATAACCACAACTGTGCCTTTACCACGCATGCCTTTACCATACATGCCTGTACAACAAAGTTTGTTGCAAAGGCATGATTGGTAAATGTAAATGAATGGTAATGGTCCCAGCCCTAAAACCCGGCTCCAGCCTGTAAAACTACCCCACCCCTTAAAACACCCCCACCCTGAGCCCTAAAACCATCCCCGAGCCCTAATCCCTACCCTGACCCTTTCCCTCAAAACACCTTAGCCCTCAGCCTTAAAAACTACCTGACACCTTGCCCTGAGCCCTAAAAACCAGCACCCAGCCTTAAAACCTCCCTGACCCTTCGCCCTGTACCCTAAAACCCGGTCTCAAGCCCTGGAAAATACCCCAACCCCAGCCTAATTGAAAAATCGAAGAAAAAAAACTCACTGTTAGCTGTTGTTTCCATTGTCATTGCCAGGTAATCTCAAACACCTCCCATCCCCTGCCCACTCACTCCAATGCTAGACCACTGACTGCCTTTAGCATGCATGGTTAAGGCATTTGCGTGATAAAGGCAAGTGTTTGTACACTTGCGTTGTAACAGCACGTGTGGTTTCGACCGCTTTGCTAGTGTCGTTTCCCTCATCAGGCTGTAGAAGCCAACGTTTCAGCATCTCCAACTCTGCTTGCAACAAAGCATGGCGATTCAGAGCACTCAGGCAAAGGAGAGCAATGGTGAAGGGCCTGCCGCGAACCAGATCTAAAAACCCAAAGATGAGCTATTAACATGCATCCTGAATGTGACTTAAACAATCCTATATGTACAATAGCAAAGATCCCCAGGAAGGCTCTTTTCCCTACTGTGTAAAGTTATAGGTACAGGTGAAGTGCGGCTGATGGTAACTAGGAAACTGAGCAATATTCTTATAGTGATAAACCGAACAGACAACATACACATCCCAAGCTCTACAAAGAAATTGTCTAAGCTGTAGAAACTCTCGCATAAAAAATAACTACTAAGAAAAGTACACACTCTATGCCAAACTTGTCCTAAGATACACTAGTCATTAAAAAATACTCAAGGTCTGTGGATACTAAAGGTCATTCTTCCTGCAGTCTTCATAGTCAGATGAAAACTTTACAGATAATCCATTTTATGGAGCAAAAGAAGCACATGTACATAGGTTAGTACCTTGTGCACAGTCTTCAATGTTATCTAGAAATTCTCATATTGAGACAATGCTATCTAATAACTCAAGGTTGTTTACAATATTTAGGGGCATATTCTCAAGCCCCTATTGCCACGGGAACGTCACTTTTTCTGACGTGTCCATGGCGATAGGGTCATCGCCTTATTCACAAGGCAGCAATAAAGCCACTTAACGTGGCTTTAAGCCACGTTAAGTGGCTTAACCCTGCCTTGTGAATAAGGCCCCTTCATGCTAAACTGAGTTCGAAAGTGGTGTGCAGTGGGGGTTGCGGTGGGCGTTCCACCACAACACCCATTGTACATGACCCTGCCACCTATTCTCAGGGGCAGCGTTAATTGGCGCCAGCCCCGAACTTAATACCCAGAAAATCCTGGTCTTAAGTAGGCAAAACAAGGAGAAATGCTTTATTTCTCCTCGTTTTTGCCATTTTCCACGTGTGCTGCCTTGTGCAGCACACATAGAAAATGCAAAATGCCATCGTTTTTTCATGTACAGGAAGGTGTCCCTTCCTGTACATAAACAAAACTTTTTTTAAAAAAAGCAGTTGTGTAACTTACATGTGTGTGCTTCATGCTGCAGCACACATGTAAGTTACAAACTGGCATTTGTGGTTTGTTTATGTGCAGAAAGGGACCCCTTCCTGTACATAAACAAACCTCCCTGCTTGCAGACACCCTTGTACTCTGGTGCAAGGGTGCCTGCGTTGGCGATAAGTCGTGAAGCGTAGCGCCATCGCAGGGGGAAACGCCAGGCTGCACCACATTCTTGAGAATAGGGTGCAGCCTCTAGTTTCTGAAGTGGCGATGAGAGGCATTAAGCCACGGAGGCTAACGCCTCTCACCGCCACTTCATTGAGAATATCCCCCTTAGTATCTCATATGCCGAATCTTTGCCCTGTTATAAACTTTTCTGCAGAACCAAAAAGCTTGTGTGGGTCCTACTGGACACAAATTGTCACCTGTCATCTGGACACAGCAATACTCTAACCACAAAGATTTATAATGTGTTCAATGCCTCTACACACCTGCGATGCTTGAGAGGTACATGTGTTTTGTAAACACTTACACCCATTAGCTAGACACAGGCTGCAAAAAATTTGGTAGAACAGCAATATGGTAGTTACCCGCCACTATGTAAGCTATAAAGTAAACTAACGCACTCATTGGATAATGTCAATTCAACTTTATTCCGTTTTTTGAAAAGACAACACAATAGAAACATTTTTAAGGCAAATTCTAAAACGGACATTAGGAATCCTAAGAACTGAAGGTAAAATAATGCATCACTACACTTCCAGTTCTCAAGGTCCTTTAACATTGGCTTGAGTTAAGAGAAGAAAAAAGATCTATAAAATGTTAAAAGAAACAAAAAATGCAGCAAGGTTTGAACTGACAACCCATCACAAGGGCAGGCTGATGCACTAACACCTTGATGATTTGTGACTTCAAAAACTCAGAAGTCGCCATTCTGTGCCTGCCCTGAAACGGAAAAGGAGCGATCTCTACCAGCGCGAGAGAGTTAAGGATATATAAATTACCGACACTTCAGGCATGAGATGCATGATGTAATCCTTAACTGAGCTTTCATTAGACTCAGATCACATTTTATTGGAATACCAAAATTATTTCAATCTGGACTTAACCATCAACTTATCAAATTTACATGTAGCACAAATCTTGTTCAGGCAATGACTCAGAAACATATTTCAACCAAGGAATAGAAAATCCCCTTTCTAATTTGAGACATCTCTATTTAGGCTGGCCTCATCATTGGTTCAAATACTGACCCAGAGCATGTGTGGGGTGAGCTTAATTTTGTCAGATATAAATGGCAAATTAGGCTCTGAATGGATAATAAAGTTGGAGTTTGTAGGAGGAAAGTGGAGAGGTTGCCTACAAATATGATTTTCCTCTACCTGTAGAGGGGAAGACATGTGATAATCCCAAGCCCCTGTGCCTTACAGAGCAGCTGGATCACACTGTGTGTTATACATTTTTTTAAGTATGGTGTAATTTATTTCTTGCCTGTGGCCTGGGAAGGAGTTAAAAGAGCACCAGCCGACTAACTTACTTTCAAACACGCAAAGGTGACCTGCGACTACCAAGAGCTGGTCGAATCAAAAACAGCACCAAGATAGCAGAAATTACTCACACTGTGCAGGAATTGCTTGATAATTAGCAAAGAGGGAACCCCTTGCTTACCTGGATCACACTCCACGATGTGGGACTTCCTAAAATTGTTCATCAAGTCTAGGCTAATCATGAAAGTCACAAATGACTCCACCAGAATACGCAAAGCTCTTGGGGGACAGAGCGAAGTGGACTGCGTCCTTCTGTGTAAAGTAACACAGGAATAAACAGATCCAGAATCTTCTGAACATCAGCAGTGGTGTTGGCCAAATACAAACTCAAATTCTTTTAATAAACAATGAACTGTAAGGGAGCCAAAATGCAACGTTGTCTCACCCTTCTGGATAAGGATAAGGAATCTGACATTTCACCTGCAGACCCATACCTCAATTGGGCTGTTAAATTCTCATGGAGAATAAACAAAAAGTTCACCGATGCAATCTCAAGCCCCAAACCCAACAGCATCAACCATAACTTGGTTCTGTTGACACAATCAAATGCTGTCGACAAGCCCATAAAGGAAAGGAAGTGTGGGCAGTGGCAAGCGAGGGTGTACTTGTCTACAATCAAATGCAGATTCAGGCACTGTACAACCATACTCAGCCCGATGGCAGAAATCATATTGATAGTGGCACAACATATCATTTTGATTTACCCAGGTTATCAATTAGTTAAAAATCCCTTTTCTTACAATATTAACAGTTTTGTCTAAAAGAGATATCAGACGATAACGTTTGGGCGATTTCGGATGCCCCCTTTTAAAAATAGGAACAGTGGTAGAGACCGTCCATCCGCTATGTGTCTTATTACACAAAGAGTTATTAAAAGCATTTGTGGTCATGGGGCCTCATCGATCACTTGTGCATTTAATGAAATCTATGCGTACCCCATTTGGACCTGGGTCTGTACCACCAGGACCTTGCCTTATAGCATCTGTCACTTACTGTCGAGTGATAGTCAAGGAAAGGAAATTATTCAATTTATCCAAAAGAACATCTCCAAAGCTCTTTTGTTCTGTAATATAATAAATAGTGCTAACATGCTTTAACATATTCAGGACCAGATACACTGCAAGACAAAAGTAGATTTACTGAGGCATTCCTTTGCCTGATCCTATTAACCATATATCAAAACACATTGCTGTTGTTTCTCATACCTGCTTTCTTGAGCAAGCTGGCTGAGCTTCAATAAGTGTTTCTAATGTTAAAGCATAGGTATCAAAATTGATAACAAAACATCACCATTCTCCTCTGCCAGACAGCCCTGGATTGTCACCTGATTATTGTTTAAAATGAAGCCAAGAGTGGCCTTGGGTTCCTTTAATGGCCAAAGTAGTCTAAGGCCATCTTTAGAATGCTGGCTAACCACTATAGAAGCAGCTGGAATGTTAGCCTTAAGCACTGGGAAATGTCCTATAATGATTAGAGCATTGTGATCTCCCCACTTTATGTCCTCTATTAAGCCCTGTAAAAACCATGGTAAAAAAGCCCAAAATACAAATGTATAACCAATAACTGAGTGCTGTACCCACCCTCTAAAAGAGGCCTGAGGGGGTCCATGTCCATTGAACATACAAACTATGCCAACAAGGTCATGTGCAGCATGGTGCGGGCCTTACCCCTTCCCTCTAGTGTCAAGCTGACAGTAATAAGCATATTGATCCCCAGTCCCTTGCTCCTTAGGATCGACCACTAATTCAGTATTAAAATCCTCACACAGAAGAAAATTCATTTGAAAACAAACACCCTCCCCAGTTGACTTCAAGAAACAAATGTGATAAATCCATACAGGATTCACAAATCATTGTTACAAAAATGTACCATATACAAATAAAAAGAAACCAGAGTATCTTTAATAAGCAAAGCTTGAAAGGAAGAACTCCCAGTATTTAAGGCTGAAACTTCTACATTATAAATAGAAAGACCACCCTTGGCTCTGCCATGCACTGATGGGATTGAAGGAGAAGAATAACAAGCGAAACCAGTGCACAAGATGTGAGTAGTGACCCATAAAATCATATTTATCAATAAAACCAAGCAAGTCCTTGAGTCCAGCAATATAACAACTTAGCAAAGAAAAAGGGTGAATAGGATACACAAGCTCTGCCAGCACGTAGTTATAATTAGGATCAGCTTTTCCCATAGTTTTTTGTTTTGCTAATAACACTAGTGCTGTTTGACAAATCTTTACAAACTTTTTAAACTAGTGTCCCAGCTACTTTAGCTGCTGTTTGGAAGGTTATGGGGTGATTGGTCAAGCAAGGGCCGAGAAAAAAGGGAGGGTGCCCATGCAATGTCAATGGGGATTTTGCATTTTTTAACACAATAACAGCCCAAGCCACTGAACGGAATTACACCAAATTTGGCAGAAAACTAGAGTTTAGTCCAGAAAGAGTGCCTTTTTCAAATTGGTGTAAATCTGTTAGGTAGTTTGGGAGTTATCAAAGAAAGAAATGTATAGATATCTAGGGATGCAGATTCTTTGTAGATCCACCGACCGATTGGGGGGAAAGACAAAGTCCTGACTGGCTAGCCACAATCTGAAAGGAAACTTGCAGCAATCATTTTGCTTGATGCTTGGTCAGGAGGAGGGAAAAATAAAGTGTCAAAATACATAAGGGGTCAAGATACAGGTATCCTGACCCCATAGGACTCATGAAGGGGTCTCTGAGGGACCCCTCATGGAGAGGAAATTTCTGCAAAAAATTGTTTTTCCCATGCAATGAGGATCTGAAGCCCATTGGGGAAAAAAAACTTCACCCACTCACTAACCATACCCCTGTTGCACACGGTGGCAATGCGTGGCAGGGGTTGTGTTAAAGTGATTATATATGACTTTATGTTAACAAAAACATAGAAATTCACTGAAAAAACAAAGGTTACAGGGACGTTATAGTTATAGTGATGTTTTACCCACACACAACCATTGAAGATCAGCAGTTATAGTTATACTAATAGCTATACTTATCTGAAGAAACAATATCTCATGCCGTTAAGTAAATATAGGTCACAAGTTATAGTTTCTTAACATAAGTTTAACTATAAGTATAACTATAACTGCTGAATTTCTATGGTTGTGTGTAGTTAAAATGTCAACTTAACTGTAATGTCCCTGTAACCTTTTGTTTTTCCAGTGAAAAGTTATAGATATATAGATATAGTCAAAGTAAAAAACTTTATTTCATGAGATCCTGGAGTGTGGTTCATGCTTTCAATCAGTGTGAAGCAGCAAAATCTATCTATCTATCTATCTATCTATCTATCTATCTATCTATCTATCTATCTATCTATCTATCTATCTATCTATCTATCTATCTATCTATCTATCTATCTATCTATCTATCTATCTATCTATCTATCTATCTATCTATCTATCTATCTATCTATCTATCTATCTATCGACACCCTTGCACCCTGTGGTATATAAATAAATAATACCGGGACTATTTTTGACTATATTAACAATAACAGATAGCTCAATAAATAAGAGGCAGGATCCGATGTGTCCGAGTCAAAAGGATTTATTCAGGCAAAAGGGAAGGGACTGGAACGGGACAGCCTGAAATAAAACAGGAAGGAAGGAAGGCAGCTGCACCATTTCATCGACAGTGCAGCATATATATAGTAATACATTACATTACATTGCATACAGTAGGCGTAACTTATGACAAACGTAAGATAAGAAGACATGGGTGGAGAAAGAAGGCGTGTACAGGGCGTGCATTGAGACATGTGGTATGAACGTCACAGAAGTGTCATGAATGGGGCGGAAACATGGAGGGGGCTACTCGAGCAGCTGGGACCTTTAACCTAGTGGTGCGCGCAAACGGGCAATGACGTGTTACCAGGGAGAACTGGGGGCTATGACTTCTGCGCTAGAAGAGGAGACTAAAGTCTGCGGTGTCAGGACGACATGTACCTATGGCATATCTGGTATCTGGTGTTTGGAGTACATGTTGATAGAATCCAAAAGTTATCAGGGCAAAGGCTTCTTGACACTAAGACTGGTGCATGCATTATTCTACATGTATTGCGTGTGCTAGGAATATTCTATGAATATTAATACAGTATTTCTCTTACATGGAGACAGAAAGACTAGACCATAGCTGAAACTGTTAATGCAGTTCAGTAGCTTAGGAATGCAGAGAAGGAGGGCTGGACTGAAAACTAGAAGCATAACATACTCTTGGCAGACAGGCAGGCAGAGCCAGGCCAAGCCGGGCACTGCGCGAAAGGAAGTAAGTGAAGGGTCAGGGATGCAGGTGGGGGCTGCATCGCTCCTCGGAGAGGGTTCAGGAGACTGGAGCTTGAATCTGGTGTCCGGGCCCTTTTGAGGCCTAGGAACGGGGACAATTCAATGAATTAACGTGCACACTGTGAAACGTGGCAACATAGGCCTAATACTCGTTGCTTTCACGAGAACTGGAAACTGACATACTAGAGTTGGACACAACTATGATTGCGTCTTTAATCAATCATGAGGGGATACATGCATATCGATCATGCACATATAACATAGAATGGGGAACACGTAGGCACATACAACATGGCAAAATTTACTTTTCCACATTCCCTCCTTGTGCCCTACGTTTCCATCAGGAAACATCAATATTCATGATACCATCTATCTGTTCATATAGCATCATTTGCTCATCTCGAATTGTCTTGGAACGGGATTTAGGACTAGGAATACAAGAGGTAGCACACATGCCGCAAATCGCAGGGCCACATTGTAAACAGAGGCAGTAACTGAATATGATCATTACTGCTATACCTAGGAATGACAATACTTTCCATCCCCAGGCAGATATGATACTCCAGAGCCAACCGGACCATGTCCAGGTGCCTGGATTCTGGTGTAACTGATGGGCAATTTTATGAAGTCTGGTTATAGCTGAATAAACAGACGGCGCGTTATTAGGAATGAAAATGCAGCAACTAGATCCAATGACTCTACAAGCTCCTCCTCTATCGGCCAGTATGACGTCAAGAACGAGACGATTTTGGAGCACAACAAAACGCATAGCAGATTGCTCTTCGGTTAAGTTACCTAGAGCAGAAGTAGTCTCATTCACTACTGCTTCAAGGGTTCTGGTTAGCCTACGTATTAACTTACTATTCTGGACAGGACCTATAAAGAAAAAGAAACCTTTATTGAAGTCTTGATATTGTTCTAGAGCGGTTTCAGTTTGATCGACAATTGGGGACTCAGTCTCCCTTCTATGTCTAACGTGTACTAGATGTGTATTTCTGTGATAATCAGATGGTGCTAGAAAAACTGGTGGCAGTAGGAAGGCAATGTAACATGTTCCATCCCAATCGAGGGGCAGACGAACATATGCGGTCTGACCACAAACAAAATAAGAATGACGTGAGGCTTTGAAAATAGATTTCCCACTGTCACTATACTCGACCACAGTAGTACAATCACTATGTCCTACATGTGCGGAACCATTCTTTCTGACACATAATTCGCCTTTGACTGGTAGTACTGAAATAGCAGGCAAATCTGGAGTAGTATCGGACTGAACATTCAAAACCATGAAATTCGAGGAATAATTACCTAAATCATATACTTCATTTTCTAGATCTAACCCTGTTCTATGGGAAAGACCTTGCTTGTCTGGGAAACATGTACGATTCAGAAGGGACATATCAGTTGAGGATGACGTTAACGTGGACCATGCTCCACACGAACCATTATGTGAAAACGGATAGGGAAAGAGTGGCAGAACTCCCTTCGGTGTCTGGAAAGGGGGGAGTCGACCACACACCCAACAATTAGTGGCATTGCTGGTCTGGTGTGAATAGTGCAACATTCGGATAAAAGTGTTATTACGCATAGCAAGACGATAGGATAACTCGTGAGGAGGCAGATCACTAAATGTGTGCTCTACTGTAACATTAGAAAACATATGTACATGTGAAATAGGAAAACATAAATGTAACGCATAACTTATGCATGTAACCATAAGACTCAGGAACAATAAAAAGAATAGAACGATAATACATCTTTTAGAGTTTTGACTAACTCTCTCACTGTGTGGGTCTATCTCATACATGTCAGAAACCTGTCTAACCGTTTCACCCGAGAGGGACTTAGACAATTAAACTGGCTGACTTACTAGACCTCAGCTTCGATTTATACTCCTGCTGCGGAGTTTTCTCTAACAGGGGAATTTTAGATTCAATGTCTGGGCAGTCCTTGAGAACGGGGCAGTCCTTGAGAAAATTTTTAGGTTTCAGTCCGTGGAATTTCTTGACGTGGCTCATATGTAGCCACCCTTTGCGGTTCTCGACCTTCACTGCTGTCCGGGTGGTGAGGAGGACGAGACGGGGCTGCTTCCAACGGGGCTCCAGTGGACTTGAACGATCAAAGTTCCTTATAAGGACCATATCACCCGGAACGACTTCATGCGGTTTCACCTCGGTGTTGTCTGGAAATGCAGCGGCAACCTGTGAACGACAAGATTGTAGTGCAGACATCAAGGAGGCAAGGTAATCTGTCAGCATATTACTGTCAATATCGGTAATGCTACGGGGTCTAGGTGTACCCCACATGTTAGGGGGGCGACCAAACACTATCTCGTAGGGAGATAGACCTGAACGGGAATGAGCAACCATTCTCATGTAAAAAAGGGCGACTGGCAATGTTACTATCCAATCTACACCTTTCTCGGCACACACTTTCGCAATGCGGATTTTCAAAGTCTGGTTATGTCTCTCTACGAGACCGGCTGCTTCAGGATGGCGTACACAATGGAACTTCCACTGGTACCCTAACAGAAGGGATACTTGCTTCATGAGCTCGGATGAGAATGGCTGGCCGTTATCTGAATACACGACCCTAGGTAGTCCATAGCGGGGAAAGAACTCACGAACCAACTGCCTGGCAGTGGTCGCAGCTGTGTAATCTGGAACTGGATATGCTTCTGTCCACCTGGACAAAGCGCATACAACTACGAGGACATACTTGAAACCTCGACATCGCTCCATCTGAATATAATCCATCTGGAGGACTTCAAAAGGGTGGTCAGGAGGATGAAATCCACCTTGTTCCACCGGGACACTTTTACCTGGATTGAACTGACAACATATCATACAGGTACGTACTTTCTGCTTGGCTGCTGCTCGTAAATGCTTGTTGAACCAAAGGTTCTGGATACTGTCTAACATAGCTTTTTCTCCTAGATGTGCTGGACTATGTGCGGTGTTAATAATGACTTGAACCATAGAGTCGGGGAGAAACCATGTGGCTTTTCCCTTCGTCAACCATCCTTGATCTGTCTGGACCCCTCCTTGTTCGGACCATTTCTTGATTTCATCGGGAGTAGCATGTAACTGTATGTCTATGACATCTTGTGTAGGGTCCTTAACTGTCATACAAGTAGTCTGTTCTGGAATGTGTGTCAGTGTCGTGTTAACTGGAATGTCTGGAGTCTGAGCGGTAAGCTTGGCTGTTCGATCTGCTAGATTGTTACCTTGGGAAATGATATCAGTGACTTTCGTATGTGCCTTGCACTTCATGATAGCGATAGCTGTCGATAAATGTATTGCATCTAATAGAGCTTGAATGAGGAGACCATGCTGAATCTTGGTTCCATGAGAAGTCATGAAACCTCTCTCCTGCCAGAGCACTCCAAAGTCGTGTACGACTCCGAATGCATAACGTGAATCTGTGTATATGTTTACTTTCAGGTTCTTGGCACGTATGCAGGCTTGGGTCAGAGCGACAAGCTCTGCTGCTTGAGCAGACAGGGTGTCAATACGATGTGTTTCTATAACTTCAGTGTCAGTAGTCACTGCATACGCGGCTACTAGTTCTCCTGTACTTGTTCTCATACATGAACCATCCACATAAAGTGTCAGGTCGGGATCAGGTAATGCAATATCTGTCAGATCTTGTCTTGGCTTTGTCATGGTGTTAACAACTTCCACACAATCATGTGTGGCAGGATTTGAAGTAACTGACGGTAACAGTGTAGCTGGATTTAAAATGTTGCAGCGTCTGATTTCTATGTGTGGCTGAAATAATGTCAGTTCATAACCTGTTAAACGTGCAATTGTCAAGTGCTGAGTCTGTGTTCGGTTTAAAAGAACTTCCACGGAGTGTGGAACTTGTACTGTCAGGGAGTGTCCTAACACTATGGAATCACTCTGTCTGATAGCTAGAGCTGTGGCTGCAACTGACTTGAGGCACGCAGGCAAAGCCTGGGCCACGGGATCTAATGTGCTAGAAAAATAAGCACAGGGCTTGTATTGTCCTGCTTGATCTTGTGTGAGAACAGATAATGCAGTACCATCACGTTCTGTGACAAAAAGTGTAAAAGGCTTACTGTAGTTTGGTGTTGCTAGAACAGGTGCATTACATAAAGCTTTCTTTAACTCATTAAAAACAAGTGTATGTTCCTGGGTCCAAGGGAGGACAGACGATACGGCTGCCTCCTGTGTCGTTAACTGTATCAGTGGCTTGGCTAGAAATGCATACTGAGGAATCCATTGTCTGCAGTAAGAAGTGAGGCCGATAAAAGCTCGTACCTCCTTCTGTGTCTTGGGCTGTGGAAGACGTGCTATTAACTGGATACGGTCAGGTGTCAACTGCCTACCCCTCTTGGACAGTAAGTGTCCTAAGTAGACCCCTTGCTGGACACAGAATTGCAATTTGGAAGGGGACACCTTGTGCCCCATCTCGGCCAGAAAATACAGAACTGTAAGTGACGCACGCTCGCAGTCACGTTCAGAACGGGCTGTGATCAGTAGATCATCGACATACTGGAGCAGGGCAGTGTCAGCTGGCATGTGGATATTGTCTAGTTGTCTCTTAAGTGCTTGACTGTAAATGCTAGGACTTTCTGTAAACCCTTGAGGTGCTCGTGTGAATTTATAGCTTCTTCCATTTAAACAGAATCCGAAAAGGAACTGGCTGTCTGGATGAATGGGGACACTGAAAAATGCGTTCT
Source organism: Lissotriton helveticus (assembly GCF_964261635.1). Taxonomy (NCBI): domain Eukaryota; kingdom Metazoa; phylum Chordata; class Amphibia; order Caudata; family Salamandridae; genus Lissotriton; species Lissotriton helveticus. The sequence continues at coordinate 1,568,581,146 of NC_136069.1, read as the reverse complement.
TGAGATCGATAACTGTAAAGAACGTGGCTTCAGAATCAATGGCTGTCAATAGAGAAGAAATGTCTGGGACCACAGGGTACTGGGGTATGATACATTTATTAAGTTCTCGAAGGTCAATCACTAATCGATAAACTGGAGGTGCATTTGGATCAGTACGTTTCAGGACTGGAATGATAGGAGAATTACATACATTGGAGTCAGTTTCTACAACCACTCCTTGAACAATAAGTTCGTCAATAATTTTGGATAAGGCTGCTACAGCCTCAGGTGGCAATTTGTACTGTCTGATTCGTGGTAAAACAACACCTTGCTTCAGAGTCACACGATGGGGTGTGATATGCATACAACCTACATCAGTTGGACCTTGCGCCCATAAATGCTGTGGTATCTTCAATAATCTTGGATCAAAATCACGGAATACATAATGACCTTTGAAATCCCGGAGGAACAGACGGACCCCTTCTGGGGAGCAGCATATGACTGCTCCTAATTCTTTTAGTGTTTTAATGCCTAACAAATTTTCTGGACAAGATTTCGTCAATAACAGATCTGTAGTTCGGGACAATGGACCAACCTCTAGAGTAACTGGTTTCGATATTTCATTAACAATAGGCTTTCCTGAAAATCCAAGGGAAACATTTCTAGAGCCTGAGAGTGGAGACCCTGGAACCTCGTCATGACTGATGGTAGTCCTACTTGCCCCTGTATCAATCAGAAACTTTCTGTCTTTCCCTAATACTTGACTATGTACATAGGGACCCTCTTGATCTACAGGTATCTCGATGAGAGGCAAGCCTACCTCCCTCTCTAGGCTGTTTCATGAATATGGCTGATAGTCTGGATACTCTGACTGTGCGTACTGGTACATCTGCTGTGTAACATGCTGTGTTGCAGCAATAGGCTGCGGTACTGTAACTGTCTGTTGTGTATTCTGTGGTGGCTGGGAAATCTGTGAAACTTGTTCTTGTCTAGGCGGACGTGGTCTTTCTTTGGTCTTACCAGTAGCTATGTTGTGTTTCAGAACTGCACATTCGTTTATAAAATGACCTGACTGTTTACAGTAATTGCAGGTCCCTTTAACGGGAACTGCAGGATGACTGGCTTGATTCGGACCCCTCTTCTGACTGTCTTGTGGCACAGATTGTGCAACTAGTACTTTCATTTTCGTGTCTTTCATACGTCTCCTTTCGTGTTCCTGCTCTTCCCTGATTCTGTTCTGGTGGTACTGGAGCATTTGGAGCATCTGTGACGGAGTATTAGCTTGCCAGGTACTTTCGACTTTCAGTACTCGATTTTTAACTTGTGGACTTGAATTCTCGACTAGTTTGGTAACAAAAAGATGAGGGTATGACTCACTACTTGTTTTCAGACCACTATTAATAATAAAACATTTTTCAAATCTAGAATAGAAATCACTAGTATCTTCGTCTTGTTTCTGTTTACAGGCTGAGATGGCATCCCAATCTTCCTTTTTCGTGGCTAGTAATCTTGGCAAAACTTGTATCAATAACTCGGGCAATTCTTTAGCTTTATCCCCAAGACCGGTACCTGGTACTCGTATATTATCTTCAGCTTCTAGAGCTGTCCAATCTATCTTTTTCTCTCCCACCTCCCATTCTTTTTCTTTGAGTTTTTCATATATGCCCGCGGGCAACAGGACCTTTAACATTTTAATGATATCAGGGTACGTGTATTCTCCCATACGGAGCATGTCCTTTAATTCACGGTGGAACCCTGCTGGATCTTTATCATTACAGGGAATTAGCTTCTTCATCTCTAAGAGTTCCATCTTTGTGATGGGGGTGTAAACAAATACTCGTTCTAGACCACCACCCTCTTTCTTGACTGGGTGTACTTCTCGTAACGGATTCTGTCTGTCTATGTGGAATGATTTACTTTCTGGGGTGAGACGTGAACAAAATGTGGATTCAGGAACGTTCGGTATTTGTGGCGCTGTTCTAGAATGACACTAATTAAATCGGTACCTAGACCTTTCCATCTGTACTGGAGTAACTCGTTCAATATATCATGTAGAGGACCTGGATCAGAATGCTGTTCCTCATACAGCGTAATGAGGTGCTGGATCATATACATACCCACCAGTCGCTGCTCGGCTGGGGGCATTTTCAGAAACATTTGTGCCACTATTTCGTCTGGAAAAGTGGTAGAATCAGTAGTCCACCGGACTGCTGATCGGGCTAGTTCTTGTTCATGCATGGTACCGAGCTCACTATAACCTATTCGTGATTTCAGAATGTGATCGGTAGCTTGGAATACTTGCTCAAGAGAACACTGTTCTGGTGCTGGAGGAGGAAAAGCTTTCTTGTAATCTAGGCGTGAATGTCGGTCGGAAAGTCTAGTTCTACCTACATACGCTATTCTGGAGGGATTCTCGTCGTCTACCTCTTCAGTAGAAGAGTCATTCTCTTTCTCGGTTGCTTGTTTTGCTTCTTGTTTTTCGTGTATCGTTATTATTTCCCTACGGATTTTCTTGTACATAACCTCTATACAATTTTGTGTCTTGTGTTTTCCCTCGGCTATATTGTCACTCCACCTAGTCAGGACTTTCATTTCTTCTGGATCTTTTTCTGGATAATCTTGCTCCCTTATTAAACAGTTAATCAAAAACTTTAAAATCATGAGCTGAGTCTCGACTTTTCTTTGAACCATGGCTTCGTGAATACTTCCTGGATTCACTCCTGTACGGATAAAACGATATATTCTGTCTAGATGTTCTCTCATATCGGGCAGGGTTTCCAAAATGCCGGCAACCCGTCTTAAACGTAATGAATATATGACCATGTAATCATCGCCTGGAACTGGATCATAACGACATTCAGTAAGTGCTCGCTTGATATCTACGTATGTAGTCACTTTTTGGACTTTTGGCGTACGCTGTAACGCTAGTTCGTGTAGCGTCATACGTCTTGGTTGAGGCGGGGTACTAGGAGAACCTCCCCCGCGGCTCCTAAACTAGAATCGTCGGTGTATACTGTACGTGCTGGGAGAGTGACTGACGAAGCGGGTACATGTACTGTGGGCTGGGCCGGGGGTGCTGTAACAGGTGCTGTAACGGGTGCTGTAACATGAACTGGACCCACGGGACCAGCGGCTGGAGGAACAGGAATTACATTATTAACGGGAGCAGGCGGAATAGGATTTGCATATTCTGGGACTGTATCGTCCAAATAGGACGAAAGAAAAATATAAGCTGCGGTCGGTTTGTGACGTAGCTTAATCGGGACCAATGGTGGCGGGAAATTACAGGGTGCTTCCGGGGTTGCTTTCGGCAAGCCCTCGGCAAGAAGAGGATACATACCCTTAATAAGGGCATTTCTCTGTCTGTCTGACTGTTCTGCTCTAACTCATTCACCTTCTTCGATTAATTCCCTTTCTTGGGCTTTTTCTGAGGATTCCCTACTTAATTCTGTTTTTCTGAATTCTTTTTCGGTTCTTTTATGAGATTCTTTGCGCCATAACTCGATGGCATCTTTCTGGGACTGTCTGGCTTTCTTTTTCCATAATGCTTCTTCTACTCGCATGATGCACTCGGCATCCCATGTACCTGATACGGGCCATCTATATTTCTCTTCTAGTTCTTTAGTATAGTCCGCCCATAAGTCTAGATATTTTATGGCATCTAAACCATGCTTGTGATACATAAAATGTCCTGGACTGTCCCTAGGAGGGACAGGAACTGCTTCTTCGAGTAACCCTTTTCTGGTCTTTAGCTGACGTAATTTCGAGAATAAAGGCATTTCCGGAATACACTTGAAACACAGTACACAATAATCACAGTAATAATATAGCGAACAAAACTCTCATACCACGACATAAAAATACATTGATAACAGTTCGAACAGAAATACTACCTGATACACTGAAAACAGAACACATGAATTTCTCGAGAACGAAACTTACTAGAATTACTGGATGCACTGCTAAAACAGTACAGAACATACCGGTCCCATAAAGAGACACGTCAGGACCCGTATCCACCTAGGTGAATACTTCGGACTGGATCTGCGTACCCAAACCCATCGGACCAGGACCAACTGATGATCCTGTCTAGATACTTCCCCTGCGACGGTACTCACCGGGAAGCAGAAACTGGAAGGCCTCGGACTGGACTGGACTGCTACGACGTCGGACTACGAACTTCGGAAACTTCGGTTACAGGTGGGCCTCCGGATACTTCGGACCTTGCTCTCTCGGCTTGGGCTCTGGTCGGGACGAACCGCATTCCACACCGCTTCGTCTGGATGTCGGACCGCAGTTTCCGTTTCCTCCGTGGGCCTGAGGGAGACTTGAAGCAGAAATATCTGCCGGTGCGCAGTAGAGTTCCGTCACGGCTGTAGAGGGTCAGGGGGCCTGCGTGGCATCGCCAGCGCGTGAGGAAGGGGCTCGTCCCTGTTCGGGCGCCATTATGTGGTATATAAATAAATAATACCGGGACTATTTTTGACTATATTAACAATAACAGATAGCTCAATAAATAAGAGGCAGGATCCGATGTGTCCGAGTCAAAAGGATTTATTCAGGCAAAAGGGAAGGGACTGGAACGGGACAGCCTGAAATAAAACAGGAAGGAAGGAAGGCAGCTGCACCATTTCATCGACAGTGCAGCATATATATAGTAATACATTACATTACATTGCATACAGTAGGCGTAACTTATGACAAACGTAAGATAAGAAGACATGGGTGGAGAAAGAAGGCGTGTACAGGGCGTGCATTGAGACATGTGGTATGAACGTCACAGAAGTGTCATGAATGGGGCGGAAACATGGAGGGGGCTACTCGAGCAGCTGGGACCTTTAACCTAGTGGTGCGCGCAAACGGGCAATGACGTGTTACCAGGGAGAACTGGGGGCTATGACTTCTGCGCTAGAAGAGGAGACTAAAGTCTGCGGTGTCAGGACGACATGTACCTATGGCATATCTGGTATCTGGTGTTTGGAGTACATGTTGATAGAATCCAAAAGTTATCAGGGCAAAGGCTTCTTGACACTAAGACTGGTGCATGCATTATTCTACATGTATTGCGTGTGCTAGGAATATTCTATGAATATTAATACAGTATTTCTCTTACATGGAGACAGAAAGACTAGACCATAGCTGAAACTGTTGATGCAGTTCAGTAGCTTAGGAATGCAGAGAAGGAGGGCTGGACTGAAAACTAGAAGCATAACATACTCTTGGCAGACAGGCAGGCAGAGCCAGGCCGAGCCGGGCACTGCGCGAAAGAAAGTAAGTGAAGGGTCAGGGATGCAGGTGGGGGCTGCATCGCTCCTCGGAGAGGGTTCAGGAGACTGGAGCTTGAATCTGGTGTCCGGGCCCTTTTGAGGCCTAGGAACGGGGACAATTCAATGAATTAACGTGCACACTGTGAAACGTGGCAACATCGGCCTAATACTCGTTGCTTTCACGAGAACTGGAAACTGACATACTAGAGTTGGACACAACTATGATTGCGTCTTTAATCGATCATGAGGGGATACATGCATATCGATCATGCACATATAACATAGAATGGGGAACACGTAGGCACATACAACATGGCAAAATTTACTTTTCCACAACCCTTGAAATTGCATTCACAATTTGCGAGCACCTAATGGGTACTCGCAAATTGCGAATGTCTTCCCATTCATTCTTTTGCGCCTATAAGGCCCACAGGAATGATTGGAAGGTATTCCTTAATTGCGATTTGCAATTTGCTTGTTGCAATTAAGGAATAGGAATCGCTATTAATATTGCGATTCCTACATACATTGCATTTTGCAACTCCTTAATAGGGATTCGCCAAAAAACGCTATTAAGGACTCGCAAAAAAGATTTTTCATATTTACGCCCCATATATCCATACATAATATTAATTGGTCATCAGTTTTAGGCACTGCAATCACAATTAAAGTGACAGAGAGAGGAGTAATCCGAAACAATATTCTATGTGTCCATAATTCTATGCTGTTTCTACTCTGAGTTATTGGTTTATCATCATCATCAGGACATTAAAAATAGATAAGACAATGAGGCCAGGTGCTGTCAAAAGAAGGTTTCACGAATTTAAATTTGTAGTGCCTGCAACAGATGAATTGTTATTGTTCCCTTGGTCTTTTTAACATGCACACTGTATTGGTTTTCATTTTTCACTGTGTGATCACCTGAGTACTGAGCACTTTATGGAGCAGCATATTCTTTGTACCAACTTTTGCTTGTTTACATTTAAGATACTGGCATATATTGATCTGTTCAAAGTAATTGACCCTGCTTGGAATCTATGTTTCCTGTGTGTGTTAAATGAAGTAATCAGCAACTCAACCATTTAGACGCCATTTGGAAGCCGCAATGGGTCAAGCACAGTTTTGCCCTCTGTGTGCATCGATTTTAAAAAATTTTGGTCATTTTGAACAAAATCATTATTGTATTTTAAATCTGGTGCTCTCCACTGAATTGAAAGCCAGCCCTTGCAGAGGATGTTAAATCACTGGGATTGATCGTGACAATCGTCTAAACTTTCAGAAGCAAATCTCATCCATGGCCAAGGGAGCCTCCCCACCAACGTAGACTGTTCTGGAACATCAGGCTGCTCATTCCTCAGCAGGGCATGACATCTGTACTCCAGGTGTTGGTACTCTCTAGACTGTAATGGGGGTAACTTTTTCCTCTATGGTCTCCCCAAAGCACATCTTCACACAGCTGCTCACTGACAGGCCACAAAAAATATGACCACATTTCTCCAATTCGTGTCACCCTACAATGGATTCTCCTTGAAGCAAAAGTTCAGGTATGACTCCCAAAGCCTTTCACAACACCACACCTCCTCCCTGGTTGGAAAACTGAACATCTTTGGTGCTTAGGGGGGATTGAAAAATGCTAAAGCCCTCCTGCTGGAGCCTTCGACATTTAGGCAAGATCGTTTTATGAAACAAGCATCTCTTATACTGCAACAAGGATCTGGAACTCTCTCCAACCAGTTTTGCACACAACCTTGAGTCTTTCCACATTTTAACAGGATCTCAAAATCCTCCTATTTGAGAGACACTTTGGATGAAGCTGTGATCACTTCTCTGCATCCCCTTTTGGTTTATGCTATCTATCTGTCTGACTTTTCTCCACAGACTCAACTGCTGAGTCTAAGTTTTTTTATGTTGCTTATCTGTTATTTATAATGATTGTTATCTCGATTCTTCTTCTTCCTCTCGTGTAAAGTGCTCTGAGGCCCTTGGGACAAGTTTGTTCCATATACAACTTCAAAAATAATAAATAATCTGAAAATTATGAAGCAGATGTTTGTATCAACTGTGTAACATTCATATTTATTAGAAAATATTAGGAGCCACAGAATTATGTTTTTTTCAGCAGCCCTTCCAAGGTCAGAGACACTTGGGTATCTGAGCAACTGGACTGCAGAGAAAAAAGGTTTTCTTTCGCTCATTCAGCTTTGCTATTCCAGCTGCTAAATATACTGATGTGAAAAAAGTCTTGCATCATGTTCATGTCCATTCTGTTTGCCTGGTGAAATGTAGCTGTGCTGACACTGGCAGGATTCACACAGTTGAATTGGTTCTTTTGATACAGAGACAAAATCAGTGCTGCTTCAGCATGTACTCTGCAAATTAAGCACGAAATAGTAGTCAATATAGTAAGTGCCAGAAAGCCACATAAAAGCAGAGAAGTAAGTCATTTGTACACTTTATTGTGAATAAACTATGTATATCGAGCTGCCCTTTGTTACATTCAGTTTCAGCCGTTTGTACAATGGGATCTTTTTAAGTTACATTTTTATTGATGTTTTTATCAATAGTTTTGGTACTGAAATCAAACTCACGTGGGGTGTATGGATGTTCTGGTAGTTCATTCTGCATTACAGTCTAAAGAAGAAGCACTAACAGGCACATGCATCATTATTGCATTTTGCGATTTCTTAATTGCGAAAAAATAAGGAATCGCAATTAAGGAAATGCAAAATGCACTGCATCAAGAAATTGCTAAAAGTGTTGCGATTTCTTAATATTCCTTAATTTGACTCGCAATTTGCGAGTCGCAATTAAGGAACACCTCCCCATTCATTCCTATGGGCCTTGAGGCCCATAGGAATGAATGGGAAGAAATTCTCAATTTGCGATTAGCAATTAGCGAATCGCAAATTGAAAATGCGATTTCAAGGGTGCAGGGGTGTCCAAAGGACACCCTGTTACACCCCTGAAATCAATCTGTGCACATATGTTGTGCACATACATGTGTGGGCACAACATGAAACTTTGAAAAATGCACAAAAGTGCATTTTTCAAAGTTTTCGCAAATTACCTTGAGGATCAACCTCATTGTAATTTGCTCCCCTTAATTGCGGAATCGCAATTTTTTAATGTTTCATGCATTGCATTTAAGGAACCGCAAAATGCGATTCCTTAAATGCAATCGCAATTTGAGAATTCGCAAATATTTGCGAATTCTTAAATTGCGAGGGCCTTGACCCTTCCAAAAGAGGATTTTGCGATCGCAAACGGCTGATTTTTGCGATTCGCACCGTTTGCGATCGCAAAATCCTTTGATGCATGTGCCTGTAAGCCTCCATGATCTAGTGCAGCGGTTCTCAACCCGTGGTTCGAGGTCCTTCAGGGCCCCAAATGCCTACTGAGGGGGTCTGCTTTGCTTAGACTATAAATATTATTTACAGATTAATAAAGGGTATAAACGAAGAAGCAACATGGAAAATTTTACATTTTAAAATATTTCATGAAGGAATTTGAAAATAGAGGAGAAAAATTAAGTTAGTGTCCTCAATATTGATTTGTGGTTGTGAGAGCTTGGGTTATTGGTTGAGGGGATAAAACCCTACTCAAGCAACAACCACAATCCTTGTCAGGGTTAATCACAAAAAGTCACTAAATTAACCTGTGCTTAAATCTCTGGTAGCTTGGTACAAAAGCAGTCAGGCTTAACTTAGAGGCAATGTGTAAAGTACTTAAGCTGCACTAAATCAGTAACAAAGAGAAAACACAACCCAAGAAATATTCCTCACCAATCTAGAAAAAATATGGTCAATTTTAATAAATATGATAATACAAGAATGACAAAAATCCAAGCAGTAGAACTGGAATTTCGAAGTCTTAGGTAAAAGTTGCATAAAAAAGCCCAAAGCACCAAATGTGGTTATCTGATTGCGCGTTGAGGTTCTGTAATTCTCAAGCCTGACTCCATTTTGTGTTGCCCTCACGTAGGCCTGTGAAAGAGGCCCGGCAAACAAGTGGCCTAGCCTTCTGAGTTCATGTACACATTAACTGGGTTTCTTTCGACTCTGAAAGAACTGCAGAGAAACTGACCTCTTCACCTGAAACTGACCTCGCAAAGCCAATTTCTCTTGGTTTGATCCTTGTCTAAGATTGCCACTTAATGTTCAGGACTCATTAACCTTTAGTTTCCTTGCACATGTTTTATCTTGTTCAGCATCTATTACTGTTTCCTTTATGTTCTGACATTACATGGGTTGTGCTTTTGAATTATAAATTTGTCCGGCTTGCAAAGATTGAATTTAGGACATTCCTAATAATTAACTTTTGGGTTGGGTTACTGTAAATTGGCTTTTTGTTAATGTGATACTCAGTTAGAAAATGTGCCCTATTGGTTTTTTGCGCAGTGGGTGTACATTTATAATGAGAATATGGTGTATAAAAGGAGATGTCTTGCCTTAGTAATTTGGACAGTCTCCTAGGAATATACATGGTGATGTATTGTTGGGACTTCTGTTACTAGCTGCAGCTAATAAACTTGGTCTCCGACGCCACCCAGAAGTATTCCGTGTCCCTGTATACCAAGACAGGTGGAACCGAAAGTTTCAGGGTTGTCCCTGGCACCGCTGGGTTCTGACCCGTTCTTCAACTGGCGCGGCCAACGTGGGGCGACTTCAGTGGTACCGGTCCAAGCCTGAAGATTGGGAGGAGCCCCGTGAGGAAACTCTGGAGAAGGGCCCCCACTCCATCGACCCCTGCATGTCGAAAAGTGGACCGAAGGTCTTTTCTGCGAGGCTTCCCCTTTCCGACGGCTAAGAAGGGCTGCTGCCCTGACTGTCGCCCTGTCTTGGACCCTCGTGTGACGATTTGTAAGGCGAGACGTTAGACGGTCTTCTGGTGGCGTGACAGACATTTTGGTTAAGTATAAGTGGATCGCTCCCACGACTTTGTTTTGTTTCTTGGGTCTTGATTCGGCCATTGCAGTGGTCGAAGCCGAGGGGTTCGTATATTTACGAGTGTATCATTTTTTGATACCCTTGGAAGTTTGAAACCAGACTAGTGAGCAAGATGCCTGGTCTTGGTAAACTTGGTAAATGGTTTGTTTGTGGTCTTAATAGGGATTCCCAATTGTAGGATTCGTGTCCGATACCTTCGGTTGGAACTCCAATTTATGAGCTTTATTCGAAAAATGGCGTGGGTCCCATTGCCTTTAATGAGGTTTGGGTCCGCTACACTAGGAAGGACGGTGTTTTACGATGGCCCCCACATGGTAGTTTTGAAACAGAGACTTTAGATAACTTAGAAGTTGCGCTATTTAGGAAGAAAGCCCGGCCGGCGATGTTTGACTTTTTCCGCCTTTGGCGTAAGGAAGCCAAACAGCAAGAAATTAAGCAAGCGAAAAGAGATAGGAAAGAAAGGAATATGTCAGTAATGCAAGCCGCTACGCAGTTTAAGGACGATGAAGAAGATCGTGCGATTGAAGTGTCAGATAGACAGCATTGCATGGCCATTGATAAATGTTATCCGGCTTTGCCACCTCCGCTTTCAACTGTGACTGAAGACCCTTAAAAAGATCCTTTGATGTCACATCTACTGCGATTACCACCCCCTTATGCGCAGAGTGCTACAGCACCTCCGTTACCTCCAGTTGTTGCACCCCCTGTTGTTGTTCAACCCCTGCTGTTGTTCAGCCATTTGTTGCTCCACAAGTGGTTCTTCCTTCTGCGGTGCAGCCCCCTCTAGGGCCGCCAGCTTTGTTACCAGCCTTGCCTCAAACTCCTTTGACTTACACTGCCTTATCTTCGTCTTCTCTTACTTCTGTCCCTATGACTCCTATTCCTCAGACTACTTTGTCTCCTGTCCTTATGTCAGCTTCTTCTTCTTCTGCTCGACAAAGAATGACTGAAACTGTCACTAGTCTTTTGTCTCCTCTCTTTGGGTCACTGAATAGGACCCCTGTTTCTGAACGTAATCAGAGACGTAGTCAGCTTCCTGGTCCCGAAGAGCTGGCAGTGTTAGATCTCCTTGCTCGTAGCACCAAAGCAAAGGTATGTTTTTGATGTCATGTGTACCTTTCTTCGTCAGGAGTGGGAAGATAATGAGTTGGGTCCAATTCCGTTGGACTTGATTAATGTTATCTGAATTTGCTAAGGAAACGATAGTGGGTTCAGATGTTGAGGTAGTGGTAGAGACAATACTTACTTTCAGGTCTAGACTTCCACCTCTGCCATTGTTCGAACCTGATCCTTCTGTTAGGAGAAAAGTGAAGCAGTATCCTATGCGAGAGGTTCCTCCAGTATGGAGAGAGGCAGTTGAGGCTGACGTTCCTAATGGTGTTTTGGCTGCACCAGCACATTTTCAGCGAGTGTGGGTACATGTCCCTTGGAAGAGAGCAGAGGTTTTGGCACTTAAGCAGACATTGCCTGACCCTCGTAAAAATCCTGCTGGTTATTACAAGGAGTTGTCTCAGACAGTTGATGCGTGTGTTATGAATTTAGCTGACATCGATATGTTGATGGGTAATGTAGTTCCTCAACCCTTGTGGGCGAAGATCCGTCATGAGGATCATGTGCAAGAGTTAGGAGAAATATGGGTTAATATTACTGCTGCAGATGGTAGACAGGTAGGAGGTGCTAAACCTGAGCCTTTAGTTGCAGAACTACCTGGTAGGATTATTAATTTAATGAAAACGTTGATGCCTCCTTTGCGAGTGAATTGGGACAAGTTAGCAGCATGCAAACAAAAGAAAGATGAGAGTGTGTCCGATTTCTTCACTAGGTTTGAAGAAACATTCATTGATCATAGGGGTCAGGACATGAGTACAGAAGGTGGTCAGAGTTTGTTCGTAGATACATTTGTTTTTAATTTACTCCCCGAACTTTGTAATAAGTTAAAGGACTCTGAGAGTTCATGGGCAGTTTCTTCTTCGGCCCAGATATTGACTACTGCACAATACTATGAGAATAGAGACAAAGATGAGAAGGATAAAGTAGGGAAGAAGACTAAAGAATTAAAACGAAAGTTCTTTTGCAACAGGCTTATCCGCCTCGCCCTAATCAGCGTCAGTTTCAGCAACCCCCTCAGTTTCATAAACCATTGCAGACGCCTGAGTCTTTTGTTCCGCGATTTCTGCTAGGCCCTAATCAGTGCGCTTATTGTAAAGAGGAAGGTCATTTCAAGAGTAGTTGTCCGGTCTTGCTACAACGTGTGAATGGTATGTCTGGTCTGAGAGGTCGTGGTGGTTACCAACAAGTTCCTAGGGGTAGGGGACGTGGTACGTTTCCTCAGAAGGAACGTTCCTTTCCCCCACAGAATTCTGCAAATTATTTTGACCGACAGAATGTTCCGAACGTCCAGTCTGCTCAGTACTACGTTGATGATTATTATGTTGGAAGCGAGAGTGCTGGTTTTAATGATAGCTAGGACAGCCATGGACAAAGAGAGGGAGTAGTGTCCGTTTCAGTAGACCAGAGTGGGCCTTATGTTGAAGTGATTACATCAGGTGTGGCAGAACCTTTTCTTTTGGATACTGGTGCAACAAAGAGTTCTATCATGCACTCTAAACTCCCTGGTGCACCTTTGTGTGGCTTGACGAATGTTTCGGTAGGATTTTCTGGCGCCCCAGTTAGCAACCCGGTTTCTAGTCCTTTGCCCCTTTCTATTGGTCCTTGTGAATTGGAGGCTCCCCTTATTCTAACGACTGGTTGTGGTGAGAATTTGTTGGGCTTGGACTTGTTGAAAAGATTGCATGCGACATTATATTGTTCTCCGTTGGGAGTACATCTTACCTTGGGAAAGAAAGTTATCTCCCCGATGTATTTGTCTAAGGATTGCCTGCCGCTGGAATTGCGTTCTCTCCCTGATACACTTTGGGCTACGGGTCCTAATGATGTTGGTCTTTTGCAGATTCCACCCTACGTTGTTAGGCTTAAATCAAATGCTAAATTGCCACGCATTCCTCAGTACAGAATTTCCAGTGATGGTGAAAGAGCTCTTTTAGCGAATATTTATGATTTGGTTGAGAAAGGTGTGGTTGAAGAAAGGAGAGGTAATGTGTGTAACAGTCCTGTTCTGCCTATTCTTAAGCGTACTGACTCTTCTCAGCCACCTGTGTATCGATTTGTGATCGACCTTCGAGAGGTCAATAAGATTGTTGTGCCACAGTTTCCTGTTGTTCCGGACATTACTGCTTTATTGACTATGATCCCTGCCTCAGCTGCTTGGTTTTCTGTGATTGATCTGAAGAAGGCTTTCTTCAGTATTCCGATCGCTGAGGAAAGTAGGGATATTTTCGGCTTCTCTTTAGGAGGCCACAGCTTCCGGTTTAAGAGAGCTCCTCAAGGTTATTGTGAGAGTCCCTCCATTTATAGTCAGGCTTTGAAAACTCAACTCGATACTCTTGTGTTGCCTTCTGGTGCTACTCTTATCCAGTACGTTGATGATCTGCTAGTGGCTGCTGATACTGAGGAGATTTGTAAAGAGGTTACTCTTTCTTTGCTACGACATTTGTCTGACCTTCATCATAAAGTTTCCCCTTCCAAGTTGCAGTATTGTCGACAAGAAGTGACCTACTTAGGTCATCTCTTATCGAAGGAGGGAAGACGATTGACCCCAGAGCGTATTCAAGCGATTGCCCAAATGACTGTACCATCCACACAGAGAGAAGTGCGTGCTTTCTTGGGTATCACCTCGTATTGTCGGCAGTGGATCCCGAACTTTTCTTTGCTAGCGAAACCTTTGTTGGCACTTACTCTCAAAGATACACCACACCCTCTTCCTTGGTCTGATGAATGTCAGAAGAGTTTTTCTGAATTGCGTGATGCATTGTGTTCTGCTTTGGTGTTGGGTACCCCTGACTATAGTAAACCTTTTACACCTTATGTGCACGAGAGAGAAGGTTGTGTGTTGTCAGTGTTGACACAACAGTTTGGAGACAAGCAGCGCCCATGTGCGTATTTTTCGGCTACTTTAGATCCGGTAGCTAGGGCGTTGCCTTGTTGCCTAAGAGCTACGGCAGCAGCAGCTGTTTCTATCCGACAGTCTGCTGGTTTGGTATTGGATAATACATTGATTGTGATGGTCCCACATGCAGTGGATACCTTATTAAACAGGACGAAGACTCAGCACCTTACTAGTGAACTTCTGTCAGGTTACGAGTTGACGCTTTTGGCTAGTCATGTGCACATTAAGAGGTGCAACACATTGAATTCAGCTACATTGTTGCCGATTTGTGTAGAGACAGATGATCAAGAACAGCATGATTGTGTTCTTAGGACAGAGGAGGAAACAAAGGGTAGAATTGATTTGAAAGATACTCCTCTTTCAAACCCTGATGGTACCCTATGGCTAGATGGTTCATGCTTTAAGCTTCCGAATGGAGAGACGACTGCAGCATATGCTGTCACTACTTTGCACACGATTGTTGAAACGGCACGTATTGCACAGAATTCAGCTCAGGCAGCTGAATTGATAGCCTTGACTAGAGCGTGTGTGTTGTCAAAAGGAAAGAGAGTGAATGTTTTTACTGATAGCCAGTATGCGTTTGGCGTTGCTCATAGCTTTGGACGATTGTGGAAAGAAAGAGGATTTCTTACTTCTCATGGTACGAAAATCCAGCATGGCCAATTAGTGAGTGAGCTTCTTGAATCGCTTTCTTTGCCAACACAAATCACCATTGTAAAGTGTAGTGCGCATAAAAAGGTTACAGATGATGTGGGTCGAGGGAATGCGTTTGCAGATGAAGTAGCGAGAGAAACAGCTAGAGATTTGACGAGTCGAATGTATGTTGCAGGTCCTGCAAGATGGGTTGTGGAAAGAGGAATGTGTGAAGATACAATAGAAAGTGTGAAGATGATTCAGGCAGAAGCTACTGAGAAAGAATTGAGTACGTGGAGAGAGAGTACGGGAATGTTGTATTCGACAGGCTGTTGGGTTGAGTTGTCAGAGCATCGGCGATGGTTGTTGCCAGATGCGTATGTGCTTCCAGTGGTTACTATGGCTCATGGGATGGCTCACATCAGCTCAAAAGGGATATGCAAGTTGTTGGTTCCGGTATGGCAGAATAGTGGAATTCCCGAATGTGCTGAGAATTTGGTTAAACACTGCATGATTTGCTTGATGCATAATCCTGGCAAGGAAACCCCAACTCCAGCTGGTCATTTTGCTCCTCCAACGTATCCGTTCGAGGTGTTGCAGATAGACCATATTCATATGGAAAGATGCAATAATTTGAAGTATATCCTTGTGGTTGTTTGTGCCTTTTCCAGATGGATAGAGGCCTACCACCTGAAGGATAATACTGCCTTGTCTACAGCCAAGGTTTTGCTTAAAGAGTTTTTCCCGAGGTATGGATTGCCGAGGATGGTCTGGAGTGATAACGGAAGTGAATTTGTGGGTCAGATAATGCAGAAAGTGTGTGCGGGTTTGGGAATTAGACAGAAGTTCCACGCAGCGAATCACCCCCAGTCAGCAGGCCTGGTCGAGTGCTATAACGGCACGATAAAGCTGAAGTTGGCCAAGGTGCAAGCGAGCTCTGGTCTCACATGGCCCGATGCTCTACCATTGGCACTTTTGTCTACAAGAACGACAATACATTTTCGCGTGGGACTTAGCCCATACGAGATTGTTTTTGGACGCCCGGCGAATGTTTGGGGTGTGCCGAGGCCAAGAAAATACAGCGATATTGAGTACCCTATGTTGGTTGACTATTTACATGATTTGACTGCCAAATTGCGTGTTCTTCACCAACGGGTTCATGATACCTTACCTTCAGCTTCTTTTGACGCGGGACATGCGATCCAACCCGGCGACTGGATTCTGATCAGGAACTTCCAGAGGTCCAAGAACCTACAGCCGAGGTGGACTGGTCCTTATCAAGTGCTGCTAGCAACGAGGACCACTGTGAAAGTCTTCGGGAAAAAGAGTTGGGTGCATGCCACCCAAACGAAAAGGATACCTCTGCCCTTACCGTATGATCAGTGGGTCGGGAAGGTGATGCCGATTCTGAGACTGAAAATGTCCCGAGATTTGTGCCTTTTAGTGATGCTCGTTTAAAATGGACTCAGTCGGAACGTGCGGATGATGACCTTTTGCAAGAAGCTGTGCCGCCGCATTTAAGACTGGACACTACGCATCCGGAGATTCTTTTTCAGGATCAAACTGTGCCGAATAAAGAACGTTATAGTTTAAGGCCAAGGTCTAAAAAAGGACAAATAAAGTAATTTTTTTTGTGTATTGTGCTCTCTCAGACAAGAGACTATTTTTCTTTTTGCTTTTTCGAACCACCATCCGGGTTCAGCTGCAGGGTCGTGGTATAAGTCTTAAGGGGTAAACCGCGAATTGACGAAAGGTTTGTGGTTCTAGGTTGTCTAGGACGCCTGGACGCACACCTAAGTGAAGAAGGAAAATTGCCGCGAGCAGCACGTTAGAGGATGGAGTCTTTTGTACCTGAGAGAGATGTTGAGAAAATAGACCTTAAAATGAAATTCTGTACATTGATACGTAGCAAATGTTTTATAATATCATGTTTTTTAATGTTTTTAAGTATTACGATAGCTCATGTGGGATGGATTGTCTATGCTACACAACAGACGTTTGCACCCACTTCCCAACCTATGCTTTCTTACACTACTGTTTCTTTGCATCAGTTCTATACGTTGCCTGAACATGAACAGACAAGGAGGTCAGAATTTGTCAACAACTCGTTCATACAGTTGTTGCATCAGCATCAGTTAGTAGTGAATACCACTAACTGTTGGGTTTGTGGTCTTATGCCGCATACGACCGATAAGGGTATGCCATATTTGGTTTTGCCTTTTTCTTTTAATGGGTCTGTGTGGGTTTTACAGACTATGTTTATCTATGCAAATGAGATACGCCCTTCACGTTCCCTTAAGGATAACTCCAGCAATAGTGCCTTGATAAAGGGAATAGTAGATATGATCTGAGATATCGATGCATATAATGCTATCCCTAAGGATGAGATGCAGGCTTATGTTGGTTGGAATTTGACCGGATATAGTACCAGCTTGACTGAGAAGGAGAGACGAAAAAGGTCTCCCCCGATTTGGATTGTGCCCCATCAAGGTTATTTTTGTTTGCAAGGCACTGGTCGAAATCCGAAAGCTCAGTTAGGTAAGAGTGTGTGTGTTCACACCTATGTCTATTCGTCCCAGACTTCTCCACCGTTCGTACCAGCTAAAGGCACATATTTTATTTGTCACGACAGAGTCTATACATGGTTGCCACCTGATTTTTCAGGTACATGTTATGTGCCGTTTTTGCTTCCCCCTACATATACTACGGCTCCGGACTATCATAGAACGAGATATGGTAGAGGGGTCTTCGATAAGGAAGATACTGCAGGACAAGAAGCAGGAGATTTCTTCAAGGGTTTCCTGCCCTTTTGAAGTTGAAGTTGAAAGGGATTTATTGAGCGCTCTATCATCGAACGGTTTCTTGGCGCTGTGGACAGAAACTGAGACTGAGAGAAAAAGAGAGGAGAGATTAGGAGGGGTAGGCTAGAGAGAACAAGTGGGTTTTAAGATTGGCGGCAGAAGTCTGAATAGGAGGGGGTGGATCTAATCACGAGAGGGAGTGAATTCCAGAAAAGAGGAGCAAGGGTAGAGAATATGGAGCCACCAGATTTCTTCTTACGAAAGCGGGGGACTTTGAGTAGAAACTGAGTGGAAGAGCGAAGGTTCCTGCTGGGGACATATGTGTTTATTTTAGATCTGATGAATGTGGGGGCAGTGCCAGCCAGGGACATGAAGGTCAAGCAGCCCATCTTGAAGAGCGAGCGTTCCCTGATGGGGAGCCAATGCAGAGACTTAAGCAAAGGGGTGATGTGACTCGATTTGGGCAGCCTGTAAATGAGGCGGGCCGCTTGATTCTAGATGAGCTGCAGACGGCGACATTCATATACATGAATGCCGACATAAAGGTCATTGCCATAATCCAGGCGGGACGAGATGAGTGGTAAGGTAATGAGTTTGAGGGCTTCAGCCAAGAAGTAACGCGAGACTTTACGGATGGTTCTAAGGGACAGGAAGCACAAGGAGACTACGGAGCTGATCTGGAGGCGCATGGAAAGATCTTGACTGACTTTAATACCCAGGGTTTTCACAGAGGCTGAGGGGGCCAGAGGGGAACCAAAAATGGGGGGCCAAAAAGCGGAGGACCAGGGGTTGGAGGGACCACCAAGGAGAACCTACTCGGTCTTATCCGGGTTCAGTTTGAGTTGCTTGAGGTTCATCCAGTTGAAGATGAACGTGAGGGTGGAGTAGACCTTGGAAATAGAGTCAGAGGAGGATGAGAGATTGAAAATGAGCTGGAGGTCATCAGCGTAATTAAATGCTGTGACCTACATTTCCTGTAGAGCAGCAATAAGGGGGTGTATGTAGAGGTTAAATAGGAGAGGGGATAGTGAAGAGCCCTGGGGTACCCCGCAGGTGACAGAGTCAGTGGGAGCAAGAAAGCTCTCCAGGCAGACAGCATGTGTGCGACCTGTTAAAAAAGAGGCGAGCCAGGCTAGGGCTGACCCCCGCAGGCCGGCGCCCCTGACACGGTCGAGGAGGATGGAGTGGTCGACCGCGTCGAAGGCGGCAGAGAGATCGAGAAGGACTAGGGCCTGGGGGGAGTTGGTATCGGCACTGCGCCTGAGCTCATCAACTACAGAGAGGACGACGGATTCTGTAGAGTGAGCCGGCCGAAAGCCAGCCTGATGGGTCACCAGGAGGTGATGAGCCTCAATATGATTGGAGAGTGAAGATGTGATGTGGCTCTCCAAGATTTTACTTAGGAGTGGCAACAGTGAGATGGGTCTGAAATTGGAAGGAGCGGTGGGATCGGCACCGGGTTTTTTGAGAATGGGGATTACCGTGGCCGATTTGAACGAGTCTGGTACAATGCCAAGGGTAATGGAGGTGTTGAGAAGGGTAATAGAAGGGGCAGGGCAGCGGGAGAGAATGTCTCTCAAGATGTGAGCCGGGCAAAAGTCGGCAGAAGAGCCCGAGGTAACTTTCCCCAAGAGAGTACGGAAGGCCTCTTCAGAGATCAAAGGAAATTGGTCGATGAACGCGGAGGGCAGAGGCAGTAGGGGACAGGTGAAGGAAGCGGGGGCCGAGGGGATGTTCAGCTTTATGGTAGCAATCTTCTCAATAAAGAAGTCATTGAGGGCATTGCAGAGGGTTTGGGAAGGGATGGGCCTGGGAACGGCTCTGTCGGAGGCAGAAAGTTCGTGCACAATCGTGAAAATCTCCTTAGGTTTATTAGCTACCTGATGAATTTTCTGAGAGAAATATTCCTGCTTAGCGGAAAGGATGGATTTTTTGTAGGCCTGCGGAAGGTTCAGAAATTGAAGCTTGGAGTCGGGGCAGTATGTGCGGCGCCAAAGGCGCTCCGCCTGACGGAGTGCAAGTTTCTGGGATTTGAGGGAATTGGAGAACCATCTGTTGGCGTCGTGGGGGCGACAAGTTCTGACACGTCTGAGTGGTGCAACTTGATTGCAGGCTTCAGAGAGCCAGGTGTTGATGAGGGCTGCCTGCCTATTAGGGAGAATGTCTGTCAGGATGGGGGCTGAGGAGGCTAGACTGTATCCTAGGGCGACCATGTCTACCCTGTTCCAGTTACGGGCATAGGTGTTTTTAGGGCAGGGGGAAGAATTGACCTCTGCCAAGAAAACAGAAAAGGTGATCAGAAAATGATCAGACCAGACGCAGGGGGAAATATTGGGAGTGGAGATGGGTAGATTGACAGACCAAACTTGGTCAAGAGTATGACCGTGAATGTGGGTGGGAAGGAAGATATGGGGTATAAGATTGATACTGTGGAGGGTATCAGAGAAGTCTTTAGACATAGTGTCTTCACGGGGGTCCCCTGGCCAGAAATTGAAGTCGCCTAATAAGAGAACGGAGGAGTTGTTAACAACCAGGGTGGCTAATAGGTCCTGTATGGCTGGGATGAAATGCGTCATGGAGTGAGGGGGGCGATAAAGCAATACCACGGTGAGGGGGATCGCAAGATTGGTAGAGCGCACCACCAAGAGGTCGACAGATGCGATGGGAGGATGGGGAAGGGGTTGAAATCGAAGATTGGAGCGAACTACCATAGCCACTCCGCCGCCAGTCTTCCCCTCAGGGCGGTCAGCGCGGAGGATATAATAAGAGTCGGGAAGGGAAGTGAGAACATCAGGTAGGGAGTCGGCAGTGTACCAGGTTTCAGTTCGAAACAGGATCTCGGGTTTGGTGGTGTCGAGGAGGTCAAAAAGCTTCAGTTGGTGCTTGACCGCGGATCGGGTGTTGAGGAGGGAGATCCAGGCCGTAGAAGGGGGGGTTCCCAAAAGTTTAGGGAGAAAAGAAGAGGAGGTGAGGCGTGACAGCGTAGCATAAGGCGTAGGTGTGGGGTTAGAGAGGCTAATGTGGATGGGTGGTGCAATATCAAGAGTTTTGATCCTGGCCAGGGTGGATAGACTGATGGGCCAGTCGTCGTGCCAGGCCAGCAATTGATTGGATGAATATGTGAGGAACAGGCAGGGTGCAGGGCCCTGGGGCCCGGCCTGGTGCGGACAGGCGCAGATGGGCTTGCCTTTGGTGCACCTTTGGCGCGCTGGCGGCGCGCCCGCTCTGCGCGGCCCGGGAAAACACATTGTTTAAGCAGGGCCGGAGGGGGCGTGGCCTAGCGGTAGTGGGCGTGTCCTCGGCCCAGGGATTCCACAAACAATGGCGGCAAATGTTGGGTTTCACCTTGGCCCCGAACACTGCAGGAACGATGTATGACCCAACCCACCTCCTTCGCCCCTATGCCGCTCACTGGAAATAACACAGAAAGCAGGCAGGTGAACTCAGGGAGAGGGAGGGAAACAAAAAAGTTTCCTATGATCAATAGTGGGCATATTCGACAGCTTGTTCGCTTTGTTGAAGCTACTATTAACAAGACAGCAGGTGCTCTTAGTGATGTTACAGCTGAGCTTCAAGCGGACGGCCTTATGACGTTGCAGAATCGTATGGTTTTAGACGTCATACTTGCAGATCGAGGTGGAGTATGCAAATTGATTGGATCTAGTTCTTGCATTTACGTACCAGATAATGCCCCTCTAGTGTACCAAGCCATCTCTAGGTTGCATAAGATCTCTGAGTCTATCCATGTAGACAAAGGAGATTGGTCATTGACGGGATGGTTTTGGGAATTGCTGTTTAAATGGGGATGGAAGATTTTGACATTCTTTGGTATGGTTTTGGCCATCATTTTCTCTTGTTATCTTTGCACCCAGTGTGGTCCCGCCATTTGTAGTCTTTGTGTTACTATGTGGGTTAGGAGACCTGTCCCGAGAGTAGAGAATAATAGGATGATGCTAAAGCAACACTTAGATGACCTAATGAAGATTGATATGGACCTAGATTCAGATTAACATGAGTTTAGGTTATTGCCTACGTAATGGCAAAAGGAGGGGCTGAGGTTCTGTAATTCTCGAGCCTGACTCCATTTTGTGTTGCCCTCACGTAGGCCTGTGAAAGAGGCCCGGCGAACAAGTGGCCTGGCCTCCTGAGTTCATGTACACATTAACTAGGTTTCTTTCGACTCTGAAAGAACTGCAGAGAAACCGACCTCTTCACCTGAAACTGACCTCGCAAAGCCAATTTCCCTTGGTTTGATCCTTGTCTAAGATTGCCACTTAATGTTCAGGACCTCGTTAACCTTTAGTTTCCTTGCACATGTTTTATCTTGTTCAGCATCTATTACTGTTTCCTTTATGTTCTGACATTACATGGGTTGTGCTTTTCAATTATAAATTTGTCCGTTCCGGCTTGCAAAGATTGAATTTAGGACATTCCTAATAATTAACTTTTGGGTTGGGTTACTGTAAATTGGGTTTTTGTTAATGTGATACTCAGTTAGAAAATGTGCCCTATTGGTTAGAATTTTGCTCACTCCGGAAGAGGCCAACAGCACGGGTCCAGGACCTGGAGGCTCCTCTTGAGGATCAGAAATCACTCTGGCAGAGGCCAACAGCACGGCTCAGGCAGGCCCAGTTTCGGCTGGGCAGTTAGACACATGCAGGGCAGGTCTCTGGAGCTTGTTATGTTCATGTAGCTCAGGAAGCTAGCCCTTGGAGTCACTCTGATGGTTCTGGGTTTAGGGAACAGGCCCAGTCTACCTTCCTTAGGCAGCAGGGCATCAGGGCAGTACTTCTTGCAGCAGTGAAGTCCTTACAGGAGCAGGGCAGTAGAGCAGTCCTTCTTCTGAGTCTTCCACACATCAAGAAGTGATCTGGGGAGCTGCTCTGAGGGTCCAATATCTTTACCTGGTGCCAGCGTTGAAGTAAGAGACACTTCTAGACATTCCCCAATGTCTGGTTCTGGAATTACCTTTCTTTCCCTGTCCTGGTTCCGGGGTGCCTGGGATGACAATAGACTAATTTGAGTGCTTTGTGAGTGTGCTCTGGCATCCCTTTTGAAGTACAAGTGTGGTAGGTGATAGTTCTATCCCTCCCATTAGGTTAGGTTGGCCCATCCTACCAACACAGAGTCCTCCTTTATGATCTCCAGCGTACATGCCAGAAGGAGCTCTATTCATCACAGAGGCAAAGGTGTCCTATACATACCGGCACGGATATGGCTGCCGGTTATTTTCTTTAACACAACCTGCATCGAGAGGGTGCAATGCATTAGGGATTTTATTTATTCATGTCTGAATAAACTTGCACTACCACTAAATCCTCATTTAAGGAACTCCTCATTGGGAAACACATCCAGGATACATATACTGTGAATAGGAGGGATTCTTTCTGGCAACAAGATATGTGCGGTCTTAACTGTGTGTCTAACATAGAAGCCTATTGAATCCCATGCGGGACGGAAATACAACTGGATTTAAGGATCTTCACGTATTGAGAATAGCCCTGAAGAAGTTGCTGTGTACAACCATAAGTGCGACGAAACATGTGTTGTCTAAGGCTGTTGTGAATAAACTGAAGCGCATGTTCCAGCAAAGACTCAAGCTTTTGTCATACTGTTATTGATATAATTGATATACTGTTAGTGTGTGCAGGGGACTGTTGTTCTGTCCCCCTTTATGTTGCTGTCTAGGATAAACACACAAAGGCCAAGGGACAGATACACCTAGGCATGTGACCATGGATATAGGCTACAGGCACTAAGTGGTTAGGGCAAGAAAATGCTAACTTTCTTAAAGTGGCATCTTCGGAATTATGACATAAAATCTGAATTTACAATTAAAATGGTTTTAAATTACAATTAAGTGAAAACCAAACTTGAAAATACAAACTGCTCACAATCAAAATGTATCACTTATTAAATGTAATAAGAAAATTGAATGTTATCCTAAGGAAGAGGCAGGCCTTGCAGTACTGAAAAATTAATTTAAGAGTTTTTCACTACAGAGACATGTAAAACTTAAAAGTGCATGTCCAACTTTTAAATACACTGCACCCAAAGCTATGGGCTTTTTAGGCCCTATCTTAGGGGTGACTTATATGTATTAAGAAGGAACGTTTAAGCTTAGCAAAAGGTTTGTTTTGCCAGGTTTAACTGGCAGTTTAAAAACTGCATTCAGGCTGCAATGGCAGGTGTGAGACATGCTCAAATAGGCTACATAAGTGGGTGGTACAATAAGTGGTGCAGGTCCACTAGTAGCATTCAATTTACAGGCCTTGGTACAAGTAATAGCACTTTACTGGGGATGTATTAGTAAATTAAATGTGTCAAATGGGTGTACGCCCATTGTACCATACGTTAGGGAGGGAGCACAAGCACTTGACCACTGGTTAGTATTAGTGAAGTGCACAGAGTCCTAAAACCAACAAAAACAAACTCAGCAAAACAGGAGGGGTGAAGGCAAACAGTTTGGGGTGAGCTAGCAGAGAGGGCAAGGTCCAACAGTGATGGAAGTGCAAAAACATGAGAGGGAATAAAGTATGGATGATGGGAGCCCTCAGTAGCCCCAACCTTCCAATTAAAATATATATATTTGTGGTATATTTGTAAATTAAATTAAATATTTAATAATTTCTGTATCTATGTATTTGCTTGATGAAAGCTTGTTTCTTTATTCTTCTTTATTGCTTTGAGGCGTAAATAATTGAAATTTCTAAAGGTGGGACTCCCCGGATTCCATTAATTAATGAGGTGTGGTTCCCAGTTTCCTGTAATGATTAAGTGGATGTTCACAGAAGTCAAAAGGTTATAAACCACTGATCTAGTGAATACACTGCCATATCCTCTCGCACACTGGCAACCTGAACACTTATTTGGGGGTAGCCTGGAGTAGCAAACGCTACCCCTGACTCGCCTCTTGATACTTCTGGTGCTGCTGCAAGAGTCAGGAACAGAAATTAAAAAAATTAATGTACTTGTATTTTCCAATTCTTGCCATGACAGCAAATCGGATTCGATTGAGCCTTTGTGATCGGGAATGCTTACACGAGGCACAGTTTGCTTTAACAGCGTCAGATTTTCAAGAATACGTGATACATTTGCCCATTTCTGTTTGTGAGGCTTCTTTTTTTGCTATTTCTTAACAAGGATAGGAGTTTGTGAAGTTTTTTTCACCTGCAAAACTTTGCAACTGACCCGATTCTCATTTCATCAAAGGTTACAAAGTTTCCTGGTATATATTCACCTTATTACGGACTTGTATGCATTTCTGGATTATTCCCAATTTTATCGAGTTGCTTTTCACTCTAATCAAACCCAGCCAAGCTGGAAAAATATAAGCAGAATATTACTATGCAAGTTTACCTTCTGCAGAGTTTTTCAGTACCTGTGACAAATGTTAGCAGAATGTGTTTCTACCTGTTTACATTTGGAAGACTATTTCTATGCCCAAGTGTCAAAGGAAAACACTTTGCAACCTTTGTAAAGTTGCAAAGCTTCCCATAGAACCTTGCAAAGATTGCAATAATATATTTGCAATGTGGCAACCCCATCCCCTACCAAATTTCGAGTGCATCTTTTCTCTGTGGTGAGTGGATAGCAATGGAGGTTTACCCCAGACTCCTGGATGCTGCTCAGAGTTCCGAGTCCACGACCACGCCTACGACCGCGACCGCAGCGCAGAGCATAGGGCTCGGAGATTTCGTGCCTGCCCTTAGCCTGAGCCGATCCGAGCCGAGCCGACGGTGTACACCGAGTAGTGACTACCCACCGTCACTGTGCAGTATCCGGAGCACCTTGTGTACCTGGGGCGACCGGAGCATCAAGTGTGTCAAGAGCAGCTGCCGGTGTAGGAGGTAAGAGGTAAGAGGTGGTGGTGAGCGCGGCAGCTGTTAGAGGCCGCCGGGAAGTAAGAGCCCGGGGGTGTGGTCTGTGGGGCTGCTAGACTAGGTCTCCCAGCTTTCCGTCTGTAGAGTCAGTAACCCAGACAAGACACTAAATAGGTACATAAGGCACTTACTCACAGGCGTCCCCCTCAACGCTTTTAACCCTCTTAACAAGGCGGCTTACAAGTAGCGAATCTCACCGCTCTTTTGGACCCCAGCCCCAGTCCCAGCTAACGGAGTATAAAAGATGACGCTGAGGAAGACTAAATCCTGCACGGAGGACGAGGCGGAAGTGAACCCTGAGAATTTAGCACAAAGAAGGGTAACCAGAAGTATAAGTACTCAAAAACTCCAGGACCCAGTCACTGGCACTGGCAATTCCCTCCCTCAAGGCCTCATTACACAATTCTTTCAGGCCTCAATCTGCCCATCACCCTTGGAAGAAACACCACAAGGTCCTGTGAGGTGTGCCACACCGGGGCACCCAAAGATCCCCCAGGCCCAAAGGGACTCTCTCTCCTGCGAGTCTGTCAACCTCGAGACAACTGGGAGCCCTGAAGCACGTTTTCAGCCTGTTGCCAGGGTGAAGAGCCCGATTAGGATCACTGCCGACATTCACAACAGGCCCATATTGGGGGTGAATGCGGTCACAGACACTGAGAGGCCAAATGAGGCTGTCACACCCTCCTCTCCAAAGAGCACAGGCAAGGGTCTGAATGCAACTATGACATCCCGGGAAACACAGAGGCCAAACTCCCAGGGAACGGAGGTACCAACAATTTTGTTTCTATTAAAATTGGAACAGTCAATCGAACGCACACTTGAAACAACACCTATAATTCCAGGAAGAGCTAATGTCCCGCGAATCGCACAAACGGAGGGATGGAGCCCGTTCGGCTTAACTCATCACCAAGACCTAACCGACCCAATTGAAGAAGCTACTTTTAAAGATTTTAACTTGTCCGTAATTAGAGAAGTTCAGGACACAATGGCTAGGGCACTGCTCTGGCAGTCTACAAAGATGGAAGTCCAAATCGATCTCTTGCAGTCGATAGCCCAGCACCTGGCGCGTCAAGACGATAAGTTGGCAAAGCTGGAAGCCCTATTCAACGCTCAACATGCTCACGCTGCCAGTACTAATTCCTGTGCTGCAATAATCGATAAATGGGCAAGTCAACCAGAAGTTCTAAAAGAGATGCTCGCACTACCCAATGGTCTGGGCGAGACGACCTCGCAAGAACAAGCAGGACAAATGCTACCAGTATTGACAACAGAGCATGCTTAAATGATAACCTATAGCACGGCGGCCAACAGTGCCCCAAAGGAACCATTAGTAGGGCCCTGTAATAATCTCATTTTGGCTGAACAAGGGAATGGTGACCCCGAGGTATCGGATCTTGATACCGCAAGTGACGACCTGTCTGTCATTACTCCTCTGGCGGAGAAGGCCGAAGGAGCATCAGCAAGCGCTAAAGCTCCATTGTCAAGGAGAGCTAAAAAAAGACTTAAAAAACAACTAAAGAAATCCAAAGCCAGAAGTAGAAACAGATCACAGGCGTCATTAATCTCGGGTGCCACTGAAACTAAAAGCACCCCCAAACCACTCTTTCCCATTTTCATACCTAAACAGGCATCTAAGATCGGCAAGTCTTGTGACGCATCCCTCGACGACAAATCCCTTTTATGGAGGGCCAAACCAACAAGGTTTCTCAAGAAAGGCCTTCACAGGGGGCAGTCGCCGCACCACCAAGTGCCCCCAGCCCTTTCGGCTGGGTTCCTCAACATGAAATTGAAACAAATCCTAAACTAAATCAGGGGGTCCAGCCAGAACAGCCAAGAGTGGCAGGACCACCGATTGAGGGGCCAGGAAATCAGCAGCCAGACGACACAATCAAAAATCACCCAAATTTGACACCTGACCAGGGGTGTGGCAAGGATGGCCGTGTGCGGATGGTCGATCTAGCACGGCGCCTAATGGGCAGCAGCCAGAAACCACCCATAAAAACTCTCCAAATTTAAGGAACCAGAGGCCAGAGCTCCTGGGAGAAGGGGCGAGCTGGTGCTCTATCGCACATAAAAATAAATAAATCACCTACGAGCTGCTGTTAACCCCAAGGTATAAAGCTAAAGGCTCATTTGACATCTTGAACAGGTCCAACATTGTCCGCCTCTTTGGCCACATTGATTCGCTGGCACAAATCACCTCAGAAAATATTGAATGGGTGACATTCAAGAGACTGGAGACAGACCCCCACGACGACTCCACCATAATCGGATTTGTGACCCAGCAAGCTCAACAGGCTGTCCTTAAGGAAGCATCACAATTTGCTGAATGGAGCATCGAAGTCGCCGCCCCAAGGGCACCGAAATACCTACACGTCCTGATGCCTCATCGTGACATACATGAACCCACATCTGTTCTCAAGGGCACAAGGTCCACCCGCCCAGATGGTGGGGCGAAATCAGGGCGGGCAAGAACCCCGCTAAAAATCAAAATCCAGCAAAATGACTGGCAACGGAGAGTGCAGCGGCCTCAGCAGGCATTGGATCACCCGGAGGCCACATGGAGACAGGGTCCCTAACCTAACTAACAGCAATGTAAACAATGCCCGTGCAAACCCACTCAGGGGACTAGTTCGCGAGTTAACCATTATTTCATGGAACATCGCCGGGCTGAGCAACATTTTTAGGGACACTGCGACACTTGACTACCTTGCACAGGGGGACATATTGTGCATCCAGGAAACCTGGGCAAGGGCAACGACCGCCATTGGTGGCTTTTACGAACATTTTAAACCAGCGACTAAAAGGACAATCTTTGGCCGCCCGTCAGGGGACCTTTCCATCTATGTAAGTCATGCCTGTAAAATTCATACAACTGAATTAAAACTGGAGTCTCCTGACCTTCAAGCCATCAAAATAGAGGGGCTGTTAACGGGTCAAAAATCCCGTCCCCTTCTACTAATCAATTGTTATTTCAACCCAATTAAATATCAAACCTCCCAGGCCATGGAATCATTCATCACAACACTGGAAGATCTTTTAATAAACTGGGAGGACCAAGATGTAATAATCGCGGGCGACTTCAATTTCAGAGGCCTAGGTCTAATCCCGGGGGCACCACCAAGCAAGAGGTCAGCCCCATTGATTGAATTTCTCGCAAATTTTAATCTGCACTCCACCCACAGAACACAAAAAAAGAGCCACCCAGAATGGACAGCCAAGCCAACTTTTAGAAACGTCTCCACCATAGACTACATTTTCACCAACGAAGGGCTGGCCCACAAACTTTGCAACTTCATAGTGGACGACAGAGTTGAAAGAGACCACAGGCCCCTCCGCGCCACATTCAACCTGGCGCGGGAACAAGCGGAATCACAAGAAGTCATTGGAACCACCACGGGCGAAGAACATCAAAAAGTCCTTAAAAGAATAAAATGGTCAACCAATCTCAGCCATAGACTGTTAGGATATGTAGCCAGAAGGGAGGAAGAACTAAACCCAGTCCACACTAAGAACATCACACACCTCTGGGAAACACTGACCTCCGACATATTGAAATGTCTGGGCAATAATCACCATCTAAGAAGCTGCCAATTCCATACTGGGTCTCGCCGTTCAAATCCGCTGTGCCTGATACAGATTAGGCGTGCTCTCAACAAGGCAATTAGGGCACAAAAGAAAGGCACCCATTTGCCAGGGAGGCACTCCATTGCCGCTTTGCGTACTGACTACAAAAAGAAAGTCTTGGAGTACAAAAGACTGCAGACCGAACAGAATTGGCTGACCGTATTTTCCTTAATTAAAGGAAATGACAACAGCAAGCTTTGGCGCTTCATCAACAGTCTGACCCCCAGAGGCGTGCACAAGGAAAACAGTGTTGCAGGGAAAGTTTGGGAACAGTACGCCAAGGGGATGTACACCTGTGCGCCAAACTGGCCCACCCCCGGAAGCTTTGTGTGGTCCAAGGTGGCGGCTATACCTATCGAACCCGAAAGCTCCCCGACAGAAGGAACAAGTCCGACCCGGCCCGGAAAGTTCACAGAGGCGGAGGTCCTAAAGTGCATCAATGCCATTAGAACCGATGGCGCCCCAGGCACAAACGGGATCCCGGCCCAGTTCCTCAAAACTGCCTCAGCCTTCTTTGCATCCAGACGTACCCCTTTATTTAACCACTCTTTTGCCTCTGCAATTCTGCCAACTTCTTGGAAAGGTTCAATCCTATTCCCTATTCACAAAAAGGGGGATCACACGAACCCGGCCAATTATAGGCTTATAGCTCTCCTCGACATAGAAGCAAATATATACGCCCGCCTTCTTCTAAGGGATCTGGAGGATTGGGTGGACAAGAACGGCATTCTCCCGCCCACACAGACTGGCTTTAGGGCTAACAGCTCCACCCTCGATAACATCATAGCCCTTTCCTACCTCGCGAAGAAGGCCAATATGAGGAATAAGCCGCCCCTGTTTCATAGATTACTCTACAGCCTTTGATCGTGTGAACAGAGGTCGGCTTTGGGTAAAACTTGATAACTTGATTCCTGGGGGCTACCACAAGTCCTGCTAAAAGCCATAAAAGCGCTCTACGAGGGGACCTGGGTCAAGGTGAAACTAAGTCCTACAATAACAACGGCAAGAATCGACACCAATTCTGGCCTTAAGCAGGGGTGCGTCTTGGCCGCCATGCTTTTTAACTTGTATACTGCGGACATGGGGACAGCCCTGAAAGATGCCAACTTAGCACCCCCAAGGTTGGGGAAGCTTGTCTTGGGAACGCTCCAGTAAGCTGACGACACGGTGGTCATGGATCACACCAGGGTGGGGCTCCAAAGAGCCTTAAGCAACCTTGCCACATATAATAAGGCAAATGACCTATGGATCAACGTAAGCAAGACTAAGATCGTCATCTTTGGCAAATACCCCCACAAAAAAGAAGCATCATGGTCCCTGGGGGAGCACCGTATCGTAACTGCCTCATCCTACAACTATCTGGGCACCTGGGTCTCCGAGAGTGCCACAGCAGTCAAACACCTGAAGGAGCTTAAACCAAAAACAGACAGAACCATACTGTCGCTAAGACGCTTAAGTCATCGCTTGGCCAGTCCCTCAGCCGAACCAATGCTGACAGTGCTCAGGGCTAAACTGATCCCCGCAATCTCGTATGGGCATATAGCGTACCCAGGCGCATTTGACAAAGTGGTCAATGTGGCCCAGGCGAAAGCCTACAAAACGGTGCTACAGGCCCCCAGACATGCAAGGAACAATAGGCTAAGGCTAGAAATAGGCCTTAAGCGACCAGAGCTGGCACTACTGGGGGACCTGTTAAAATTCTATATTAGAGTTCTGAAAGCGCCAGAACACACCCTAAAGCACTTCCTAAAAACAATCTTTGGTGAAGTGGGCTCCCCATGGCACTCCAAGGTGGAACTAGCCATTGATGCACTGAAAATCGAGAGAAGGAGCCTGCCCCTGCATGAGATCCCATTTTCAGCCTGGGCCCAAGTCGTTAAGCGTCAAGTCCAGACCATCTCTTTTGGGCTTGACCCTGCATCCCTTCGGCACAACCCACTAACTCAGGCCCTGGATAAATCATATATCTCTGGAAAACCCGAAATATACCTGCAAGACCCAGTATCCACCCACGCGAGAAAGAAAATTCTGTATTTTCGCCTCTTGGCCCTCAAGACCGCGGACTTTACCCCAAGTGGGCACGAACGGATGTCTATTATCGCAGAGAATCCTGGCTACACCTGCTGTGTTGTTGTCAAAGTTGGCCAACGACCGCCATCGTTTGCTGCGTCCGACCTTACGGAACTTAGGCTACAGAACTTGCAGAGAGGCCTCGGACTGGTGCCTCTCTGTCTCCACGACCTGTCTGATAGCCAGAGTTGGGAAATTTATACATCTGGTAAAAATGGCTCTCGACTCCCACTTAACGGCCACTAATCCTAAGGGTTCCGATATTGGGGTCTGCGCCCTACCAGTGGCCCCAATGATGTTAGCTCACAGCTAATTTGGCGTGTGCATGTAAAGCAACTGGAATTCATCGGCCCCGGTCATCTAATCTTGGTTGGTCTAAGGGCCCAACGAGGAACCCACCTATCGTCAACCGGCTTTGGTGTATGAATTGATTCTATTGAACTTCTATGCGCCTCTCTTCATCTGTTGTGGAACAATGGAGTGGCCCTACTCTCCTCCTTTTAAAAGAACTCTGCTCTGGACAATTAAGCAGTATTAATTGTCACTATTTTAACTCAAAGTGATATCTACTTTTTATGTGTGGATGGGGTACGTCGGGGGGGGATGTTCTTTAAGTTTTTATACTGTAAAGATTTTAAGTAATCGTGCAGTCCATCAATAAAGTAAAGACTCCTGGATGGTTCATGGGGAGGGTGAATTTATGCCAAATATCTATTGTGCAAGCAGGCAATATCTTCTTTGTGATTCGAAGTAGATGCTTAGAAAAAGTTCAAAACTGTTCTTCAAATCAAAAGCAATGGAGGCAAGAGACAGAGAAACTTACGGTAGGGCTTTGTTGTTTTTGAACCTGGCATTAGTGGAGAGAAAGTACTGGAAGTGAGAAAGTTCTGCTTCAAATAGATGGTAATTTCCTGATGACAGCTCCCACTGAAAGATTTGGAAAAACATGTGTCAAAGTTAGTAGCAGGCCAGGAACAACTATCAGGACATCTTCTAATTCCAAGCAGGCTAGTCTGCCTCATAGTTAATCCCACACTTACTCATAACCTCTTCCTTCCCCAACTAACAGGAGGATTTACTCACTGGATGAGCTTTGCTTTCTTTATTAGTGTCCATAGGTTGGAGCTGCTTCTAACTTAATTGGGAGATTTCTCCACAAACTAGAAACCATGAAGTGCTTGTACGGCTGAGGCAGTGTCAGAATCCCCACAAGCAGCTGGCTAAAAGAGTTCATCTACCCACCTCCAGGTCTAGATAAAAGGATTTTCAATTTGTCTGAAACATATTCACAGAACTCAGTTATTTGAAAAGAGATACCCACATGGTTTGATGTGCCGCTTCACTTGCCTCCTTAGATTATTTGCTGGTAGTTGTGCATTGCACACTTCACTGAACAAAGTGTGGTGCATTTGGTTTACCATGGGCACCGGGCAGCTCCATTGCATACAGATTCTGGATTTAATTGAGAACATGATTTCAACACTTTCACTGAGGCTTCTTAGTTTGAACTGTACATGTATAGAGCACTCATCTTGCACAAAGACATGGTGCATAGTTGGTGGTTTTCTTGCATTGAGCACTTCTTCAAGTTTGTCGTGTTGGGGAGTGCTGCGACACGATGATGGGGATACACTACTGGGGTCACAAGGTATAAATGGTCGGGGCCTGGCATCGCACCAATATCCATGCAGACCCAGTGATTGTATGCATAGCCCCCAGCCAGGGCCCGTCCTATGACCTCAAACCTGGTTGGGGTGTATTTATTAACAGGGCACCCCGTGCTGTAAAACCAAACCACTGCTATTTAAATCCACAGGGTACGACATCAAATACCCATGTGGTCGGGACTTTAATCACAAGTCCCACAACGCACCTGTTGTGTCACAGGCACGACACTGGGGGGCATATTATCAAGGACGGGCGATACATTATCGCCGCTTTTATCGGCAGGAAACTGCCGATAAAGCGGCGATAATGGGCTTGATAATATGCTCTATGGAATTCCTATCGAAGCCCATGTTAGATGTCTTCACATCTAACATGGGCTTCGATAGGAATTCATAGAGCATATTATCAAGCCCATTATCACCGCTTTATTGGCAGTTTCCTGCCGATAAAAGCGGCGATAATGTATCGGCCGTCCTTGATAATATGCCCCTGCATTCCTCCCCAAAAATTAAAAGTGAATCATAATGTCAAGGTAACATTCAATTACACAAGAAAAACAATATCAACAATGGCTCCACACGACACACTTCCCCTGTGTCAGAATCTCATACTTTTAGGGTGATGTATTACCTGATACCGCATACGTGACACACAGATTTACACCGCATAGTCCCACAGCCTCATGGACGGCATTGGATTACTCTGCAGTCTGTTTCAAATGCAGGCACTTCACCGGATGTATGACATTACAACGCATGCTTTTACATCGCATGCCTTTACAACGCGGTTTTTACAACGAAAACCTTTACAACGCATAGCGCTTTGGGGTGCTGGATAGTGAATAGTTTAATTTACTATTCCAACTCCAGTCCCCGTGGACACTAGGGAAGGTGTGGGATAGTAAATTAAACGTATTCCCTATCCTAGAGCGCCCCCCAGCGCGATGCGTTGTAATGGTTTGCGTTGTAAAAGTTGCGTCGTAAAGGCACTGCGTGGTAAAAGTTGCGTTGCAAAGGATGTTTCCCACTCCAGCCAGCCACCACACTGGGGAACTGAGCAGGGAAGCTCTCTCCTGGATATCTCCTCAACTAAGAACCTTGGAAACGCCATCACTCGGCTCCAGCAGTAGTCCTTCCGAACAGTCTATTTCACCAGTGTCCTCAGGCTCATCGCGCAATGGATGTGCACTCTGGGACTGTCCTGCCCCATTGATGAAAATACTCGAAAGCTGAAACATTCTGAGTAATAGTCTACCAGGGCACAGGTCTTGTACTAGCACCATCTCGCCCACCTGGAGGTCAGACACCTTTGCTCGTCAACAACGACTTTTTTGAATATTAGATTTCTGACGCTTTCCATATACTCGGCCGTCATCAAAGTGATCTGGCAGCCACCAGGAAGGATTCAAAATGGAATGGAGGTGCCCCGGGGCTCAACCAGTGGCAGAATACAGTGTCTGGTGATATTCTCAAAGGAATTTTTAAATAGCAAGTTCAAGAGGTTGGTGGCTTGCTGAGGCAATCCGAATGACTTTGTTCAAAGTGCACATTCATTTTTCGATCTCTCCATTGGTGTTGATGGAGCGAGATAGAAAACAAAATTTTGTTTAAACTCGTGAAGTCACATTTCCATAACATGAATAATAATATTAATGATTTGTGATATGTTGTGCTAATACAACTTAGATTAAACTTTACACATGGGGGGACTAACATGTGTGCTCATAAACGTGCATAATTGTTGCATCTTTTTGTTCGTGCAAAATAATAAAATAATTTATTGTTTTCGTTTTTGTCATTACTAACTGCTGCAAACTTAAAAGAAGCATGTGCTTGTTTTGCTTTTCCTTGTCTGTGTGATGTCATTTCTACTATTCTAGGTGCATATAAGTCTCATGGAATAACGGAGACTGGTAGATATAAACGCTGCTTTATTTGTTTGCATTGACTAGGTAACATTTTGATTAATCGGGTGGGTTAATTAATTAGTAAATCCTGGGGTGGATACAGAATCTACATTATTTCTTACATTAATACTTTTCTTGTGTTTGTTTTATACTAGAAAGCCTAAGTTGCCTGCTTTTGGGCCTAGTCACTTGAGTCGCAGAAAAGAGCTGACTTGTAATTCTGCAAAAGTCACGAGACGCCCATTCTGAATTAAAGCGTTTATCAAAAGCTGCGTTCACAAAGCAAAACTAATGTGCTGTCATCATTCTGTCGGACATGGCCAAGGTCGAAAGTGAACATTTTGTCAGCCTTAACTTGGCATCCGCGGAAGTTGCTTGGACGTAGTGAGAACAAATTTGAACATTTGTTGCAAACTCAGGAAGCTCCTGGTTTCACGTGGAAGAGACAATGGTCTTTATGAAACATGATCTAATGGAACTTTTGAAAAGTGGGTGACATGTCACTTGTCACTCTCAGCCAATGGGACGTCGAAGATTTCTGAAAACTTTCCTTTGCGTGGTTTAGTTAGCGTAGAAAGGTATAAAAAGTCATGCCCTTAGGGATGGGCTGGCTGCTGCTTTCTGACTTTCCGATGAGGGTGATGTGCTGTCGGACTTTGCGTGGAGCACGTAAGAATCCTCAAAGAACTTTTCTTTAATTTCTATCTATTTAGCTCAGTTAGAGAATTAGGTTTTAGAAATGCTAAACTTTAAATATTCACTTTGATTTTGATTCACTTGCTTAAATTGTATTTTTCTCTTATTTCTTTACAATTATGCTTGCTTTATTGCTAATAAAATTCATTTATAAAACAATCAACTTATATACCATAATTTAGTTAATAAAATCTTACTTTTGACAAACAAGCTGGTCTTGGTTATTCAGAAGTGTAGGTTACTATTAGCTAGATCACGTCGCCAATGGTGGTCATCTAAATGGTTAAGTTTTATTCTAATGACAATATTCCTTTCGCAGATGTATAAAATGTATATAGTTTGTAGATAATGTGTATATAGATTTAATTTGACCACCTGATTCAGTAGGCCCAAAATATGTCAGATTTATAAATGGGTCCATAATTAGTATAGAATTTTGTTTATAGGTTATGAAGTTGGGTAGCGTTGTTTATGATATATTTTCTATAGGCCGCTGGATCAATTCTCTGGTAGCAGAAATTGATGGTTGCTAAGAGTAACCAAGGTAATATGGTGGTTGCTAAGGGTTACTAAAGTATTATGGTATGGAAATAGGATCGATGTTTTAACACATGTTGAGTTCGTTTTTCGTGCTATCTGTAAGCTATACCGGTATAGATTGTGTGGCGAGAAATTAGTCACGCAAGCCATCTGTTCTGTTTGTAGTGATATCGCCGAGTATCACAAGAGGTATCGCCGTGTACCATAGTGTTGTCGCCGAGCAGCACAGTTTTAGGGCTAGGTGTGAATCTTGTATAGTGAGGGTTTTCTAAGAAATTAGAGCAGCATGAGAATAGGGACAAAGCGCCTTCCATAAAACTCACTGTGATAAGAGTATTAGTTATATCCGAGCTTGAGTGAAGGGTAAATTAGCGTCGGTGCATGATTATCTATAAACAGGTTAGAGTCCTGTACGGGTACATGTTTCATATCTATAAACAGGTGAGAGCCCTGTACGGATAACGTCGTTATTTTGCTAACGGTACATGATTTCTATAAACAGGTGAGAGTCCTGTACGGATTTCATGTGTGTTTGAAATTAGGGAAATTTCAGTGTGAAAGTGCGAGTTTGAATTGTATTTTATGTTCAAGTGGAACTCTTAGAACTTTCACTTCGCGGTGGGTTCAGAGCAAAGCGAGTTCATAATTATACGTGTTAGAAGGGTGGGGTAAGGTTACTCTACTAACAATTGAATATTATCCTTAGTGTGAATAGCGCCGTCTATTCCGAAGTGTGGATACTTGAATGTATGTAAACTATCCTAAATAGTGAAACGAACAGATGTTGTCTTTATAGTCATTGTTAAGAATTAATTTACACTGAAAAGTGTTCTTAAAATGGCGCTGTGAAAAGATTTTGTGAAGGAGGGGTAAGCGCCAGGAGTGAGAAACGAGAAACCGCAGCTGCTGTGTACGTCACAGAGCCGCGCTGGGATTGGGTGACCTACGTCACAAGCTATATTCTGATTGGCTCTTGAGTCTCTGACGGCCTGTGAGCTGATTGGTCCTTCGGAAAAACTCTAAATTTATTGGTTGAGCAGAAAAGTGACGTAGCTCAACTGTCATTGGCTTGTTGGTGTGTTTCGCGCACGGATTGGTTGTTTTACGGAACATCCCGGAAATATTTTACGAACGATTTTGTGAATTAGATTTAACTCTTAAAAATGAGTTATCATTTTAAACATGTTGAGAAAAAGCCAACATTATTTCAGAAGTTTAAGAATTTATTTTCACCTGACAAGAAAATCGAAACGCGAGGTGGTAAACTACTTCATAAGTATAAAACACCTGCAGCGTATATGGAAGGTGAATATGGATATCATACTGTCTTATGGTTCGATAGTTGGAAACGTTATACTAAGAACGACGGTGTTTTAACTTGGCCTGATGATGGTTCATTTAATGTAAAAGTTTTAAGAAATTTACGAGAGAAAATGAATGCTCTTGTTCCGAAACCGAGACCAACTCAATTTGAAGCTTTAGTTGAGTGGGAAGACGAGATGTATCAGTTACAAAGAGAAGCTAGTGGAATTAAAAGACCTTCTAAAAATCCACCTTGGAGAAGAGAAACTCATGAAGATAGATTGCGAATGTGGAGACAGGGAAACATGAGTGAAGGATTGTATTTAATTCATGAAATGGTAATGGGTACTCCTACAGGGAAATCTATGGAAAGTGAATCTGAGGATGCAGTTATGGAAGAAATATATACAACTGCTAGAAAGAATCAGCCTTTGAGACCTCCTAGATCATGGTCTACTCCGGTGGTTTCTACTGAAACTTCACCGAGTGCACCTCCAATTAATGAAGCTCCTAAACTTTATCCAAATAATTGTGAAATCATTGAAACTCCTAGAAGACCAGAATTCGAGAATGCTCGAAATGAAGGTAAAGAACAAAAACAGTTGCAAATGCCACTAGTTTTTCAAATAAGCATCAGTTGAATAAACATACAATTGAAACAATATGTTTGAGAGAAATAAATTCTGTTTGTTTTAATCTTTATGCGTTTTCATTTGAACACTTCTATTTCAAAATAATATTACAATGAATTCATACAAATATTAAAAACCTGGAGTGCACAACCAATATCGTATACAGTGATAACAAACTTGTACAATATTTACAGTGAAATACAATTTACTCAACATTCGTTCTTCACTCATACACCATTCAATCCACTACAAACAAGACAAACTTACGACAAAACATGAATGATTCGAAAAAATTGACTGGATTAACTCTCCAGTGACAAAAAGCCAAATATTTTTAGAAATCTATACACTCTTTCCTAGTTGATGATTAAATTATAAATTTTTAGGCTATTAACAGGGTCTACGCGTTTCGAACTACCATTCTTGCGTAGTTCTCTTCAGGACCAATCTGGCGCTCGACGCTACAAGCTGGAAGGTTAGTGATCCCAATTTGGGGTATATGGGTGCGCTTGCAGGCTGGCCTGACTCGCCTGTCTTGTTAGGACGAGGCAGGCGTCTTGTATGGAGAAACGGTTCTTTTTTTCTATCTTTTTTCTCTTTTTCCTTTCGTTGCTATTTTCGATTCGGCGCTTCGTGGCTCAGTCGCGTTGAGAATCAGCCGGCGTGTGGACGCTGCAGGGGTTTGCAGGCACTTGAAATGAAGGTAGACATTTTACAATGGCTCCAAGAGCAAGAGAACCTCCAAAAGATTATACAAGAGAGGCAAGAAATGTTGAAGATGTTGATTATAATGAATATTTAAGATCTAAAGAAGAATTAATAAAAAGAATGACAAAAGGCATGGAAGCTGTGACAGTTCCAGTAACAATTGGTCCTGTTCAGCCCGTATTTGACCAAAAGGAAACAAACAAAACTGGATTAACTATTCCTTTAAATACAGAAATTCAAAAGGCTGCTGAAAAATTTTATTCAGACTTATCTGAAATAAACTCTTCTAAATCGAGAATGCCTGATTTAACCTTTAATGAGGATTTATCTCCAAAAACACCAATGGGTGCTATATCAGATATAGGGAGTCCTGAAGTCAGGGTAACCACACCAAAACTTGATGTGGCCAAATTAAAAGCGAATATCGAAGAATTAATAATTGGAACAATTGGTCCAGATAGTTTAAATTACTATCGAGATGATGAACTACTGTTCATTTGCAAAAGCATTCAGTGGAAAACGAAAAACAAATATGATCAACTAGAGGATCTAGCAGCAGAACTTGAAATCGATGTGAGTAAACAAAAGAATTTTGCGAAGCATTACAGATTAGACTTTTCAGAAAGTGACATTGAGAGTTTAAACTCAATGGGAAGAATAGTTCATATTAAAGATTTGATTGTCTATATCAAAAAGCTAGGAGAACTGAACAAATGGAGAGTAAAATGGACGAAAAAGAAGGAAGATGAAAGATTGGAAAAATTGTCAAAACAATTTCCAATGAGAGAAATTGCAGGTGGAGGATATGTTCATGTCCCTTGGTCGAGACAGGACATTCTGTTATTTACAAATGACTTTCCAAAATTGAGGGAGAAACCAGTTGAGTGGTACAGGCAAGTCGATAGATTTATCAAAGTGTCAAAAGTTCTGTGGATTGATTTAGATGGATTTTTTGACATTGTCGTTCCATCAGATCTTTGGACAGAATGCAAGATATCGATTAGTTGGCCAAAAACAGAACCTGAGAGAATCAAAGAAACAGGTGCTCCAAATCCACTTGTAATGGATTTCTATGAGAAAGTAATTGTTTGGATGAAAAACAAAATTCCACCCAAAGAAGTCGATTGGGTTAAAATAGAAAGAACAGAACAGGAAACAAAAGAATCAGTTCATTCTTTTTATGAAAGACTACTGTTAATCTTTAAACAATACAGTGGTTATAAAAAATTAGATGAAAAAGACATGAGCCATTTTGTCTATAGATTTGTTTATGGACTAAAACCTGAAATTGGAGAAATGATCAGAAATAGTATTGTCGGATGGCAATCACTATCTGTAGATGATATTCTAAGAAAAGCAAAGTATTGCAGCAATGAAATAGAAGTAAAACAGAAGAAGCTGAAGGAGAAAGCCATGTGGGCTCAGGTAAAGGTGGCTGAGCAACAGATTGCCAGCATGGGTAATAAGAACACTAATTTTGTTCAAACTGGAAATACAAACCAGATACAAGGAAAGTTTAAAAGTAATAATTTCCCAAAGAAATTTAGCCCAAAGATTGAGGAGTTGAAACAAAGATTACCTTGTTTTAATTGTGGCGAAATTGGACATTGGAGAGACGAGTGTCCTCATCCTCCTAAAAACTTAAAGAATCCCTTATTGAATCCACAGATGCAGAATGGTGTTGACCTGCAGCGACAGCTACAGATACAACAGGGGTTAAACGAATTAAATATTCAACGACAGTTACAGCAACAGCAACAACAACAGGTGAATAATCGTCAAGACCAATTGCCACAACCACCTTTTCCGAATTGTGGGGGAGTTCAAAAATATAATCCAAACGTGGGATTTCAGGGAAGTGAACAGGTAATAAAACCACAAAAACAGCAAAAGCAGCAAAGGGTTCAAATGCAAAATGCTTCACAACAATTTTTATTAGCAGAAAGTCAAGACAGTGATTCTGATGATTATTGTTGACGGTGCCCGAGAGAGGAGGAAGAGTGTATTGTTGGAGCCACTCTTGAGGTTGACCAGTCTGGTCCTTTTGTAAACGGGAAAGTTAATGATGTAGACATCACTTTTCTAGTGGACACTGGTGCTACCCGTTCTACTGTTAGATCAGTGGAAATTGAAAACCTACCTCTCTCTGGGGATACCATCCAAGTTGTCGGAGTAAGTAATCAACAAATTAAAACTGACTTAACTGATCCAGTACCAGTTGAAATTGGAAATTACAGAGACAAACACAGATTTGTGGTTTGTAATAGTAGTCCAGTAAATCTATTGGGCAGAGACATCCTTTGTAAAATGAATTGTAGAATATATTGTTCTCCTGATGGAGTTGAGTTACAAACAATGGAGGAAGATGGTTTATACAGAATGACAATGATGATGATGGAAGCAGAAGAAACAAAATTGTTTCCTGCATTTGAAGAAAAAGATTTACCTGAAGAACTCAAAGAAACAGTGAAATCTGAAATATGGGATTTTACTGGAAATGAGATGGGTCTGATGAAAAACGTAGATCCAGTAAAAATTACATTGAAACAGGGAATAGAATTTCCAAACACTCCACAATATAAAATGAAAACAGAAACAATTGAAGGTATTACACCTATAATTGAAAAATTAATCAAGCAAGGTGTATTAAAAGAGATGGAGAGTAGCTCTTGTAATTCACCAATTATGGGAGTTAAAAAGTCTAACGGAACATTTAGAATCGTACAAGATTTGAGAAAGGTTAATCAAATTGTCGTTCCATGTTGTCCTGTGGTTCCAAATCCAGCAGTAATTCTATTTCAGATTCCACATGATGCTGAATGGTATACAGTCATTGACCTTTGCAATGCATTCTTTACTGTTCCCTTACATCCAGACAGTTATGAAATCTTTGCTTTCAGATTCCAAGGTAAGACCCTCGGATGGTCAAGAATCCCTCAGGGCTATACAGAAAGTCCTTCAATTTTTAACGAACTGTTAAAAAGATCATTAGAAGACCTAGACTTACCTGGTAGGTCTACGCTAGTGCAGTATATTGATGATTTGTTAATAGCTGCAAAGACAAGAGAAAATTGTGTAACAGACACAATAATTCTGTTAAATCGCCTTG
Source organism: Lissotriton helveticus (assembly GCF_964261635.1). Lineage (NCBI taxonomy): Eukaryota > Metazoa > Chordata > Amphibia > Caudata > Salamandridae > Lissotriton > Lissotriton helveticus. The sequence goes on along the minus strand of NC_136069.1, from coordinate 1,568,539,373 downwards.
CAGAAGAAGGACATAAAGTGTCCCCAGCAAAACTACAGTTTTGCAAACAAGAAGTAAAATATCTTGGTCACAGAATTGCAAAGGGAAAAAGACAAGTAACAATAGAGAGAATAAAAATGATTCAAGCAATGTTACCACCAAGAACACAAAGACAGGTCAGAATGTTCTTGGGAATGGTTGGTTACTGTCGACAATGGATAAGTGGATTTTCAGTAATTGCAAAACCACTACAAAGACTGACAAAGTCAGATGTAAAAGATCCAATTATTCTCAATGATGCTGAGATGGACTCTTTTGAGAACCTGAAAAAGAGCTTATGCCAAGCTCCTGCTTTAGGTATGCCAAATTATGAGAAAGATTTCGAACTGTATTGCAGTGAGAGAGAAGGATGTGCATTATCTGTGTTAATTCAGAGACATGGAAATTTAAAGAAACCTATTGCATACTTTTCTGCAGTTCTTGATCCAATTGCTAAAGCATTACCAGGTTGTTTGAAAGCAGTTGCAGCTACAAGTATCAGCCTCGAACAAAGTGAGGGAATCATTATGGGATTTCCTGTGAAAGTTTTTGTGCCTCATTCAGTTGAAATATTATTGACAAGAGGTAAGACTCAACATTTAACAAGTAGCAGATTGACAAAGTATGAGAAAATCATACTAGGAGCAGATAATGTTTCGATTTCAAGATGTTTAAATCTAAATCCTTCTACATTACTGCCTGATTCTGAAATTGTTGATGACATTGAAACAGAACATGAATGTTTAGATGTCATGGAATTCTGCACTAAACCAAGAAAAGACATCAAAGACAGACCTTTGTCTGAATCGGATTTTGTCTACTTTGTAGATGGGTCATGCTTAAGATCCGAAGGAGGTGTCTTAAAAGCTTCATATTCAGTTTGTACAGTCGTAGATGTTGAAGAAGCATCATGTCTTGAAGGAGTTCGTTCAGCACAAGTGGCTGAATTGATTGCTTTAATTCGTGCATGTGAAATATCAAAGGATATAAGAGTTACCATCATTACTGATAGTCAGTATGGGTACGGAGTTGTGCATGATTATGGACAACTCTGGTCACAGAGAGGATACATGACATCAGCAGGATCACCTATTAAAAATGCAGTTTTCATTAGGAGATTAATTGAAGCAATACAATTGCCAAAAGAAATCGCCATTGTTAAGTGTGCAGCGCACACTAGAGGAACTGATTATATTTCAAAGGGAAATGCCTTCGCAGATGAAACAGCTAAATACTGCGCAAGGAAAAATTATTCATACAATCGGGAGAGGAGTAAAGAAACTGATTCAAATTCATTAATGCTAACAACTGTTGTAGAAACATGGCATGAGATTAGAGATTTACAAAATGAAGCAGAAGATGAAGAAAAAGACTTATGGTTAAGATCAGATTGTAGACCACGTGAAGAAGATGGAGTGTGGGTTTACAAAGATGGCAGAGTAGTCTTACCAAATTGTTTGATTGCTGACATGGCCAGATTATATCATGGTCCAGCACATCTAGGAAGAGATTCTATGGTTAGACTTTTCAGAGAAACATGGTTCAATACCAAATTTAGAACTATTGCTGAATCTTTTTGTCAAAGGTGTTTGTCATGCCAACAAATGAATCCAAACAGAAAATCAGTGGTGGGGACAGGAATAATTGGTCGAGAGGGTGGTCCCTTTACCAGGTTACAAATGGATTTCATTGAAATGCCCTTACACAATTGTTTGAAATATGTGCTTGTAATTGTGTGCTTATTTTCAAGATGGGTAGAGGCTTTCCCTACACGACATTGTGATTCAATTACAGTGGCAAAACTAATGCTCAGAGAAATCATCCCAAGATACGGTTTTCCAGTCACTATTGAGAGTGATGGAGGAAGCCATTTTGATAACAAACTGATGAAGTTAATTTGCGAAGCTTTGAGCATTGAGCAGAAAATACACTGTGCATACAGACCAGAGGCATCAGGAGTAGTTGAACAAATAAATGGAACAATTAAAAACAGAATTGGAAAAATGTGCCTTGAAACAGGGGTAAAGTGGACTGATGCTCTTCCACTTGTTTTGATGTCATTAAGAAGTACACCAGATAAAAAGACAGGTTTGAGTCCTCATGAAATTTTAATGGGAAGAGTTATGAGGCAAGCTTTTATACCTGTAGGTAAACTGTTGAGCATAAATGACAGTGCTATTTTGGATTACTGTAAAAGGTTATCTGATATGGTAACTTCTGTGTCTAATCAGGTGGGAACTGAAGCTCAATCAGATGAAAAGGTTTTGACACATGATCTGAGACCTGGCGATTGGGTCAGAACGAAAGTACATCGGAGAAGGAATTGTCTAGCTCCTAGATGGCAGAAACCTAGGCAGATAATTTTGATCACTACTAATGCTGTAAAGTGCAGAGGATTGAAACGTTGGATTCATCCTAGTCATACTATTCCAGTACCAACTCCTGAGAGTTCTGATATTGAAAGTGATACCACAGACGATTCTGATTCTGAAGCAGAAGGCGAAACAGAAGGTGAAATAATTCCAGATTCTGAAGATCGACAAGAAAGTCGACATCTGGAAACTGTGCCAGTGAATGGAAATTTGACAAGAAAAGACTTGGAAATAATTGAAATAGATTCTGAAGGTGAAGAGAATCTGTTAAAAGGAAAGATAACTGAAGATTCGGTTGTTTCCATTGAAGACAAAGAAGCTGAACAAAAAGAAGTTTCAGACCAGGAGAGTATCGAAAGGCAGAGAACAAACTCTGAAGTAAGGAACAAAAATCCAAAATCTGGGAAGTTGGGAGTAATTGAGGAAGAGGAGGAGAACGAATTACCAAGTACCAGTGATGGAAGACAAAGTGAAGTTCCTGAAGGAGTGAAATTGCCGAATAGAGAAGTTCCTGAGTCAATTGAAATTTCAGACTACGAAACTGAAGAAAGTGACGTGGAAGGTGAAAGTGAAAACAGAAAGAAAAGGACTTGGAAGTCAGAATCAAATAATTCTGAACCAAAGAAGAAGTACGTGAGAAAAGCAGACTACTGGCCAGGTGGAAGATTGAGAGTCAGATTGATCAAAAAGCCAAAAGAACAAGTTGAAGAAATCAGTAGTCAAAAAGGTCCTGGAAAAGAAGTTGGAGTTGGAAGAAAAATTGAAGTGATATCGAGAAAAGGGAAGAGAATAATAAGACCAAACCAAAAATACAAGTCTCCTGAGTGGACTTACTTAGTAATTCCACCTGTTATTGACATATATGATAGTAGTGAAGAAGAAAACGAAATCCAAGAAATTAGTGACAATGATTGAAGTACAGAAATATTAAATTGGCAAAAGGCTGAAGAAAATTTGTTAGTTGACACAAGGTCGAAGAAAAACTGTTTAGTTGAAGAAAACTTATGTATGACATAAGGTCGAAGAAATCTTGTTTAGGGTTTTTAAAAAAAAAAAAAAAAAAAAAAAATATTTTAAAAGGGGGGTGTGAATATAAATTTAGAATTTTAAAATTTATTTTTATTTTTTGAGGCTAAAATTAACCAAGAATGCCTTATGTTAAGGAGAGCACTTCAAAGTGTTCTGTTTTTAAAAGATGCTGTAAGATGACTCTGGTGTGTCTGCTCATTTTAATTCTGCTCTGGTTGGTTCTAGCTGTGATTATCCCTTTAGAAATGAATAGAGAATTACACAAAGTTAACATAACAAGCAAAGCTCTGGTTAGCCAAACTAAACATAGTGCGTCTGCAAAAGTTATTGATCATCAGCCTAACATTCATCAAGATAAATCAATTGGTGATTTCTCAAGTAATACATTCACAAAGCTATTGAGTGAATACGTTAAGGTAATGGATGCAAAAGACTGCTATGTCTGCGTTAAGTTACCTGCTTCTGTTTCTGAGGGAGTAACATATAATATGCTTCCTCTCACTTATGCTGTAACATGTAGTGTATTAACTAGTTTATTTTATCAAACTGGACGTTTAGAATATTACTATTCAAATTATGATGAAATTTTTGCAAATATTAAGATTGATAATGCTTTAAATAAGCATAAGAAAGCAAAACAAATGAGAGAATTTTTCCTTGTTACTAACGAACTCACTTACGAGTATGCTTACAAGAATAATCTAACATGTAAATTAAGTGCTGAAGGAAAGAAATTTTTGAACATGGTAGAGGAGAGAAGAGCAATTTATAAAAGGAATGAATTAGTCAAGCAGACTAAGTCAAGCTTCTGGCAGAGAGAGGATGAGAAATTAAATGGCAAAATGCTTGAAAATATTGCAATTCACATAGACAAACCAGTTAGTGGAAAACTTTGCATTAGAAGAGATAATACACTTTTTGATAATTATTTTGTAGGTGCAAGTAACTGTGAAGATACTTATCAGATTTTGGGAGGTTGGGGATTTAAAGGTGGAAAAGATCCTATCTTTCCTGGGATTTATTTTGTTTGTGGTGACAAAGCCTACTACAACCTTCCAGACCACTGGTATGGAACTTGTTATGTGGGAATCGTTTTTCCTAAAGTGTTTCATGTTGACAGAGATTCAGAAGGATTGTTTAAAATTCATAATTATGTAAATAGAGTTAAAAGAGAAACTTTTACTGAAGTTCTGGGAGATATTTTTCAAGCTGTAATACCTTTTGTTGGTATAACCCTAAATGCAGGGAGAATCAGAAAATTGTCCACTATAGTTGATAGATTGTCAACTGACACAGCTGATGGATTTCAATTAGTGAATGTAGAAGTTATTGCAATTAGATCTATGGTAATTCAAGACCGCCTTGCTTTAGACATACTCCTAGCAAAAGAGGGAGGAGTCTGTGGCATTTTACATGTACAACATTGTTGTACATATATACCTGATGAAAGTAAGAATATTGAAATGTATATTAAGAATATTACACAAATGCATTCAGAGATAATTCCTTTAGAAGAAGATGATTTTACAGGGAAACTTTCAAAAAGGTTTCAAGCAATTAAAAACTGGTTTCATAATATCGGAAGTTCAATTCTTGGCAAGATTCTGGCACCTTTGATTATAATAGTATTCATTTTTATTTTGACCAAAATAAGTTGTTTGTTACATAAAAGAAAGAAACAGTTGAAAGAAAAGAAAAGAATCTATAAACTCAGAAAAGAAGAAGAAAGGGAGATCGAATTACAGGAGTTACATAGAGAGCGTTATGCTAATTCCAAAGATTATGCAGAAACAGACTTTTAGGTTTACTGATACAAATGAATTTGAATCGATTTCTTGAAAATTTAAATTATCAAAATTTTGAGTGCTGGTGTGGTGATTTGTTAATCACCAGATGAGGGAGTTGATGGAGCGAGATAGAAAACAAAATTTTGTTTAAACTCGTGAAGTCACATTTCCATAACATGAATAATAATATTAATGATTTGTGATATGTTGTGCTAATACAACTTAGATTAAACTTTACACATGGGGGGACTAACATGTGTGCTCATAAACGTGCATAATTGTTGCATCTTTTTGTTCGTGCAAAATAATAAAATAATTTATTGTTTTCGTTTTTGTCATTACTAACTGCTGCAAACTTAAAAGAAGCATGTGCTTGTTTTGCTTTTCCTTGTCTGTGTGATGTCATTTCTACTATTCTAGGTGCATATAAGTCTCATGGAATAACGGAGACTGGTAGATATAAACGCTGCTTTATTTGTTTGCATTGACTAGGTAACATTTTGATTAATCGGGTGGGTTAATTAATTAGTAAATCCTGGGGTGGATACAGAATCTACATTATTTCTTACATTAATACTTTTCTTGTGTTTGTTTTATACTAGAAAGCCTAAGTTGCCTGCTTTTGGGCCTAGTCACTTGAGTCGCAGAAAAGAGCTGACTTGTAATTCTGCAAAAGTCACGAGACGCCCATTCTGAATTAAAGCGTTTATCAAAAGCTGCGTTCACAAAGCAAAACTAATGTGCTGTCATCATTCTGTCGGACATGGCCAAGGTCGAAAGTGAACATTTTGTCAGCCTTAACTTGGCATCCGCGGAAGTTGCTTGGACGTAGTGAGAACAAATTTGAACATTTGTTGCAAACTCAGGAAGCTCCTGGTTTCACGTGGAAGAGACAATGGTCTTTATGAAACATGATCTAATGGAACTTTTGAAAAGTGGGTGACATGTCACTTGTCACTCTCAGCCAATGGGACGTCGAAGATTTCTGAAAACTTTCCTTTGCGTGGTTTAGTTAGCGTAGAAAGGTATAAAAAGTCATGCCCTTAGGGATGGGCTGGCTGCTGCTTTCTGACTTTCCGATGAGGGTGATGTGCTGTCGGACTTTGCGTGGAGCACGTAAGAATCCTCAAAGAACTTTTCTTTAATTTCTATCTATTTAGCTCAGTTAGAGAATTAGGTTTTAGAAATGCTAAACTTTAAATATTCACTTTGATTTTGATTCACTTGCTTAAATTGTATTTTTCTCTTATTTCTTTACAATTATGCTTGCTTTATTGCTAATAAAATTCATTTATAAAACAATCAACTTATATACCATAATTTAGTTAATAAAATCTTACTTTTGACAAACAAGCTGGTCTTGGTTATTCAGAAGTGTAGGTTACTATTAGCTAGATCACGTCGCCAATGGTGGTCATCTAAATGGTTAAGTTTTATTCTAATGACAATATTCCTTTCGCAGATGTATAAAATGTATATAGTTTGTAGATAATGTGTATATAGATTTAATTTGACCACCTGATTCAGTAGGCCCAAAATATGTCAGATTTATAAATGGGTCCATAATTAGTATAGAATTTTGTTTATAGGTTATGAAGTTGGGTAGCGTTGTTTATGATATATTTTCTATAGGCCGCTGGATCAGTGTGGAGCCACCTTGGTTTGATCTTCTTGTGATTGATTCCTAAGGAAGGCAAATAGACTGCCATCTCTTGCCCATGGAATAGAGGGCCATTGTCAGTTCACAATTCCTCACTCGGCCATGAGTGGCCATTACTTTCTCCAGTTTGGGTATTACATCACTTGCTGTGAAAGAGGGTGTGATGTCTACCTCTGGATATTTGTAATAGTCATCAACCATTACAAACATGTCTCTTCTATCCGGCAAACTCCTAAAATCAAGGCTGGCACACAACCAGGGACAAATGGGCCCCTTATCAGTCATTACCGGTGAGGGAGGTTTTGTATCTCCCGATGCTGGGCACCAACAACAGGATATAACCACATCCTCCACTTTCTCATCCATTAAGGGGAACCACAGCTTTGCTCGCAATCTTTTTTTGGTCTTGACCATGCCTTGATGTCCCACATTAGCCAGTTGGATGACTCGATCGGTAAGGGAAATGGGTATGACAAGGGATATCCTCCCAACAGGTACCCACTCCGGTCCCAACTCAACTCTTCGCAAATGTGATACAATCCCTCCCTGATGCGGTTTGTGCGCAACACAGCCGTTCTTGAAGTTATACAACTGGTTATTCTGCACTCTCTCCAAAGCTTTCTGTAGGCATTTGTCTTGGCTTGTTGCTTTACAAAGGGTTTCCATGGACAGGGTAAGAGGACAAGATCGGGCAGTCATGTACCAGACATATTGTTCCGTCTCATTGGCATCCGCTTCCTCCACTGGAGTGCCTGCCCTGGATTGTCGAGACAAATAGTCTGTGAGGCTATGAGATTGAGTGCTGTACTCCACCTGGCAATTGTATTCTTGAAGTTGGAGCATCCATTTTTCAAGCCGCCGAGGCGGCTTAGCAGCAGTGCCCTTGAATAGTGGCATGAGCGGCTTGTGATCCGTGGTTACTGTGAACGAGTTGCCATATATACTCAGGTGAAAATGGTGACACCCCCAGTAGATGGCTATCACCTCCTTCTCTATTTGAAACTATCTGTGCTCCGTGTTTGTCAATGACTGACTCGCAAACGCCACCGGGAGTTAATCATCATCTCTTGATGATCACTTCATTAGTACGGCTCCCATCCACCGCTACAGTAGTTTTTTTACGCGGGTCGAAATAAGCCAGCGTGGTCTCATTGGAGATAGCATCCTTAGTGGCCTGGAAAGCAGGTTCTTGGGCCGGGCCCCATGACCAGGGGACTGACACTTTGGTGAACTCATGAAAGGGCTGTGTCATTGTAGTGAGATCTTGAATAAACCATCCGCAATAGCTGACCATCCACAAAAAGCTGCGTACTTCTGTCACAGTGGCTGGAGCAGGGGCCTCCTTAATCTCTTGGACTTTGTCAGGATCTGGAGTTACTCCTGCAGCCGAGAACACATATTCAAAGAAATGCAATTTTTGTCGCAAAAACTTGCATTTATTGCGGTGAAGCATAAAACCAGGTTCTTCAATCCTCAGGAGGACTTCCTCCAATCATGTGTAGTGTTCAAGAACCATCTTAGCATAAATTAGAATGACATTAATGACACCAGGGAGGTCATTCAAGAGTTCCTGAATGGTGTTCTCAAACACCTTGACCGAGCTGGAGACCCCAAAACTTAAATACTTATAGCGCCTCAGGCGGACATAAGTTGAAAATGTTGTGATGTACCAAGACTCCTCGTCCAGGACTAACTGGTGATATCCTGAACCTAGATCTAATTTTGAAAACAAGCTGGCACCACTCAATTCTCCAATCAGGTCATCTATTGTAGGTGTGAGATGTAGTTCCCTCTTTATCGCAACATTGAGTACGTGCATGTCAGCTCATATAATCACCTCACCAGGCTGCTTTAGAGATTTGGAATTCATTTACCCAGGGGATCCGAGTGGAATACACTGTTTAAAGACGAGGCATCTCACCTAATAAGCAACGACTCCGAGCAGTCGATGCCGGAGGTCAATAAGTTACAACTACTTTTTATAACAATCAATTCTCGATCAGAATTTTGCATCCATAGTGACAATTTTAATATTCCATTTTAGATGGTTTCTTAAGCAATCACATATTGGAAATGCGATTTGGCCTAATTAAGGAGGCAGACTGCCCCCAATTTTGCTGCAACCACCCAATTTCTCTGACACTTGACGGCAGAGGTTAGTAAACTGTCTCATGTGATATTTGTCAATCTTTAATCATCTATAACACAATAATATACTAAACAACAGATACATATCTATTGTTTAGGTGGTATGAGAGCACGGTGTGCCTGCCCCTCCCCTGCTTTAGTTTCTGCTATATTGGGAGCTATCCATGAGCCCTAAGAAGAAGCAATTCATTAGCCGTCTTCTCTACTATTTGGACTCCCTTGTGGGACCCTAACGGTGAGCCTAGTATGTGGATCTCACTGGTTTTCACACTCAAATAATGATCTAAACACTTAAGTTCTAAAAATAGTATTTCTTTTTACGTAGGCTATACACAGGCTATATTTGATTGGTCCTGAAGAAGACCCTATTCAATGTCTTTCAACTTGCACCATACCAGGCTCGAAACGTCGACTCTCATTTAGAAGCAATAGTTCGCCTTGACCATTACGAATAATAAGGGATACAACCATAGGTAATTCTGAGACTTATATTATGTTCACACGCTCACTCTATATGTAATTGTCTGTCATGTAAAAAATTCATGTATCTATTGTATTACTTTGTGGTTAATGTTCAATTCACTTAATTTTTTTATGTTTCACTCATTCTGTGTATATGTCCTGTTCTTTGAATTGCTACATGATATGTCTTGTTTCAGAAAAACATTTGATTCCTTAACATATAAAATTTAAATTTAATTCTGATAATATGATTAATTTGTTCTTCCTTTTGTAGAATATGTGTTTAGACAGATCTCTTTGCTAACATTTAGTGTAATCCCACTGCATAAGGGGATAAAAAGCAATTTTGTAAAGTGTGTTGTGGCAGAATCACTGTTCGTTTAATGATAAAGTCCCCAGGTTCTGGATGTTATTGTGTAACCCCATTGTTTAATACTGATGACTTTCTGCTTAAGTACCAGAGCCACAGAAGCTGTAGTAGCCCATTCTGATCAGTTGTAGCCATAACCGCTGGAACTCCACTGAACCCCAGATTTCAAAACCAGACAACCAAGCCCTGACACTCAAAGGTTGCACCCGAGTCTGATGGACCTGGGAGTGTTGTTTGAGTGCAGTTTGATCACCCAATATGGATGCTAGCCTTCATCAAAGGGAACCGCTGGTTTCACTGTGACCGGATACTAGTAGTCCAGTGGCCGGTGCACTTTTGCTGGACCAAAAATAACTTCGAAGGACATCGACCCCTGTGGCCAAAGTTGCACCAACTGGACCGTGGACCAAGGAGCAACCCCAGGAAGCCCCCATCGATCACACACCATCTCTCCATCTTATAGCAAACTCAGTATTCTGTATCCCTTGCATCAGGACCACTCCATTAAAGTCTATGACGGATATCTACCTGGGGCTGGAACTGGTCTTGAGACTGCTTTTATCACAATGTAACTGTTCTACTACTCTTTAGTAGTCTCCCTGATCTTACACCTGTCAGAGATCATCTCCCAAATTCGGCCTGGAGTTTGGAATTTGTGTCTGACCCGTGCTCTGCTGGTGACGTTCTTCCCATCTGGACAGGGAGGATGCCACCAGCAGAGCACGGGTCAGACGCACTACGATGCTTCATTGTTATCTTACCCGCCTCTACCCTAAATCCTATTGGGCAATACCAGGCCCGTATTAAGGGAATAGCACAACACATTGCCCAGAATATATAAGTAAGCGTACTTACTACCAAGGAAAAACAGGTTCTGGAAAGGACCTGTTTTATCTGAGAATTTGAGGACCTGATTATTATAGGTCCTGAAGAAAGCCCTACGACCTACCTAGGCACACAATGGTTGAAAGATGTAGGATGTGAAGGATTAATAATAAGCCCATAACCCATCCAACTTTTTTTTAACCTTACCCTAGCCATGTTTATTTAAAATGGTTTTCCTTTTGGTATAAGAAGTAATTCTAACTCACTCTTGCAGATCCCACCATATTTCTGTATCCAGACACTTTTCCTACTGTTGGAGGTAAGACCCGAAGTTGAAACAATCTCATATGAGTAAATCAGTGATCTCATATACACCACTGATAGAAGGCAGTGGGTGAGGCTCCCCAATTTTTTCTTAAAGAGACTCTGGCTTCCAGAATGGTGCGGCTCACTTCTCTTTGATATTTGGGTATTTAATGGAAACCTGAGTGAAGCCCTTACCTGCTCCTTTCTCCCTCCTCCCAATTTATTTTGTGGTATGTGTGCAACATGTGATCAAAACGAACAATACAGGGAAGAACAAAAGAACCTAAAATGGCCATCCAAGTTGGATAAAAATATTTCTAACTAAATTGGCATACAGATGGAGAAATTAATTTAATGCTTATTACTAAAAGGCAGTTTGTGAAAAAATATAGAGAATTTGTTTTTAAAAAGCCTGTGTTTTTAGGCACTGGAATGACACAATGAGCTCATGATCTAGGAGACATGTTTCAATGTAAACTACCTTTGTAGAAAGTCCAAATAGTCAGGACTAGTTACTCAGACATTAGTCTTTGGGTTAAAATTGCCAAAAGGCACCTCGCAACTTCTTCCTTTGTCCTCAGGACCTTCTACTAACAACAAGCTCTGAGGATACTGGAGCATATAGGACATTCTACTCTCTTGTGCCACAGGAGAGTAGTCTAAAGAGGCAAATAGGCTTCGCTGATAGCAGCTGGACCTCTGTATCCTAGAGATCAGGCAATGGCCAGAGGTTTTAGCCCTGAAGAAGCTTGGTTGTTCAAGAAACAGGATACATTAGGAAACAACTTAATTTGCTTCAAGGCTGCAGCCATGTAAATCTATTCAACTTCTATACAAGTCAGCTCCCTATGGGAGTAAGTCAAACAGGGTATTTGGAAAAAAATAAACAGTCAGCACTTGGTGAAGACATCAAACAAGTAGAGCAAAAAAAACAGCTTTCCCACCCACATTCTGCAGAAGTATTAACCAGTTCCAAGTCTAAAAATATGCTTCCAGGCAAATTAAAAAACTAGTCCTTTTCACCACAGAAATCCAGCTATGCACATCTGTCCTTCAATTTTTCTGTGCTTCCCAAAATAACCAAACTCTAGCTGCTCCAAATTATCTACTACGTTTGACACATATTCAACATCTTTTTAAAACAATTATTTTTTGGTTTAACTGAGTTCTTTCTTTTTTAATATATTTTGTTTATATTGTAAAGGGGACATACCAGAAAAACAAGTAGTATTTTCAGTGGCACTCACACGGACTCCTGCTATGCAGAGAAGTAGAGAAAGGAATAAGGAAAATCCTGAGATTGACAGCTGTAATTAAGAAAACACGTCAATGCTGTTTAAAGGCTGATCAGGCTAAGGCCCATCTCTATGGGTTCTATATTTCGGCAGAAGGCATATACGTCACCATTGTGACGAGTAATCTGTCCTCCAAGATCTAAATAAGGCCCTATGTACCATGGACCAGTTTTACATATGCTGCGCCTGTCACTCCTTGGTAGCAATAGAACTGTCGCCATCACAGGGTTACCCAATTACCCTAATTTCTCCTCTTTTTAACCACTGAAACACACACTATATTGAAGAAACGTTGCTCTGGTGAAGAAATGGCAAATCTATGTTGCATTATCATGTATGACAGGACAAAGCAAATAGATTATAGACAATTGACAACACAGAAAAAAATGTCACCAGTGCAGAGATGAAGTAAAGTGATCCTGAAAGAATAAGTAAGTCATTATTTTAAATTAATGAACACAAGTGATAGATAATTGAGTGAAGAAACCCTAGCCTAAAATGAACTCTTATTAACTTGAAATATTTAAACTGATTTTGCTCTATTTAAAAATAACTCTAACAAAACTAAATTTACCCCCCAAATAGTTCCATCATTCACATTGCACTAGAAGAAGACTTTTATTATATCTATTTCTTATTAAGAAAGAAGAATAATATTGAACCAATTTGTGCAAACTTTGCTGTTCAGTTACCTATCCCACAAGCAGCAGAGAACATGCTAATTGGGCTGCTGTATTTTTTAGTTTGTACTACGTCAGAGAAATGGTAAAATGTGCAGAGAGATGCATATCAGTAACACCATATTAAAATAAGATTTAAGTGATATTCTCAAAGAATTATTATTTCTATAGATATTCTCGAATTTACTCATAATCCACAGAAAATGTAATAGGTTCTCACATTATATTCTATGTCAAGACCAGTGGCAGCACCTCAGCTAAGGCAGAGGAACATCCCCCACTGCTCTCAGAGCTGTGGAAAAGGGAAAAATAAAATGATAATAATACGATTATTATCATTTTATTTTTCATTGCTGAGGGTAGGGTTAGGGCGGGGGGGGGGGGGTGATGGCTCAGGGAGGAGGAGTGGACTGTGCATACTAAGTGCGCAAGACTGCTTAGCCGGCCGTCTTGGCCCAGCCAAACTATCATGCGTACTTTGCCTGTTCCCCCTCTTCCTCTTTTCTTTGAGGCTCATCCAGAGACAAGTTCTTCATTAATGGTCTGAGTTCTATGCATTGACCATTATTTGATACCTGAATCATATCACACATAGAGCAGGAATTGATGAACTTTGGTTAAATTGCCAGCTTTGTTCAATTGGTATTCCAGAGGAGTGTGCTGCCGCTGGGGGATGGTGAATGAATATGGAGTTGATTGGTCACTTCTAAGTAAGGGCACAGATCGGCACCTACCCAGTGGATGTAAGCGAAAGCTTATCTCCTGCTCCCCCGTCTCTGTCCTAGGAAGCAGGCACAGCTGAACACTAGAACTTTAATAGAAACACACTGTCTGGATACACGTGACACACAAAGGAAGCAGTGGTTATAGGGCATTGGTCATTAGTTTTAGTTTAATCTATTTAGGATTTGGTAATTTCATCATGAAAGGGATCTTATTATAAGTGAAGGTTGTGCTACCTTGCTGGTTTAAATCCACCAGAAAAGGTATTTAAAAAAAAAAATGTTTTTATTGTGGTGGTTTGTCAAGAAAACAAATGCTGCAATCACATCTGCGTACACGCAGGTATAAGACGAAGAGCATTAATCAGATTAGATTGTAATACACAGCCATTCAGTCCACAACCCTGAGGTCGGACGGCATATCAATATAGCAAAACAATAGTGAAAGCAAATCAAAACCTGCAGTGGACAAAGAAAGGGTAGTCGCACCACTTGTTTTTGTTAAACAGAAACAAAGCTCAAATAAATACATCCAGCAGAGAGAGTCAAAATAGCATATAGTCCGTCTTAAGGGTACAGCTGGGACTAATGGTGTTGCATCACCCTAGGCCCTTATAGGTATGAAACATAGTCAGGGGACTACCACAAGTTTTATAGAAAGAACATAAACAGAGACACAGTGAAGTCAAGTCCATTACCCCCTAGCGTACACACCCACCCCTGGATCTTTCACGGGGCATTGCTAGTTCTATCGTAGGAGAGTCACACAGTTCGCCACGGTATGCATTTCAGTGTCCCCATTTCTTGTCCCATACCTTGGGGCAACCTCTTATTTTATACACAGTCTTCTCAGCTATCATGCATTGATCCATTGCAGCCCTCCAGCCCACCACCAGTGGTCTGTCCGGGGAGCCCCACCTCATCGCTATGGAGCGTTTGACTAACAGAAACCCCAGCGCCGCCCATTGTAGCTCCGGAACACTTAGGTCATTTGGCCCCCAAATGTTGAGGACACATTCCCTAGGCGACGTGGAGAGTGGTTTACCCAAGGAACTGCTCATTTTACGCAGCGTAGCCGTCCAGAACCGCTGTATCACCGGGCAATCCCATAAGATGTGGTAAAAGGTACCAGGGAGTCCACAACCACGTAGGCACAGTGTGTCTGGGCGCCGTCCAATTTTAGCCAGGGTAAGGGTGGACATGTACCCTTTGTGCAACACTTTTAGTTGGATCAATCTAAACCTGTGACAAATAGCTGATTCCTTCGGGGACATTAGTGCCGGTCGCCAGTCCTCCTCATCTAAGGGACCCAGGTCTGCCTCCCATTTGGTCCGTAGTGACAGGAAGAAGTCGGGGAGATTATTGCAGAGCTTACGATAGGTAAGGGAGATGGCCTTTTCAGGAAGAGGTTCTGACAACAACCTGTCCTCCAAAGGGGAGGTAACAGGTATGGAGGTGAGGTCTGGAAAAGCGGCATGAATAGCGTGTGTGATTTGTAGGTATCTGAAGAACTCAGTGGATGCGAGGGCATATTTAGCTTGGAGGTCACTAAAGGTCAGCAATTTACCCTTGTGGACAAGGTCTCCAACCTCAGAAATCCCAATCACGTCCCATCTGTCAAAGCCCTGGGAGAAGCAGAGGGAACCCAAGCTTTGTGTAGACCACAGAGGTGAGGCTTTGGTAAGTCTGTTAGCCCATCCCAATCTTCTATTGGCTCTGTGCCAAATATCCACCGTATGTGCCATAGGTCCAACGTATCTAGTTTTGGTAGGTTTACTATATAGGGCCCCCAGATAACCCTCCCGTCTAGTTTGACATCTATCCAATAGGAAGGCCGGATTCAGAGGTGAACCGTGTACCCAGTGATTGATCACCACAAGCTGAGAGGCCCAATAATAAAGACGGAGGTTAGGGAGGGCTATTCCCCATCATACCAGCCCTGGAACAACTTGCAGAGAGCAATCCGAGCGCCCCCGCCGTCCCAGAGTAGCAGTCGGAGCTCGCTTTCCACCGTTTTGAAATATGAGTCTGGGATGGGGAAGGGGCAATTCTGTAGGACATACAGGAATCGTGGAAGCCCCAACATTTTAAACAGTGCCACCCGTCCCGGGAGAGAGAGCGGGAGTGATCGCCAATGAGCAACGTCGCTACGGAGCCTACGTAATGGGCCTAGCAGATTGCGGTCATGGAACTGTTTGAAGTCGGGTGTAATAAAGATACCAAGGTACATAAAACCTTCAGTGGCTATTGTGATAGAAAACCCTCTAGGCAGGCGAGGCGGCGGACCATATAGCATATACAACACCGATTTAGTCCAGTTTATAGCGTACCCCGAATATTTTCCAAAGTTGGTAAGGACGTGAAACAGGCTGTTAATGGAGGACTGTGGGGACGACACATATATCAGGATGCCGTAGGCATACAGAGAGATCTTGTCCACAGTCTCGTCACTCCAACATAGGCCTCTGATAGAAAAATCTGTGCGGACCCAGTGAGCCAGAGGCTCCAGGGTGAGGGCGAACAACAGGGGGGAGAGGGGCAACCCTGCCTGGTGCCTCGATGAAGAGGAAATCTCCGGGATGTGAAATTATTACCCCGGACCTGACCCAAGAGGTCCGTATACAAAAGACGCACCCATTCAATGAAGTGGGGTCCAAAGCCAAAGCGGTGGAGGACCTCGAACAGGTATGGCCATTCGATCGAGTCGAACGCCATCGCTGCGTCGAGGGATAATATAGCAGCATCTTGAGACATAGTGGGCTGACGGCTCAACACGTTTTGCACTCTGCGGAGATTCAGCGCTGTGTTACGGTCCGGGAGAAAACCAGACTGATTGTCATGTACTAGGGAAGGGAGCAATAGGAGAAGACGAGTAGCTAGTAGTTCAGCCAGGACCTTGGCTCCAGCGCTGATTATGAAAATCGGCTGATAGGAGCTACAGGCAGTGGGAGGCTTGGCAGGTTTTAGAATGACCGCGATCGAGGCCAGTCTTTGGTCGAGGGGGAGAACCCCAAGTTCTAGGCTCTCCGAAAACATATTTAAGAGATGGGGAATAATGTCAGGGATCATCCCTTTCAGGAATTCAACAGGGACTCCGTCGGGGCCCATAGCCTTGCCGGAGTTCACAGCGAAGAGCGCCGTAGTGAGCTCATCCGCAGAGATGTCGGCGTCTAAGGCAAGCTGATCCGATTCCGAGATGGTCGGGAGACGCATCTCCTCCAACAGTTGTCTGGATTCAGCGGACGAATAGCCGTTGCCAGCTGTATAAACCTTTTCGAGGTGGTCGGCAAATGCCTCCGCAATATCTTGGGGATCCACCACCACAGATCCATCTGGTCTAGTTATGGACGACACCCATCTAGATCCCTGGTCTCGACACTCCAACCATGCGAGCATCTTGCCTGCACAATCTCCAAACTCATAGACCCGATGACGCGTGTGGAGCAGCTGCGCCTGTGCCTGTTCCTGGGCCAGTGCCTCATAGATCAGTTGTTGGGCACGGAGACGAGCAGCAGTGGAATCAGAGGGTGCCGCATTATGGGACGCCTCAAGGTTGACGAGGTCAGTTTCCACCTGCGTGATTTGCTCGGCATGCTTACGCAGATAACTCGTCTTAAGGGCTAGTGCTTCACCCTTCACAACTGCCACGTAGGCCTCCCAAAGCGTAACCGCCGAGTCCACTGAGCCAACGTTTTCTTCAAAATAAAGTTCAGTACGCTCCCGCAACGCCTCTCTAATGTCTGGGATCTGCAAGAGCCAGGGATTGATAACAATAGGTCCCCGCACCATCTGGCGATTATAAGTTAGGTCCACCGTGAGTGGCGAGTGGTCGGATATACCACGAGGGAGACCTCTCGGGCGGACAAAGCAACCGATGTCCACGATGGGGCAAAATAAATAGTCAATTCCGGACATACTATTGTGTTCATTAGAGTAGTGCGTGAAATATGGTGTGTCCGGAAAGTGAAGGCGCCAGATGTCTTCTAGTCCTAAAGCATGGGCAAAGTCAGCCAAATCCGAGCTCTGACGGTGCGATCCTCTCCTGGGCCTACGGTCCAGGTCATCACACATTGTGATGTTAAAATCCCCTCCAATTATGAGTGTACCCGGGGAGAGGCTTAACAATTGAGTGCCCAGTTCTTTAAGGGATTCTCGTACTAAGGTTGGCGGGAGGTACGCAGAAATGATGTTCAAGGGACGCCCCTCCCAGGTGGCCTCCACTAAAGCAAAGCGACCCAGGGGGTCGGCTCAGCACCGTGAGTGAGTGAGTGCAAGAGTTTTCCTAACCAAAATCCCGGTACCTCGGGACCCAGAGGTAAACCCCGTGTGGACCAAAAGCTTATAACCCCCTCTTTGTAGCGCCTGACAAGTGTTGCCAACCAAGTGTGTTTCTTGCAACAGAACAATGTCGGGGGAGTGGCGCCTAAGGAACTGAAGGACCACACTTCGTTTTATTTTGTGACCTAAGCCATTGACGTTCCATGTGAGGATAGTAAGGGATCTAGAAAGTAGTTGAGTCATGACTGTGAGAGTGGAGGGTCAAATAGATGGATCGTCCGGGAAGGAACCACCTGTGGCGGCCAAGCCCTGGGATCCCTCGGAGCATGGGACTGATTAGAACATGTGTTCCCCGGGAACTGGGTAACAGACAGGGCATCAGGCTATGCAACATGGAACCTTGGACAGCCAAAAAAGCAAGACTAAAGACGACTCTGCTGAAGGCACAAGGATAGGTGAGTGAGACTAGATGACCATAGGAAACTCTGCTAAGGACAAAAGTGAACAACATAATAGCAACAAAACATTGCCAACCCCCCCCCCCCACCCCACACCCCTTCCCCCCACCCTGCTTCCCTGCCCGTGGATTCAGAACTATCCACACCCCAACTAGGCAGAGTGCCTGTCGCCCTCCCACTCGTAATTGGGGTATTAGGTGAGCCGCCAGTGCCACTTGCCCGACTCAAAGAAACACTATAAATATAATACACTTGTAAGATCATATCATAAGACTTATGCAACATTCACATAATAGAAAAGTTACTTGTCAGTCAGCTGGTGCGGCCCGATCTCGGCCGAAGGAAACAGGACCCAGAAACAGATGTCAATACGAAAGGAGGAAGCCAATTGCCTCGGGCAGCCGCGGCAATTGCCAGGGAGCCGTGTATCAGAGACCACAGATTTTTTGGATAAGGTCCGCCGCAGCAGGGGGATGTCACTCCACTCCATCTTCCGGTGAAGAGTTCTTGCCTCTCTGGCATATGGTCTTCTCGCGAGGGCTCATCTGGCGTAGATCGGTTCGGCGGAGATCCTCCGACCCTACGCCAGCCCTCCAGCCAATCCCACACCTCCTCCGGCGAGAGAAAGAACCATGTTTTCCCATCCATCTCGACTCGCAGGGAAGAGCATGGAGTATTTGACGCCCTTATCTCGCAACGCCCTTTTGACCTCCAGAAAGCTGCGACGCCTCACCTGCACCTTTACCGTGAAATCCGGGAACATGGAGATGCGAGTGTTTTCTAAAAGAAGAGGCGGGCCGGACCTAGCAGCCTGAAGTATAGCGTCTCGGTCTCTAAAGTTGAAGACCCTCGCGATGATGGGGCGGGGGAGGGCCCCTGGCTTGGGTTTACCGCCCGGGACCCTGTGTGCTCTTTCAGTGGAGAAGTAACTCGAGAGCTGTTTTGGTTTAAGGTGCTACGTAACCAGGGACTCCACAAATAGGTCAGCTGAGGGCTCCTCCATTCTCTCCGGAACCCCTAGGATACGGATGTTGGTCCGTCTCGCCCTCCCTTCATAGTCGTCCAGCTGTTCGCTCATCTGCTTCTGTTGTTTCTGAAGCTGGGCGACTTGCTGCTGAAGCGTAGATGTATCATCAATCAAGGCTGCCGTCTTGAGTTCCACGTCCTTAACTTTAGTGTCCATTTTACGCAAGTCAGCATGCAGGAGAGTCACCTCAATATTCACGGAGTCAATTCGGGTCTCAAGAGAGGAGCGGACTCCAGCGATGGCCTCCATTATGTCCTCTAGGGTGAGCGTCTTTGCCCCCTGCGAGTGGGACGCGAGCTTCAGATCTCCCGGGGGGGGGGAGTCTCCTTGTTCTCCCCCCTGGTGCCCCAAGAGTTCTTGGTAATCTGTCTCTGATTTGGGGGTCTTGACCCCTTGCCGGACGCCATCCTACTTGCCCGGCAGAATCCCAGAGCAATCGGGATGAGGCGGAGCCAAGATAGAGGATGGAGACCAGCACTCTCCCACGGCGTTGGATCTGATCAGGAGCACACTCCACAGCACCACCGGAACCACTCGCCGCGGCACCAGCAAGGCACACCTCGTGGGTGTCCGCAGGCACAGGCCGCCTCAGCATCTAAGGATCCGGACGCAGAGCGTGAGGCAACTCAGGAAGATCCACGGGCACACCGGGCGGCCCTACAAGGGTTCAAGCCCACCTGCGTTGAAGAGCAACCGTGTGTATCAGGTCTCCGTGGGGCCGCAAGGTGACGGTGGGTTCAAGAGGAGAGGGTCGTCACCTAGGCGCAGAATGGAGGCGCCGATTGCCAGGGCACTGAAGGGCGCAGCGCCAGGAGCGCCACCTCTGCAGCTGAGCAGGGTCAAATGACGGGACAAGTGCGGCGTGTACAATAGGTAAGTGTCCAGCTCTCCCCAAGTAGGATCATATACAGTCCTGGTCCCCGATGGACTCTACAACGCCGGAGATAGTACCTCAGAGCAGGTCCAGTGCAAGGTCGGTGAGAACAGGTATTCTCCAGGGCCCCCGGGGCACACCTTCCGCAACTCCAAGTCAAGCCTAACTTGCAGGCTGCAGGCGGGGGGGCTACAAGTCTCCACGGGGCAAGAGGAGAGCGCACCTGAGCTCCAAAGACGAAGGGCCCCAAAGCCGGGGCATCGCGTGAGTGGCGCCCCGGCGCGCAAGCAATCTCCGCAGCCCTCCTTCACTTAGGCCCAAGACAGCTGTAAAGTCACTCACTGGGGTCCGCCTCGTCCCAGCAGGATGGAAAGGAGGTCCGGCGGGCGGCGACGAGGCAAGACGGGTTTCGACCCAGATCCGGGTCCAGCCGGCAAGATGTGAGCGAACCGGAGCTCCGCAGATGGCAGGCCTCAAAGCCGGGGTGCCACGTAAATGGCAACCCGGCACGAAAGCAACCCCCACAGCACTCCTCCACTCAGGTCAGGGATAGCTTTTTACAGTCTTTCAGGGGGCCCGCCTCATCCTGGCAGGGCAAAGAGCAGGTCCGGTGAGCGGCAGGGAGGCGAGACGGGTTCAGACCCCGGTCCGGGTCCAGTCACACCCAGCCGAGACCGGGAGTCGCGCTAGCAAGCGACCATTCCCGTCGGCCGTCGGCCACGCCCCCCCCCCACACCTTGCAATCAAACATGTGAGAATAACCTCCCCAGTAAGGGAAGAAAATATTTCTGCTAAAGTAGAAGATGATGAAGAATTTGAACCAGAGTTAATTGTACATATTAGATCAGTCAAATGGGTGCCATCCAGTAAAGAACCCAACTAACTAGATAAATGATTCAGAACCCCACTGTATGAAGAGATACAAAATAAAAAAATGAGGGTGGCGTTTCCTCATCCAGACATCCAATGCAAAATGGCTCTCATGCAGCATGGTGATGCCAAACTGGTGATGTTCATGTTAAAAGTCACAAAGGACTCTAAAATGATATTGATAGGATCTGCTAGGAATGCTAGGACAGACTTCTGGATACTAGCAGTCCTCTAGTGAGGAACGGGAACAGGAAATCTGGAGAATCCAGATGTTGAGAGTGCAGTCTGGCCAGACTGCAGTCTGCATTCTGGACAACGCTACCTGTGCAATTGCTGCGGAATAAAGGAAGGGACTCCTGCTGAAGATCAACGTGAAGCTAAGGGACCTAGCAGGGAATCAGGCAGAGACATTTGCTCAGCTATAAGTATTCATAAACCAATTCATAAATGAAGTAACCATGTTCGTGTTTATGGACACTTATACTGCCATGAACAAAGTACAGGTGTCCCTCAAGAGAGTGTTTGGATAGACGTATTTCAGCAGGGCTAACCATAGAGGAGGCAGCTCAGCCGCAGGGATTCATCAACATACAGTTCATTATGGTTCTGAGGCGGACAGTTAAGAAGTGGCCATTTCTTCTGTCCGCCAAGAGGCCGAGGGGGTGTGGCAGGCTATCGAGAGTAAATCAAAGATTGCGCATGGATAAATACACATGTGAGCAAGGTGTATGGCGAAGAGAGGCTGG
Organism: Lissotriton helveticus; assembly: GCF_964261635.1. NCBI lineage: Eukaryota > Metazoa > Chordata > Amphibia > Caudata > Salamandridae > Lissotriton > Lissotriton helveticus. The sequence continues at coordinate 1,568,517,446 of NC_136069.1, read as the reverse complement.
AGGGCAAGACGGCTTCCTTTATAAACAGTTATCAAAATATATTGCACAATGTATGGGTAATTTAGCCACTAGTTGGTTTTCATCAAGGGTGTGTGCAGGAACTATTCCTGGAGCGCCCGTTTCCAATTTTTTTTTCCAAGGAAAAAGAGTTTCTTGGACGGAAAGGTTTAAAAACTTTTTAGACAAGGGCACTGTTCTAGAAGCAGGCCTGCAGTTAACGGTTTTCTGAGCAAACTACTCTGGTGATAAAAACACATTGGATGCAAGTCCAGTCTTCAGCCTGGAAGATTTATCAGTGGCTAGCTGATCACCAGTTTAAAATGGAGGGGATTCATCTCCTTCAGCTTATTCTGAGACAGAGAGCTTGGATGATGCATCCTGTCCCAAGGGACACATTTGACCATACCGATTTTGTAGATTCCATGCTTTTAATGGAAAAGATGGAAATTAGAATTTTCTTGTCTTCCATTTGGTTTGTCTTCCACCTCATGGTGCTTCACAAAGCTCCTCAAACTGCTAACAGCATATCTGAAGTCCAAGTGGATATGAATGAATTGTACCTAGACAATACATTGTCCAAGGCACAAGACAATGTAAGGTTGCAAGATCAGGTTTCAGCGGTGATTACAAGATTTAATCTTTGTGGAAAACTGGAAAAGATCAGTCATTTACCAATTCCAGCCTTTTGACTTCCTTGGCGTTGAAGTACAGTCAATACAAACACAGTGGAAATTGCCGGAGAGAAAGATTCAGGAAACAAAAAGGCGTTGAGGAGCAGATTATGCTAAGCAATCTGGCCACAGCAGCGAGAGGATTATTGACATCAATTCAGGACATTATTGGGCCTTGTAGATGATGAAAACAGTACACCTAAGGAGGCGTCTTTTGTCTTCAGATCAGGTCTCTTGGTCGGAGGACGCTAGTACAGAGTTTAAATGGTGGCTGACTCATATGGAGGTCTGGGATGGGTGAGCAGCAATCGTCATGACACCATGGATAGTGGTCGAAGGTGGTAGATCAAGACACCAGTCATATAGTTATGGTCATAGCAAGAGATGGGCTTTCATATCAACTGTTTGGAGTTATTAGCAGGATCTTTCATGGTAAAGACATTCACCAAATGAAGAGCACAATGTTGTACTCTGTTGAGAAAGGACAACAGGTCAGTGACGAAGTATATCAACCCCCTAGTGGATTGAGATCACAGACTCTGGTCCTTTTGGCAATGTATTTTGGTACTTTTGCCTGGATCTAGATATCAGTTATGGCCAAGTATCTGCTGAGTTTCTCCAACAAAGTGTGAGATTGTGACTCAAGACATTTTGTCGACCTGAGTGATTGGAGTTTGGATCCTGTTTTAGATATTTTGTGGCTGATTAACAAAGGCATATAGGAGTACGTAAAAGATCACAAAAGGGGTACAACTCTACATACTCTAACATTTCTTTGTGAATAGGCCCTCAGGATGTTTAAAAGTAATTGTAGCTGCTGGTGATTTACACCCTCGACCACAGTGTTGATTTGGGTTATAAAAAGACATGTCAGTGTTGAATCGACTTTCAAGCTATTGTGTTTTTGTGTTGGTAATAGTGGGTGCTGGGCTTTCCAAGTTCTGTGGCCATTCAACAGGTATTTGGGATTTTTACACCAAACTGCGGAACTTTCATTTTTGCTCTTTTCTGACGAAGAAAATGTACTTGCATCACATGATTAACGTGGTTGAGGCAATTTGTGATTTTTTTTTAGGGTCTCAACCAGTGAACTGTGTATCTGGGTATTATAAGGATAATTTCAAAGTGTACATCAGGAGGGGTAAAAACTTGTGCCAGGGACACAGCTTACAGATTTAAAAGTAAGGGGGAGAGTGCTGAGTCTTGTAGTTCATTATGACCTTCAGTGACACTAGAACATTTGGCAGGATCTGCTAAACATCCCTCTGTTTTCCATCCCTTATGAGCACGGAGCCCATAGCGTCCCAGGTCTTGCATTACATTATCTCATAGGATAAGCCTACTCTGCCTGATATGGGCTGAGCACTATACCTAAAAGACACCACGTCTAACTGACTTGAAAATTGTGCTTCATATTCCAGGGAGATATTTTTTTAATTTCAATAAGATCTGCTGCCTGTTTTGCAGTTTGTGCTCTCATTCTGGACCTTGACTTATTGGTTACCCATTTAATGGGTTGCATGTGATGTTTTGCCATCTTGGGACCAGTAAAAATGCAGATGTTAGCCAACGTTGTGTACTAAAGATCAGCAAACACCTGCACATTCTGGAGATCAGAGTGCTACTAAAGCTGTTGGGGAAGGAGTAGGCATGTAAAGTGCTTGCAAAGAAAGGGGCAATGCTCACCTAGCTTGTGCAAAAAAAGTACACCACCTAGAGGCCATATGTAGGCCTGAATTCCAGGAGCTTCCTGGTCATGACCTTGACAACCCTGTTAGATTAGCTAATTTAAGTGCTAAAAATCAGTAGGGGACATACCTAATTCACCATTTCTTATCAAGCGACTAATGAATGTTATAATAGCTGCTGAGAGGCGACTGCCAAAGTATTTTTCCCCTATTAGGCTCTTTGGTGAGTTGTTTTATTGTCACCTGTCCTTCAATAACCGCTCAATACCTTTCACTTTCATCTACTATGAACTATTCACTCATTGTGGCAGTGGGCCAACTTCCTGCATGAGGATGAGAGGGGAACAGAACACTCTGGCCACTATGCCATTTCCCATTATGCTAAATCACTGTTACTGTATGTGCTGGAGAGCATTCAGCATTGACACATGTAGTGACATTCCAATTGCCTCTCCATGTTTCATTACATGAGCATTACATGTGTGCACTGTCACCCCCTACACCCCCTCCCAAGAGCGCATTTTGTGCCACACGCTAGGTGGTACATAGCTAGTGTGATTTCCATGGGTCTTTATACCACACCAATGCAAAGGAGTCAATTCTGCTTCATATTGCACAGACACTGCACCAGTGCCATGCAGGTGTCTGTGGCCTGATCTGCAAAAAGCCTGCATGCTGTTGGGGTTGCATTATGAATTTGATGCCCTGCAGCACACACCGGCGCTGAGACCTGGACAACGTGAACCCATCCTGAGAATAGCGCATTGGTAAAAAACAGACCGGCTGTATGAAGCAGCTGGTCTGCCTGTACTTTAGAGGGGAACAGAGACCTCATGTGGGAGTGTGCATTGAGTGACTGCATCTGCTGTAGGGCAATGCGTGGGAGGACCCTGGAACCGCTGTTCCCCCTTCAAATGGCCCTCTCGGGGTGGACTGACTGTATGGTGGTTAGTTAATGTACCTTCGGACACCCTCTTTACCTATGCACACACATTTGTAATATGGAACAGGTGCAGAGTAAAAGGATTTCCTCATTTGTCAGTGACCATGCCCCATGTAACTGAAGGAACACCCTCTTAAGATCGGTGCACTATTTGTATTATAGAAGGGGTTGCCACACATATGTGGTCGGTTCTATAATATCAAAGTCCTCAGGGGACAAAAAAGCACTGGCACAAGCCCACTCCTCTCCTGGAGAACACCCAATGAACTGCAACAGTTTATATGAACTGAATGCCAAAACTGACTTTCTGCACTAAGCTTGAAGATCCAGAAAGAGAAAAGATACCTAAAAATGTGAAACATAGACATTTGGCACAACTTGGATTGTTGCTGGGTATGGATGTCAACAAGGGGCAGCCAGGCAAAGATACTTTCTCTTGCTTACCTTTTGATTCCCCGGGCACTGCCCTTTACTGCTCCTGGTGTCAGTGGTTTGGAACACAGGAGCAGAAAAAGAAAATAAACAATGCTCACGGGATCCTGCTTACTTTTCATAGATTCCACCCTTGCTCTTCCCGTAGCTGTGATGCTATCAAGTGTCACCTGGCACGTAAAGTCACTTCAGGTGCTCATTTTCATGTCCGCGTGCATGTGTTCACATTCTTTTGATATCTATTTGCAGTTTCATGTATTGCCTTACCAACTCATATTCCTGTATTAAAACGGACACATCGTCAGTGTTGGTACTCGTAGAAATGTACGACATACTGTCTTTTTATTAAAAAGGGGTGCAAGAAATTGTGTTAGGAATCCCAGTCTGCAGCTGCCTCTGGAATATGTTATGTGATGTTGTATATCATAAGTCTGAAATGTGTATCTATCAAGAATCCATTTTGGAAAGCAGTCATAATTAATTTGCAACATTCTTCAATGTGGCTACCTAATACACCTTACATGGAAAGCCCAGAGGCTTCAATCATGCAGAAACACTGGAGCTGCGCTCTTTTACCTGCTGAGTGACCTGAAGACACCACAGTGAGAAGATACCTGTTGGAGACGTGGAGAGCCAGAGAGAGACTTCTTTGCACCTGAGAGTGTAGTATTGCTGCATCTCCATCAATATCCACTTTCAATATTTGTTCCTAGGGGCTGCTACATTATTTTATAGCTTATTTTAGCGATTGTTTTTATAGCAATTCAATTCCAATGAATTTTGATATTCGTTTTAGTTTTTTTTGAACACTAATAATTGAATATGCATACGAAAGAGCCTTTGGACCATACACAACTGCATGGTGAGGGCTGAAAAACATGTATTCAAATTGTGTTTTAGTGAAAGAACTTGACTTTTATGCACGCTTTAGAGAATTTGTTAGAAAATACACAACACCTCCAGACAAACACTTATTTATTAAGGTGAGCCCAGAGATAGTTAATTACATGGTCATGTATGTGACAACTTCAGACGAGATCAAGCAGCCTTCTCCTACAGTGTTCCAGGCTGTCTGAAAGTTTATTAGCGCAGGGCTCCCATGATGCCTTGGGAATGAACAATATTGCACCCAGACTACCACATGGGTTAATTGAAGGCAAAGCATTTAAGCAATTTATTCTGAAGGTCATGGTCCTTGTCCCCTTGGCGAGTTAACCTCTCGGTATACAGCACCTTGACAGATAAAAGGACATTGGTTAGATAGTGGAGTGCATGACGTCAAAATAAAATCAAAGTCACTTTATTCAATTTATCGCAGTAACTCATAAAAGCAGATACAAATACAAAGTTCATAAAATACACAAGAATAAGACAAAAGTTATTTAAACAATTAGAATGAACCCCCCCCCCACCCCCCGCCCCCCAAAAAACAACAACAAACCTAGGTATATAAAATCAGATAGTACAATTGTCTAAAAATTGAAGGTACAACAGAGCAGGCCTCACTTGGTTAAGATTCAGTGGCAAAAGTAGTGGACGACTATACATATGTCTCAGGTTGGCAAATTTACGACAGATAAAAACAACATGGAAAGTGTCAAGTGCAACAGCCCTATCACGTGCAAATATCAGTTTCTGATGACTTATGCCAGCTGACTAAAAGCTGTGGAGACAATTTAGACAGAAATAAGTAAACAAACTTCTGTGAACAAAAGCCATATGTGAAGTCATATATGTAGTGCCCTAGAATCTGTTAGCATTCTAGTGCTAACTCTGTATTTACACTTAACACCCACCCACCACTGATGTCACTGGTCATGTGACACAGTACCAATAAAAGAGGCCGAGCGCACGTGCTCTGGGCCAGTTGCACCGAGTAAGCAGTGTGTCCTGCGTCTCAGTCATTTCCAGGATGAGGGCCTAGGGCCCGCCCTTTACAATGGCGAAGAGGGTTTAGCTGTTTCCACGCGTGCCAGCTACACGACCATCGAGGAAAAGGGGAAGAGAATGCTGCTCGCCTGAGAGCACCCCCTGCGAAGAATCGAGCCGGACGCAGAGAGGCCTGTGGGGCGTGTGTCGAGCACCAGGCCTAGAGAAGAAGGAGGAGGTGACCGAGAGCTCACCCCGCACCTCTCCAGCCTGCCGTGGCGGTGCCCGGAAAAGACAGGGGGAGCCATCGCGGTGCCCACCCGCGGAAGAACAGGCCCGTCGGCCAAAGGTGAGCCCAGACTGTAAAGCACTAAAAGCGGAGCCCACCCGCGATGATCATAACAGCGATAATGGCGGCCGCCTGCTAGCGCCGCCCAGGACTATACAAAGCGGAGCTCACCCGCTAAAAACACTGACTGTGCCCCCTAAGGTGTGAGCGGCGCTGACTACTGGCCCCCGCAATCAAGACAAGGCTCGCGGAGCCCACCCGCGGCCTGCCTGCAGCGTCCCCCGCCGCGCGTGTGAAGTGCAGCGGCGGGGTGAATGAACTTCAAAAGACCGCCGCGCAGCGTGTGACCGAAGCTGCTGCGGCGGTGAGGAGAGTGAGCCCCAGCATGAGGAGAGCTGCCGAGCTCTGAAAATGAAGCGGAGCCCCCCCGCTGTATAGCGCCAACACACACACAGCTCCCCACCCCGCACAGCATATGACATGTGAGGCTGCGGGGTGGAAGAGCGAGAGGCCGTGTCCGATTTGTGGCTGAGAGGAGTGAGAGCAGCACCCCCCGCGCATCCCGTACTAGGAAAATGCCGGCGGGAAGGCGCTACAAATGAAAGCAACTTAGTGCGTCAAAGCGGAGTCCTCCCGTCAAGCCTAACTGCCTGCCTGTGCCCCGGGAAGCTGCTGTGACTGGCCGAGAAAGAGTTTCCCAAAGTGCAGGAGCGGAGAGCACGCCAGCCTGCTGTGTGGTCCCGAACGGCCCGAGGGAACTGAGAGAATGTTAAGGAGCCCGTGGCCGATCAGGTCGGCATCCACACCCCTCCCCGTGCAACCCATGGAGGAAAGGAGCCTGCTGCGTGAAACAGGAAAGAACTGCGGGCGGCTGAGAGCAGGAGCCGCCTACTGAGGATGAGAAGAGGTCCCCCCTGCCAGAGCTCTGAACGTGCATTGGGCCCCAGCATGGCCCGGAGCATAAATAAAATAAAATAACCTACCATGCCAAAGACGTGATGTCCGGAACCAAGCAAAGTAAACCTGGGCCATGCCTTCATGTACACGAAGATCGCAGCATGAAGAAAGCTGCCGGTTGCTGAAACCGAAGTGAAGTAACACTGCCACCTAGTGGCCAATTGTCAAATTGCACCTGCAAATCCCAATAAAACCTGTACCAGGACTGGAGCAAGCCCAAGGTTGCCAAAGCACCTGACATGCCCAAGGACAAGTGAGCAGCAGATCAAGGTTTCTGCATAGTTCAAGGAGGAAACGCAACAGTGGACAGTTTCGAGATCGGACCGCAGGTGCCAGATGACACACAGCAGCACAAGACTGGCACAGCAACGCCAAGCAGCTGCGCAAGACTGGCGCACAGACACCACACAGAGAGAAATGCCACGACACCGACTAGGGAGAGCGCCAGGAGCGCAAGGACTATACACAGGTACCCGGACTAGCACAGCACTGCGATGTGCAGAAAGGCGCAAGGAGTGAAGGAACTCCACACAACCTGAGAAGATGAAAGGCGACGGCGCAGGAGCGCGCCAGAAGCACAAGAACGCGACAGAACCCCAGAAACGCACCAGAAGCCCCAGAAGCGCATCAGGAGTGCAGCAACTCCACGCAGGACATTCTAAAGGATCGCAACCAACAGCGCAAAGAAGAAGCACGACCAGAAGAAGATCCATGGAGCAGTGACGCAACCCTCCAGAAGCAAACACTCAAGAAGCATCAACACCACGCCAGAAAAGAAGACAGTGATGCCTGGTGGCCACAGGCCATCGCTGCAGCAGAATGGCGAAAGTAGGAGTACCACCACACGAACCGACGATGGTTCTGGAACCCAGCAACAAGAAATGCGAAAGCGCATGACGCAAATGCGCAACAGTGCGGCCAGCACTAGCCCAAAGCAGCAAGTCACAAGAGAAGACATGAAGAGCACACCCAGATGCGCACCAAAGCAACTCAACTGCGATGAAAAGAAAATGGTTGCGCGACAACCCGCAGCATTGAAGATTCAACACAGAAGCAACCTGACCACTCAGCCTGGGCACAAAGCACGAAGTCGACCAGCCAGATGGTCGCACCAAGAAGCCTACCTGCCGGACATCGGCAGAAGGGACCAGCACGAGGTCCAAGAAGCTCAGCACCACAAATCCTACCTCCCAGACCTCGGCAGAAGGGACCAGCACGACGTCCAAGAAGTTCAGACAAGGCACGGGCCGACGACCTAGACCCACGAACTTCAACCACACAAATTAACGAAAGCAACAGGAAGAAGATGTGAAGGTCGTGACGCTAACCCTGGGAAGTGAGTAACAAGAAGATAGTGTCCTAGGACTAGGACAAGACCAGGTAGACACGTGCAGAGTGCGCGCGCTGCATGGGGAAGCCTGGCCCGAGAAGATGAAGGAAGAAAGAACAGGGTACGTCGCGAAAAGAGGAGAAGAGAAGAAGAAAGATCGGAGCGGCACGCCGCCACCGAAGAAAGAAAGAAAAGAGAAGTCAGAGTGACACCCAGTCACTTCAAGAAGAAAGGAGAAAGATCAGAGTGGCCACTGCCACTAAGAAGAAAAGAAGGAAGAAGTAATCAGAGTGGCACGACTGTCAGGTTAAGAAGAAGGAAGAAAGAACAGAGTGGCCACCACCACTAAGAAAAGAAGAAAGGTGACAGGCACTGGAATACCGGAGTGCAATGGACAGCAAGCCTGGTAAGAGCACCGGCAGAGCAGACCAAAGACAACCACCTACGAGTCATCCATCCACATGGCGAACGCAGAAGAGAGCAAGATGGACTGTTGGCGACATCTACCTCTGGGGTTGAGCGGAAGATCGAATGGCGAGAGTGCTCACACATCCAGCTGATGAACTGACCACTCCACACTGACCCGTGGCAACCCAAGAAGCAGAGGCCTCAAGGAACTCTGGTGGCAGCAAGTCCCACACGGGAGACAGATCTACAGAAGCACGTCTGCAGGACCCAAGAGGATGAAAGCCTCGAGAGAAATGAAGAGAGTCGACAACTCAACCTTCAGGTGGAACTAGGACACGACGGTGAGGCTCGTGGAGCGCCCTGCTCACGGCCCGAAGGCTATGGTAGAGCAACGCGACCAAAAACACCAGTCCATTGGAAACCTGGCAAAGAGGTCCTCCCGGACATCTTGTGGCAGAAGACAACCGGCAAGAGGGGCATCCTAGTGAGAGGGATGTTTGCACCTACTCTATTCACCTTCCAAGAGTTAACACTAAAGCCTGCCCGGAAACATCACTAAGCCAGAAGAGAGAACAAAACCAGAAGACTGTTGACACCCATGTCATCCATCTATCTATCATCACCTACAGAGCGAAGCAAAGGAAGAGCTCAGAACACCGGACAGACAGCACCGACAAAGAGTGAATCCGCCGAACAACTGCGAACCGTGCCACCGAGAACTATTAGTCCTGAACGCAAGAACTATACTGCCTGCGGCTTGCAAGCAGCCAAAGAGACTCATTTTGAAAGCGCAAGTCCAATGTTATTTTCTGTGTTTTCCTTCCCCCACAGGTTTTGGACTTGTTCCATTTGGTTTAATTTTTAACCAATTTGGGAAGGGATGTAGTGCCCTAGAATCTGTTAGCATTCTAGTGCTAACTCTGTATTTACACTTAACACCCACCCACCACTGATGTCACTGGTCATGTGACACAGTACCAATAAAAGAGGCCGAGCGCACGTGCTCTGGGCCAGTTGCACCGAGTAAGCAGTGTGTCCTGCGTCTCAGTCATTTCCAGTATGAGGGCCTAGGGCCCGCCCTTTACAATGTATACCAAATAAAGGAGATTATTATGGTACATGGTCATCAGACCATGACAGCAAGGCAGTCGTATTGAACAAGAAAACAAACAATGAATTGGCAATTGGGTATAAACATCAACGCGGCTTCCTCATGAATATTCCTAGGCTTTGGCACATTTCCAACTTTCATTGTATTCTCAAAGAATACTAGAGGCTCTCGAGGGAAACTACACAAGACACAGTTTGCCTGAAGTGTGCCCAGTCTTAACATTAACGCATGTAGAGTGTCCACCAAGGCCACTATTATGTGTTGAGGGGAGTGGTACTCATCAGGGAAGATCCCACGATGCCTAACTATAAGTTGCCAGGTGTTCCTGCACCTGGATGTTTCAGGTGCAGGAACACGAAAGTCTATTTTACATGCTGGAAATCCTGTCTTTTAATATCGCTTTGGGACTGGGCTGCTAGACCAATACTGTGTCATATTAATAACTCAACAGTTTGTAGGGTTTTGCTACACAAGTTATGGCAGGTATTACTTGGGGGAAAGTTGTGCAGGGGAAAAACTGCACACTCTGTAGGAGCCCTAATACCGGTCGGAAACGGCCGATTTCGGCCGTTTCCGACCGGTATTGGGGTTTTCAGATGTAGGGGTCTGAAAATTACAGAATCGGTATATCTACCGATTCGGTAAAATTACCGATTCGGTAAATTACCGAATCGGTAAATATACCGATTCTGTAATTCCAAATGTAGGTGGCACAGTTTACAGTGCCACAGGCCCTTAAGAGTCGGTATTTTACCACACAATCCTATTGTGTGGTAAAATACCGAATTCAGGTGTGCATGCACATCTGTGCATGCACACCTGTGCAATGTGACACACAGACATGCCCTTAGGGCATGTATGTGTGCCACATGTCACACAAGGCTGACCTTGGGGTGCTAGAGGGTGTCAAAGTGACACCTCCTGCACCCTTGCAGGATTCGGTATTTACCGATTCTGTAAATACAGAATCGGTATTTCCCATTGATTCCTAAGGCCTTCAAAGCCCATATGAATCAATGGGAAATACCGATTCTGTATTTACAGAATCGGTAAATACCGAATGTTACAGATTCGGTAATTCTGATTTTAAAATTACCTACATCTGTCTCCTTCCTATTTACCTACTCTTAAATACCGAATCGATAAAATTCGGTATTTAAGAGTAGGTACATCGGAATTACCTACATTTAGCCCCTTGTGTACTATTTGTAATCCTGATTTGTTCTTAAACCCCCATTTGAGACTGAATTGAGATTACTGAGAACAGTTTGACCAGGCCAAGGGTCTTATATATAACTATAGGAAAGTAGAACAGTTAAAATAAAGAATAACACAAAAAATATAATGTGCTAGCAACTCCTGTGAGGCATGGTGAATGCGGGGACAGAAAATCTTGAAAGGGCCCAGTGCACAGGGAGAACAATCACTTTGCTTGACTGATGTTAGTGTTTTTAGGCTAATGAAAGTTTCTCTAGTAAGAAACTTTGCTGATCATGCTCGCAAGCCTGCAGTGTAGTCAGGGGAGCCACAGCAGCGCCCTTTACAGCATAATAATCCCCGCCAGACAGGTGGGGATTTCCAAATAGGAAAAACCAGGGGACCACCTGCCCGGATCCACATTACTCTCTTGGTGTCCAGTTAATAGTACTACCTGGATCGAGTTGTCAATTTTCTGTAGGCTACTTCTTGGATTGGCGACCAAGCACACCAAATGGCCGGTTTGTGGATTTAAGAAGAGACCAACCAGAGCCCATATACCATTCCTCTGCTTTTCTCATTGTTAGGTGACATCTACAATAGGGAGCAGGGAGAACCAATACTGTTTCTGTTCAGGCCCGGCAAACTTTGGATTCAGCTCTGGCTCGTGGGTTGAAACTGCAGCCTTCGGTGTGTTGGCTGGCTTTCATAAATCAGTTCTCAGTGGTTTGAAAGATGGGGGTTTAGCGATTGGTTGAGGCAGTGGAGAAGTTATTGGCCATGTGAAATTTATGAAAGCATTGGCTTGTGGCGTGAGATTGAGGTCTTGAGCACAATGGTTGGCCTCCTTGAACCTGTTTCTGGTGGCGGACAAGCTGGGCTGGCTGAGATTGCCTGTAGCTGTGCACGTGTGTGTAGCTCACTTAACCTCTGTGAGCATGCTCACTTATTTGCTGAGACTGAGCCTTTTGGCATGCTGATTGGACTTTGTGAACCTGATGGCAAAGCTGGGCAGGCCACCATTGGTTGGGGCTGTTGAGCAGCAGTTAGCTGCAGGACCTCTGTGAGAATACTGGATTGTAGGGCAACACCCAGACCTTGAGAGCTCTAGGAGGCCTACTTGAACTTTTTTATGGTGGTGTGAAAGCTGGGAGGGCTGTGATTGGCTGCGACACCAAAGCAGCATGTGGTCATGTGACTTTTCTGAGCACAGTGGCTTGTGGGGGGATACTAAGGGCCTGAACATGCTTTTTGGCATTCTTAAACCTGTCGGCAGGAAAGCTGAGCTGGCTGAGATTGGCTTGCGATGCGAAGTAATGATAGGTCATAGGACCTTTGTGAATATGCTGGATAGTGGGGCAGGACTGATGCCATGGGCATGCTGGTTGCCCTTCATCAGTTTGTTTCTGTGGATAGGAATTCGGGCAGGACACAGTTGGCAGATGCTGTGGAGCAGTGGTAGGACTCGTGACCTCTGTGAGCTCACTGGATGATAGGTTAAAGTTTTGATTAAGCTAGTTGTCTTCTTAAAGTGTTCCTTTTGGTAGGGCAGGGACAGAAAAAATGACTGGGGCCACCATAGCTTACCACTCAAGACTTGGATTTGCATTTTGCAACCCTGCACTGATTCCGGAGTAAATCTTTTTAAGGAGGATAATTAATATCACTGTAATAATACACAGTAAGCTGAGGTTTTTGTACAGTCGAGAAATACAATATTTTCTGTGGTGGAACATAAGCCCTGTGTGCTCACTTGCAACTGATATGACAGTGTGTAAGCAGTGTCAATGTGTTTCTAATAGTACAGTGTGTAGATTCAGATTTTCTGATCTAACAGATAAGATGATCTAGCTTTCATACATGATCATCGCTTTAAATGGAATGCTGAAACTGGTTCAGCCAATCAAAATGCATAATATTGTTGTCACTTCTGTTGTTTCCCTGGAAGTTCAATTAGAGTGTGAATTAGGAAAGTAGAGCTGAAAAGGACCGCTGGCCTTTGTGTGTCTGCACTGGGTAAGATTGGGCCACAGGTACTAATAACCTCATTGGCTACTTGATTTTGGGTGTCAACAAGTATGAAGGGCCTATTTAAAAAAAAAAGAACAACCTCACTCTCGTGTCGGGGAAAGTTAAGAGGAACCGCACAAGGAATGTTGTAAGGTTTCTTTATTTAACTTCAGCTGTGCAGTGCGAGGTAGCCTTATATTACACCTTGACTGAAGATCTTGCTCTAAAACCCTTCTTTCCTGTTCCTGTCCCCTTTTATCTATGGTGCCTCCTGTCTCTGGCCAGAGGCAGAGTCATGGTCCTAGAGACCCTGACTCTACATCTCCCCCATTTAAACATTATTATAAATCAAACGTCCTCAATAAGCCTGGGAGGGGTAGACATCACTCTGCTAGACCCAATCTTCAGTGGTGGAGCCTGCAGCTCGGTACACCTCTGGTCATGCAGGATAAGAGTTGGCACGTCAGTCCTTTTGCCAAGGTTGAGAGGTGATCAAGGTCCTGACTGGGTTCACTATACCCTAAATGTGATGCATTTCTGGTTATGTATTTTCCAGGGCAGAACGCTGTGACCATGCTCTCTTTAAACACTGTGACTTGTAAGGGTTGAGTGTTGAAAGAGGTGTCTGCTTTTTTCTGTTGCTTTTACTTGGCTACCACCCAGTTACCTGCTTTGAAGAGTGCTTCCTGCACCTGCTGTCTGACACCAGCATGAGCTTTCATTTTCTTTTTCTTCTCTCGTCCGTGGCTATGACTACATCAGAGCTCACAGGTTGCTCTGACGTCCACTGTGGCAACTTGGTGTGTATCGACCGCTCAAACATGAGTGTGGCTGAACTTTCTACCGTTGTTGAGTGCGGGGTGGTTCGGTATGCCCTCGGAGCCTGACAGAGAGCGTCTTTCACCAAAAGTCCCTCTTCGTTGGCTCTTTGCACTGTTTGTTTGAGTTTTCCCATGAACCGTTCCACAATTCCATTCGCTTGAGACCAGAGTGGGTTATGCATTGGTGTTTAATTTTAAAGCATTTCAGGAGATATTTTAGGCCCATTGTCAGACTTTAAAATCATGGGAGATCTCCAGTTTGCAGAGACGTCATTCAGAACCATGAGGCACTTGGCTGCATTGGTATAGGAGGCCATCTTAACCAGTGGGAACCTGGAGTATCCATCAATCATTACTAAGAGGTATTTACCAGATTCTAGTGGGCAAAAAAAGTCGACTGCTACCCTCTCCCACACACCTTCTGGTATCTCCAACATCTCCAGCAGCAAAAAGCAGGCAGATCTGTAGGTGGCATTTTTAAATTATGGCTCCATCATGATGTCTCGACAAGGGAACCACAGTCTATCTCGGGGTGCCCTCTTGGTGGCAACCATTCCTTGGTGTCCTTCATGGTCTAGGCTAACGGCTTCTTTCTGGAGTGTCTTAGAGATCACAATCTGTGACCCCCTCAGGATCAGCCCTTCACTAATGACTGACAGTTTATCCCTGAAGTTGTAGAATGCCCTGATTTCCTCTGAGTCATCATTCCACTCCTTGCTATGCTTCACCAAAGCCATATTCTTGGAGGCTTATTTCCAACTGTTTGATTCTAGGGGGCATCTTGGCTTTGGGATTCCTAAAGATGGTCAGGAGGGCCTGTAGACCCGTGATGATGCACCATACCACGACAAGACTTTCCTTCCAGGGTAGGGAATAAGTCTTTGCAGTATCTGATTGGCTCTGCTGGCATATGCGACTATGTGACGTTGGGCCTCCAGGGTTCCAGAGTTTTGAGCCAGAAAAGCAACAAGCACTACTGGGTTTGCAACCATCACTTCAATATGCAGCTTGGAGTTGAAATATGCCGTGATGGTGGCCTTGGCCAGAGCAGTCTTTTTTTGTTGGAAACTCGACTCAGAGTCAAGAGACCACTGGAAAGCTACCCCTTGTCTCGTGAGGTGTCGGGGAGGAGCACTGATGTTGGCATAGTGTCTAACGTATTCGGCGCACTAGCTGCTCATACCCAGGAAGGAGTGGAGCATGAGAACATTCCCTGGCGGATTGGCAGACGCAAGGGCAGCAACATTGTCTGGGTCAGGATTCATACTCTCTTCTATGAGAAAGGTGTCCAAAGAATTTCAACTTGGTCTTATGGAATTCACATTTGAGGGTGAGACCAGCTTCACAGAAAAAATGCACCATCATGTGCATCGCGGGTGGCCCCAAAAAATTTGTTTGTTGCTGCTGTAGTTGAACACGTTCTTCCCTTGCTGAATGATCTTGCGGATTACTTCCTGAAAAAATAATTCTGCAGACAAGATCTCGTAATTCATTCTCTTGTAGCAGAACAAGCTCAAATGAGTGATAAATGTTGTGATATTTCCGCACCTCTCCTCCAGTTCAATCAGATGGTAGCCCTTGTTGAGGTCCAGGTTGCATACATTGAGTTGGGTGATCATATCTGCGATGTACGGACTGGGATGGCGATTTCATTGTATTGCCTTGTTTGGCTGGCGCATATCTATGCATATACGGCCAGCCCCTGGATTATACTTCTTCGGGACAACCACAATAGGAGACACCCAAGGTGTGGGGCCCTCTGATGGCTTGATGATATTAAGGCTGAGAAGGTTGTCAATTTCTCTTTATACAGCTTCTTGAAGATAAAATGCGACTCTCCTGTGTCCCTCTGCCACTGGGCAGACTCTCTCATCTATGTGAAGGCAGACACTGGTATCTTGTAGTTTGCCAAGACCAGTAAAGAGTGTTGGGAAATGGTGAGTAATGTTGGGGACTGTCTCAAGGTGGAAGTTTATGGAGATGACCCCCACTGCCGCCCCTGTGGCAAAACCTAGAAGGCACGCATGTGATGTCTTGCCTTGTAGCATATAAATGGGAGCTGTATCAGATTATGTGCCATGTGAAAAAGATGCGGTGAAGGAACCACTGATATGTAGTGGTTTGGGTGTGGCCAAGGTGTAGACTCTCATGGGAGAGTGTTCGAGCTGCAGTGCTAGGTTGAGTGCATTGAATTGATCAAAGGACATTACATTGATCAACACCCCACTATCAATGATGAAAGATATGTACTGTTTGTTCAGGAGTAGGGGAATGACTTGGCAGGTGCACGAGGCATTTGGAAGGTGAACCTGATGAATGACTTCAGTGCCCGTGTGTACTTGTATGAGTCTGAGGCTCGAGGCAGGATCTAGACATAGGACCCTGGGCACAGTACTCAACAGTCTGGAACATAGAAAGTGGCATTCCTACTTTGCTTACAGTATGTGAGGGTGGGCATGAACTTCCCCATGCAGGGTATGGGTGTATCTTCTCCCCATACTTGTATCCTCCTTCAGTATCAACCAACTGCGCATAGTCTTGGAGAGTGGCAAGATTTTGCCTGCTGATGACATTGATAGATGCACCACTGTCGACAATGAAGTTCAGGAATCTACCATCAGAGGCGTGGTGTTTTGATCAAGTACAGAAGTCAGATTTGAAATGATTTTCTTTACCACAGCCTTTGCACACTTGTCCGAATGCTGGGCACTTTCTATTATGTGGTAACATCAGTCCACACCTGTAGCAGAATTTCCTGTGTCCGACTGCCATGTCTTAGGATTGGCTTTGCGAACTTGTTGTCTATTGCATATGGCCAGTACAGGTTTACCAGTGCTCATACCCACTTCAATGTCTGCTGCCTGCTTTTCAGCACATTCCTCTGTGTGGGCCGTGGCAAGCATCATTGTTAGAGAGTGAGTTTCTTGAAGCATTCGCCTTCAGAATGCTTCTGATTGACAGCTGTCAGTGATCCTAAGACACAGGGCCTGTTCATTGGAGAATTCAGAGAAGTGACAGTGTTTGATGAGGGTTTTAAGATGATCGATGAAACCATCCATCGACTCCTCTGGCTATTGTTGAGCTTTGCCAAACATGTAACTTTCATAGTTCGCATTGTTGGCAGGATTAAACTTTTTGCAAGTTCGTCCTTGATCTTGCAATAGGTGTTGGCTTTTCCTTTGGGAATTTTCGTGAGGGGTTTTTTGACGCCATCGTCCAGAAGATTTTTGAGATAATGAATTATCTTGGTGTCATCGGTCTCATCAGCACCTCGCTAAAGCTATCAAATTTCATGATACAGCCAGCCCATTGAAACCCTATGTTGTGCTACTAGGACATACCAAACAGGGGCTATGGCTTCAAGAACACAGCAGCATTGTATGCAGGTCAGCAGGCATAATGACACACGGCAGACTGAGTACACACAGTGCAGTAGCAAAGACGAAGCAAATGCACACCACACCAGAAGTAGTAAGCACCAGTGGATAATGAACCACAAGGTCGAAACAGCCAGGAACATTGCTATGGCAAGGATGACAAATGTGGAACAGCATCCTGGCAGAGGAGAAACAATAGCCATGAGCGTTGCTAGGGCAGAACCTATGGATGTTGAAATGCCAGACAGAGTTGAAACAATTTGGG
This sequence comes from Lissotriton helveticus, assembly GCF_964261635.1. Classification (NCBI taxonomy): domain Eukaryota; kingdom Metazoa; phylum Chordata; class Amphibia; order Caudata; family Salamandridae; genus Lissotriton; species Lissotriton helveticus. The sequence goes on along the minus strand of NC_136069.1, from coordinate 1,568,500,078 downwards.
AGGTGAGGGACCTCCCAATCCCAGATGGCTGCCAGCAATAGATAGGGTTATACTTGAAAGTAATGGGCCATCCCAAACCAGGATGGCCACTCACAGTCAATGAGGCCTGAGATGCAGTGCACAGTAGATACAAATTGGGAGGTGAGGGTCTACCAATCCAAGATGGCCACCAGCAATAAGCAGGGTTAGGTTGTAGACGAAGGGCCACCTCAATCCAAGATGGCTGCCCTCAGGCAGGAAGAGCAGTGTGGCAGAGCAGGTGTCTCAATCCAAGATGGCTGCTGGATCAGGATCGAGATCCAGGGCACTGGGGCAACTATGTAGAATGCGCAGCAGGCACTCCATGCTGCACAAATAAGGAGTTTGAAGTTGTGAGGTCAGTACACTATTGCTTTGACTCTGGGTGGGCTTATTTGAGAGCTGTGTGGGGCTGGAAGGTGAAGCAGGTACTGCAGCGTGTGTGAGGTTCCCTGAGGGACTGACTGATGTCGGAGCACAGCTCGCACTTGGTGAAGGTAGTGCAGGAAGTAAAGGTTGGAACAACGTGCGCTCAGTGTAGGCGGTAAATCAGATCGCCGGGTGAGGAGATGGGTCTTGTCTCTTGTAGTGCCCTGGGACCGGCTAACAGAGCACAGCATGAACGCAGGATGCGAGGTATGCACTTGCTCGGATAGCCACGTGAGCTTGTGTTTACCTTCTCGTCACTAGTTGTTGTGTTGGTGAAAGTAAAGAGGCATGAAACTAGGAATGTTGTAAGGTTTATTTATTTAACTGCGGCTGTTTATTGCGAGGTAGCCATGGCCTACACCTCGACTGAAGATCTAGCTATAAACCCCCCCTCTCTGGTTCCTGTCTTCTTTTATCTCTTCTACCTCCCACCTACACCTACCTCCTCCGGCTGTGGCTGTGATGACACTACCGGCCAGAGTCAGGGTCCCAGAGAACCCTCCTTTACACTTACCTTCTACTCAGGCCTATAGCTGTGGGAGAGGTCCTGTGTAGAGAGGATTAATTGCAGTTAACACCATGAGTAGTGTGCTAAAATACATAATTCAATGTTAGAGACCCAGTCAGTGCCTCCAGGGTGAGTTTTTAGGAATGTTCCAAACATTTTGACTGCTGGCAAGGACAAATCATAACATTTAGATAATGTGCAAACAATTAATAAATACATGATAAAGGCCCCTGTAGAAATAAATATCGGCAGGAATACAGGGGTAAAGCATTTCATAAACAACAAAAGACAATTTTGAACGCAGACCGAGCGACCATCAGATATATATATATATATATATATATATATATATATATATATATATATATATATATATATATATATATATATATATATATATATATATATATTATATATAAATATATAAATATAAATATATGACTATTCCAGGAGCGAACCATTTGCCATAATATGTGATTGATGTGCTGACACTAAAATGTATTGAACCGAACACTATATTTACATGGAAGGACTAAGGACCTATGTACTTATGATGGAGCAGATTTCATCTGCAGTCAGGCATTGTTTTATTTTTTGTGCTTCAGACAGACTGCATTTAAATTGCCACGCACATTTTGGTGCAAGTTAAAAACATGGCACATGAAAAACATGAAAGTGAGGCCTATTCAGTCTGAAATGCTTTTGCTGAATTAACATGTGCTTTTTTGCAATGTAGAGAAAAGTGGCCTTTTTAGCTTTGAAGATTAATAGAATGTGTTTCTCTCTTCCCAGCTCATCCCTTGACAATCTAAATTTACTATTCCTGTCTTAATAGACTTCGACTTGTTGCATATTTTGATAAATATTTTCAGGTAATAACACCTCTTTTTATAATGTGTGTGAATTAATAATGCACCAAACACTACACAGGGGACTAAATGCTTTTTGCATGAAAAGCTATCTAAAACACTAAAGCATGTTGCTGTGTGCGCTGTATTAACTATGTGTGCTTTTAAATTTTACACTAAAGCATGAAAATGCTATGTTGCACATTTCACATTTATTTTGCATGTTGTCATACATAATAGAAAAGCTGCTTTTCACTAATAGCTTGGCTAGGTAAACATTTATAAGGGGTATTAGTATGAGGGAGGGAAACATAATGGGCTGATTTACATGAAATTAATATTATCTTTGTGTTTGTTTTATTTTTGGGGCCTACACAAAACATGGCTGCCTGTGAATCCATCAAGGCTATGGCTTGCAATTTAATGAGAAGGGAGCATGCGCAGACTGTGGCAGCTTTCCTCATGACAAGAAGTGAAGGACATCTTGAACTGTAGATTCTTGTGACTGTGCCAATGTACCAGTTAGTTAAAAGTATCCATTTGATTGCGCTGAGAAGGGAAGGAAGAGAATAAGAATGAAACATTTTTCTTAGTAAATGTTGCAAATGTTTATAAATGTAGTTATTCATGTATGCTTCTTTTGTTAAAACTGGTAAAGTCAGGATTTTAGAATGAGTCAGGGTATTGAGAACTCATGCCATCATGACTGACCAATCACGTACAGGTTTTCCTGAAAGATGCTACATCTTTGTGTAGTCTGCCAATGATTAGAGTATAAAATAATGTCCTCTCTGGATGGGGGCTGGCTTTCTCAGCTCAGCTGACTTCTATGGGTTAGGTACGCGAAACGTCCCGGGAGATTGCTGAAGGGGAGGTGCGTCCGAGGAGATTCAGGGGGAGGTTTCTTGCTTCCACGTCATATCTTGGCACATCAGGCCACATTCCTTTGAGGTCTGGTGAAGGGCGGGCTGTCTCCCTCCTTTTTGCTCTTTAGACACAGAGATGCACAGACAGCAACAGATAAAAAGGCTCTCTAGATTTAGATGCTAAACTTTAAGTTTATGCTTTGACTAATTAATTAGGTCTGAAAAGATTTATTTGACTTATGCATTTATTTCTTTTTATGGGAGATTTGTGCCAACTATTTAATTATTGATTAGCTTTGCAAGACTATTTTTCTTAGAAACTCTTTAAGAATTTTGACTGGTATTTTGCGCCACGTTTTTCTTTCCTACATGTTATGCTTATATGCAGACTGTAATGTGTTCTGTATTATTGATATTTTTCCTGTTTTCCAAATTATGTAACCTGATTGATATTTTACTAATGAATAAAGGGTCAGAGAAAAATGAACTTTTAACTAGAAAATAAAACCCTTTAAAATACTCAACAACTCTCTTTATTGGCTTGAATAATAAATTGCATTTTTGACTGTTCATCTTTATTTAATCTCCTGAAGGTAATACATGGTGTGAAGGGCCCAACACCTTTTGAGCGGTAAATTAGAGGTAGCATGAGGGTTTTACATTGAGAAATTACCAGAAGAAATTACCGCTCCATCAGTTTTTGGTAATCAGAGGATGGTCATTATTGATTAGTTTGGTGATTAATGATTATTGATTTCACCATCAACTACTCAACTAATGGATCATTGACCTCAGGAGGGAAGTAAAATAATTACCCAAGTTAGATAAATGTCCAAGTCCTGATTCCTGACTCCAATGCTCAGAACCTGAAGACTGGCAAAGCAGTACTGGCAGGTGATGCAAGAAGTGGTGTGAGTATCAATAGGGTGGTGAAATGTTGTTAATATGCTAGCATTTATTTTTGAAGTGTTGAAAATATTACGTTTTTTATTGTTGGTGAAATTTTGCTCATTTTGAATTGATGGTGTTATTGATTATATTGGTAATTTCATAGGACATCATTTTTTGGTTACTGATTACATGTTTTAACTCTTCATGTTAAGTTAGTGTCTTGTTCTATGTTGTCTGGAACACGCAGGTATGCACACCTGTGGAATCCCGGGAAGGAATAGCGGGTGGTAAATGGAAGCCACACTGCACTGAGGTTACTCGTCTATTGGAATAACACTGAGAAGCTAGGTAGGGCTGGTAGTGTTAAATTAGGGACTATTTTCTGTGTGAGTGATTAATAGCAAAGAGTTCGCTGGTGAAACTTTGGTCTGATATCACCTAGAAAGGGTCACACTAAAGGAGTAGCAGGTTCTTCTGAGCTTGATTGATAGCAAATGGGTTCGCTGGTGAAACATTGGCCTAAGATATATCCTGAAGGATAAGTCCAAAGGAGCAGCAGGTTCTTCTGAGCTTGAGTGACAGCAAAAGGGTTCGCTGGTGAAACTTTGGCCTAAGATATATCCTGAAGGATAAGTCCAAAGGAGTAACAGGTTCTTCTGAGCTTGAGTGAAAGGTAAGCGGAAGGGATTTACCTGTAGTGTTTGAAGAGTAAACGGAAAGTCTTACTATGTGAAGGGTAAGCGGAATGTGTTACTCGCAGTGAATATAAATCTATCCTTTATTTAGCACAACAGACAGAGTAGCGAATGTATTTATGTTGTTACTAACAGAGTTATTGATTAAGAGAAATATTGCAGTAAGATTTTGTGGAGGGTCAGTGGTAGGAGTAAAACTGACTAAAATTGAGACTGACAGCTTTGGAGAAAATAAATTGCATTGAACTATTGCAAAAATGAAAATGTTTGAAAGTTTAAAGAAGCTGTTAGGAGGTAAAGTAAAAAAATCGTTTTTTATTGGTGATGCTCCTGAAGGAACACCTGTGCATTTTATGTCTACCAATTTGGGACAAAATACATGTATGTGGGTTCACCAATGGTGCAAGATTACTGAAAAAGAAGGTGCTTTGAGGTTTCCAAAAGATGGTACTTTTGAATTGCAAATAATTGACAAATTAAGGGAAGTGTTATGTGAAATAAAGACACCATCTAAAGCTGCACAATTTGAGGCCTTAAGCTTGTGGGAAAAGACAGCAAGAGAGAAAGCAAGTGAGGATAAAAAGGTAAAGCACCACATTCAGGAGAAGGGAATTAGTGATGATAAAGAGCTTCAAATAAATAATAATTCAGGTGATGAAATAATGGATGCATTGTTAACTGAGTGTCCACTACTTTATGTGATTCCCATGAAAAATACTGAAAATAGTACACCAGTAAATACTACAGGGGGTACTGCTTCTGTTGAACAGAGAGAAATACAGACTGAGAAAACTGTGCAGACATTTTATATTGACCCATTACCTGTTGATTCAGTACTGACAGTAATACCTCCAGGTGTTACTGCTTTAAATATGCCTGATTCAGTCAAAGAATTGCAAACTGCAGATGCACAGATAATGCCTAGAAAAATGATGACTGTCCCAATTAATATGGTCCCTACTGAAAAGTTTCAAAGAGCTGCAGAATCCGTGATTTTGCCAGGGGTTATTTCAGAAACTCAGAATACACAGATTATTGAACAGAAATTACCCCAAGCACTGAAAGGTGAGGGAAAATGGTATTTACAACATCTGCAGCTCAGGATAAAATAAATATATTTGAAAATGGGATTTTCCAAACCTGCTCTGAGGAAGCAGCAGTAATTAAAAAGATAGAGAACATGGGAGAACATATTAACACAGGCCCTGAAAAAGAGAAACAGCTTAATGTTTTAAATTCAACATGTGAACATGAAGAAATTAACAGTCCTTGCTGTTTAAATAATGAAAATGTGAACCTTTGTCAGGAAAAAGAATTAATTTCCCTGAGTGAGGAAACAGCTGCATGTGCATTAACTCCACATAATGGACTGACAGATGTGGCTCAAAAATATGAAACTGTTGTTTCAGGAAGTTTTCTATTTCAGAAAGGTTTCAGGGTACACATGGATAATGAGGCAAATGAGAAAATGTGTTCTTCAGGAATGCATTTGCACATTGCGGAACTAAAATATATTTTCAAATGCAATGGGTTTGAGAAATTAGGAAACAAGTGGGCAAGAAAACATGAGAAGAAAAAGAAACCACCAGACCTAGCAAGGAAAATGGATAAGGAAAAGAAGCCACCAGATCTAGTTGAGAAAAATAATAAGCAGAATGAGGGAGAAGCTTTTGCTTACTCATTGAGAAAATGTGGGAGAAATGTATGTGCATATGCCACAGAATAGAAGTGAACTTGCAGCATTTCTGAAAACATTCCCACAATTGAGAGACAAAATTATGCTGTGGTACCCACAAGTTGATGGATTTGATGAAATATTGAAAGAGTTGTGCATTAATTTGGAAATGTTCTTTTACATTGCCATGCAGACTACATTATGGTTTGAATCTAAAGGTGTTGTGAAAAAGCCAGGTAAAGAGACAATGAAAAGGGTTTGAATGAATGCACCATCATTTTCTGTTGTTATGGAGAAAAACATAGCAGAGATTACTTTCCTGAAGGGTGGAGTGCCAGCAAAGGATGTTGATTGCGTACAGATTAAAAGAACACAGGATGGAAGTAAAGGTGTTTTGGTTTGTGCAAATTCAGGTATGGATGTTGTACTGCTGGAAAACGTGTCCATTTGCCATCTTTATAACAGATTTGAGCATTGGAAGAAGAAAAATAAATTTAAACATGATGCACAAAAACATGGACAAATACAGATGCAAAATATGCCAGCTAAGCAAATGCAAATGTCAGTTCAGAAACAGGTACCAATGGCAGGACTTTTTCAAGCACAGATGGTCCCACAAAATATGGAAAATGCTAAAGTTAATTTAAATAGTGTGTCCAGAGCAAAAGTGAATTATTTCCAGAGACAAAAACAGAACCCAGTCCAACAGGTTACTATGTTTGCAAATGAGAGTTTTAACACTTTGAATCTACCAAGTCCATTGTGAAGGCAGTGGAAAGTCCAGATTTAGTTGCAGGAGTTTTAAAGAAAGAAATTACTAACCCAGTTTTAGAAAAATGTGCACCAAAATTAGGCCCATTTGAGGAAGATTGCAAAACTGTTGTCTGTGACTCAGGCCTACCAGGAAAACAATTATTTTGCAAATTAAGCAGCACAGATTACTGTACACCAGATAATGTTATTTTTCAGATTCCTGATGAGGATGTACATTTTAAAATGGCCCAACAAGAGACAGCTGTAGCATTATTTTCAGAAAAGACAGTTGAAAAATTACCTTCTGCTTTGGAAAAAATAATAAACACAGAAATAAGAGAGTTCACAGAGAAGGATGCCAGATTAATAAAATGTGCAGAACATGTCTTTTTAAAATTTGAACCAGATGACATGTATTCAGGAACACAATCAGTTGCAGGACTTTTACCAATAAAAGGATTTTTGATGGAATTGATTAGAAGTTTGTGTAACTTTCTGATCATAGGTTCACAGAAAATAAATGAAAAGAACAGAATAGTGCAGGAGATTAAAAGCATATTTTTTCCATGTTGTCCTGTGGTACCGAATCCAGCCAATATATTTTTTCACATTCCATGTGCTGAAGAATGGCTTACTTTTATTGATTTTTGCCAAGTTCATGTCACAGTGCCATTGCAAGAGAATAGTCAGGAGTACTGTCAAAAAGAAGATGAATGTCTGGGACACAAAATTGGAAAGGGAGGTAGAAAGGTGTCACCAGAGAAGGTGGAAATAAATTCCAAGATGAATCCACCTCAAATCCAGAAAGAAGTCAGGACATTTTTGGGAATGGTTAGCTGCTGTAGAGAGTGGTTACTAAACCTTTCCCTAGTGGCTAAGCCTTTACTGAGGCTGACACACAAGGGTGTGTCTGATCCGCTTCCATTGGACAACAACTGCACAAAAGCATTCCTAGAGTTGAAAGAGAAAAAATGTCGCACCCCAGCACTAGGAATGAAAGTTTATTTGAAAGAAAATACACTAATTTGCAGTGAGAGGGAGGGCTGCGCTCTCTCATTGCCTATTGAAAAAGAGGACTGTGTTCAAAGGTCTGTGATGTATTGCCCAATGACCTTTGACCCCAACTACACAGAAATGTCAGCAAGTGAATTGGATTGTGATGAAACTGAATATGAGTGTCTAAATATCATGAAAATATGCATAAAGCCAAATTCAGACTCTAAGGATGAATGTCTGGGTCAGCCCAACAATGTCCATTTTGTAAATGGCCCATGTTTGAAAGGTGACACATTAAAAGCAGCACATGCTGTGCTCCTTATGCATTATGTGGTCAAAGCTTTATGGCTTTCAGTAGTTACCCCAGCCCAAAATTCAAAATTGATTGCCCTTACCCTAACATGCAGTATATCTGCTCAATTGAGAGTCACTGTTGTCATGGGAGAGAGAAATGCTAATTCAGGTGCACAAAATTGTGTTCTGTTAGCATATACATTCAATGGAATCTTCACAGTTGAATTAAAAGAGGCTCAAGAAAATGTTTTTAAAGCAGCACAACAGGGTTGTATCAGAACTGTTTTTGAGAAAAGTGACAACTGCATAGTGGCAAAAGTGTTATTGCAAAGACTGATGCCCAGGTATAGATTGCCAGTTTCTCTGAAATCAGATCATAATGAAGTCTCAAAGATAATGAGTGCAGAACAACAGATTGGACAAGGAATGGATTGTAGCTATCTGTCTGAAGTATCAAGCATAATAAAGCAACACAATGGCAGCACAGAGTTACCTTTTGCAAAAAACTGTGTTTCAGCAACACTAAAGTGGCTTGAAAATACATATGCAAATGCACTTGTGGAAAACACTGATGAGAACACTAGCCATTGCTGTGTAGGTCTGGTTGATGTACAGTATGCAGTTTCTCACCAGATTGCAGCTGCTACACAAGATCTGCATAATTGATGGTGCAACGGCTTTGATCTGAGAGATGCTGTGGTGAAACATCTGAATCTGATCAAAGTGAAAATAAGAGTGAAAGGCCTTGGTTGAAAAAGTGCAAAAGGATTGATGGTGCTCTGTCAGAATTTCTCTCTCAGCACCTAAGTAGTCTAATTTGCATGGAAAAAGTACAGAATGCCACACTGTATGAGCCATTCTGATGGCAAGCTGATGACAAAGAGCAAAGAAATGCTGAAACTGTCCTGTTGAATTCTCATTTTATTATTTTAGTTAATTATTTTACAGAAGACTAACTGTTCCAAGAAGCTACTTACAGATCTCTGCACTAAGACATTTGAGCTTGGCTATATATGTATGATCTGATTGCAGACCAAACTTGTGTTTGCCTTATAAATAGAAGTAACATTGTTATATGCTCAACTTTTGCAATTTAAAAAAAAAAAGATATTGTCACTTGTGAAATGAAATATTTGTGATGAATTATAAATCATTTTATTATGATTTGAATCATCAGAAGGGTGGATTGATGGAGCAGATTTCATCTGCAGTCAGGCATTGTTTTATTTTTTGTGCTTCAGACAGACTGCATTTAAATTGCCACGCACATTTTGGTGCAAGTTAAAAACATGGTACATGAAAAACATGAAAGTGAGGCCTATTCAGTCTGAAATGCTTTTGCTGAATTAACATGCGTTTTTTTGCAATGTAGTGAAAAGTGGCCTTTTTAGCTTTGAAGATTAATAGAATGTGTTTCTCTCTTCCCAGCTCATCCCTTGCCAATCTAAATTTACTATTCCTGTCTTAATAGACTTCGACTTGTTGCATATTTTGATAAATATTTTCAGTTAATAACACCTCTTTTTATAATGTATGTGAATTAATAAAGCACCAAACACTACACAGGGGACTAAATGTTTTTTGCATGAAAAGCTATCTAAAAACACTAAAGCATGTTGCTGTGTGCGCTGTATTAACTATGTGTGCTTTTCAATTTTACACTAAAACATGAAAATGCTATGTTGCACATTTCACATTTATTTTGCATGTTGTCATAAATAATAGAAAAGCTGCTTTTCACTAATAGCTTGGCTAGGTAAACATTTATAAGGGGTATTAGTATTAGGGAGGGAAACATAATGGGCTGATTTACATGAAATTAATATTATCTTTGTGTTTGTTTTATTTTTGAGGCCTACACAAAACATGGCTCCCTGTGAATCCATCAAGGCTATGGCTTGCAATTTAATGAGAAGGGAGCATGCGCAGACTGTGGCAGCTTTCCTCATGACAAGAAGTGAAGGACATCTTGAACTGTAGATTCTTGTGACTGTGCCAATGTACCAGTTAGTTAAAAGTATCCATCTGATTGCGCTGAGAAGGAAAGGAAGAGCATTAGAATGAAACATTTTTCTTAGTAAATGTTGCAAATGTTTATAAATGTAGTTATTCATGTATGCTTCTTTTGTTAAAACTGGTAAAGTCAGGATTTTAGAATGAGTCAGGGTATTGAGAACTCATGCCATCATGACTGACCAATCACGTACAGGTTTTCTTGAAAGATGCTACATCTTTGTGTAGTCTGCCAATAATTAGAGTATAAAATAATGTCCTCTCTGGATGGGGGCTGGCTTTCTCAGCTCAGCTGGCTTCTATGGGTTAGGTACGCGAAACGTCCCGGGAGATTGCTGAAGGGGAGATGCGTCCGAGGAGATTCAGGGGAAGGTTTCTTGCTTCCACGTCATATCTTGGCACATCAGGCCACATTCCTTTGAGGTCTGGTGAAGGGCGGGCTGTCTCCCTCCTTTTTGCTCTTTAGACACAGAGATGCACAGACAGCAACAGATAAAAGGGCTCTTTAGATTTAGATGCTAAACTTTAAGTTTATGCTTTGACTAATTAATTAGGTCTGAAAAGATTTATTTGACTTATGCATGTATTTCTTTTTATGGGAGATTTGTGCCAACTATTTAATTATTGATTAGCTTTGCAAGACTATTTTTCTTAGAAACTCTTTAGGAATTATTATTATTTTTTTTTTTTTTGGGGGGGTTCAATTCTGCTTTATTGCATGAAACAAAGTACAGTACACAGCTGGGTTCGCCTACAACCCGGAGGCCGGCAGCAGAGTGGAATGAACAGTACACAGCCATGTAGCCGGCATCCCGGGGGCCCGGCGGCGCATCATATATACATGTGAAACTTGTTCCGCAGCCGGTGGTGTAGGACAAGCAAGGATGAGCAGCAGTTGAACAGAGGTTTTACGAGAGAAGATTCTCTCTGTTTTGTTGAAAGTCAGAAAAGTAAACGAAACACCCCAACTAGGTAGCAACGAAGAGGCAGTTCATGACTGTATAGTAGGACAAGTAATAGTGGTGCGGCGTGGCTATCTAGGCAAGCAGAGGTGTGTGTGAGATCTCGTGTCCAGAACTCCTGCCCTAGCGCAACAGAAACCAACAAGGGCCGGTCCTAGGAAGGTGTATAATGTCCCGGAATGTCGCCCGCTGAAGAAGTAAGAGCGCGCAGCGGGTGTGGAATAGAGTATGCATGCACAGAGAGGGGGGGAGGGACAGGCCAGCCAAGGTGGAACAGTCTAGAATGTCAATGATCGTTCAGGGGTACAGGGGGGCACGGACGAGGAAACCCAGATATCGCATCAGGAACTATAGGCCAGGTCTATAGGAGAGCTCGGGGTTCTAAGGTATGACAAATCGATTTTCCGACTGAGCGCCGTCATCCGAGCGTGTAAGCAGATAGCGCACTAGCGGATCCCAGATATCCCTGGGACGACACGAGGGAGGCAGCAGTTCAGCAAAAGTAGTATGTTGATCTTGGCAGTATACCAAATCCGTAAGCCAGTCCTTGAATTTGGGCGCCCTTCCTCTGCCCCATCGGCACGCGACACGCCGCTTGGCTAAGAGCAGGGCAATGTCGATGAATTTCCTGCAATCCCTAGGCATCTGCATCGTATACCCGAGGAGGGCCATCAAAGGGTCCGCAGGGACCGCCTCCCCCACCATCTCCGCAAGAACCTCCGTCACCTGTCGCCAGTAGTGTGCAACCTGGGGACACTCCCACGCCAGATGAAGAAAATCAGCATGGTCGGCGCGACAGCGCTCACAGCGGTCATCATCTGCCAACCCGAATCTATGTTTCCGCACTGGCGTGTAGTATACCCGCTGAAGGAACTTATAGTGGATAATTTTTAATCTGCTACTGGCAGAGATGCGGGAAGTGAGTGCACAGCAATGTTTCCATTGGTCATCCGATATATCAGTGGCAAGCTCAGCAGACCAGCGCAGCCGAGCAGTGGATGCCGGTTCCGGAGCAGCACTGCGGATCTGACGGTAGAGCCCAGAGACCAAGTGAGTCCCGTCCTGCGATCCTAAGAGGAAGTGTAGCGGAGGCAGGACCTCGGGCTCGTCAGGGTAATCGGGAAGGATGTCGCGCATCCCCGCACGCAAACAAATGTAATAAAAGAGCTCGAGGGGGGTACGCTCATGTGTTTTGAAAAATACGTCCGCTGATTTGAAGTGACCCTCATGGAACAAATCGCCCCAGCAAGAGACAAGCAGTTTATCACAGAGATGTCGGAAACCCGGCTCCGATAATAGGGTAAGTTTCGGGTGATAGGCGAGCGGCAACTTGGGGGAGTAGAGCAATGGGCACGATAGCCGTGTAGCGATGCGGCGCCACGCATCCAGGGTGCAGGAAACCGAGGTAGTCGGTGTAGTGATGGACGCTTCAGTACAGTGCATTAGTCCGTTAAGCGGGAGTGGGTGCACGATCCAGTCTTCTACCGCTATGTGCGGCATGAAGGGGGTAGGAGCCATCCAGTGGTAGGCAAAGTGCGCCTGCGCGCACTGGTAGTATGCCTCAAAATCTGGGACATCAAAACCTCCCCTGTCATAGGGAAGAGTCAGCGTCAACCATTTTCACCGGGGGGACTTGCCTCCCCAAAAAAGCCTGCGCAACTCCGTTCGGAGCGTCTTGAAGAAAAAGGCACCAGGGAAATAGGGAACATTGAGGAAAAGATACAGAAAGCGGGGTAAAATCACCATTTTTATGAGCGAGGCCCTTCCGGCTATGGAAAGCGGCAGCGTGATCCATCTGTCGACGGAGGCAGTCAATTTTGTCATGGCCACTCCATAATTGGATCGCAGTGTCTCGTCCTTATCACGAGAAATGCGGATTCCCAAATAACGAAGATCTTCACGACACCACTTCAATGGGTAATCGAGAGGGAAGTCGTGCACCGCATCTGTTAGGGGAAAAAACTGCGATTTGGCCCAGTTGATGTGGACTCCTGATACCCCGCCAAACAGGACAAATTCCCGAAGTAGGGGATTGAGGTGTGCCTCAGGATATTTAACGTACAGCGTAATGTCGTCCGCATAAAGGGATACATCAATTTGGCGCTGCAGGCATTGCACCGCCCCCGCTCGATGTAACTGCCGTAAGCGACAGGCGAGTGGCTCAACCGCGATGGCAAATAACAAGGGAGAGAGTGGGCATCCCTGACGGGTGCGTCTTGTGAGTGTAATAGGATGCGACAGGCGTCCGTTAATGAGCACCCTCGCCGCGGGATCCGTATATAGGAGGCGGACCCAAGATAGGAACAATTTAGGGAACCCCCATGCTGGCAAGGACTGAAAAGAGGTAAGGCCACTCGATCGAGTCGAATGCCTTGGTGGCATCGAGGAATACAGCCGCCACAGGAGTGTCGGGGTAAAACCGTGCGGAGCAAGGAGAAGAGGGTGCGAAGGTTATGGGACGTGGATCTGCCCGCTACGAAGCCAGACTGATCAGGCAATACTAGTCTGGTCATTAACAGCGACAGCCGGGTGGCCAGTACCTTAGCGAGTATTTTGACATCACAGTTTAATAGGGAGAGTGGACGGTAAGAATCGCAGGAGGTGGGATCCTTATCCGGCTTTAGGAGGGAGGTGATCACTACCTCGCGCATAGAACAGGGAAGTATCCCGTCAGCAAGGGACTCTGTAAACACCTCGCGGAGCACGGGCGCCATAATGTCGATGTAGGCTTTGTAAAACTCGGCAGGTATGCCATCAAGTCCCGGAGCCTTGCCGTTCTTAAGGGACATGATGGCCTCGCGGACCTCATCAAGCTCAAAAGGCGCCGCAAGAAATTCCCTGTCCCCATCGCTGAGCCAGCATAACGCCACATCGTTGAGGTACGCAGCATACGGCGCATTTGTCTCTGCCGTGGAAGTGTAAAGTGAGGAGTAGTGTGCTGTGAACGTGTGCAGTATCGTATCCGAGTCTCTAATAGTGGTGCCGGAGGTATCAATAAGCTCCAGTACGATATTATGCACCCGTGAAGGTTGCGCGAGCGCAGCAAGCACTTTCCCGGGCCTATCTCCTTCACAGTATTTCCGGGCTATCCAATGTTTACCCCGATATTTCGCCTCTCTGGCAGTCTCCTCCCCATACCTTGATAGTGTCTTCCTAAAGGTAGCATGCAGTGCTGGGTCAGTGTCTGATGTCATGCGGAGTTCCAGAGCCCGTAGTTCCTTTTCCAATGTGGTAATGGAATGCAAGATATCTCGTAGGACCCCGTGGCTCTTAGATATGCAGAAACCCCTGATAGTAACCTTGAACGCCTCCCATATGTGTTCGACTGACTCAACCGACCCCTTATTTCTAGGAAAGAAGTCTGCTATCTCCTCCCCCAGCTCAGTGCGAAACAGGTTGTCAAGAAGTACGTCAGGGCGCAGTCTCCACTGCGGACGCGAATTATCCCACCCAGGAGTGCGGAACCGCAAACACACAGGGCTGTGATCAGAATAGGTTCTTGGCAGATGGTTCACCCCCACCAGCTCCGCAGCAATACCCCTGGTGACCAGAAAGTAATCTAAGCGTGCCCATGTCCCGGTGTGAGAAGTGAAGTGTGTACCCTCCCGACTATGAGGATGTAGGTGTCTCCAGGCATCTAAAAGACCACCTTCCTCTACGACTCCCTCTAATGCCTCTCTGGCCCTAGGCTTATAGGAGCCAACACCATCCACTCTGTCTAGGGAGGGCGCCAGCGCTAAGTTGAAGTCTCCACCCCAGACCACATGTCGCGCCCCAACAGCCACAATCTTGCCCCATAGAGTGGTAAAAAAGGCAGGTGTATCAACATTTGGTGCATACATGGATACAAACAAGTAGATGTCTCGGCCTAGCCTGCCCCACAACAAAGCATAACGGCCCTCTCTGTCTACCACTTCTCCAAATCTTTGAAAAGGCACACTTCGGGCGATGAGAACTGCCACACCTCTTGCATAAGTCGAATACGAGGAAAAAGTACGGTTTCCTGCCCATCTTTTCGCAAAAGTGGCACTGCCCTGTGCGGGCAGATGAGTCTCCTGCAACATGGCAACCTGTATATGATGCCTTTCGAGGTAAGCAATAACATTCCGGCATTTCTTAGCATTATTTAAACCCCGGACATTCCAAGATAAGCATGTCAATTGTGCATTCGTATTCAAGACAGCCATGGACAGAGCAACAATGAACATGGCAGTGCCCGAGAGGGCCGCATAATGGATCCACCTCCGCCCCGCCAGCGCCAGAATATACACCAGGTCAGTGTACACACACACAGTCTAATCAATGAAAGCCTCTTAAAGCCCACCCTCCCCCCACCCACCCCAGCATCCCAAACATGCCAGTGGCCGCATAGCCCCCCCGTAGTCCCCCCTCCACCCTCCCCCCTCCCCCCCCCCAACTGTAGTAGCACGAACAACAAAACCTGTAACAGGACTATGGGGATCACCCAGTAGGGGTAAAACATAGAGTGCGCACAGCCACTTCTCGGTCCGTAGCTCCAGAACTGTACCGCCCTCGGTGGAGACTAGGGCCGAGAAAGTGGTCCTTGGTGTACATTACCACAGGGGTGCAGAGTCCATGTAGGTCCATCGCTCACGAATCACCCCAATGTCCGAAGTCCGAGCCGCTGGGTGAGAGCCAGCTGGCATGGAGAAGACTCCGCTCGTAGTGCACAGGGACAGTCAGTCTTCGTGTGGTGCTGGAGGCAGGTCAGCATCCTCCTGTTTAACTGCAGCAGCATTATCGTCCCTGCGTGCCCTTCGTATCGATTTTAGGAAGTCCTCTGCTTTTTGCGGGTTGGTGAAAAACCGTTGCTTACCCTGATGGGTAACTCGAAGCTTCGCAGGGTACAAGAGAGCATAGTCTATCTGGGCTTCCCGCAACTTCTTCTTCACCGGCAGGAACTTGCGTCGTTTATCCTGAACCATCGGCGTGAAATCTGGGTAGACGGAGAAAGTAACCCTGTTATACTGCAGCGATCTTTGGGTCCGGGCTGCTCTGAGGGCAGCGTCGCGATCACGATAGTTCAAGAGCCGAGCAATGATGGGCCTGGGAGGAAGGCCAGGCTTCGGTACAGGCGCCAGGGAGCGGTGGGCCCTCTCCACAATAAATTGAGGCGAAAAAGCCTCCTCTCCGATCGAGCCTCTGAGCAGTTTTTCAACGTACAGTTCCATCCTTCCTGTATCTGTGGACTCCGGCACATTGGTGATGCGTATGTTGTTCCGGCGGCTGCGTGCTTCCAAGTCCTCATTCTTTGCCGCTATAATCCGGAGCAAATTGTCCATCCTGGCCAGTTGCGCCGTATGGGTCGTGGTGACATCGGTGTTATCGGATATTCGCTGCTCCGCGGTCGTGATGCGTTCCTCATGGCGGTCGACCTTGTGTACCAAAGCATCCAGCCGGGCTGTGACCCCGTCCACCTTCTCAACGACAGTGGCGAAGCCCTGTCGCATCTCCTGAATCAGGTTGGTAAGGTCCACATCGTTAGTAGGAGGTGGGGTAGGTTGCGGAGAAGACGCGCTAGGTCCCGGAGTCATCTGCGTCAATTTGGCGCCCCTTTTCACGCTGTCGAAGCTCAGCTTAGGCTGGCGATTCTCAGTCCGACCCATGGCGATGTCAGGGAACGGCCTCCAGGCCAAGGAGCAAGATGGCAGGGCGGCCTGCACCTGCAGGTTATATGAGCACAGTCCACTCGGAAAGGGCACAGCTGGCAGCGGGCAGGAGAGAACGATCGTGATGCTGCCCAAGGGACCGCAAGGGGGGCGCAGTCTGTAAATAGCGCCGCACGTCCTCCAAGCGCTATGACAAGCGTAATAGTAAACACTCTCCGCCTAGTACCGGCAGAGAAGCGGCCCGGGTATCAGTGGCCGCAGCAATCAGCAGGATCCAGAGCAGTAGGGCGAGTAATGGCGGTTCCCTACGAGGTAATGTGCTGCACAGAATTGCGTCGCTCAGGGGAGCAGTCCAGGGCCTCTCCGCATGGCAGCCACGCACCACAACACAGGCGATAGCTTTCCCCACTCTGGAGACAATGCAGGGGCCTCTACTCAGCAAGTGCGGCTCGTGATTGCGGTGCCAGGTACAATGAGGCCGATCTTAACCCCCGATCAGCAGGTCCGACAGCCCGCGCCGCCCAGGTCAGGAGCAGCAGTCAGGCGGAGGGCCGGCGCGACGGCTCGGGGGGGCCGCTCGGCCCTGCAGTCCTTCCCGCCTTGTGGGAAGCAGATCCCTTCTCAGCGCCAGCGGCGAGAGCCAACAGCAGCAGGGGGAGGGGGGGGCTCACGGCAGAGATACCGGCAGCCGCCTACCTCCGTTGCAGTCCCCGCACAACGTCCCAACAGGATATCAGCAGCCGCGCTGTGATGCGGCCCAGAGCCTCGTGGCAGTCCCCAGGGTCGCGTGAGCAGCAGCGGCCGGCCACCCGCTCACGGCAGCTCCAGAGCAAATACCGGGCAAAGTTCAGCAGCTGGTAGCTCAGACCCCGGAGCACGCAGAGCCCTCAGAGTTGGGTCGATTGTGGAGAGCGATGTCCTGAAGCAGGATCCGAAATGTGGGGGCGATGCAGCACCCCGTGGCGCAGGATTTATGGAGGATTATTCACCAAGGAACGGGAGCTACGCACCTAGGCAGCCATTCCGTAAGTGCGCCCTCTAGCGCCCCAACTCTTTAAGAATTTTGACTGATATTTTGCGCCACATTTTTCTTTCCTACATTAAATGCTTATATGCAGACTGTAATGTGTTCTGTATTATTGATATTTTTCCTGTTTTCCAAATTATGTAACCTGGTTGATATTTTACTAATGAATAAAGGGTCAGAGAAAAATTAACTTTTGACTAGAAAATAAAACCCTTTAAAATACTCAACAACTCTCTTTATTGGCTTGAATAATAAATTGCATTTTTGACTGTTCATCTTTATTTAAAATCTCCTGAAGGTAATACATGGTGTGAAGGGCCCAACACCTTTTGAGCGGTAAATTGGAGGTAGCATGAGGGTTTTACATTGAGAAATTACCAGAAGAAATTACAGCCCCATCACTTATATCAAAAAGTATTGAGTTAAATACTTTAGCTATATAGGTTTAAAAAGGCTCTCTACCAATTATGTACCTATTTCAATTATTATATCTAGAGCCATTAGTGGAGACAGCTCCACGTTGGTCCCTGTTAGATTGTTTTCATTTTTGTTCTGTTGATATTGAGTGATATGTGAAGTATTTATTCTGACATGTTTTGTATGAAATACTGACAAACTTGCAACTAAATAAGATAATTGTTTCATGATTAATGGTATTCATTTTGACATGTTTTGTAATAAATACTGAAGAACTTGCAACTAAATAAGATCTTTGTTTCATGATTAATGGCCCTTTTGAATGCATGGATATGAATCGCATGGTTGTTTGGATATTGGAAGTTGTTCCTAAATCATAGCTAAATACTCAGCTTTTTTGTTTTAAGATGCAGGTTGTCTTTTGTTGTTTATCATGTGCAAAACATTAACCTTAGTATTGGGCTATTATTTTCTTATACATTAATGCTCCTAGTCTTAGTACAATAGCCCCAAGCAAGAACCATTAATAAAACTGTAGTGTGGCAGTACCTGTATTTACGGGGACATCCACTCAGGCCTATGGCCTGTTCGTGGGAAAAGCAGTGGCGACGACAGTAGCCATGGTGGTTGGCACAAGTCCATAGGTTGAATTCTTCTGCCTGCAGCCCACCTTGGAAAAATAAACAGAAGATAATATAAAAGTACTTGTAACACACATAGTAGTCCTTTTAATATTGGTTAGCTACAATCTACTTCCCCGATACCTCTGCATGTAACAAGGCTACATGAAGCGCACTACTAAAGACTGGCAAACATTAAACTGCAAACACTAAACTGCTTTTGCAGAGCTTTCTCCAATCGGGTTTTGTGGCCAAATGCGGCATTTGGTAGCATACTTTTACTATAAAGTTAGTTAAAAATCCGGAGCATTTACGAGCATTTAAAATGATCTCGGTATGCAAATCAACGTGGCCTTGTTGCTCGTAGTGTAGGTAACATTTCCATTTCCTTTAATTTAATATGATGAGAGACTACTTGGAAGTGGTTCAAAAGGAAGTGAAATGTCACAGAGAGTAAACAATGACAATTCTTTTTTTTTTTTTACAGTTTCATATAGCTCAAACTCGACCCAGGTATCAGAGAGCTTTACATAAGGACCAGTTTTGTTACATATGGACACATTCATTTTTGTTAGGTATGGGGATATTTGGGGGCCCATTAGGATCAGCGGCGGATCGCCACTGCCCGCATGGTGGTGGCGATCCGCCCGTGATCTGAACCCGCCTGCCACCCAATTCCTCCCCGCCATATTACTATGGCCGGGGGGACCGCGGCGGACAGAAGGACCGGCCGCCGCTTTTCCACCCAGTCCAACGAGTTGACCGGGCGGAAAAGGGTTCAATATGGTGGCGATGTCTGTTAGACACCGCCATCCATATTACTATGCAGGCGGGCACATGCCTTTCCTTGGCGGCAATGCCGCCACGGAAAGACATGCGGTGTTTGACATTGGGGGCCTGTTGCGGGCCCCCAGGCACTCTGGGGGGTGGGGGGTGCACATTGGGGGTACCTATGGTACCACCCAGCAGTCCCATGCACAACATGGCAGGCACCGTGCAGTGCCTGCCATGTTGTGCATGGAAGTGCCCAACATGCCTTCCTGGCATTGTGGCGGGCGGTGCACTCAGCAGGAATGCAGGATGCGCCCACCACTGTGGCGGGCGCATCCTAACTGCCCCCACGGGACCCCCACCCTTATGGCGGGCGGTCCTGTTTCCCGATAGGTCCGCCCGCCATCCTAATGACCCCCTAAGTAATTTGCCCAGAATCACAGGATGGTGATTGTCCCTGCCGAGGCTCGAACCCGGTTCCCCAGCTTCGAGGTCGACTGCTCTAGCAGTCAGGCTACATTCTCTCAGCCCTCTCAGATTTGAGACAACAGAGCTATCCTCTGGTTCCAAAGGTCTGATAACTTCAGTCAGCAGAGCTTTCGCAAAGGAGATAAAAAGACCTTACTGTTGTGCAGACTGGAGTGGGAATAGTAAATTTCACCCATCCGAAATCCAAGACTTTCCTTACTGTTGCACGGACTGGAGTGAGAATAGTAATTTTTCCCCTCCAAAGTCCAACACTTTCCATACGCTTGCACTGATTGGAATGGAAATATTAAATGTTACCCCTTCGAAATCCAATGCTTTCCCTACTGTTGCTATGTTCGGAGTGGGAATGGTAAAGTTAACCCCTCCAAGGTACAACACTGTTGCATTGACTGGCATAAGAACAGTAAATCTAACTCATCCAAAGTCTTCACTTTCCCTACTGTTTTATAAACTAGAGTGCACAAAATATATTTATTATTCTTAGTCGCCAATAAGTTTCCAACTTTTGGGTAAATGTATTTTAAAGCATTAATTGTTTTTTTTTATATTTCATATAATTTGTTTTTATTTTTACATTTGTTTGATTTTTTTGAAAATGCGTTTATTGGATTTCTCAATTTTTTATATCTGTTTATTGTATACATTAATTAATATATGTTTCAATTTAATTGTTTGTATGTTTTATAGTTTTATTCTGTATGTGTGTGTGTATATGTATATATATATATATATATATATATATATATATATATATATATATATATATATATATATATATATTTTTTTTCCAAATGCAAGCTGACGGAAAGGAATGCCCAGCATCTCGGGTCGGGGCTCGTAAGCAACGTCAACACTCAAATATTCCAAAGTAAACACACTTTCCCTTCTCTGAAAGTGGACCACAAGCCCACCAGCCGGTTTCAGGTTAATAAAGTTTTTCATTTATTTCAGAGTCCAAAAAGCAAATCCCCATTACGCGTTTCGACCTCTTCAGGTCTTAATCATGTGGAAATACTGGGTAAAACACTTGCACATGTTTATAAAGCAAGTCCTTAACAGACATGAAAAACAGATTTCAAAAGAATCAGGTCACTCACATAGATCATTGCTGTTCAATTGTAAATTAATGTCTCATATAGTGGTCAACCATTAATGTTTGCTACATTCTTTGTTGTCATTACTGCAATATCACCATACATTGGCAGATGGTATCCTTCATAGTTGTTTAGATTGACTTGAAAGCAACAACTGATGTTTCCAAAATAATTACAGACCACAGTATCCATAAAGCATTGTAATTGCTGAGTGAAACACTTGCACATGTTTATAAAGCTATATATGTCTAATATAGCGGTCACCAGTTATTGTACGCTACATTCATTGTTGTCATTACTACAATATGTGGCTGGGGTTTTTCCTTTCCTCCGATATTGTGCAGGACATAGACGTTTCCCTACACGAAATTGAATTCTCTGAGGCTATTTTGAGGACATGTACTAGTGCAATTACTGGAGAATAAAACTCTGCCAAACACTTGAAACGAAGGATACATTAATGTTCATACTGAGCAATTACTTTTGGTGAATATATATATATACACACACACACACACACACATGGTAACGTATTTAATGCAAACATTTATTTTTCATTATATATTATTTTGTTTTTTATATATATATATGTTTATTTTAAAAAGATAAAATAGTACCAATATTATATAATGTTAACTATTTTGAATAATCAGAATATACATATATATATATACATATATATGTATATATACATATATATATATATACACACACACACAAACAAACCCCCACACACACATACACACACATAAATATATATATATATATATATATATATATATATATATATATAAATAAATATAAATATATATATATATATATTACCTACTGGCGGTCGCCAGTAGGTATATATAGTTAGGATTTTTTCTCTATGGGTTTTTTGAAAATTCTATGTCTAATAACTTTGGCGTTTGTGGACGGAATTGGCTGAAATTTTCAGGAAAATGGCACATTTTGTTTCTGAGCAGCCCTTGAAAATTTGGGGGGGGTTCGTCCAGTGGGGGCCGAGAAAAAAGGGGGGTCCCAAAACGTGTTTTTAACATTGAGTTTTCCATAGGGCGGTTGGCCTCACTTTTAGCCCGAACGGCTGAATGGATTTGCACGAAACTTGGCAAAATTGTAGGGACTGGTAGCCCGATGTGCCTTTTGTAGGTCTCAATATATGTGCTCCAGTGGATTTTGAGAAATTAACGTTTAAAAAAAGATATATATCTGTAACAGCGGACCGGGCAGCGCTCTGGTTCGCGGACTTTTCGCGCAACGGAGCTTTGTGAAGCGAAGCTGATTGGTTCTCCGGCGTCTGTCAACATTCCAAACAGTCCGTAGCGGCCGCCATCTTGTCTCTCGGTAGGATCGAGAGACAAGAGGAGGCCGAAGCGAAGGGGCAAATGACCATAAGGGGGCATAGTACATTGTCGCTCACCCCCTAGGTTTGATGTGGAGGTTTTAAAAGGGCCCCGCGGGGCAAAAAAAATTAAAAATAATAATAATCGAACAGCTGAATGGATTTGCACGAAACTTGGCAAAATTGTAGGGACTGGTAGCCCGATGTGCCTTTGCTAGATCTCAATATATGTGCTCCAGTGGATTTTGAGAAATTAACGTTCAAAAAAAGGTATATATCTGTAACAGCGCACCGCTTCGCGTACTTTTCGCATTACGGAGCTTTGCGAAGCGAAGCTGATTGGCTCTCCGGTGTCTGTAAACATTCCAAACAGTCCGTAGCGGCCGCCATCTTGTCTCTCGGTAGGATCGAACAGCTGAATGGATTTGCACGAAACTTGGCAAAATTGTAGGGACTGGTAGCCCGATGTGCCTTTGCTAGGTCTCAATATATGTGCTTCAGTGCATTTTGAGAAATTAACGTTCAGAAACAAGATATATATCTCTAACAGCGCTCCGCTTCGCGGAGATAAAATTATATGTGTATTACCTAGCTGTTGCTAACACCAGTTAGCGACGGCTAGTAGAAGATAGCGACCATCTTGGGCCCCACTTTGCATGTGAGTGATATTTATCACTAATGACATGCAAAGTGGGCATGCCAAGATGTTAGCGACTGGAAACAGTCGCTAACATCGCTATCTCCTATTATCAACTTTTGGAAATATTCGAGATAAGGGCGAATATCTCTAAAAGCTACCACCTGCCCTGAGCAGTTCTTAGCCATGTTATCCAATGGGAGGTGGATAACATGGCTAAGAGCATTAGCTCGGTAATGCATGAATATCGCTGAGTTTTCAGCGATATTAATGCTTTGCGGTCGTTTTTTATCGTATTTCCGATAAACCTTGATAATAGCAAGGTTTATCTGCGATAATTTCTGACGGTAAAAAAATCGTTGCTAAGCATCGTTAGGGATAAATATCGCTTAACTTTGGTAATATGCCCCAACGTCTGTTAACGTTCGATTCGAAGGAAATCAGGAAGTGTTGAAAAACATTGTCTGCGCCATCTTGTCTTTTTTCAAATGCCACACTTTTGTCGTGCACGGCAGCCATTTTAGATGCCTTGACCAGACCCACTCTGTGCACGCTGTCGATCCTTAGCATGGCTCCCCACCCTCGCAAACATCTCCCCCAGGCAGTGGTCACCCCCGCTCTCTGTCTTATGCATGGGTAATAAACCTCCCCCATCTGCGCTGCTGTTCCCTGAGAATCACACCCTGTGCCCGCCCGACACCTCCCTTTCGCCCTATTCACTACCGCACCCTCTGACACTCCTTTTCCTCTGTGTACGATTGTCCAGGCTGGTCCTAGGGTATCAGCTAGCCCTGCAGATGTAGTTTATGGCCACAGCTGTAAAGAATCACCCCTCTTCAAAGGAGTTATAGTAGATCAAGGCCCACACTCGATGAGATTCGTCACAGCAGAAGCGTTGCTATTATCTGAAAACCATCCTGTATTGTGATTGGGGAGGGGACCGAGCCTGAAGCGGAAGATTCCAGGGATGACTGTTTGTACATCAAAGTTGTTACAATTATGTGTCACATTAAAAATATATAGCACTCCGACAAAGTAGTAAGATTATAAAACTTTAATAATTTATAAATATATACAAGAAAACAAAAATAGTAATAACATATAAACATTTTTAGGGAAAAACAACGAAGTAGCGGTCGGCTGTGCGAATAGTCCCAACGCAGCACAACGTCCAGATTTCCGGCGTGGGGCGTCGCGGGGGGTGGGTCATCAGTAGCAAACTGTTGTGCGAATAGTTCCAAGGCAGCAGAACGCGTTGAAATCTAGATGACACGAAAGTGATGTCTAGTAAGTTGCCACCCAGCAAATAACGGCATGGGGCGTCGCGGGGGGGGGGGTCATCAGTAGCAAACTGTTGCGCGAATAGTTCCAAGGCAGCAGAACGATGGCACCAAGGTGATGTCCAGTAAGTTGCCGCACTGGTTTTGGTATCCTACAATGCTGCTCCGAATAACGGCGTGGAGCGCCCCGGGGGAGGCGGCGTGAACGGGCCTCTCCAGGTGGAGTGTCATCTGTTGTAGTGGGGCGCCCCTTTACCGTTTCAGTTGCCATTCCGTCCGTTTTTGGTCCACTGTGTCAAAAGCCGCAATTCAGCTGAGTTGCGCCCACTCTTGCGGTGCAGCGATAGGCGGCTGTCACAGGACTCTCAAAATGGCGGCAGGCTGTTTCCTTTTTGGGCCTGGTCCACTGAAATGGCCCTGGGACACCTTGGAAATCGGACGCTTGTCTGCTAGGTCTTGGACCTCATTCTCGAAAGCGTCCCCTCCGCCTTGAGAATTCATCAAAAGTTTTGGGGGCTCTGACTCCTGCAGGCTTCTGGTGGGGAGCGGCTGCCATGATTGCTCGCGGAATGACCACGACTGAGCTACGAGATGGTGGTGCTTTCATGCTGACGCCAGCTTCAGTCTGAAACATCCAGAAACAAGGTGGGGCTTTCATCGTTTGGGGAAAAAAAAAAGTTTTCATCCTATGAAAAGTGTTGTTTTTAGGTCACATGATCAAGCCTTCCATCATTAGGAAACCAAAAGTAAAATGAACCAATGAAAAGTTTTATAAACAAGTCACATGACCTGTTATGCGGCATAGGGTGTAAAATTAGGAGAAAATACGTTGGCACGTGAGGCGGCGTCAGTAGCGGACCGATGTGCGAATAGGCCGAAGGCAACACAACGCGCCAAGATCTGGATGGCACCGAGGTGGTGTCCAGCAAGTTGCAGCACTGGTGTGGCCATCCTACAATGCTGAAAGTCGGTGTGGGGCGCCCCGTTGGCCTGTGAGTTTGCGTCAGTAGCGGACCGATGTGCGAATAGGCCGAAGGCAGCACAACGCGCCAAGATCCGGATGGCACCGAGGTGGTGTCTAGTAAGTTGTCGCACTGGTGTGGCCATCCAACAATGCTGAAAGTCGGCGTGGGGCGCCCCGTTGGCCTGTGAGTTTGCGTCAGTAGCGGACCGATGTGCGAATAGGCCGAAGGCAGCACAACGCGCCAAGATCCGGATGGCACCGAGGTGGTGTCTAGTAAGTTGCCGCACTGGTGTGGCCATCCTACAATGCTGAAAGTCGGCGTGGGGCGCCCCGTTGGCCTGTGAGTTTGCGTCAGTAGCGGACCGATGTGCGAATAGGCCGAAGGCAGCACAACGCGCCAAGATCCGGATGGCACCGAGGTGGTGTCTAGTAAGTTGTCGCACTTCTGTGGCCATCCTACAATGTTGAAAGTCGGCGTGGGGCGCCCCGTTGGCCTGTGAGATGGCGTCAGTAGCGGACCGATGTGCGAATGGGGCCAAAGGCAGCGCAACAATATTTTCTGATTTGAAGACACCACAAGGCGCTGAGATGCCAAGATCCGGATGGCACCGAGGTGGTGTCTAGCAAGTTGTGGCACTGGTGTGGCCATCGTACAATGGTAAAAGTCGGCGTGGGGCGCCCTGTTGGCCTGTGAGATGGTGTCAGTAGCGGACTGATGTGTGAATGGGGCCAAAGGCAGCGCAACAATATTTTCTACTATATTTTCGGAGTAGAAGACACCACAAGGCGCTGAGATGCCAAGATCCGGATGGCACCGAGGTGATGTGTAAGTTGCGGACGGATGTGCGAATGGGGCCAAAGGCAGCTCAACAATATTTTCTGAAGAGAATACACCACAAGGCGCTGAGATGCCAAGATCCGGATGGCACCGAGGTGATGTCTAAGTTGCGGACCGATGTGCGAATGGGGCCAAAGGTAGCGTAACAAGATTTTCTGTATGGAAGATACCACTAGGCGTTGAGATGCCAAGATTCGGATGGCACCGAGGTGATGTCTAGGAAGTTGTGCCACTGGTGTGGCCATCGTACAATGGTAAAAGTCGGCGTGGGGCGCCCTATTGGCCTGTGAGATGGTGTCAGTAGCGGACTGATGTGCGAATGGGGCCAAAGGCAGCGCAACAATATTTTCTGACTGACACCACAAGGCGCTGAGATGCCAAGATCCGGATGGCATCGAGGTGATGTCTAAGTTGCGGACTGATGTGCGAATGGGGCCAAAGGCAGCGTAACAATATTTTCTGTATGGAAGATACCACTAGGCGTTGAGATGCCAAGATTCGGATGGCACCGAGGTGATGTCTAGCAAGTTGGTGTGGTCATCCTACAATGCTGAAACTCGGCGTGGGTCACCCCATTAGCCTGTGAGATGGCGTCAGTAGCGGACCGATGTGCGAATAGGCCGAAGGCAGCACAACGCGCCAAGATCCGGATGTCACCGTGGTGGTTTCATAGTTGAGAGGCACTTCATCTGCAGTGGGGCGCCGAGATCCGGATGGCACCGAGGTGATGTCTAGCAAGTTGCTGTACTTGTGTGGTCATCCTACAATGCTGAAACTCGGCGTGGGTCGCCCCATTAGCCTGTGAGATAGCTGTTCTTTGGATTTGGGCCTGGTCCACTAAAATGGCCCTGGGACACCTAAGAACTCGAACGCTCGATTTTTTTTTCCTTTCCTGTACATGCAAAAAAAGGTAAATGCCCGGTATGTTACACGCTTCATCTGCCACGATGAACTCTCCAGAGGAACCGAAAAAATATATAGTTGTGGTAACTATACCATGCATCGTCATATGGAGAGGTGGCACCAATTAATTATAGTGCTGCATAAAAGAGAGATTTGGAGGAGAACCCCTGACCTGCTAGTACATTCATCAAAGAAGTGGCACTGAGAG
Source organism: Lissotriton helveticus (assembly GCF_964261635.1). NCBI lineage: Eukaryota > Metazoa > Chordata > Amphibia > Caudata > Salamandridae > Lissotriton > Lissotriton helveticus. The sequence goes on along the minus strand of NC_136069.1, from coordinate 1,568,472,907 downwards.
CTTCAGAGGCAAGGGAAACGGTCCCAAATATTTAGAAGAACTTTGGAAAGATTAAAATGACATGTTTAGATTGTGGTAAATTAATTTCATGTGGGCAGATGAGTGTTACTCTAATAAATACAGCATATGAACATCATCATAGTCGATGGTTGGTAGAGACATTTTGACTATATCCTGGACCTGCCCGTCCTCGCCCAAAATGGCGCCGGAATAAATGGGACTCGTAACTCCTTGTTGTGTACTGGTTGCAGAACCTTGAAATCACGAGATACGTATGCAGTTTTGAAGCACATGGCGGGCGGGGACGAGAATTGATTGAATATTTCGACATCCCTATTGATATTAAGTTCTGATGTGTTATTGATTACTGTACTGTTGAAAATTCGAATTAACGTCACCCATGGTACTTGCCCGCAAATGTATATCTAGATAATTTTATTGTAACTGGCCCTGTCGTATTTTAATTATAAAATGTACGTCCACCGATTCCGTAACTGTTAGACACCTTAGTTTTTGCAACCTAATGGCCCGCCCGTTACGTTCCTCTACAGTGTAAATGTCTATTCATCATATACGATTACAGTTTGCTCCGTGGCAGGCCCACGTGGTTATAGGCTCGTATTTGTATAATGAAATTTTCACAATAAAGGTTTTTAAAAGAAAACATGGTAGTAGTGTATACATTGGTAAAGTTTTTAATAATAGTCACTGTTTTAGAATCATTAAAAGGCAAGTGAAATAAAGCAGACCAATTACATGAAGGGTAAAAGGTATAATACGAAGGAACGCAGTAAAGATAAATGGTCAAGGGCTGTTGTGTTTTCTATTCCTGCAACATAAAGTGATCGATAAGAATCTCATATTCAGGCGTATCGGCGACTAAGACAGCAGGTCGACCCTCTTTTGCTCAACGGCTCCGTCATGGGACGAAGAAACGCTCTTTTTCTCGAAAAAAGAATATATTTTACTTGCAGGACAGTTGTAAAATTTCCGGGAAAGTACATTAGCCTGGAACATTATAACATATATTTAAGAGAAAATAATGTTCGGAAGTAATTAAAAGCGTAATTTTTAGGTGATATGACCAAGGCTTTCATCATTAGAATAAGAAAAGTAAAATGAACCAATGAAAAGTTTTATTAACAAGTCACATGACTTGTTATGCTTACGTTACGCGCTGCGCGCCCCGGATGACTTCCGGATGCGCTAACGCGGCGCGTCATATGACGCATTACGCGACAACGCAGGTCCAGAATATAGTCAAAATGTCTCCACCAACCAGCGGTCGAAACACAACCCCTTTCAGCAGGCTAAATAGTTCTGTTAAATGACAACAGAAAGGACAGGCAACAAGAACCATCAGTCAAAGAGGGGAGGGCTAGTTCTTCTCTACCGGGTTACATTGGGGCGCTACCGGAACTGATCGAATTGGTAGTCTACAGTGTTTCTGGATGTTTCAGACCGAAGCTGGGGTTAGCATGAGAGCAGCACCATTTCGTAGCTCCGTTGTGGCCATTCCGCAACCAATCATGGCAGCCGCTCTTTATCGTTATTTTGGGCGGGGTGGGTGGCGGAGCCGAGCTGTTTTGCAGCCATCATTGTGTGGAGTTCAGTTCATCTCACTAGTTTTGTATTTGTCATGAGGGGTTGTTCCTAATGTTTCTATTTTAGCGAGGTCAAAAAGAGATCCCATTAGTGGCCTACTGATTTTGCTCGATTCCTTTTCTTTTTTTTTACACGATTTTTCGTTATCTGCAAAGACTAAACAGAGTATTGCGACTCTGTGTTTGTTTGTAAATAGAGAATGAACCAAAGAGAACTAATTCTAAAACAGTAAATACTTGGATAACAATCAATCAAATGGAGAGAGAAGCAGGCACGACGGATTACAACGGGGGCAAAGGCCTGCGTTAACTACCTTTCACTATCTGCAAAGAGAGAGTACTCCTAATAGAAATGAGGGGGGGGGCACCATTCAAAGCAGATCAGTGTGCATAAACACGAAAATGTTTTCACTTACCACGTACTTGACATTCGACAGCTTATGATATTTGCTATTAAAAAACCATTGAAATTCACTGAAAAAACCATAGGTTATAGATCATATATAGTTAGGAATTAGCATTTACAAAACCTTGAAAATTCACTGAAAAAACCATAGGTTATACACCATATATAGTTAGGAATTAGCATTTAAAAAACCTTATTTTACTCACACAAAACCATTGAAATTCCATATATAGTTAGTTGCACTAACTATATATCGCGCATCCGCAATCCACTGCTGATGATGTCACATATTACATCATTCATGACATGGTCAGTGACATCACTGATGACATCACTGATGACATCTCAAATGACATCACTGATGACATCTCATTTGACATCAATGACCACATCACTGATGATATCATTCATGTGACAATACAATGCATCTCCTCACATTTTAATATAACCTCTGTTACAACCAGTGTTAAATACAGAGTATAATTTTTGAAACCATTGACACACCAATACTAGTTACTACATACGCACTCACTGATTCCTACGTCTACACACACATTCACTCATTCATCCATACAATCATTCATAGATACAATCACTCATCTTTACAACACTATCATATGCACTCATACACCTATACAGACATTTACACTCTGTTGCTCATCCATGGAGTTACTCACACACCTAGTCAGTCATGCAAAGAATCAATCACACCTCCATTTTCTAATCTATACAGTTAAACATAGAGCACCTTACATTTTCAAACATATACTAACACATACTTACTCTCTTATACAATCACTGATACAAGTACACATTGATCTGCACAGAGTCACACACCTCCCAACCAGCCACACACACACTCAGTCTCCCATACAAATACTTGGCCAACCAATCAATAACCCATATAGCCACTCATATAGCTACTGATCAACACATGCAGCAGCTTGCACAACAACAGACATACTGATGCAAACTTTCACACAGTTTAGTCACTAACCTATGCATTCAGTAGGACGCATTTAATCACTCACTCATACAGTCAACCACGCACCTACTAAAACCTTCATTCAGACACTTATACATCTACTCATTCTTCAATATGTAAAACATATTTTAACTTTACAGAAACATACAGTCACTGGATGTTGTCATCAGTGATGTCATTTGAGATGTCATCAGTGATGTCATCAGTGATGTCACTGACCATGTCATGAATGATGTAATATGTGACATCATCAGCAGTGGATTGCGGATGCGCGATATATAGTTAGTGCAACTAACTATATATGGAATTTCAATGGTTTTGTGTGAGTAAAATAAGGTTTTTTAAATGCTAATTCCTAACTATATATGGTGTATAACCTATGGTTTTTTCAGTGAATATATATCTATATATATATATATATATATATATATATATATATATATATATATATATATATATATATATTACCTACTGGCGGTCGCCAGTAGGTATATATAGTTAGGATTTTTTCTCTATGGGTTTTTTGAAAATTCTATGTCTAATAACTTTGGCGTTTGTGGACGGAATCGGCTGAAATTTTCAGGAAAATGGCACATTTTGTTTCTGAGCAGCCCTTGAAAATTTGGGGGGGGTTCGTCCAGTGGGGGCCGAGAAAAAAGGGGGGTCCCAAAACGTGTTTTTAACATTGAGTTTTCCATAGGGCGGTTGGCCTCACTTTTAGCCCGAACGGCTGAATGGATTTGCACGAAACTTGGCAAAATTGTAGGGACTGGTAGCCCGATGTGCCTTTTGTAGGTCTCAATATATGTGCTCCAGTGGATTTTGAGAAATTAACGTTTAAAAAAAGATATATATCTGTAACAGCGGACCGGTTAGCGCTCTGGTTCGCGGACTTTTCGCGCAACGGAGCTTTGTGAAGCGAAGCTGATTGGTTCTCCGGCGTCTGTCAACATTCCAAACAGTCCGTAGCGGCCGCCATCTTGTCTCTCGGTAGGATCGAGAGACAAGAGGAGGTCAAAACAAAGGGGGAAATAACTATAAGGGGGCATAGTAGATCCTCGCTGACCCCCTAGGTTTGATGTGGAGGTTTTAAAAGGGCCCCGCGGGGCAAAAAAAAAAATAATAATAATAATCGAACGGCTGATGACCATAAGGGGGCATAGTAGATCCTCGCTGACCCCCTAGGTTTGATGTGGAGGTTTTAAAAGGGCCCCGCGGGGCAAAAAAAAATAATAATAATAATAATCGAACGGCTGAATGGATTTGCACGAAACTTGGCAAAATTGTAGGGACTGGTAGCCCGATGTGCCTTTGCTAGGTCTCAATATATGTGCTTCAGTGGATTTTGAGAAATTAACGTTCAAAAAAAGATATATATCTGTAACAGCGCACCGCTTCGCGTACTTTTCGCGTTACGGAGCTTTGCGAAGCGAAGCTGATTGGCTCTCCGGTGTCTGTAAACATTCCAAACAGTACGTAGCGGCCGCCATCTTGTCTCTCGGTAGGATCGAGAGACAAGAGGAGGCCAAAGCGAAGGGGCAAATGACCATAAGGGGGCATAGTAGATCCTCGCTGACCCCCTAGGTTTGATGTGGAGGTTTTAAAAGGGCCCCGCGGGGCAAAAAAAAAAATAATAATAATAATCGAACGGCTGATGACCATAAGGGGGCATAGTAGATCCTCGCTGACCCCCTAGGTTTGATGTGGAGGTTTTAAAAGGGCCCCGCGGGGCAAAAAAAAATAATAATAATAATAATCGAACGGCTGAATGGATTTGCACGAAACTTGGTAAAATATTAGGGACTGGTAGCCCGATGTGCCTTTGCTATGTCTCAATATATGTGCTTCAGTGCATTTTGAGAAATTAACGTTCAAAAACAAGATATATATCTGTAACAGCGCTCCGCTTCGCGGAGATAAAATTATATGTGTATTACCTAGCTGTTGCTAACACCAGTTAGCGACGGCTAGTAGGAGATAGCGACCATCTTGGGTCCCACTTTGCATGTGAGTGATATTTATCACTAATGACATGCAAAGTGGGCATGCCAAGATGTTAGCGACTGGAAACAGTCGCTAACATCGCTATCTCCTATTATCAACTTTTGGAAATATTCGAGATAAGCGCGAATATCTCCAAAAAGTAACAGCTGCCCTGAGCAGTTCTTAGCCATGTTATCCAATGGGAGGTGGATAACATGGCTAAGAGCATTAGCTCGGTAATGCATGAATATCGCGGAGTTTTCAGCGACATTAATGCATTGCGCTCGTTTTTTATCGTATTTGCGATAAACCTTGATAATAGCAAGGTTTATCTGCGATAATTTCTGACGGTAAAAAAATCTTTGCAATGCATCGTTAGGGATAAATATCGCTTAACTTTGGTAATATGCCCCAACGTCTGTTAACGTTCGATTCGAAGGAAATCAGGAATTGTTGAAAAACATTGTGTGCGCCATCTTGTCTTTTTTCAAATGCCACACTTTTGTCGTGCACGGCAGCCATTTTAGATGCCTTGACCAGATCCACTCTGTGAACGCTGTCGATCCTTAGCATGGCTCCCCACCCTCGCAAGCATCTCCCCCAGGCAGTGGTCACCCCCGCTCTCTGTTTTATGCATGGGTAATAAACCTCCCCCCATCTGCGCTGTTCTTCCCTGAGAATCACACCCTGTGCCCGCCCGACACCTCCCTTTCGCCCTATTCACTACCGCACCCTCTGACACTCCTTTTCCTCTGTGTCCGATTGTCCAGGCCGGTCCTAGGCTATCAGCTAGCCCTGCAGATGTAGTTTATGGCCACAGCTGTAAAGAATCACCCGTCTTCAAAGGAGTTATAGTAGATCAAGGCCCACACTCGATGAGATCCGTCACAGCAGAAGCGTTGCTATTATCTGAAAACCATTCTGTATTGTGATTGGGGAGGGGACCGAGCGTGAAGCGGAAGATTCCAGGGATGACTCTTTGTACATCAAAGTTTTTACAATTATGTGTCACATTAAAAATATATAGCACTCCGACAAAGTAGTAAGATTATAAAACTTTAATAATTTATAAATATATACAAGAAAACAAAAATAGTAATAACATATAAACATTTTTAGAGAAAAACAACGAAGTAGCGGTCGGCTGTGCGAATAGTCCCAACGCAGCACAACGTCCAGATTTCCGGCGTGGGGCGTCGCGGGGGGTGGGTGATCAGTAGCAAACTGTTGTGCGAATAGTTCCAAGGCAGCAGAACGCGCCGAAATCTAGATGACACAAAAGTGATGTCTAGTAAGTTGCCACCCAGCAAATAACGGCGTGGGGCGTCGCGGGGGGTGGGTCATCAGTAGCAAACTGTTGTGCGAATAGTTCCAAGGCAGCAGAACGATGGCACCAAGGTGATGTCCAGTAAGTTGCCGCACTGGTTTTGGTATCCTACAATGCTGCTCCGAATAACGGCGTGGAGCGCCCCGGGGGAGGCGGCGTGAACGGGCCTCTCCAGGTGGAGTCTCGTCTGTTGTAGTGGGGCGCCCCTTTACCGTTTCAGTTGCCATTCCGTCCGCTTTTGGTCCACTGTGTCAAAATCCGCCATTCAGCTGAGTTGCGCCCACTCTTGCGGTGCAGCGATAGGCGGCTGTCACAGGACTCTCAAAATGGCGGCAGGCTGTTTCCTTTTTGGGCCTGGTCCACTGAAATGGCCCTGGGACACCTTGGAAATCGGACGCTTGTCTGCTAGGTCTTGGACCCCATTCTCGAAAGCGTCCCCTCCGCCTTGAGAATTCATCAAAAGTTTTGGGGGCCCCGACTCCTGCAGGCTTCTGGTGGGGAGCGGCTGCCATGATTGCTCGCGGAATGACCACGACGGAGCTACGAGATGGTGGTGCTCTCATGGTGACGCCAGCTTCAGTCTGAAACATCCAGAAACAAGGTGGGGCTTTCATCGTTTGGGGGAAAAAAAAAGTTTTCATCCAATGAAAAGTGTTGTTTTTAGGTCACATGATCATGCCTTCCATCATTAGGAAACCAAAAGTAAAATGAACCAATGAAAAGTTTTATAAACAAGTCACATGACCTGTTATGCGGCATAGGGTGTAAAATGCGGAGAAAATACGTTGGCACGTGAGGCGGCGTCAATGTGGAGGCTTTAAAAGGGCCCCGCGGGGCAAAAAAACAAAAACAAATTTTTGTTTTTTTTGCGTGGGTAGCGCCCGGTACGCGTACCGGGAAGCGGTCGGAGGAGCGTACTATGAGGAGAAAAGAAAGACAGGGTATAAACATTTTGGCAATTTTGTTATAAATGGAAGGTAGTTCTGAAAAGAACTGTTTTTTTATTCTTTTTCTTTTTTTTCTTTTTTTTAATGAATTTTCTGAACAATTTTTTGATTTTTTTTTGGATTTTTGAAAACTATTTTGTGTTTTTTTTGTGTTTTGTAAGGGGGAAATAACAAAAAAGCAGGGTTAGAACATGTCTCAACAGGAGCAAAAAAAAAATAAAAAGGATTCATTGTTTTCTCATCTTGTAGCATTTATGATTTTCTCCAGCTCGGTTAATCAAAGTAATACTCTTCTCTCCATAAGCAATAGTTCCTCCACAATATATACAAACTATTTTGTAGTGTGCAAAAGGAGCTTGAATATTGGGGATTATTTCTCGGCCTTCTGGTCCGGCGAATGAGCTTTGACCCCTGTTGGTGCTGGGGATGACATCTGGGGGGTTGGCAGCAAGATCCCTTACTTGTGCTTGGGAAAGATTATTAGGATGCCATCGCTCCATGTGGCGAATCATTGTATGATTGCCAAAGCTGTATTTCTTGTTGGGGTTGCCACGAGAAAGTATATTTTTGCAAATCAAACAAGACACCTGGGGTGCATTGACCTTCTTTTGTCCAGGTGGAATTTTAAAGAATTGCCATATGTAGTGGTCTTTAATATGGCTCTGCCTTGGTGTTTCTGGCAGGAACTGCCTTACTTGCTCTTCCTCCTCCTCCTCCTCTTCGTCCTCATTATCTTCCTCTCCACCAAAGTCCAGTGTTGGTGGTGGTCCTTTTGGTGGTGGTGGTGGTGGTGGTTGCTGAGAAGCACCAGCTGCAGCTATTACAGAAGCCATTGTGAAAAATAGGTCTTGCTCTCTGGAAATAGAAAGTAAGAATGAGGTAAAAAGAAGGAGGGGTTTTCATCATTTGAGAAAAAAAAATAGTTCTAAACCAATGAAAAGTGTTATTTTTAGGTCACATGACCAAGCCTAACAACATTATGAAACCAAAAGTGAAATGAACCAATGAAAAGTGTTATTAACAAGTCACATGACCTCTCACGCTTATGTTACGCGCTGCGGAACGCGCCCCGGATAGCTTCCGGGTCGCTGCGCTTCGCGCCTTGGTCCGCGCCCCGGAGCACTTCCGGGTGCGCTAACGCGGTACGTCATAAGACGCATTACGCGGTAACGCGATACGTCGCGCTTACGCAACGCGCCGCGGATCGCTTCCGGGGAGCTGCGTTTCGCGCCTCGGTCCGCGCCCAGGAGCACTTCCGGGTGCGCTAACGCGGCGCGTCATAAGACGCATTACACGACAACGTGATACGTCACGCTTCCGCGACGCGTCACGATAATGATTTCTAACGTGGCAGTTGCGCTAACGGAACGTTTACCGGTTCGCGGACCGGGTCGCGGCATCAAATTGAGCTAACGGGAAGCTTCTTACATCATTAGGAAACCAAAAGTGAAATGAACCAATGAAAAGTGTTATTACCAAGTCACATGACCTGCTGTGTTTACGTTACGCGCTTTGCAGGGCCTCCCGGTTTGCTTCCAGAAACCTGTGCTTTGCGACTCGGTAAGCGTACCAGTTCGCTAACGTAGCACGTCATATGACGTATCACACGACAACGCGAAACGTCATGCGGACGGGAGGCGTGATGATGTTGTTTTCTAACGCGGCAGTTGCGGTAAAGAAACGTTTATATGCTCGCGGTCTATTTCGCGGCATCAAGGTCAGCTAACGGGAAGCTTCCCGATTCGCGAAGCGGGAACGAAGAAAAAAATATATAAAAAAAAAAAGTTATTAATAAACATATAAAATATATTTTTGGATTTAAAGAAGAATACATTTTACAGGTATAGATATTAGCTTTTAAAAAACCAATGAAATTCACTGAAAAAACCATAGGTTATAGACCATATATAGTTAGGAATTAGCATTTACAAAACCTTGAAAATTCACTGAAAAAACCATAGGTTATACACCATATATAGTTAGGAATTAGCATTTAAAAAACCTTATTTTACTCACACAAAACCATTGAAATTCCATATATAGTTAGTTGCACTAACTATATATCGCGCACCCGCAATCCACTGCTGATGATGTCACATATTACATCATTCATGACATGGTCAGTGACATCACTGATGACATCACTGATGACATCTCAAATGACATCACTGATGACATCTCATTTGACATCAATGACCACATCACTGATGATATCATTCATGTGACAATACAATGCATCTCCTCACATTTTAATATAACCTCTGTTTCACCCAGTGTTAAAAAGAGTATAATTTTTGAAACCATTGACACACCAATACTAGTTACTACATACGCACTCACTGATTGCTACGTCTACACACACCTTCACTCATTCACCCATACAATCATTCATACATACAATCACTCATCTTTACAACACTATCATATGCACTCATACACCTATACAGACACTCACAGTCTGCCACTCATCCATGGAGTTACTCACACACCTAGTCAGTCCTGTAAAGAATCAATCACACTTCCATTTTCTTGTCTATACAGTTAAACATAGAGCACCTTACATTTTCAAACATATACTAACACATACTTACTTTCTTATACAATCATTGATACAAGTACACATTGATCTGCACAGAGTCACACACCTCCCAGCCAGCCACACACACACTCAGTCTCCCATACAAATACTTGGACAATCAATCAATAACCCATATAGTTAATCATATAGCTACTGATCAACACATGCAGCAGTTTACAGAACAACAGACATAATGATGCACAAATTAAGACAGTTTAGTCACTAACCCATGCTCTCAGTGAGACACATTTAATCACTCACTCATACATTCAGTCATGCACCTACTAAATCCTTCGTCCAGACACTTATACATCTACTCATTCTTCAATATGTAAAACATATTTAAACTTTACAAAAACACACAGTCACTGGATGATGTCATCAGTGATCTCATCAGTGATGTCATTTGAGATGTCATCAGTGATGTCATCAGTGATGTCACTGACCATGTCATGAATGATGTAATATGTGACATCATCAGCAGTGGATTGCGGGTGCGCGATATATAGTTAGTGCAACTAACTATATATGGAATTTCAATGGTTTTGTGTGAGTAAAATAAGGTTTTTTAAATGCTAATTCCTAACTATATATGGTGTATAACCTATGGTTTTTTCAGTGAATTTTCAAGGTTTTGTAAATGCTAATTCCTAACTATATATGGTCTATAACCTATGGTTTTTTCAGTGAATATATATATATATATATATTACCTACTGGCGATAGCCAGTAGGTATATATAGTTAGGATTTTTTTCCTATGGGATTTTTGAAAATTCTATGTCGAATAACTTTGGCGTTTGAGGACAGAATTGGCTGAAATTTTCAGGAAAATGGAACATTTTGTTTCTGAGCAGCCCCTGAAAAATTGGGGGGGTTTCGTCAAGGGGGGGCCGAGAAAAAAGGGGGGTCCCAAAACGTGTTTTTCCCATGCAATTTTCCATAGGGCGGTTGGCCTCACTTTTAGCCTGAACGGCTGAATGGATTTACACCAAACTTGGCAAAATTGTAGGGACTGGTAGCCCGATCTGCCTTTGCTATGTCTCAAGATATAGGCTCCAGTGGTTTTTACGAAAATTAACTTTGAAAAATATATATTGGGCTACATTGGGCTATATATATGTTGGAGCCCAAATGTAGCCCAATGTAGCCCAATGTAGCCCAATGTAGCCCAAAGATGGCCACCAGAGACAAAAAAAAACCAAATGTAGCCCAAATATCAGTCAGATGTAGCCCAACTATAGCCCAATGACAGAATGTCCCAGAGTGTTCTAAAGAACAACTAGAGTGCTAACAGTCCTACTTATTACAAAGGTATGGCACACCTGAAGCCATCTTGATTGGAATAAAGTGGTAACTCTTAAAACATATAATTTAAAAAGGAACAAAATGAGGGGGTTCATTTTGCCATAGAAAGTATGATTAGCGAATATATGACGAAATCCCGCATACCATCAGTCCGCAAAAAAAATCCTGCATGTACTATTAGGCCGCAAATTAAAATAACGAAAACTTTTAGAACGAATATGCCTTTAGCATACACTAAACAACTAAACTACCCTAAACCCTAAAACACTACCCCCAGCATGACCCTACACTACACAAACAGTACAACACTACCCTAAACCCTAAAACACTACCCCCAGCATGACCCTACACTACACAAACACTACAACACTACCCTAAACCCTAAAACACTACCCCCAGCATGACCCTACACTATGCAAACACTACAACACTACCCAAAACCCTAAAACACTACACCCCAGCATGACCCTACACTACGCAAACACTACAACACTACCCTAAACCCTAAAACACTACCCCCAGCATGACCCTACACTACGCAAACACTACAACACAACCCTAAACCCTAAAACACTACCCCCAGCATGACCCTACACTACGCAAACACTACAACACTACCCTAAACCCTAAAACACTACCCCCAGCATGACCCTACACTACGCAAACACTACAACACTACCCAAAACCCTAAAACACTACACCCCAGCATGACCCTACACTACGCAAACACTACAACACTACCCTAAACCCTAAAACACTACCCCCAGCATGACCCTACACTACGCAAACACTACAACACTACCCAAAACCCTAAAACACTACACCCCAGCATGACCCTACACTACGCAAACACTACAACACTACCCAAAACCCTAAAACACTACCCCCAGCATGACCCTACACTACGCAAACACTACAACACTACCCTAAACCCTAAAATACTACACCCCAGCATCACCCTACACTACGCAAACACTACAACACTACCCAAAACCCTAAAACACTACCCCCAGCATGACCCTACACTACGCAAACACTACAACACTATCCTAAACCCTAAAACACTACGCCCAGCATGACCCTACACTACGCAAACACTACAACACTACCCTAAACCCTAAAACACTAGCCCCAGCATGACCCTACACTACGCAAACACTACAACACAACCCTAAACCCTAAAACACTACCCCCAGCATGACCCTACACTACGCAAACACTACAACACTACCCTAAACCCTAAAACACTACCCCCAGCATGACCCTACACTACGCAAACACTACAACACAACCCTAAACCCTAAAATACTACCCCCAGCATGACCCTACACTAAACAACCACCACAACTCTACACTACACTAACACAACACTACACTACACAACACTACACTACACTACACAATCACTAACCCACGAAAAAATTAACACAAACCCACTTACCTCTCTCGTCATCGTGGTTTTCACAACGCAAATGCATTTACCATACATGCCTTTAAAACGTAATTCTTTGTAAAGGCATGCGCGATAAATGCACATGCGTTTTGAAAAAATGCGGGATAATGGTATGCGAGGTCAATGACCTTGCGGGATAATGGTATGCGGACTGAAAGTCTGCGGGATAAAAAATGCGGGAAAATGGCTGCAAACCATGATTAGCAGCAGACTTCCCTGGTGAGCAATAGCTTTACTACAGTGATCTAATGAGCAACTAGAGTGCTAACATTCAGAATTTATGGCAAATGTGTGACACATCTGAATGCCTTCTTGATAGAACCAAAGTAAACAAGCATTGAAAATGCAATAGATCTCGCCCTCGTTTAAGTTAAAGCCATTCTGTTTGTAATGAGGTGGCTTTTTAGCTTTGCTTTTATTAGTGTTTTTAAAACTTTCATGTAAATAACATGCATATGTATGCATATATGTATATGTATGCATGCATTTATATTTATATAGATATGCAGATTATATATGTTTATATATGTATATTACCTACTGGCGATAGCCAGTGGGTATATATAGTTAGGATTTTTTCTCTATGGGATTTCTGAAAATTCTATGTCTAATAACTTTGGCGTTTGTGGACGGAATTGGCTGAAATTTTCAGAAAAATGGCACATTTTGTTTCTGAGCAGCCCCTGAAAATGTGGGGGGGTTTCGTCAAGGGGGGGCCGAGAAAAAAGGGGGGTCCCAAAACGCATTTTTTCCATTCATTTTTCCATAGGGCGGTTGGACTCACTTTTAGCTCGAACGGCTGAATAGATTTACATGAAACTTGGCAAAATTGTAGATATGGTTTGCCCGACGTGCCTTTGCTATGTCTCAATATATGTGCTCCAGTGGATTTTGAGAAATTAACGTTTAAAAAAATATATATATCTGTGACAGCGCTCCGGTTAGCGCCCCGGTTCGCGTACCTGACGCGTAACGGAACTTCGCGAAGCGAAGCTGATTGGCTCTCCGGTGTCTGTCAACATTCTAAACAGTCCGGAGCGGCCGCCATCTTGTCTCTCGGTACGATCGAGAGACAAGATGTGGTGAAAAACGAAGGGGGAAATGAAGGAAAGGGGGCAAGGTAGACCACTCCTGACCCCTAGGATTGATGAGGGGGATATTAAAGTGCCCCGCGGGGCAAAATCTAAAAAAAAATTACGCCGTAGAGGCGCGTCCCGGTACGCGAACCGGGCAGCTCACCGGGCAGCTAACCGGGCAGCTAACCGGCAGCGTAGCTGTCAACATTGTAAACAGTCCGGAGCGGCCGCCATCTTGTCTCTCGGTAGGTTCAAGAGACAAGATGTGGTGAAAAAAGAAGGGGGAAATGAAGGAAAGGGGGCAAGGTAAACCCCTCCTGACCCCCTACGATTGATGAGGGGGATATTAAAGTCCCCCGCGATTTTTCGCGGTAGAGGCGCTTCCCGGTACGCGAACCGGGCAGCTAACCGGCAGCGTAACGGGAGTCCGCCATCTTGTGTTTTTGGAGCGTCCGGTTCGCGTACCGGGTAGCGTCCCGGTAAGCGTAACAAGGGGAAAACCAAGAGAAACAGTAAAAAAAAAAATTAAGGGAATAGATTTCCAGCAAACTTGGCAAAATTGTAGGGACTGTTTGTTTGATGTGCCTTTGCAAGGCCTCAAGATATGTGCACGTGTGGATTTTGTCTAATTAAGGTTAAAAAAAATATATATATCTGTAAGCGTGCTCCGGCACGCTTACGTTACGGGTTTTGTTTGCGCTGCAGAGCCGATACGTCACGGTTATGCGACGCGTCATGAGGCGTCTCACGTGGCTACGTGATACGTCACGTAATAAAGAATATATTTTACAGCTATAGATATTAGCTTTTAAAAAACCAATGAAATTCACTGAAAAAACCATAGGTTATAGACCATATATAGTTAGGAATTTGCATTTACAAAACCTTGAAAATTCACTGAAAAAACCATAGGTTAGAGACCATATATAGTTAGCTGGACATTTTATTGACATAAAACCAATGAAATTCCATATATAGTTAGTTGCACTAACTATATATCGCGCACCCGCAATCCACTGCTGATGATGTCACATATTACATCATTCATGACATAGTCAGTGACATCTCTGATGACATCACTGATGACATCTCAAATGACATCACTGATGACATCACTGATGACATCTCAAATGACATCACTGATGACATCATGACACACCAATACCAGTTACTACATACGCACTCACTGATTCCTACGTCTACACACACATTCACTCATTCACCCATACAATCACTCATACATACAGTCACTCATTATTACAACACTATCATATGCACTCATACACCTATGCAGACACTCACACACTGCCACTCATCCATGGAGTTACTCACACACCTAGTCAGTCCTGTAAAGAATCAATCGCACTTCCATTTCCTCATCTATACAGTTAAACACAGAACACCATACTTCAGTGACATCACTGATGACATCACTGATGACATCTCAAATGACATCACTGATGACATCTCAAATGACATCACTGATGACATCATGACACACCAATACCAGTTACTACATACGCACTCACTGATTCCTACGTCTACACACACATTCACTCATTCACCCATACAATCACTCATACATACAGTCACTCATTATTACAACACTATCATATGCACTCATACACCTAGTCAGTCCTGTGAAGAATCAATCACACTTCGATTTCCTCATCTATACAGTTAAACACAGAACACCATACTTTTCACGCATATACTAACACATACTTACTCTCTTATACAATCACTGATACAAGTACACATTGATATGCACAGAGTCACACACCTCCCAGCCAGCCACACACACACTCAGTCTTCCATACATCCACTCATTCTTCAATATGTAAAACATATTTAAACTTTACAAAAACACACAGACACTAGATGATGTCATCAGTGATGTCATTTGAGATGTCATCAGTGATGTCATCAGTGATGTCATTTGAGATGTCATCAGTGATGTCATCAGTGATGTCACTGACCATGTCATGAATGATGTAATATGTGACATCATCAGCAGTGGATTGCGGGTGCGCGATATATAGTTAGTGCAACTAACTATATATGGAATTTCATTGGTTTTATGTCAATAAAATGTCCAGCTAACTATATATGGTCTCTAACCTATGGTTTTTTCAGTGAATATATATATATATATATATATATATATATATATATATATATATATATATATACACATCTCAGGATGGCGAAACAAGAAATTAATCTGTGAGGATGAACAGAAATATTTAACAAATAAAAATCCAGTTGTCCCCACGATGTATTTCATCCCGAAAATCCACAAGGATGAAAAAAAGCCTCCGGACGTCCAATTATAAGCGCAATGAACAGCATCTTAGAAAATACATCAGTGTACGTTGATTATTTTTTGCAGATCTATGTCAAGTCCCTACCGTCGTACATCAGGGATACAAGTGATTTTATAAATAAAATCAAGGACTTTGCATGGGAAGAAGAGTATTTATTATTGGCGTTAGATGTATCCTCGCTGTATACCAGCATCTCTCATGAAGATGGAATCAAGGCGATAAAGTATTATTTGTCAACCAGAGACCCTATTTTCAGACAACACAGTGAAATGATAACATCCATGATAGAATTTTGCCTACATAACAATTTTTTCATGTTTAACCATTTGTTGTATCGCCAAGTGCAGGGGGTAGCAATGGGGGCTAGCTTCTCCCCGAGCTATGCTTGCCTTCACATGGGCATGTGGGAGAAGCTAGTCCTCATGACTGAATTTACAAAGATCATGACTACCAAAATCAAGGTGTGGTATAGGTTTATAGATGACCTGTTTATTGTATGGCGTGGCACCAAAACAGAGGCACTAAAGTTTGTAACACAAATCAATGTCAACAAACTCAATCTTAAATTTACAGCATAAATTAGTGCAAATAATGTTAATTTCCTAGACACCAAAGTATATATACAGGATAACAAACTTGAGACCACCTTGTTTAGGAAAACAACATCAGGAAACTCGGTTCTCCACGCCACCAGCACGCATCCACGCCACTTAATTAATAGCATTCCCTACGGCGAGATGTTGAGAATTAAGAGGGTTTGCAGCACTGCGGGCGAATTACACAAGGCACAACAGGAAAGCAAGGAAAGATTTTTAGCGAGAGGCTATTCGGAACAGGTGGTAAATCAAGCAATGGCTAGAACAGGGACATTAGTCAGAGAGGAGCTACTGGGCAACATCAATAATAAAAAAACTTTGAGTGCCATTAATGAAGAAATTCCATCTAAAGATGATGCGAATATTTTTCGCTTAATCATAGGCTACAGTAGAGAACACAAAGAATTGAATATTATCATTCAAGGAAGCTGGCCTATTCTTTAAAGTGACCAGGTATTAGGACCCCTGCTTCCGCATAGGGTGTCCATTACTTACAGTAGAGCTCCCTCTATGCGGGACAATTTGGTAATATCAAATCCTGAAATTCTAGCCAACCCTATATGGTACCAAAATCTGAAAGGATTCAAAAGATGTACAACATGCAAGGCATGTACACATGGTGTCAATACATCTACACATGTAAGTCCATTCAGAACTAAACCCTATAAAATAACCAAAATGCTGTCATGTAAATCAGAATTTGTGGTTTATATTCTAACGTGCCCATGTGGTAAAATATATGTTGGGAGTACCAAATTACAAGCTAACATAAGAATACTCCAACATTTGCGCGCGATAACCAATATGGATAATACCTATCCAGTGGCCAGACACTTTAAGGAAGCCAACGGATCCAATAACAAAGGTTTATCCTATTATTTGATTGATTCGGTACCCCCAAACAGACGGGGGTGATAGGGCAAACCGACCGCGCAAACCAGAAACAAGATATATCTTACTGTTAGATGCCAAACAACCGCAGGGTCTTAACAATACAGAAGAATTATACACATGTTTAGGATAGATAATCTCTGGAGACAACAAATGATACATATGAATAAGATGAATATGAGATTACCTAATCAATAGTACCTTAAAATAACTTTTTTATTCAAAAGTATTTATTATGTATTTAATGAGATTTATTTATGTCATTTTAAATTGTATATAATATTTATTTATTATAACAAAGGTATTGATAGGTTAATTCTCATTATAGATTCCGTGTACATAATTAAGTGTGGCATGAATAAGGAATTAGGTGACAGGTAGTAGAACTATGTATATGAAATGCATGAAATATGAAATTAGGAATATAAATACAATTGCAAGTGCAGACCGAATGAATATACAGTAATTGAGTAAATTATGAGGTAATAATGTACTGTATATATATCAATTTTAAATTCTCTTTTATCACAAAATGAATCGTATGATTCGCACACTAGCACTTTATGGGTATATATTTTATTATTTTATGTATTTTTTGAAATTTATTTTAATATTTCATTTGAATCACCTCAGGATATATATAGACATTCATAGGTATTTGACCGATATTGAGTACTGCCAGAATTTGCACAAACTGTTGTAGTCTAGTTAGACAATAATAAGGTATTTTACCTGCATTACTATATTGTCTTATCCCTTATGCGTTTATTTGCACAGTCAAAATATGCACTGCATGGTACAAAATATTTTAGGGATACAACACGGTAATTTTCCCAGTGATAATGGAAAACTTACTTCCCCTTTGTTTTGCACTGAAAGATGCTAAATCTTTTGTACAGGGAAGAAATACTTTTTATGTATTTTAAATGTCACAGAGGTATTTGACCAAGATGTAATTTTGGTGACATTATATGTGACTTCGACATGCATTTGCACTTTATCGTTTTTGAAACAAACATATAACAATGTATAAATGATATAATATGCAAACGATGGCAACAAGACAAACCATAGTATGTTGTCTATTTCCATTGAGGTGTATGTCACGTGAGGGATTTTGAATTGTGCACTTATCACTTTAAATATGCCTTCCATTGGTCATTTCATTGTCGAGTGATCAAGCGGCGTGAGCCGCGAAACGCGTCTTTGACTTTGGGCGATTAAAACATCTTAAAGAAGGAATTTGGGTCCGTGTCCTGTTTTGCTGGCGAACGTGCGAGTAAGGCGTACATGCTAGACTTTTTCAGGATTTCCGAATATATATATATATATATGTGGAGTGGCGTCTTCATGCACAGGGCAAACTGTGGGATTGATTCTATTACGTGGCAGCCCGGCCACGGAGGATGCACCGCCATTAAAGCACAGAGGTCTGCAAGGATGAACTTTTCATTCCTGATTCAGCACAATGGTATTCAAAAATGCAAACTGGCACGAATTTCTGAGGCCCACTGGAGGGCTTGTTAAATGGAAAATAATTATCCTGCAAGTGCACAGAAGATTATCGCAGTACACACAAGAGGAACTACAAATCCCAGCAGGCAAGAACTTTTTTGTAAAGCCCCTGGCGGGCGAAATAACAATTAATTAGCGCAAGGTGTGCAGCGTTTTTTTCTGTGACTCAAGCAGGCTTCCCTCGGAAGAAGGAGCAGCCAGCTCCGAAATGCATTAGGGAAATGTAAATTGCAGAAACTAAGCCGGTTTGGAAAATAAAGGGTTCGGATGAACTTACCATTGTGGAGTGGCGTCTTCATGCACAGGGCAAACTGTGGGATTGATATATATATATATATACACATATACATATATGTATATATTCAACAAAACAGGTTGCCCCATAGAGAATGGCCACAGGGAAGGAATATCTCGTAGGCTGAGGATAACAGCACATGTGCAATTCAGCGTCTCTCACATCATGCAGCTCAACGCGTTTCAAACCGTAGTCCTTGTTCACGAGCCAGGAATGAAAAAAGCAACAACAGCTGCCAGGAGCACCATTTTATTTAATGACCATCCCGCCCCGGTGGGCGTGTCTCTCAGGCACTGTGCCTTCTGGTATTTGCAGTGCTCCCAGTAAGTTTTAGTCCAAGTGGGTGCTGTTGCCTGCTAAAACCATGTCAATAAAACACCCCAGTGGGCTGGGGAAACACTGGTTGTCACATGAGTTGCCTTACGAACTCCAACAGTCCGAGCCTTGCCCTTCTGAATCGGCATCCAGAAATCCAGACGACGCAGATCCGCACCGCGGCGGGCCAATTTCGCGACCGGGCCGGCCGCTTTCAATTCAACAAAACAGCTTGCCCCATAGAGAATGGCCACAGGGAAGGAATCTCTCGTAGGCTGAGGATAACAGCACATGTGCAATTCAGCGTCTCTCACATCATGCAGCTCAACACGTTTCAAACAGTAGTCCATGTTCACGAGACAGGAATGAAAAAAGCAACAACAGCTGCCAGGAGCACCATTTTATTTAATGACCATCCCACCCCTGTGGGCGTGTCTCTCAGGCACTGTGCCTTCTGGTATTTGTAGTGCTCCCAGTAAGTTTTAGTCCAAGTGGGTGCTGTTTCCTGCTAAAATCATGTCAATAAAACACCCCAGTGGGCTGGGGAAACACTGGTTGTCACATGGGTTGCCTTACGAACTCCAACAGTCCGAGCCTTGCCCTTCTGAATCGGCATCCAGAAATCCAGACACCCCAGATCCGCACCGCAGTGGGCCAATCTCGCGACCGAGCCAGCCGCTTTCAATTCAACAAAACAGGTTGCCCCATAGAGAATGGCCACAGGGAAGGAATCTCTCGTAGGCTGAGGATAACAGCACATGTGTAATTCAGCGTCTCTCACATCATGCAGCTCAACGTGTTTCAAACCGTAGTCCTTGTTCTCCATCCATGTACTCATTTAAATGCAATTTATATTAAAAATCAATGTATTTGACTATTTATGGATTATATTAGTGTCAATGATATTTTTTATGAGGTTTTGGTCATTACAATTATAAGTATAGGAGCACGATATTGTGGTAAAAAATATTTTTGACACTATATTTTTTTCCACTATATTGTTTACAATGATATTGTGACAGTGATCCCATGCAGCCAACTGCTGCTGCACCCAGCCAAAAGACTTACAAGTGTTTAATGTCTTTCCTTGGGGTTTGGTTCATGACTTGGTTAAAGGCTAACTCCTAGAGCGCAATGCTGAAGACCGTGTTCATCATGGAATGGGTACATGGCAAGTAAATTCAGCACATCATGAAAACAGAAAATCATCATAAAAGAACAGTTCTAGATTTGTTGTGTTTCACCGAATACAAGGCTGAGAAAGCCCTGAAATGTATAGATTCACTAAATGCAAGTCACATGAGCACTGGAAGGGTATGTGTGAACCAATAAGAACTCTGTGAACCTGATAGTTTGACATAAAGCCTACTCTATGTACATTGGGAAAGTGTGGGCAACCCAAACATTATTTAAAATTAAATACCCGCCAACACTCCTCTTATTTTCCTCTCCCGACCCTAAACTTTCAATAATGGGAAAAACATATGTTGATACTATGAACCAAGAAGCAGAATTTAGAATAGTGAAGCGTTTTCTGTACACCACAGTTGTACTTATGTGGACAGAAAATATTGTTGCTTATACAGTGGTAATATTGATAAAATCAGTGCAAATGTTTCAAATTATACATTTATATGTAAGAATGAATTTGCATCTCTATTTTCAAATTCACCCGTAATGAACTCTCCATCAACCGGAACTCAGAATTACGTAGCCCGACCTAGGCCTGAGGTTACTGATTGACAGGTCACAGGTGGGGTGGGGTGGCACGTAGCCCACAGACAAACGCATGAACAGGAAACTCAGGTCAATCCCTCTGATAAGCAGACTTACACCACAATGGTCCAGGAAGATTGGCCCCAATAAAGCAAACATGGCCAGAGGGGTGTCAAATTTTTAGGGGTGTAGAGTTCCTACCCTGCCAGTGACATGCAATTCGTAATCAGGGATTTAATTTGTAAATATGAACTCTCCTGCTGCACCTGCTCCAATATGTATTCAACACTCAGCTATTCACTTTGCTTCACTGGAATCCAATATGTACTATAGAGAACAATGTAAAGGATTTGTCCCCTCCAAAAGACTCTTACTACCAGTCTCCAATTAAAGCAGCAATTACAGTACCCTTTATCTTCAAAGTCAATGCCTACCTTACTTGACTACCAAGGAAAACAATAAAATACAGAACACATGTATTTTTATTTACCTGATATAGGTGGGAACCCAAACTTAGAAGGAAACATTTTCATTGCAGTTGTCTTCAGAGAGCCATGTTTTTCGCCAGCAGAATAAATGTCTTTCTCTTGTTAATCAAGATTATATTCTGAAACATTTACATTTGAAAGCAGAAAACTCAATGCTGTGCAGCCAAGAAAATGTCTGCAGAAACGTTTAACTATATGTTAGCCTCGTCTTCAGCCCTACTTTTGTGGCAGTCAGAGAAAGTTGAATTTGATCCCTGTAATGTCAGCACTTTCTACCAACAAATACATTGCCTCAGCAGTCAGTCTGCAAAGGCAGTGCTTTGTAGTACACTAAGTTCTTTTTCTCAATGGCTGAGTGTACATTTGTTATATTGTATCCTGTAGCCTATTGTAGCTTACAATTTATATAGGCATAGATTCATCAAGCGAAATTGCGATCGCAATAGCTGCGAAACAGCGATTGCGATTGCAATTTCCGCTCCCGCAATTCATCAACAACAAAAGCATCAAATAGCGAATTCGCAAAACCAAAAATCGCAAAACCAATGTGGAACCCCCATTGCAAATCCTTAACAGCGATTCCTCACATTTTCTGTGAATTAAAATGTGAATTTGCAAATAAATTGCGAATTCGCAAATAAATCGCTAATCCAATTCATCATAAATCGCAAATAGCGAAAATCCCCCAAATCGCAAAAAACGAGTAGCAATTTAAGGAGAAGCCAAACCAGGTGGTAACCATGAAGTTCCATTGGAAAAAAAAATGCTAACAAGAAACAGGTGTAGGGTAAATCAAACACACTTAAGGAGACACAGTAGGAGAATGAGGAAAGTCACAATGCCAGGTCTCTACATCGTGGCAAGGCGGCTGAGGCTCCAGGCTGCAGCCCAGAACCAACGCAGGATCCAGGAGTGCCTCTTTCGGCTGCAGATTACACTCCTGGGCCAGACTGAAGAGGAGATCTACTCCAAATACAGGCTCAATGGGGCAATGATAACTAAGCTCATCAGAGACCTTGACCCCCTGATGCAGCACCCAACAAGGAGGACCAATGCCGTGCCCACCCATGTCCAGGTACTGTGCTGCCTGCACCTCCTGGCCTCTGGAAGCTTCCAGGGGATAGTTGCATATGCAGGGGGGATATCCCAGAGTACACTGTCACGCTGCCTACAGAGTTTCCTGGACGCCATGCTGAGCCGTATACACCACTACATCACCTTCCCAACAACCCAACAGGACTTAACGTGAACAAAACTGGACTTCTATCACATCGCCCATTTCCCACATGTAATTGGTTCCATTGACTGTACCCACATACACATCTGTCCACCCGCAGAGACCGAATACATGTACCGGAACCGCAAGTCATACCACTCCCTCAACATCCAGATGGTCTGCAATGTGAAGACCATCATCACAGACATTGAGTGGTACTGGTATGCATGTTTAGCAGCCAGCCTGGCTTTTTAAACTGATAGGTTGCATGAAGTTAAAGAATAAAGTGTGACAGTGACGTGCATACCTATTCATTTTTACTACACGCTTTGAGAAGTTTTTCATTTTCTCTCTCACTCACTCACTGCACTTATTGTTTGTTTGGACACGTTTACTTTTGGCTTGATGACCGTCAATGATGATAAAAGGGCTTATCTGGTTAGTACCTACCAGGTATCCCGATGGTGGCCCGCCCGTGAGGGGTAAGCATGGGCGGATTTTGCGAATTGGCAATCCGCGAACTTGCGTATTTACGGATTCACAATCCGCAAAATCCGCGAACTCTCGCGTTTTTTTTTTTTTTGTGTTCGCAAGGGTTTCTGCCAGTTCGCGAGTGTTGTGTACCAGTTCGCAATTGCGAACTTACTTGTTGGCTCGCAACGGCCGTGACTATGTTGTTTCTACGTCTGGTTCATCATCACAGGTTCACAGCACCCTCTGTTTCACCACTGCCACCCTCTGGTACACCCATGCCACCCTCTGGTACATCACTGCCAACCTCTGGTTGGTTTATCACTGTAGATTATGGGGGTGAAAAAAAGCAAGCACACCTGCCCTGCTTCAACTGACATGAATTAATTTGGGGTTGATTAATGTGTCACTGAATTTAAACTTCCAGTCTGGCTGGCACCTGCTTCCTTATTTGTAATTTGCTTTCTGTTGCAGTGCAATTTTTTTTCACAGAACCTTTGTGGCCTACTTGTAGCTATTCTCTGAGCCTGCTGTGAGGGTCAGAGCAGGGTCATAGAATAGTTGCAAGTAGGCAACTGAACTCTGAAGGGGCCCCTCAGGAAGCACTACAGGGAATGGTTACTAATGATAAGATTGAACTTTTGCACCTGCTGAGTGCTTTCAGTTTTGTCTGTAATTGCTTTCTGTTGCAGTGTAATTTTCTTAACAGGACCTTTGTTGTATACTTGTAGCTATTCTCTGAGCCTGCTGTGAGGGTCAGAGCAGGGTCATAGAATATTTGCAAGTAGGCAAATGAACTCTGAAGGGGCCCCTCAGGAAGCACTACAGGGAATGGTTACTAATGATAAGATTGAACTTTTGCACCTGCCGAGTGCTTTCGGTTTAGCAAAAATCCAAATATCCAGCAGCATCCACAAAAAGTAATCCTTCCAGGTCAAGATCCAAATCAAAGTGACCAGCACATGAAGAAAGCACTGGGAGGAGCCTGCTGGACAGGAACAGGAAGTTGGAGACTGTGGGGCACTTCCTTCCTCCCACCCCCCCCCCCACCCTCCCAAAATGGACTCCTTGCAAAGAAAAAGTGCAGGCAAATGTCAACCTGAGGAGTTATTCTGATAGAAATCATAATTTTCAAGGTTTATGCTGCCTGCTGGTGGATTTCTTGTGCGAAATTGCAAATTTTGTAATCTCGCAATTGCGAGATTGTCGCTGCCCGCCGCATCTACGTGTTCGCAAGTGTTTACTCCCGCGAAATTGTATAGTATTCTAGTTGGCAAGTGAGACCAAGCAAAAAATCCGCTTTGCACGGATTTTACGAATTTTCTGCAAGTTCGCGAGAGTTCGCGGATTGCGAATTTGACGAAAATCCCCACAATCCGCGAGCGGAACGGATTTTACGCTCATGCTTAGTGAGGGGTCATCTTGCCTACACACATTTTTTCACATTAGATACTCACTAGTTGTGTGTACATTCATACAGACTGTCTTAATTGAGGTGGTTTTTATGGTAGTTGGCAATTAGACGTGGTACTCTCTATCCCCTAAGAAGAGGGGAGATAATTGTAAAATTGCAATATGTTGTACACGCCTGAGTTTAAATAGTATTGCCTTTAAGAACCCGGTCATATTGTATTGGTGCGTGGTTACCTCACCAGACACTGACGGTAAAGTATAGTCAGTCACTGGCGCTGCTGCCGGACGCACCATGTCGCCTCTTCAACTCCACGTTGGGAGTGTCCGGCCGTGATGCAGCATTGGGCCTGGAAATCCGGCGCCTTTCAGGTAGCACCGGCACAGACAGGCTGCTCAGGCTCGATGTACCCTCACTGGCATCATCACCCCCCCCTTGCATGGCCATGGCCGGGCCCCTGTTGGTTCTCCACAGCGGTGGTGACCTGCTCCAGGGCCCTTGTTACATCTTGGCAGCATTGTACCATCTGCAGCTGCATTGCCAGTGACCTGCGCGACAACTGCGAAGTGGCGTTCCCGATGAGGTCGTTTGACCGGGTGTAGGCAGACAGCCTTGTCAGTAGCTGGCGGTGGCGTCGGCGGGTGATGTCCTGCTGAGCCACCATCAGTTGGTTGCTCTCTTTTACTGCTGCCGTTAGCTTCTGCACACTTTCCGTCAGTTGGTTGATGTTGCACGCAGTCTTGTACAGCTGCAGCTGCATGGCTGCCATGTGCTGTGCCTGCTGCGGTGCACAGCAAGCATCCGTGCCTCAATTCCTAGCCCTAGGTTTCGTGCCTGTTGCTCCATGTCTGGTGGTGTGGCCACGGAGCGCTGCTGCCTCATCCTGCAGCTTGCCTGGGAGCGCACAGTGGCTGTGCTGCGTGTCTGACTACTGGGATGTGGTGGAGTCTGCTCCACTGCCATGCATGACGCCTGGGGTGGTTGAGCTCCTCCTATGTCTGCAGGGGTGGCCCTGTGCGTTTGGGAGGGTGCTTATCCAGGTGCTGGTGCAGGTGCTCGTGATGGTCCAGGTGCTGGTGCACGTGGAGGTGTATGTGATTGTCCAGGTGCAGGTGCTGTTTGGCTCTCTCCCTCCATCTCATCTGGAGTCTCCACGATGTGGAGTGTCTCGCTAACAGCCGTCTCAGCATCTGCAGCTCCTGTGATGTGAATGAGTGCATGATTAATGATATGATTCAGGAACCTGGGATGTAGCAACATGCATGCAGGCTTGCATTCCCTGACTGGCTTTAGGGGTATGTTTCACTTGACTGTTCTGGCTGTGTGTGGCTATTAGGTCACATTGTCACACTACAGGTCCCACAATGCAATTGGGTGTTTGGGATGGGCAGGGACTGCATTACTGGGGTTACCAATATGACTTGCTCTGGGGGCATGGGCATTGCTCTTACCTTGTGATTGGTGTTTGGCACGGGAGGTGTTCAGCTGAATGACCCCCATGCAGGTTGATGGTGTCCTCCACCAAGTCCTCCAGGGGTGTGTTTGCCGTAACTGTGGAGTCTCCTCCTCCCGTGGCCAGTCTCTCCCCCAGTCTCGCCACAATTATTTATTATTTTATATCATTTGTAGAGCGCACTGTAACCCCGTGGGCATCCTGGCGCTGAGAGATAGATCGAAAGAAGGCGGTCAGCTGTGAAAACAAGCAGAAAGTGTACCAGCAAAAGCTATTGTTATCGCACCTGGGATGATTATGCCTTCGGGAAAAGCCAGGTCTTGATATTACTGCTAAACAGCAGCAGTTCATGTGTTTTCCTGATTTCAAGCGGGACGCTATTCCAAAGGCGGGCCGCTGCTACACTGAACTCTCTTCCGCCCTGGGTCACTTTCTTTACCCTGGGTATTCTCACAAGGTTGGTGGAGGAGGAGCGGAGGGTCCGGGTGGGCTCATACCACTGGAACTTGTTCTGAAGTGGCTTGGGACCCTGACCATGCAATGCTCGGAACACAATGCATAAGGACTTAAATAGGATCCTTTGAGGTACTGGGAGCCAATGTAGGTCTGCTAGTGCTTGTGTGGTTGAGGATCGACGGGTTAGTGAGAGTGCTATCTTGGCTGCTGCCGTCTGGATACTCTGTAGTCTGGCAATCAGATATCCCGGAGATTCCAATAATAGAGCATTACAGTAGTCCAGGCGACTAAGGATGGTACTCCTGACTACTGCTGTTCTTGCCTGTACAGGTAGCAAAGGCAGTAGCCTCCGATGGCCTCGTATTAGGGTGAAGCAACTTCCCACCAGTTTATTAACATGGGTCTCCAGAATTAACTTTCCGTTGAAACTGACCCCCAAATTACGCACTGTGTTCACCAATATCTGTGGGCCATCTGATGCTAACGGCCAGAAGTCGGCTGGCAGGCTTCGGGGGATCCCCCCACCTTGCACTTTAGGATCTCCGTTTTCCCGCTGTTAAACTGGAGCGAGTTTTCTTTCAGTCATTTTGCCATTTCATGCATGCAGGCATGAAAGCTGTCTAGAGGATCTGCCTGAGCACCATCTAGGGATATTAGAAGCTGTGTATCATCCGCGTAGTTAATCACGCTGATGTTGTAGGCTTTGATGATTCCCATCAGGGGTTGCATATAGACATTGAACAAGATGGGACTGATAGATGACCCCTGCGGAACCCCATGTGAGACTTTGATAAGTTCTGATTGGTACGGCGGGAGTGCCACTGCCTGCCATCTGTCAGAGAGATAGGATCGCATCCAATTAAGCACCATCGCTTTCACCCCAAAGGTCTCCAGCCTTGTCAGCAGGATGTCATGGTTCACCGTGTCGAACGCGGCAGACAGGTCCAACAAGATTAGAATTGCTGACTCGCCCCTGTCTGCTCGCATTCGAAGGCTATCCAGTACCATCACTAAGGCTGATTCTGTCCCGTGCCCTGGTCTGAACCCAAACTGTTCCTCCTCCAGTATATTATTTGTCTCCAGGAAGAGGGACAGGGATCTGCTGACCAGGCGTTCCGCGATCTTAATCGGGTAGGGCAGAAGTGAAATTGGTCAGTAGTTCTTGTAGCAACCGGGGTCAAGGGTGAGTTTTTTCAGAAGTGGAGTGACAACAGTCTGCTTCCATTTAGACGGCACAATGCCTGTGCTAAATGATTGACCACATAGCTGTCAAAGAATGGGGAAGAGTTCTGACCCGAATTCCTTCATAATCTTGTGGGGCAGAGGATCCAATGGAGAACCAAAGGAGATTCCACAGGCCACTTGAATGAAATCCTTCTCCGAGGGAATTGGAAAGTTGTCCAAGGATACCTCCAGAGAGGCAGACTCAGCGGTTCCTTCTTCATTTCTGCTATTTGTCCCTATGTTCTGGTGTGGCAAAGTAAGAGGAGGAGAACCCTCCATGCTTTCCAGTATTTTATTTATTTTGTCTTGGAAAAAAGATGCCAGCCCATCACACAGGTCCTGGGAGGGTTTGATGTTACTGTTAGTGCACTCAGGGTGTGTCATTTCTCTTACTATTCTAAAAATGTCCCTTGGTTTATTGGCGCTTTTCAATATAATGGCTGCAAAGTGTTCTGCCTTAGCAGTAGCTATTTCTTTCTTATAAATTATTATTGAGATCCTCCAATTGGTTCTGTCTTTTTCTGTATATATCCTCCTCCACTGTCTTTCAGCCGTTTTGCACGAGATCTTGAGGATCCTCAAACCCTCCGTGTACCATGGTGCAGACGGACTACCTCGTTTTCTGATAACTTTCAGTGGGGCAATTTGATCGAGTTTCTCAGTTAAGTTTTCACAGAAGGTGCTGTAATTCTCTGTGATCTGGCTTACTGAGTTAAAGAGGGTTTTTGTATTAAACGGATGTATGACGTTACCACGCATACTTTTAGCACGCATACCTTTACAACGCAACTTTTACAACGCAGGATCAATTACAACGAATACCATTACAACGCATTTTTTTACAACGCAAATACCTTTACAACGCATACCATTACAACGTAAGTATAGGTAAGTATATAATATTTTTTAAAATGTAAGTTATTAATTTTAATATAATTTAATTTTATTTAATTTTAATTTAATTTAATTATTTTTAAAACGCAAACCTAGCCCTGAACCCTAAAAATATCCCTTTACCCAAAAACCCAAACCTAGCCCTGAACCCTAAAAATACCCCTTTACCCAAAAACCCAAACATAGCCCTGAACCCTAAAAATACCCCTTTACCCAAAAACCCAAACCTAGCCCTAAACCCTAAAAATACCCCTTTACCCAAAAACCCACACCTAGCCCTGAACCCTAAAAATACCCCTTTACCCAAAAACCCAAACCTAGTACTGAACCCTAAAAATACCCCTTTACCCAAAAACTCATACCTAGCCCTGAACCCTAAAAATACCCCTTTACCCAAAAACCCAAACCTAGCCCTGAACCCTAAAAATACCCCTTTACCCAAAAACCCATACCTAGCCCTGAACACTAAAAATACCCCTTTACCCAAAGACCCAAACCTAGCCCTGAACCCTAAAAATACCCCTTTACCCAAAAACCCATACCTAGCCCTGAACCCTAAAAATACCCCTTTACCCAAAAACCCAATCCTATAACATTTTTACTATAATTATATACTTACCTATACTTATGTTGTAATGGTATGCGTTGTAAAGGTATTTGCGTTGTAAAAAAATGTGTTGTAATGGTATTCGTTGTAATGGATACTGCGTTGTAAAAGTTGCGTTGTAAAAGTAGTTTGTTGTAAAAGTTGCGTTGTAACGGTTACATACCGTATTAAACAGGAGCTCCCCTACTTTTGCCTTTCATGACAGTCCTTTCCAGGCTCGGCTGAGAAAGGCCCTGACTTGTCTGGCTACGGGCTTTATATTGTTCGGGGTTTGAAACACTAAAGATGATTAAATGATGATCCGACCATCCCACCGGTAAAATTTCCCCCATAATAATAAGATCCTCCTCTGCAAAGATCACATCTAAAATGTGGCCTTCTCTGTGTGTTGGTTCGGTCACCCATTGTTTCAACTTCACATTCACGCAAGACTGCGTGATATTGAAGAAGGCTGTATCTAGTCTTCCGTTGGTCCACAGATTAAAATCCCCCAGGACTAAAAGTCTGGTGTGTGTGAGTGCCATGTTGTTAATTGCATCAATCATTTCCTGCTGTTGCAATGCATTGATGATCCCCGGTGGTCTATAGCAGATCATGCCAGATTGAAAGTGTCCTGACTCGTCTTTAATAGAGAAGCCTAAAAACTCTGCGCACGAGGTTTCGTCTATATCTAGCACCAGCAGCCCGTCCCGACGTTGTCCGGGTATGAATTGCTGCCGGCCAGTAGTATATTGTTTTGTAGGATTTTGTTTTGATAGCATTTCTTATCTGTGACAGGCCTGTGAAACGCTCCGATTCACAGTGCACTGCTGATGCACTTAAGAGTGCGCGTTCAGTAGTGTGTGAACTCGAGTTTCCCTACTTTATTTTTCCTTGCAATATTATATAGCGCGAACTTGACAACATGGCGTGAGCACAATTTACATTACAGAAGAACACATTCATTTGTGGTAGGCACGGGGAGACAACTGAATTTGCCTGGAATCACAGGATGTTGAGCTGATGCCGAGATTCGAACGTAGCTCCCCAGCTCTAAAGTTCGCAATTCTAGAACTTGTGGCGGGAGGTGTGTCTAAAAGTGTATGTCGGTGCTGGCCATCAATGAGAGAGACCTGTGCATTTTTCAAATGGGTGGTGAAAAAATATGAGTATGTTGCTGGAGATGTGGGCCGCTGTGCCACCAATGTACTTACCGGGGAGGGTAAACACCTATTATTCCGCAACTTTCTTTCCGCATACCATCACTCCGCATACTTTCATTACGAAAGTACCATGACTCCGCAATGCCATTATAACGCATGGCATTACATTTTATATGCTTTTACCACGCATACATTTACAACGAAATTCGTTGTAAATGCATGAATGGTAAAAGCATGTTTTTTTTCAAATGTTTGGATAAGGTAAGTATGGGTATAGGGGTATATTCTTTGGGGTGCTTGGGTATTTTAAGGGTTCAGATATAGTTTTGGGTTATGGGGTACAGGGGTAGTTTTAGGGTTTAGGGATAGGTATGGGTTTTGGGGTACAGGCGTATTTTTAGGGTTCAGGGCTAGGTTTGGGTTTTTGGGTATAGGGGTATTTATAGGGTTCAGGAGTAGGCTTGGGTTTTGGGGTACAGGGGTATTTTAAGGGTTCATGGCTAGGTTTGGGTTTTGGGGTACAGGGGTATTTTTAGGGTTCAGGGCTAGGTTTGGGTTTTGGGGTACAGGGATATTTTAGGGTTCAGGGGTAGGTTTTGGTTTTGGGGTACAGGGTTATTTTTAGGGTTCAGGGCTAGGTTTGGGTTTTGGGGTACAGGGGTATTTTTAGGGTTCAGGGGTAGGTTTGGGTTTTGGGGTACAGGGGTATTTTTAGGGTTCAGGGCTAGGTTTGGGTTTTGGGGTACAGGGGTATTTTTAGGGTTCAGGGGTAGGTTTGGGTTATGAGGTACAGGGGTATTTATAGGGTTCAGGGTTAGGTTTGGGTTTTGGGGTACAGGGGTATTTTTAGGGTTTAGGGATAGGTTTGGGTTTTGGGTACAGGGTATATTTATAGGGTTAAGATGGGTTACTGTTTAAGGGTGTTGGGGAATTTTAAGGAGTAAGGGTGGGTTATGATTATGGGGTGCAGGGGCATTTAAAGGGAGCAGGGTAAGATTAGCACACAATATGAGACATGGCATGAAGGGTGGAACGTACCACACGCCCCCAGCGTTTGTCACGCCCACAGCACAACGCAGACACACCCACAAGGGACTACTTTGCTGGCACGGTTCTTTTACCTTTTAAATGTATATGGTGGGCGTCTGCATAGCCTATGTCCTTCTGCTGCAACTGCCCTTTCCAATGCTGTATTGGGAGTTGTGATTGGTGCTGTGGTTCCTGAGATTACCCGCCTCAAAGGTTTGGGCTCTCTCTTTATTATATTAGTATGGATAGTGATGTTCATCTCTTCCTTATAAATAATTCCTGTTCCACCTCCCCGTCCCCTGGATATGGGTTTATACTGAACTTTATATCCTACAGGGCAGGCTGGTTCCAGCTCTAGCTCCATCCCAGCCACCGTCCAAGTTTCTGTCAGAAACAGGATGTCCAAATTGTTAGACTCAATCAATAGCTGTGTCTCGATTGCGTGTTTGGGAAGAGATCTAACATTGAGTAGGCCACATCTTAGACTGGACTTTCTCCATAAATCGGGTGCTGACTCCTGCGCTCCTTGGCACGGCCTTTGAGGTCGTACCACCTCTTCTTGAGGTCATCCATTGATCGCTGTGCCACTCCTACAGCATTGACCTCGGCCCTGATGCGCAGCCAGATGCGCCTTTTGGTAGCCTCGGGCACCTTCCGGGACAGCTTACCAAACAGCTGACCATGGTCCCTGCTGACTCCCTCAATCAGGTACTCCAGCTCTTGTTCAGAGAACTTAATTTTTCTCTTCCTGCCTGTGTCACTGGATCCTGCTGCATCCTGGGAAATTCTGGTGTCAATGTATGCCCTGTCTTGGAACTGCAGGGTGTGTCTCCTGGAGCTCAGTGCTGTGCCTCCTCCTCTATCCAGCTCTGTGTTCCAATTGAGGCTTGGGGCTGCCTACTTCCTGGTTGTGATGTCATCGATGGGCTCAAAAAGCGACTTCCTGTTTTTGCGATCTCGCAATCTGCGAGATCGCTATTTGCGATTTCGGTATTTGCGAAATGGCAATTTGGGGTTGGGAAACAGCCGATTCTGCGAATTAATAGCGATTCTCTGTAGTTCGCATACGGCGATTGTGGCCGATTGCGAATCGCAGTTGATTAGCGATTTTGATGATGCATCCCATTCTGCGAATTCTAGATAGCGAATCGGTATTTTTCGCTATTTAGAATTCGCAGAATGGGTGTGTGATGCATCTGGGGGATAGTTCTTAGCACTCGATGTAGAGCACTGAATGTGTGGTAGAAAGGATGCTGCCTTTGTTTTGATCCTATGTGGGAAGTATTTCCCTCTCGTATGTGTGGCCACTGAGATGCAGTTATTGTGTTTGTGGGGCACACCGCTTTGCACTGCGGTGAATGAAGAGGTGTGAGAAATTCATACATTGTTAATGGTTTTCAGTAAACTGGCATCTTTGAACAGTACTGCAGGCTCCTCTATAGTCGTTCTTGTTTTCCTGGTCCACTAAGCTGGGTTGGCCACTCTGAGGATTATAGTTTTAAAGTTTATGGTTCTGAGCAGGCATTGGTTGGAGGGAGGGCTGGGGGAAATTTGCTGCAATGTGCTTTGTTACTATCATGCCATACCGGATTTCTATTGTGAGATGTCTAGAATCAGTCAATGTATGTTGCTAGTTTGGACCTGCAGTAGAGAACCCAATTAGAGCCCACCAATCACCAGTGTTAGTTGGCAGATCACTTTAGTTATTCCATGCCTGAGTCGTTTATTGCTGTGGGCTGGTACAGTGTGCGCAATGGGCATGACTTAAACAAGTTCTGTTTTATGTGAGTTTGAGAGGGTCAAGCAGTATAGGGAGCTATTATGCAGCCTGTTTAAACTACAGATAGCCACAAGACTGCAGAACATGTTATGTTATTAGTATTAGTAAAGGCAATGAGGGAGGAATTGACATTACTGTATGATACCAAGTCTAGAAACAGGTCAGCCTTTCATAGCCTTCCTGGACATAGAAAGGTGTGTGTTGTGTGTGCTGTTCCATAGCTGTGTACTGTAAATTGTAGATTTTACTCAATCAATCAATCAATCAATCAGGGATTTGTAGAGCGCACTACTCCCCAGTTAGGGTCTCATGGCTATAGGGAGAGGGGTGGGGGGTTTCGGGCAGCTCTGGTCATCCGAAGAGCCAGGTCTTGAGGCTCTTTCAGTGTGGGGCTTCGTCTGATGTTGAGGGAGAGTTTGTTCCACTTCTTAGCCACGATTTAGGAGAAGGATCTGCCTCCCGTTCTGGCTCTGTTGATGCGGGGTATATCGGCCAAGGCCTTGTCAGCGAAGCGGAAGATTCTCTCGGGGGTGCAGATGGAGATTCTTTTGTTGTGATATTGGCGTCCGATGTTGTGGAGGGCATTGTAGGCGTGTTTGAGCAGCTTGAAGGTTACTCTTTTTTTGACAGGGAGCCAGAGGAGGTCTCGTAGGTGCTGGGTGATGTGGTCTTGTCGTGGGATGCTGAGGACGAGTCTGGCTGCAGCGTTCTGGATGGTCTGTAGTTTGTGAGGTATAGATTTGTTGATTTCGGCATAGAGAATGTTCCTGTAGTCCAGCCTGCTGGTGATGAGTACATGGGTTGCAGTCTGCCTGGATTTGGGGGATTCATTTGAAGGTTTTGTGGAGTATGCGGAGGGTGTTGAAGCATGTGGAGGATATGGTGTTGATCTCTTGGTTCATGGTGAGGGAGAAGTCGAGTATGATGCCGAGGCTGTGGGCGTGGTCTGTGGGAGTGAGAGGGTTTCAGAGGGTTGGGGGCCACCAAGTGTCATCCCACAGGAAGGGGGTGGGTTTGAGGATAAGGACTTGCGTTGTATAGGAGTTGAGCTTCACAGGCAGATGTTGCTCATCCAGGATGCAACGTCCTTCATTCCTTCCTGGAAATTGTGCCTGGTGATGTTGGGTTCCTTGGTGAAGGAGAGGATGAGCTGGGTGTCGTTGGCATAGGATACTATGCTGAATCTGTTTTTTCTGATAATCGTTGCGAGGAGGGCCTGGTAGATGTTGAGAGCGTGGGGCTGAGGGAGGATCCTTGGGGTACTCTGCATCTGATCTCTGTGGGTTCAGAGAGGAAGAGAGGGAGTATTATTCTTTGTGTTCGCTTGGCGAGGAAGGAGCGGATCCAGTTTAGGGCAGTTCCCTGTATGCCGGCGTCGTGGAGTCTGGTGGCTAGTGTGCGGTGGGAGACAGTGTGGTAGGCTGCTGAGAGGTCTAGTAGGATGAGGACTGCAGTGTGGCCTAGATCGAGGAGTGTGCGGATGTCGTCCGTGGCGGCTAGGAGGGCGGTCTTGGTGCTGTGGTTGCTGCGGAAACTGGATTGAGATGTGTTGAGGATGTCATTGGATTCTATTAAGTTTGTTAGCTGGATGTTGACGATCTTCTTGGTCTTGAAGGTGTGATTATTGTTTAGTGTTCTATCCCAAGTTGATCTAGCTATATTGAAAATTTTTATTTAATGTATAGGCATACTAGTCCTTTACTTTGGAAGGCTATGTGGATGATGCTGAGTGCCTTAAACATTGCAAGACAGGAGTCATGAGTTTTCTTGGGTGGAAGTGAAGAAGAAGAGTAACAGCATCATTTGGATTAGTTGTATTGTGCGTATGATAAAACTGGTGGCATCAGAGTAAAGGATGTAGGCATGGTCAAGCTTGGATATTAGAAGTGTGAGGATAGTTTAAAGCTTTTGTTGGTATTCAAGGTATAGGAAGATAAAATTGTGTAGTATACGGTCTTTGCAACCTTGTTGACATGGTGTATCAAGGATAAGTCTGAATACATGGTAAACCCTTAGTTTCTTACCACTCTTAATATTGCTGGAGCTGCTTCAAGTTCCTTGGGCCATATAGAGGTAGCTTAGTGTTTTAGCCATTCTCTGCATCTCTGTCTTTGAGGTGGTAAGCTTTAAGTGGTTATTCATCATTAATGCATTTTTAGTACAAAGACAGATGTCAAGATTTGATTTGTTGAAGTCTTCGGGCCATCAAGGTAAGAGGCAATCCATTTTAGAGCATTTTCACTTACTCCAAGATGATGGAGTCTTTGTAGTAGCATGTGGTGGTGCACAGTGTCAGAGTATGCTGATAGGTCCAGTATAAATATTGTACCCCTCTATTCTGGTCTACTCTGAGTTTTAGGTCCTTCCAAATGTTTTCAAGGGTTGTACTCGTGCCTCTACCTGGTCTGAATGCCAGTTCTTTAGCTCCCAATGTAAGTTTCATCAGTAAACTTGTAAAGTTGTATAAAGGCTGCTCTTTCAAACGTTTTACATAGGAAACGTCCACTAAACATTGGCCTCTATTACCATGGGTTAAATGAATAACCTAATGAAGGAGGTTTTTCCTCTTGGGACGGAAAGAATCTACTTCTGAGGTCTTGTTGAGTGAGCCTCTCACTACATCCCCTGTGAAGGTTGTGAAAATGATATCTTTAAAGATTTTTGAGATCACTCTCTGATGCCTGGTGAAATCAGTGACTGATGAAAAGGTGTGTTGTACGGCACACGTCTGTTAGTAAGTAGAAGGATCAGGAATAGGTGGTCCAGGTTGAAGGTGCAAGTGATGACACTGTGGGTGGAATGATGAGAAAGATAAATATGTGTATGAAAGAAAGGACTTGTGACTGTAGGAGAGCAGAAGTAGATATGGCATGCAGTATGTGTGCTTCTTAGACCTTGAATTAGATTTAAGAGAAGGCAGTAGTTGTGTTGGTATCTGTGTACTGACAGGGTCCTGTGTTTCTTTTGTGGTATCTTGAGCCTGCACCATTATGTGCCACACACATTATTATTCCCATAATGTCTGATTTTGATGCCAGTTGGAACAAGTTGATGGTCTGCTCAGGAGTCGCTGCCTAGCTCTGTGAGTACCTGCCACAAAGTACTTTAAACCCTCCCCATGCTTCCTCTACTCAACTTACTCTTGGTGATGAATGCCTACAGACTGCAAAACCACACACTGTCCTGCTTAATTACCTCAATTTCATTCACAGAAGACTTTGTCGCCTGTTACTTTGCTGGATTCCTGTCAAACTGCTGTTCTGTTGATTGTAAACATCTAAAGAGGTATTTCCATTGGTGGCCACCCATGCAGTCGTGGGCATGCTCAAGGACTACTCATCAAAGCACTGTACAGCGCTTGTCTATATGTATGTCCTGAAGGGAATGTCCGAATGCTGTTTTAAAAGGCACTAGTTATGGATACAACAAAGTTGACAGCAATTATGCTTCCTTTTACTGACTACTGTTTGAAAATGCAGCATCTCTAAATATGACAATATGGTGCTTCTATATCGGCTGTGAGTTATTAATCAGAATGTCACAGGCTGTCTCGCCTCATGGTATGCTCTGTGTCAGAGAGTATGCATGTCCCTCCAGAATAACCTGTGCCACAAGAAGTGCCTAGGAAGTGCGGATAGATGTGGAAGGACCAGTCCTGAGCTGTCAGAGAGCTCATCTCTATCTGCCAGCCACCAGTGCCAGTCTGGGACAGAGTATAAGCCTGGGCACCAAATAAGGTGGTCCTATTGTAAAATCCGACAATTAAAAAAGTGGCGCACATGTGCAAATAGGGGCAGTTTAGAACTAATGAAAACATGCTGCATAGGTGTTTTACAAGGTATGGGAGACTGTGAATGTATGCTTGCTGCACGAAAGGTTTGTGGCAATATAATGGAAATCAACATTACACTAGGTGTACCAGATTCAACAGGTCCATAAACAGCCAATAAAAAATCAGCCCACACACTGACCTGTCACACCTTCATTTGGGGACTGTACTGGCTGCATTGAGCACACCTCACACCTAGTGGTCAGGGTGCTATAAATATGTGACTGATCCATTTCAGTCCAATGATATGGACACCAACACTAAAATGTGTTAGTCTAACCCCTGATGCGTGATCCTTGGCAAGGCTGCCTACCTGCTGCGGCAGTGATGTGCACGCCATTCTCTGTGTGTGTCTTATTTTTACTATAGCGTTTTATATCTAGTAATGTACACATCTCTCCTTGTGCATCCTGACTGTACAAAAACTGTAGCAGAGTCTTTGTATAGAAACTTCTCCAGGAGTTATTTTTGTACTATTTATTGCTGCACAATATTAACTACTGTGTTGGGTAGTTCTTGGAGATGACCACACCATTTCAATCCTGCTAATTGTTTCATTTCTTTTTGGGCTACACGTAACTGGTCTTTTTATTGCTGTACACTACTGATATTTTGGGGAAATTCCTGGTGATCCAGAACCAATTTTAAATTTCTATTAACTGTTGCATTACATTGTGGTCTTCACATAACAATGCTTTACATATTCTGTAGTGGCTACTTTTGTTTTCAGGTTTGATCTTTTTGTTTGTGAATGTTCAGTGAACAAACTAATGTCATAACTGATGTTATCACTATTAAATATACACTCTGTCTGAAACTCAATTCACTTAATGTACTAAACAGGATCTGGGTAGTATTTTTGGTGAGGTCAATACATAAGTTGTATGCACTTATTCTCTTTGTCTAATTTTTTGGCGACATAACTGCCACAATGGCTGGTATGCAGACAGTCATTCATAGACTTCTGTTTCTATATTCACTTGCTGAACAACCTAAGGCTGTGTTATGAATAGGGTGCACTTTCCCTGTTTGTACCACAGAGCACCTTAAAATAGATGCGCTGGGTGCAAACATGAAAAGTGTATACATTACATTGAATGTGCTGCCCCCAGGGCAGTCGCAAACTCGTGCAGCCCTGGGGGCAACGCAGTCAAGTGAAAAACGGAGTGGCTTTGAAGCAGCCGCTTTATGTTTCACTGTGCAGGCGGCAACCCGCCTGAACTTTTAAGATGACAGAAAGGTCCCTGTGCAGGCAGGTGCAGTGAGTGACTGCACCTGCCTGCAAGGGGATATCTGGGTGGGGCCACAACCTCATGTAAAAGAGGGAACACCCTCTGGTGATAGCGCCGGTGTTTTATGTGCACCAGCGCAATCTGTATTACAGAAGAGGCCGCATAAGTGTCTGCATCCCTTTCTATAATATCAAACTGCCCCTGGGGCATGCAAATTGGGTGCAAACACCTGTTGGACTCCCGGGGCATATTTGTAATATGGTACCAGTTATTTGAAAGGATGGGTACACGTCCTTCAACATTTATCTTGGGGCTATTAAGGCTCACTGATATAGAGACGAAAGAAAAAAGTGCAGTTTACAGTATTTTTTTGGCATGGAGGGCCAGCTCATTTTTTAACACTTACCTGTCTGTAACCTGACTAAGGGGCATTAATAAGACAAATATCAAAAAGCCATTCAATGCCTTTGACTTGCAGAAGATTGTCATTATGAAATGCTAAAAAAGAAATTCTAGAGACCTGTAACCAGATGAATCAATGGAGATCTGTGTTGCATCTCTCGCGGTGCTAGCTTCTTCATGTTCATTGGAAATCTTTACTGAACAAATTATTTGGGACCAGATTGTCGCATGGTGGAGTCTTTCTAAGAAGAAATGAGGGTCTTCAGAAAAAACACCATTGATCTATCTGTGCTTTAAAGTTGAACAGTGTTTCTCTCAAAAGTGTTGTAGAAAGTAAGAATAATGACCCGAAAGCCTATGCTTTGAAAGGTTAAGGCTGTTTCCATTGTTGACCAAACTGGCACATGTCTGACACTTAGAAAGATCTGTATTTCTTGAGGTACAAGCTGGACATTTTGAAAAAGTATGCATGAAGAGAAGAACCAAAGATGGTAGCACGGGTGAGGTCTTGGGTGAAAGACAGGCAATCCAGTGTTAAAAACCTAGTTTTGAGTGTTGAGACAGACTGGACTGAACTCCACTGTTAAAACAAACAGCTGACATCATGCTTAATCTGCTCAGAGATTCAGATTCCAGGGTTACTATTGTAGTATACAAAATAGTGATGGATGGAATGCTTGAGTAAATCTCCATTGGTAATTACTTGGGGCCACATTACAGTCTATCATTATTTTGCACACCATACCACCTCCGTTTGGATCCAGCCATATGCAAATCAGCCTGACCCTGCTTCAATGGTAACAGTCCAGCACGAATTGCTGGACCAAGTCGTCCCTGAACTTACACACAATCAACCCAGGACTGGTTTCATGCTAGTTTTTGTTCATCAGCTGGGTATACTTTGGTTCCAGTGACACTGTGTGCAGGGGACCCATGTCTGGGAATACCTGTAACCATATGCGGTTACTATTATGAGGCACAGTGCTTATTTAGAACACTGGAAAAATAAAATGGTATTTGAACAAATAGGACACCTTACCCCCACATTTTTTATTCTGCATGTCATTACCCCATATGTTTTACCCTGCAATAACTTTTACAATGCAGGGCTTTACAACGCACTCTGTTACAACGCATTCCCCATTTCAACGCAAGTACTATTTTAACTCCAGGAGGGCGTTACTTTTGAAAATGCGTTGTAACAGTTTGCGGTGTAAAGCCCTGCATTGTAAAAGTTTTTGCGGAGTAGAAAATGCGGAGTAATGACATGTGGAGTAAAAAATGCCGGGTAAAGAATGTTTCCCTGTTTGAACCAGACATTAAGACTGAAGTGTTTCAAGAGACTTAAATTGATTTTTTTGGATATCTGAATTGCTAAAAGCTTTTCAAGAAAAAGGTTTTATTGGAAAAGTGTATGTTGAGTTTAAGGGCAAGAACATGTTGGTGTGGTTGTAGGGGGTCAAACAAATATTGTACTGATTCCTGAGATAAAGTGCCTAGTCATTTCTTTCTAGGAACTATCCACAGACAAATTAGTGGTGGTGGTCAGTGTGCCTACTAAACCAATCAGTCTGTTGAAAACTGTTTGTTTTGTTGGCTGTTTCTCATATTGTTTCCCATATTGTTAGTTCTGTGCCGTTTCCCTCTCTGCCCCCTGTGCCCCCCGCCCCGCTCCCCGCTCCCCGCATGCGGCCACGCCCCCTTTTCCTTCTGTGCCCTCCCCGCTCCCGCCTCCCAGCTGCTCCTCCCTCCCTCCCACTTGGCCATAAATGGCGACCGTGCGGCGCAGGTGAGTGTGACCTGTTCTCAGGACACCCCCGCGCCGCACGGCCACCAGCTGTAGCGTGTGCGTTCCTCCCCGCTGCTGACCTCAGCCTCGCTGAGCCCGCCCCGACAACCCCGCCCCCCGCTGTAGTAACGTGCATGTGATTTACTCTGACTGCTTTTTTTTTCGTTCTTTGGCCTCATGCTGTACTGTTCCCATTCTGTTTGTTTTGTTGGCTGTTTCTCATATTGTTTCCCATATTGTTAGGTCTGTGCTGTCTCCCTCTGTGCCCCCGGTGCCCCCCCGCCCCGCTCCCCGCTTCCCGCCACCGTGCGTGCGGCCACGCCCCCTTTTCCTTCTGTGCCCTCCCCGCTCCCGCCTCCCAGCTGCTCCTCCCTCCCTCCCCCACTTCGCCATAAATGGCGACCGTGCGAACGCGCAGCGTTGACGCGCAGCGGGCGCGCCGATTGCGCGCCAAAGGTGCGCCAAAGGTAAGCCCGTCTGCGCCTGTCAGCGCCTGGACCGCGCACAGTGCCCGTAACCCTGGCCCCCGCAGACACCAGCCTACCCGCCGGACCTACGATGCCACCAAACTCAACGCACTCAACACCGGCCGGATCCCCGGATGCTACCGAGCCACCCCGAGGCGCACCCACGGACCCTTCAGCTGCCACTCCTGCAGGTTCTCCTGCATCCGGACCTGCACCGCACCCGTACCCACCAAGCCGAGAACCAGCAGCAACCACCTGAAGTGCATCCTGCTCAACACCCGCTCCGTCCACAGACACGCCGTGGAGCTCTGGAACCTCCTCGACACAACATCACCAGACGTCGCCTTCCTCACGGAAACCTGGATGAACGCCTCCTCAGTGCCCGACATCGCCATCACCATCCCAGACGGTTACAAGATCATCCGGACGGACAGCGGCAACCAGACCGGAGGAGGCATCGCCATCATCCACAGGAACACCATCCGCATCACGAGCAACTCCGACGACACCCTCACAACCGCCGAACACCTGCACTTCCAGATCCACACCGGCCCCTCAGAGGCACCCTCGTCTACAGACCCCCGGGACCACGCACACAATTCAGCGAAGACATCGCCGACTTCATCAGCCCGCACGCCCTCCCCTCCGCTGACTACATCCTCCTCGGGGACCTCAACTTCCACTTGGAGAACAACAACGACCGCAACACCGCCACCCTGCTGGACAACCTCGCCACCCTCGGCCTCAAGCAGCTGGT
Organism: Lissotriton helveticus; assembly: GCF_964261635.1. Lineage (NCBI taxonomy): Eukaryota > Metazoa > Chordata > Amphibia > Caudata > Salamandridae > Lissotriton > Lissotriton helveticus. The sequence goes on along the minus strand of NC_136069.1, from coordinate 1,568,430,939 downwards.
GACCACCCCCACCCACTACGCCGGACACACACTCGACCCCGTCTTCTCCTCCAGCAAGGACATCAACTTCAGCCACGCCACCTGGCTCCACTGGACGGACCACAGCTGCGTCCACTTCAGCTACAGAAAGAACAAGATCCACCACCATCAGCAACAGGTTGCACGCAGAAGATGGAACAAGATCACAGCCGACCAGCTCGCCGCTTCCTTGAGCCAGGACCCCCCCGCCAGCTCAGCGAACCCCAGCCAGGCCGCCATCAACCTCACGAAGTGGATCAGCAACTGCGCAGACGACCTCGCCCCACTGAGGACCCCGCCCAGCAGACCCGGCAGTAAGAAAGCACCATGGTTCACCGACGAACTCAAGAGCTCCAAGAGGAACTGCCGAACCCTCGAGAGAGCCTGGCGCAGAGACCCAACACCAGACAACATGACCACCCTCAAGCTCGCCACTCGAAAACACCACCAACTGATCCACACCACCAAGAAAACTGCATTTGAGGAACGACTGGACAACAACGCCCACAACAGCAAGGAACTCTTCAACATCGTCAAAGAGCTCTCCAACCCCAGCGCCGGAAACAACGACATCACCCCATCACAAGACCTCTGCAACTCCCTCGCCTCCTAATTCCACAACAAGATCGTGGACATACACAACAGCTTCAGCACTCAGCCAACGCACCCCACGACAGCGCCTGCACCCCCCGCCACCACCCTCCGCACCTGGACCCCGATCAACACCGAGGAAACCCTACGCACGATGAACTCCATCCACTCCGGATCTCCAACCGACCCCTGCCCTCACCACATCTTCAACAAGGCCGACTCCGTCATCGCGCCCCACCTGCGGGACATCATCAACACCTCCTTCGACACAGCGACCTTCCCGGAGAGCTGGAAGCATGCCGAACTCAGCGCTCTACTGAAGAAACCATCAGCGGACCCCACCGAACTAAAAAACTACCGCCCCATCTCGCTCCTCCCATTTCCGGCCAAAGTCATCGAGAAGACCATCAACAAGCAGCTGGCCGCCTTCCTCGAGACGAATGGATCCCTTGACTACTCGCAGTCCGGCCTCCGGGCCAACCACAGCACCGAGACCGCCCTCATCGCTGCCACTGATGACATCCGAGCCCTGCTCGACAACGGGGAAACAGCGGCCCTCATCCTCCTGGACCTTTCCGCGGCATTCGACACTGTCTGCCACCGCACCCTAGAGCAGCGACTCGGCAACGTCGAAATCCAAGAGAAGGCACTAGAATTGATCATCTCCTTCCTCGCGGGAAGGACACAGAGAGTCCGCCTCCCCCCGTTCAGATCAGAAGCCACCGAAGCCATCTGCGGCGTTCCTCAAGGCTCCTCGCTCAGCCCCACCCTCTTAAATGTCTACATGAGCCCCCTTGCGGCCATCGCACGCCAACACAACCTCAACATCATCTCTTACACTGGCGACACCCAGCTGATCCTCTCCCTCACCAACGACCCAGCCACTGCCAGAGCCAACCTACACGAGGGGATGAAAGACGTAGCCGAGTGGATGAAGAACAGCCGCCTGAAACTGAACTCAGACAAGACGGAAGTCCTCATCCTGGGATCTTCGCCCTCCGCCTGGGACGACTCCTGGTGGCCCCTCGTCCTGGGCAGCGCACCCAAACCAACAGACCACGCGCGCAACCTGGGCTTCATCCTGGACTCCTCCCTCTCTATGACCAGGCAAGTCAACGCCGTCTCCTCGTCATGCTTCAATATCCTGCGCATGCTACGTAAGATCTTCCGGTGGATTCCCACCGAGACCAGGAAGACGGTCACCCAGGCCCTCGTCACCAGCCGTCTGGACTACGGCAACTCCCTCTATGCCGGAACCACTGCCAGACTCCGGAAGAGACTCCAGCGAATCCAGAACGCCTCAGCAAGACTCATCCTGGACATCCCCCGACACAGCCACATCTGCGGACACCTGAGAGACCTGCACTGGCTCCCGGTCAACAAGAGAATCACGTTCCGACTCCTCACCCACGCACACAAAGCCCTACACAACCAAGGCCCAAGATACCTCAACAACCGCCTCAACTTCTACACTCCCACACGCCAGCTTCGATCAACCAACCACGCCCTCGCCGCCGTGCCCTGCATCCGAAGAGCCACCACAGGAGGAAGATCCTTCTCCCACCTCGCCGCCAAGACGTGGAACTCCCTCCCGACCCACCTCCGCCTGACCCAAGACCACCTCGCCTTCAGGAAGCAGCTCAAGACCTGGCTGTTCGAGCAGTAGCGGACCCCCCCTCCCCAAGCGCCTTGAGACCCTCCGGGTCAGTAGCGCGCTATATAAATGCTGTGATTGATTGATTGATTGATTGTTGAGGTGAATGATGTATGTGAGAAAGGATACAGCTACCTTTCAGGTATCATTGAAGAACATGCAAGTGTGTTTGGTGAAGGCATGGGGTTACTTAAGGATTATGAATTTAAAATGAAATTAAAGGAGGATGCCACTCCTGTGAAACATAAGATGAAAAGTATCACTCTGAATGTAAGATCAAATTTGACTTAAGTGCTCAGTAAACTACAAACTGAGAGAGCAATAGCACCAGGTGACAATATATCAAGGTTGCCTCCTATCGTGATAGCCAAAAAGAACAATGAACAATCAATTACATGTCTGTGTTGACATCTGAGCCCTCTATCAGGTAAACCAGGATAAATGGATCACAGCCCAGCCTCTGCTGAAAACTTAGGAGCTTTTGGCCCAACCTGATGATGGCATTCCCTTCCAAAGTGATGGAGTAAGAGCTCCACCTAGAATAGCACTACCTCCTGGACATCATTCAGTCAAATATTTGCAGAAACCACCCTCTTGGCAACAACAGGCTATATCTGGACCATCATGGAGAGAGGAGAAATCACCGCTCTCATCCTCCTAGACCTCTCTGTGGCCTTTGACACCATATCCTATGGCACCCTCATCCCTAAACTTTATGACTCAGGAATTTAAGGACCTGTCTTGATGTGGATCGCCTCCTTCCTCTCCAACAGAACAGAATGAGTCAGACTCCCTCCACACACCCAAACCCAAGTGGCTCATTTGCGGAGTCCCCCAAGGATCCTTATTCAGCACAACCCTTTTCAACATGTACATGGCACCCCTGGTCGCCAGCCGAATTGGGACCCAAGCCGGAAACCTCAGTATCTTCCTAGATGAAAAACTCACAATTACTCACCAGGTGAATGCAGTGACCTCATTCTGCTTCCTCATACTCAGAATGCCACACAGATTTGTACATCGCCCCCCCATGTACACCAGATGCACAGTCACCAATGTCCTCATAACAAGCAGACTGTACTAAGGTAACACACTCTACGCTGGCATCTCTGCCCAGCTCACTAAAAGACTCCAGGCAATCTAAAACACCACCCCCAGACTCATCCCAGATTTCCCCAGAAGTGATCACTTCACTGCCTACCTCACAGGCCTACACTGGCTACCCATCCAGAAACTATGCAAATTCAAGATGCTCGTTCACGCCTACAAAACCCTCCACAACACGAGACCTGCATACCCCAATGACCAACTTCGACTCTACCAGACATCACAGCTCAGCCTCAATCACCCTCGGATGTGTCCCTCTCATTATCATAAGGAAGTCAGGAGGACCCTCCTTCTCCCACATCACTTCCAAGACTGGAAGTACACTCCCTCAAAGCATCAGGACCTCCCTTTGCTTCTCAAATTTTGCAAGAAACCAACGACCTGGCTGTTCAGCTAGGAGCTCACCCCTACCTACATTCCTGCTCCAGTGCCTGGATGCCCTCACAGGTGATAAGTTGCGCATACAAATCAACCTAACATTACATAACATAAGATAACATAACAGTAGTCTTTACTAGATTAGACGTATGCTCATCATATCACTAAATTATCCTGACACCCTAGTAATGCCATCCCACCATTCAAGTTGGTGTCTGCTTCATCGGATTATCAGTGGGTAATGGATAAACTTTTTTAAGGGTGTAGAGGAGGTATAGCTTTCCATCTTTCTATCTTGGTTGTCAGCAGCATACTTTGAGGATTTGTGAAATGTTCACATTTTCTAGGACAGTGGTTTACGTTTCAGAAGTTACAAATGTCGCTCTGGTTGAGATCAAATAATATATCTAGGGAACTTAATCAGTTTTGATGGAGTCTGTTGAAGGTCAGGTCTAGTGAAAACAATAGCGAATGCCCTGCTCATGAATACGAAGAACATTGTCTGCTCTTCTTTGGACTGAAATGTAAGCTTAGTTCTTACCTAATATTGCTTTAATTGCTGAACCGACTTCCAAGCTGTTACAAAAGAGAGCCAGCTTTATTTGAGGCAGTAAATAAGTGGATGGGTGTGCATGCACTAATGCATACTTGCTGAAAGCTCCGCTCTTGCAACCATATGTTTTGAGTTTACCTGTTTTCATCGTGGTTGATAAGAATAAGCAAGGTTTGGCCCCTGTGATCACGTAGAGAAGCCCAAAAGGGGACACATAGTCAATTTTATCTCACGTTTGGAGGGAAGCTTAAAAGGAATGCTCAGTCATAGAGAAAGAAATGTTCCCGCAAACGTGCACTGAAGGAAATTTCAGAGTTATTTGTTCGATACCTAGTTTACTTTGACAATTAATTACAAGCCTTTTCTATACGTCTTGTGCACAGTCTTAGAAATTAACAGCTATGTTTGCAAGGGTTAGTATGACACTGCCAGAGTTTAATTTTGCGGCGGAGCACTTTAGTGGAAAATGCATTTGAAGAGTGGATTTCTTGCATTGCTTACTGTAGCATGAAGGATTGGTGGTGGACAAGAGTTAAGAAGGTTGTCAATGCCCGATTACCATAATTGATTTTGAAGATCAGACATGTATCTTAGAGGAGTTGTGGAGATGAGCCTTACATGAGAATTATATTTTTCAATAAGGTTGAGAAGCTTATTACTGAGGATGGCCTACAGAAATATACATAAGGTGAATTGCAAACTGTTATCTAGAATGTCTCAGGAGAATAGAATAATTTATGATGGTGACAAATATGATCCATTGCATTACTTCGGAAGAGTGTTAGCGAATCCTGTACATCTTGGGCATTGTGGGATGACCTCAAATGTCTCCAGCCATTCCACCTCCCCTGTTCTCCGGAATACATGACGATTCTATCACAGTCTAGAAGACCATAGGGCACCTCAATGTGAAAATAAATGCAATTACTTAAATGCAACTACTGTCAGAAAAAAATAGACTGGCCTAATTTCTTTTATCTGCTTCAACATATATAAGCAGCATCTTGTTCTGCCAGCACCGTTTAGCAATCACCCAAGTGCAGTGGTGATTCATCTGTCCTTGCAAACATGCCCAATCTGCTTTCTATGGTACTACTTTACACTGCTATGAACACAAGTTTTAGACCTGACATCTTTGGTGTGGTATTCCCCCAAATATTTTGCCTTCACTCTCATGTTTTGGTGAACTCGTTTTGTTGGCAATAGGACTCGGCTAACTAGAGGTAAAGTCCTTGTGCCTGAAACATAGTAAAAGTGTCCTACACCTAACTGGCACATTTCATTCACTTGTATGGGATGACCTGTGCCCAGGGCCTTTAAATTAAATGCTATTAGTGCTATCAGTGAACAGCAACACCCATTGGTCCACCGACTAAAGTAGCACTATAAAACATGTCTCCGGCCTGCCTCTGCAACCAGTAGTGAAGTTTTAAAACTGCCATCTTGCCTGGCAAAATAAACCTTTTGTCAGGTCTTTACCTTCCTTTTTAATACTTCTCCCCTAAAGTAGGCACTTATGGGGCAGGTTACAAGCTACTTAGAAATTATGACCTGTGTATAGGTTTTACATTTCATGGCAGTGAAAACTCCTAATATAATGTTCCACTGCTCTAAGGCTATCTCTCTCATAGACTAACACTGGGATACCTTACCACACTTAATAAGTGCTAATAAGTTTGGTACCAGATAAACATATTCTGCCTACACTCAAATTAATTGTAATTTTAAAATCCTCTGTAATGGTAAAGTTGGATTTTAGGTTACAATTCTGAAAATGCACTTTTACGGAGTTGACATTTTCCTGACCAAATCAATTGTGATTTTCTGACAGTGTTCTATTTCACATGACTGTGAATGGCTCTTCTGTTGTGGGCCCGCGTATTCATTCCAGGCATGAGAAAAAAGAATGTTTAGGTGTGAGAGGAATTGGTCCTCATGACAGGATCACTGGGGAGCTGTATCCTGCCCTGATTTCACTTGAAGGAGCCATGCCTGCAGCAAAAACAGAGGAATGTGATACGATGGCTGCCCTTGTCTTTTCACCCTAAATATTTTTGCACCAGGACCAAGGGAAATGGAAGAAACTGAAAGATCCAATTCTGAGGGTAGATCAAGGAAGTCCTCACACAAAGGCTGGCACGAAGTATAAGAGTAGGGCCTTTAGAACCCCTCATCAGAACACTGCTGAACCTGTGGAGGATTCAGTAGACGACTTACTGCCCTGTTATCTGAAGAAAGAAGACTGGGCCTGCTTGTGTTATGTTATGTTATGTTATATATTTATTTCATAGCGCACGGCTACTCCGAGGAGTGTCCCGGCGCTTTATCGAGGCAGCTCAGAGTAAAAAACATAACACCATTCAACAAACAACAGACAAGGGAAAGAAAAAGAAAGGGATCCTAAAGGTTAAAAAGCCAAGTCTTCAGGCTTCCCTTGAACCCAAGCTCTCCAGAGTGACTTCTTGTTTGAGTTACAGGGACACACCACACTTTCAGAGGCCTCCCTGCAACTACACAGTTGAACAGCATCAACTAGACCAGCCTGGACCTGTCTGGGCCTTGCTTCTGGCCTCTGCTAGAGAGTTCTGATCAGCAAGAGGCCCTGGACCCTTGTCTGCCATCCCTGGGTATTCCTCATGAAGAGGAAAAAAGGTGAAGATACAGGTTTGTGTTCCTACCGACTACACCTTCACTTCATAGGCCACCTTTCAGAATTCCCTCTCTTGTTCCCGCTTTCTACTCTCTTGTCACATGTAGTACCTTGTGATGGTTTTAGAGCACTAACAAAGGTCCAGATGTATCGACACTGGACTTTGAGATTTTATAAAAGCAAGTTTTACTGATTCGCTATTATAGAATCACAAAATGCAATGTATGTAGGTTTTGCAAAAGAAATAGCGATTCCTACATATTCCTTAATAGTGAATCGCAAATTGAGATTCGCTAATAAGGAATGCTTTCCCATTCATTCATATGGGCCTAGAGGCAACATTGCACTTGGAAAAATGCAATTTTGTGCATTTTTCAAAGGATTTGCAAATTTTTGCGATTCCTTAATACAAAGTCGCATTCTGCTCCTTACATTGCATTTAGGAAATTGCAAATTACGATTCCCTAACTGCATTCACAAAATAGGTAATTGCAAAAATTGCGATTACCTATTTTGCAAATGCCTTTTTGGGATGATACATAACACATTTTTTGGTCTGTCTCTGCTGATGACTGCATGTCAACTGCCCTATGTGTGCGAGTGTCTTTCTCCATTGATGCTTGTTTGTGTGCATGGGTGGCTATAGGTTTGCTGGTACGTGTATGCATGGGTGTCTACAGCTATGTTGCTTGTATCCTAAGTCAATGTATGTATGGCTGTTGTATTATCTAGGTGCGTGCAGTATACAAAAATCAAAGTTATAAAGTACGTCAATGCTGTTTGTCTTTGGATGCTCAGGGCTCATCTTTTGCTTTTCAGTAGTGCGCAGTCTGCCGTTCCAACCCCCACTCAACACCCACACAGCCCACCGACCGCAGAGAATGCACTTACCGAAGCACCCTGCCAGCACCGCCAGCACGAGGATGAGCGGACCCAGCTGGTTCATGATCACTCTGCCTGCCTGACTGCTGAACGCTGACTGACAGAAACCCACGGCAGCTCGGCTGGTTTTATGCGCCAGACAGAGCCCCACAGCCGACTGAGTCGGGCGGGAGCCGGGGAGAGCTGCAGTTGTGTAAGTGTGCGCGCGCTTCTCTGTCAGAGTCCGGCTGTGTGTGTGCAAGCAACAAGCAACAATGCAAAGCGAGACTACAGCAAAGAAAGATAAGTCACTGCATTCATGTTTTAAATGGGAAATAAAGGATGACACACGAGAAAAACAAAAGTGGTTTTAAAGTGCATACTATCCAAGGACATTGCCTCACAGATGGCCTCAAAATTATGGCACCAGTCCCTGCTCTTGTGTAATGCTGTTACCAAGGAATAGGGTGCCTCCCACACTCCAAACCATTCTCATACTGTCCCAAGTCCTCAACTTTACACCTACAAGTATTGATTACGTAAGGTGTGTTTTTCTAATTAGGTTAATGGAAACAAGAGAAGACTACAACGCCCAGACTGCATGATGCTATCACAAAAACGTTCAGGGCAGGATACACTGTCCTTCATGACATGAGGGAGGCGACCCTCCCACTACTGAAACGATGTTAATTGTTTAAACATAGACATTTCCTCCAACATCTCGTTTTCAACTAAATGACAATCATGTTTAGTTTGTGCCCCCTTGTGTAACGTTAACAAGGCTTGAAAAGCACCAGTGCACTTCACAAAGCGGTGAGTTATGGAAACAACATGACAAAGTGAACAATCAAATCAACAGCAGTTGGTTACAGGACAAAGAAGCATTGGCAAAGCCAATGGCTCCCTTTCACCTAACTGCTGGACCTCGCCATTACTAGCTATCACTCTTGAGTCAGAAGCAACAGTTTTGGAAAGAAGATGCCCTCCAAATAGTGAAGATAAAGTTGTTTATTGCTGCAGTTCAGTTACAGCCATCCCACCCCTGGCAGGAATCCACTTCCTAAAGGCTCTGGAACCTCCAGCCATTCCATGGAACCCTGCTTAGTCAAAACATAACATATCACCGTTTTTCCACAAATAACGAAATAAATAAATACATCGTATAACAATAACATTTCTATTAATTTTCATCTAACACGTATTATTATCCTTATAACAAAAGCAAATTACGATCTACATTAATTGAACTGTAAACTGACCGAGCAAATGTTAGAAAGAAACACACCCTTGTTTGGATTTGACATTTGACAAGAAACACATCCTATATTGGGTTTGACATGCACTGGAACAAAACATATGAACATACATAATCTCTGGCCCAGTATGGTCTTCTCCTCATACGAGACCCAATACCATTTAAAGAAACCTGTGTGTCATACCTGGCATCACATCCCGCCCCACGTATGTTCACAGTTTTATCCAACCAAATACGGCACTCCAAATCATTGCACAATGTTACTTCCCTACTCTTGAATACAAATAAAATGTATTTCACCTGTTGCAGAATGTGGTGTCTTCCTGTAGCCCCAAAGCATGTGCTTGATTTCTCTTTTACAACCCAGATCTCTCTCTATCGCCGAATGCACACACTTTCAAAACCCAAATGAAACATTCCATGAGACTGTTTTGCCGGGGATGATAAACAGCAGTTTTATAATGTTTTATGCCCTAACTTTACCGAAAACTGCTGGAACTCATCCACCACAAACGGTGGCCTATTTTTGGCTACAACCCATTTAGGTCACCCTAACATGCCATGTTAGACGCTCTAACCTCCTTTATAAAAGCTGCCTCTGGACACTAGGAATAGTAGTCTACTAGCACCACAGCATACTACCCTTCTTAGCCTTTACAATTGAATGAACCACTTATATCGATTTCCACCTTTTGCCATGCTTTCTTGGAATATTCTGCTGGCTCAATGGGTGTTTCATCCCACACAACAGTATGATATTTATCACTGCACCTGCAAGTAGTGCACACATACTGCTCAATCTGTTTGTCCATACTTGACCATAAAACATCTACACAAGATCTTTTTGTCATTGCCGACGCTCCTCCATGCCCCTCTAACAACAACCAATCTTCCACACCTCCTTATGATCCCTTCCACAGCAGACCAAAGCAACCTATAATCACATAACTCCGGTCTTCCAATATCAAATTGACTTACAACTTGAGACAAAGGAAGACATTAGTTGTTATAATGTCTCATCCTCTGCCAACGCCTGTCTTCACCCCTCCTCTGAAATGGCGTCTCTACAAGACACTTCCACACCTGCCACCACCCAGGCATCATCCATATTAACATAGCCATCATCATTTATAGGTAACCAAGACAGACAGTCTGCATTGACATTATTGTATCCCCTGTCATAATTAATTTTGAAACAAACTGTACTTCTGCAACCAATACAGCCATTTTAAAATCCTTGAAGTCGCTCTTCCTGCCCCCTAGGTAGAAAACAAATTATTTAGGGGTTTGTGATCAGTGCATAACTCAAATACAGTTGTCAGGTTTGGAACTCATTTTTCTGACTTAGGAGCAGATAGATATTTCTTGGTTCTGGGGCTTGAGGGTTCTGATTCGTCTGAGGTAGGCACCACCCTTTCAGGTAGCTATAGTGCTGTTGAAAATATAACACCAGCGCAGACATTGCCTTCCAGAAGGAGTCCCTGAGGGGAAAAAGCACTGGAGGGAAAAAGCCTCTGGTTGAAGTGGAGACTCCAAGGATCCAGGCGACAGGACAAGGCCAGGAGACTACCCAGCAAGGAGATGTGAGACCAGGAAAACAAAGAGGAGTGTAACAGGAACGTAGAGACACCGAGGACTGAAGATATGCCAACAGAAGCGAAGACACACCAACAGGAGCAAAGAGTGTTGCAACGCGAGGAAAATTAGAGATTTAGCCCCTTATATACCCAAAGACAGAAAGTGACGTGACAGGAAGCGAGTAATTACCACCTTGGAATGGGAAGGACAGGTGAAAAGATAAGGGAAGCTGCCATCTAAGAATGGTGCAATAAAACATTTCCCAATGCATTCTGGTAACCAGACTTATGGGAAGAAAATACCTTGAAAAATGGCTCCTGGGCAAGATAACAGCTGCAGGAGATAGCACTGTATTTGACCCCCCAGGTGTAAGCAAAGGAGGGCGCGGGCCGAGCGTGGTGGAAGAAGCTGCGGTTCCCTTAGTGGAACCGCAATGCAGTAAGCATGATGTGGCCACAAAAACAGGCCACCGAATGAATCTGTGAGATGCCCAAAAAGAGGAGGGAGTAGCCGTGTGGCACACCGGGGGTGCCAGAAAAGACACAGGGGGGCACCACTCAGGAACAATGGCACATGCTCGATAAAGAAATATCCGACGTGGGTTGAACTGCGGCTGTAGCAGTGAAGAGGGTAGCATCACAGGCTGATCCACGGCTAGCGGCATAACAACAGTACCCCACACATGAGTCTTAAAATGTTGTACACCCCATCAACATGCCAATGCTTCTTTCTCAACGGTGGAATATGTACTTTCAACTACCTTCAATGTTCATAACGCGAATGCAACCACCCTCTCTTGGTTGTTTTTTTTTGCTTCAACACCCCACAAAACCATATATGCTCGCATCCACTACAATTATCATCTTGCCTTGGTGATAGAATGGTTTCATGATCCTAGCATATCTAGGGTGTTCTGACAAAATATTGAAAATAAATCATTGTCAGACCGAAATATCAAGTCACACATAAATATTGTGTGCAATAATATTTTTGTCAAGAATATAAATTTTAAGGTAATGAATATTGATTGTAACAATATATAGATATTCTAAATAGTTTACAAAATATCGAAATCATTAATATAGTTTACTAAAATATAGTTGTAAAGAACATCATTTTAAAAGTATTTTTATGTATTTTAGTTAGTATAATAAATGTAAATGTTATAGAATGTTTGTTTACTTGTTAATGTATTTTAATATATTTGTTTTATTGTCAGTAGTTGTGAAGTGAATTAATTATAATTAATATTTAAATAATAGTTTTTATTTCATTGATAATGATTTATGTTAATTGTATAAATATTTTTTTTAATTAAGTTTGAGGTGTGGGTTGTGTGTTTTGTAGAGGTACAGGGTAGGAGGTAAATTAATTCTAATTAATTAATAAACAATCTTTAATTATGTATCAGGTGCAGTTCATGTGTTTTGTAGGGGTATTGGATGAGAAGTAAATTCATTATAATTAATTAATAATTAATTAATTATTAAGTACTCAATTGATAAATAATTTTGTAAATTGTATAATACAATATATGTCTTTATTGGTGTGTTGTTTTTGTATGGGTAAAGGGTGTGTAGGAAATTATTTATAATAATTAATTAATAATGTAAATTTAATTACATTATTGAAATGATAAATAAATATGTACAATACATAAATAAGAATCTATTTTTGTTATATATTATGTGTGACTTGTGCCATTTGTAGGAGTAAGAGGTGGGAAGTGAATTAAATATAAATTGTTTTATAGTTAAATACTAAAAATAATTGTTTAATTGACAGTTAATTATTAAAATGATGCAAAGAATAGTTTTAAATGCATATACTAGGTGTGGCGTGTTTGTTTTATATGGATAAATGTTGGGAGGCAGTTAAATGTAATTGCTTTAGTAATAGTTCATTATTATTCCTATTTTAATAAATATTTAGTTATGTAACATATGGAAATGTTACCATTTAAAGAATTAATTTTATAAATGTGTTGTGTACTTTGTAGAAATATAGGGTAGAACGTTATTTAAATGATAATATATTAAAACATAGTTAATTAATGTTTTATAATTGATTTATTTTTGTATGTGTTAATTGTGTTGTGTTTTTAAATATAAATAACATTTTATGTATAGGTTAATATTATTTTGAAAATATAGGTTTGCGTTTTAATAATAATAATATTACTAGTAATGTATTATATATATTAAGCATTGCTATACATATTTAATTCATTTAATTTAATAAAAAATGTATTTAGATTTTTAGTACTGACATATTTATAGTTTTCATTAAATATGTTTCTGAAATTATTTTGTTTTGTTCACGTTAATTAGTCTGTTACTAATGTTGTACTGACTGGAGTACTAATCGAAAATGTTACCCCTCAGCTATCCAACACTTTACCTACCGTTGCACTGACTGGAGTGGGAATAGTACATTTTACCCCTCTGCTGTTCAACATTTTCCCTACTGTTGCACAGACTGGAGTGGGAATAGTGAATTATACCCCTCTACTATCCAACACTGTACCTACTGTTGCACTGAGGGGTGTAGGAATAGTAAATGTACCCTTCTGCCGTCCAACACCATCCCCACTGTTGCACTGACTGGAGTGGTAATAGTAAATTCTACCCCTCTGCTATCCAAAACTTTCCCTACTGTTGCTCTGAGTGGAGTGGGAATAGTAAATGTACCCCTCCGCAGTCCAACACCTTTCCTAAAGTTGCACTGACTGGGGTGGCAATAGTAAATTTTACCCCTCTGCTATCCAACTCTTTCCCTAAATTTGCACTGGCTGGGATGGGAATAGTAAAGGTTACCAATCCACCATCCAACAAGTTCCCTACTGTTGCACTGACTGGAGTGGATATAGTACATGTTACCCCTCTGCAATCCTTCCCTACTGTTGCACTGACTGGAGTGCGATTAGTAAATATTACCCCTCTGCTATCCACTTTCCCTTCTGTTGCACTGACTGGGGTGGCAATAATAAATGTTACCCCTCCACTATCCAACACTTTCCCTACATTTTCACTGGCTGGGATAGGAATAGTAAAGGTTACCAATCCACCATCCAACAATGTATCTACTGTTGCACTGACTGGAGTTGGATTAGTACATTTTACCCCTCTGCTATTCAACACTTTCCCTACTGTTCAACTCACTGGAGTGGGAATTGTAAATGTTACCCCTCTTCTATCCAACACTTTCCTTACTGTTGCACTGAGTGGAGTGGCAATAGTAAATTTAAAACCTCCGCTATCCAACACTTTCCCTAATGTTGCACTGGCTGGGATGGGAATAGTAAAGGTTACCACTCCACCATCCAAAAAAGTCTGGGCTGTTGCACTGACTGGAGTGGTATTAGTACATGTTACCCCTCCGCACTCCTTCCCTACTGTTGCACTGACTGGAGTGGGATTAGTACATTTTACCCCACTGCTATCCACTTTCCCTACTGTTGTACTGACTGAAGTGGAAATTAAATTTTACCCCTCTGCTATCCAACATTTTCCCTACTGTTACACTGTTTGGAGTAGGAACAGTAAATTTTACCCCCAGCAATCCAACACCTTCCCTAATTTTGCACTAGCTGGAGTGGGAATAGTTAAGGTTACCACTTCACCATCCAACAATTTCCGTACTGTTGCACTGACTGGAGTGAGAATAGTAAATTTTACCCCTCCGGAATCCTTCCCTATTGTTGCACTGACTGGAGTGGGAATAGTAAAACTTACCCCTCTAATAGACAACATCTTCCGTACTGTTGCACTGACTGGAGTTAGAACAGTACATTTTATCCCCCCCAGCCCCTGCAATCCAACACTTTCTCTAATTTTGGACTAGCAGGAGCGGGAATAGAAAGGTTACTGCTCCACCATCTAACAATTTCCGTACTGTTGCACTGACTGGAGTGGGAATAATACAGTTTACCCCTCTGCAATCCTTCCCTACTGTTGCACTGACTGGAGTGGGAATATTACATTTTACCTCTACACTATCCAACACTTTCCTTACTGCTAAACTGACTGGAGTGTGAATAGTACATTTTACTCCTCTGCAGTTCCAAACTTTCCCTACTGTTGCACTGACTGGAGTGGCTTTGGCGCCGCTTGACGAATCTTTGCAAAATTTTCAAAACTAATGGGTCAGCCCTCTCAGTTTCTCTGTTGAAAGTTTCAGGGTGATTATTGAAGCGTGGACAGAGAAAAAAGGGGGTCCCAAAGCACGTTTTCTCCATATTCATTTCCATAGGAAATCTTGGAACAGTCGACAGCCCGAACTGCTGAACGGAATGACACCAAATTTGGCAAAAAGGTAGCTCTTCGTACAGAAAGCACCCATTTTTTAAAATGGTATAAATCCATTCAGTGGTTTTTGAAATAATAAAGGAAAAAGAAATATAGGTATTTGGGCGGACGATAACCACACATCTCCTCCCCAACACAAGCTTCATTCTAATTGGCAGCCAACACTCCAAACCAGGAAGTGTTGGCAGCCATCTTGTGCCTCGCATTGAGTGAAAATTAAAAAGGCGAGACATACATTGCAAACAAGAAAAGGGGGCAGGGTAAAAACACCCTGACGCCCCAGACCTGCTCAGGGGGTCCAACAGGGACCCCCAGACCCTTATAAGCATTTTTTTTTAAATTCAGGAGGGGTCACTCCGGTGCGCGAATCTGTTCAAAAATTTAAAAAACTACTCGTGGGCTCCTGCGCTTCATTTTAAAAAGCCCCCTGGTGGGCCAGGGACCCCCACCTTCCGGGGCTTTGTAATTTATTCACGGGACAGGTGGCCCGTCTGCAGCTTCGGGGACGGGCACCTCCCCGGAGCTTTAACTCAATCAGAATGGGGGCTTCGCAGGCCCTCCAAGCCCAGGGGACTGCCACCTCCCTGGGGCTTTAATTCAATAAGGACGGGGGGCCTTGCGGGCAGCCCAAGGCCCGGGTACCGCCACCTCCCCGGGGCTTTAATTCAATAATGACTGGGGCCTCGCGGGGCAGGTGTACCGTCCCCAGCTTTGGGGACGGCCACCTCCCCGGGGCTTTAAATCAATCAGCATGGGGGCCTCGCAGGCCCTCCAAGCCCAGGGGACTGCCACCTCCCTGGGGCTTTAATTCAATAAGGACGAGGGGACTCGCGGGCAGCCCAAGCCCTGGGGACCGCCACCTCCCCAGGGCTTTAACAAGTGATTAGTGTGGGGGGACTTGAGCCCCCCCCCCACACTGCCCAGAGGACCTCCACCTCCCTGGGGCACTTTATATTTAAATACGGGGTCCGTTACAGACCCCTGGCCCCGGGAACCACCACCTCCCTGGGGCTTTAGAAACATTCGGAGTGGGGGCGTGCGGCCCCCTTCCTGGAGCCCTTGATGGCCCTGGGGATACCCACCCCCTAGGGCCAGCTCCTGTATTGTCCCGGGGTGCCCACATCCAGGACATTGCTGTTTGCTATGGCATGGCCGGAGCACGGCTCCCGCCCTGTCATAGTAAACTCTTCTTTGGTTTTTGAAAGCTCTCGCTTCCAAAAACCAAAGCAGAATTGCTTTTGCACAAGAGGAGCTGGACTTTTTTCATATTATTTTGAACGAGGGAATTAAAACGGATCAAACGTTACCAAAAATGCAGCAACAAGTGTTACCGCGTGGTGGAAGTCCCTTTGCAAACCTAGAATGGTCACCTGCTACGTATTGCTAAATGTGGGTGTTAAATTGGTAACAATGGTGTGCAAGCCACTCTTGATTCCCTCTGTGCCTCTCTTGCCTCTTTCTGCATTTCTGTTGCTTCTTTTTGCATGTTTCTTTCTTTTTCTGCACTTCTTTTGCCTCTTTCTGCAAATCTCTTGTACTTTCTGGACTTCTCTTCCCTTAATTTCTGCACATCTGTTGCTTCTTTCTGCACATCATTCGCTTCTTTCTATAACCCCCTTACGTCTTTCTGCACCTGTTTTGCCTCTTACTGCATCTCTGTTCTTCTTTTTGTACTTCTTTTGTTTCTTTCTGCTCCTGTCTTGCTTCATTCTACACCCCTCTTGCCTCTCTCTCCACCCCTCTTCCTTCTTTCTGCACTTCTGTTGTTTATTTCTGCAGTTATCTTGCTTCTTTCTGCACCTCACTTGCCTCTTTCTTTACATCTACTGCCTTTTTCTTCAGTTCTCTTGCCTCCTTCTGCACTTCACTTGCCTCTTTCTGTAACTCTTGCCTCTTTGCGTACCTCTGTTGCCTCTTTCTGCCCTCACTTGCTTCTTTCTGAACCACTTTTGCCTGTTTATGCACCCCTCTTCCCTCTTTGTGCAACTCTCTTGTCTCTTTCTACACCTCTTTTACCTCATTCTGCACCACCCACGCCTCTTTCTGTACCTCCGTTCCTTCTTTCTTAACCTTTCTTGTCTCTTTCTGCACCCTCCGTGTCTCTTTCAACACCTCTGTTGCTTTATTCTGTACTTTCCATGCTTCTTTCTGCACCTCTGCTGCTTCTTTCTCCACTTCTCTTGCCTCTTTCTGTACTTCACTTGCCTCTTTCAGTTCCTCTGTTGCATTTTTCTGCAGATCTCTTGCCTCATTCTGCACCCCTCTTTTCTCTTTCTGCACCTCTCTTGTCTCTTTCTGCACTCCTGTTCCCTCTTGCTGCACCTCTCTTGCCTCTTTCTGTACCTCTGTTGCCTCTTTTCCACTTCTCTTGCTGTTTCTGTACCCTTTGTGCCTCATCATCCCCTTTGTTGCTTTTTTCTGCAGATCTCTTGCCTCTTTCTGCAAATCACTTTCCTGTTTCAGCACCTCTGTTGCTTTTTTCTGCAGATCTCTTCCCTCTCTCTGCACCCCTCTTTTCTCTTTCTTCACCTCTCTTGCCTCTTTTTGCACCCATGTTCTCTCTGCACGCTTCCTGCCTGTTTCTGCATGTATCTTGCCTCTTTCTGTACTCTGTTGCCCCTTTCTGCACTTCTATTGCTTCTCTTGCTTCTTTCTGAACATCACTTGCCTCTTTCAGCACCCATTTTGCCTCTTTCTGCACCTCTGTCGCTTCTTTCTGCACTTCTATTGCCTCTTTCTGTACCTCTCTTGCTTCTTTATGCACATCACTTGCCTCATTGTGCAACTCTCTAGCCTCTTTCTACACATCTCCTCCCTATTTCTACAGCACTCTTGCCTCTTTTTGTACCTCTGTTGCTTCTTTCTGCACTTATCTTGCCTCTTACTGCACCTTCTGTGCCTGTTTGAGCACCTATGTTGGTTCTTTCTGCACTGCTCTAGCTTCTTTCTACACCTCTGTTGCTTCTTACAGCAATTCTCTTGCCTCTTTCTGCACTTCTCTTGCTTGTTTCTGCACCTCTCTTGCGTCTTTCTGCACCTTTGTTGCCTCTTTCTGCTTCATTTGCTTCTTTCTGCACCTCTCTTGCCTCTTTCTGCACCCCTCTTCAATCTTTGTGCAACTCTCTTGCCTCTTTCTACACCTCTCTTCCCTCTACCTGCACAACTCTTGCCTCTTTCAGTACCTCTGTCGCTTCATTTTTACTTCTCTTGCATCTTTCTGCTCCCTTCGTCCCTCTTTCAACACATCTGTTGCTTCTTTCTGAACTTCTCTTGGTTCTTTCTGCACTGCTGTGGCCTCTTTCTGTATCCCTCTTGCCTCTTTGAGCACCTCTGATGCTTCTTTCTGCACTTCTATTGCCTCTTTCTGCACCTGCCTGCTTACTTCATTCTGCAGCTGACTTGCCTCTTTCAGAACCTCTGTTGCTTTTTTCTGAAGATCGCATGCCTCTTTCTGCACCTCACTTGTCTGTTTTAGCACCTCTTTTGCCTCTGTCTGCACCCTTGCCTCTTTCTGCACCGCTCTTGCCTCTTTCTGTACCTCTGTTGCCTCTTTCTGCACATTTCTTGCAAGTTCTGCACACTCCGTGCCTCTTTCAGCACCTTTGTCATTTCTTTCTACACTTCTCTTCCTTCTTTCTGTACCTCTCTTCCTTCCTTTAGTACCTCACTTGCCTCTTTCAGCACCTCTGTTGCTTTTTTCTGCAGATCTTGTGCCTCTTTCTGCACCTCACTTTCCTCTTTCAGCACCTCTGTTGCTTTTTTTCTGCAGATCTCTTGCCTCTTTCTGCACCCCTATTTTCTCTTTTTGCACCTCTCTTGCCTCTTTCTGCACATTTCCTGCCTCTTTCAGCACCCCTTTTTCCTCTTTCTCTGTTTCTCCTTGCTCCACTTTTATTGCCTCTTTCTGCACCTCTCATGCTTCTTTCTGTACCTCACTTGCCTCTTTCAGCACCTCTGTGGCTTTTTTCCGCAGATCTCTTGCCCCTTTCTGTACCTCACTTGCCTCTTTCAGCACCTCCGTTGCTTTTTGTGCACCCTTCTTGCCTCTTTCTGTACCCATGTTCCCTCTTTCTGGACCTTTCCTGCCTGTTTCTGCACCCCTCTAGCCTCTTTCTGTACCTCTGTTGCCTCTGTCTGCGCTTCTCTTGCTCTTTCTGCACACTTTGTGCCTCTTTTAGCACCCCTGTTACTTCTTTTTGCACTTCTCTACCTTCTTTCTACACCTCTACTGCCTCTTTATGTACATTTTGCCTCTTAGTGCACCCCTCCTAACTTTAGCTACACCCCTCTTGCCTCTTTTTGCATCCCTGTTGGGTCTTTCTGCACTGCTCTTGCTTCTTTCTGCATCTTACTTGTCTCTTCTGCACTGCTCGTGCTTCTTTCAATACCTCTGTTGCTTCTTTCAGCAATTCTCTTGCCTCTTTCTGCACTCTTCTTTCTTCTTACTACACCCCTCCTGCCTCTTTCTGTACCTCTCTTGCCTCTTTGTGCATCACTCCTACCTCTTTCTGCACCCCTCTTGCCTTTTTTTACACACTGTTGGTTCTTTCTGCACTGCTCTTGCTTCTTTCTGTACCTCACTTGCCTCTTTTTGCACTTCTCTTGGTTCTTTCTAAACCTCTGTTGCTTCTTTGAGGAATTCTCTTGCCTCTTTCTGAACTTCTCTTGCTAGTTTCTGCACTTCTCTTGCGTCTTTCTGCACCTCTGTTGCCTCTTTCTGTACTTCACTTGCTTCTTTCTGCACCTCTGTTGCCTCTTTTGGTACCTCTTTTGCTTCTGTCTGCACCCCTCCTGTCTCTTTCTGCACCCCATCAGTCTTTGTGCAACTCTCTTGCCTCTTTCTACACCCCTCCTGCCTCTTTCTGTACCTCTCTTGCCTCTTTGTGCATCACTCCTACCTCTTTCTGCACCCCTCTTGCCTTTTTTTACACACTGTTGGTTCTTTCTGCACTGCTCTTGCTTCTTTCTGTACCTCACTTGCCTCTTTTTGCACTTCTCTTGGTTCTTTCTAAACCTCTGTTGCTTCTTTGAGGAATTCTCTTGCCTCTTTCTGAACTTCTCTTGCTAGTTTCTGCACTTCTCTTGCGTCTTTCTGCACCTCTGTTGCCTCTTTCTGTACTTCACTTGCTTCTTTCTGCACCTCTGTTGCCTCTTTTGGTACCTCTTTTGCTTCTGTCTGCACCCCTCCTGTCTCTTTCTGCACCCCATCAGTCTTTGTGCAACTCTCTTGCCTCTTTCTACACCACTCTGGCCTCTTTCTGTACCTTTATTGCTTCTTTCTGCAGTTCTCTTGCCTCTTTATGCACTCCTCTTGCCTCCATCTGCACCTCTGTTGCTTGTTTCTACACCTCGGTTGCTTCTTTCACCAAATCTCTTGCCTCTTTCTGCACTTCTCTAGCATCTTTCTGCACCCGCCTTCCCTCTTTGTGCAACTCTCTAGTCTCTTTCTAAACCTCTCTTCCCTATTTGTGCACCACTCTTACCTCTTTTTGTACCTCTGTTGCTTCTTTCTGCACTTCTCTTGCCTCATTCTGCACCCGCGGTGCCTCTTTGAGCACCTCTGTTGGTTCTTTCTGCACTGCTCTTGCTTCTTTCTATACCTCTTAACAATTATCTTGCCTCTTTCTGAACTTCTCTTCCTTCTTTCTGCACCACTCCTGCCTCGTTCTATACCTCTCTTGCATCTTTGTGAACCTCTCCGACCTCTTTCTGCACCCTCTTGCCTCTTTTTGCACCACTTTCAGTTCTTTCTGCACTGCTTCTGCATCTTTCTGCACCTTACTTGCCTCTTTCAGCACTTCTCTTGCCTCTTTCTACACCTCTATTGCTTCTTTTAGCAATTCTCTTGCCTCTTTCTGCACTTCTCTTCCTTCTTTCTGTACTCATCCTGCCTCTTTATATACCTTTCTTGCTTCTTTCTGCACCTCTGTTGCCTCTTTCTGCACTTCACTTCCTCTTTGTGCACCTCTAACTTAGAGCTACTATTAATCCCCCTGCCCTATTATGTACTAGGGCCTTACAGGGAAGGTCATGCCAATCACAGGGATACCCCAATCCATAGTGTACCCTAGTGTATGTAGGTGTTTTCACTATATTCTAAGTGTCTTTCAGCATAGCACTGGCTCCGAGCCTGGTTAGTCAGAGTCGGTTACCACCAGTACCAGTCATTAGAAAGTTGGGGCCACAGGATGACTTTGAAAGAAGGACTCTTTCTGCACCTCTTTTGGTTCTTTCTGCATAGCTCTTACTCCTTTCTGCCCTTTTCGTCGTCTTTCTAGACTTCTGTTGCCTATTTCTGCATTTCTATTGCTTCTTTCTGCACCTTTTTTCCTCTTTCTTCACATGTCCTACAACTGTAGGCATAGTTAGAAATTATAATTTAAAAAACCTTTGAAATTCACTGAAAACACCGTAGCTTTCAGGGACATTATAGTTAGAAATTAGCCTTTAGAAACCATAGAAATTCACTGAAAAAATCATAGGTTTCAGGGACGTTATAGTTAGTTGGACATTTCACTCCTACAAAACCATAGAAATGTAGCCGTTATAGTTAGTTGAGCTAACTATAACTCGCACCCCCGCAATGCACTGCTGATGACGTCACATATTACATCATTCATGACATGGTCTGTGACATCACTGATGACATCTCAAATGACATCACTGATCATCACCTGGGCGTATAGTGGACCTTAAGACCCCTTCCTCTGGGGCCACATGCCATTAAAATGGGGAGGGCTGTGCAGCCCCTCACCCTGAGCCTTCTTAGGCCCTGGGGGCTGAATGTCATTATAAAGGTGTGGTGTGTAGCACACCTCTCAAAGGCATCAGGCACCCCATCTGCTTGGGTGGAAATACATAATAAAAGGGGAGGGGGCAGATGCCCCCTCCCTGAGACTTATAAGGACCAGGGGACTCCATCCCCCGGGGCCGCATGTCATTAAAATGAGAGCGGGCTGTGTGCCCCCTCTCCCCGAGCAAATTATGGCCACAGGGACCCCATCTCCTAGGCTCTGCATTCATTATAGGTGAGGTCAATGGTACCCAGACAGGACACCCACAGTGCAGCAAGTAGGAGGCCATGGGGAGATCCTCAGAGCGCCCACACCAGCTCCCTGCTTGCTGCTGGTACCGGCATTACTCTCATTCAGAGGGAGAAGCTGTTTTTAGCATGTCCCCTCCAGGCAGGAGTAATTTCTATTCTGTTTACCTGTTTTGCAGGGGTGGAATGATTATTTATTATTTATTTTTAGGTATCATTTAGCTCTATTTAGACCCAAAGGTATCAGATAACATTACATATAAATACAAACAAAGTAAAGCATTCAGCAGTCAAAGTAGTTATAATTGGGGAACATCAGAACAACATAAGTTAATGGAGTAAATGCCAGAGTAACAGCTGAAACAATTGATTGACCGCTGCAACTGGTCTTGGGTGTGAGCTTTGTGAATTTTGTTTGGTTTGTGTGCTTGTAGAATTAGTTTCTGAACAGTAGGTATTTAAGGTCATATTTGAAGATGTAAAAGGAGGGGTTGCAGCGGAGATCTTTAAAGAGTTCCAGATCATAGGTTCATTTCCTGAGAATGAGCGTGTCTAGGAAGATTTGTTTTTCAGTTTAGGAGGTATGGGAAGAAGTGAGTTGGAGCTTCTCAGAGTCCTGGCTCTCCCTGCTTTCGAAGGTTTGGTTTCTAGATATGTGGGGTTATGTCTATAAAGGGCTTTTTGGGTGATGCAAGCAGTCTTGTTGATGCATCTTCCTTCAAAGGGAAGCCAACTGAGGCTCTTGAGAACAGGTGAGATGTGCTCAAACCACTTAATACATGTTAGGAGCTGGGTAGTCATGTTGAGAACTGTTCTTAGGGGATCAAGGGGCTTTTTCTGACTTACAGTGAAGATGGAATTGCCATAGTCACGTTTTGAGAGTAGTAAAGATTGCTCTACTGTCTTTAAATCATCAGGGGGAATGAACTGTTGGATTTTCTTGAGATGTGTTCATTCATTGACATGTTTTTGTCCAGGTTGATGCCAAAGGTCTTAGATAGTGTGAGAGAACAATTTAGAGCATTCATATTCTAGAGTCTTTCTTGGACTGGCAGAGCATTGGTTTTGGTGAGAAAAGTAATCGTTCTGTTTTGTTGGGGTTCAAATTTCAGTGGTTGGGGTTAAGCCAAGTTTATATCTTGAGTAGTATAGCATTCGGATGTAGTATGTAACTGGGTGATTTAATTTTGTAGTAGAGTAGGGTGTCATCAGCATATAGATGATATTTGACCCCTGCTTGGATCAGTGAAGGGTTCCATGAAGAGATTGAAAAGGGATGGGGAGGGAATCGAGCCTTGGGGTACATCATGTGGAACTAGTGTAGGTTTCACAATAAAGTTGTTGATTTGTATTTGTTGCGAGCGATGTTGCAGGAAGAAGGAGAACCCTTTCAGGAATGTGCCATTGATAACAGTGTGGTTCTTGAGTGTCTCGAGAAAGGCTGAGTAGGGTTAGGAGGCAGGGGTCACCTTCATCTACGGTTCTGTAAATATCATCAGAGATTTGAGCATAGCAGTTTCTGTGCTACAGCCTTTCCTGAATCCTGATTGGAAGGTGTCATGCAGGTTGAATTCATCTATATGTTGTTTGAATTGTAGTAGGATGGACTTCTCAATTGTTTTGGTTAGGAACAGGAGATTGGTGATAGGTGTGAGGTTATTGAGGTCGTTGGGGTTCACCCCTGTTTTATTTTTGCATGGGTGTGATTTGGCCTAGTTGGAGGGAGTCTGGTACATGACCTGTGGAGACAGATGTATTGATTATTTCTCCAGAATTGGGAGATGATATGGTTGACGTTCTGTTCTATTGTGGATGGGAGGGGATCAGTAGTGTGGGATGTAGACTTCAAGTTAGCAACTTCACTTTCTGCCATAGGTCTGGAGTCAGGCAAATTTGCATGGTTTTTCAGTTTAAGGGGATCATAGTTCACTTGAGTTTTTCTTGGGGAATTAAGTCATCTGCTAAGTCTTCACCAGGAGCTTCTGTGGTGGGTTGTGAGTCAGTGGAGAAGGTTGGTAGGAATGTCAGATTTGTGACTTGGATGAGGGATCGCCCAAATTTCACAAATTGATCAGTGAAGAAGTTAGCAATTTCTTCACAGAGTTCATTGGTGGCTGGTATTCTGTTTAGGGAGGTATGGGGTGGTTTGTTGTTTAATTATGTTGTAAAGCTTCCTTGGTCTGTTCTTAGCAATTATTTGGTAGCTTTGAGTGAGTTTATGATTCAAAGTCTGATTGCCACCATCAGCAAGTGCAGGAGAGGTCAAGATGTGCTGAGAATAGAGGGCTGGTAAGGGCGCTGTGCAGGAGCATTGCTTCACAGTGAACAAAAAGTTGAAGTATTTGAAGTGAAGAGGCACTTCTATAGTGATCATAGCTCACATGCCTATTCTCGTCAGCCCCTGATTTACTACTTGCTAATGTCTGCCTATGCAGTCCTTGTAGAAAACAGAACAAGGGGGGAGTGGATCACTTGTCGTGTGTCACCAGGGTCACCAATTGCGTCGCTCTTCTTTGTTTTAAAAGAACCCTCATATACGGACACAGGCGATGGTCGGTATATGTTGGTTCTCCGCCTATGTGTACCGTAACAGCATTATCATTGGGTCTTTTCTTTGTAGATTATGCTGTCCTCCACATGGAGGAAGACCCGCTGGTTTTACAGTAGTGGTCAGAGATAAAATAGGGGGGTTTGTGCAGGTGTTCAAGAAATAGTGAGTTAAAATTCCTAAATCCAGTCTCTTGTACTTTATTCTTGAGGCATGTGGAGTTGGAAATTAAAAGAACAGGGTTGTGCGCTTGTAGACCTAGTTACTGGTCTAACGCACTGGTGATTGTGATCATTGAGGTCAACATGTTTCAGCCTCTTGGAACCTCTGGAGGCTTTCATCAGGACCATTGAGATTAAGAGCCAGTTGTGGTTCTTAAGTGTGAAGTAGGTGATGTGGGTTTACTCACCAACTTTTGCAGTGTGGGTCAGATATTTTGATCTGTACCTAAAGAAGAAAAGAAAAGAAAAAGGCAAAATGCATAATATACACAAATTGCGTTACTGCAAATAGTAATTCTATTTGGATGGCAGTTACATTTTCTATTTGCCCTATTTAGTCTGAATTGGAGAAGGGTATGTGTAAGCATTAGTGTAATGCAGGGCTAGAGAAGTCTGTAGCAGGGCAATGGTTGAGAGCTTAGGCCTAGATAGCTATTCTAATTTAAGGTGCATTGGGACTGTTGTTCTCCATCTTGCTGCCAGTATGGAAGGTCTGCAAGTGATATTTCAAGAAATAGATGCTTAACAATTGTACGGGTGAGGCTCAGTGGCCGTCGCCTAAAAGCGAGTTGGTATGCGAATAGCGTTTTATGATGCATGGGCAGGAAGCGCTTGTCAGCTATTCTCATATGAGGTGCACTGGGACTGTTGTTCACCGTCTTACTGTCAGTAAGATGGGTCTGCAGGTGATATCTCAAGGAGTAGATATTTAACAATCACTGGGGTGAGGCTCAGTGGCAGTTGTCTCAAAAGCGCCTTGGTATGCGAGTGGCGTTTCATGATGTATGTGCAGTAAGCGCTTATTACACTGGGTGTTTAACGAGGAATCGAGTATGTGAAAAGTATGAGCGTGTGTCTCGGCATGTATTTTAAAGTAATGCTGGTCTTATCATTGCGCTGTGAGGGTACTCGTATTTATTTGGGTATGGTTCTCACTGAGGTTCTCGGAGTGCAATTCTCGTCCAAGGGGTATATATTCCTTAACTACGGGGGTCGTTAGTTGTGGGAGGTGGTGTGGGCATCATTATTAGAAAAGTACAAGTGCCCATCATGGCTCATCTTGTTTCTTATCGTGAATCAGAGCCCTGGTTCACGATGCGAAAGCTTACAGAATGAGCGGAGTTTACGGTCATTTGAATATGGTCACTACCTTGAACATTCATTGTTTCTGTTAACATCGAGAAAGACACTGAGTCAGCAGGGCCTTTTTCTGATTAGAGGGACAGCAAAAGAAAAGGTGTGGGTTAGTTCTTTTACTCACGGTTACCCTTTCTTTACTGGATCGACTGTCTCCTCTGCTTACTGGCGTCCATTCAGAATGAAATGTTCTGACTCTGTAGGTGATTCTCAGGGAAAGCGGTTACGTTTACCCGGCATCTTTTGTGAAGGCACACACAATTGAAATAGACAATAGACTATATATTGGTTAAGGTTGGCAAAGTTGGTTGGCATTAGAATAGAGGAAAGACTAAACCGTGTTTAGTTGCGATGTAGCAATATTCTTAAATGAGAGCAGTGATGTTCTAAATTAAAAATTAATGTAGTGGGAATGTTCCTGACATAAATATGGGTTTAGAGTACAGTTGGTGTATTGTCTTCCCAAAATTATAGATCAGTTCAGTACTGCTGTGACTGCCAATAGGAGATGTTCGCATCTTGGACATAATGTTGGTTTTGCGCTCAGTGCCTTTGAGTATTGAATGATATTGGGCACGTGTTATTGTGATACACCATATCCTTTGAGGCTTTCAAGTTAGAGATTACGGCTGTATTATCTCATTCATCTGAGTGTATACGTTTGAGCGATCTTGCTGGGTAAAGTGTCGTTCTGTTAGCAATTCCATGGGTTTTCCAGCATATGTGTTGTGCTGTGTTCCAGTGTGAATTATGCTAATGTATGACACAGAATATTGTCATTCAGGCCCTCTTTGTTGGTTTTTAAGGGATGCACCCACCGTTGTTCTTTTTCGTTAAGAATATGTTCCGCATTGTAGTTCTTGGTGGGTAGGGTCTCTAGTACTACCCAATTCAGGTCTCCTGGGAGGTGATTGTGTTCAATGAAGTGTCTGCTCATCTTTGTCATCGCTTTCTTACAGGTAATGTTGCTCCTGTGCTCAATGATTCGTTGTATGATCTTACGGCATGTCATACCTATGTACCGCAAGTTACAGGGGCAGGTAATCATGTACACTACATGTGTGGTGTTACAGTTTGTGTGAGTACGCAATTCCCAATTCAGGTTTGACAGTAATTGTAGGTTTTTTGTCACTTTCGTCAGGTTGCAAATGGTGCATGTCCCCCAAGGATAATGTCCTGTTATGGGGTCCATGTGCCACGTGGACATGATGGAATTTCTCTTTGGTGTCACACTCGGTCTTGTGTGCACTAGGATGTCTTTTATGTTTCTGGTTCGTTTGTTGGCGAACCTGGGTTTAGGCCATTTCAAAGTGTTCGAGCTGAGGATCCTCCCGTTTTTATTGATTATCTTCTGCACGTTGTGGATACAGTGTTGTATGTAGTGACGCAAGTTAGTAGATCTTCAGGTTCCACCCGTGTTGTTATTTGTAGGATGTTCTCTCTGGGTTGGTTCCGTGCTCTTTTCTGGCATTTCTTTATTGTCTTTAGTGAATAGTTCCTTTTGACAAGTTTTCTTTCCAGGTCTTTGGCTTGCATTTTGTAATCTCCTAGGTTGCTGCAGTTGCGTTTCAGGCGCAAAAATTGGCTGTATGGTAGATTTTCCCTTAGAGGGCGGGGATGAAAGCTATCATACGTCAGTATGCTGTTTCGGGCTGTTGGTTTGTAAAAAGTTTTTGTTTGTAGAGTACCTCCTCCTGTAAAGATTGTAATGTCAAGGAAGTCCAGTTGTTTATTGTTGGCTGTGTATGTAAACTTGAGGCACTCATCTCTCGTGTTTATCCAGGTCACAAAATCTCTGAGTGTTTCTTGGGTGTCGTCCCAGATCATGATCACGTCGTCAATATAACGACGCCAGAATTTGATTCCTCTTAGGAAAGGGTTGTTATGGGTCTGTATGTGTTCTTGTTCGACGGCACTTACATATAGGCCCGCTACACTTGGAGCAAATGTGCTGCCCATGGCTGTACCATGGCATTGTCCGAAGAGGGTTCCTTCAAATTCAAAAAAGTTTTCAGTGAGCGCTAGTTTGCAACATTCCAGTACGAAATGTCTTGGTGTTCTATTGTTCCAAGTCTCACTGAAAAAAATGGTCTCTAAGGTGTCCAGCGATTTTTGTTGGGGCAGACTGGTCTAGAGGCTCTCTACATCATATATAAGCCCTGACGCCTCATGCACATCCTTGATACTTTTAAGCTGCAGAGCAAGGCATGCTGGAATTAGTGAGCCCTAGCAACAGAGACCAGATCAGAGTCCGAGTGCTCTTTAATGAACTCTGGGCTTACCTTCCATACTGTCCCAGAGAGAACACTTTATCAAATATTGAGTTTAACATTTGCACATATAAAAGGCCTGCAAGTGCTAAACAACCTGTGGCCAACTGGGCACTCTCCATGTACCCTGGTACATATGTGGTGTAAAGCAGGGAGGGAGATTGGGGAGGAGTGCAGCACCTCACAACAGAGGACAGGGAATTGCAAACATTCAGGTCTCGGCACGGCAGCATTGCAAGCATTGCAAGCAATCGGTGCATGTCAGGGGCTCTGTGGTGTTCGACAGCAACCAACAGGACCAGGGTAAGAAGATGAGCATTTCGACCCCCACAGCCTGTCCAGCCAAGATGGCTCACTGTTCTTTTCACATCCAACCTAGCGTGCTTACAATCCCCTGATTGATTGATTGATTGATTGAATTGTCGCTTAATCATGTGTGGGCAACCGGGGGGGTGCACAATGAGAGGCACAGCAACAGGGGTTGAGTAGGGATCATAATCATGAACCAAGACAGCGGTGTAAAGCAGACAATTTTTGGTAAGTAGTTATAGCAGTGCGATCGGCACAGGGTCTCGGACGAGTTATGGGAGACAGGGCATAGTACGGAATTACAAGGTGAAAAATGCCATCTGGATTACCACCCATGCAAGCCACAGGCCAACATTATGCTGACATCTGATTGGCAGCCACAACATCAATCAGTGGTGGCAGCCATCTTAGAACTCAGGACTGAGTCCAGAATCCTAAAGAAAACTCCAAAGAAAGACAGGCAGCAGGGTAGGGATAACCTGACACCCTAGGCCTGGAATCAGAAACTTTTTTTATTTTTTAAATATTTGCATAGGATCCATGAATCCAAGGTAAAAAAAAGCATGGGTTAAAAAAGCCCCCTGGAGTGGGCCAAGTTATACCACTCCACTGTAAGCTACTCCATGCTGCAATATTCCACTGAATGCAACTCCACTCTATACCACACAGTGCTGTGATAATTCGGTCTGTACCTCTTCACTCTACACCACTCCACTCGATCCCTCTCCACTGTACACTATTCTGCTGTATGCATTCCACTGTACCTCTCGCCACTCTTTGCAACTCCACTCTGTGCCACTCCACTCTAAGCTACTCTACTCCAAGCTACACCACTCTACACAATTTCACGCTATGCTGTTCCACTGTATGCCACTGCAATGTACCTCACTCCTGTCTGTGCCACTCCACTCTACACCAATCCACACTACATCTCTCCACTCTATGCCTCTCCAATGTACGCTATGCCACTCCGCTCTGTACCATTCCAGTATACAATACTATGCTGTATAGCACTCAATTTTATTATATTCCACGCAACGCTATATCATTATACACCACTCTACTGTACGCTATTCAACTGTATGCTACTCCACTGTACGCTGTTTCTCTCCATGACACTCCACTGCATGCCACTCCACTCTACTTTATACAATTCCACTGTATGTAACTCCACTCTATGCTATTCTACTCTATGCCACTCCACTGTAAAGCACTCTACTGTACGCTATTTCACTGTATGCCCCTCCACTCTAAGCCACTCCACTCTACCCTACTCCAGTCTACATCACTCCAGTTTAACTCCACACTATTCCAGTGTATGCCCCTCCACTCTACCAGATTCCACACCACTCCACTGTACTCTACTCAACAACACTGCACACCACTCAACAATAGTCTATATTCCCCCACTCTTACCACACAATATTCCATTCTGGCACTCAACTCAATCAATCAATCAATCAGAGAATTGTAAGTACGCTACTCAATCATGAGGGTCTCAAGGAGCTGACGGGGGGTGGGGTCCGCAGATCTGTTTAGCCAAAGAGCCAGATCTTGAGGGTCTTCCTGAAGGTGTTCAGTGAAGGTATACTGGAGAAAGAAAGTGGTTCTGTCGGGTGTATGCAACTAGTTTGCACGTGGTATTTAATACGTAAGGGAAGGAAGTATGTGTTAATCATACGTTGTCTGCCGGTAGCTCATTCCAGGTCCTGGCTGCAATGTGAGAGAAGGATCTTCCACCTGCTCTGGCTCTGTGGATGCGCGGGGTTTTGGCCAGTGCGAGGTTGGAAGATCAGAGGTTTGTTTTGGGTACATGGAACTTGATTCGGTCATTGATGTGTTTGGATCCGATGTTGTATAGGCATTTGTAGAAGGAATTTAAAAGTGACTCTTTTCTCCACAGGGAGCCAGTGGAGACTTTTTTGGAGTTGGCTGATGTGTTTGTGTCGGGGGATATGGAGGACGTGTCTGGTGGCGGTGTTCTGTATTGTCTGGAGTTTGCGGAGTACAGACTTGTTGATGCTGGCATAGAGTGCGTTTCCATAGTCCAGTCTGCTGATGATGAGTGCATCGGTGACTGTCTTCCTTGACTCAGGGGGGGTCCACTTGAAGGTCTTGTGGAGGATGCGGAGGGTGTTGAAGCAGCTGGAGGTGACGGTGTTGACTTGTCAGTTCATGGTGAGTGATGAGTCAAGTACAATGCTACGGTTCTTGGCATGGTCTGAAGGGGTAGGTGGGCTTCCGAGGGTGGTTGGCCACCAGGTGCTTTCCCATGCAGAAGGGGTGGTACCGAGGACGAGGACTTCTGTCTTCTCGGCATTGAGCTTCAGGCAGCTGTTGGTCATCCAGACTGTGACATCTTGTATTCCTTTCTGGAAGTTGAGTTTGGCAGTGGTGGTGTCTTTGGTGAGGGAGAGCATGAGCTGGGTGTCCTCGGCATAGGATACTATGTTGAGGCTGTGCTGTCGGACGATGGCTGCGAGGGAAGCCATGTAGATGTTGAAGAGGGTGGAACTCAGTGATGAACTCTGTGGGACTCTGCAGGTGATTTTTGTGGAGTTGGAGAGGAAGGGTGGGAGTCCGATCCTTTGGCTTCTTCAGGTGAGGAATGATCGGATCCAGTACAGGGATGTTCCTCGTCTGCCTGCGTCTTGTAGTCTGGTGGCTAGTGTGCAGTAGGAGACGGTGTTGAAGGCCACTGATAGGTCGAGTAGGATGAGGGCTGTGGAGTGGCCTTGGTCCAGGAGGTTGCAGATGTCATCTGTGGCGGCGAGTACGGCGGGTTCTGTGCTGTGGTTGCTTCGGAATCCGGATTGGGATGGGTCGAGGAAGGTGTTCTCTTCAATGAATCATGTCAGTTTCCTGTTGACTGTTTTCTCTGCAACTGTGGCTGCGAAGGTGAGGAGCGAGATGGGCATATAGTTCTTAAGGTCGGTGGGATCAGCTGTGGGCTTCTTGAGCAGGGGTCGGACTTCTGCGCACTAACAGTTGTCTGGGAAGGTGCCTATTTTAAAGGTGGTGTTGATGGTGCATTGTAGTTCGGGTGCGATTGCGGCCACGGCTCTGTGGTAGATGTATGGGGGCAGGGGTCGGTGGGGTCCCCGAGTGGATGGTTTTCATGGTCGAGGTAGTGTCTTCGGCCGTAATTGGTGTCCAGTTGAAGATGGTGGGCTGGCTGATGTTTCTGGGGGGCGGAGGGGCCATCTGTGGCGCCTGGTGGATGGTCGATGAAGTTGTCGTAGAGGTAGAAATAGGTTACAAGCTTGTCGCAGAGATCTTGGGATCGGGTGATGTCTGTGGCTTCGCTGCATGGGTTGGTGAATTCTTGAATGACACTGAAAAGTTCCCTGGAGTTGGCCTGGATTTTGTTGTGATGAAGTTCCTCTTGGTGGCTCTGTTCTGGTTGTGGTAGCCCATCATGGCGTCCTTGTAGGTGGTGTGGTTTTCGGTTGTCTTGGTGTTTCTCCAGTTCTTCTCCAGGTATCTGGCTTTTAGAGAGCAGTGGTGAACCAGGCTGCTTTCCTGGGGCGTTGTCTGTCGGGGTTGCGTAGTGGGCGGGCTCGTCTGCACAGTTGGGGATCCAGGTGTGGAGTTTTCTGGCCGCGTCGTTTGTGTCAGGTGCCCAGGTGTGGTTGTCTCGGATGAGGGTGGAGTTAAGTTGCTCCTCAGTAACCTTGCTCCAGTTCCTTCGTGGTGGGTGTTGGGCTGGTTTGGGTGCCTTGGGTTTGTTGATGGCGAAGTGTATGCAGTGGTGGTTAGTCCGTGGCGACTGCGTAGAGTGGCTGAATTGGATGCTGTTTCCTACCGTGAAGATGGGGTCGAGGGTGTGTCCTGCTCTGTGGGTTGGTGTGTTAACGAGTTGCTTAAGTCCGATGCTGGGGAGGTTGTCACGAAGGATAGTGGAGTTAGGGTCGCTGGGGTTGTCGAGGTGGAACTTCAGGTCTCAAATGAGTATATAGTTTGTTGAGGCGATGGCGTGGGGTGTGATGAAGTCGGTGATGGTGGTGGCGAAGGGTGTTCGGGGGCCGGGTGGGTCTGTAGACGAGGGTTCCTCGGAGTGTGGCTACCAATACAAGTTTACAACAATCTTCTTTACACTATGCCACTACACAACACTCTACTCCCCTCCACAGCACTCTATGCAATTTTCTCTATGCCTCTCCACCCTGTTTTACTATACCCCGCTCTATGAGACATTACTCCACTCTACTCTACTCCAGTACTGCACTCTACACCACTCCACGGTTCGGTACTCTATCTCACTCAACTCTGTGACAGTCTATGTCACCCTAACCTACCATACTGTGCCGCACTCTACTCTACTCCACTGTACAACACTGTAATTCTATCTGTGAACTACGCTCTAGTTCACTTTATGATTCTTTCCAACACTCTACACCACACCAGTCCACTCCATTTTATGACACACCACTCCACTCTACAACACTTTACTACACTGTATGCGATTGCCGGCCACTCCACTCTACCTCACTGCACTCTATAAAACACTGCTCCACTCTACACTATACCACTCCACTGGGCTCCACTCCACTCTACTTCACTAAATAACACTTTAAACCACTATTTGCTACTGTACAACACTCCACTCTACACTGCTCCAGTCTACTCCACTAATTGCAAATCCCCTCTATCAGACTGTACTACTCTATGTGCCACTATACCACACTGTACTCCACTCTATGCTCCTACACTGGACTGTACCATGTACTCTAATAATTGCCCCAACACTCCCCTCTACAACACTTTACTCTACTCTACTATAGTTTCCAACTCTTTGACACACCACTCCACTGTAATGTACAAGATGCCACTCCAATGTATGGCATTTAGTCAACACTCTGTGACGCCTTCCACTCTACTGCCCTACATGCCACTCTACCATAAAACACATGGAAATACCTCTAAACAAAAGGAGGCAATTCAAGCCTATATTCAAAACTGAAAAGCAAGAATTTGCAAAGATAGCAGAAGGGACATGGTCACAGATACTAAAGGCACCCCAAAAAATTATTGGGTTGATGTCCAATTCTTCTGGACTACAGAAGAGTCTCTGAGCTCCTGAGTGATTGGAAACCATCCAAGAAGGAACTGTCCATGTTTGACAAAATTTCTTGAGATTATAGCTATAAGACTAAACTATTGTGGCATTTAAGGATGTTATTATAGCCTTATAGCCTGCCGTAGCGGGTTATACCGGCTTTTAAAGGCCTGCTACCGCGTTAAAGGCCCGAGCCGAAGGCGAGGGACTTTAACAAGGTAGCGGGCCTTTAATAGCCGGTATAGCCCTGCTATAAGACTATTAGAACATTCTGCCACTAGAGTGCAGTATGTTCTAACAAATAAAACAAATGCCTCTCGAAGCTCGAGGCGATTTAAATCCCCTTGAGCTTCAAGAGGCCTTCGTAAGACATTGGAATGTTGCTCTGCGGGCCTTTACCGACCAGTAGAGGCATGGAGCACTCCATTGTCTACAATGGAGCTCCCAACATTCCAATATTCTAATAATCCGTAATCTAGCCTACTTTTTTTTATGTTGTGTTAAATTATCATTAGATTTCGTACAATGCTCCAAAATCAAATGGTTTAACAATGGGATGACAAAACAGCCATGTTTTTAGATATCTTCAGAAAGAAAGAAAGCTGGGGTTGACACAGAAGCCTAGAAGAAGCCTCTTCCACAACATGAGAATCAACACATAGGAAGCCCTGCCTCCGAAACATCCATTTGCAACAGTGATGAATATGCAACAAGCACTAGGTTTCAGGGTGGAGCCCTCTTTTTGCTTGGTAGATGAGCAACTTCATTTAACCCCTTGCCTGCGGGGCTAATTCCCCCGCTGTGCTGGGGGGCGGTGAATGTGCACAGCGCCCCGGTGCTCATGACGAGCTCAGCTCATCGTTAGCCGCGGTGGCCGTGTGCTCATGACGAGCTGAGCTCGTCACGGCCACACCTGTTTTAATAGAACGTTCAGCACAGCGGGGGAATTAGCCCCACGTGCGAGCGTTCTGCCCGTTATGACGAGCTCAGCTCGTCATGAGCACACGACCACCGTGGCTCATGACGAGCTGAGCTCGTCATGAGCATGGGATGGGTTAAAGAAGGGACAATAAACCACATAAAGGCAACGTGGAAAATGCAAAGGTTTTAAAGGTTGGTCAGGGAACAACCAGATGCTATGACACAGAGTTGTAAGAGGCAGGGTAATGTGACAGAACAGGCATTCACCCAGGATCAAAATGAAACTCACAAACACAATATAGAGCTTAACCCTATGCAGTTGTCATGTGGTCATTGATTCATGGCTCATCATTTTGAATCTATCCCTTTAGGCATTTTCAGGACACTTTAGTTGGTGTTGAAGTGATTTTCTGTTGAAAACACATTTAAATATTTATTGTTGTAACCCGCTGTTTTTCTGCCTTCCAAGTTCAAGAAAGTTGGGTGTGGCAGAGCTCCCTGAGGTAACAAAATACAATAATGCAATTGATGTGGTTTGCTTCCAGGGACACCTATTATCAATGCTGAAGCCTTTCAACTGTCCAGTTACATCTGTTTTCCACAATTTTAATTACTGGTCCGCTTAACTTGTGGCCTAGAAAAACATTTATTAATACTAATTTCTCAAAAGCTACTATTCGCGTTTGCTTAAAATGAAGCAGAGATGCGTTCTTTATTAAAGTTCTACCATCACACTGTGTTTGCTGTAATTCCATTCTGTTTTTTTCTGTAGCTGTGTAAAAGGGCTCATATGGAAATTAAATGAAAATGGAAAAAGTTAATTTGTTTGACCCTCCACCGTTTTGCCCCACTCCTACAGGAATCTGAAAGGAACGTGACATACTGAACCCAAATCTGATCGGATTCATCTACTAACACCAAAGTTATTAGCAAAACAAAAAATGCGTTTCAATGGAAACGAGGACCTACCCATAACTGCAGAGTATAATTCTTTCAGGAAAAAGAAAGACTAAAGTGAAATTATGGTTTACTTTGGATATAACACCTCAATTTATGTTTTAAAAAAACCTCAAAGATTCACCTAAAAAATCATAGTTAAAGTAAAGATATCTTTACGAGTTAAAACTCCAAAAAACATGTTAATCATATGGTTAGGAGCATACTCCACAACTTGTACAAGAACCATGCAAACTATAACTTGCACACCAAATGCAATGCTCATGACCTCACCCTTAATGAAACAGAGGCAATTACAACCGTGAATCATTTTACAGGTGAGATTACACAGCACATTACCTTTACAACAATTATTAATACAATATTGTTCATTGTTTTGATTATGTGCGGTTGTTTACCTACATTTTGGTTTTAGGTGTTGTTATGTATGGGCATATATTGTGCTGTCATAAGCAGTGCATTTGGTGAGAGGTTTGTATTCATGATTCCACAATGCACAAAGGGAGAAAAAACTCCCTGGTTTAAAGGCATGCTTTTGTTTTTTGAATTATACTTTGAGAATCAGTTCACGTGACGATCTGGAAGTCAACAGCGGGTTAATGCTTTTTTAACTGAATTACAGCCGCAAACTAATAATACAGGGCCCGATTCACAGAACTAACTTAAGAAAAAATCCTAAACTTACAACTATTTTGGTATTCACAGAAGGCACTTACTGATTTTGGTATTTACACAGAAGGCACTTAGGGGCAGATGTATCATCCCCATCATTTGCGATTCCCAAATAGTGATTTTTTAGGAATCGCTATTTGGGAATTGCAAATTGGGATGTATGTAGAAATTCGCTATTTTTTAGTGATTTCTTAAAATTCCTTAATTTCGATTAGCAAATTGCTAATCGCAATTAAGGAATCATTTCCCATTCATTTTTATGGGCCAGGAGGCCCATAGGAATGAATGTGAAATTATTCTCAATTTGCGATTCGTAATTTGCTAATCGCAAATTGAGAATAATTTCATGGGTGCAAGAGTGTCTTAAGGAAACGCTGCTGCACCCCTGAAATTCACATGTGTGCGCATATGGCGCACATAGATGCCCTAAGGGCATGTATGAGCGTCAAATGGCACCTTTACAAATTGCAAAAAGTGCATTTGTAAAAGAATTCGCAAATTACCACCAACTACAAGTTGGTGGTAATGTGTGATTTCTTAGCCTAAATTCGCAAAACTGAAATGCTTAATACATAGCATTTAAGAAATCGCAATTTGCGATTTCTTAAATGCTTACGCAATATTAAGGAATCGCAAAATTTGCAATTCCTTAATATTGCGAGGCCTTTTGCATGATACATACCATTTCCCGTTTTTTTTGTCGCAAACGCTGCTATTTTACGATTCGCAGTGTTTGCGACAAAAAAACGCTTGATACATCTGCCCCTTACTCATTTCGGTATTCACAGAGGTTAGGACTCCTAACTTTAGGACTCCTAAATGCCTTCTGTGAATACCGAAAGTCTTAAAGTTAGGATTTTTCTCAGTTTAGGAGTAATAAAGTTAGGAGTCCTAACTTTACTACTCCTAAACTGAGAAAAATCCTAACTTTAAGACTTTCGGTATTCACAGAAGTGATTTAGGAGTTCTAAAGTTACGACTCCTAACTTCTGTGAATACCGAAATGAGTAGGTGCCTTTTGTGAATACCAAAATGGGTAAGTGCCTTCTGTGAATACCAAAATGGTAGTAAGTTTAGGATTTTGTCTTTAGTTAGTTCTGTGAATCGGGCCCACAGAGGTTACTTAAACACAATTATCATTCCAAGTTTAGTTTCTCAAGGAGAAAAGTAGAGACAATCACCACAAATAGTAGTTGATGCAGATGATTTACTGCATGACACTGGTGCCATCTAGTGGACCTTCTTTTTTTACTTGTTTTTCTTGGCAACATTTCATTATATCACATCATTAACATTTGCCATAGATATATTACATTATGGCAATCATTCTTTTGTATTCTTTTTTGACATGACAATAGAAAGCAAGCTCTGCTCGCTTAGTGGATTACCATATACTGCAATGCACTTTAAATGTTTATAATGCTCGTAGAACAATGGCAGGAAAAAAGTAAAACCCCCCACCCACTCCTGGCAGCAACCAGCAGCATTACCGCTCATTGAATACGTGTTCAGGCCAACTGGCATAACTAATTTAACGTTTGTGTGAGAGGGCCATTCTCATTTTCTGCTTTGACTACCGGCGAAGTGTGTGTGGGTGATTGTGCAGATGCAATGTCATCATCACTCTGGGCTGTCACTTCTGTTAGCATTTGTCCCCATTCTGTCAAATCTCTCTCTGCTTTCTCATCTACTCTCACTGCCCTGAGGTGACATTCCTCTGCCACACCCCACTAACTCAGATCATCTTTCTATTTACCCAGCTTGGGGGGGCGTAGGGAGAATCCAATGTATCGCAATCCGCATTTTGCCAGAACCAGGCTCACCATTGCAAACGTATGCTATATCCGTGTCTCTTTCTTCCGTGTTGGAAATATGCCCTGTTAAAAATGGAATTTCTGGTTGGCTTAGGCTTGTGCCAAAGCCAGGCAGAGACCACCACTCTAGTCAGGGCAAGGGAGTTACACGCCAATGATAACCCCTGATCACCCCCTTGGTAGCTTGGCACGAGCAGTCAGGCTTATGCCGGAGGCCATGTGTAAAGCATTTGCACATGCACAGAGCAACAACATCCCAGGCACACTACGAAAGGTACTCCACACAAGGTTATATCAAAAATAGCCTCTGTATTCTCAGAACACATTAGAATAGTAAACACATAATGTACATGGTGCCACCGGGCACTAGGTCATATCTACAAGGGATTATTTACACCTGACAGGGCCCACTGGACCACTGTCAGAACCATCACAAAGAGAACTTACTAAAAGTAAAACACGTCATAAACGTACAACCAGTAACCACTGGTAATCACTGTACTTAGCATCAGCCTGTAACATAAACTACATTATGCACAGCATCACATCAGGCGCAAATTACATTCTGCGCCAACCTCACTAGCATAAACACATTATGCAAACCAACCTCATAATCACAAGAACCACATTTAGTGGTATCAAACAGGGTGCATAAACATACTACATACATTACATTTCCTAGCACCATGTAATCACCTTATGGCCTGGCGCCCTACAATCCTAACAGTCCACCTGGCCAACTGGCCATCTCAAAAAGGGGCTCCAATGCCCTATGTCCAAAAGTCAGGGCACGCTGCCTAGGCAGCCAAAGTCAAGGGTGGCAATTCTGCGCAGGCCTAAGCGTTGCAGCTGGCCCTAAGTGCTGCGCAGCTGTGAATGGCAGGGGCCAAGGAGTGCAAATCACTCCTAACTCAAAAGGTATGTCCCCAAATAAACAATAACCTAAACGGTGCAGCTGCCCACTACTTGCTGGGCAGCTGGGAATATTAAAATGCGGCTTGGGCTCTCAATGTTCTCTTAGAACAATTGCAAAAGGGTTGCAGCTGCCCGCGCTGGTGCGGTGCAGCTGAGAATCAGGAAAAAGGGGGCCCTGGCACATTTGTGCCTACGGGGCCTCACTGGGGCTTCTCTAAAATAATGTTGCCCCTTAAACGTTGCAGTTGCCCACTGTCAAGTGGGGCAACTGTAAAAAAACATATGGCCACTACTGGAGCAAACAAGGGCCCCTCTGTCCCTTAAAACACAGGTGCCCCCTTAGTTGGAGCCACACGGGGCTCTGAAAACAAATATGCCAAACGTTGGTGCCACACAGGGCTCTGTAATCAAATTATGCCCCCAAGAATCCACGGGGACTTTGAAAAAAAATGGTGGCCATGTTGGAGCGGCCCTCTAGCAAGCGGGGCTGCTCAGGGGACAAGGCACCGGCATGGGTACAGGGGGCGGGCACCGTCAATGTGCCCCAAAACCACCCCCCAACACCGGTAGGATTCAGCCCTTACTCACGGGGCTCTCTCTGACACTGCTCTTGGCCTCCTCACCACTCGGCTGCCTTCACTCAGCTGGTAGTCTCCATCCGGCCTCTTCACTCCTGGCGCCAACCTCCTCTGGGCCTCCTCGCAGGTACCAGGGCCAGCACTCTGCTCTTCGCCCGGTCCCTCTCCCGGGACTTCAGCATGGAGCCTGCGGGGCTCCTGACATCTCCTCAGGCTGCCGCGTCGTGCTCAGGACTTCCTCTGCAAAGCCGAAAGTCCCGCCCGCCGCCAGGCACATTGCTGCCTGACTTCCGCTTTTGCCGCAACTCGGGCCACAGCGGTGATAAGAGGGGTAGGCTCCCTCCAAAGTTTAAATCCAGAGCGGGGTGGGCACCCGCAGTAAAATAAAAACCATGGCCATAGTGGAAATATCGCGGGGTGGGCAGACGCTCTCAAAATAAAACCCATGGCCATAGCGGTAATATCGCAGGGTGGGCACCCGCAGGCAAAATAAAACCCATGGCCATAGCGGCAACATCGCAGGGTTGGCACCCGCTCTCAGGGCATCACGGGGGAATCCCTAATCTGGGGATTCTCTCTCTCTCTCTTTCTCTCTCTCTCTCTCTCTCTTTCTCTCTCTCTCTCTCTCTCTCTCCAAGCAGCGCAACGGTGCAGAGACCTCTTGTTCCTCCTTGGTGAAAGGAAAAATTAAAGCGCTCCCAGGGAGCCAAGTCCTGGGGGGATGAAAAAGGAGCAGAAGGTCTCAAAAGTCCTTTTAGGCATCTTGGGGCAATGCAGGACCCAGGGAGACAGCCCTCATGGCAGCCCTCCCTGGGACCCAGCAGTAGCACGCCCCCGCAGGAACAGCATCCAAGAACTGACCAATCTCATGGGGACACAGCCCCTATATTTATATTAGCAACTCCCTTTGTGTCACTGCACAGGGTTTAGGGATACCAGTTAGAACTGGTTTAGGGGAGATTTGGAGCACTTTGTGGTGCTCAGCTCCTCTCTCCTTTGTCAGGTGGGGGTTCAGTGATTAGACGTACCACAGGAGGCGGAGCCGGCATTGTGGAGTGAATGCACAGTCCTATTCAGGTACCAGGCGCATCTCCTCCCTCCCACCTGCATGGAGATCTCTCTATTCACCACTAGGCAGACTCATCCTGGCTCCTGGAGCCACCCACATCATCCAGCACCTGCTGATCACAAGCCAGACATGCAATTCACATCAGGCGGAAGATACCCAGGACACAGAAATGCCAACTTCTAAAAGTGGCATTTCTCCACCAGTCACCATAAATCTGTGCACACCATTGCGCAGCATTTATTCTCATGAGTTCATACATGCTAAACTCGCCCCTGCACTCCTCACATACCAGGAATTACCATGGACACACATATCCCCCATGCATTCCTATGGGAGGGCAGGCCAGTCTGACCACATGCACTCAGAGAGCGCACACACTTTACTCTGGGCCACAGTGCTAAAGTGCGCAGAGGCCAAACATCACTACCACTATGTCAGAGCTTAAGGCAAAAGGTTCAGGGGTGGACCTGCCATAAGGGCCACGTCCAACATGCCCAATAAGCATGGTTTTATGGAGACTTCTATTCTCACTGCTGTGGTGGTGCGAAGAGTCTGTAAAACCTGATTCCAGTACAGTTGCAGATGTATTCAATTCCAGGTCATATGTGGAAATGTGGCAGGGTCTGCGCTGAAGTTGGACAGGATGGGATTAGACCTGGAGTAACCTGCACCCGACGCTGTGGGGTCAAATATGTGAGCTGCAATATATGTAATTGGATGAGCTTAAACCCAGCATTACTTGTTGCTTCAGCCACTTGTGCTAGAGCTCTTTCCCCATTCCCCATCGTCAATGGGATAGGTAAGTCCTCATCCCATTGCTTCCTGACTGCCGATAAATCGGCCATACGGTCTTCCTTTAGTGCTTTATATATGCACAAAATAAGGCCCTGCTAGAGCCAGGGTCCAGCAGTGTTGTCAGCACTGGCAACTTCCATAGCTCCTCCAGATCTATTGGACTTTTACAACACTTTGGAACCAATTCACAAAGATATTTGCACACCTGAGTTCAATTTAGGTGCACAAGTGGTATGGTTCATGAGTGCAAATTCACGTTTGCACTTCTTAAAATGTGAGGTTTTACTCAGAAGTAGAAAATGTATTATAATAATATTAATAAGAATAATCAATGTGTTGTGGTATTAACCACAGGCAATACTTCTACCGCCTCAGCCATTGCAGCCTGCCTGGCAAAATGTAGATACAGGCCTTCACCTGTCAAGGGTAGACATAAACTGGCATCCGGGGATGGAAACTTGAAGAAATACCCCTAAATGTGGTGATGGTAGATGGCTTGGCATTCCTGCTCGGGGGTGGGGGTGGGCCTTAATGGTCGGGGATGTTAGCATGAGCAGGTGTACTCATGTAGATTGCTCACCTGAAATGGAATTCCTAAAACAATCCCAGGAGTACTACAGGTAAAATTGCAACACTTACAGTTTCCCATATGTACTCCTGGAAACCTAAATCAATTCTGAAGAAGTAATAAATCTATCCAAACATGGGGAAAAAAACTAGGGAATACATTTCTGACTGATTTTCGTGAATACTTCAAAGTGCACAACAATGAGGTACAGATGCCATGAATCTCAGCCCTGCCATGTACTCAGGAAGTAACTAATTTGGGACCTGATTTGGAACCTGGAGGACGTTCCATCCTCTAAATTTAGAGCTATCGGCCAAACCCATGGACATCTTTTTACATTGGCAGGAACTGCTGTTATGGTGGTTCCTGTCAATGCTATAAAGTTTGACAGTCACCTGTTAACTTTGACAAAGTTTGAGTTTTTTCAAAACAAACTCCCAATTAAAAAGAAAAGTCAAACTAATGACCACCTCACCATAAGAGGTGTCTCCTTGCCTGGCTGGGTCAAACAGCAAACAAAAAGCCATCCACCCTCCCACACTCGTTGGGTGAATGATCAAATGGCTAATCTCTGACGACCTGTAATCCCTTGGCCAGTCGAGTATGTTGTCAACCGCACCAAAGTAGGCTCTGACGTCAACATGCTGTCCCACCGCACACCTCTAAGTTGGACAGGTGGACAGTGTATTTGGCATAGAGAGTACTCTGTCACTGGTGAGATAGAGTAACCTCTCCGCCACACTCTAATTCATCCCCTTAATGCTCTAATCATTGTGTTTGATCTATATTCTGAGAGAGGAATTGAAGACAGTCAACTTGACTTTCTCTGCAACTGACTATAGTCAAGTAGACATGCCTGCGGAATCTCGAGAGTGTGGCAGCTTGGACTGCACCGTCACAGAAGGCATACAACACATCTCTCAGATGTTTCCAGATCAGCTCGGTATTCATGTACAGCAGTGCTGTGCTTAATTTGCAGAAGGTAAGTGTGAGAGAGTGGCTCTATATGTACTGGAGCAAAATAAGGTGCAGTACAGAGGTTTAACAGAGGTTAAAGTCAGGTCTGACCTTATCCTCTAAAGTGGTAGCTTGGTCGAGCAGTAAGGCAGTAAAAGAGGACAGTGTAAAGCATTTGTTGCACACACTCAGTCAGCAAAAGGTTTCACACACTCAAGAACTGAACTCTAGGCCAATTGTTTTTATATCCAAAGATATAGTTGTTTTATTTTTAGAACCAACAGGTATCAAAATATACTTTTTTCGATATGAGTACTCTCATGTAATTACTTTGCAGAGAGGCAATAAAGTTTGTAAACACAACATATTTAACATTGAGCTCAATGGGTTTTTCTACATAAATGGAGTTGATTACTTTATAGATTACTTTTGTAACTTCATAACTGAACACTAGATTCAGTCCTGGGGTCTAAGCTGAAAACAGTTTAGTAAAAACGTTTTAGTTATTGCAATGATTTCTAAAGAATATAAAGATATTTTAAAAGTTGACACTGAAACTTTTTAGTGCAAAACCAGCAATGTAATCCAATGGAAGGAAATGTATTTATTTATTTATTTATGAGATTTATAGAGCGTGAACGAATGCCCGATGGCGTCTTGGCGCTGAAAGCTCAATGTATGACTCTCCTGATATTGGATCCCGGCGTAGGTTACTGGTTAAACAGCCAGGTCTTTAAACTTTTACGAAAAGAAAAAAGAGTATGTCTCAGCCTAATTGACAGAGGAAGAGAGTTCCAAAGTCTGACTGCGGTAACTGGGAACCGTCTGTCTCCCCAGGAAACTGTTTTAGTACGAGGAACAGTTAATTGGTGCAGAGTCACTGATCTCAGTTGTCTTGGAGGACAGTAAGGTATTATCTGGTTCCTGAGAAACTGCGGACCTAAGTTGTGTAATGCTTTAAATACAATGCAAAGTGTCTTGAATTTTATTCGATTTTTGATTGTTAACCAATGAAGTTCCCCAATGGTTTGGGCAATTGGTTTAAATTTAGGGGTCCTGGAAAGCAGTCTTGCCGCAGCGTTTTGTACTGATTGCATTTTGTTAACAACCCGAGTTTGTGCATTGGCAAACAAGCCGTTGCAGTAGTCGAGTGATGATAGTACGAGTGTGCTTACCAGGGTTTTACCAGCACTGTCAGGTAGAATTTTTTAATGAGTTTTAGCTTATGGAAAGCTGTTGCCGCTATTTGATTAGCGTGAGCAGAAAAATTGAAATTTTCATCAAATACAACTCCTAAATTCCTAACCTTATTGGACGGGGTTGGGCAAGGTTCCAAAGGCTGACGCCCACCAGACGGGGACCAGCATGGGGAGAGTTTCCCGAAGATGACAACCTCGGTCTTTTGGGAGTTAAGTTTAAGGGAGCTGGAGGACATCCAATCTCCAATCGCCAGCATGCCTTCCTGGAAGCGCTCCGCCACCTCTTCTCCATCGTTATTGATGGCGAGAACCAGCTGGGTGTCATCTGCATAGGAGGTAAGGCCCATCCCATATTGCTCGATGACTTTAGCTAGGTCCGACACGTAAATGTTGAAAAGTGTCGGACTTAGGGATGAGCCTTGAGGAACCCCACACGGTAGAGAAAGCTCACTCGATTTAAATGGAC
Organism: Lissotriton helveticus; assembly: GCF_964261635.1. Lineage (NCBI taxonomy): Eukaryota > Metazoa > Chordata > Amphibia > Caudata > Salamandridae > Lissotriton > Lissotriton helveticus. Next base: position 1,568,386,490 of record NC_136069.1, on the reverse strand, counting down.
CTAGTGTAACTGCCTGAGTCCTTCCGGATAAGAAAGAGGCAAGTAGGTTCTTTGCTCCCAGTTGGATTCCCATCTTTCCGACATGGTCGATCAGGATGGAATGATCGACCGTGTCGAAGGCAGCGGATAGGTCCAGCAGTACAAGCACTGCAGTTCCTCCCTGATCTCTGATGACTCTAATGTCCTCAGCGGCTTTGATAAGGTCTGTTTCAGTGCCTTGAAATTTGCGGAACCCAAATTGGGTGTTATCCAGCAGGCAGTGTTCTTCGATGTAATCCGACAGCTAGCCGAGCATTCTTCACCCTCCTGAGGCGGAAGCCGGGAGGTTTCTCTGCACTACCTTTACTTAAGTTTCTTTTAGCGAATTTGATTGTACTCTGCTTGATTTAATAAGCGGCGTATTTTACATTTGTATTGTGGCACTTTTAAAATAATTTCGAAGCTTTTCATTTACGACACTTCCCTCCTCCCTCCTCCACTACTCGGGCCACTCTCAGCTGAGCATAGACGCTGAGAGATTGGTCCTGAGTAGACGAAGTTCAACACAGCGGCCATCTTGGGGGTGGTAAGCGCTCTGACGCGCTCTAGTCTTCTATAAAAGGGGACGTTCTCTCTCCGCGTGGTGGACGCGTTTTGCGGACGCGCCGGAATCACGCCGGAGTCACGCCAGAGTCCTGCCCGTCTGCGCCCGTCAGCGCTAAGGAAGCGCCAAGGGCCATGAGTAATGTCCCACACAATAGAGGCTCCGGCATATCTAGAGCATTTCTTCTATCTTTGAATAAACCCTCCCCGCACTGTCATAACACCCTGAAACCTGACACCTGGTATAGCCCAATTCACTGTCAATACTGTAAGACAACCTTTTGGCCGGAGTCAGCATCAAATAGGAAGCCACAATCCTTTACTCTACGGGGGGGATTGATAAATGCCAGATCAATGTGCAAAAATGCACAACACATTCACGATCTAATTACGGAAAGGGACCTTGATTGGCTCTTCATCACTGAAACGTGGTTAAATCCTGGTGTAACCCTGACATAGCAGTGGCTCTCCCACAAGGGTTCCAAATTCAACGCTTAGACAGAGTAGAACAAAGGGGGGGGGGTTTGGCTATTATCCATCGTGATATTATAACATGTACTATCCAGGATTTACCAGACATCAAGGGGGCGGAGGCCATGGCCTTCTGCTTAAACATACGTGATTCCTTGATGTTTTCTGGAGCCCTACTGTACCGTCCTCCGGGACAACCCCATGATTTCCTGGAGAGAATTGGGGAAGTACTGAGCGATCTCACGCTCAGATCTGCCCATTTTACATTACTAGGGGATCTAAATCTCCATTTGGATGCCTCAAAAGACCCAGGAGTAATGTGCTTCATGGAAATAATTAATGTCCTTGGACTAACCCTGCTGACCAAAGAACCCACGCACAGTGCAGGCCATATACTGGATTGTATCTGTTCAAATTTCAACATGCTGACTAGTAAATCCCCATTGGCCCTAACCTGGTCAGATCACAAACTCATTCCTTTTGAGCTGACCGCCAATCGGAGTCATAATACCCAAGGAAACACAAAAATAAGAACTATTGGAGGGAAAAACCTGACTGGAAAAAAGTTCTTGCTCAACCAGATCTTCTGACGAATGTAATAGAGACCAAACCCATATTATCTGGCCATAGCACGACAGATAACCAATATTTCTGTGATTGGATCACAGCTTTAAGCAAGAAGCCAGACCTGATGAAGGCGAAAACTTCAGGTGGCATTAAAAACAAAAGGAGCGCCCCCTGGTTCTCCCCCACCCTGAAGACTGAATTAGGTAGAGTAAGATCGTTAGAGCGTAGATGGCGCAGAAAGTATGAGGAAGAGGCCCGCAGGACCTATAAAATAGCACGTAGGCAGTATCATGCCTCAATTAAATTAGCAAAAAAAGCTCATTTCTCAGAGGCTATTGCCTCTTCGGGAAACGGACCAAAAGAAATTTTCAGGATTGTTAACAGCTTTACTAATCCTAGAGCACTTGCACAGGATATCCCTCCCTCGCTACCCCTTTGCAATTCTATAGCTGATTATTTCGAAAACAAAATTCAAGATATCATGAAGGATTTTACCCCATTACTTTCGACCTCGCTTGACACTGAAATGACGCAAGTAAATAGAAAGAGTGACCCTAACAAGCCCCATTTAAATGCCTTTACATCTATTTCTATAGAGGAATCACATCAGGCCATTCTGTCTAGTAAATCAGGATCACCATTTGATCCCTGCCCCCCCATGTTTTTAAGAGCCTTGGTCAATGAGGTAAATCCCGTAGTCAATAGTATCATCAATTCATCTCTGGCGACTGCAGAGATTCCACCTGAATGGAAATTAGCCGCGGTTAAACCTCTTCAGAAAAAACCTTTATCTGACCCCACGACTCTTTCCAACCTGCGTCCTATTTCACTGCTGCCCCTGTTGTCTAAACTGACTGAATCTTTTGTCAACACTCAACTTACAACATTTTTGGAAGACAACAACGTCTTGCATACTAATCAGTCTGGCTTTAGGTCTAAGCACTCGACCGAAACGGCACTCCTGTTCTCTGCTGAATCCCTGCGTTCCGCCATGGACCAAGGGAAGAAAGCCGTCTTGATATTACTCGATCTATCGGCGGCCTTCGATACGGTCTCCCATACCATCCTGATTGACCGTCTTTCCAGCTCAGGGATAGGAGGAGTAGTGCTGGACTGGTTTAAAAACTACCTCAGCTCAAGACGACAAATCACGGTGTTGGGAGAATTCAGCTCTGATGAAAAATCCATCAGCACAGGGGTACCGCAGGGCTCTACATTGAGCCCTGTACTTTTCAATCTTTATATGGTACCCCTGATCGAGCTTATTTCCTCGTATCAGATCAGCACCATATCCTACGCTGACGATACGCAGCTTATCCTGGTACTCGACAGGGAGCTGCCAGGAGACGAAGAAAACCTTAAAATATGCCTGACTGCCACATTTGAATGGATGAAGATCAACCATCTTAGGTGCAATTCTGGGAAAACGGAGATCTTACCATTTGGTCCGCAAAATCTGTTCTCCCCTAAGCAGTGGTGGCCTGAAGATGCTGAGGCTCCCCCAAAAACCATCTCGTCTGCTCGCAACCTGGGTGTTAAGTTTGATGATGCATTATCATTCAAGCAACAAGCCATTGGGGTGGCCAGTACATGCTTCTATATCATCAGAATGCTTAGAAAATTCTTTGACCTCTTTCCACTGTCTATTAGGAAAACTGTAGCGGTGGCACTCATTACATCAAGACTGGACTACTGCAATAGCCTGTATGCGGAAGTCAATAAGTCCGTGCTCCACAGGCTGCAGATGGTCCAGCATGCCACCGCCCGCCTGGTCCTGGGCTGGCCCAGGAAATCATCTGCTTCAGCTGCACTACATGCTCTTCACTGGCTTCCCATTCATAAGCGTATCCTATTTAAAATTTTGCTCATCACTTTCAGAGCCTATCACGCACAAGGACCTAGGTATCTCTCAAAAAATTTCAAACGTCACCTTCCCATTCGGAATCTGAGATCCTCTCACCTGAATCTGCTAGTTGTTCCAAAATTCAGACTAGCCACTAAAGGTGGAAAATCCATTGTGGTGCTAGGCTCCAGAGCATGGAACAAACTGCCTCCTGCGCTCCGGCAAATTTCATCAGAATCTCTCTTTAGGAAAGCCTTGAAGACATGGGTCTTCACGCTTACCGATGCTGCCTGTAGAGCTTTAGTGTAAAGGTTTTGTACTTGGGAATTGCTCCAGCTAACCACCTTTTCCACTCTGGGTGGGTATCAAGCGCCAAGATGCTCCTTGGAGTGATAGAACGCGCTATAGAAGAGCTATTTTACATTACATTACATTACAGCTGGTGATTCATGGCTTTCTCTACCACCTTAGCTAAAAATGGAAGGCTGGCTATAGGTCGGTAGTTTTTTAAATCGTCTTTGGCAAGACGTTGTTTTTTTAAAAGAGGCTTTAGAAGAGTGTTTTTCAGAGCATTAGGATATATCCCTGATTTAAACATGGCATTACATATTTGCGTGACTACACGAGTTAGTAGGTCCATGACAGGTGGAAAAATTTTTGGTGGACATGGGTCTAGGGCAGATCCTGTTTTTATGGTGATGATGATGTCCAAAATTTGTTGCTCTGTCATTTCTTTAAAGTGAGTTAAGGAACAGACAGAGGGTCTCGTACAGGCGAGATGTGTGATGGACTTATCCTTGGAGGAGAAGGCCAAATAGATATCATTAACCTTTGTATAAAAGAAATTGGCCAGTGTGTCACAGAAAGATTGGGAAGGGGGTGGGGCTAAGTCAGGAGTTTTCCCTACTAGTTCCTTCACTACGTCATAGAGTTGTTTACTGGAGTTCTTAGCATTTTCTATTTGATCTCTAAAGAACTTCCTTTTTGCGTTGATGATCATTTTTTTATAGTTAGCAAGTGTCTCCTTGTAACGGGATTTGCTTTCTTGGTCGTAGGTTTTTCGCCAGAGTCTCTCGCGATTCCTACAAATTTGTCTTTGTTTCCTGAGCTCTTCCGAGAACCATGACGCAGAGGGGGCTGTCCTATTTCTAGATATGGTTTTGTAAGGTACCAGCGCCTTTATAGCATTGCGTAACCAATCTGAATATTGATTCATGGCTATGTTTGGGTCTGCTGAAATAATCGGGCAGGTGCTATTCAGTAATGCTCTAAAGTCTGCATTATCGAGGTCCTTCCACACTTTAAAAGGTGCGCGACAAGGATCAATCGGTCTGTCTATTGGGGCGTCATTGATAGAAATAGCACAGAGAATGGCATAATGATCAGACCAGGGGAGCGGGAGGACGTCTTGTACAAGGATCCCATTAAAATTAGAAAAAATGCCGTCCAGAGTGTGACCAGCCTCATGTGTGGGTGAAGTAACTAATTGGGGAAGTCCTAGTGTTTCCATGTCTGACAATAATGCGTGTGTTTCATTATTGTCTTGTTTATCTAGGTGAAAGTTAAAGTCACCTAAAACTGTATAGGAGTCCTCAATTGCTAACGATTCAAGCATTGAGTTCAGGTCAGAGAGAAAATCAGTGCGTGTTCCAGGCGGTCTATACAGGAGAACTCCTTTGAAATTATTTGAGGGTGTCAACATAATGGCAAAAAGAATTGCTTCACAGGTTGATGACAGTATGGGAGACGTTGTCACCGTAAAGATATTACGGGCAATTATTGCCAAACCACCACCCTTCTTTCTCTGTCTGTCCTGTCGATAGACCTTATATCCTGGGGGAACTGCAACCAATAAATCAAGATCTGAGGCACTAACCATCCATGTCTCTGTGACAAATAGTATGTCTATTTTCCTATCCTTAATGAGGTCTGATATTTCCTGTCGATGTCTAACTAGTGTCGGAGCATTGATGAGTGCTATAGATATATTAATGTTTATTTTGGCGCTCTTTTTACTAGAAGTGACATTGTTCGTAAGGAAGGGAAGGGAGGATTTACAATGAGGACAGCTAATAACGGTCATAGAAGGAATGGATTCTGGGTCATGCTTTAAACAATTTCTGACTGAAAGTGGTCGGTATTGCATTAACTCAGCCTTGGAGTAGGGGATCCAGCCCTGCGTTTGGCCAGGGGTCATGGCCCTAGGCCCGGTCCCGGCGCGGACGGGCGCAGACGGGCTGGCCTTTGGCACGCCGCCGGCGTGTCCGCTGCGCCCGCCCGCTGCGCAGACGGGATATCATCGTCCTTATATCCGGTCGTGAGGAGGGTGGGAGGCGGCCAACAGCTGGACCGCAACCCTTTCCTCCGCTCAAGATGGCGGCTGCAACCCTTTCTCCGAGGGCGTCAACACCGAGTCGTGTGCGCCGGGGATCGGGGTTCGAGAGTGACAGGAGGCAGGTCACGAAAGTGCAGGTATTAAAATAGAACACAATAATTCACGACGCAAAGTAAAATAATTGCAGTTTTAAAAACAAAATAATGGCAGGCTAAACCCCCGGCTTCCGCCTCAGGGGAGAAACATGAATTGAATCAGCGCGCATCGCTTTCCGGCTGTTTAAGTATCCTGGGAGGGCGGGAGGCGGCCAACAGCTGGACCGCAACCCTTTCCTACGCTCAAGATGGCGGCTGCAACCCTTTCTCCGAGGGCGTCAACACCTAGTCGTGTGCGCCGGGGATCGGTGTTCGAGAGTGACAGGAGGCAGGTCACGAAAGTGCAGGTATTAAAATAGAACACAATAATTCACGACGCAAAGTAAAATAATTGCAGTTTTAAAAACAAAATAATGGCTGGCTAAACCCCCGGCTTCCGCCTCAGGGGAGAAACATGAATTGAATTCATGAATTCAAAGCACAGGTAAAGTAGGTTCTCGTTACTTTTGTAATCCAGTACTGGACTCCTAGGTTCAGCACTGGGGTCTCTACCTAAGACAGGTAAGTAATTACGTTTTAGTAGTTGGTACAATTTTTAAGGAATATTTGTAACTTTCAAAAGTAGACAGAAGAAATTTCACAGAAAAACAGTCAATGGTTTCCTATGGACGAAATTTAGATTACTAGTAACCATGGTTGTGATTACTTTTGCAGTTCAGTACTGGGCTAAAAGATACAGCACTGGCTTCTCTCCTGATTACAGGTGAGTACTTCGGATTTCGATATCCGGCTGAATATTTTAACATTTCAAAACTTCACACTTAGAAGAATTTTCATAGAAAATCAGTCAATGGTTTCCTATAGCAGAAATTTAGATTACTAGCAAACACGGTTGTGATTACTTTTGCGGTTCAGTACTGGGCTACAAGGTACAGTACTGGCTTCTCTCCTGATCCCAGGTGAGTAATTCGAAATTCGTTATTCGGCTGATTTTAGATGAATATTTTAAAGTTTCACACTTAGAAGAAATTTCGAGTCAAACCAGTCAATGTTATCCTATGGCAGGAAAGTGACTCATCGGTTTTCAGGTGAGTACTCGACTGGTGAAGTTAAGGTTCCAGGCATAGACTCAGGGGTCCCCCAGGGTCAGGTAAGTAGAGTTGGTACACCCTCAGCGGCACAGGGGCAGCCGGGTGCAGAGGTAGTTAGGCCCAATGTTATCCAATGAGAGGCAGGGGGCCACGGTTTGTGGCTGCTGGCTAGCAGGCCACGCAGCTGTGGGAGCTGGGCTCCTGGTCACTTGCTCAAGGCAAATGGGGAAGTAGGATAGGACAAAGGTTGCACTCCCAGGGGCACTGGGGCGGCGGGGTGCAGAGTGCTTTTGAGCCGTCGGGCGGTCAATGTTATTCAATGAGGATCTTGAAAAGGGAACAAAGGCTGCAGGCTCGGGCATGGTGGATCTTCTGGAGCGACCAACACTTTGAGGGGTAAGTTGGGATCTTGGAGGATAGGTAGGCACCCAGGAGTTGGGCACAGGGGGCCGTGGGGCGCCGGGTGCAGGTGTGTCTTTTGAGGTCGGGAAATCTTACCCCCCTGCTGGTTGCGGCCGGAGGGGTTCTTTGTCCTGAGGCTGCAGGCATCGTCGGTGTCATCGAGGATGGTCCTTGGGCGCTGGATTCCAGGTCAGAATTGCCGAGGGCACGTCCTCAGGGTCTTGATTCACTCTGGCACAGGCCAGGCTTTGCAGATGCAGAGTGTGCAGGGTTCAGGGTTCCGGGCTGATGCCAGGGCTTGTTACTTGCTTTGAGCAGCACCACTGCTCGTGGGAGACCCAGGTATTCAGAGTCACAAGGCAGTCAGGTCCTACGGGGTTTTTGAGGTTGCTGACCACTGGAGATGCTGGGGTTTAACAGGAGCAGGTTCGAGGGTCGACAGGCCGGTGGGGTTGGGACCAAATCAGTTGGTGTCTTCCTCTTTTTAGCAGCTGCACGGCAGGTCTTTGTGTTCCTTGAGCTTCTTTCTTGTTTCGTAATCTGGATCTGCCGAAGGAAGTTTCAGGGAGCCCCTAAATACTAAATTTAGGGGCGTTACAGGTAGGGCAAGGGCCGGGACCAATAGGTCCCTGTCCCGGGGTGGGTACACCCCCTAGCCTGCTCCTCTCCTGTGGGAGGGGGGCAGGAGCCTAGCTGTGATTGGGCAGGGCTCCCCATCTTCAAGATGGCTGGAGCCTGGGGTCGTGCTTCACCTCGTTTCCCCCACCTGAGGGGTGGGGTTGGCACTGGCTGGCACACCCCCCTTCCTGACGTAGTTTTTCCCACCAGTCTTCCCGCCAGAGTGGGGGTCAGGACTCGTGGGGGCCAGTTGCTGGGTACAGCAAATGGTCTGGAGAAGCTCACAGAGGCGGAATGCCTTTGATGCTTCCCCCAGCCCATCCTGGGGGAGGAGACGTAGCACCTCGCCCAGGATGTGCATTGTTGCAGGCCCAGGAGAGCGGGGGGCTCTCCACCCATGGTGCTGTGGAATTCGTAATGTCGACCTCCCAGCACCATATACTCTTAATGGCATCACTGCACTTACAGTGCCCAGGATTGGCCCGGGGTACTGTAGGAGCACAGGGCTCAGGCACCCGTGCCCTCACCACTGGCATAGGGCATGCATCTAGAGGGGTGACTGATGTATGCCAGGGCAGTGGGTTTGTGGGCATGGCACACTGGGATGTGTTCACAAAAAGAGGACAAAGTTCCTATACCAGGGTGCAAAAGTCACGCCGAGAATGAGAGCGTTTGGACAGGGGTAGGTGTACTAGAGGCTACACCCGCATTACTTACCCGACTTTTGGCGGGTGTCCATTCCCTTGACCATTGGAGGCGAGCTCAAATTAGTATTTGGTATCATCCAGGAGCAGCTTCTATGTAGCAGCTACAACCACATAGTGGGGACACATGTCCTCTGATCCGCCCTGACTGAGATAAGAGGGTTCTCATTTTAACTTTTATGTATTTTGTTCACGTGCACTTCACTGTTTTTGTTTTTGGTCCTGAAGAAGCGCCAATGACCTACGGTCGATAGAGGCGCGAAACATGTTGACCGCGACTAGTTACACCCAGGCATAGTTGGCCTTGTGGGGTCAGTCATTTTTTAAGCAGTACTTTTAACTGCCAAGGGTTACCTAGACAATCTTGTCGCTGCTTCCATACCCTTGATTTTACTACACTATCATGTTTGCACGTAATTGATTTACCCTCCCTTACCCTTCCCCATACACCCGCATGCAACATCTGGCTAATCCTCTTAAAAGATCTCCGATAAAGTGACCCTTCGGGGGACCCGTAGGGAATTGCAGCGCCGGCCCTACGAGGAGCAAAAGGCCCGATGATGAAGCATGACATCCTCCGTGGTGTGTGAGGGCAGCAGAGGATGTTGAATGTCTTTCCCTCTCTTATTAGGGTACTTTTTACCTAGGATTACTTTTCCCCATTCTTCCCTGTTTTTAATGTATGGGTGACTGTTTGCACCCTGATACGTGGGTGACTTTTGCACCCTGGTATAGGAACTTTGTCCTCTTTTTGTGAACAGATTTGGTTTAGGAGCATGGACACTGGACCTTTATTGGCTCCTCGGTCCCCCCCTCTCTTTTGTTGAATTGACACTGGGATGTGTGCTATGTCATCTCTTTGTTTAGTTCTGTACTTAGGCACTCAGCCTGCAAAGGCAGTGTGTGGGTGCCAGGGTACAGGCCCCCTAAGGGTGGCACAATAAGTGCTGCAGCCCTTAGGGGTCTTCCCTGGTCAGCATGCCCTGGGTACCTAGGGTACCATTTACTAGGGGCTGACAGGTGGCCAGAGATGCCAATCGGGTTTTAGTTTTAACACAGTTTTAGGGAAGGAACACAGGCCCTGGGTACCTGATTGGCAGGGACCCAGGGCACATCAGGTATCAGGCAAAAAGTGTGGGGGTACTGCAACAGAAACTCACTTTCTTACAGTAAGTGCAAGGGCCCAAAATATTTCTTAAGAGCTTGCTGCCAAATGCTGGGATTGTTAAACTCGGCCTCCCTAGTCAGCACTAGCCTGTCAAGTCAGCACCTTGAGACCATCTGGGCGATTTGCCATGCTGTATAAATGTTTGATTGTTTGTTTGATCATACGTCATACTTCTTTTTTCCAGCCCACCTCCACACTTACTGTCTCATCAGCCCACCCTACAAAGTTTTGTTTTATCACTGCTTTCTATCTTTGTCACTGTTTTCTGCCTTTTCTCTTTTGCAATGTGCCAGTCCAATGAAGAAAAAAAACAAGTACTGGTCCCGCAAAAATGAGTGCTAGTCCCCAACACCTGTCACCAGCAACACAGATTAAGCATTAAGGCAGTGTATTATGTATATTGGACTGTGTTTCATAAAGCTTTTCTGGGGCTTAGCCACTGAGGAAAAGTGTTCTTCTGATCGGCATCATTTGTACCGGGACTCCATTGCTTTTTCATTGCCATCTCGTGTCAAACACTTCGACACGACCCACCTGGTCATTTCTGCTGATGCCTGAGGAAATTCTAACTGACACGACAAAAACCATCTTGCAGCCTGCATTTCTGCCCAGGAACTGTCGCACACCCAACCCACCCTGTTCTTTGCAGTTCAACTGAAAGCCACGAGACACTCACACCCTGAGTAAATGATTTATTTTCCATCTCCTGCTCCCAGCCTGGTAAACATCCTTGACACCGTGATCAGGTTATCGGGATAATGGTCTGACTGCTGGCCCTTGATCAGGGTGATTAAACAATGACTTGAAAGACCAGGCTTTGATCAGGGCAAATGAACAATGACCCGAAAGACTGAGCCTTGATCAAAGCCGAGTGAACAATGATTTGTGTACCAAGCCTTGACCAGGTCACCATCTACAATCATCGTCTGGATCTGGTTATCAACTGCAAACACTGCCCTGATTAAACAATGAACTAACAGCCAAAAGACTGGGAAGAACAAGTATAAAAGGCTTGTAAGCTGCAGAGTGAAGCAGCAGCCTCCTCTGTCTTGTCTCTGTCTAGCTTGGACTCTGTTCCATAGCCCGGGCTATTGAATAAATCTGGGTTCCTCCTGCAGACGAAGGCTCGTGTGTCTCCTTTTACTAAGTATGGAAGGTATGGAAGACTTGGGCAGTTCCCCCACCGCCGAGACCCAGTAAGTGGGTTTAACCGGTTCTTCACCACAAAAGTTGTGTGCATAGCCTCATCCAAGCTTTGGACATCTCTAGCTCCCTCGCTGTCCTCAGAAGACTATCATGTGGCTAATTAATATTCATGAGGCAACTCTCAGTTTTCAAACCCACTGTAATTATCTGCAATCACACAGTGTGGGCTTAATGAACAGAGACCACGATCTCTATGATTGTATTCTAAAGCCGAAAAGATGTATTTAATAATAGCATGAGTTCCTTAAAGGTACTGAGGCTGCTAATAAAAAATAAAGTTTTGGATTTTGGAAAATTTCAGTGAAAGACTACAGGTGCGAGCCACTGATGCAGTGGTTACTGAATGGCAGTTTGGAAGGAACACCCCAAATATGCTCATTCCGGATTGGGATCCAATAATGATCCCTCACTAATTTTGTGATTCTGAAAAACGTTTCTGAATTGTGAAAAGCAGTTAGTACACATGTAAAGGATTTTCTTTGAAGTCGCAAAGACTGCAGATTACTGCATTGAAGGGTTTGCAGAGGTTCAAAGGGTTTGCATATCTGGCCCTAAATACATTAAGAATTTGAATACAACCAGCAAATTAGTTTTATACTCATTGACAAAGAAGTTACTTGAGCTCACAGTAAATGAAATGTAATGCATCCTAACACGTATTCAATCAGACTGACAAGCACTGCAGGCCCCTTGTGTCAACTTTACTAAAGCCGAACTATTTATAATAATTCCAAGTTTGTGTCCCAAGCTAATTATTTCAAGTCTAAATTGAGAACTACATTTTGAAGCATATGCATCTACTTTGAAAATAAAGGATATTCCTTTTAGTTCCTCCTCCTAACCTATGAACATATCTTTGTTGCCAAAATTGTGGAAACCAGCATTACAGTTTCTAACTCAAAGGCATCTCTCATCACTGCAGAGTCTAGAGCATGGCAGTATCAAGGGAAAAAAAGATTATCCAATGCAACTTTAAGCAAGTAGTGGCAAACTTATTCAGGTTGGCTTTTTAGGTGTATATATATTCCCATGTTTTAGAGTTGTGTGTTGATGTATTTTACGTTTGGATGAACAAATAGAAAACACACATACAGGCACCAATACTCACTCAGACAAGGGCCATATATTTGCGCACAAACACACCCACACATAGGGCCGACTCACCCAGGTGGATCTTGGTTGGATGGCTGGATGGATTGATGGCTGAATAGTTTGGCATAAGGATTAATAAATTGTTGGATGACCGTGGGTGCATACCTGGGAAATTAAAAGTATGGGTGGATGTATGAATAAATCTCAAATTGTGGGGATTATGGATAAATACATAAGTGGGGATGCACTGATATGTGCTTCAGAGGATGAATGATGAATGCGTAGGTATGGCTAGATGTGTGAGGTGGAAGAATACCAATAATTTGGGATTCATATCCAATAGTTTTCCTGAGCCCCCAGAGGTTGTTAAAACCTGTGTGAGAATTTGAAATGGGGGCAGGCGCTCTCAACTCTCCGTCTGAGTTATGCTCATGGAGAGTAGAGGTGCAGAAAATCAGATCAGCTAGATATGTGTTTATTTTTTCAGGCGATACAGAGAAATCCAAACCCGAAAAAGCCAAAATCTGTGCAAACACAATGATATAGAATCTATTACCTGCTATTCAACTACAAATCATTTGAGTAAGAACTATCATCATAATACAGAATACTTAAGCGATCAAGCATAAAATACACCAAATATACTTCTGGGTGATGGACTTACATTTTTCTAACCTCTCTTTCAGGGGATGGAGACTCCTTGAACGGGATTGCAAAGCAACTAAGGGCAACCTGGCACACATAGGTACGCAGGTGGAAATCTCCACCATCGTAGCTGTGATCTTTAAAGTTTATAATTCTTTAAAAAATATTGCAAATATCAAACAGAATATAAATATAACTTAATTTTAAATATTCACTTGAAACTTAGAACTAATAAAGTAAAATGTTACAGCAGATTAGCTCATCCAATTAAGTGTGTGATAATTTATTAATATAACTATATCAAAGTAATTTAAAAATAATATTGAGTAAACAGCAAATTAAAAAAATCCCACCCTTGTTCACATTTTTATTTTCATTTACTCTGTAATACGTTTTGTGAGGCATATGTGTCTAATTATTTTAAATTCTTTATAATTTTCTATTAAAGTTTTAAAGCATTAATCTTTTTTATTAGGTTTATTATTAACTGTTAAAATACTAAAGTACTATTTAACAATTAGATATGTTTTGACATTGCAATAAATAAATATATCTTTGCTTCAACATTCAAATAATGCAATTATTTTTAACATTAGTTAATATGTGATGTTATATTATTTGTCTGTCTTCACTGTTTTCCTAGGAAGTGTGCTGCAGTACCTGTGATTGGGCATGTGTGGTGTTTGACTTAACTCGAGAGCTGGGCTGGAGTACACATACACCTGTTTTGACACCTTGAGGGCTGTAGTCAAAATATGAAGTGTCGTTTTTGATAGAAAAGGCCTAGTAGGCATATAAGGTGCAATTCGTCCCACCATACTTTTCCCCCCTTTTGCCCACCACAAAAGGCACCATACAAGTGTCTGGTCTTCACTGTGTAGTCTTTATTAATTCTCAGATAACGCCCTCTTTATTTGTTGATGCATTGTCAACATTAGACCAACTTTATTAAACCAATCCAACACACAGTGATAAACATTGGGTTGTGCAGTATTCGTTTGCACCACAGGTTACAATTGTATTTACAATCCAGGATCTCCGGAGCCACCTTGGATGTGGGTTGTACCAGCAGAAACAACGAAGAAACCATCCTAGGTTCCACCAAGCTGCACAGCCTCATCACAGCCTGAATCCAATGAATTAAATTCATCTCTTTTAAACTTCATTTTCCATTTTTTTTCATTCATTTTCATCCTTCATTCTTTTGTTCAATTCATTTTATTCAATCCATGTTTCAAAGTTGGTGTTCAAAAAGGCTCAGAAGCATAAGGTGGGTTCCATGTCATGATTTATTTTGTTGTAACAGACCCAATGCATTTCGGGAATGAATTCCCTTCATCAGGGGCATCTAAAAATATAAACAAATATGTACTTGTAACTGTTGTTAACAACCAAGCATTTCACTAAACTTCAAACAATACATAAATTAAATCCATGAAAATGTTATCAATAAACCTCTCCATAAAGCGCTACGGATTGATCGGACATATGTACAAAAAAAGTGCCTCTTCCAAAACTGCCTACCATCATTTCTATACCCACGTTTATTCATGCATATATCTTATATCCTGATCACCCCAAGGTATTGAGTAAGTCCACCCCTTATCGTAGTTAAAACAGTGCTACTTGCTTAAAGAACCAGAAACTTCTATGAGCTTTTAAACGCTTACCATGACATGCTGAATGATCTATGAAGCTCCATAAAGGATTACAAAAATAGCTTTATCTTATTTAAAATCTGTAACCTCTCTTTCCTCTTCTCCAGCGTGCCGAGGCGCATGCGTCTTGTTTAAATGAAAACCGAATCTAATGGTAGACGCGGCCACCTGGTACTGCTTTGCGCCTTTACTTGCGCACCAGCTTTCAACCAAGCACCGGCATCTCGGGTAGGGCCGGAGAGTCCAGGACCACCAGCAGGACGGCTCCCTCTCCCGCCATCCCGGAGCCCCATTGACTGCCCTCCCTGTTCCAGGACGAGCCAGTCCCTGACAAGAAAGCAGTCCCCACCATTTTTCTTGCCCGGGACCCCGCCACAGGGCAAGGAGCCAACTGGCGCTCTCACCCTCCCCTCAATAGCTGCTTCACCTTCCAGATCTGGTGCTAAGGCCCCCAATAAAGTGTAGATAAACGATTCAACCCTGCATTCCTGATCCCCAGGAGACTCATGCAAATAACTTGGTTGAGGCACCAGCTCCCCATCTGCCCCGTTGCTAATGCTCTACCTTTTAGCCCATCAAACTAAGCAGTGGCATCACAACCAGGTAACCTGTGAGCAATTGATCCGGACCATATCGGCCCCCTGTATGCTGCTTTCTGCCCACTTTACCAATACCTGACTTTTCTTGAAATTGGTGCAGAATAAACGTAATCAGGCCTGCAGGACACAGTACCTAGCCTATGCCACATCACGCTCCCATGAAAATAGCACAGATGAACCATTACCGCTGCAGTATAGACTGCACTGCTTAAAACCCAGATAGAAATTGACTATGAAGTGCAAGTAGTACTGGTACCTGCTCTATCCATGGTAATTCCCAACACCCAGCACCAGGTTAATTGTTCATGCTCTGCTCTCCGGGCCCCAAGGGGGATTCCCCATACAATATAGCCAGCACTGAACTGTTAGTGTGTGAGTGCCGAGGGGGAAGCTTCCGCTTTTGTCTCGTATCCATCCAATTCTACATACATGCGGCTATGCCCCAAGTGATTACCTTGCAGCATTCCTTACACCCTCAATTGTAAGCGCTACCCTCTGAACTTTTGCTCCCTCATGATGATGAACCGCACTATGGCATATTCCATGACAGGACACATAGTAACTGTTAAAGTACTACCACACCGAACACAAACTCCTCCACTCTTGTGTGTGGTACTGAATGTTGGCTATCCTGCAGGTTCGGCCAGTTGCCTTTCGGAGATCATATTACCGCCATGTCAGCGCAGTGTGCCTCCCGCCAGCATATGGAGAAAAAAGAAAACAAACAATCAGTGTTTGGTGATCTACTCCTTAGCGCCATGAAACCGTTGGGTATGCGTGCGCTGTACAAATGTTTTTAAATTCAAATTCAAATTTTGACGATGTACTTACAAATATATAGTAGAAAGTAAATTTGTATAACCCATGAGCAGCTCCCCGGTAAGAAAGCTGTAGTTCCCATACACTCTGAGGCTGCTCGTCCCTAAGGGTGAGCTATGTAAGCACCCTCTGTGTCACCCACACCCGTGTTTAAATCACACCACTGAAGACATCACCCTGCATGTTTGGAATGCCTTAACCCCTGCAATAATTGCGCCTCCTGCTTAGCAGCTATTAAGTTATTTGTTCCCAGCACCGCCAGTGGCCCTAAGTCTAACCTGTCGATGCCACCCATATGACAATCCACTTTCCATCAGCAAGCCCCCGGGCTCCCAATACCCTCACCTGCTAACATCACCCGTAGTCCCCTTAACAACCTGGCACACCCGTGTGAGTAGAAACGACTCAGCTCTGCTGCATATTTCGTGTCCTTCAAAAAACCCTCCTGTGCAAGACTTTTACTGGCTTGTACTTCTGCGCTCTGCCCACTGTATGTTAATTGTGTTGCACAACATTAGCCCTCGCTAAACTGTTGACACGTAAAAGGAAAGAAAACTGTGGCCATTGACCAAAGCAACCCTAATGATTGTTGATTTGGTAGCAATTCACATTGCCCGGGGATTATGCCACAAATAAATTGCCAACCATTATTGGGATGCACTTTTAAAATGTCAAGGCCCACTCCTTGATCATTATGTTGCACACCACCAGTCCTCCCCAAGGACTGCCAACGCTTAAAAGGAAATGAGAAACTCTGCATATAAATATTTGGCTATTCAGTATTTCCACTCCGTTAGTTGTGTTGTACGCCATAATTCCTCACTCTGATCTGCTGACACCAGTCCCCACATTACCTGTGGATTATATCACAAATACATTGCCACCTGTTATTGGGATGAGTTTTAAAATGCTTTTCATTCCCAACACCCACTCTTTGTGAATGGTATTGTACACCATAAGTCCCTTAAGTGAGACAGCTATAGTTGAAAAGAAAAGAGCTGCTCTGCATAGAATTATTTGGCAATTAGGCAAGACCCAATGAGTCTCCACATTGTATTGGGATGAGCTTGGAGCTCCTGGAAAGGAAAAGAGAATTTCTGCATAGAAATATTTGGCAATTAAGCGTGACCAAATGCATCTCCACATTTTATTGGGATGAGCTTTCAAATTGGAGTTCCTTCCCCAGGCTGACTCCATGCAAATTGTGTTGCACACCCTCAGTCCTCACTAAGGCCTACTGGCACAATTCCCCACATTGCCTGAGGATTGTGTCGCAAATTAATCCCAGGGATTATGCCCCCAGTATATTTCTGCACATTGTTGGGATGAGCCTTTAACCTTAAATTGTAACCTCCTTACTACCTTCACAAGAAAATGAAATGTATAGGCATTTGGCAGTGTTCCCTCCGGAGATGATCTAGTCATTGGCTAGCTCCCTTAATGATGCACACAGAAACGGAGATGCCCCTGTGCCACCAACTGTTGGCTACCTCTGCACCCTAGATGACTGTAATTATAATATAATTAAGCCTGCAATCTGTAGCCACTTACAGTTATTACACCACCGAACCTGCAGATGTGTGCCTAACTATGCATCCCCAAACCATAGTCTGCTACACAATTCTTATGGAATTGTTGTTCATATAACTGCCACCAAATAACCTCTTTGAAATAATATTGAAATGTAAACTGAAAACGACAGGATTTGAACATCACCTTTGGAGTAAGAATCAGATTACTCCAAACCACAGTGACTCATTTTTTCTGACTCTTCATTAAGAAATCATCTGCCATCATATCGACTGCAACAAACAAGCAACCTGTAACTCTTTTTCCCCAGGTGGCACCTAGAAAACCCATGACAGAATAATTTTTAAAAGCAGCCCACTAAAAGCTTTGCTTTCCAAAAGCGAAAGTAATACTACTCCACTATCCTTTTTACACTGTAAACCAGGAGCTCTTTGCTGTAGATCCGGCATGAATGAGCAGATTCGCGTGATTGTTTTGATATTTTATGGACTTCCGGGAACACCTAATTTGCATATTTTGCTGGTACGCTGGCAAGGTCCTATGAAACTAACACCACAGCTAAAATTGTGAAATTATGTATCTGTATTCAAATTTGCAGACGTCACCTTGTGTGCCAGCTGCCAGTGTGACGTTTGAAACCTTTACTGAGGTAGCCCATTTTAGCACTGCTCGTATAATCTCTATTTCTAACGAAACTACCTGCATACTCGTGGATTTTATTGAATTAGCTATGCACCAAATTCGAACAATGCTCTCCGCTGAGCGTATTGACCCCCCCTACCCGGCCTTTGTGGTAGCAATTGCCATTTGCACCTTTCATTGTGCCCTCAGCCCCGTCATGTGCATCAGCCCAGCTAAGACGGCTTACCGGTCCCCCACGCAGCCGCACCCGAGTGCTTCACACATCTTTAAAAAGACCATGTACCGGCTAACGTGGCGTTGTTGTGTTTTCACCCCTTCTGCGAGACCATGCATGTCCATTCTGCATATTGATGGAAACGGCAAGGTGGAAGCTGCCAAACAACACACGACTGCGCCTAACTTGGCCCTGTGCCAAGAGGACACTGCAGAGCAGCGGCTACTAGCCTACTCCATCCAAATAAAGGCCCGTCCACCGCTGCGACTCCCTCCCGCGCAACCACGGCCTCAATCACAGAGATGCCACTACACGAGCGCGCTCCCCCATCCCCGTACCTCGAAAAGCAAAACCTCCACCAAGATGTCTCCGTATCCCCGCACCTCTAAAGAAAATCAATATGCAAATGACTTTAAGGGACATATATTTAGAGAGCGCAGGGGTTTCTTGTCATGTTTTGCATTGTATGACATACTAGATTTAGTTTACTGGCGTAAGTTATTGGAAAAGGAGACCCCTTCATGTTAAAACGCCACATCTAACCACCAACCTGCACTACCCCTCGGCAGTCGGCGTATTCCTTAAATATACTGTCATTTATAAACCAGTGTCAAATGGAAAATGCATCCATTCATTTCCATCTATTAAAAGCAGGTTCCAAGGCTGGCAAACGACCTAGCATAGTGTTGTTCGTCTGAAACCCTGCCGACTCTGCCTGCTTTTCTTTTAAAAGTTCATCTCTTTGCCCTCTTAGAAATAGGGGTACACTTAGCGCGCATCCATGCACACGTTGAGTTGAATACCCCAGCCAGAGAATGGTCTTAAGGGCAACTGAACACCAGGAGGGCAAAGACCTAGAGTGCTATGTGCTGCTAACTTACTTTAGCAATAAACTTTCACAAAGAGAACCCAAATTATTTCAACATTGTAGGGCCAGTACTGGGTTCTCTTTGTGAAAGTTTATTGCTAAAGTAAGTTAGCAGCACATAGCACTCTAGGTCTTTGCCCTCCTGATGTTCAGTTACCCTTAAGACCATTCTCTGGCTGGGGTATTCATACTGGCAGTATGTCACCAAACAAACAAATGACATTTCGCACCCATACCACAACTTAACCTATAGATCCAATTGAATAGACATGCAAACCACAAATCATCACACTGGCGTAGGTTGTGAAGAGCTACAAGACCAATCCATATTTGGAGACCTCCATGGAAATAACCCACAATCTGCACATGGCAGTCAGCGGCCCGGACGTGGTCAACGCAAAGACCAGCAACACGACTACACAGCCATCTTAATTAAGATGACAAGGAGAAGAAAAGAATGGAATGATTAACAAGGGTGACGGATAAAGAAGTCTGAGGCTCCGATGGCACTATGAGATTGTGAGTAAGAAAAACACACCGGGTTTCATTGAAAGTTGAAGGTGCCTCTAAATGCATCAAAAACAAAAACAGCTACATGAAATCTATTTTAGGTTATCTTTTTCTAGGAAGAACTACACTTTGGCTTAGCCCGTACGAATTAAAATGGTGCTGATACATTTCAATGGCTACGAGTTAGAGCCTACTCTGCCTCCTCATATTTCCTGTTGGCCCCTCCCACTCCCCTGTGCACTGGCCCAGCCTCTCTTTCGCCGCCTCTCGCATGAAATGCCACTAAAGGCCCCCCTCCACTAGACGCCCCCGCTCTCACTTGTGGAGGTGTGTTTGTATTAACTTACACTCGGATTTCGTGAATAGCCAAATGAGACTAAATTACTCAAAAGTACAAGTTACCTTTGAGAATCGGCCCCAAAATTAGCAAGAGTAAGCATAAGGCAACAACATGGTGTATAGCAGAGGCGCAACTAGAACCAAATTTCGGGAGGGGCTAAGAAAACATTTCGGGGGGGGCTGAACCTTTAATCAGTAGGCAGAGTGGAGCTGCAGGGGCTCTTAGAAGGGGCAACTGCAAGGCCTAATTAACATTCAAATTGACTTTTAAAGACCTGTGAAACGTTCGGGTGCGGCTCTGTGTGTGCCCGGGATCTGTCTCATCCCGGGCTGCCACACACGACGGGGGGGGGGGGGGGGGGGGCTGAAGCCCTGTGAGTCCAATGGGTGTTACGCGCCTGGTGTATAGATATTGATGCATACTGAAAGTTGAAAATTTGGCAATGTTTTATGATGACACACAATCCAATAAAATGAAATTGCCTGCGGTGCGTTACAATACCCACCAAAAACCAATTAAAGCAAAACATACAATGAAATACAAATGCAACTAACATATATATAGTTATTCTGCATTGGAAGGATTGTGGACTTTAAAGTGTTACTTTTAATCACCAAACTAAATAAAAGTATAGACATATTTGTAGTTCTGGACCCACAACCTGGCACCACTATTAAACGGGCCGAGCACTTTGCCAGGGCCGGTTTTGGTTCCCAGTCCGGCCCTGGATCCCCCCAAGAGCAGGCTCAACACCCAATAGATGCAACAATGCAGACCATAATGAACCTGCTATTAGTTTGATTCCAAATGCGACGTCCAGGTTGTATAGTTGTGCTGAGGCTCACTCCCCACATCTCACTACCCCACTGTGAGGTTCATTGCACTTCTTCTTCCAATGGATCAGTTTCACAGAGCATGTCGCCGGTTTGATACCCCTCTGCGACAGCAGGGTCTATTACTGTAAGAGTGTGTTCCATCTGCTCCCAGCGGTTGTAAGTCAATGGGGCATATTTACGCTGAAATGGTGCAGTGCCCCAAGCAATTTTGCTGCGTCAAGCTGCATCATTTCAAAAACACAGGAATGCGCCATATTTACAAGTATACGAGGTATACAACGTTTACCACAAATTTTTTACAACGCGGTACCTTTACCACGCGGCTGTTACAACGCAAGTCGTTACCACGACTTGCGCTGGAGGGCGCTGTGGGATAAGGAATTTTATACATTTATATTCCAACACCTTCCCTAGTATCCACGGGGACTGGTGTTGGAATATAAAATTATAAAAATCCTGAATCCGCGCCTTCCAACGCAAGTCGTGGTAACGACTTGCGTTGTAGCGGCCGCGTGGTAAAGGTATGCGTTGTTACAACCTGCGTTGTAACAACGTACATCCAGTATACAAGCACACCTGTGCTCTCCCCTGCGCCGGTGTACAAACAGCAGCTGTGCACCAACGCAGGCATCCTTGCACCATTGTTCAAAATTGCCTGTGTTGCAGGGATGATTGGGTTTGTGCAGGAAGCAACACCTTCCTGCTCAAAAACAATAATTAATAGCGTTTTCCTCGTTGTATGTGTGCTCCAGTTTGCAGCATTCATAGAAAGAGCAAAAAACTACAAGAAATAAAAGTATTTCTCCTCGTTGAGCCACTTTAGTGTGTCCCCTTCAAAGGCGTTAGTTTTTGGTGCTGCCTCAGATTTGCCAATCTTTGTAAATCTGGGGCAAAGTCAAAAAGCCATGGGTGTTGCTTGGGAATACCCACAGCAACACCCATGACACACCCCTTTGATGCAGATTACTGCATGGAAGAGGGACATATTAACAAGGCAACGTCAAGCCATGTAAAGTGTCTTTGCGTGGCGTTGTAAATATGGGCCAGCACACAACGCCACTGGAGCGTAAAAAAAAGTGACACGCCAGTGGTGCTGGGGGCTTGTAAATATGCCCTCTATGCCCACATGTCTGCTCGCTGCGTGGAGGTAGCATATTTCCTTACCGTCTCACTGCCTGGCGGATATAAGAATTCCTGTACATGTGACATGATTGTTCAGGGGTGGGCCTCCTCATGGGCAGGGGAGTGTCGCCCCACTGCTTTCTCACAGTGCGAGGAGCAGAAACATAAAATGGTCTAAATACCATTTTATATTCCGGCTTCTCGCACTGCAAGAAAGCAGAAGAAGGCTTTGGTTGGGGCGGACAGGTGGGTGAGTCGGGGAGGAGTGGCTAGCCAAATGTTATGGGTGCTGACTGTTTGGTAAGTCCCAGGGTAGACCAAACCAGCCATGAGCACTCTCCCGTTTTCTCCATGTAGGCTGCATGTCCCATAGACGCCTGTATGGACGGCGTCCTAACCAATCACAATGCTGCCATTGCAGCATTGTGGTTGGCTTAGGGGAGGAGAAGGAGGCTGCCTGCTTCTCCTTTCTGTCAGCAGAGAGAGAGCAGGAGCGCAACGCAAACCAGAGGCGAGGGTAGGTTTCTATTTTTTTAATTTTATTAAATTAACACCCCTCCCCGTGTTACCCCCTCCCGCAACCCAAACCACAAGTCATACCGGCCGCGATTGTGAATGTTATATTTACATTTAAAGCAAATGGATGGAGCGCTGAAACTTTTCAGACACTCACCCCCAGTCACAGTTCTGGGTTGAATCCTGGACCCAGGATGCTTGTTTCCGGTCCAGGGAGGACCTGGCCTGGCTGTTCGGGCTGGACTGTTCCTAGACTGGGTCTAAATTGGGTGGCGAAGTGAGCTAAAGAATGATGATGGATTCAACCCAGATTTGTGACTAGGGGTGAGTGTCTGAAAAGTTTCAGAGCTACGTCCATCATCTTCTTGTGTTTGCTTTGTTCACCCTAAGTAGGCAGGGTATGCCCAGATGTGGGTTCCTTGCTCACTTTGCCACTGGATTCAAGATAGCCTGGCTGATGAAGGGTGTTACCCTGAAACTGATCCCAGGGTGCTTGTTTCTGGTCCAAGGAGGACCTGGCCTTGCAGTTTGGGTGGGACAGTTCCCATGAGGCACAGGGTCAAGAGTGATTTGCATATGGCTGGGTCTAAACTGGGGTGGTGAAGTGAGCTAAAGAATGATGATGAATTCAACCCAGATATGTGACTGGGGGTGAGTGATGGATTCAACCCAGTTTTGTAACTGGGGGTGAGTGTCTACAAAGCTTCAGCACTCCGTCCATCATCTCCTTGTGTTTGCTTTGTTCGCCCTAAGTTGGCAGGGTATACCCAGACGTGGGTCTCTTGCTAACTTTGCCACTGGATTCAAGCTAGCCTGGCTGATGAGGCATGTTACCCTGAAACTGGTCCCAAGATGCTTGTTTCCAGTCCAGGGAGGACCTGGCCTGGCAGTTCGAGCTAGACTGTTCCCATGAGGCACAGGGTTACGACTGATTTACATATGTTTGGTTCTAAACTGGGGTGGTGAAGTGAGCTAAAGAATGATGATGGATTCAACTCAGATCTGTGACTGGGGGTGAGTGTCTGAAAAGTTTCAGCACTCCGTCCATCATCTCCTTGTGTTTGCTTTATATATTACATTTATTAATTCTCTGGCAATAAAACCTTTCCATCATGTGACCTCTCAAACTAAACGATTTCTCCACAATCGCGCATTGTGACACTGGATGCTGAGTATAACTCGTATGGACTGAATCATAGTTTGAATTGATAATGATGATTTTGCATTAAGATTTTTGATTATTTAGAATTTTTAATGTTCCAACACTGATCAGACAAGAAAATAATTTGGGTTTATATGGGCTATAGATATATACAAAGGTAGAGGGGTCGCTGCCGCACTGTATGGGGCGGAATTGTGGGGCACCACAAACCTGGAGGTATTAGCCAAGTCAGAAAGCAAATTCTTGAAAGAACTCTTGGTTCTCCCATTGAGCACTCCGACAGACCCAGTGCTTCTTGACTTGGGCTGCAAACCAATCGCGGACCAGGCGCGGTTACGGCCTCTGCTTTTGTGGGCCCGCTTTTGGAGGGTCCCGGAACTAGCCTCTTATGCAGCAGGTCTGTCTGAGGTAATTGCAATGGAGGGATGGCATCGAATTAAATGGCTAAGGGACGTTAAGAGCCTACTGGTGGAGCTGGGTTTAGAAGAATCCTGGGTTACTCGTTCTGCTCCTCCATAAGCCACCCTGAAGAAGCTATATTGGGACTGGATAGCCTCTAAACTCATTCGCAATCCTCGCCACTGCAACTCGACCGCAGCATTCCTGAGAATTAAAGACGTGGCTGCATTTGAGCCTTACCTGGATCTAATCTCCATCCCACTGGACAGGGCTCTCTATTTTAAACTCAGAGTGGGCACCCTACCCTTGGGCAACTTGATGTCCAGGTGGAGATCTTCATCTTCCCAGTCCTCATCCTTCTGTGCTATGTGCTCGACACGGTGGAGACGGTGGCACATCTTTTCTTCGAATGTCCGGACTATCGTGCTCCAAGGAGGCGCTGGCTAATACCATTGTGCAGGCTCCTAGGTACACGACAGCATCTGGTGGCCCTCCGCATTTTATTGACTGATACATCCCCTTCCATTGTTTGTGGTGTTTCAAAGTTTTTAAAATGGGCATTAATGATTCGTGCCAAAAGGCTTGCTATTTCAATTTAATTCTCTTTTTAACTATTTATTGTATTATACTTGATTATTTTAAAACTCACAATTGTATGTTACTATAGGCCTTGAGAATGCATTTTTGTATGCATTGCTTTTAAGATATTTACGTATCGAAATAAAGCTTTTACAACAACAACATAATTTGGGTTTTGCCTGCCTGCCTCTAATATCTCTGCTTGCACCTTCATTATCAAATTGCTTTGTTTCTGAAAGGGCGGATTTGCTGCTAATTTTTCCCTTTCATTCTTCAAGTGATCCTAAACTCTGTCACTTAGGCCTCCCTCACAAGGTGAAGAGTGTAATCAAGTTTTCCAGATACATAGCATCAATTCTAACTTATTTTCAAGTGCTTGAGTGAAATCCCACTTCTGTCGGGTGGTTCTGGATGTCTTAGATCTATTAAAAACGTTACTCCTCCGTGTTAAGTGAGACCAGTGGGGAGATCAGGGCCTTCCTTTTACAGATCTGATTATTTTTTGGGGACGTGAGAGGTTCCTCCTCTTTGCTTGCCGACACGTTTTTTCCTTTCCAATTTCAAGTCAGAATATAAATCTTCATATTTTTTTGTTTCGGATCAGGCGTTCAGCCCCCAAGCAGCCACTCCCACCTCCTGACAATAACATAAAACCATTGATGAAGCAACTTCGGTAAGCATGTAAATGTAAATGTACAGGAATTTATATAGCGCAAATCACCAAGCGGTTTCTAAGCGCTTGCTTAGGGAACCCGTCCTGGTATTCCCCTGTGAGATAACCCCGGCAGGGTATCCGCAAGGTGAAAGCCAGGCATCCCGCCACGAGGGGCCGTTGTGGAGATTAAGCAAGCTATTGCCCAGATGTTGCAGAGTGTGAACCCGTGAATCAAGTAGGCACCGGAGTGAGAATTGTCGAGTCCATGGACATTTTAGGACTCAAGACCCCGCCGAGCCGGGAATTGAACCCTGGTCCCGGGCTGACCTCTGCTTCCAGGTCTGCCTCCTCTAACCAGTGAGCCACACTTCTCCAGCATAAAACATGGATTCCGGCTGAGTATACAAAACAATACATATTGCACTGTATTAGGTAATTTTTCATTTTAGTTCTGTTCTATCGCTATTTGTCAACAATATTAGTTTACTTTTAGTACAGTATATTAAACATATTTTTGTGTATATGAATTTAACATAATTGATTGCATTTATAATAAACGTCTATACATTAGATTGACGATTTCAAATATAACCTTTCAATAATCTTAAATTGACTTAAGCATGTCCAGTTATTTATAAGATACACCTACTAAGGTATATTGATACATTGTATGTGCTGATTTATAGCGCTAAAAGCTGCCATTAGTTAAAAAAAATATGCAAATAACTTTCTGAATTGTTTAGACACTAATTATTTGTTATTTAATTCGCATTAGGAAGTAGCATACGTTTCTATTATTAGAAGTCAGTTGTACATGTTTTATCGTCCTCAGAAAGATGAACAGCTGTATTGAACCTGTTAGTTGTGGCTGATACACAGATTGCATCAGTGCATACTTAATGCTTCATTCTTGATACCCCTCATGGTATGCTTCGATCCAGCTGCAGCGTTCTTGAGGATCTGATGCATTCAAGAGTCTTAGGGCCGGATTATGCATGGGTTAGAGGGAAGGGGTAATTTATTCCACCCGATAAAATCATATAATTTGCTCGCATTCTGAATTTTTGGAGAATTGCATGTAGATTTTGGTGCTTGTCCCCACCTAATTCTGCAAGTCGTGGTAAATACCCACCACTTTTCCCATTAGAAACTCAAACAGGTTCCATTTGGTGAGATTCAAGAAAGGATGAGGGCTTTGAGTCACACAGTAACACTGAGGAGCAGATTTATGTTGCCTGACGCATCTCTGCAAATCAGCAGTGATGCGCCAAGAAAGATACGGCACGCAAGTTTATCCTTGTGCCACCCATGGTGCAGGAATAAACAGATGCGTGTCGTATCTAGGCCGTGAAGTTGGTGCAGTGCTGAAAGTGTGTTGCGTGCGGCACTCAACTCCAGCACTATTCCAACTTACCCTATCTGTAACATGGTGCGTCAAGCCTTACGCCTGCTTCAAGTAGGCGTAGAGGTTCGAAGCATCAGCGTTGGTAAAGTGACTCAGTGAAATCTTGCAGGATTTCACTGAGTCACATTTCGGGGGCATTCCTGCGACGGAACGCCCCCCCCCCCCGCGTGGAAACGGCTACATAAAACCTGCATCAGGTTTCATGTGGCGCAGGGCCTTACACCGTGACGCATCTCCATAGATGCGTCACGATGTAAGTATGTCGCAAGGTGGCGCAGGGTTTGCGCCGCCGCTGCATCACAGAAGTGATGCAACGGCGGCGCAAAAGTGGCACAAGTCCCACATAAATCTGCCCCATAATGTGGTAAATTTGACGCAACTTGGAATGCCGCCCCATGGGCAAACAGAAGTCAGAAAACTCCGACCTACTTCTAATCAGGGCCTTTGAAAGATGCCTCTGGTCAGTGAAATTTGTATTCTGGCTGCTGGCTTTCTCCGTGCAGAGAGATATTGTCATCCCTTGCAGCAGAGGTGATTGGTCTTGATGTGGTCGCTGCAGGGAGGCAGCTCCTCACATCTTTCGGAAGCAGCCCTAATTTTATGTGATTATTTGTTTTCTGTGGCTTGATGGGAGCAGAATTGTGGGAGCAGATCTGTGACCTTGCTTCAGGAGCTCGGAGCCAATCATTGCTTCCTACTGTTTCTTTCTGATTTTACTGTAGTATTTGTTTTCCTTTGGCCTGTGGAAGCAGAGCTGCAGTAGTGCAGCTGCAAGCTTGCAGTGGGAGCTCCAAGTCTGTTTCCTTACTGCTATCTCCTCTTGCGCTCCCCGGTGGTCTTGCATCCCTCCCTTTCCTGCTTCCTTGTTCTCTCTCTTCCTGATGGCCTTTCAATTGGTGCTCTCCCATCCCCCTTCTAATCTTTTACTCTTTACCATGTACATTTTTCTTTGTTTGCAACAGCAGTTCAATCAGTAGATGCTGGCGTCAGGACTGAGTGGCAGGGTGGTGGGATGGGCAACGAACAACGAAAATAAAACAATAAAAAACACAATAAAAAGCATCACCGCTCTTCTGCTTCTCACCAGCGCAGGCTCCCAGAATCCCCTGCGGCCAATCCTGATGCTGCTCTCAACAGCACGATAGCAGAGGCAGGATTGGCCTGAGCGCCCTCGATTTGTGCTCCAGAGAGATCGGGAGCCTGTGCCTCCTGTCGCCAACCCAGCAACGCAGCTCAGGTTGGAGACAGCTTCAGTGCGCATGTGGGTGTGGCCCTCCTCGGATGGCTGACCAAACCCACATGCGCACTGACAACGGTGCCCACCACTCCCCTCCTTGACACCCTCCTGTGATGGCTGCGTCCCAAGGCTCGCCCAAGAGAGAAAAAAATGATAACAAACCTGGCTTATTGTGATTTTATTTTCAATTTTTGTAGCTGCTGGTGGGGGAGTAGGGGCGGGTGATTCTCCTCCACTATAGCGGAGTAGCTGCTACTGAGTTCTATGCACAATTACTAGGCCAGTTACTAGCACTGATGTGTGCGACTTCCCATGCACACTTTATTTTTAATTCCCAGTTCCAAAACGTCTGCCGCTATCGTGGAATAGTAAATGAATGCTAAAGTAGCAAAAATGTAATTGAAAATGGCCACCGAGTATGCTCAGGCATCAATCTGCCCTCTAGGAACTGAGTTTTGGCAAAAACCATTGG
This sequence comes from Lissotriton helveticus, assembly GCF_964261635.1. NCBI lineage: Eukaryota > Metazoa > Chordata > Amphibia > Caudata > Salamandridae > Lissotriton > Lissotriton helveticus. The sequence continues at coordinate 1,568,358,108 of NC_136069.1, read as the reverse complement.
AAAATGGCCACCCACGCGTGCATACACCCACGCATGTAGCCACAGAGGAGGTCATCTTCAAATGGTTTAAACAGTTAATGATGAAGACCATTCCAAGTTGGCCATTTTTGTCTTTTCCTGAATGCAGATATACTGGTGGTCATCATTATAGCTATTTGCCATAAGATATGGCAAAGCACACACGCATTGGCAAATGCAATTAGCTCAGCCACAGCATAATAACAAAGTATAGTGGCTTTGCCAAAGCTTGATTAAACTTGTGAGCTTGGCAATTCACGACGCTCAAAACATTTCAACACGAACTTGCAAGTCCGTGGACTATGCTACTTTGTACACTCCAGCCTTCATCCTGTGTTCCTCTTGTCACCCACTTTAATCAACACAAGACTCAGAGCTGTCCGAGAGTGACCGCTTAGTGCACGCCCGCCTTTACAATATCTATCTTTTTAGTCTCTCGTGTTTAGTCGTAACCCACTGAACGTTTAGTAAATGATTTGCACTTTGGACGTGAGAAATCCCTCAAAATGTAAGCCAGAGGGACGTGGCAGCAAAAGAACAGCCATAATTAGATGTCTTTGCTCTCTAGTAATTAGCAGCCACATCCTACAAACATGTTTTCCTAATTTACCTGTTGCTCTTAAGCAGCCACTAATTAATGTGTCCCATCATTATACCAGATACAGCTCCCCCGACGGGTTGCTTGTGTTTATTGAGTTGTGCACAATCTAAGGTGATTAGAAAACAAGCTGCTAGACACATCCCGTGAGATTTCAGTCGATAAAAGTTTTTGCCCCTGAACCCCTTAGGGATGCAATTATGAACGTTAAAACAAAAGATTGGGCTTGTGCTGTCTCTTCACTGCACCTGTTACTACCAAAGGGAAAAGCGAATATAACAACTTCATAAGGGAGTTGCATGTTTGTTTTATTTTTACTTTGTTCATAGTTTTACCCAGTGCTCAACTTTTCTCCTGAACACAAAAATGGTGACGTTTAACACTCTGAAGTCATATTGCCGACACGTTTGCTGGTACAAAACACATGGACAATGTTTTGGCCCTGTTTTTGATACCTGCATACTAACAAATCAAGCCAATATCATTTCCTTTAAAGTAATCATTTGCTCCAGGGCAAACTGTGGGCAAACTGTTTTCACACTACTTTTGTTTGTTGTCAACAGTGCAACTCGCTCCACTTCCTTTTAACAGGCAGAACAAGCAGGACAAGTATTTGCAATGCAATAGGTCTTGCATTTGCGAGATTTACAGCTATTGGTTTTGTCAACATAAAACCTGGCCCAGTGCTGAAATATAAAGTACTGCGACCGTGTTGGAAAGATGAAAGCAGGCGCTTTGCTTAAACATAAAGCACGGACCCCGGGCAAATAAAAATTATGTGCATGGTAGGCCATAAAGTGGGCGCCTTTGTACTAAAAAGCAAAAAGCAAAAAAAACAGCAACACGATCTCGGTCTTTCAATGCACAGCACCCCCACCATGTGTTCCTGCACGACGCTCTTCACTGCTGCCAGGCGGGCTATGTGTGAAAGCTGCAGACATGTTGTAGGGGCACAAGCAAAAAAATACAAGAGGGCACCAGACAGAACCTCTTCTCTGTAAATGAGAGGTAGATACCAAAGGTGCTTGCTAGCCTGACTCCCAGATTACTCGTGTTTTCTACAATGGTGGAGAATCACACAGTTTGTTTAAATACCCCTCACACACCAAAAGGGCCCTTGGTGTCATGCTTCATCATAGGGGTCTTCCCGCCCCGCTGCGGGATGGGGCGTGCTGCAACCGATGACTACGTGGGAGCACTGTTATAGTAGAAAGACTATGGTATAGATGCATCAACAATGCCATTTGCAATTACTTATTAGCGAAAAATAAGGATTCGCTAATAAGGAATAGCAAAAGGCAATGCATGTAGAAATCGCAAAAACAATAGCGATTTCTAAACATTCCTTAATTGCGACTCGCAAATTGCGAGTCGCAATTAAGGAATACCTCCCCATTCATTCCTATGGGCCTAGAGGCCCATAGGAATGAATGGGGAGGCATTCTCAATTTGCGATTCTCAATTAGAAAATCGCAAATTGAGAATGCAATTTCAAGGGTGCCTGGGTGTCAAAAGGACACCCTGTTGCACCCCTGAAATCTGCATATGAGAACATCTTGCACACACACATGCCCCAAGGGCATGTGTGTGTGTAAAATGGAACTTTGAAAAATGCACTTTGGTGCCTTTTTCAACGTTTTTGCAAATTACCATGAAGTTCAACTTCATGGTAATTTGGTCCCCTATTAGCGATATCGGTAATTTTTTTACTTTAATGCATTGCATTTAAGGAATCTCAATTTGAGATTCCTTAAATGCAATCGCAATTTAAGTAATCGCAATTTTACGATTTCTTAAATTGCGATTATTGCATATGGGATGATGCATCCCAAATGCAAAAATACTGGTCGCAAAGGGGCAGATTCTGAGAATCTGCCCGTTTGCAACCGTTTTTTCCTTTGATGCATCTATACCTATGTGTGATGTTGGAGTGTGAGTGGAAGGGTCAGGATTGAATGAATGTGTGAAATTAAAACATACTAGGGAGTATGGACTAAAAGACAAATATTCCTTTGAGCTGGTATTGTTAAAAGTGGGGAAGGAGGTGTATTGCCTCAATGAGCAGTGCCTCCTATGTCTGTCAACCTGTTTCGAAGCCCTCCCCTAGCTTCTTCTTCAGGACCAAAAGGATCTCTTCTACACTTACTCTCTAATATGGAGCGATATCTATAAGGTATCTAAAAATAGTGTATGCACATGTAGAAATTATGTGAAGGGCAAAGGCAGAAACAACTGGTCTTACTTTCGTGGAGGAAGAGGTAGATAAAAGTCTTGCAGCCATTAACCCTTTCGAGGGGTTGAGCAGTACAGAACCAGGACCTAACAATGTGGACTGGGATGAACTGGCCAATCTAAGAAGGACGCAGATAAAGACAGCTCTGCACGGACTACTGATGACAGAGTACCTCAGGCCAAATGCGGCTCCACAAGGCTTGATTGTTCGCAATGAACCATATATTTTCCAACATGACAAAGTGTTCAAAAGAGGCTGGTCACTGATATTGTGGCATTGTACCTGTGACTGGCTGGTCTTGATCATCAAGACAGCCACAAGGCTCACACAAGAACTCAAAATTGAGATTCAGCAATTGGAGGTGCAACTCAAGAACTACCAATCTCCAAGCGTCCTCAAGAAACGCCTGAAAGAACTCAACCAACAGATGACCGAGTTCGAAATCACACTGAAGCAAAGCAAATTTAACAAGCAAAAGAAAGATACAGCACGCTTTAGTCATGAGCAGGTGCACCCGTATACACTGGACGACTACACATTGAAGAACTCAAACCAAGACCATAGTTTGGATAGGGAGAGATCAGATACAGGATTGGATAACTCCAACTCCAGCAGAGGAAGCGGCCCCCGATACCATCGAGGGGGAGGCCAACATCAACGACCATTTAACTCGAGATGGAGAGGATGGGGGAATTACCAAGGACCACTGTCTTTCCCACCCTATCCTTATGGACCACCACAAATGGGGGGACCATATCAACACGGGATACCTCCAACGCAGGAATACGATTACAATTACTATGGCCCACCGACTTTTTTAGGGGCACACCAAGGACCACGGAGAGGCAGGAACTGGAGGGGAAACAATGTCCACTGGTCCACCTCAGAGGACGAAACACCACGAGTCTCAACAATGAGCCTGACCGGCGCAACGAACACCCAACCATCGAACAGCAGGAGTGGAATGTAGTGGTGAACTTGACAGATTGCTATCTGACACAGGCACAAGAGCGTGTCCTGGAAAGAGGACTTGGATTAGTACCAACCAACAGGATAGACACATTTAAACTATGTGCATAGATGAAGGAGTTCATCCGCAAACTAAAGTTAAGAGCTATCTTCAAAGACAAAGAGAAACCAAAGTGTAGCGATCGCCACCGTCGACATATCCAGATACAAAAGACTCCGTATTGAGCGCCCCCTACGTAAATACTACAAGTCCCAGAAGGCCATACGGCGCTGGGGATTGCCACAATGGAAGGACCTTATTTAAACTCCGTCTCTGGAATGTAACGGGGCTTGTCAATCTTGTTCCGGATTCTCTCGCATGCAGTTGGGTAATTCTTTCTGGATTTTGTGTTTCGTATGTGACAACGCCGACGAAGAGCCAGCGTGGTCAGATTTCGTTTGTGCAGACACGCCGACGAAGAGCCAGCGTGGTCAGATTCTGTTTGTGCAGACACGCCGACGAAGAGCCAGCGTGGTCAGATTCCGTTTGTGCAGACACGCCGACGAAGAGCCAGCGTGGTCAGATTCCGTTTGTGCAGACACGCCGACGAAGAGCCAGCGTGGTCAGATTACAGGTGGAATCCTTGTCATCAACCTGATCCTGCCGTGCAAGTATATTTGAGGAGTGCGGGCTCACCTCCTATGTTGTTCGCTTATTGTTTCTGATGTGCATATAGTACTGGGGCGGATGCTCATTCATTTGTTTATGTACCTGGGGGTTAAACAAACTATCTCTAACAGTGTTCTCTGCCAAGAATAGTTTTCTGGGCTATTCCGTCCACAAGGAGTATTGTGGTCCTTACTCGGCGTGCCATATAACGCCAGTTACCAATAGCCCTATCAGAACCTCTCCTAGGCAATTTGATGTGTGGATAATTAGAGAAGTGAAGTTAACTTCTCAGTACTTTTTGACAACTTCTTCATAAACTCGTAGAGCTTGTTCTGGAGCCATACTAGGATACACGGGGTTGAGAAGCTGGTGAGTTCATCAACAGGGGGGGGAAAGAATTCAGACAGTAGTAGATTGTGGTACTGATGTCTTGCTCTCTGTCTTCTTATCCGTCTGCAGTGTCACAGTACCAGTGATCTCGTGGGTATATCGACCGAAAGGTATAGGAAGCACCAGATCCCCAGTTTTCAACTCACCTCCCGGCCCCTTTCTGTACATGCTCAAATAGTGGGTATATTCCATTGTTGGGTTTTGTGCAGTACGGAGTTGGGGGGAATATCGTCTATCGTCTCTGCCGGCCATCGGAGTCAGGTTAGTGGCGCTTGCGTGTTCTTGCGCTGCTCTCAATCCCGACAGATTGACAAGCCCAAGAATACAGCCCAGCCTAGACGATGGACACCAATACCATTCTTACTTCCTTGTTGGAGAGCTTTTCAGAACTCCAACAAGAAGTCCAAACCTCTCGTGCAGAGAACCAGGCCTTATACAAAGAGGTCTCCGACTTGCGTAGAGAGATGTCAGATCTTGCGCATAAGGAGCCGGTTGCGAAACCGTTGATTAGGCCGGCTACTTTGCCCCCGCCTTCTTCCTTCCAACCAGGGGGTTCGTTTGCAGCCCCTTCCTCTTCTACCGAGACCAATCCTACGGTCCATGTAATCCAAAATCATGGAATACCTTTAGCTCCTCCCGAAAGGTTTTATTGAGACCCTTGAAAATTTGAAACTTTCCTGAATCAATGTCGTCTTCATTTCCTATGTAAGCCTATGGTTTTTCAAGATGAGGCTTCCAAAACAGCATTCATGATGTCCTACATGGGAGGTAATGCGTCCAGTTGGACATCCCCTTACTGGAAAGGAATGACCCTGTTTTGCATGATTTCTCCGATTTTTGTCTTGAATTACGTAAATTATTTGACAGGAAGTCCCATATGTTGTCTCTAGACCGTGAACTGATGTCCTTACGACAAGGATCTCAGGATCTGTTGTCATATATAACTACGTTTAACCGCCTTATTGTGGAAACGGACTGGCCTGCTCAGAAGCGGATTTATTTGTTTTATCAAGGCCTCCGGGGCGAATTAAAGGACGTATTAGCTCAAGTAGTGCAATTACCTTCTACTTGTGAAGAACTGATAGATCTAACCGTCCAACTGGATCACCGGTTGTTGGAACGAAAAGGAGATAGAAACAAGGGAGACTATAGATACTCATATCCCATGGTTAAACCCCGGCAGGGGGGTGAAGAAAAAACCAAGACACCAGAAGGACAGGAACCCATGCAAATAGGAGAAATCCGTGGTCCTCTCACCAGGGAAGAAAGAGACAGGCGACGAAGACTCAAACTTTGTCTATATTGCGGCAAAGGTGGGCATTATATCAATGAATGTAGGGCCAGGAACTACGTCCCGGGAAAGAATCCCCTTCCCCGAGTACAGGCCGTTCTAACCTCGAGTGAGCCGTCGGAAAACTGAAGGTCTCGGATCAGATTGAGACCTCTGGTTTGAGACGGCCACCTACCATGGTCTCCCCTTATGTGGCAAACACCCTTCATCCTGCAGTCGCCCATATGAACTTGAGTGTTTCTCTATGGGTAGGAAACCAGGACTCATTCAGAGTCGATGCCCTGCTGGATTCGGGAGCTACAGGGAACTACATCGACCAAGACTATGCAATCCGAATGGGTATCCCCTGTGAAAAGAAACGTACACCTGAGACCGTTAAAGCAGTGGATGGTACCGTACTTTCATCGGGTCCTGTAACGTACCATACTCATGCTCTATTAATGAGATTCGGAGGGGATCATTGGGAGTACATCCAGTTCGGCCACATAGACGCCCCGCAGTTCCGCCTCATTCTGGGTATGCCCTGGCTCATGATGCATGACCCTAAGGTAAGCTGGTCATCTCGGACAGTCGGTATGACTTCTGAGTATTGTAGAGAACATTGTCGGGACACAATATGCCATGACGTCCACCCGGATCGATCACCCGCTACTTGCTTAGCTGGTGCATGTTCCGTTGACTTGTTCTGCTGTGCAACAGTATTACCTGATGAGTACCGTGAATATCATGCCTTGTTCGACAAACAAAAAGCTACCCAATGGCCTCCCTATCGTACCTATGATTGTCGGGTAGACCTCATTCTGGGTGCAGAAATCCCATGCAACAGGGTGTATGCCCTGACGGAAAAGGAGACGCAATATCTCAAAACTTACATAGATAACAATCTGGCATCTGGGTTTATACGACACTCTACCTCTCCTGCTTCGTCGCCCATGTTCTTTATACCCAAGAAGGACTGTGATGAGTTGCGACCCTGTATCGATTATCGAGCCATAAACAGAGTAACGATCAAGAACCGGTATCCTCTGCCCCAATCCCTGTTTTGATGGATCAGTTGAAAGGAGCTCGATATTTCACCAAACGTGATCTTCTCGGGGTTTACCATCTCGTACGCGTGAAGAAGGGGGATGAGTGGAAGACTGCGTTTAGGACTAAATTCGGCCTTTACGAATACCGGGTGATACCTTTTGGCCTATGCAACGCCCCCGCTGCCTTCCAGTTTTTCATGGATGAGGTGTTAAGGGGGTGTTTGGAGTCGTTTTGTGTGGTTTACATTGACAATATTTTGATATATTCTGCGTCTCTGGTAGATCACATCACACATGTAAAAACCGTATTGGAACGGCTACAACAAAACTCGCTGTATGCCAAATTGGAGAAATGCCTTTTCCATGTTCAACAAGTTGCCTTTCTGGGATATGTGATCGATGCACAGGGATTTCGGATGGACAGGAGTAAGGTCAATGCCATACTGACCTGGAAAACGCCACGAAACCTCAAGTCAGTGCAGAGCTTTCTTGGCTTTGCCAATTATTATCGGCGATTCATTCAGGATTTCTCTAAGGTCATACATCCCATCACTGCCCTCTTGAAGAAAAACGTCCCTTTTAAATGGGGAGAGGAAGCTGAGAGCTCATTCCAACTTCTTAAAGAGAAGTTTACCCAAGCACCCATTCTTCGACATCCAGACCCTGAGATGCCATTTGTGCTGGAAACTGATGCATCACAGTATGCCCTCGGGGGAGTGCTGTCTCAACGTCATCCTACCACAGGTCAGCTTCATCCCGTGGCATACTACTCTAAGAAGCTCACACCCTGTGAAGTTAATTATACCATCACTGACAAAGAGCTCCTAGCCATCAAGAGAGCGTGCGAAGAATGGAGACATTATCTCCTAGGGGCATTACATACTGTGGAAATCATCACAGATCATCGCAATCTGTTGTTTTTGAAAACGGCAAAGGCATTGACTCCTCGTCAACTGAGGTGGACCCTTTTCTTTTCTGATTTTGACTTTGTGATCAAGTATAGACCCGGGACCCGTAACAGAAAAGCGGATGCGCTCTCCAGACTGGAAGATGAAGAAGCACTGACTCCTACGGAGCCCCCTTCCATTCTTAAGGGGACCGAACAATCAGAAATGTCTATTGCCTTGATCACCTCCGATGAATTCCTCGAAGACGTCAGAGTTGCCCTAACTGATCTTGACATACCATCCTGGGTGCAAGAGGAGCCTGCTCACCGATGTGATAAAGATCAGTTAGCATATCATTACCATGCCTTATACATACCCCTAACCGTGTTACAACGCAAGGTGTTAGAATGGGCACACGATTCTGTTTTAGGGGGGCACATGGGTATTCACAAGACCATCGCTACTGTGGAACGATCGTTTTGGTGGCCTGATGTCCGAGCCAACATAAAAGAGTATGTAAAAAACTGTGCGATCTGTGCCCAAGGAAAAGCCTGTCATACTAAACCACCCGGGCTGTTGCAGCCATTACCGATTCCTCCCACACCGTGGCATACCTTGTCTATGGATTTTATTGTGGAGATGCCTCCTTGTGAGAAACAGACAGTCGTTTTGGTGGTGATCGACCATCTTACCGAAATGGGACATTTTATCTCTTTACCTGGTCTGCCTTCCGCAGTGACTTAGCTAGAGTCTTCCTGCAACACATCGTACGACCACACGGATTACCTAGAGTGTTAATAACGGATCGAGGAACACAATTCACCTCTCGTTTTTGGAAGGCTCTATGTACTATCCTGCAGATTGACGCTCGTCTCTCATCCAGCTATCATCCGCAAACGGATGGTAAAACGGAACGTCTAAATCAGACTCTTGAACAATACCTGCGATGTTTTACGTTGCAAAACTCCTCTGATTGGACCGTCTTTTGTGGTTGGCGGAGTTCGCCTATAATAACGCTATACATACCACTCTGGGATGTTCTCCATTCTTTTGCCTTTACGGATTCCATCCAAATATGCTTCCATTTGAATGGCCGGCTGAATCTCTAGTTCCTGCAATTCATGAACACCATGCTCATCTTAGGGCAATCCTGATCGAGGCTCGGAACAATCTGGTAAAATCCCAAGCTGCCCAGAAGCGTTTTGCTGATAAGAAACGATCCCCAGAGCCTGAGTATAAGGTTGGAGACAAGGTCTGGCTTTCCACTCGCAACCTACATCTGAAGGGACTTACGAAGTTGAAACCCAAGTATGTTGGTCCCTATGGTGTGTGCGAAGTAATAAACGCTGTAGCCATGAAACTCTCGTTGCCGGTGTCATGGACCATTCATCCCGTGTTTCATGTGTCACTCCTGCGTCATGTCTTCCGAGCGTACGGTTGCCCGACTGTCCTCGTCCTGTGGAAGTTGAGGGGCAGGAGGAATATGAGGTCTTGTCTATCCTGGACTCTCGCATGGTGCGTGGCAGGATTCAGTACCTGGTCGATTGGAAGGGGTTTGGCCCCGAGGACAGGACCTGGGAGCCTGTGGACCATCTCCACTGTCCTGATTTAGAAGCACAATTCCATGAGCAGTTTCCCGGTAAACTGGGACGACCGCCGGGACGGCGGTCCTCGAGAGGGGGTTCTGTAGCGATCGTCACGTCGACATATCCAGATACAAAAGACTCCGTATTGAGCGCCCCCTACGTAAATACTTCAAGTCCCAGAAGGCCATACGGCGCTGGGGATTGCCACAATGGGAGGACCTTATTTAAACTCCGCCTCTGGAATGTAACGGGGCTTGTCAATCTTGTTCCGGATTCTCTCGCATGCAGTTGGGTAATTCTTCCTGGATTTTGTGTTTCGTATGTGACAACGCCGACAAAGAGCCAGCGTGGTCAGATTCCGTTTGTGCAGACACGCCGACGAAGAGCCAGCGTGGTCAGATTCCGTTTGTGCAGACACGCCGACGAAGAGCCAGCGTGGTCAGATTCCGTTTGTGCAGACACGCCGACGAAGAGCCAGCATGGTCAGATTACAGGTGGAATCCTTGTTATCAACCGGATCCTGCCGTGCAAGTATATTTGAGGAGTGCGGGCTCGCCTCCTATGTTGTTCGCTTATTGTTTCTGATGTGCATATAGTACTGGGGAGGATGCTCATTCATTTGTTTATGTACCTGGGGGTTAAACAAACTATCTCTAACAGTGTTCTCTGCCAAGAATAGTTTTCTGGGCTATTCCGTCCACAAGGAGTATTGTGGTCCTTACTCGGCGTGCCATATAACACCAGTTACTAATAGCCCTATCAGAACCTCTCCTAGGCAATTTGAGGTGTGGATAATTAGAGAAGTGAAGTTAACTTCTCAGTACTTTTTGACAACTTCTTCATAAACTCGTAGAGCTTGTTCTGGAGCCATACTAGGATACAGGGGGTTGAGAAGCTGGTGAGTTCATCAACAGGGGGGGAAAGAATTCAGACAGTAGTAGATTGTGGTACTGATGTCTTGCTCTCTGTCTTCTCATCCGTCTGCAGTGTCACAGTACCAGTGATCTCGTGGGTATATCGACCAAAAGGTATAGGAAGCACCAGATCTCCAGTTGTCAACCCACCTCCCGGCCCCTTTCTGTACATGCTCAAATAGTGGGTATATTCCATTGTTGGGTTTTGTGCAGTACGGAGTTGGGGGGAATATCGTCTATTGTCTCTGCTGGCCATCGGAGTCTGGTTAGTGGCGCTTGCGTGTTCTTGCGCTGCTCTCAATCCCGACACAAAGGGAGAAGGCGATGATACTGGCCTACTGGTCAAGTCCACCTTTGTCCCCCCGGACTCCACTCTTCCTGTGGAACTATTGACATTCAAAAAAGCTGTAATGGAGGAAATGGAAAACATCTCCACACAGGGGAACATGTCATTCCAGAATACATCGAGGGAAGAGAAGGAGACAATACGTCAACTATCACTTAATGGAAACATCGTCATCAAGCCTGCCAACAAAGGTGGGCCATAGTTATTCAGAAGACTACCGCCTACGATAACAAGTGAAAGAAACCCCTCGAGGACCTCAGGAACCATGAGATCATCTGCTAGGACCCCACTGAATCAGTCCAAATCTGGATCGCCTCTATGGTTGAGGAGGCGATGGCTCACAATTGGGTCTCTAAGAAGGAGGCTGAGTTTCTCACAAAGAAATCCCCAAGAACCCCATACTTCTACACCATACCCAAGATTCACAAGAATCTTGGACAGCCACCAGGATTCCCCATCGTCTCGGGTATAGATTCCATTTTGGAACCTCTATCGAGGTTCGCAGATGCATTTCTCCGCCCTCTGGTCCAAACAACGGGACTTATTTGAAAGACACTAAGGCGGTCCTGCAACTACTCCGGGACATGAATTTTGATCCTGAGAAGATCCTCCTCATAGGGCTCGATGTGGAGAGCCTGTATACAAGCCTTCTCCATGATGATACACTGACCATTATCGAGGAAGTTCTTTTCTCCACCGAATGGGAGTATCAGACACCACGCAACGTGATGATGGAGTGTGTGTCATTAGCAAGTAGCTATTTTGGGGGACCCCCTCTAGGGTTTACTTTTAGGTCAGGGAGAAGAGGGAAAAGAACCAGCAAATACAATAATGAGAAAAATTCTCTCGTGACCTCTAAACTATTCTCTTAGGGTACAACCTCTGACTTTCAGGGCAACAACACCTCACAAAGTTCTCACTTTTTTGCATTTATTTTTTATTTAAATTATTTTTTCTTTCATTTGATTTATTTTTTCTTATTGTAACATCATAAAAAAGATCATTTTCTCATTTAAAAAATCATTTGTTTTCATCTGAATACATATTACTAAACACAATTCTGCAATTACAACATATTAATAACTCAAATTCCCGGTAGAGAACACCCTAATCACAGCCATTCATTCACACTCATCCCCATGCACAACTTAATTTACTCAAAATCACAAGACAGTCTCATTTCTTTATCTGTTGTCCGACATGAACCCCAATGGGTAAGGTTTTACAAGGATGTCATTAGCACTCACGAAGAATTTCTTCATGGATGATGACACTCTCTACTTACAGAAGCACGGGACCAGCATGGGAAGCACCTTTGCTCCCAGCATAGCTGGTCTCTACGTGCACCCATTGGAGACAAGAAAAATCTTGGACCCCAGCAACCCTTTCTTCCAACACATAAAGATTTGGAAACGGTACATCGATGATGTCCTGGTGGTATGGGAAGGGGACATTCCATCTACAGAAGCCTTTATGATCTGGCTCAACCAACAGAACAACTTTCACAAATTCACAAACACAACCTCACGGGACAACCTGGTCTTTTTGGATCTCAACAAATTGCCAGACTAAGGGACCCTGAAAACGATAACGCACTTCAAAGCAACGGCTAAGAACTGTTATCTTCTGTACAATAGTTTCCACCCTCGCCACCTCTGTTTAACACCCATTCAAACCAGGTATCAAAAATTGTAAACAAACACTGGAGACTCCTGAATTGCTGTAAACTCAATCTCCCAAAACCTATGTTTGCACATAAGAGAGGAAGAAATGTGAAGGACATGCTTGTCCACACCAGACTACAAACAGGACTACCAATAAGTAAGACCGGAGGGTCTACTTCTACCACCAGTGCAGGGTCACCACCTCTGTGGTAATTGTACTGCGTGCCACTTAACCTGAAGGAGTAGGCACATTGAATTCAGAAATGGTAACGAGTGGGAACAAAGAAGTTTTACAAATTGCAACAGCAAGAATGTTGTGTATATGGTCACCTGCCGATGCGGCCTGTGGTACATAGGCATGAAAACCAAACCTGCCAGGATTCACGTTGGGGAACATAGAAGGAACATTCGCTGCAGAAAAAGCAGAACCACGATGTCAACACACTACCTGACCACTCGGTGCGGAGGATCTGAAATGGACCAAAATTGAACAACTGAATGGCGAGAATGGCCTATTTGAAAAGGAACAGCAGTGGGTGTTCCGTTTGGGGACACACATTGCGTGCCCCAATGACGACGTACACTGGAGTCAGTTTTCCTAAAAACCTCCACGAATAACCAGCAGGTGGACGGGTATCGTTATATTATCTGGATAACAGCCTGGTGATCACTAAATAGGGCGATCCAAGGTCCCACTTAGACTTTACCTATTTACCTTTCCGAAGGAAGACCCACTGTAATCATGACCTACACAATCTGGTCCCAAAGTCCAATTTTTGCCTGAAGTGCCTCTATGAGGAAAAAAGGGATCTTTTTCCTCCCCTCCCCACCCCGATATTTTTCGACGAAAAGTGTCACACACTATTTTTATACAGGGCATGGGAACCCATCAGGTATCCTAATCTCACTATTATTCGTATTTTTTGTCCTAAAGACTGCTCAGAAACCTTCCAAATGATGGCCCAACAGAGAACCCTCTGATCACTTTCCATCGTGCATGGGGAATATCGGTTCATAAAGAAGAAAGTACATTCGACATACTCTTTCCCACACATGGTACGTATTCCTTCTTTTTATACTTCTGTCCTCTAAACAAATTGTGAACCTTTGAAATTATGGCCACCTTGAGCACCTCTAGATCTTTTTTTATCCCACACGTGAAATAATGAAGTGCATCAGACATGTTCATTATCACGAAGGATACTAAATTAACTTATTTCTTCTAAACAAAAACTGACAATGTATTAACACTTCTCCCCAGGACCGAGGGAGCGTTCTTCCCGATAGGAACTAGCGGGACCGTAACTGTGACCGTCCGCCCTTCTCCATGTGACGCTGAGGTTAGCAGTCTAGCTTTGAGAGACATCGTATAAACCTTACGCCAAGAAACAATGCCTTGAAATTACTTCCGGTGAATCTTAACGGGTAGAGATGCTGGGATGTCAATGTGACTGAAGGCACTGTGAGCAAGGGAAGTCTCTTCGTTCGTAACATAGGCTTTTTAATCCACTTCCGCAGCGTTTACTACAGGTGCGAAAGATTGAACCCTTAATTGAAGGCGGCAACATCAATTAGTATGACTACTTAAGGGCATACCCCATGCAGTTCCAATGTTCAACTGAGCCGCGGGGAGGTTTGAAACAGCGAGGCAGTGTCCTTGGAGTAGTAAGTACAGCATAGCCGACTAACACCAGAAGTTTGCATAAGGACTAGACCTTTGGTCGACAGGATTACACAAAGTAAACTGTTTCTTAATGTTTTGTATTTTCAGAGTGCGACTATAGGCACCCCTCCCACCTGTTATAAGGCTCATGGGGCATTATCTCCTTAGGAATCAAGTAGGTTGACCACCCTGATACCAAGCATACCTTTAAATTTGATATGTGGCAATACCTTGTGTTTCTGAGGATGCACATACCGTTTTTTGGACTCGCTAGAACTAGTCCCTTGATATAGAGTGTGTGCTTTTTGTTAAATGTGTGTTTGTCTCTGTAATGTCATTTTCTTTTTAACAGCAGGACACATCACCATCATTTTGTCACACTTTCTTTGGAGGTCACCACCTATCACGATGGATGATGATAATGTCTTGCCTCTTAATACTATGTCATTTCCCGATCACAAAGTAGTACACCTATTTAGGTATTGTATACTGTGCCTGGTCATTTGGCATGCCCTTCACGTAGTTACTACATGTGCATACACTATCTTTAGATATCTTATAGATATCGCTCCATATTTGAGAGTGAGTGTAGAAGGGATCCTATTGGTCCTGAAGAAGGGGAGGACTTCGAAGGATGTTGACATAGGAGGCACTGCCCATTGAGGCAATACACGTTCCCCACTTTTAACAATACCAACTCAAAGGAATATTAAAATATTTTAGTCCAACGAGCCAGGTATTTTTAAATTTTACTCTCTCATTCACTCCTGACCCTTCCACTTACACTCCTACAGGACACATAGACTTTCTACAATACCAGTGCTCCCACGTAGTCGTCGGTTGCAGCCCGCCCCGTCCCGGAGCGGGGAAGGAAGACCCCTATGATGAAGTATGACATCAAGGGCCGTTTTGGTGTGTGAGGGGTATTTAAACAAACTGTGTGTTTCTCCTCCATTTTAGGAAACACAAGTAGTCTGGGAGGACATGGCTTTTACATCTATCTGAGGGTGGATCTTTATGTTTTGGATCTACTGACTTGCAGGGCATTATGGGTAGGAAAAGTTTGGGGGATCGACGCAAGCCATACCTCGCTGGACTCCCCAGGGTGTCTAATTTTCAGAAATGTGTGGGTTTAGTAGTTTCCCAAGATAGCTGCCGAGCCCGGGGCCAAAAACCGAGGTGAGCCCCCCTTGCAAAACCAGGTTGTTATGTTATAGGTCATTTTGATGCCTCCTCAATACGTTTTGGGCCCTTGCCTGCTGCTGGTACTTGACCCACCCACACAAGTGAGGTACTATTTTTCTCAGAAGACATTGGGGAATGCGGGGTGGGTGGAATGTTGTGGATACAAACACATTCCAGAACTTTCCACCACAGAAATGTGAGGAGAATGTGTTTTTTGCCAAATGTTGAGGTTTGTAAGGGGTTCTGGGTAACAGAACCTGGTGAGAGCCAGACAAGTCACTAGATCCTGGATTCCCCTGGGTGTCTAGTTTTCAAAAATGTATAGGTTTGCTAGGTTTCCCTAGGTGCCGGCAAAACTAGGGTTCAAAATCTACAGCTAGGCACTTTGCAAAATAGTGTCAGCTTTCACTGTAAAAAGTGGTGTGTCCATGTTGCGTTTTGGACCGTTTTCTATCGCGGGCACTAGGCCTACCCACAAAAGTGAGGTACCATTTGTCTCCGCAGACTTTGAGGAATGCGGGGTGAGTGGAATTTTGTGGATCCACGCAGATTCCAGAACTTTCCACCACAGAAAGGTGAGGAAAATATGTATTTTGGAACACATTTTGAGGTTTGTCAGGGATTCTGGGTAACATAACCTGGTGAAAGCAAGACAATTCACCCCATCCTGGATTTCCCTGGGTATCTAGTTTTCAAAAATATATAGGTTTGCTATGTTTCCCTAGGTTCCGGCTGCGCAAGGACCCAAAATCCACAGGTAGGTACATTCCGAAAAACAAAGTCAGTGCCTAGTTGGCATTCTCCTGCCCTGGGAAGTGGGGAAATCAGGGGCTATTGCCCCGATATGCCCCCGAGGGGGGCAGAAAGAAGGTAGCTATTCTTTTGTGGGGGCTGGGGGCATTGGGATGCCCATTCTGGTCAGCCCCCACCCCTGCATATAAAAAATCCAGAATATTTGCTGGGGCATAGTTGGCTTTCTGCCCCCCCTGGGGCAGATCAGGGGCTACTGCCTCCTGGAAGGGGCAGTAGGACTGTGGCATATTTTTGGGGTTCGTGGGGGCATTGGCATGTCCATTTTTGGCAGCCCTCACCCCGAACTTTGGAGAAAAAAATCCCTGTTGGCTAGCGGTTTTTTTGTCCACCTGGGGGTGCAGATAAGGTGCTATTGCCCCTTCTGCCTCCCATGGGGGGGGTGCAGAATCACTGTAGCATTTTTTAATTAGGTGGGGGCATTCCCATTCCCATTCTGGGCAGCCCCTACCCCTACCTATATTTAAATCTTGATCTGCACCTCCCGCAGGGGGAGGTGCAGATCAAGGGCTATTGCCCCATCTGCCTCCTGGGGGAAGAACGTTTTTTGTTTTCTTTGGGGGGTGGGGTGAAGGCATTTGCATGCCCATTCTGGGCAGCCCCCACTCCGGGTCTATAAAGAATCCCTGGCATCTAGGGTGCTTTCTGTCCCCCGGGGGCATACTGGGGGCTACTGTCCCCATCTGTCCCCTGTGGGGAAGAAAGACTGGAATTTTGCATGGGGAGGGGTGGTAGCATTGGCATGCCCTTATTGGGCTACCCCCACCCCTAAATTCATCAGGGGAAAAAACCTGGTGCCTAGTGGTCATTCTGCCCCCCCCCCCGGGGGGGCAGATTGAGGGCTACTGACCCGATCTAACCCCCAGGGGGGACGAAAGACTGTACATTTGTGGCAGGGGTGGGGGCATTGGCATGCCCATATTGGGCAGCCCCTACCCCTAATTATAATTTGTAAAAATATCCCTGGTATCTAGTGTGCTTTCTGCCCCCCGGGGGCAGATTGGGGATTACTGCCACATCTGACCCCAGTGGGGGCTGAAAAAAGGTACCTTTGTGGTGGAGGTTTCGGGGCATTGGCATGCCCATATTGGGCAGCCCCCACCCCTAATTATAATTTAAAAAAATCCCTAGTATCTAGTGGGCTTTCTGCCACCCCAGGGGTGGGGGGCATAACGACTGTGAGTTTGTGGCCGGGGTGGGGGCATTGGCATGCCAATATTGAGCAGCCCCCACCCCTAATTAATATGTAAAAAAAAATCCCTGGTATCTAGTGGGCTTTATGCCCCTCCCGGGTAGGCAGATTGGGGGCCAATGCCCCATCCGCCCCGGGGGGGCAGAAAGACTAAATTTGCTCATTTTAGTGGCATAGAGTGATGTGCAGTGGAGTGGCATAGAGCAGAGTGGCATAGATTGAAGTAGCATCGAGTGGTGGTAAAAAGAGCGGCTGAGAGTAGAGTGGTGTGGAATGCTGTAGACTGGTGTAGAGTGAAGTAGAGTGGTGTAAAGTAGAGTAGAGTGGCGTGGAGTTGTGTAAAGTGGAATGGAGTGGAAAACAGTAGAGTAGAGCTGAATTGCATGGTATAGTGAAGAGTCACATGGAGTGAAGTGGAGTGGAGTGGAGTGGGATAGAGTGCTGTGGAAAGGTGTAGAGTGGAGTGGCATGGAGCAGAGTAGAGTGGCGTAGAGTAGTGTAGAGTAGCGCTTAGTGGCATAGAGTAGAATGGAATGGTGTAGAGAAGAGTGGAGTGGAGTGGTGTAGAGTGGCATAGTGTGGAGTGGAGTGGCACAGAGTGGAATAACAGAGTAAAGTGGCATACAGCAGTATTGTTGCAGGTGTAAATTCCTATAGAGATGGCAGACTGGGCAAAAGCTGTGTGAATTCAACTCAGTTCCCGTCCATGATACCTAGGAGCGTCTGGGCCCCGTTCATCATAGCAGTGGTTGTCTTTATGTGCAACTTTCTCTACATCTCCCTGCTGATGCTGAACACCTTTTTCACATCCGCATCCCTCGAGAAGCATTAACTTTACATACTTTTTGTGTACATGTTAATCAATGACACTGCATACCTGCTCATTTCTGTTTTCCTCTTCTTTCTAACCATACTTGCATACAAGGTTCCAGTACTGACCTGCTATGTTATTGTTGCCATAGCAGCTATAACTTTTCAAAGCACACCAAACACACTAGCAGCCATGCCTTTAGAGCAGGTTGTCGCCATATGTTTACTGTTGCGTTATTCAGAGATCAGTCGGGTAGAGCGGTCAGGGCTGGCCATAACCGTGCTTTATGTCCTAGCCTGCTTGCCGTATGTAACTGATATGATTATCATGAACTCTCCAGTACGTCAACGCATCTTCTTCCAAATGGTGATTTGCAATCGTCACTTCCTGTTATTCAACAGTGTGCAAACCACATTTTGTCTTATTTTATTTATTTTATTTGAAGAGGTTTATAGCGCTGGCTAGACCCGGAGGTATCAGAGCGCTTTACTTGAGGTTAGCATTGTTACAAACGTTACATCAGTTAAAAGAACAAATCATTTCATAGAGAAAAAACCTTGTTACATAATTACATCCTTTAATTGGAGCATTACAAAGCTTATAAAACAAGTTCTATTTTGCATCGAGAGTGGTGAGGGAAAAATGAGGGGGAAGGGATGCAGATCAGGACTGGTAGGATCGGCCATGGAGAATAGTACTTAGAGGATTACCCGTTTGAACCTGAAAGTAGCTGGCCATCAGGAGTGATCAGTGGACAGTCATGCATGATGTTATAGCACACTAGTGTATGTTCTGGGCTGTGCCAGCTAATCTACACCTTTAATAGCACATTGGCACCTTCACATTCTGCCCCCTTAATCAATTCTCATCTTCAACCTAGTAATGGAGGGCCTAAAGGTGATTTCCAGAACATGGAAATATATTGGCAAGCCAATATTAAATAGAGGTCTGAAACTTTGGAGGTTTGGGAAATAGTCCGAGTGGGCAGAGGGCAGGGGTTTTATCTAGGTTGCACCCAGTGGCTGAGTTTATTAGGGCCATCGCTTTTTCCAAGTATGGAGTGAGAGTTGGGTAGCCCCACATCATTTGATAGAAGCCAGCCCCATATAGTTGGCACTTGGGGCAAGGGGTCTGTGCCTCCAGAAACATTCTGTTGAATCATTTAGGAGTCAAGTATTCATGGTGAACATAATAGTATTGTATCAATTTAAAGCGAGCGTTATGGGAGGTGCGACGAGTATGACCAAGAATACTAACAGAATATTTGTCTTACAATTCATGCCCCAAGTCTGTAGCCTAGTGATCTCAGAGGAGGGAAAGATGGTAACAAGCTTGGGAGAGAGGCGATCTATAATGAAGTGTAATTGCTTTTTTGCAGATAGTTTTGAGGCAGTTATGTACATCAGGTTCTTGTGAGAAGTTGGCCTGATATATAGTGCTCACTATTCTAGTGATCACTTTGTATCATTCCAAACAACCCTTATTGATGATTGGTTGTAAGTCAACCTTATAGACCAGCTATCCTAGTAGCATGGACAAGAGCAGTCTTTAGGCTAAACTCTAGAGGGCGTGTTAAGCCAGCTGTTTACCATCACATATACCCCTTGAACACCAAGTGAAAGGACACCGCACAAGTTGTTATAAAAAATAAAGGATATTTATTAATAACAAGACTACCCTGAACTCTTTATGAGTCAGGGAGCTAAGCACAATACAAAACTCTTAAGAAAATACTGTAAGTTGCACAAATAACACAAATGCCCGAGGGGCACAAAAAACCATATACTCTAAAAGTGGAATGCGAAATACTAGCAGGTAAGTAACACGATCCAGAGGCTTCAGGACCGCTAGGACTACCTTACTGAACCCTCAGGTTAGGAGCAGGGGGCCTAGGGAACCCGGGTGCAGAGTGTGAACTCTTACGCGGGATGCGGGACAAAGTCTATGGATGCTAGTAATTCTAAAGTTACTGTTTCCGGACGAATCCGACTAGGTAGACTAAAAACGAAAAAGGATCTGGACACTAGGATAGTGAACCTGTGCTGGAGCACCGAAATGCTCGAGTTACCTAGCCCAGGGGCTGCAGCTGCATAGGGTTCAAATGACGTCGGGGATCCTCGTTGTAGTCTATGGAGCCTGAAAGAAGATGCTGCTGGCAGGCGACCAGTGAAGATGTTCGGTGTGATCCAAGGCTGGATCAGTGAAGAAGACGACCTGAAAGCAGAGGGGACTCAGTTCTCAATCACTAGCCAGTGTGTGCACCAGGATGGCACCGGATGAAGTCACCGCGATCAGGTGAGTGGGTGACGCTGGACTCTGCAGCCACACGGGCCAGGAGGCGTTGTCGGCGTCCAGGCTGGAGGTGCGAGCTGTCCCACGATGGTGTCTGCTGTCGGCGATGCTGGATCCAGGATTGGAGCAACAAGCCTTGGCAAAGGCAAGCCCACGCGGTTTAATCAAAATGGCGTTTGGAGTGGACCAGGAGGGTCCAGGGCACTTCTTGTTGAACAAGGAGCAAGGGCCAGTCTGAAGGACCTAGACCAGCGGTGAGAACGTCGTGGTACGTCGTCAGGAGGGCCACTAGCCGACGGGCAAGTGACCGGACAATGTGGCAAGCAGCAAAGAAGCAGAAGGGCCCCACGCAGATCTCGTGGAGGCTGGGGGGCTGGACTTCGGTGCTGGAGCTGCTCAGGGTTGGGGCTTCTCAAACCCCAGTGCACCCACTCGAGGATCCCTCGGCGGTCGTGCTGGTTAAGCGTCGTGCAGGTCTTGAAGATAGCCGGTCCCACGGGTCTCGTCGCACCCACGAATCTCAGCTGGGCTGATGATGCAGGTAGAGATCAGAGATGGCAGGGAATCCGGGTCTCGTCGAGCTGGTCAGTCTTGATCCGGAGGATGGACGTGCAGCAAACCGCAAGCGCTTAGGTGGTGCCTGCTGGTGCAGGGTGGCTACTCCTTAGCCACAAGGGAGAGTCTTCAGAGAATGACAAGAGTTCCTTTCGTGGAAAGTAGTTCAAGTTTCAAGATTATCTCATTTGGGAAGGGTGCCCGCTCCTACCTTTATTCTAAGAAAAGGGGCTGGCACGTGACTAGGTCCTGCCCATGGGTGGGACCAGGAGGGGGGGGGTTACACCCCTCTCCTTTGTCCGGTCTCTCCCCAGCTCAGGGGCTGGTGTGCCCCTGGAACTGGTTTGAGCCGGCATATGCACAGTGAGCACCGGGGTGCCACTTGCAGTCAACTTCCTCTCAGCCCTGCCTACCTGGGATACACAAAATCCTGTCTGGGATGGTGCTGGCACCGCCCCTGACAGGAAACCCTTTGTCCAGGCCTCCCTCGCTGGAAGGACTCCTAGCAGCAGGAGGTCAGACTCGTGTCTCAGTGGCAGCATCCATTTTGTGGAGCTGAGGCTGTGTTTAACTTTAACCGGGGTTACAGCTACCAACATGTCTTCTCCCTCTAGAGGGGTGGAAGGCTACCCCCGTCGCCAGAGAGACTGGAGAGGGGGTAGTATTCCAAAGCGTATGACACCTTACACAACATGTTTAAATAATGTCAGACCAAAGTTACCATAACCGCGAGGATTATAAGGCACTTAAAAGTATATGGTCTGACGCTATCATGGAAACGGCTAAGGGATAGATCCCGAAGGCCGCAGACAGGCTCAGCTCATGCCAGAGCACCATCTCACACGATTCCAAGCACTCTGCCTTCAGGATTGTTAAGGCCTGCCATAGGAGTGACTGATAGGAGATCTGTGTGCCCATTTTAGGTATACTATATCTAAAGCAAGGGTGATTACACCACCTTGCCCCAGCTGTCAAGCAGCCAGTTGTGTCTGTTTTGGATGGCCAGCCAGGGGTGGCATAATACATGCTGCATTCCCTGGTAGGCCCTGTGTGCACCTATGCCGTGGGTACCTAAGGTACACTGTACAGGGGCTGATAAGGTGACTCAGTATCCAATTAGGTATGTACCTAGGGTACATGTAATCCATTTTACAGAGAGAGCAGTGGGCCTGGGGTCCTGAATAGCAGGGCCCCAGGTCAACTAAGTCGAAAAACCAGCAAAACACCAGGCAAAAAGTTGGGGGCAACCATAGTCAGATATCCACCTTCCTACATAACCCCCCCCCCCCAAACGAAAGGAGATAAGGCTATCCTTGACCAGGTAAGCCTATATTGTCTGAGTGGCCATATGAGGTGGTATATGCACTGGCATGGTTACCCCCTATCCCATGGTCCACTAAGCAATCACTCACCCTAAGGGTATCTGAGGGTCTCCACCATAGGGAATCTCTACCTGTGGTGTGTTTTGGCAAAGTAAAAGGCTGCTATTGGGATGGAGTACTGAAGTGAGACTC
The DNA here is from genome assembly GCF_964261635.1 of Lissotriton helveticus. Taxonomy (NCBI): domain Eukaryota; kingdom Metazoa; phylum Chordata; class Amphibia; order Caudata; family Salamandridae; genus Lissotriton; species Lissotriton helveticus. The sequence continues at coordinate 1,568,335,513 of NC_136069.1, read as the reverse complement.
CACTGATGTTGGTCTCAACTTCCTCCAATCATTATCCACCATATAGGCCTTTCTTTCCAGGACTGAGTTGCTGTGAGCTCTCGGGGTCAACCTCTGGCTACCTAAAGCTGGAGGCTGAGTCCCTCTGTTTGGCTTACTGGAGGGCCAGGTCAGGTTTGGGGCCCTTAGGTCCCAGGTTTGGCTGTGCCCAACAGTGTCCATCTGTGGGAGGTCCCTAACTAATTTTAAGCGGGATCCCTCAGGAGTTTGTTTTATTTTCACTTGGCTAGGACTACTAGATTCAGTGCCCTTAATCTGCTGATTGGGGAGTTCTTTTGGACAGGGGGCCCTTTGGGGTCCTCCACTGGCTTCCCTGACCTCTACAGCCCTGGGCTGACTGAGGTAGGGTAGAGAGGGGCAGGTTACCTGCTCCAGACTGGGTCCCACCTTGGAAGGGTCCACTGACATCAGGGGTTCTGCCAGGCTAGGCCTGACTACCTCTGGGGCAGTTTCTTCACAAGGGGTCAGATCAGTTCCCTGTGGAGGCTGATCCTTTCCTAAAGTCTGGTGGGAGGGAGATTTCTCTTCTTCCTCAATGCTCTCTGTCTGAGTGGAGTGATCCATAGTTTCAGGCTTCACAACCCTATTATCTGTCTGAGTTTGAGCTGTGGCCATCACAACTCTACCAACCTTTTCAGGAAGGGACTCAGTTTGGGTATGGGCTGTTACCATCACAGCCTTGCCAACCTGTTCAGGGAAGGAATTTGTCTGAGATTGGGCTGTGACTGGCACAGCCCTCCTGACCTGTTCAGGGAGGACATCTTGGACTGGGGCTGTGGCTATCACTGCCCCACTAACCTTACCATGGATGTTTACCATTCTAAAATGGGTTTCTTGCTCTACCTCAGCCCAGGCTGAGATCTCTAAATCATTCCCCAGTAGGCAATCTACAGGCAAGTTTGATGACACTGCCACTCTCTTGGGGCCAGTGACACCTCCCCAGCTGAGATTTACCACTGCTATGGGATGATCTCTCTGCACTCCATCAATGTTGGTCACCTGGTATGTGGCTCCAGGTATAAGTTGCCTTGAGGGGACTAGGCTTTCAGTCACCATGGTGATGCTAGCCCCTGTGTCTCTAAAGGCCTAAACTTTTAGACCATTGATGAGGGGCTCCTGTCTGTACTTGTCCAAAGTGTTGGGACAATCAGTGAAGTTGGCAAACCCCATGCCAGTCTCACAGACAAGAGTATCTGAGTTAGGGGACCTGGTTAGGCCAGAGTCCCCAGGAACTCCCAAAGTAAATCCACCCAAATTCTTAGGGGCACTCCCACCACCTGGGGCATTACTACCAGTAGTAACAGGAGGCTTGGAAGTGTTACTTGGGGGTATGTTTTCCTTATTGTTGTTGGCCCTTGGGCAACTGCTGTCAGTTTTCAAATGGCCTACCTGTTTGCAGGTATAGCAATAAGGTTTCTTCTGGGTATTGGAAGGATTCTGGGACCCACCCCCCTCAGAGGATTTTTGGGGCCCTGATGTGGTTTGATCTGTAGATTTATTCCCACCCTTCTCTTGAGGCTTGGTTGATTCCTTCTTCTCGTCACCACCTTGGTTCTTAGGCCTAATCCTGGTTCTGACCCATTTGTCTGCCCTCTTACCCAATTCTTGTGGAGAGGTCAGATCAGAGTCTACCAGGTGCTGGTGTAATAACTGGTTCTGACAATTATTTAAGGCTTGCTCTCTCATAATTAGATTAAACAATCCTTTGTAGTCAGTAACCTTGCTACCCAGTAACCAGCCCTCCAGAGCCATAGTGGCACAATCAACAAAGTCAGCCCAATCCTGAGACTGAATTTTCTGGGTGTCTCTGAACAGCAACCTGTACTGCTCAGTTGTTAAGCCAAACCCATCAATCAGTGTATTCTTCAGGACTTGGTAATTGTTAGCATCCTCAGCTCTAGTAGTGAGGAGCTTATCTCTACCTTTACCTTCAAAGGAGAGCCACAATATAGCTGCCAACTGACTCTGGGGGATGCACTGGACAGTGCAGGCCCTCTCCAAAGCAGTCATCCATTTGTGGATGTCATCCCCTTGTTTAAAGGGGGGCACTATTTTACTCAGGTGTCTAGTATCACAACTCCTGTCTTTATCTCTAGGGATAATGCTGCCACCAGTGGGGACTACCCCACTCAACTGTTGCTCTCTAGCAAAGGCAAGCTTCTCCTTGGCAAGGGCAAGTTCTTCCCTCTGGATCCTCAGATTAGCCTGTTTCATCCTTGCTTCATGTTCTCTCCTCTGGGGAGAAGTCATTCTCCTCTGGGAAGAGGCATGAGAGTGCACAGATCTATTGGAGTCCCTAGAATGAGATATATCTCTTCTAACTCCAAAGTTAGGCCTGCTTAGGGTCAGTACTGGGGGTCCCCCAGATCCTTCCCTATGTAGGTCTAAGTTGGCCCTAGTAAGTCTGCTGACTAGCTCAGGACCTTTGTCTGCCTCATCCCCAGAAGGATCCTCTTCATCCTCCTCCTCCTCTACTTCCTCAGTTTCAGGGAGGTCAGGATCACCAAGGGTACCTTCTAAGGCTGGCATGCTCCCATCTGTATGAGAAGCTTTTCTAGCATCATATGTCTCTAAGAGACCTAACAGAAAAGGAGTGGTAGGGTTAGAACCCTGTTTCAATTTCCTAGAGGTACACAATTGTCTCATCTCATGGAAACTGAGAGCTGCATATCTGGAAAGGACCTGTGGAGGGTCACTAACCACTAGGGGAGTCTCTGAAGACTCTCCATGGGTAGACATGCTTCTAGTGTGGTGTAAGTGATGCACCTACCTACACTATGGGTTTACCTACTGATCCCTTGCTAGAGTTGTAGTTAGGGTGTGCTAAGCCCTGTTACACTACAACAGCTGGTTCAGTAGAACTCAGAGTATTCTAAGCTAAGTTATATGTACCTTGGTACTTATGTGATCTTTCAAATGATATTCTTAGGATACGTGTGTGGTAAAACAACAGCAAGCTCAAATCCCAACCGCTGCTCACCAATGTGAGAGGTTGGCCTGATATATAGTGCTCACTTTTCTAGTGATCACTTTGTATCATTCCAAACAACCCTTATTGATGATTGGTTGTAAGTCAACCTTATAGACCAGCTATCCTAGTAGCATGGACAAGAGCAGTCTTTAGGCTAAACTCTAGAGGGCGTGTTAAGCCAGCTGTTTTACCATCACATATACCCCTTGAACACCAAGTGAAAGGACACCACACAAGTTGTTATAAAAAATAAAGGATATTTATTAATAACAAGACTACCCTGAACTCTTTATGAGTCAGGGAGCTAAGCACAATACAAAACTCTTAAGAAAATACGGTAAGTTGCACAAATAACACAAATGCCCGAGGGGCACAAAAAACCATATACTCTAAAAGTGGAATGCGAAATACTAGCAGGTAAGTAACACGATCCAGAGGCTTCAGGACCGCTAGGACTACCTTACTGAACCCTCAGGTTAGGAGCAGGGGGCCTAGGGAACCCGGGTGCAGAGTGTGAACTCTTACGCGGGATGCAGGACAAAGTCTATGGATGCTAGTAATTCTAAAGTTACTGTTTCCGGACGAATCCGACTAGGTAGACTAAAAACGAAAAAGGATCTGGACACTAGGATAGGGAACCTGTGCTGGAGCACCGAAAAGCTCGAGTTACCTAGCCCAGGGGCTGCGGCTGCATAGGGTTCAAATGACATCGGGGATCCTCGTTGTAGTCTATGGAGCCTGAAAGAAGATGTTGCTGGCAGGCGACCAGTGAAGATGTTGGGTGTGATCCAAGGCTGGATCAGTGAAGAAGACGACCTGAAAGCAGAGGGGACTCAGTTCTCAATCACTAGCCAGTGATTGTGTGGGCACCAGGATGGCACCGGATGAAGTCACCGCGATCAGGTGAGTGGGTGACGCTGGACTCTGCAGCCACACGGGCCAGGAGGCGTTGTCGGCGTCCAGGCTGGAGGTGCAAGCTGTCCCACTATGGTGTCTGCTGTCAGCGATGCTGGATCCAGGATTGGAGCAACAAGCCTTGGCAAAGGCAAGCCCACGCGGTTTAATCAAAATGGCGCCTGGAGTGGACAAGGAGGGTCCAGGGCACTTCTTGTTGAACAAGGAGCAAGGGCCAGTCTAGAGGACCTAGACCAGCGGTGAAAACGTCGTGGTACGTCGTCAGGAGGGCCACTAGCCGACGGGCAAGTGACCGGACAACATGGCAAGCAGCAAAGAAGCAGAAGGGCCCCACGCAGATCTCGTGGAGGCTGGGGGGCTGGACTTCGGTGCTGGAGCTGCTCAGGGTTGGGGCTTCTCAAACCCCAGTGCACCCACTCGAAGATCCCTTGGCGGTCGTGCTGGTTAAGCGTCGTGCAGGTCTTGAAGATAGCCGGTCCCACGGGTCTCGTCGCACCCACGAATCTCAGCTGGGCTGATGATGCAGGTAGAGGTCAAAGATGGCAGGGAATCCGGGTCTCGTCGAGCTGGTCAGTCTTGATCCGGAGGATGGACGTGCAGCAAACCGCAAGCGCTTAGGTGGTGCCTGCTGGTGCAGGGTGGCTACTCCTTAGCCACAAGGGAGAGTCTTCAGAGAATGACAAGAGTTCCTTTCGTGGAAAGTAGTTCAAGTTTCAAGATTATCTCATTTGGGAAGGGTGCCCGCTCCTACCTTTATTCTAAGAAAAGGGGCTGGCACGCGACTAGGTCCTGCCCATGGGTGGGACCACGAGGGGGGTGGTTACACCCCTCTCCTTTGTCCGGTCTCTTCCCAGCTCAGGGGCTGGTGTGCCCCTGGAACTGGTTTGAGCCGGCATATGCACAGTAAGCTTCGGGGTGCCACTTGCAGTCACCTTCCTCTCAGCCCTGCCTACCTGGGATACACAAAATCCTGTCTGGGATGGTGCTGGCACCGCCCCTGACAGGAAACCCTTTGTCCAGGCCTCCCTCGCTGGAAGGACTCCCAGCAGCAGGAGGTCAGACTCGTGTCTCAGTGGCAGCATCCATTTTGTTGAGCTGAGGCTGTGTTTAACTTTAACCGGGGTTACAGCTACCAACATGTCTTCTCCCTCTAGAGGGGTCGAAGGCTACCCCCGTCGCCAGAGAGACTGGAGAGGGGGTAGTATTCCAAAGCGTATGACACCTTACACAACATGTTTAGATAATGTCAGACCAAAGTTACCATAACCGCGAGGATTATAAGGCACTTAAAAGTATATGGTCTGACGCTATCATGGAAACGGCTAAGGGATAGATCCCGAAGGCCGCAGACAGGCTCAGCTCATGCCAGAGCACCATCTCACACGATTCCAAGCACTCTGCCTTCAGGATTGTTAAGGCCTGCCATAGGAGTGACTGATAGGAGATCTGTGTGCCCATTTTAGGTTTAGATATAGGTATACTATATCTAAAGCAAGGGTGATTACACCACCTTGCCCCAGCTGTCAAGCAGCCAGTTGTGTCTGTTTTGGATGGCCAGCCAGGGGTGGCATAAAACATGCTGCAGCCCCTGGTAGGCCCTGTGTGCACCTATGCCCTGGGTACCTAAGGTACACTGTACAGGGGCTGATAAGGTGACTCAGTATCCAATCAGGTATGTACCTAGGGTACATGGAATCCATTTTACAGAGGGAGCAGTGGGCCTGGAGTCCTGAATAGCAGGGCCCCAGGTCAACTAAGTCGAAAAACCAGCAAAACACCAGGCAAAAAGTTGGGGGCAACCATAGTCAGATATCCACCTTCCTACAGTTCTGTACCCCAAAAAGTCCTCATAATTCTTTGCTCCCAGTCGTGTAGTCCAGTCCCCTGTATGTGGGAGGTAATGGAGCATAGACGGTTGGAGGTCTTTAAAATAAGGAATTTTTGTCCTGGTGCACTGCAGCACCCAGAAACACGCAAACTGAAGGGAGGACAGCAAGGGTCCTTTGAGCCCTGCCCGGGGCTGAGGACAGGGCATGAGGAGTAATTCCACCAAGGCCTGTGTGGGGACAAACGGTCATCTACCCATGCCACCATTCTATCTGAGATCATTCCAACGAGCTGCCCATTTCAATTATCCAGGTTACTGCTCTCCTAGGCGCATAGCTCCCCCTGAGTGCATCTGCCTCCTGCTCGGAGTCGACCACAGTTGGAGGCCGACCCCCGCCTTGTATCGCATCTATCCTGCTCGCCTGGTATTCTTGCAATCCTTTGCGTATTTTGCTTGGTATTCCTTGCGTATTTTGCTTTGCAGTTCTTGCTTTTCTTATTGTTAGTACTTTGGTAGGTTCTGAGTACCCTGGCCTGTTCCCGCCACCCTTTTTTCCCGCATTTAGCCGCTGCTGCTGCCCCTTCAGCCACTCCCCCTACAGGTTCATGTTCCTGCCTCCCAGCTGCATTTCCCTGCCTCCCCCCCCCATTTAATGACAGCCAATGCGCACCTAAGCAAGCAAGTCCTCTGACCTCGGCAAGGATACTGCTCTTCCAGGCACGCAGCTCCACCTGAGTGCCTCTATCTTCCACTCTGAACCGACCCCCGTTCAAGGCCGGCCCCTGCCCTGCATCACATCTCTCCTGCTTGCCTGGTATTCTTGAAATCCCTTGCTGGCATTCCTTTGTGTGTTTTGCTTGGTATTCCTTGCATATTTTGCTTTGCAGTTCTTTCTTTTTTTATTGTTAGTATTTTGGTAGGTTCTCAGTACCCTTGAACGGTCTTGCGGCCCTCTTTTCCTGCCTTTCCCTGCCGCTGCTGCCCCTGCAGCCCCTCCACCTGGCAGGTTCCCATTCCCACCTCCCATCTGTGTCTCTGTCCCTCCGTTGCGTAATTTGCTTTGCAGTTCTTGCTTAGCTTTTTTTTAGTATTATGGTAGGTTCTTAGTACCCTTGCCCATACTTGCCACCCTCTTTTCCTGCCTTTTCCCCCCGCTGCTGCCCCCGCTGCCCATCCCCACTGCAGGTTTCTGTTCCCGCCTCCCAGCTGTGTCTCCCTCCCTTCTCCCCTATTTAATGGCAGCCGCTGCATGGCCACGTGCAGCAGGTGCACCACTGGCGCACCAAAGGCAAGCCTGTCTACGCCCGTCTGCAACCCGGCCGCGATCGGCGCCAGGAACTGTGGATCAGCGACCATCAACCTCTATGACTCAGCTGCCCTCCTCGCACTCAACCCCGGAAGAAGCAACAACTACCAACTGTCCAGGCCAAGCACCACCCACGGACAGTTCTCCTGCCGTCACTGCTGCAAGACGTTCACTGCCGACCACACCACTACAGCCACCGCACCAGACACCAACACCCCCGAAGCCCTGAGGTGCATCCTCCTCAATGTGCGCTCCCTGCAAAGACATGCAGTAGAGATCTGGGACCTCCTTAACACCCCCTCGCCTGACGTCGCCTTCTTTCCAGAAACCAGGACCAACGCCTCCTCCGCCCCTGACATCGCCAGCGCCGTCCCTGATGGATACAAAATCCAGAGGTAGGACTGCCCTAACCGCCCAGGCAGAGGACTCGCCATCGTACACAAGAGCCTCCTCCAACTCCTTACCTCCACCACGATTGACGACTCCTCCTCCACCACCGAACACCTTCACTTCCAGGTCCAGACCAGCCCTAGAATCACACTTCGCAGCACCCTCGCCTCCAGACCCCCCGGACCCTGCGCTTCGATCGCCGCCACCGTAGCCGACCTCATCTCACCCCACGCCATCGCCTCTATGGACTACATACTCGTCGGAGACCTGAACTTCCAACCTCGACAATCCCAGCGACCCCAACTCCACCACCCTCTTGGACAACCTTGCCAACATCGAACTGAAACAGCTCATCACCATGCCAATCAACTCAGAGAAAACAGAGGTCCTCGTCCTCGACCCTCCCTCTCTGCATGGGAAAACACATGGTGGCCCACCGCCCGCGGCAGCCCACCCACCAACACGAACCACGCCTGAAACCTCTGCATCGAAACCACTACATCGTACTCAAGCCCCCCCTCTCCATGACCCGACAGTTAAAAGCTGTCGCCTCAAGCTGCTTCAACACCCTCGGCATCCTCCAAAAGACCTTCAAATGGATCCCCCCCGAATCACTAAGGTCGGTAGTGCTTGCCAGCACTGTCATCATCGTTGCTTTGATAATCATATTCACATAGGTAAAAATTATGGTGGCAGCCCAGAAGGTCCCTTGGGGACAAAACATCTACTTCCGAGGCCAGCGGACTGTGATGCTGCTGCACGCAATTCAGTTGTTGCTGTGTATAACGTCATTCCCCTATCCAATCACAGAGGACTATTTCAGAAATGTTCCCTTCATTGGTTTCCTCAACATGTTTACATTCATGTTGTTGCCAAGGTGCCTCAGCCCTTTAAGTTACGGACTAAGGGATGACATTTTTTGAGACTGTATGAGATGTTACCTTCCGCGCTGTACTTCAATAATGTGAGTGAGTGCCTAACTTTGGTATAGAAACCTAATCTCTGTCTTAATTCTTGTTTTATATTTACAGATAGCTTTAACCTGCATACCTTGCAATTAAAGATGCTGTTGACATTAAAGTAATAATCTGAGTTTGTCAACTTAATCCTGTGAATATATGTTTATACTTTTTTTATTTATATAAAACCATTACTGCACACGCAAGAATCTTTTGAGATTGCAAGATCTTTTGAGTGTTCTTTTCGATGTGGGGATTATTTTCTCTTCCAAACATGGTTATTTGAACCTTCAAATGTTCACGTAAATCAAGGCCAGCGAACAATATTAAGGCTGTTTGAGCAAACATTTTCAAGTTCTCGCCTTTCTCATTTGGAAGAGGGTCCTTGCGGCCCTTTCTGAATCACAACTAATGCCGTCCCAATATGTCAACTTTTATAGGCAATAGCTGACCTTTTATGTGCATGGGTTGTTTTTAAAAAAGAACTGTTGACAGACATAGGGTCAGAGGACTGCAGCAACACGCAGATCTCCTTAGCAGCAGTCATGGCACTTGTTACTGGGTCACAAAAGTTGAGGCAACTACACCCCAACGTGGGGGGATAACAGGATAACTATTGGAGGTGGGCCAAATCTTTAAACAATCGGGAGGAGCCAATACAAGAAAAGAGGTGATCAATTATGCATTTCATATATGCTGATCAAACCCAATATGATTACAGCAAAGAATTTGACATCTGGTGTTAGATTTTAAATTTAAATGCCCCTCCAAACACCATGCACTTGTCTATGCTATATTAGGTTAGCATTATGTGGCTAAATAGATGCCGTATGTGTTCACGTTATATAACCCACTGAGTTGTTCTGTGCAACATGCAAGCTTGCGTTAGCTTGTGTATTTCGTAATCCATATTAGACTGCTCGGGCTGTGCTCGTACTAGGCCTCAGTATTCAGAATTGCTTGCCTTCGCGGAACACTGTATTTCATTATTATTTTCTTTTCGGATCAAGGTTGCTACCTGACTTACTAATGAACAATTATGCTGCTTCTGCTTCTGCAGACCATTCTCAATGTGTAACTCTGCTCTCATGTTAGGAGACGCTGAGACTCAGCACAGTGGCCTTGGATTGTCGATAAAATGTACCCATTTGGCAGGTGTTAGCTCATCTCTGTACCTCTTTTGTTCTTGTTCGGTTCAGGCCGGTAGTTTTCCACTAGAGGCATGGCGAAGTCTCCAAATGGTTTATCATGTATTAACAAACGTTAGAGGGTCAGTCCCTCGGCAGACATCTTAGGGTGAAGGTCTGATCGGACTCCTCTGCAGAGTACTGGAAATAAACATGTAAGTTACACTCTCTCCTGTCTGACGGACTCTTAATTTGGGAAGGCATATTAGGTGGTTGTAAATAACCCTTGTGGCCCTAGAAGGCCTCGTCCTTCAGTTGGCGCCCGAACAGGTACCCGTGAAGTGATTTCCTCACCTGTAATCAGGTTGTAGGGGTCGGTACAGAGCGGGAATATCGTCGTAAAAATATCGACTAACATTAATATCGTCACAGAAATATCGACAAGAAGAAATATCGATGACAAAAATATAGTTTGACAAGAATATCGACAGACAGGTAAGTAATATCGTTAACATTAATATAGTTGTAATAAATATCGTTTACAAAAACATCGTTTACAAAAATATCGTTTTTTAAATAATAATAAGTAATTAAGTGTTTTAATGAGTATTGGTTGTCAAAGTAGTATTTTTTGTAGTATTTTATTAGTTAATACCGTATTTTATGTTGAATTTAGTGTTAATAGTTCCGTAGCGGGTTGTGGGTTTATAGGGGAGTAGGGTGGGAAGTAATTTAAATATAATAAAATAATTGATTAATGTGTTAATTGAATATAAATAGTGTAATAAATAATAGTTAATTAATTTCAATTAGTTAATTGATTAATAATTATGTAAATTAATTATGTTAATTGTTTAATTAATTTTAGGTGTGTGTAGTTGAATTTTTAAGTGAAAAAGTAGTGAATTAATTACATTTTAATTGAATAAATATTTAATTAATGATTAATTAAATAAAAATTAAGATTTGTTAATTTTTAAACATTGTAAATATAATAAAATAATTGATTAATGAATGTGTTAATTGAATATAAATAGTGTAATAAATAATAGTTAATTAATTTCAATTCGTTAATTGATTAATAATTATGTAAATTAGTTATGTTAATTGTTTAATTAATTTTAGGTGTGTGTAGTTGAATTTTTAAGTGAAAAAGTAGTGAATTAATTACATTTTAATTGAATAATTATTTAATTAATGATTAATTAAATAAAAATAAAGATTTTTTAATTTTTAAACATTGTAAATAGATTTAGTAATTTTAACCCCTACACTATCCAACGCTTTCCCTACTGTTGCACCCTCTGGAGTGGGAATAGTAATTTTGACCCCTACGCTATCCAACGCTTTCCCTACTGTTGCACCCTCTGGAGTGGGAATAGTAATTTAAACCCCTACGCTATCCAACGCTTTCCCTACTGTTGCACCCTCTGGAGGGTATACAACCTTTACAACGCAACTTTTACCACGACCTACCATTACCACGCATTTTTTACAACGCAGGATCCATTACAACGCATACCATTACCACGCATGTATTTACAACGCAGGTACTTTTACAACGCATACCATTACAACGTAAGTATTGGTAAGTATATTATTTTATTAAAAATATTATTTGGTTTTTTTTGTAAAGGGGTATTTTTTGGGTTCAGGCTCAGTTTTGGGTTTTTGGGTAAAGGGGTATTTTTAGGGTTCAGGGTCAGTTTTCAGTTTTTGGGTAAAGGGGTATTTTTAGGGTTTAGGGTCAGTTTTCAGTTTTTGGGTAAAGGGGTATTTTTAGGGTTTAGGGTCAGTTTTCAGTTTTTGGGTAAAGGGGTATTTTTAGGGTTCAGGGTCAGTTTTCAGTTTTTGGGTAAAGGGGTATTTTTAGGGTTCAGGGTCAGTTTTCAGTTTTTGGGTAAAGGGGTATTTTTAGGGTTCAGGGTCAGTTTTCAGTTTTTGGGTAAAGGGGTATTTTTAGGGTTCAGGGTCAGTTTTCAGTTTTTGGGTAAAGGGGTATTTTTAGGGTTCAGGGTCAGTTTTTAGTTTTTGGGTAAAGGGGTATTTTTAGGGTTCAGGGTCAGTTTTCAGTTTTTGGGTAAAGGGGTATTTTTAGGGTTCAGGGTCAGTTTTCAGTTTTTGGGTAAAGGGGTATTTTTAGGGTTAAGGGTCCGTTTTCAGTTTTTGGGTAAAGGGGTATTTTTAGGGTTCAGGGTCAGTTTTCAGTTTTTGGGTAAAGGGGTATTTTTAGGGTTCAGGGTCAGTTTTTAGTTTTTGGGTAAAGGGGTATTTTTAGGGTTCAGGGTCAGTTTAGGGTTTTTGGGTAAAAGGGGTATTTGTTGGGCTCAGGCTCAGTTTTGGATTTTTGGGAAAAGGGTACAGTGTAAAAATTAAATATAATTAAATTTAAATTACATTAAATTAAATTGATTAAATTAAATTAAATTAATTAAATTAAATTAAATTAAATTAAATTAATTAAATTAAATTACATTAAATTACATTATATTAATTTTAATTAAATTAAATATTAAAAAATATTATATACTTACCAATACTTACGTTGTAATTGTATGCGTTGTAAAGGTATATGCGTTGTAAATACATGCGTGGTAATGGTATGTGTTGTCATGGATCCTGCGTTGTAAAAAATGCGTGGTAATGGTAGGCGTGGTAAAAGTATGCGTTGTAACGTCATACATCCCCTCTGGAGTGGAAATAGTAATTTAAACCCCTATGCTATCCAACGCTTTCCCTACTGTTGCACCCTCTGGAGTGGGAATAGTAATTTAAACCCCTACGCTATCCAACGCTTTCCCTACTGTTGCACCCTCTGGAGTGGGAATAGTAATTTTTACCCCTTCACTATCAAATGTTTTAATTAATAATATATTTTATATTTTAATTATATGTATGTATTATTGTTGTTATATAAAGTAATGTGTTAAATATATGTATATGTACACATTTATTAAGTTATAATGAAAAAGTGTATTTAATTTGTTTTCAATAGTCAAAAAATAAAAGTAATGTAATTTATTTTGTTAATAGTACTTATATTTATTTAATATTGAATGTAATTTTAATTAATTTAAAAATTCGATATTTTTTACAACGATATTTATTACAACGATATTTTTGAGTCGATATTTATGTACTTACCTGTTTAGGTATAGGGTGTCGATATTTTTGTAAACGATATTTTTCCAACGATATTTTTGTCAACGATATTTTTGTAATCGATATTTCAACACCCTACCGTAGGGGTCATGTCTGGTCGGTTTGGCGGATAGGGCCCCACATAAAAGACTAAGATCGGTTCTTGCAGCTGCCCCACCCTTCAATCAATCAATCAATCAATCAATTCAATTACTTACTTATAAAGCGCGCTACTTACCCGTGAGGGTGTCAAGGCGCTTAGGGGAGGGGGGTGTAGCTACTGCTCGAAGAGCCAGGTCTTCAGCAGTCTTCTGAAGGCGAGTAGGTCTTGGGTCTGCCGTATGTGGGTAGGGAGGGTGTTCCAGGTCTTGGCAGCGAGGTAGGAGAAGGATCTGCCGCTGGAGGTTGTTTGTTGGATGCGGGGGACGGCGGCGAGGGCGAAGCTGGCGGAGCGGAGCTGGCGGGTGGGGGTGTAGAAGCTGAGTCTGCTGTTCAGGTAGGCTGGTCCGGCGTTGTGGAGTGCTTTGTGTGTGTGGGTTAGGAGCTTGAAGGTGATCCTCTTGTCGACAGGGAGCCAGTGTAGGTCTCTCAGGTGGGGGGTGATGTGGCGATCTGGCGACCAAAGTTAGTTCAACATGTGAAGCTCTGTTGATTCCTCCAGTGTTGCCTTCATAAGTTCACTCTATGCTGAGCGGCAGCGTGTGCAGACATCCCCAGGCTCGCTTCTCTTGGACTGGTGAACATGAGAGGCCTGGGGTCCCTCTCTCCGGGCAGATAATGAAGATGACAGCAACAACAGAGAAAAGACCCTTCCTCCTCCTCGGGTTAACACACTGGAAGACCAGGTCACATGACTGACTGGTTCGCTAGCGTCGCCAGTGGCTCTGCCTTCTGATTGGACAGATCCTCAGCTAGTGGTCACCGGCTGGGGTCCTGAGAAGGCGAAACCTTGGAGTTGACCATTTTGGTCTGAAGAGTCAGAAGTGGAGAATAACTTGGCTCAACCTGAGTGCTCCAGGTGAGTGACTTGGTTCCTGGGAAAATGGCACCATTCTTGGTTGGCACAAGCCTTGGGACTCTGTCCTGATGCAATCCACAGACTGTCTTGTCTGCAGTTTCTGAACTGCCTTGCTTGAACGACACAAGTCCATGGGCTGTGTCTTGGTACGGTTTCATACAGTCTTCGTTTGTAGTTGGTGGGTTTGTGGACCCTTGAGAAGACACAGAGTGTTTGCATGCAGTCGACAGGACTGACTAGTAATCTGGCCCTTATTTTATAAAAGGTCTGAGACTGTTCGCAAACAATCTGCCGGGCCAGCTCGAAATTGGCATACACTTGAAAAGGTCTCGGGCTAGAACGTGTCTTTTTTAACTTGGTACGGTCTCTGGACTGTCGCCTTGGATGTGATGCAGCTCCATGCTGATTTGTGGTTTGCTTGTTGTGTCTGGGTGCTATGAGGTCTGTGGACCGACGCCGATGAATGGCGCTGGTAAAATGACTGCGACTGTGCTTCTTCTGGTCTTGATTTTTGAGTAATTTGGATATCCCATTCTCTTTCTTCCTTTATTACAGTTGCTGTTTTTATATTTGACCATTAGGTACAGTGCCTGTTGAAAGTAAGTTTGAATTTTTGGGATGTCGATGCTGTTCTGTTTGGTTGGAGGAGAGCCAGCCTGCACCTCCGGGGTGTACCCCAAATTTCGACATAAATGTCAAACATGGTATTGCCCTATTATGTTTAGCACATTGTGTAACAAATATACAAGACAATACAGAGCTACAATGGCCACTTACTGGTTCATTCGATGAGCAAAAATTGAATTTCCTGCAGGACAAATTGTTCCCCAAAAGAAGCAGATAGTCTATGTTTAATTCTTTAAGAGTGTGGCAGAAGGAAGCAAAGCAGTGGCGTATGAGAGCAGAGAAGGAGGCTTGAAGGAGACAGACACAGACTATTATGCAGAAAGCAGAAGCCTATGAAAGAGAAAAGACCGAGAAAGACATAGAGTGCGCAGAAAGGAAGTTTAGACTGCAGACTGAAATAGAGATATTGGATTCCTGCCCCCCACCACTCTATGCTCCTGAGCAGATATACACCACAGTTCCATCGCCCCAGTCTTCGGCTTCTGACGCCGTGCTCTCTGGTACTGCTGCCTTAAGTACCTCCCCTAGCTTGTCTCTTGGTTCTGTCTCCACTGCTACACCACCTTTTACCCCTACTATTCTGTCTCCTTATGTGATGGTACCTGTGTCTGCCTCTGCTCGTTCCCCTGTGAGTGTGATACCCCAAATGTTGGTGAATGTTGAAACAACTGCAGGTGGGACACAGGGCGCTAACTGAGCAGCAGCGTAAGACCATATGGAGATAACGTTGGTGTGCTCTGCCGTGGGTACCGAGGAGAAACAAATGGTGGCGAATTGGGCGGCTCAATGTGCCAGGCACCTGATCTATAGTGTGGAAGATGTATGGAGCATTATGAAAGATTATGAGCCCTTTATAAAGCAGCATGCCTTTAAGCACATGTCCGCCACACTGATAGAATTGTGGGAACAGTGTTTCCAGGGTACCGCACCACAGATTATCTATGACATACAAGACAGAGTATATGTTACGGACATGGCCCCAAATTAGGTTTTTAGCAATAAGTCTACACTGGCGGGTTACCGTGGCAAGTTAATCCAGAAGGTCCTGGGGCACAGCATCCCATGAGGGAAGTTCACCCTATTTACCATCCTGAAACACCTGAACTGCGCGACTCCACAAAAGCTGTAATAAGACAGCGAGTCGACACACAGTTCCATGAGCAATGGATCTACACTCCTTGGAAAACGAGTGAGGTCCATTATCTAAAAAGTCAGTTGCCAGATCCTAGAAAACCCCTCAGTAAATATTACAAGGAACTTCCAGAGCCGGCCTCCTCCACAGTGATGACGCTAGCTGACATAGAGTTATTTTTTGGCTTGTTGTTACAGTGGATATATGGAGACAAGTCCACCTGCAGGACCATGCGTTGGAGCTGGGAGGCACATGGGACGAGATCAAAGCATGGGATAAGGAGTGCAAGCCTGTTGAGAAGCCAAAAGCAGATCTATTGGCTTTACGGAACATATTTTCGCACAATATGGACTCTCTTATCCCACCGAAGAGAGTGGATTGGGATAAGTTGAATGCGTGTCATCAGAAGACGGATGAGAGTGTGTCGGATATCTTTACCAGGTTTGAAGGGGTGTTTCTAGATTTTAGTGGTCAGGATTTGTCACAAGATGGTGGTGTCTGTTTGTATGTAAACAGATTTGTCACTAATTTGCTCCCTGAGGTTGCAACTATGTTGCAGGCCTCGGAGAGTACCAGGACGACCTCCTCTCCATCGGTCATATTGAGCATGGCACAGTATTATGAGCATGGAGAGAATGAAGACAATGAAAAGGTGGAGAAGAAGTCGAAAGATTTGAAAACGAGGGTATTGATGCAACAAATTGCAAGAGGAGGGGGATGAGGACGTGGTTCAGGTTCAGTCCCACGGCCACCTCGAACTAACAAGGGTGGTGCCTCCAGTGCACCTGTGGGACCCAATCAATGTGTATACTGTAAAAAGGAGGGACATTGGCAGAACGAGTGCCCAGAGTTGTTGCAGAGAGGTGGCGCTCCGAGAGGTTGAGGCTTCGGAGGACACGGACGCGGGAGAGGAGGAGGCCGAGGGGGGGATGCAGTCAGAGGAAGCGTCGTACAATAGGCAGAGCGGGAACTTTTTTGATGACCCTCGGGAAAGACAGTACTACCATGACGATTATGATATGAATAAAGTGACGGGGTTGTCTCACAGCTAGGACAGCCATGGGCAGGGCAAGGGACCAGTTCCAGTGGCTGTAGATCCACGTGAACCTTACGTTACTGCAGATTTACAAGGCTCCACAGAGAAATTTTTGGTTGATACAGGGGCTATGAATAGCTCTGTTTCCTGTTCACTGGTCCTGGGGGCAGCTCTGTCTGGCCAAAGTAATGTTATAGTGGGTTTCTCAGCCGTGCCGGTTGTTAGCCCCATTTTCAAGCCTCTTGCTTTAACTATTGGCTCCTTTACAGTCAACTTACCATTTTTACTGACATTGAATTGTGGTGAGAATGTACTAGGGCTGGATCTGTTAAAAAGGTTGCATGCAACAATTTATTGTTCCCCCGATGGTGTTTACATATTATTTGGTCCACAAGTGGCCCATGCCAAACAATGTTTTGCAAAAGATGCCACCCTCCCAGCTGAGTTCAAAGATGTGCCATGTACATTATGGGCTACTGGAGACACTGATGTGGGGTTGCTCCAGATCCCTCCAGTCTCTATACAGATCAAGGATCACGCTAAATTGCCACATATTCACCAATACAAGATTTCCTAGGCAGGTGAAAAGGCCTTGTTGCAGATTATAAAGTTCAAGCCAGAAAAAGGGATTGAGGCTATTATGCCTGCACTGGTAACACAGTCCCTAAAGTATACACATGTGTGGGTGCAAAAAGGTCTGGGATACAATCCCCTAGATCCCAAAGTTGGAAAACAAGAAATTGTTTTACAAATCAAATATACAAAAAATGACCCTGCACACCTCAGAATTGATAATAATAAACAAAACAGTATAGATGCTATTTATGCATATGATCGTGATCACTCCAAAAGTTCTCCCAAGAATTCCAAAGTCAAAGTTCTTCTTTAAGCAGATTCTTTTTATTCACAATTGAGGATTTTAAAACCAATAGCCAACGCGTTTCGTCCGTGGCCGGACTTCTTCAGGGCTACATTTAAAACACAAAAATATATATAAACATATTTACATCAGGAAAAATATACTCCTTTTCAACATTAACCATACAGTTATTTAAAAAAGTAGGTCAAGAAAGACCAGACATTCCACAATAAGCATGTGTTAAGAAATAGACCTTGGAATTTTACTTTCCTTCTTTTCTCAGGGAGAACAAAATAGCATGTCTTGCACTAGGTATATATATAACGCACATGTTTCAAAAGATATTTTGGTTGAAAAAGGATTTCAGAACAAATTTGACAATATTTTAACCCTTTTAGTTTTGCGAGTATAATCAAAACGGTGTATCTACTCATTCATGGTCGGTTGATAAATATACACAACCTACAAATTGGTTCAATTAATCATCAAGTACATAATACCTTTTTTTCTCGAATTTTCTATTTTGTACTGCTTCACAATGGTCTTCACACTTGAAATTCAAATATCCTGTAAATGGATATTTGAGATCTTTAGTATTTCAAACAGTGATTCTTTCATTGTTAAAGTGTTACCCCTAACTTGCTTTTCCATCCTTCATCATATTGATGGATCACAAAGGATAAGAACACAATGTTGGGCAATCATTACTAAACATGAGCGTAATCTCTTGACTAGAAAGTTTAACCAAACTATAGGAATCCAAAAAGAAAGCTTTGATCACTTACTTCAAATAAATAAGAGGAACATACATAAGAGATACACCACGTTTTCTGATTTTCATCAAGGTAAGGCAATTGTTAGCCTACAAGAAAAACAGTTTACAAATACCCATGAATTTACATATTCTATTTACATTGGTTAGAAAAATTTCTATACATAAGTGGTTTGAACCACAACTCATTTTCGATTTGTATTTATTATTGTATATGGGGTCCTATTAACAGACTCACCGACCCCCTTACATAAAATATATATATAGGCTGATACATTATTACAATTCCCCAATTATTTGGAGCTAATGGGAAAATAGACGGCCGCCATCTTTAAAAGCCTTCGTTTGTAGAATATATAGTATAAAATAATTGATGGCGAACTCTTAAACTTCCCCATGACAAAAGGGGAAATTTCCATAGTTAAACTTCACAAATCATTTTTGTTCTACACTGCTCTTTTTAAGTGGATACCAACTATATATGTTTCATCCGATTCATTATTATAATTCCCCAGTTGTTTGAAGCCAATAGGAAAATAGACGGCCGCCATCTTTGAAAGCCTTCATTTGTATAATATACAGCATCAAATAATTGATGGCAGACCCTTAGACTTCCCCATATCAAAGGGTGAAATTCCATAGTTGAACATCACAAATTATTTTTGTTCTACATTAACCCTTTTGAGTGGAGTCCCACTGGTAGACTTTCTTACTCCCTCTTTACAAAACGAGTAGTTTTTACAATTCACGAGTCTTTACTTAATGGATAAATGGCCGCATCTTTAAAAACCAACCTTTGTATATTATAATACATCAGGTAAATACTGATAGTACTCCACGACTCCCTCGTAACAACAGGGTCCGAGGTCACACTTCCCAAATTATTTATAAGTGACAGAACAATAAAATAAAATAAACAGCCGCCGTCTTTAAAGACGGTGTTCGCATAACAGGAGGTATCATTTACGAATACCCCAATGTATTTTCCAAAACCACATCCATTATCTAGGGGAGCGGCCAGTTTATAAACGACAAGAAATTTTTTGCGCACGAAAATTCCCCTGCATTCAAACCAAGTATTGTGGTTTCCCTTAGGCTTACTCACCAATAGTAAGATGTCCGCGTCTCGTATTTGCATGTGGTCGTCTGGTACAAAGTGAGAGCTGCGAGGACACGCTATATATACTCATTGTAATAGTTAGTAATTACCAATTGACACTAGCAATTACCAATTAAGAGAAATTGGAGATAGATGGTATCCAAATCTATTCGATAATGGCCGCCATCTTTGATTAGTCCGAAGTAATATAGATTTGTTCACCGGTAATCACTGGACTAAACAAAACAACCGTTCGTAACTGCATATAGTTGCAACAATAGTAACGATACATACTAAGTATTACTCGAATCGATGACACTTTGCACTGTATGTGTTTTGTTCTCGAACTCGCGAAAAAAGCGGCCGACATTTTGGAATGGTCAACCAAACACACAAAAATCTACAGTGATGCTCGCCGCCATCTTAAGATAGGCAAACCGAAGTGCGTGGATATATTTATGAATCTTCTCCTCACTAAAAGAGATGACAAATATGCGTTTCACGATGTTCAACAATATGAACAAGGATCAATGCCCATGTAATTTATCCATTTCCAAGATTTTTTCGGTGTTCGCGATGCATATATACATTCAAAGATGGCCGCCAAATGTTAAACACAAACAACAACAACAAGTGCTAAATGTAGTCAGTGGATGCTGTCACTAACCCAGTCGCCATTTTAAGCTAGTGAAATAAACATAAAAGCTGATTGCATTTCATGGGATAATCCCCTTACATCCTGAGTTTTATGGAGTACGAATTAACAAATGTAAATAAGCAAAAATAATAACAAAAATAAAAATAAAAAGGATATGACGCCAATGGCTTAGGACAGACATCCCAGTTTTTACATACCGCTATAGTTTTTAAATTGATTTGAGAAACATTTCATGTTAACTACGATTTTATGACAAAGTGCAACACAATTCTCTCAAAGAGATGTCCATTATCGGCTTTTTACTGTAGACATGTGGATTTCAGAAATTACCTTTTCAAAAATGGCTCAAAAGGTATCAGCAATCTGATACAAACAGGACACAAGAGAAGATTATATCATGCAATTACTGAATACTCATAGGTAGAGATTCAAAAAAAAAAAAAAAAAAAAGTAGAAATTCATATTTCTACAAAAAGTGATGGAATTCATTGTTTATATTCAAGCCCAGGTTCAGAGATCTCAATCTGCATATCCAGCGTGCCTCTAGTTGTCTGAGGCACGTTGTCCTATCTCCACCACGTTTGCCTGAAGGGACTCTGTCAATTGCATGAAATTTGATCTCCTTTTCATTAGGGTGATTCTCAGAAATATGTTGTGCCACAGGACTTCGGATGTCATTATGTCTTATGTCTCTGATATGCTCTTGAATTCGTATTTTCAAGCATCTAATGCTGCTGCCTACATAGATCATCTCGCAAGCGCAAATGATAACATAAACAGAAAAAGTTGTATTGCAATTTATGAAAGAGGTGATCCTGTGCTTCTTCAGACTGTTGTAACTAAAGTTGACAATTTTATTCATTCCATAATCACATACTGAGCAGTTGCCACATACAAAGAAACCCGCCGGTTTCTCTGTTAACCATGCAGAACCACTCTTTTTTGGTGGATTTACATAGCTGGGGCAGAGGATATTTTTGAATGTTGTCCCCTTCTTGTAGACAACCCTGGGTTTGTCAGAAATGACACCTGAGGGCAATGTGTCAGATCTCAAAAGATGCCAATGTCTCCTTAAAATGTTGTAAATGTGACTACTATACATGCCGTATCTTGTCACAAATGCACATTGAGTTAAGGAGGTGTCTGTAATCTTTTTGGGTTGTTTAATCAGAGTCTCGCAGCGTTTCTTTTTTCTAACCTTGCTCTCCGCCTTCACAATGTCATTTTCTGCATAACCTCTTGCCAAAAAGTCAGTCTTCATCCTATCAATGGTGTTGTCAAAATTGGCCTCTTCACTGCAATTGCGGCGTGCACGTATCATCTCACCATATGGGATGGCTACTATGGTGTTTCTCGGATGACAACTATCAGCATGCAGTATGCTGTTGCACGCGGTCGGTTTTGTATGTATGTCACTTTGAATTGTGCCATTCTTTACATACAATTTTAGATCAAGGAATACAATTTCCTCCTTGGAATGGTTAATGGTCAATCTGATATTACGATCATTTTCATTCAGATACTGATGATAATCAATCAATCCGTCAGTGGTTCCCTTCCAAATGAGGAAAATATCATCGATGTAACGGACATAAAAGATTATGTCGTCCATCCATTTCGTGGCGCCATGGCCCCAGGCATGCTCCATCTCATACAAACCCATGAAAAGGTTTGCATAAGATGGAGCAAACCTGGAACCCATGGCAGTACCCTGCATCTGTAGATACCAGTCATCCTCATGCAAAAAAACATTGCGTGTCAAGATTAGATCAGCCATAGTCAGCAACATTTGAGTATGCTCAAGATGACTGGCGTTTCGTTTGTAAAGAAAATGCCGTAACGACCTTATCCCATTTCTCAATTCAATGCATGTGTACAGGCTTTCCACGTCCATAGTAACGAACGTGAAAAGCCCATCCTCCCACACTACATCTTCTAATTTGCAGAGAAGTTCCCTGCTGTCCTGTAAATAGGATGGTAGGTTCCGTACGAAAGGCTGGAGAAAGGAATCGACATATTCGGCTAGACGTTCCGTTGGACCCCCATTGCCCGATATGATGGGTCTTCCGGGAGGGAAATCGCCGCCCTTATGTACTTTGGGAAGTATATAAATACATGGGAAGCGAGAATTTTCTGCCCTCAAATATCTGTATTCTGAATCAGAAATTAAACCAGATTCCTTCCAATCAACCAATCTCGAATTGATTGCACATTCAATGTCCCTAATTGGATTTGCACGTAGCATGGTATAGCAGGTGGTGTCATTGAGCTGTCTGCGTATTTCATTGGAATAGTCCTGGAAATCCATAATAACAATATTCCCGCCCTTGTCAGCCTCACGGACTACCAAGGACGGGTCATCACGTATGGTGTGAAGAAAAAGTTTGTCAGATTTACTTATGTTATAGGAATGTCTACATCCATGACTATTTAGGTGCTTGTCTTCCAATTTATAAAGATCTTGTGTAACTCTAACGGAGAAATCATCGATAGCAGTTTTAGCACTAGGTGGTATAAATTTCGAGCGATTTTTTAAACCACTGTCAATTGTAGTGTCTTCATAAATTTCAAGATTACGTGCATGCATCAACAAATCCCCCACCAAATCATGTTCATCCAATGTCGCAATCGTGTGCGAAACATCAACTTCAGCAATCGTAAATTCAGAAACACTTTTTACATGTTGAACAGGAATGCGGACATCAGGTTGTTCTGCAAAGTATTTTTTTAATTTGAGATTACGTGTAAAACGAAAAAGATCAACATGTACATCATCTAATGCTTGTTTATCAGTTACACAAAAGTTTAAGCCTTTTTTCAAAATGGAAATTTCTTGAGCAGTAAACATCCTGGAAGACAAGTTGATTACATTTACATCATTCTCCCTATTTCCACACATTTCACTGTCCATATCATGGTTCACAATCTGATCATAAGAGCCTATTTGTTGTTTCCCATTTTTGCCTTGGTTGTAGACCTTGTGTTTCTTGCCACCCCGCCTGGTTCTTCGTTTTGCCCTCTCTTTTTGTTGTTCCCCAAGCGGTACCTCTGTACCTCTTTTAAAAAATCAGACTCCGGGTTTGGGTTAAGAGTAGATGTACTTGTGCCTTCACCTGGGTCAGTCTCAATTGAAGAAACAGAAGAAACTGAAGTGCTGCTCGATGAAATGCTTAAGGCTCGTGTTGCAGCACTTGGGGTTATGGTATTCTTTGTTGCTACATCATCAAATTTACGTGAAAATGTGAAGATGCGTCCTCTCTCATAATCACTGCGATCTCGCTCTATTTTTTGTTGCTTCTTGCCTTTAAGGTATAATTGGTAGCTAGCCAATTCTTTTTTTAGAATGTCATAATTTTTCTGGGTCATATCGGATAGATTCATTTCACTAATCTCTTTTTCAAGAGACAGTATTTCCTCTCTTATTTTTTTGCCTCTCCTTTCCGCATTACGGATCAGGATGTCCATCATTTTAAAAGAGGCCGTATGCAGACCTTCCTCCCACTCCCCTAAAAGATCTGTTTCCAAGTCTTCATAGTTTGGGAAAATAAGGATACGCAATCCTCTAGGGATGCGTTTGTTTTCCAGATATTTTTTTAAAGTCGCACCGTCCCACCATTTAGCAAGCTCTTGTTTACGTAGTTTTTCAAGTCTAATAAATTTATTCTTGAGACTATCTTTTCTAATGGGGGCTGGTACTGGCTGTGCAACATTTTTTTCTTTATTAAATAAATCACACAAAAGCTCTTCTCTATTATCTTCAAACATTGTAGTTTTCAAATATAGGATGGTTAATTCTCAAGTTATTTAATCTATAGGGTGATCTTTCCGTGCAGGCTAGCCCAAATTACAAAGTTCAAGCCAGAAAAAGGGATTGAGGCTATTATGCCTGCACTGGTAACACAGTCCCTAAAGTATACACATGTGTGGGTGCAAAAAGGTCTGGGATACAATCCCCTAGATCCCAAAGTTGGAAAACAAGAAATTGTTTTACAAATCAAATATACAAAAAATGACCCTGCACACCTCAGAATTGATAATAATAAACAAAACAGTATAGATGCTATTTATGCATATGATCGTGATCACTCCAAAAGTTCTCCCAAGAATTCCAAAGTCAAAGTTCTTCTTTAAGCAGATTCTTTTTATTCACAATTGAGGATTTTAAAACCAATAGCCAACGCGTTTCGTCCGTGGCCGGACTTCTTCAGGGCTACATTTAAAACACAAAAATATATATAAACATATTTACATCAGGAAAAATATACTCCTTTTCAACATTAACCATACAGTTATTTAAAAAAGTAGGTCAAGAAAGACCAGACATTCCACAATAAGCATGTGTTAAGAAATAGACCTTGGAATTTTACTTTCCTTCTTTTCTCAGGGAGAACAAAATAGCATGTCTTGCACTAGGTATATATATAACGCACATGTTTCAAAAGATATTTTGGTTGAAAAAGGATTTCAGAACAAATTTGACAATATTTTAACCCTTTTAGTTTTGCGAGTATAATCAAAACGGTGTATCTACTCATTCATGGTCGGTTGATAAATATACACAACCTACAAATTGGTTCAATTAATCATCAAGTACATAATACCTTTTTTTCTCGAATTTTCTATTTTGTACTGCTTCACAATGGTCTTCACACTTGAAATTCAAATATCCTGTAAATGGATATTTGAGATCTTTAGTATTTCAAACAGTGATTCTTTAAAGACGGCGGCTGTTTATTTTATTTTATTGTTCTGTCACTTATAAATAATTTGGGAAGTGTGACCTCGGACCCTGTTGTTATGAGGGAGTCGTGGAGTACTATCAGTATTTACCTGATGTATTATAATATACAAAGGTTGGTTTTTAAAGATGGCGGCCATTTATCCATTAAGTAAAGACTCGTGAATTGTAAAAACTACTCGTTTTGTAAAGAGGGAGTAAGAAAGTCTACCAGTGGGACTCCACTCAAAAGGGTTAATGTAGAACAAAAATAATTTGTGATGTTCAACTATGGAATTTCACCCTTTGATATGGGGAAGTCTAAGGGTCTGCCATCAATTATTTGATGCTGTATATTATACAAATGAAGGCTTTCAAAGATGGCGGCCGTCTATTTTCCTATTGGCTTCAAACAACTGGGGAATTATAATAATGAATCGGATGAAACATATATAGTTGGTATCCACTTAAAAAGAGCAGTGTAGAACAAAAATGATTTGTGAAGTTTAACTATGGAAATTTCCCCTTTTGTCATGGGGAAGTTTAAGAGTTCGCCATCAATTATTTTATACTATATATTCTACAAACGAAGGCTTTTAAAGATGGCGGCCGTCTATTTTCCCATTAGCTCCAAATAATTGGGGAATTGTAATAATGTATCAGCCTATATATATATTTTATGTAAGGGGGTCGGTGAGTCTGTTAATAGGACCCCATATACAATAATAAATACAAATCGAAAATGAGTTGTGGTTCAAACCACTTATGTATAGAAATTTTTCTAACCAATGTAAATAGAATATGTAAATTCATGGGTATTTGTAAACTGTTTTTCTTGTAGGCTAACAATTGCCTTACCTTGATGAAAATCAGAAAACGTGGTGTATCTCTTATGTATGTTCCTCTTATTTATTTGAAGTAAGTGATCAAAGCTTTCTTTTTGGATTCCTATAGTTTGGTTAAACTTTCTAGTCAAGAGATTACGCTCATGTTTAGTAATGATTGCCCAACATTGTGTTCTTATCCTTTGTGATCCATCAATATGATGAAGGATGGAAAAGCAAGTTAGGGGTAACACTTTAACAATGAAAGAATCACTGTTTGAAATACTAAAGATCTCAAATATCCATTTACAGGATATTTGAATTTCAAGTGTGAAGACCATTGTGAAGCAGTACAAAATAGAAAATTCGAGAAAAAAAGGTATTATGTACTTGATGATTAATTGAACCAATTTGTAGGTTGTGTATATTTATCAACCGACCATGAATGAGTAGATACACCGTTTTGATTATACTCGCAAAACTAAAAGGGTTAAAATATTGTCAAATTTGTTCTGAAATCCTTTTTCAACCAAAATATCTTTTGAAACATGTGCGTTATATATATACCTAGTGCAAGACATGCTATTTTGTTCTCCCTGAGAAAAGAAGGAAAGTAAAATTCCAAGGTCTATTTCTTAACACATGCTTATTGTGGAATGTCTGGTCTTTCTTGACCTACTTTTTTAAATAACTGTATGGTTAATGTTGAAAAGGAGTATATTTTTCCTGATGTAAATATGTTTATATATATTTTTGTGTTTTAAATGTAGCCCTGAAGAAGTCCGGCCACGGACGAAACGCGTTGGCTATTGGTTTTAAAATCCTCAATTGTGAATAAAAAGAATCTGCTTAAAGAAGAACTTTGACTTTGGAATTCTTGGGAGAACTTTTGGAGTGATCACGATCATATGCATAAATAGCATCTATACTGTTTTGTTTATTATTATCAATTCTGAGGTGTGCAGGGTCATTTTTTGTATACTTGTTGCAGATTATACAGGAAATGATTAAGACTGGTGTAGTTGA
This sequence comes from Lissotriton helveticus, assembly GCF_964261635.1. Lineage (NCBI taxonomy): Eukaryota > Metazoa > Chordata > Amphibia > Caudata > Salamandridae > Lissotriton > Lissotriton helveticus. The sequence goes on along the minus strand of NC_136069.1, from coordinate 1,568,309,069 downwards.
GGAGACAGTGGCGAATGTGTATAATAGCATATCCTTCCTATCCTTAAAAAGGCACCCTTGGATTCTCCTGATGCCCACCCTGATGTTTATCATTTTGTCATTGACCTTACAGAGGTCAATAAAATAGTGGTTCCTCGGTACCGTGTAGTCCCCGACATTACCACGATCCTGACCATGATTCCTCTGACAGCCAAATTCTTTTCAGCGATTTATTTGAAAAATGATTTATTTAGCATCCAAATCCATCCAGATAGCAGATAGCTGTTTGGATTTGCAATAGCCGGTCGGATTTTAGATTCTGTCATGCCCCAGAAGGCTATATATAAAGCCCCAGTATTTAAAGTCAGGCTTTGAAAACTCAATTGGACTCTTTGGAACTTCCCCATGTAATGTGTTGCTGCAATACGGTGATGATCTCCTTGTGGCCTCAGATTCTGTTAATTTCTTGTTACATTTGGCACATCATGGCCACAAGGTGTCACTTTCAAAATGTCAATATTGTCGACAGGAGGTCACCTACTTAGGTCACCTACTATCGAAGGAAGGTCGCAAACTAACACCTAAGCGCATAGCTGCTATTACTAATATGCCTGTTCCTAAGACCCAACATGAGGTACACGCATTTCTGGGGATAACTTCTTATTTTCATCACTAGATCCCAAACTCCTCCTTGCTAAAAAAAAAAAAACCTTCTCTACCTCACCACCAAAGATGTGCATGAGGCCCCACCTTGGACACCTGCATGCCAGCAAGCTTTTGAAAAATTAAAGGTTGTGCTTTGCTCTTATCCTGTGCTTGGAACTCCTGACTACCAGAAGCCTTTTGGACTCTATGTAAATGAGGTGGATGGTTGTGCGCTTTCTGTTCTAACACAGGTTTTCGATGGTGAGCAGAGACCCTGCCCTTACTGCTCTGCTATCCTTGATAATGTCGCCAGAGAGCTCCTGAGCTGTCTGAGAGCAGTTTCTATCAGACAATCGGCAGAGCTGGTGCTTGATACCGGCCTCACAGTTATGGTACCTCATGCGGTAGACACACTTTTGAACAAGACAAAGACGCAGCACCTCACCTGTGTGCGTCTCACTGGATATCAGCTGACCTTATTTGCTCAGCACATTACCATCAAACGTTTGTTTATTTCGGACTAAGGAAGAAATGAAGGGATGGGTAGACCTTACTGATGTTCCCTTATCTGACCCCGAGGGGAACTATATGTCGATGGCTCTTGCTTCAAACTGCTGGATGGCACTACTACTGCAGCCTATACAATTGCCATGCTATACACTGTAGTTGAGACATCTGGTATTCCATTAAAGTCAGCCCAAGCTGCAGAGTTAGTTGCCCTCCTTAGGGTCTCTGAGTTAAGTGAGGGACTGGCTGTTAATGTCTATACTGACAGCCCGTACGCTTTCGGGGTGGCCCATAATTTTGGGCGCCTCTGTGCGGAGGGAGGGTTCCTTACCTCGCACGGACAGTGGATACAGAACCGCCTCTTAATACAAAGGTTGCTCTCCGCATTGACATTTCCCACTAAGTTAGCGATAGTGAAATGCAGCGCTCATAAAGCCATTACAGATGATGTTGGGAGGGCAAATGCTTTTGCAGACCAGACAGCTAAGGAAACTGCTCGATCAAAAATGAGAAAGATGTTTGTGGCAGGTCCCACTAGATTGGTTCCAGACAATGGAATGTTCAAGGAAAACGTTAGAGAGATTCAGAGAGAGGCTACTGCAGATGAACTGGCAATATGGGAGGAGAGGACTGGATGAGGATAGGTGTTGGACTGACTTGTCAGGGACGCAGGGATGGCTGCTGCCTACTGCCTATGTTCTCCCTGTTGTTACTTTGGCTCATGGCCCGCTCACATTAGTGCCAAAGGAATATGTAAGATATTGGATCCAGTATGGTAGAATGACAATATCTCTAAGGTTGCCACACACCTAGTAAAGCACTGTATTATCTGTCTGAAGCATAACTCTGGAAAGGGTACCCCTACACCTGCAGGTAACTTTGCACTGCCTTCCTTCCCTTTCGAGGTTCTCCAGACGGACTTCATCGAAATGAAACAAGTTAATAACTTGAAATATGTATTAGTGGTAGTTTGTGCATTCAGTAAATGGATCGAGGCATACCCTACTAAAGAAAATACGGCGATGGTGATGGCGAAGGCACTCTAAAAGGAGTACTTCCCATGCTATGGATTGCCATGCGTTATCTGGAGTGACAATGGAAGTCATTTTAAGGCAAAACTCATTGGTTTTGTGTGTAAGGGCTTACAAATTAAGCAGATGTTTCATGCTGCAAACCACCCCCAGTCAGCAGGCATGGTTGAGAAGTACAAAGGTCCTCTCAAATTGAAGCTAGCAACAAGTCAAAGTCCAGAGTTGCGATGGCCAGATGCGTTACCTTTGGCATTATTGTCTACGAGAGTGACTGCACATTCAGGAACAGGATTATCACCCTATGAGGTGGTCTTTGGGCGCCTTGCTAATGTCTGGCATGTCCCAAGGTCCAAGCGCTTTTCCGACATAGAATACCCTTTGTTGATTGATTACCTGTATGAATTGTCTAAAGATCTCTGTTCTGTTCACCAACAGATCCACGCCGAATTGCAGCCAGTACCAAAGGGGCCTGGCACTGCATACAGCCTGGAGATTTTGTTCTCATCCAGAACTTTCAAAGAAAAAGCAGTTTGGAGCTGAGGTGGAAGGGGCCCCACCTTGTCCCTCTGGCGACCTGCACAGCTGTAAGAGTCGACGGCAGGAAGCACTGGGTACATGCCTCCCATGTGAAAAGGGTGCCTCTCTGTAACGGGGTCGGGGCGGGAGGCCGGGAAGACTGGTGGACCCCTGATTATACCACCCCTTCTACTCTACAGACCGGAACATCGAGGGATGAATGGGAACCACAGCAGGAACCGACCGAGGAAACGTTCATTGGTTCCTTTAAGTGGGCGTATGACGAATACGGCGAGGCCCCGCCTACTACAGACGTGGACAGTCCTGGATGGGTGAAAACAGGGGAAGCCCTATACGCGGCGTGTGACGTCACCGAAGGATCGAGAGACAGAGAACGCGAGGAGAACCGGCCGGAGGAGCAAGGAGACGACGGAGGAAACGGAAGACCCGAGAGCGACTAACGGCCTCCCTCTGTCCGTCTTCTTCCCCTTGGGTACCTGCGACGCTGCACCTGGGAAGGCGACCCCTGAGGATATCCAGAGCATAGCGCCACCCGCGCACAGAAGACCATCACCACGGATAACCTCGACTTTGCCAGGGAGAGACTAACTTACCGAACAAGACGTACTATCAAAATAAAGCCAAGTTTAAAGAAGTATACTGGTCAGATTGTTACTGCTGCGGCACCTGTTACCAGCCTAGAGAGTGTCCCCAGCCCCCCTCCCACGCCTACACTCTCCCACTCCCGTATGACCGGTGGGTGAAAGACGGTATCACAGACCAGGAAGAAGCGAGGGTTCCACAATTTACTCCCTTCTCTGATGCCCGATTTAGGTGGGTGCAGATGGATGAAGAGAGTAATGCAGCCCTGTTCGAGGCGATTACCCCAGAGATAAGGGCTCCTTTGGATCACACTGTTTCCAAAACACCCGACTGAGTTGTGATGTCTGCCTGAGTCTGACCCTGAGTATCTGCCCCTCTTTGTTGATGAATTGGTGCATGGAGTACAAAAATCCAATTTGCGACCCTGAAAGAAGGACCGTGCACCGGCTGAATAGTGCAGGAGTCAGGGAAGGACTTGAGCTTAGGGTGCAGGTGCTGTGCCTAAGGTTCCTGCATTAGACTAGAGTGAGCTAAACTTGTGCACTGCCCAGGACACTGGACAGGATAGCTGAGGGTACTTGCCGAGGAGGGGGACGTGCCCTATCCTCAAAGAAGATGATTTGGTTTTCTGCAAGGGCTGCGATTGCACAGCTCCTCCATGGAAGTGCTTATGAATGATAGGAGCCTACCAGCAGGGCTCTAGATGGACGCTGGACGAAGAGTGCCCCCCTGGTGCTGTTGTTGCAATAGTGGCTCTAGCTTGTGACTTTCCACCTTCTCGTGATATCTAAGGTCCCTATGCAGTTTTATATTATATCCCTTTGGTAGGTCAATCCCAGATGAGGAGCCAGCTTTTGAGGCTCCGCGTCCCACTCCAGATTGGCCTGTCTGGTCCTCTTGGTCCACTAAGAGTAAGATAGTATTTGTCGTGATAATTTTGCTTTCCTTACTAATTGTGTTTGGAATACTGTTCTTCCCAGAAGAGAAATATCCTGTGCATACTTTGATAAGTCCTACACCAACACCTGCTAAACATATTTCTGGTACCTAACAGCCTGATTCATGAAGCTAAATTGCACTTGCAAAGGGCAAGATTCTCAGAATCTTGCCTTTTGCGAGTGCAATTTGGGCATTTGGGATTCACAATCCCAAATGCAAAAATCGCTAATGAAGAATTAGCTAATATGCGAGGATTAGCATTTAAGGAATCTCTATTAGAGATTCCTTAAATGCTATTCATGACACTTTCAAAAATTGCGATTTTGCTAATTTGGGCCGCTATTTACCGAGAGGTCAGACCTCTCGGTAAATAGCAAAAACTCAGAAAAATGCTTTTAAAAGCATTTTTCAAAGTTGCATGTTGCACACACACATGTCCTTTGGACATGTGTGTGCGCAACACCTGTTCAAATGTGCATTTTAGGGGTGCTACAGGGTGTCCTTTGGACACCCCTGGCACCCTTAAAATCGCTATCTTATTTGCGAGTAGTAAATTGCTACTCGCAAATAAGGGATACTCCCCATTCATTCCTATGGGCCTTTTGGCCCATAGGAATGAATGGGGAGTTATTCCTTTTTTTGTGAGTAGGAAATTTCTACTCGCAAATAGAGAACATGTAGGAATCGCTATTTATTTAGCAATTCCTACATGAATGCCGTTTTGCGTGTCCTCAATAGCGAGTCGCTATGATTCGCTATTAGGGCCACGCAAAACGGCCCGTACATGAATCAGGCTGTTAGTGCCTCACAAAGACGAACACCCGAAATCCTATAAGGATAATGTTTTAATTCAAATGTTACATCAAACTCATGCTGTTTATACTATGTTAATGTTAATGTTAAAATCGGATTTATATAGCGCTCAGCTACTCCGAGGAGTGTCCCGGCGCTTTAACATACCCGATGCAGAGGTCAGGGGCAGATGAACGGACAAGAGAGTTCTTGAGCAAACAGCCAAGACTTCAGCTCCTTCCTGAAGGCTAGTAAATTGACGTTTTTCCTCAAAGAGACGGGCAAGGAATTCCAGAGTTGAGGTGCCAGGTGACGAAAAGAGCGACCTCCAATTCTCGCCCGTCTGATAGATGGAACAGATGCCACGGCCAGGGAGGCCGATATCAGTGTCCTAGTAGGCAAATAGAAAGCCAGACGTTTCCTAATATATTTCGCACCTGAGAGATGGAGCGCTTTGAAAGCGAGCGTGAGCGCCTTAAAAGCAATCCGTTTTCTAATAGGTAGCAAGTGCAGTCGTTTAAGAAGCTCCGACGCACTGGTTCTCCGATGGAGACCGGAGATAGCTCTCGCAGCAGAGTTCTGCACTATCTGAAGGCGCGAAAGAAGATACTCTGGCAGGCCCAGGTAGAGTACGTTTGCGTAATCCAGACGGGAACCTATCAGGGCCTGCACAGTAGTTTTCCTATGCTCAATGGAGAGGATCGGAAGGAATTTTCTCAGCATTTTCAAGATGCCGAAACACTTCCCTGCGAGTCCAAGAATCTGGGGCTTCAGAGTAAGGCCATCGTCGATCTGTACTCCAAGATTCTTGGCCTTGGAGGACGCAGCCGCCGGGGGATACATATCTGGGGGCCACCAAGACTGCCATCTGGGATCAGGTGGGCATCCGAAAAAAAGCAACTCTGATTTATCGGAGTTACATTTAAGGCTTTGATGTTTAAAACATTCGAAGACCGCACCCAGACAGCCTCTGATCCACAGGCCATCAAAATCGGAGCCCTTCTTGCAAGTAAAGAGGAGCTGGGTGTCATCAGCATAGGACACAATCTGGGCACCAAACGACTCCGCCAGTGCCGCCAAAGGGGCCATATAGATGTTAAAGAGGGTGGGGCTTAAGATGGAGCCCTGAGGTACCCCCACCTCCAGTGGCGGCATATCAGCGGAGAACGGTGGGGGCCCAGACCGTTTGACGGCGGTCTGCCAGAAATGACTCAATCCAGCTGAACACCGCTCCCCGTAACCCGATCTCTCAGTCTTAAAAGGAGACCGCCGTGGGGAACGGTGTCGAAGGCCGCCGACAAGTCCAACATTACAAGCATGGCCTTACCTCCCGCGTCTAATACCTCTCTTATGGCATCGGTGACTTCTAACAGCGCGGTCTCCGTGCTCATGTTGGCATGGAAGCCCGACTGGGTGTCATGTAAGATGTTATTATGTTCTAGGTAGTTGGAGAGAGAGACGTGGACGTGCTTCTCCACCTCCTTAGCCAGTGCCGGGAGGAGTGAGATGGGCCTGTAGTTGGCATGAACCAGCGGGTCCAGATTAGGCTTCTTCACAAGCGGCAGGATCATGGCATGCTTCCAGGCCCGGGGAACCACTCCCGTGCTTAGCGAGAGATTAAGCAACGGGTTTACCAGGAAGTTGATAGCAGGAGCTATTTTTCCGAGACATTTTGCGGGACAGGGATCATGAGGGGAACCAGATTTTAATTGAGTGAGAAGGTCCAGTGAGGAAGAGAGAGACAGGGGAGGAAAATCAGAAAGAGTGGGACCGTCAAGAACCGAAGATGTAAGCAAAGAGACACTGGTCTCCGGTGAAATCACCGTGCTAGTGAGGGGGAAAGTGTCTTAACCCCTTCAGTGCTGCGCGAATTTCTCTGCAGTGCTGAAGGGTTTAAAACCGTATTGGCTCATGACGGAAATGTTCTGTCATCAGCACCGGAGCACCGACGCTGATGACGGAACCGTTCCGTCATGAGCATGCAAGGGGTTAAATAGACTTAATTTTAGTAGCAAAATAGTTTGCAAGTTGACATACCCACGGTTCAGTATGATAATGCGTGGGCAGGACAGGGGTGGGTAAGATGAATTCTTTTACTATGCGGAAAATGTCTTTGCTAGTATTTACCGCATCCTCAATTCTCCTGGCAAAATAGGCCTTTTTCTCTGATATGATGTTACTGTGATAAAGTCTAATTGATTCTCTATATTCAATCATTTCGGTAAGATCGTAATGGCGACCCCAGGCCCTTTCAGCTTTCTTGCATCTTCGCCGGATCTCAGCTAGGGAAGCAGAAACCACGGGGCGGAAGCCCGCTTGCATGCTTTATGGGAGACCGTCTCTGGAGCTAACTTTTCAAATCTATCGACCAGCCAAAGATGCAGGAGGTCCAGATCCACCTCTAGGCTCCCTGACAGCTGGCAAGGATGGGATGAGAGTGCATGCGCCAACATGTTTGGAGACACTCGATGAAAGGCTCACGCAGTCTGCCGGGAGTGTTCAGAAGGTCTAGAAAAGGTTTTATATATCGAGTGGATCTGAAAATTAATCAAATGATGGTCAGACCATAGTACCGGTACCGGGGGGGACATACCGACCGACATGGTCGAGAACACTTGGTCCAGGATATGGCCCTTATTATGCGTGGGGGCAGTGACATAAGGTAACAGCCCTAAAGGAGCTGTAATATCAAGAATCTTAATGACATCGCATGAATCCATGTGAATATTGAAATCCCCCAACAGCAAACAATGATCCGATTTTAAACAAAGTGCTGAGACCGCGGCCTGAAGCTCCTCAAAGAAAGTGCCTACGGGTCCCGGTGGTCTGTAAATTAGTAACCCGACACATGCTAGGTGAGGGGACAGGGACAGGGTAAACCCCAAGGACGCACACCCCAGAATGTTATCGGTGGGAATGATGGCAGAGGAAAAGCGCTTGTCCACCACCAAGGCTACACCTCCACCCCTTCCCATAGGCCTATCTTTCCTAAAGATGACATAGTTGGAAGGAATGGCTGTCGCTATGTCTGGGCCAGAGCTTTCTCCCAGCCAGGTCTCCGTAAGAAAGAGACACAGAGGATTGACCTCTGTCAGGAGGTTAAAGATGTCCAGTGAGTGCCTGCTTAGGGATCTGGTGTAGCAAGGATTATAGGTGGGCAGATTACAAGAAAGTGCTGTATCGGAACTAGCCATACGCCAACCACAACCAGGGCAGCACTTTTTAAAGGCCTGTCTGCCTGGGAAAATACTACTGCAGTTGCCCACATCACCCCTTAAGGAGATGAGCTCGGCGGTGCTATAAGTGGGCATACTGACTAAAAACAAGGGAAAGCCTGGAAAAGGTAGTAGCCCCGCCCGCACCCGTCCGCCTCTGGGACGCTGACGGGCGCGGACGGGCTTACCTTAGGCGCTCCTTTGGCGCGTCCGCACAGCGCGTCCGCTGCGCGGAGGAAAGTGCCTCTAATTTTATAGAAGAGCAGGCGGAGTGATGAAGACCGCACCGCTGGTCCGCCGACCAGTGTGGCAGACTCCTCCCAAGATGGCCGCTATCAGAGTAGGCAGCCTACGAGTCCCAAGATACCCTGCGGCACCTCGTCAGCCATGCGGGTTTGGGGAAGAGGAAGAGAATCCCCCGCGATACTGTTGCCACCCAGCAAAGCGGAGAAAACAGAATTCAGGAAGGAAAGGGAGAGAGCAAGAATACACCCGGCTTTCCGCCTCAGGTGTAGAAAAATAAAAAGATAAAGAGAGGAGTCCACAGTCAGGTATTATAACACAGCATGTAAGATAGTAAATGCGGTTGCAATCAGCGCAATAGCAAGTCCACGCAGCACTAGTTGCCAAATGCCACCGGCACTCGCAATCGATGTTTAGGCGCTAGCAATCAGCGCGACATCAGACAGTGCAACACGCAAGGAAAAAGCTTTAAGAAGCGCTAGCAGTCAGCGCAGGATACGATTATTTTAAAAAGTCAGAACAATTAAAAAATGCCACAGCACATCAGCACCAAAACCTGCGCCTCAGGTATTAACGGGGAGGTTACTAAAATCAGCCCGACGCTGACCACAGCTCAATTATATAGAAGAGCAGGCGGAGTGATAAAGACCGCACCGATGGTCCGCCGACCAGTGTGCCAGACTCCTCCCAAGATGGGCGCTATCAGAATAGGCAGCCTACGAGTCCCAAGATACCCTGCGGCACCTCGTCAGCCGTGCAGGTATGGGGAAGAGGAAGAGAATCCCCCACGATGCTGTTATATATAATATAACAAAATGTTGGGTGTGTGGGTTATTGCCTTCAGTCACGCATCAAAGTGAAAACTTTCTACCTATGCCCTTATCCCATGTTGACAGGTGCGAGGGGTGGTTCACCTTAATTAGCATGAGTCGCCCATTCTCCTTGGAGCCCAGAGTCAGCAGTTCCCGCTCCTTTACAAAGAAGGTCTATCCCCAGCATGGGATCCCTTCTGGAGGTGTTTCCCTGGCGGATAGGCGACTTGTTCAAGTGTTCATGACGGCTTGCTTTAGGGCGGCTGATCAAGATAGAAAGACAAATAGAACGGGGATATATAGAGATAGATTCTTAAAGTTCAATGGATCAGACTATTACCAATCCTCCCAAGCCTGCAATGTCACCGAAGATAAGCCCATAACCCTGACGGTGGTACATGTATTAGCTCCCTTTTGTGTTCAAGGGACAGGAGACATAGAGGTGGGGACAGCCGATATAACACAACCTGCACTTGAGCCCGCCTTTTATCCCGCCGCCTAATGTTTAATTTGTTTGTGGTGCTCGTGGTTATGTGTGGATCCCAGAGGGGTGGTCTGGGTGCTGTTATCTTTCTTACCTCCTTCTCTCAGTCAATATAGCCTCTCCCAACTACCACAAAACTTATCGCCTGCAGTGAAGGAGTGTCCTAGCTCCCCGGGTTAGGAGAGTAATAAATCCAGATGATATAGATCAAACATATACTTCTCTACAGCAATTCACAGATAAAATAAAGGGCATCCTACCATTTTAGGGTCCCATGTTTAATAGTCATACTATCCGTTGCCTTGCTAGAGTGGTGGAAGGAGTTATTAACACTACTGCAGGTATACTGACCAACATTACAGTCGAGCTTCAGGCCACAAGGCTCGTTGTTCTTCAAAATAGGATGGTTTTAGACGTCAACCTCGCAGATAGGGGTGGAGCTTGTCACGTCATGGGGAATAGTTGCTGTGTATACATTCCTGACCACACCCCCAATGTCTACTCCGGAATACAGAAGCTCTAGAGGCTTCCATCGGATATTCACCAAGATAATGGGTTCTGGTCTTTGACAGAGTGGTTCTGGGGCCTACTGACTTCATGGGGTTGAAAGATATTAATGGGCTTGATAGCTATTGCAGGGGTCACCTTCATATGCTGCCTGTGTATCAATTGCCTCTTAGCCAGTTGCACCTATTGTGTGAGTAAACTTACCCCTACCATTACACTGCCCCAGCAGAATAATACAATCTCTCCTATGATGATGCAAGAAATTCAATCCATTATGCTCACTGATGAGGGTATCTCCGAATATTAAATGCATGTATTTTGATGTTCGCATTATACTCTATTTTTGCTTTGCAATGTAAATGATTCTGCAATTCCTCTTCTCCCACCTAAAATTGTAAAGACCCTGCTGGATAGCAATAAAGCTTTTAGCCACGTTTGCTAAAAGGAGGGTCTGTTAGGTTTAAAATTCACCTCCCAACAACATGCACTTGTCTATGCTATATTATGTTAGCATTATGTGGTTAAATAGATGCCATATGTGTTCACGTTATATAACTCACTGAGTTGTTCTGTGCAACATGCAAGCTTTCGTTAGCCTGTGTAACTCCATTTTGTATTTTGTAATCCATATTAGACTGCTAGGGCTGTGCTCGTACTAGGCCTCAGTATTCAGAATAGCTTGCCTCAGCGGAACACTGTATTTCGTTATTATTTACTAATGAAGAATTATTCTGCGCTGCACACCATTCTCAATGTGTAACTCTACTCCCACGGAGATGGTGAGACTCGGCACAGTGGCCTTGGATTGTCGATAAATGGACCCTTCTGGCAGGTGTTAGCTCATCTCTGTGCCTCTTTTGTTCGTGTCCGGCTCAGGACGGTAGTTTTCCACTAGAGGCATGGCCGAAGTCTCCAAATGGGTTATCACGTATTGACAAATGTTGGGGGGGTCAGTCCCTCAGCAGACATCTTAGGGTGAAGGGTTGATCGGACTCCTCTACATAGTATTGGAAATAAACATGTAAGTTACATTCTCTACTGTCTGACCGACTCTTCATTTGGGAAGGCATATTAGGCGGTTGTAAATAACCTGCGTGGCCTTAGAGGGCCCCATCCTTCACTGATGGCATGAATAATTGGGAGGGCAAGCACATCAATTATTTGAGCCATTGACTAGCAATGCCTTTAAGGTCAACGCCAAAGCTCTCAATCATTGCTCATTATAAACGGTGCTTAAAACGGACCACAACTGAGAGCTATGCCGTTGAGGCTGAAGGCAGTGCGGGTTTCTCACAATGCCTGTATGTGGGTCATAAACTTTAAAATAAAATATATACTTACCCTTTGTAATGCACTGGATTGCCTCCCCCAGCCCTCATGCTTCCATTCCGTCACAGTGCACAGGGCTTGCTTTAGCTCTGGTGGCGCCAAGTGTGACAATGTTTTTGGCATTCCCAATGACCTCCTTTCCAACAAATTCTCTCACAGGCAACATCCAACAGTGCCTCTCTCTGATACACACTTAATTTTTTTATAGCGCTACTCATGGTTCACTCACACTCAGTTCTGTGATCTGCAAGGTACACCTTCTTTGCAGCAGGCACATTAACCCTCTGAATTACTCTAGGATGAGTCAAAACTGGCACAAGGTAAAACGCCAATCTCTCTCCAGCAGGAAAATTAATCACCAATGTTATATTGAAATTTTTATTGTTTTCTGAAAGCTGATTCAAGGCACAAGGAATTCTGCAGTAGGTGCATTTAAATCCATACATTATTTTAAACACAGTGCCCCGCAAGGTAAGTGCCAGATTCAGCTGCTCCATTTGCACTGCCCTTAAGATGGGCCTGGTAGCGAATGGTCTGAACTAATTTCTCTAACCAATCCAGATGCTGTTCTCATGCTGCTGATAATGTTAAACAGCATGAGAGAAGCACTAGGACTGGTTGAAACGGTCTGGGTGGATGCTCCCTCAGGCACTGGGTGGCCTGTGCCGGCTCTTCATCCAGCTTTCGAAGATAGCTCAGGTTGGAGAGGTTAAAGTGTGCATGTCAGGCTGGCTACCGCAAGACAGGCAGCCAAAGTGACATGTTAATGTTAATTGCATTTGTAAAGCGCTGCTGTTACCAAAAAGGTGTCCTGGTGCTAGGGTGAAGTGCCTACTGACGGACACTAGGAGAATGATTTATATACTAAATTCAAACCTAATTGGTAAAAAGTCATGTTTTTAAGGCCTTTCTGAATGCCATCAGGTTAGTCAAATGTCTTGGATGCGGAGGGAGGGAGTTCCAGGCTATGGCTGCATTAGCAATAAAGCTTCTGCCGCCCCAATTGGCTTTCTTAGTCCGGGGTGTAACAACCAATTTGGCATCCGAAGAACGGAGTGTTCTTTTAGGTGAGTACCATTGGAAGTGTTGTTTTAGGAATTTTGGTCCTATTTCATGCAATGCTTTGAAGACCAGACACAAGGCCTTAAACTTGGTACGCTTCCTCATCGGCAGCCAGTGTAGCCTTCTGATTGCACCTGTGATTGATGCATATTTAGGCGTTCCAGAAAGAAATCTGGCGGCTGCGTTCTGGAGAATCTGTAATTTATTCATTAGGCCTTCTTGTATCTTGAGGTAGAGACTGTTACAATAGTTTAATTTAGACATCACTAATGCAGTTACTACCGTTTGTTGTGCTTCTTTAGGAATTAGTGGCATGATTTTTTTGCAGGCTCTGAGGGTGAACCGGGTAGAGGATGCTACTGAGTTCACCTGGTCCTTGAAACTAAGAGTGTCATCGATCCAAATTCCCAGGTTTTTCACCTTCCTAGTCGGGACTGGTAATAGTTCTAGTGAGTTCGGCCAACAGTTGGGTGTCCAGAAAGCTGGGTTGTACCCGAATAGCACAACCTTGGTCTTACTGGAATTTAACTTCAAGCAGTTTTGTGCCATCCTGTTTCCTGTCGCATACATGCAGTCATGAAATTTGGCGGCGGTGTCTTGTGGTCTTTCTGGTTGAATGGTTACTATGATTTGGGTGTCGTCAGCGTATGATGTTAAATTAAAACTGTAGGATTCAATGAGGGGCGCAAGAGAGGACACATAAACGTTAAAGAGTGTCGGGCTCAATGAAGACCCCTGTGGGACTCCACATGGTAGTGAGAAGGCTTCCGCCTCAAATTTGTCTAGTTTAACAGTTTGGGTTCTTTCCAAGAGAAAGGATTTTAGAAGTTTTTGGGCATTGCCCTTAACTCCTATCTCATCTAATCGGTCCACCAGTACTGCATGGTGGACCGTATCAAATGCCGCTGATAGGTCCGGCATGATGAGGGCGGCCCTGCCTCCTTTATTTAGAGTGGCTCTTATTTCTTCCATGGACTTGATAAGAGCCGTTTCCGTGGTATGGCCTTCTCTAAATCCGTATTGGGGGGGTCAAGTGCCTGAGCGCGATTAAGAAACTGGTTAAGTTGATTGTTCATATCTTTCTCTATTAATTTTGCTGGGAGCGAAAGTCTGGATATGGGCCTGAAGTTGTTTGGATCGTTGGAATCCAAATGAGTTTTTCTTTAGTAGCGGCAGAATGGAGGCCTTTTTCCATTCCCTAGGGAAGTATCCTTCTTTATACACGAGGTTAAAGATGGAAGTGAGTTTGCATGCCACAGTATAACCAGCTAGTTTAATACCTCTATCGGGCATGGGTCATAGGGGGAACCTGATTTAGTTTTAACCAGAAGATTGTAAGTGTCCCCTTCAGAGAGAGGGCTGAAACTAGTAAGTCTGAGATTATATTTTTTATTTGAGCCTGTACATGCACTCTCTAAACTGGAGTGAGCACCAGTGCCACTCAGCAGTAGTGGCCCCTCCCCGCCCTCAAAGTTGGTTCGGGCTGAGAGCACTGAAAACTAAAATGGTAAGGGCAAGGATTATTTCCTGAAACGCGTCAGGCTTTACATGTTCAAAGATTGCTCTGAAAGCTGTCAAGGAGCGAGCAGTGAAATGGATGCAAATAAACGTGCTGATCTGAACTTCGTGTGGCTTTGCTTTAATTTGGGGCTTCCTGTTTATACTTTATTATATATATATATATATATATATATATATATTCACTGAAAAAACCATAGGTTATAGACCATATATAGTTAGGAATTAGCATTTAGAAAACCTTATTTTACTCACACAAAACCATTGAAATTCCATATATAGTTAGTTGTACTAACTATATATCGCGCACCCGCAATCCACTGCTGATGATGTCACATATTACATCATTCATGACATAGTCAGTGACATCACTGATGACATCACTGATGACATCTCAAATGACATCACTGATGACATCACTGATGACATCACTGATGACAACATCCAGTGACTGTATGTTTCTGTAAAGTTAAAATGTGTCTTACATATTGAAGAATGAGTGGAAGTATAAGTGTCTGGACAAAGGATTTAGTAGGTGCATGACTGAATGTATGAGTGAGTGATTAAATGTGTCTCACTGAGTGCATGGGTTAGTGACTAAACTGTCTTAATTTGTGCATCATTATGTCTGTTGTTCTGTAAACTGCTGCATGTGTTGATCAGTAGCTATATGATTAACTATATGGGTTACTGATTGATTGTCCAAGTATTTGTATGGGAGACTGAGTGTGTGTGTGGCTGGCTGGGAGGTGTGTGACTCTGTGCAGATCAATGTGTACTTGTATCAATGATTGTATAAGAAGGTAAGTATGTGTTAGTATATGTTTGAAAATGTAAGGTGCTCTATGTTTAACTGTATAGACAAGAAAATGGAAGTGTCATTGATTCTTTACAGGACTGACTAGGTGTGTGAGTAACTCCATGGATGAGTGGCAGACTGTGAGTGTCTGTATAGGTATATGAGTGCATATGATAGTGTTGTAAAGATGAGTGATTGTATGTATGAATGATTGTATGGGTGAATGAGTGAATGTGTGTGTAGACATAGGAATCAGTGAGTGCGTATGTAGTAACTAGGATTGGTGTGTCAATGGTTTCAAAAATTATACTCTGTATTTAACACTGGGTGAAACAGAGGTTATATTAAAATGTGAGGAGATGCATTGTATTGTCACATGAATGATATCATCAGTGATGTGGTCATTGATGTCAAATGAGATGTCATCAGTGATGTCATCAGTGATGTCATTTGAGATGTCATCAGTGATGTCATCAGTGATGTCACTGACCATGTCATGAATGATGTAATATGTGACATCATCAGCAGTGGATTGCGGGTGCGCGATATATAGTTAGTGCAACTAACTATATATGGAATTTCAATGGTTTTGTGTGAGTAAAATAAGGTTTTCTAAATGCTAATTCCTAACTATATATGGTCTATAACCTATGGTTTTTTCAGTGAATTTTCAAGGTTTTGTAAATGCTAATTCCTAACTATATATGGTCTATAACCTATGGTTTTTTCAGTGAATTTCATTGGTTTTTTAACAGCTAATATCTGTAGCTGTAAAATGTATTCTTCTTTAAATCCAAAAATATATTTTATATGTTTATGAATAATTTTTTTTTTAAATATTTTTTTTTCTTCGTTCCCGCTTCGCGAATCGGGAAGCTTCCCGTTAGCTGACCTTGATGCCGCGAAATAGACCGCGAGCCGGTAAACGTTTCTTTACCGCAACTGCCGCGTTAGAAAACAACATCGTGACGCCTCCCGTCCGCATGACGTTTCACGTTGTCGCGTGATACGTCATATGACGTGCTACGTTAGCGAACTGGTACGCGAAGCGAGTCGCAAAGCGCAGGTTTCTGGAAGCAAACCGGGAGGCCCTGCAAAGCGCTTAACGTAAACACAGCAGGTCATGTGACTTGGTAATAACACTTTTCATTGGTTCATTTCACTTTTGGTTTCCTAATGATGTAAGACTAGGTCATATAATCTAAAATGAACACTTTTCATTGGTTGAGAACTCTTGTTTTTCCCAAATGATGAAAATCCCTCCTTCTTTCCTCACTCTGACTTTCATCATTGTGAGAGAAAGACCCTTTGTTACCAGTGAGCAATGGCTTCTTTAGTAGCTTCAGCTGGTGCTTCCCCACCACCTCCACCACATCCAAGGAAGAGTGGACCACCTGCTCAAGTTATAATTCAACAAGAAGAGGAAGAAGAGGAACAGGACGACGAGCACGAAGAGAGGCAGTTTTTGCCTGAGGAGCCCAGGACGTCTCACCGGAAAGAAAACTTCATTTGGCAATTTTTTAAAATTCCCAAAGGTCAGAAAAAAGTAAATGCAAGATACGTAACTTGCCTTATATGTCAAGATAGACTGTCCAGAGGGACCGACAAAAAATACAGCTTCGGAAACTACACAATGCATCGCCATATGACTAGGTGGCATCCTAACAACTACAGTGCTGCACAGTTTCGGAACGACCTAGATAATCTCCCTATTATGGCCAGAAGATCTGTTGTACCGGAAGTAACGGGACCAGAGGGCAGGGAGATGGTGCCAAATATACAAATGAGATTTGGTGAAGTAAAACAAGTCTGCGTACATTGCAATGGATTCATTTGCTACAGAGAAAGTAGCATCACTCTGATCAACAGAGCTATTGACAATCATATGCAAGTTTGTACGAAACGCCCCAAATAATAAATACTTTTTTTTTGTTTTGTTGCTCCTGTTGAGCCCTTTACAATGAATCGTTTTCATTGCCCCCTCCAAGAAAAACCCAAAAAAATATAAAACTGTTCAGAAAAATTCAAAAAAAGTAAAAAATGTTCAGAAAAATAATAAAAAAAATATAAAACAACAAAAACAATAATAAAAAAAGTTCTTTTCAGAACTACCTCCCCGTTATTAAAAAATTGGTACAATATTTGGAACTGTGCCAACCTTTATTTCTCGTAGTTCGCTTCCCAGTTCGCTCGCCGGTACGCGAACCGGAAGTGAACCAAATTTTTTTTTTTTTAAAAAGAACAGTAAGTATAAGGGAAGGAAACAGACACTTATGTTAAAAGAAAGACAGCTATAGGGGAGTAAACTAGAGATACTATTACCCGTAATCCACTGCTGATGATGTCACATATTACATCATTCATGACATGCTCAGTGACATCATCAGTAGAGGATTGCGGGTTTTTTGGCAACGTGCCTTATCCACGGTTTAATAACGCTGCCTTTTGCTTTATATAAGTTTTCAAATTGTATGAAATATATACCAATAGGTCGTTATGAACCTTTAGGTAGTGCTTTTCTTCATGAGGTCTGGTCGCTTCCATACACATACAGATGTTTCAAAGATGATCAAGAAGTTTATCTGAATGGAGAGGAATGCACTGAGACGCCAGATCATTCACTAATGTGTAGGCACATACAGTTACACGGTTCATGCAACAAACACCGACCAAATATGGCTTGCGTGTTGCAAGGCACGCCAGTTCCTGCTATCATCCCCACGTTCAAGTTGTTGGAAAATGGTAGTTATTTGATGCTCAATAATGAAGATTGTTCTGGGTTAATTAAAAGTATTCCTTTTATCGTAACAGTAAGTGAACGGGTTATTTGCTGCAGAAATGTTCTATTTCCTCCCACACATGAACATAGGGAGTTTTCAATCTGGCCACAAATACCAACCTTGGGAGCAGATTTCAACGGCATGGCAAGAATAAGAGCTCTTTTGTCTCAGAGAGAGGTGGCCTTGAGTTCGGCCCGTGAAACTTTCGTGCTTCACATAGCGAACACCCGTACAGAGGTGCAGACCCTTTTCAATACTGATTCGCCTTTGCATTTCAGCAAGATGGTTCGGACTATCTTTAACGCGTCCTCCACAAAGGCCCTGGCGCACTTTTTTAAAGTTGTTACCAGTGGTCTCGTGACTTCATTTGAGAAAATCTTTGGAGTCATCCCTGCTTTCTTTCATTCTATTTTCTCCACTCTGCTTCGTGGATTGCCATTTTTACTTGCATTACCAGCGGACGCTCTTGTGCTTTTTTACATTTTTAAATATGGATGTCCCTCCTGTGCAAGCTCCCGCCCTGCAGCTGCTGACACTGTTCCGCAATCGCATGCTAGAATATTATGGCACAATGCCGTTGGCGATATTAAGCACGGCATATGGATTATCTTTTCGATTCTCCTACTTCACCTGTGTCCAGCCTGTATTTCACTGCCTGACCTGTGATTTCGATTGGGCCATTGATTTGTGTCTCTGCGGAACGGTTTCTCCTGACGTCGACTTTAATCAGCTGATGACTCCTATCATTACTCACGAGTTGGTTTGTCCTGGCGAAAGGATTATGGCTGTGGCATTGATGCATGGACTAATTGGTCCCTGGAATTTACTGGCGGCAACACAGTCTTTCTTGGAACAGAGCTTTCTTGAAAACCCACCGAGCTGTCCTCTGATGGTGATAGAGGATCCGGTGCTGGGAGAGCACGTATGTTCTTTTCTGCTTTTAAATTGGATGGCTGAACTCTTTTCGGATGAAGACGGTGACTTCCTATTGGAGGCTGTTGCAGCTTATTTTGCATACACAGTTATGTCATAGACCTTTTTCATGTTTGATATGCTGAGTACTAGCATTTCATTGACAATTCATTGACTTATTTGTCAAGTTTTTATTATTTAGCTTGCCTATTGGCTTAAGACTCGATAAAGTACTTGGCTGTTTTATTTTTCTTTAGCATTAAATTTTCCTAGTTTTTAATGTTTTACCTTGCGGACCGTCCACATATAAAGTTGCAATCTGCTCTCATGAGATGGCACTTCTATTATCTTATTCAGTTCGTTTCCGGATCATGGGGAGGTGTCATCTAGGTCCTGGATATCTTCACACCGTGTTAAGTTAGCATGGGCTCATTACCGGTTTAAACGCCATTTTTCCTTTTTTGCAACTTCTGCACACGACACTTAGTTGTTGCTTTAGCTTTCAACCTAGTAGTTCATCGTGGTTTACATGAGAATAATATGTTATTGCTCTACTATCTGCTTTGCTTGTTAAACTATATCTGTACAGCGAGTGCTGAAGTTTCAAGAACAACACGATACAGAATTGTTATGAGGTCTGATCTGCACGACTTCATACTCATAACATAAGTGCAGCTTCTGCCAATTCTGGGCATGAGGCGGGTTTTATATTGCTTTGCCGAACACACATACACAACAGTTGATGCGGTTCACATGAAGAGAGAGCTGGTGTATGCTGATGTGATTCCTTCAAATCTAAGACACTAAAGTATGGGCACGCCCTAAACCAACACAAACAGACCTTCTTAGCAAATAATATAATATGTGTATTAGGGAGGGTGAGATATAAGCAGCCGCGGGCCGTGGAGGGAGTTACGGTGGGGCAGGGAGGCGGGGAGGGGGAGGGGCAGGGTGGAGCCCTCTCCACCCTGCCCCTCCCCCTCCCCGCCTCCCTGCCCCACCGTAACTCCCTCCACGGCCCGCGGCTGCTTATAAGTGTTGCTAACTCTTATTCATTTACAGCATGTTAACATACTGTCACCATTCGCTTTTTATGTACTAGTAACTATGCTGGTAATTTTGCTACTGATAATATGTGTACTTGTATTATCTAAGATACTACGCCTGAGAAGACGGCATTAGTAAATAAACATTTCAAATACACATGTGTTCTTCTTAACTCCATGTTCTGGTTTCTAAGAAATATATAACGACCGACTGTTCATGAGTTCCACGTATCCTGAGGTACTATAATTTCATATTCTGGATTGTCTAAACATTGAGAGTTTGTTATATCCAATGTGACACTGTACCTAGCTTGCTAAGGGGTTTTTGATTACTGAGGTGAGTTTTGGGGCACCCTAATTCGCCGAGGTTCCAATCCTCTGTCCACAGTTCTGTGTGAGAACAGAAACCCTGCGACAGGGGCACCCCCGACCCTTGCTGGAGCTTCATCACACTTGCGATACAACTCCAGCAATGCGCCACCTTTACGGCACAGATACATCACGCATCTGTGCTGTTTTTGCCCCATGATGCGCCGCATTGTAAATGCAGCACACCATAGGTGACGGAACAGCGGCACAGAATGACTAACACATCCCTGGTGATGCGCCAGTCATCATAAATCTATCCCTATGCTTCTTATCTTGTTAGAGATGAACCGCCATATGTATCATCAAAGTTTTTTGCATTTCCTAAATAGCGAACTTTAAGGAATAAATAGCGATTCTTTACCATTCCTAGTTTGCGATGAGCTATTTGCTAATTACAAATTACCCATTCATTTCCTTCATTTCCATAGGGCGGTTGGACTCACTTTTAGCTCGAACGGCTGAATGGATTTCCACGAAACTTGGCAAAATTGTAGGGACTGGTAGCCCGATGTGCCTTTGCTATGTCTCAAGATATATGCTCCAGTGGTTTTTACGAAAATTAACTTTGAAAAATATATATTGGGCTACATTGGCCTATATATATGTTGGAGCCCAAATGTAGCCCAATGTAGCCCAATGAAGCCCAATGAAGCCCAATGTAGCCCAAAGATGGCCGCCAGAGACAAAAAAAACAAATGTAGCCCAAATATCAGCCAGATGTAGCCCAACTATAGCCCAGTGACAGAATGACCAATCAGCTTCGCAAACCTCCGTTACGCGAAGCGGAGCGCTGTTACAGATATATATCTTTTTTTGAACGTTAATTTCTCAAAATCCACTGGAGCACATATATTGAGACCTAGCAAAGGCACATCGGGCTACCAGTCCCTAATATTTTACCAAGTTTCGTGCAAATCCATTCAGCCGTTCGATTATTATTATTATTTATTTTTTTTGCCCCGCGGGGCCCTTTTAAAACCTCCACATCAAACCTAGGGGGTCAGCGAGGATCTACTATGCCCCCTTATGGTCATTTGCCCCTTCGCTTTGGCCTCCTCTTGTCTCTCGATCCTACCGAGAGACAAGAGGGCGGCCGCTACGGACTGTTTGGAATGTTTACAGACGCCGGAGAACCAATCAGCTTCGCTTCACAAAGCTCCGTTGCGCGAAAAGTCCGCGAACCGGAGCGCTTCCCGGTCCGCTGTTAAAGATATATATCTTTTTTTGAACGTTAATTTCTCAAAATCCACTGAAGCACATATATTGAGACCTACAAAAGGCACATCGGGCTACCAGTCCCTACAATTTTGCCAAGTTTCGTGCAAATCCATTCAGCCGTTCGGGCTAAAAGTGAGGCCAACCGCCCTATGGAAAACTCAATGTTAAAAACACGTTTTGGGACCCCCCTTTTTTCTCGACCCCCCCTGGACGAACCCCCCCCCAATTTTCAGGGGCTGCTCAGAAACAAAATGTGCCATTTTCCTGAAAATTTCAGCCAATTCCGTCCACAAACGCCAAAGTTATTAGACATAGAATTTTCAAAAATCCCATAGAGAAAAAATCCTAACTATATATACCTACTGGCGACCGCCAGTAGGTAATATATATATATATATATATATATATATATATATATATATGAAACAACCACCTCCCACAGAAGCTCTATGGATATATATATATATCTATACTACTATTATAAAGAGAGAACTTTGAACCTTTGAGGCGGGTAAACTCAGGAACCACAGCACCAATCCAAACACCCGATACATCGTTGTAATTGTCAGGGTCTGCAGATGGATATATAGGCTATATAAAAAAATAAAATATACGTTCTTTAAAATATTTACGATTAAAAAAAAAAGTAGTCCCTTGGAAGTAGCGCCGGCCGCGACGTACGTGCTGACATCAGGAGCGCGGGGAGGAGCGGGGTACAGGAGCGCGAGGAGTAGCGGCGGACATGAGAGCGGGGAGGAGCGGCGGACAGGCGGGGAGGAGCGGTGAGGAGCGGCAGACAGGCGGGGAGGAGCGGCGGACAGGCGGGGAGGAGCGGCGGACAGGCGGGGAGGAGCGGAGGCTGAGGTAGGTGAAGCGGCCCGTGTGCGGCTCATTGGGGGCCTTGAAAGTGGCGGGTGCACTCCGGGGGACCCACGGACAACGTCGGGGCGGGCGGGGGCCCTGAAGCCTGAGACAACGTCGGGGCGGGCGGGGGCCCAGAATCCTGATTGCTCCCGGACAACGTCGGGACGGGCTGCTAGTATTTCAATTAAAAGTACTTCAGAACCAGGTTTCGCAAAGCTTTTTTGCCAGTGCAATCCATGAAAACACAGTGAGCTCGCTCATGAGATGGATATTACACCATCTTCAGAAAGATGCAGTCTTCTATTTCTCATCAGATTGTGTAAATGAGTGCCATTTAGGTGGCAATGTTATCATCTGTTAATTACTGTGCCATGAATCTGCGCTATCCTAAATCAAAGTAAATTAGTTGTTGTTAGCACCCCACAATGATCAGTTCTCATATGAGACGACTGAGCTACATTTATATATTAAGCCAACAGGCTTGAAGAGCTGGCAAAAAGGTAGTTCCCTTAACTAATGTTTCAATTAATAGTGTTCTAGAATCCAAAGGACACAAATATTCCTTCATGCTCAAGAATGCATAGAAAGTGTGGCAAATGGGAAGGATCACTGACAGAATATCGAAATCAAAAAAATCGACATACAAAAATATCGAGTCAAAAATATCGAAGTACAAAATATCGACAGCCTATCTTCAAACAGGTAAGTACCAAAATATCGACTCCAAAATATCGACTTACAAAAATATAGACTGTAAAAATATCGATTTTTTTAAATGTCTTAAAATTAAGTTAAAAATAATATATATAAATATATTTATTATAAACTTAGAAATAATTATTAAATAAATTTAATATTAATAAATAATTAATATAAATAAAAAAATTATATCACCAAAAATAATACATATATATATATATATATATATATATATATATATATATATATATATATATATATATATATATATATATATATCGTAACTCGAAATCCCGGTAATAGCCAGTACCTGCTCACGAGTGGGTCGATTTCAGGGTCCCGGAAACCCAAATTAATTAGCCAACACTTTTCCGTCAGGAAAATACGTAACCGACACACCAGGAGTTGCAGTGCTCAAAGATTTATTTTTATTTTTTGGCAGCAAAACAAACAACGCGTTTCACCTCACGGCTTGCTCATATATAAACATATTATTAAATAAACATATTAATATAATATAATTTAATGTAATTTAATTTCATTACATTAATTTAATTTAAATTTAATTTTACTTTATTTTTACACTGTACCCCTGTACCCCAAAAACCCAAAACTGACCCTGAATCCTAAAATGCCCCTTTACCCAAAAACTAAAAACTGACCCTGAACCCTAAAAATACCCCTTTATCCAAAAACTAAAAACTGACCCTGAACCCTAAAAATACCCCTTTACCCAAAAACTAAAAACTGACCCTGAACCCTAAAAATACCCCTTTACCCAAAAACTAAAAACTGACCCTGAACCCTAAAAATACCCCTTTACCCAAAAACTAAAAACTGACCCTGAACCCTAAAAATACCCCTTTACCCAAAAACTAAAAACTGACCCTGAACCCTAAAAGTACTCCTTTACCCAAAAACTAAAAACTGACCCTGAACCCTAAAAATACCCCTTTACCCAAAAACCAAAAACTGACCCTGAACCCTAAAAATACCCCTTTACCCAAAAACTAAAAACTGACCCTGAACCCTAAAAATACCCCTTTACTCAAAAACTAAAAACTGACCCTGAACCCTAAAAATACCCCTTTACCCAAAAACTAAAAACTGACCCTGAACCCTAAAAATACCCCTTTACCCAAAAACCCAAAACTGACCCTGAACCCTAAAAATACCCCTTTACCCAAAAACCCCAAACTGACCCTGAACCCTAACAATACCCCTTTACCCAAAAACCCAAAACTTAAATTTAATTTCCAAAACCAATTACTTTTATTTACAAAGTAAATTTTATTTAATGGTCAATTATTAATGAATTAACACATTTAATTAATTAACATATTTAATTAGTTATCATTAAATTACTCCCCACCCTATCCCCCTATAAACTCACAACCCACTACAGAAATTAATTTACTAATTATGATTTATTTATTCTTTAAATATTTATAATTACCAATTATATTTTAATTATTTACCAAATAATAATTAATTAACAATTATTATTAATTTACATATTTAATTAATTAAATTTAAATAATTTCCCACCCTATTCCCCTATAAAACCACAACCCACTAAAAAAAATAATATAGTAAAAAGTAATGATTTATCAATTATTCAATTATTATTAATTACCAATTATAATTTAATTAATTAACAATTATTAATTAATTAACAATTACTATTATATTACATATTTATATAATTATATTTAAATTACTTCCCACCCTATTCCCCTATAAACCCACAACCCGCTAAAAAAAAAAAATATAGTAAAAAGTAATGATTTATCAATTATTCAATTATTATTAATTACTAATTATAATTTAATTAATTAACAATTATTAATTAATTAACAATTACTATTATATTACATATTTATATAATTATATTTAAATTACTTCCCACCCTATTCCCCTATAAACCCACAACCCGCTACAGATTTATATTACACAATTATTACAAATTATAAAACACCTAATTTGACATATTTTTGTTGTCTATATTCTATCTACTCGATATTATGTCTAGTCTATATTTTTGATTCGATATTTTTGCTATTAATATCGATAGTAATCGATATTTTTGTAGTCGATATTATGTCTGGTCGATATTATGTCTAGTCTATATTTTTGACTCGATATTTGTGTATGTCGATATTTTTGAGGTCGAAATTATGTCTGTGTACCAAATGGGAAATGTCCTGCAAAGAGGTCACTTAACAGACACAGAAATTGTGCGTAAAAGCACATGTTATAATAACAACCACTGTGCTTTTAGTTCTGTGCTGAAGGGCAATGTGCATTATAAAATGCAACATTTGTTACAAATTTCTCAAAAATGATTTTGAGAAGAATGGCAATATTGTCTATAATCATTCCTAAATGAGTACACAATTTATAGCACTAAGCTTGCCCTGAAAGGAGAACGAGACACTCTTGAATGGGGTACAAGAGAGACACCAGGCAGAAAAAAATAATTATCAGTTTGTCAGTGTATCACTGGAACAAGTAGTGCACAAATTAGTGTTTTCACTGGGCAGTGCTTTACATTGGTAACCTATTATAACCAATATCAGAGTTATGCTGCTTTTGACAGACCTAGGCTTAGTTAAACAGCAGAATTAGGTTTCATAGGCCTCTGACTGCCAAATTACACATCTTTGGAGAGGCAGGACACATTGATGCAATGCCTGTACAATGGGAGTGTTGGTGCATTGCCTGTGCAAAGACACCATCCCGGAGAAGGAACACACAAAACTTACATTAAAGGAAATTCCACATCTTACATTGCACTCTGAGAAATTGATCCTAGAGGTGTTTGCTTTGGTGGCGAGGTATGCCTCTGATGAGACATAAATAATACGTTCAGACTTCACATAGCTGAGCTATGTCTCAGTCTATACGTAGGCCAGGCGCCATGCACCTGAGTTATCCATTAGGTGACAATGCTAAATCACCAAAGAACAAGAGCCAAACACCATCATTTCAGGTGGATCTCTTCTAAAATTGTGACCAGTCCTGCATTTAATGCCTGAGGGCACCCACTAAATAAACTGAAAGACTAAACATGCAGGATAGGAGATGCCTTGTTACAAAGTACAATGAATGTTCTGAGGCATCTTGGCACTCAACTGACTAACAACAGAAAGTACATTAAGGTAATGAAGATAATAGATGTATTTCAAGGGCCTTTCCTAAACATAAAATTATCCTCTATTAGCACACACCAGGATGGAGGTCATTCCAAATAGCTGGAGCAACATAAGAGAAGGAACATAATGGAGCCATGGCATGAGGAATACAAGCAGCGAAAATATAGAATGCCCCCACACAAGCAGGAAGTAAGCTCCCTGTGCATCAGGCCATCTCTGATATGTTTTGAGAAAAGAAAACAACCTTTGAGAGTTTATTTACTCAATAAAAAGGAAGTTGACTAGTGGGTGCTTTAAAAATGGTGTCCATAGAGCAATCCTGCAGGCCTTTGAAGGGGGTGCCACCATGGCGCCAGCCCTCGCAGCACAGAAATCCCAGACAGGCAGGCGTGGATCTCTAAATGAGGCTGACAGTCCTTTGCTAGAGCGGCAGAGGCCATTGGCTTTTCTTCCTGGTGCAGATCTGTTTTTAAACAGGAACACTGTACTGATCTTCAGAAATATGTGGTGAGCTGTCACACATCAGCTATGTAATTTTAGTGTTCAGGCGGTCAGCACATGTTAGACCTTTCATCCTTATGGTGGGCTTTCCCCCAAATTTTTGCCTGCTTATTTCCTCTTTTTGTTGATTCTTTTTGTTGGCCTTAGGACTGTGAGCATTTTACCACTGCTGACTGTGAGAAGTTGGCCTGGCATATGCTGTCCACTATTCTAGTTGGCACCTTGCACCAGTCCAAACGACCCCTATTGATGGTAGGTTTATGACAACCTTTATAGAAAGCTATCCTAGTGGTAGCTGTGGAGAGCAGCCTTCAGGCTACATCTTGAAGGAATGTAAAGCAGCTTGTTTTACCAGACTATAATCTCATGAATGATCCAATGAAAGGAGAACCACACCAGATATATATTAAAAATATATGTATTTATTCTAAACACACCCCTCTAGTCTCTTTATGAGGCTAGAGGCAAAAGTACAATACAGGAACTTAATTAGCACACACTAAATCAGCACAGTATACGTTTTGCCTAGGGTCCTCAAAAACGATATACTAAAAGTGGTATAAGAACCACGAGGGACTTAGAAACTTAGAACAAGGCCTAGGGCCTGTAGAACCACTGGGATAACCAGGAACCACCCAAGGTAGGAATGCAGGAGACCCACGGGGGACGAGTGCAGTGTCTGAACACAGCTGCGAATCACCATTCACTTCTATGGAGAAAGTTACGGTTAGATTTTTAAAGATTAAGGACACTTAGGAGTGGACTAGGAACAAACCCCTCCAGTACTGGACACTTCGAGAGTCAAGACCCACGGGAGCACCAAAGTACTTGTGTTACCTTAACCAGGGAAGCTGGGTGCATAGGTGTCTTTTCGTGTCGGGTTTTGTCGTCCTTTCCTATGGAGAGCTGCAAAAAAGTGCTGCAGGCGACCAGGTGAAAGTGTCCGGATGCATCCAAGGGTGGATCGAAGATCTGAAGAACCTGAAAGCAGAGGGGACAGAGTCTGGGTCACTAGCCAGTGACCAGGAATGCGACAAGAGGATTCCAGCCAATGTCGGGTGATTTCAGGTGATGTAGGTGAAGCTTGACTATTCAGCCACGAGGACCAGGAGGTGTCGACGACAACCAAGAGCTGGATTCGAGCTGTCCCACATCAGATGTTGAGTGCTGCAGCGTCAGTATCCGGACCCAATAAGCCTTGGCAACAGAAACCCATGCAGAATGGAAAGATTGGCTTCAGGGCAGACCAGCAAGGTCTGGGGGCCACACCCTTTGGAGGGGAGTCAGGGCACGTCTGGAAAAACCAGGGAAGCCCAAGAAATAAAGGATTTACCATTGTGGGGACCCACCAGACAACGGACCAGGGATCGCGAAGGAGCCTGGAGCAGAAATGCAAAAAGCGGGCCCACGGAACACTCGTGGAGTGTAGGCCCACAATCTTCGATGGAAAAGGTGCTCAGGGCTTGGACTACAAGTAGCCCAGTGCACAACTTCGGGAAAGCTCGGGAAGTTGATGCCTTAGCAAATGTGCTGATGTCCAGGAGTTCCGGTCCCACAACTCACGTGATGGCTACAGGTCTCAGCTTTGCTGGGGACTCGTGCCGGCCTCGGAGATTTCTGGAAGTCCATGTCCTGTGTCGCAGATTCTTCGGGATCCGGCGGGAGCCTCGAAAATGCAGACCGGCAAGATGCTTCTTTGGTGCCAGTTTGAACAGGGGAGTTACTCCTTGACCCCAGGGGAGATTTCTTCAATATTCCAGTCGAAATGGAATGTCGAAGGTCCAAGATATATGTTTAGAGTTTCATCCAGGGTAATCTAAATTCCAAGGGACTGGGCTTCCTATACCTATACTAAGTTTAGGGGTTGGACTAACTCTAAGGTCCCCCCTATGGGAGGACCTGGGGAGGGGGTGGTTACACCCCTTCCTCTTTGTCCAGTTTCATGCCAGAGCTGGGGCTGAGTGACCCAGCAACCAGTTTGAACTGGGAAATGCACGAGGACACCTTGTGTGCCCCAGGCACTGTCTGAAAAAGCATTCACTGAATGCACCGACCCTGCCCCAATACACTAAAGCCTGTCTGGGGAGGTGCTGGCACCTCCCTGGACAGGAAACCTATTGTCCAGGCCTCCCCTGCCGGAGTTTCGTCCAGCAGCAGGAGGTCAGACTTGTGTCTGTGGCAGCAGCATCCATTTTGTGATGCTGGGGCTTTGTTTAACTTTTACCGGTTAGACCAGTGTGTACATGTCTTCTCCCTCTAGAAGGAGGGAATGCTACCCCCACCACCAGAACTGGTGGGTGGGTAGTATTCCAAAGTGTTTGAAACCAAACATGACATGTTTTGATGCAGCCATTCCAAAGTTGGCATTAACCGTGAGGTTATAATGCACTTAAGAGTATATGGTATGGCTGTATCACAGAACAGCCATAAGGAAGGGATTCCGAAAGCTTCAGAGGGGCTCAGCTCATGCTAGGGCACCCTCTCACACAAAACCAAGCACTCTGCCTTCAGGATTGTCAAGGCCTGCCATAGGATTGACTTATAGGTTTATATGTGTCTGGTTTAAAAGGTAGATATAGGTATACTAAATCTTGGTATGGGGTACAAGTACCACCTTACCCAGGCTGCAGTAGCAGACCTGTGGTGCCATTTTGGAAGGCTTCCCAGGGGTGGCATACTACATGTTTCAGCCCCTGGTAGGCCTCTGGGGTACCTATGCCCTTTGTACCTAAGGTACCATATACTAGGGACTCACAAGGATAACCCAGTAACCAACCTGGAATGTACCTAATGTACATTTAATCAATTTAGAGAGGGAAATAGATAGGCTGGGACCCTGGATAGCAGGATGCCAGCCAAACTAAGTAAAAAACCATCAAAACACGACGCAAAAAGTGGGGGTAACCATGCCGTTGGATTCCACCTTCCCACACAACCCCCCCAAACAAAAGGAGATAAGGCTAACCTTGCCCAGGTGATCCTATATTGACTTAGTGGCCATATAGGGAAGTACCTGCACTAGCATGGTTATCCCCTGTCTTATGGTACACTAAGCAATCCCTCACCCTAAGGGTATCAGAGGGTCTCCACCATGAGGAATCACTACCTGTGGGGTGTTTTGGTAAAGTAAGAGGCTGGTGTTGGGATTGAGTACTGAAGTGAGGCCCTACTGAGGTTGGGCTCAGCTTCCTCAAATCACTGTCCACCATTAATGTCTTTCTTTCCATGACTGAGTTGCACTGTGCTCTCAGGGTCAACCTTTGGTTGCCTATAACTGGGGGTTGGATCCCTTTTGGTGGAACACTGGAGGGACAGGGCAGGGTTGGAACCACTGGGTAAAGAAAAGAATTTTTTAGGGATTAAGGCAAAGACGTTTGCACCACTATTTAAATACCATATCTAAGTCCAAAAAATGAAGGTGCTAGAACCAGGAATGTAATCCCTATACAGACCCAACAAGGAAGATGAGGGAAACCCACTTCCTTGATTCACTAGACTTTGAAAAAATGGACAGCACCCTTCGAAAATAAATACACAGTTTGTGATAGATGATGTCTCAATATTTGTTACAAAAAAATATATAACATAGTCATGGTTGTTTTCCCAATGAATATATAAACAAGAGACTTCAAATTTTCGATTTTCTTTCTTTTATTCAGTTTTTCATTTTCTTTAAGATATTCGCTGATAGCCAACGCGTTTCGTCCATCACCGGACTTCTTCAGGGCTGGATAAAATAT
The DNA here is from genome assembly GCF_964261635.1 of Lissotriton helveticus. Classification (NCBI taxonomy): domain Eukaryota; kingdom Metazoa; phylum Chordata; class Amphibia; order Caudata; family Salamandridae; genus Lissotriton; species Lissotriton helveticus. Next base: position 1,568,278,804 of record NC_136069.1, on the reverse strand, counting down.
TTAGTTTTCACATTCACAGATACTGCATAATTTGGCATCTAAAAGTCGGTATAATATCAAAGGAAAATCCTTTCCTATTTAAGAAGCGCTGCTGGGTCAAAGATGAGATGTTGACAAGAAGTACTAAAGGTGTTTTGTCTGGCCAAGGTAAGCCATGAGTGCCGAAGCGGCGAGCGTAGCAACAGGTCCAACCAGAGGACCTGTTGCTACGCTCGCCGCTTCGGCACTCATGGCTTACCTTGGCCAGACAAAACACCTTTAGTACTTCTTGTCAACATCTCATCCTTGACCCAGCAGCGCTTCTTAAATAGGAAAGGATTTTCCTTTGATATTATACCGACTTTTAGATGCCAAAATATGCAGTATCTGTGAATGTGAAAACTAAATATTTTATCCAGCCCTGAAGAAGTCCGGTGACGGACGAAACGCGTTGGCTATCAGCGAATATCTTTAAAAAAAAGAAAAACGTAATAAAAGAAAGAAAATCGAAAATTTGAAGTCTCTTGTTTATATATTCATTGGGAAAACAACCATGACTATGGTATATATTTTTTTGTAACAAATATTGAGACATCATCTATCACAAACTGTGTATTTATTTTCGAAGGGAGCTGTCCATTTTTTCAAAGCTTGGAACCACTGGGTCCCAGGTCTGCCTTTGCCCAACAGAGTCCATCTGGGGCAGGTCCCTACACAAGGGTAAGGGGGAATACCTCAGTGGGTTGGGGAATTTTCACCTGGATAGGGCTACTAGACTGGGTGCCCCTAATCTGCTGATGGGGGGTCCTCTGGACAAGGAGCCCTGTGGGGTCCACTGACCTCTGCAGCCCTAGGCTGACTGAAGCAGGGTAGATAGGGGCAGGTTACCTGCTCCAGACTGGGCACCGCCTTGGAAGGGTCCACTGCCATCAGTGGTTCTGCCAGGCCAGTCCTGACTACCTCAGGGGCAGTTCCCTCACAAGGGGTAGGGTCAGTTCCCTGAGGAGGCTGACCCTCACCTATAGTCTGGTGGGAGGGAGACTTGTCTTTCTCCCCAATGCTCTCTGTCTGAGTGGAGTGATCCATGGTTTCAGGCTTCACCACACTAAAATCTATCTGGGTTTGGGCTGTGTCCTTCACAGCCCCACTAACCTTTTCAGGAAGGACTCCCATTCTGGAATGGGCCTCTTTTTCTACCTCAGCCCAGGCTGAGATCTCCAGATCATTGCCTAGTAAACAATCTACAGGCAAGTTTGTGGACACTGCCACTTTCTTTGGGCCAGTGACTCCTCCCCAGCTGAGATTTATTACAGACATGGCATGATCTGTCCTTACTCCATCAATATTGGTCCCCTGGTATGTAAACCCGGGTAAAAGCTGTTCTGGGGGTATTAGTCTCTCTGTCACCATGATGACACTAGCCCCTGTGTCCCTAGCCCCTGTGTCCCTATAGGCCACAGCTGTCTGACCATTGTTGTGGGGTTCTTGTCTGTACTTACCCAAGGGATTGGGACAAGCAGTGAAATTTGCAAACCCCATGCCACCGTCATAGACTAGAGTTGCTGCCGTAGGGGACTTGGTTATGCCAGAGTCCACCTGAGTTCCCCAAGAAAACCCAACCAAATTTTGGGGGGCACTCACACCACCTGGGGGATTACTACTAGTACTAACAGGAGGTGTTGGAGTATTACTTGGAGGAATATTTTCCTTCTGGCTGGCTTTTGAGCAACTGCTGTCAGTTTTCCAGTGGCCAGGTTTCTTACAAACATGGAATAAGGTTTCCTGGTAGGGGAGGAAGGAATGTGGTCCCATCCCCTTCAGAGGATTTTTGGAGCCCTTTTGGGGACTTATCTTTAGATGTATCCCCACCTTTCTCTTGGGACTTGGTAGAATCTTTCTTCTGGTCACCACCCTGATTCTTAGGCTTCACCCTGGTTCTGACCCATTTGTCTGCCTTCTTTCCCAATTCTTGGGGAGAGGTCAGTTCAGAGTCCACCAGGTACTGGTGTAAAAGCTGGTTTTGACAAATATTAAGGATCTGTTCCCTCATAATCAAATTGTACAATCCTGTAAAGTCATGCACTTTGCTGCCCAGTAACCAACCTTCCAGAGCCTTAGTAGCACAATCAACAAAGTCAACCCAGTCTTGAATCTGAGCCTTTTGAGTGTCTCTGAACTTCAACCTATACCGTTCAGTGGTTAGGCCAAACCCATCAATCAGAGCACTCCTCAATACCTTGTAGTTGTCAGCATCCTCTTCTCTTACAGTGAGGAGCTTGTCTCTACCTTTGTCTGCAAAGGAGAGCCACATGATTGCTGCCCACTGCTCCTGGGGGACCTTCTGAACTTTGCAGGCCCTTTCCAGTGCAGATATCCATTTGTGGATGTCTACTCCATTCTGATAGGGAGGGACAATCTTGTTAAAGTTTCAATGGTCATAAGACCTATCCCTACCACTAGGGACATTGCTGCCACCATGGGGCTCTATCCCCATCTTTTCTCTTGCTCTTTCAAGCTCTAGGGTCTCCTTTTCTAAGGCTACCTGTTGTCTCCTTATTCTGAGCTGTGCTTCTCTCATTCTCACCTGATGCTCCCTCTTTTCCTGGGAGGTACCCCTCCTATGAGAAGAGGCATAGGACCCTATGGATGTCCCAGAATGATTAGATTCCCCTGAAGGTGATCTTGGTCTTCTGGGCACACCACCAACTCTTCCTGGGGGGACAAAGATAGGGCCAGGCGCGCAACGCCCATTGGGCTAAATGGGCTTCAGCCCAAAGTCATCTTCAGCCCGTGTGGCTGATTTACATGTACTACAATACCGAAAGTAAGCAAACTGTTCTTCCCCCGTTTAATTTTTTTAAGGCTGCACATCGTAGCTTTTTTATTATCGGGTGCTTTAGCATGGCATCTGAGAATTCGATTTTAATTACCACTTCCGAGAGGCCCAGGTTCAGCCTGAGCCACCCATCCTTTACAAAGCTTCAGCAAACCTCCCTGCCCCCACTTTGTTTTCTTGGAAATGGGCTGCCACGGAGGTGCTATCCTTCCCTGAAGGCAGTGATTTCACCTAAGCAATTTTGATGTGACGTGCAGCATGGGGTGGGAGTGGGAAGATGAGCACTGCAGGGGGATATGACGCCTGCAGGATTTTCTTTACAAAAGAAAAGTGTCACCTGCACTGGCCATCCCTTTCCCCCTCCTGTGCACATCTTCCCACTCCCAGCACCAAGAGTCCTGTAGTGTGAGCTTGGGTTTTGTGACTGACCTTTCAAGTGAGGCACTGCCTGCCCTGGGCAATTTGGACACAACTTCTCGGGAGGAACACCTCAACCAAATTTTTCTCAGGAGCCGTCCTTACTTGTAGCCAGTCTGCACTTTGCAGCGTCGTTAGATTTGGTGCCCCTAATTTTGCTGTTGGGAGGACAAAAGGATGAGTGGCTGCGCCGGGAATGAAGCTTATGATGTGGAGTGTGACCTGCCGCTATGCAACTGAACCCCCTTTTGTACCGCTATGCAACTGAACACAGTGATGGGAGCGTGCAAATGAGTGCTGCTCATTGCATCCTATGGCCCCTTCATTGTTGGAAGTGGTTATTGGGGTGGAGAGGGGCTATGAATGTGCGTAAGCAGGAATATAGCGGCTAGTGGGTTTTGGCACTGGTGACCGTGCTCGTGCTGGCTATGAAAGTGGCACATTGAGGTAGACAGCATGGAAGCACCTACAGTTGGTGCCTGGAGTGGAGCTGTCACCAGAAGCATGCTAAAGTGGCCCAATTTCTAATAGGAAGGCGTAGCAGCCGTGCGTAAAGCAACTCTTTAATTTAATGCCCAACTAGTTCTTTCTATGATCAATCCGTTTTTATCATTTTTAACAAACTTGCCCTTCAACGGCCTTACTTGGTTGGAAATAACACGTTCAGCCCTGGTACTCCACGATCCTTCCGCATCAATGGATTCAGTTTCGCTTCAGTTTCTGCACTCCTGTGCTCTAGGGTCATATGGTGAAGTGAGAGCAGAGATCCTGTGTTGAGGATGATGGCTGTGAAGTTGTGTGACACCTGGTGTGTCCTGACCTTACACCACGAGTGTGATGAGGCTGATGGCCAGGGGCGCATGCTTGGCCCCAGTTCAGCTGAGTGGGCTTTGGGCAGTGATACTATGGGTATCTGCCCTGTGTCTGCTGAGTGGGCCAGACAGTGGTGCCATGGATGGGTGGTACTTGCATGTGATGCTGTTACGAAGAAGATCGTAGCCTCATTTCCAGCAAGTGGCCTTGAGGTAGTGGTGCTCCTGGCATGTCTTTACAAGAGATGTAAAACAGAAAAAGCCCCCTTATCTGCTGAGTGGCCCCGGCCAGTGGTGCCACAGGTGGGGGGGTCCCTGCCTGTGATGTCTATTGAAGAATATGGGGGCCATTTCTAATACATCCAGTTAACGGGTAGGTTGATCTTTCTAAATTAGTCTGCACGACTGTGACAACAGATGATGGCCGAATATGTCTACCACGTCCTAAGTTTGGATCAGGGGTATGTGTATTGCAGACAGGTTCCCAAGTTTATTTGTGGATTTTTGGTTTTATATATTCATTGTACATTTCAGTAGCACACATCAGCAGCATGAAACAATTCTACATCGTCCTCCTCCCTTGTTACATCTTACCATTCTGTCAGTATCAATGCCGTGACATATTTAAATGAGGATTTATGTGTAGCCATACTGCAACCCTTAGGCTACCCAATCTAATCACCAATTAACTCACCCCCAACTTTCATCGAACCCCCCTCCCATTCCCTCCTCACCGGCGTGTGTAACTGCTACCATTACAGTCCATCTCGTATCGCGACGCAGCCATGACTGACAACATCTCTTTGTGTACCTGTTGTTGCTAGGGGGCCCCCATCCCTCCCAGTGCCCTCCATCTCCTTTTCCTCTATCTGATGCTCCACTAATGCCTGTACCAATGTTTCCCATGCTTTTTCTGATTCTAACGCCTTTTCATTGTGTTTCATTCGTCTCGCCTGCTGATATCTAATCACACTCTCACTACTTGCCCATTTTAAAAAACTCAGTTCTCCATCTTCCCCCTTTAGGTCCCTCCTTTGCCTTCCAATGTCATGTTATTTCTCTTTTTGCTAGTATTAACCCCAAGTCTATAAATTTGCTTGTCACTTTAGTTTTAGATGTGTGAGGAAACCAGTGCAGTGTGCATGTAGCAATGTCAAAAGTCAGCTGTCCCTTTGTAACCATATTCAACGTGTCTCCCACTTCTTCCCAATATCCTCCTAACTTAGGGCATGACCACAACATATGTTCCAGCTCTGCTCCTTCACTCGTGCACCGGGGGCACGCTGCTTCCTCTATTCTAAAATATTTCCTCATTTTCCCCGGGGTCAGATATGCTCTGTGACGTTTATAAAATTGCACCAGCTGGAATCTCGCGTTTCGCGTACCTTTCCAAGCCCTACGCATTATTTGTGCCCAGGCTGTTTCCGGTATGGGTTTCTCTAAATCAGCTTCCCACTTCGCCTTCAGGGTGTCCAAGGGCGCTAGCCCTTCATTCAGCATTCTAGAGTAAAGGCAGTGGATTTTTAGTTTATTTACACGTTTTTCTTCGATTCATGAAATATCTCAATAAAGACCGGTAAAACCTGCCAATCTTAAACATTCACTGTGCTGTAATTCATTTGTTATACCATCATAATACACATTGTAAGATGCCTCTTGAAAGTAACCGGCTGCTCTTTGTAAGAATTTCCTCCATCTGAAGCCAGGCCCCAATATGTTAAGTGATTTATAACATCAGGCCTGTTCCCAGGCCAAGGGGCTAGCTTAAGATAACTAATTTTTCTTAGTTTCATTTCAGTATTTGTTTACCATGGAAATGGGCTTGTGTTTGGTCTCATTTTGTTATTTTCTTCAGTCTATAGTATTATTTGACTATTTGTTAAACATGGACGTTCACTCGCTAGGAGCCTCTTGGCGCTATAGATATGAAACTGATAGCAGATTCAGCTTGGTGGAAGGAATTACAGTGTGAAAATACAGGTTTTTAGATGTTTGGGTTATTTCAGGTGGGGTAGTGGTCTGAGTTTATTAAATGCAACTTCATTCTACTTATATTACCTTCCTTATGCATATATATACCTTCCATGTACTTATGTATCTTTATATTTATTACTTTGCTTCTAATTCAGCATATCCAATGCACTACCCTAGAGCTCTCTCTATATCTCTCGCAATATATCCTCTATCTCCACTCTGACTCATCTCAAACCTCACTCTGCTACTCTCTTCAATGCACTACCCTATTTCTAACCCTATACTTCTATTGATATATCCTCTACCTCCACGCTTTGCTCCTCTAACCCTCCTTGCCTAATCTCAAACCTCTTTTACTATTTAGATCTCCCAAACAGGCCTTTATAAACCCTTTCCTCTGGCTCTTCCCACTTCACTTCCCCTTTACTCATCCCAAATCCCTCCTACTGCTATGAACCCCTCCAAAAAAAGAAATTCTAGACCCTTCCTTATTCTATCCCGACACTATTCCTTTTCAATACAAATAACAGATTAAAATCTCCACTTCTCAAATTACTTTAATCTTTTCCTATACTAATTCCCCACTAATCCTGTTTGGGTTCCGGAGTAGCATGCTACCGCCAAAAAGTGCTTCAACACCTCATCTGGGGTAGCAAGCACTATATAAATGAAAACCTTTTCCTTCTTCTATCCCTCCACTATCCTTCTCAATCCAAATAACAAACTAACATATCCACCTCTCAAATTGATTTCGTATATCACTGTACTAAATCACCGCTAATTCTCTATGGGTTCCAGAGTAGTGTGCTACTCACCAAAAAAGTGCTCTGACTCCTCGTCAGTGGTAGTAAGCACTTTATAAATGCAATTACATTTGGAGCTGCACCAGCTGAAGAGGTGAGGATTGGAACTGTGTGACAGGGATATAATTACCAAGTTCTGTGTTTTTCGAAGTATGTATTGCCTGGTATTTGACCTGTCCTTTGAAGAACAGCAAATGTAACACAATATTATCAAAATGTAAATGCCTTATTATTTCTCATGACCCTCTAAATTCCAACAGGTTATTTTGGGGGTGGACTGTTCCCATGAGGCGCAGGGTCAGACTGATTTGCATATGGCCATGTCTGAACTGGGGTGGCAGAGTGGGCTAAAGAACGGTGATGGATTAAACCCAGATCTGTTGACTGGGTGTGAGTGTTTGATTGGTTCAGATGCTCCGTCCATCACCACCCCTTTTGTACCACTTTGTTTGAACAGGGGAGTCACTCTTTGTCCACAAGGAGATTTCTTCCATCTTCCAGTCGGAATGGAATGTCGAAGGTCCAAGATATACGTTTCAGAGTTTCGCCCAGGGTAATCTAAAATCCTAGGGACTGGGTTCCTATACTTACACTAAGTTAAGGGTTGGACTAACTCTACGGTCCTACCTATGGGAGAACCTGGGGAGGGAGTGGTTACACTACTTCCCCTTTGTCCAGTTTCATGCCAGAGCTGGGGCTGAGTGCCCCAGCAACCGGTTTGAACTGGGAAATGCATGGGGACACCTTGTGTGCTCCAGGCACTGTCTGAAAAAAGCATTCACATAATGCACCCACCCTGCCCCAATACACTAAAGCCTGTCTGGGGAGGTGCTGGCATCTCCCTGGACAGGAATCCTATTGTCCAGGCCTCCCCTGCCGGAGTTTTGTCTAGCAGCAGGAGGCCAGACTTGTGTCTGTGGCAGCAGAATCCATTTTGTGATGATGGGGCTATGTTCAACTTTTACGGATTAGACCAGTGTGTACATGTCCTCTCCCTCTAGAAGGGTGAAATGCTACCTCGGCCGCCAGAACTGGCGGGGGGGGGGGTAATATTCCAAAGTGTTTGACACCAAACACGACATGTTTTGATGCAGCCATTCCAAAGTTGGCATTAATCGCAAGGTTGTAATGCACGTAAGAGTATATGGTATGGCTGTCAGCCATAAGGAAGGGATTCCAGATGCTGCAGTGGGGCTCAGCTCATGCTAGGGCACCCTCTCACACAAAACCTAGCACTCTGCCTTCAGGATTGTCAAGGCCTGCCATAGGAGTGACTTATAGGTTTATATATATCTGTTTTAAAAGGTAGATATAGGTATACTATATCTCAGTAAGGTGTACAAGTACCACCTTACCCAGGCTACAGTAGCAGACCTGTGGTGCCATTTTGGAAGGCTTCCCAGGGGTGGCATAACACATACTTCAGCCCCTGGTAGGCCTCTCGGGTACCTATGCCCTTTGAACCTAAGGTACCATGTACTAGGGACTCAGATGGGTAACCCAGTTACCAATCTGGAATGTACCTATTGTACATACAATCAATTTAGAGAGGGAAACAGATAGGCTGGGACCCTGGATAGCAGGATCCCATCTAAACTAAGTCAAAAGCCATCAAAACACCAGGCAAAAAGTGGGGGTAACCATGCAGTCGGATTCCACCTTCCTACACTGACCAAGGCTAAAGTGCATATGCTTCTCCCCTAAACATGGTAACATTGGTGTATACACAAGTTACATATTTAGTTTACTTGTAAGTCCCTTGTAAGTGGTGTACCATATTCTCAGGGCCTGAAAATTAAATGCTTTTAGTGGGCATGCAGCACTGATTGTGCCTCCCACACAAGTAGCCTTTCAACCCTGTCTCAGGCCTACCACTGCAAAGCCTGTGTGTGCAGTTTTACTGGCACTTGGCATTTAAAACCCTTTGCGAAAGTAGGCTCTAGGTAGCCCATAGGGCAGGGTGCTATGGAAGACTTTCACTTTTAAGTTGTGCATGTCCTCGTAGTGACAAACAGCTACATTCCTTTTTTACTACTCCTCTTGAAGATTAACATTGGGAATTCATTAATGCACTTTAAAACTGTAATTCCTAAATTAGAAAGGAGTAGCTGGCCCATGTTTATATCTTTGGAAGGGCACTGATAAATCCTTTTTGCTGATAACGTTGGATTCAACATTACTGTTTTGGAAATGCCACGTTTAGAAAGTGGGCATTTCTCTGCTTTATAGCTCTGTTTGTCTACAGCCTGTCTCCACTGCAAGCCTGGCTGATTACCCGTTATTGATAGTCTGGAGTTAGTCCTGAGAAAAAAGGGGTTCCGTGCATGTCAGACCCTTCTTTGAAGTCACCCTCACTTCAAAGGTGCAACTGGGTATAAGGGTACACAGACATAATTTCGGCCTCAAAAATATCGACATACACAAATATCGAGTCAAAAATATAGACTAGACATAATATCGACCAGACATAATATCGACTACAAAATATCGATTACTATCGATATTAATAGCAAAAATATCGAATCAAAAATATTGACTAGACATAATATCGAGTAGATAGAATATAGACAACAAAAATATGTCAAATTAGGTGTTTTATAATTTGTAATAATTGTGTAATATAAATCTGTAGCGGGTTGTGGGTTTATAGGGGAATAGGGTGGGAAGTAATTTAAATATAATTATATAAATATGTAATATAATAGTAATTGTTAATTAATTAATAATTGTTAATTAATTAAATTATAATTGGTAATTAATAATAATTGAATAATTGATAAATCATTACTTTTTACAATTTTTTTTTTTTTTTGCGGGTTGTGGGTTTATAGGGGAATAGGGTGGGAAGTAATTTAAATATAATTATATAAATATGTAATATAATAGTAATTGTTAATTAATTAATAATTGTTAATTAATTAAATTATAATTGGTAATTAATAATAATTGAATAATTGATAAATCATTACTTTTTACTATATTATTTTTTTTAGCGGGTTGTGGGTTTATACAGGAATAGGGTGGGAAGTAATTGAAATATAATTATATAAATATGTAATATAATAGTAATTGTTAATTAATGAATAATTGTTAATTAATTAAATTATAATTGGTAATTAATAATAATTGAATAATTGATAAATCATTACTTTTTACTATATTATTTTTTTTAGCGGGTTGTGGGTTTATAGGGGAATAGGGTGGGAAGTAATTTAAATTTAATTAATTAAATATGTAAATTAATAATAATTGTTAATTAATTATTATTTGGTAAATAATTAAAATATAATTGGTAATTATAAATATTTAAAGAATACATAAATAATAATTAGTAAATTAATTTCTGTAGTGGGTTGTGAGTCTATAGGGGGATAGGGTGGGGAGTAATTTAATAATAAGTAATTAAATATGTTAATTAATTAAATTTGTTAATTAATTAATAATTGACCATTAAATAAAATTGACTTTGTAAATAAAAGTAATTGGTTTTGGAAATTAAATTTAAGTTTGGGGTTTTTGGGTAAAGGGGTATTGTTAGGGTTCAGGGTCAGTTTTGGGTTTTTGGGTAAAGGGGTATTTTTAGGGTTCAGGGTCACTTTTGGGTTTTTGGGTAAAGGGGTATTTTTAGGGTTCAGGGTCAGTTTTTAGTTTTTGGGTAAAGGGGTATTTTTAGGGTTCAGGGTCAGTTTTTAGTTTTTAAGTAAAGGGGTATTTTTAGGGTTCAGTGTCAGTTTTTAGTTTTTGGGTAAAGGGGTACTTTTAGGGTTCAGGGTCAGTTTTTGGTTTTTGGGTAAAGGGGTATTTTTATGGTTCAGGGTCAGTTTTTAGTTTTTGGGTAAAGGGGTATTTTAGGGTTCAGGGTCAGTTTTTAGTTTTTGGGTAAAGGGGTATTTTTAGGGTTCAGGGTCAGTTTTTAGTTTTTGGGTAAAGGGGTATATTTAGGGTTCAGGGTCAGTTTTTAGTTTTTGGGTAAAGGGGTATTTTTAGGGTTCAGGGTCAGTTTTTAGTTTTTGGGTAAAGGGGTATTTTTAGGGTTCAGGGTCAGTTTTTAGTTTTTGGATAAAGGGGTATTTTTAGGGTTCAGGGTCAGTTTTTAGTTTTTGGGTAAAGGGGCATTTTTAGGGTTCAGGGTTAGTTTGGGGTTTTTGGGGTACAGGGGTACAGTGTAAACATAAAGTAAAATTAAATTTAAATTAAATTAATTTAATGAAATTAAATTAAATTAAATTATATTATATTAATATGTTTATTTAATAATATGTAAATATATATATATATATATATATATATATATATATATATATATATTTATATATTATTTTTGGTGATATAATTTTTTTATTTATATTAATTATTTATTAATATTATATTTATTTAATAATTATTTCTAAGTTTATATTAAATATATTTATATATATTATTTTTAACTTAATTTTAAGACATTTAAAAAAATCGATATTTTTACAGTCTATATTTTTGTAAGTCGATATTTTGGTGTCGATATTTTGGTACTTACCTGTTTGAAGATAGGCTGTCGATATTTTGTACTTCGATATTTTTGACTCGATATTTTTGTATGTCGATTTTTTTGATTTCGATATTCTGTCAGTGATCCGGGTATAAGTCCTGGGGCTCTGACCCCATAACGTTAGACACTTCTGGACCTACAACTGGACTCTGTCAGAAGAATTCTTGTGCTGCATCATCAACTGACATTCTACTGATCTTCTACCTGGAAGGACTGCTTTGTTTTGTGCTGCCCTGCTGTCTGCTGCTCTCTGACCCTGCTGAGGAGAGCTGGACTCTACCTTGCACCAAAATGATCTTCAAGGGCTTGCTGGCTTGCCTTCTGTTGTTTGAGACTCTGGGCTGTCAAATTCTCCACCCCCTTTCCTGTGTCTGGTTCACTGGAAGGGGACCTACATACTTGCACCAGAGAAATCAAGGCATCTCCAATCTGCGAGTAGCAGAAGCGGTGCATCGACCCTGCTGCGGGAGTAGAATTGGTGCATTGCACTCGGAACTGCTGCATTTCATCCTGAACCATCACTTCGGAACCAATGCATTGCTGCCACTGCAAAGAGAGGATCAACACTTTGCACCTCCAGCATGGATTAATCTGGCGCATCAAACATGCAATGCATCCCCACCACTGCGTGAAGAAAATCAGCATATCACCTCAACTGCAGGCTCGACCTTGACCTCAGGATTCATGGGGACTTATACCCCCAACCTAAAACTCGCCACGGGGTGCGTTTGCACAGTGGTGAAGGTAGGGGGCGGGGCCTGAGGTGATATGTGTGCAAACACGCCCTGTGGCGCGTTTTAAGTTGGGGAATTAATTCCTCTTCAATCCAGAGGTCCCCTGGGGGCCAACTAACCAGGCACAGGGTCAGACTGATTTGCATATAGCCATGTCTGAACTGGGGTGGCAGAGTGGGCTAAAGAACGGTGATGGATTAAACCCAGATCTTTTGACTGGGTTTGAGTGTTTGATTGATTCAGATGCTCCGTCCATCACCACCCCCTTTTGTACCACTTTTGCCCGTCATAAGTGTGGCAGGATATGCTCAGACATGAGTCCCTTGCTCACTTTGCCACTGGATTCAAGCAAGCCGGGCTGAAGACGGGTGGAATGCCAAAAACCGGTCCTTGGAAGCTTGTTTCCGGTCCAGGGAAGACATGGCTTGGCAGTTCGGGCTGGACTGTTCCCATGAGGCACATGGTCAGACTGATTTGCTTATAGCCATGTCTGAACTGGGGTGGCAGAGTGGGCTAAAGAACGGTGATGGATTAAACCCAGATCTTTTGACTGGGTGTGAGTGTTTGATTGATTCAGATGCTCCGTCCATCACCACCCCCTTTTGTACCGCTTTTGGCCGCCATAAGTGTGGCAGGGTATGCTCAGACGTGAGTTCCTTGCTCACTTTGCCACTGGATTCAGGCAAGCCGGGCTGAAGACGGCTGGAATGCCAGAAACCGGTCCTCGGAAGCTTGTTTCCGGTCCAGGGAAGACATGGCTTGGCAGTTCGGGCTGGACTGTTCCCATGAGGCACAGGGTCAGACTGATTTGCATATAGCCATGTCTGAACTGGGGTGGCAGAGTGGGCTAAAGAACGGTGATGGATTAAACCCAGATCTTTTGACTGAGTGTGAGTGTTTGATTGATTCAGATGCTCTGTCCATCACCACCCCCTTTTGTACCGCATCTTTTAGCCCAGCACTGACCTTGAAAAGTAATTCTAAGCGTACTTACCAGTAACTTGTATTATCTTCCATAGGAATCCATTGTGTGGTTTTCACGAGAAAAGTTTCTAAGTGTCGATTTTTGAAACGTACACAAATTCCTATAAAATCAGCAGAACTACGAATTCCGATTTACTCGCATGTTATCATGAGTGACCTCAGTGCTGCTTCTTTGAGCGCAGTAGTGATCCTGAAAAGTAATTCAACCGTACTTACCACTAACTTGTATTTCCTTCCATAGGAATCCATTGTGTGGTTTTCACCAGAAAAGTTTCTGTCTATTTTCACAAACGAAAAATGTTCCTTAAAAATTGCCTGTATGACTTAAATGCATTCTTTCGACTGTTTACATGAGATGCACCCGTGCTGGATCCAGGATCCACCACTGAGTAAGAAAAAGCAACGTTAACACTACTTACCTGATAAGTGAATTTCCTCCGATAGGATAACATTGGTGATTCTTTTTTATTCATTTTATTTATTTTTATTGGTATTTTCACAATACAAAAATATGAAGAGATGTGACATATAACGAATAGGCAGTGGGGTTACATGGTTTGCATTTGTGTCTGCCCAGCATTTCTTCTATCGCCCTTAAAACATTTAATATTAACATTTAACATTGAACGTATAGGTAGTTGCGTGTTTGCGCGTGCTGGTTCTTAAAGACACAACATAGAAGTGTTTGTTGGCCATTTAGTGTTAGCTTACGCACCCTACGCAGGGTTATTAGCAGTTGCCTCAGCTTGTGCGGTTGATTTATGGAGGCTTGTAAGAGCTGAGGTATTTGTCTAGTGTTGACCACATTACACAGTCAGGGTTTTTCCATGGTGTTTGTCTTAGTGCAGTGATGTCTGCCCCCTTTAGGAATGTGACCCAATTCAGCCACTCTTTGAATATGGCTTTGGGGGTGTCTTTCCATTTGGTTAGTACTGTTTTGACTGCTGTCGTCAGGAGGAAGTCTAGTAGGTACCTGTCTTGCTGTTTGGCTAGATCTGTTGTGATATGGGCGGTGGTAGTTGTGGCAAATGAGTGTTGTAGATTGCATCCTAGGGCTTTGCTGATGAAGCTTAGCACCTTCTCCCAGTATTTGCTAACCTTGTTGCACTGGAAGATGAGGTGTGCGAGGTCTTCTCCTCCTGCACCGCCGTTCCAGCAGCTGTCAGTGTCTCTTAGGCCAAGTGCTGCTAGGCGAGCTGGTTTCCAGAATGCTTGGTGTAAAAGCCAGAATTTGGTTTGTGTTAGCACTGGGGATATCATGTTTCTTGATGGGGCTTCCCAGAACATTTGTAGTTCTTGTTCTGTGAGATTGGAGCCAAGTTGGGTTATCCAGTATGTGTTGTTTTTTGTGTTTAGCTTGGAGGTTCCTGGGCGGAGGAGCTTGTATAAGTGCGAGACTTGGTGGCCTGTCTTGTTTATGTTCTCCATGTATGCGAAGATTGAGGGCTTGTGTTTGGTTAGTTTAGATTCTGTTAGGGCTGTCTTGACGGCTAAGAAGTTGTAAAGTTCTACTTCGGGGAGGTCGTGTCTGTTTCTTAGACTGTTGAAGGTTTGTGGCGAACCTTCCTCTTCCAGCTGGGCTGGGTATGAGAGACATACTTTTTTCCATGTGTGCAAATCTGTATTTGATCTTGGGGTTATCCCAGAGTTATTCCCAGGGAGAGTTTCTGATACTGACTTCGAGTTTTCTGTCTACCTTGAGCAGCGCTTGACTAGTAACCTTGAAGATTGGGTTGCTCTTCTGAGCTTGCTTGTTGGCTGTGAGGAGAGTTAGGGGATCTGCATTGTTTACAATGGCTTTTTCTATAGAGACCCAGGTTGGTGTGTAGGGCTGCTTGGGAAGTACCCAGTGCATTCCTTGTCTGGCTATGAGGGCTGTCTAGAAGGTTCTTAGGTCTGCCATGTTAAGGCATTCCTAGCTTTTTACCGAGTCTGAGTTTCTGGTGACTAATTCTGTTTTTTTTGTCGCGCCATATGAACTTGTTTAGCATCCGGTCAATTTTTTTGTGGAAATCGTCTGTTAAGGCCAGGGGGAGCATTCCAGCTAGATAGTTAACTATGGGGGTGATCATCATCTTAACAGTGTCTACTCTGCCCCACCAGGTGATAAACTTGGGCGACCAGGTATCTAGCAGGTCATTTATCTTTTCTGTAGTGGTTTTTTCGTTCCGTTCCAGGGTCGAGCTTAGTGTTTTACAGAAGTGGATGCCTAGGTATTTGACAGAGCTGGGTACCCACACTAGTCCGGAGAAGCCTAGCACTTCTCTAGTTGTGTAAATGTTGAGAGGCATGCATTCTGATTTGTGTCTGTTGAGTTTGTAACCAGAGTGTTTTGCATATAGGTCGATGGTGTGCATGAGTGCAGGTATGGAATGTGCGGGCTTCTCCGTTATTATAAGCAGGTCCTGTGCGTAGGCAGCTAGTTTGGCTGTAGTGCCATTTATGTTTACCCCCGCTATATTTTTGTTGTCTGTGATGTCGTTGATCAGGGGTTCGAGGGCGAGTAGAAACAGCAGAGGAGATAGAGGGCTTCACTGTCTCGTTCCGCTTTCGAGGTTAAAGAGGGCTGAGGCCGCTCCGTTGATAGCTATCTGGGCCTTGGGGGATTTGTATAGAGGCATGACTTTCCGCATGAAGCACGCGCCCAGGTTGTGTGCTTGAATGATTTTCTCTAAGAAATGCCAGGATACTCTGTCGAAGGCTTTTTCTGCATCTAACGTGATGGCCACTGTAGGGTTGATTGTTTTGAAGGAGTGATCTATGACTTGGCAAAGGAGTCTCGTGTTGTCGTGGGACATGCGAGTTTTTAGATAGCCTACCTGTGAGTTACCCATTAGCTGTGGGAGCACTTTATTTAATCTTGTGGCCAGGACTTTGGCATATAGCTTGCAGTCTAGGTTTATGAGAGATATAGGGCAGTAGTTTTTGGGCCATTTTGGGTCTTTCTTCTCCTTCGGTGTGACTATTATGTTGGCTTGTGACATGGATACTGTGACTGCCCCCTGTTCCCCACAGTGATTGAAGACTTTGCCTAGCACTGGGCCTAGTTGGTCGTGGAAGGATTTGTAATAGGTTGCGGTGTAGCCGTCTGGTCCCGGGGCTTTGCCTTCTTTTAGGGTCCTAATGGCTGAAGTGATTTCGCTGTTTTTTTATGTCCTGACCTAGGGCCAGATGTAGGTAGCCCAATACCGGTCAGAAACGGACGAAAATACTGATTTTCGGCCGTTTCCAACCGGTATTGTGCTTTTGGGATGTAGGGGACTGAAAATCGTCCGATTCGGTAAAGTTACCGAATCGGTAAACATTCCGAATCGGTAAATTTTCCGAATCGGTAATTTTACCGATTCAGAGAATTTACCGATTCGGTAAATTTACCGAATCTGTAAATAAGAAGTGGTAAAATTGAATGTTGAGATGTAGGTAAGCTCTTAAATACCGAAATTGCTTGAAATTCGGTATTTAAGAGTCTGTATTTACCATGGATTGAAATCAGGTGGTAACCAGGTGCAGCCTATAAAACAGGACCCAAAATGCAATACTTTTTTTCACAATGGCGGCATTCTATTTCATTGCGAGGCGGCTACGGCTACAGGAGGAAGGAGAGAGGGAATGGCTGAGACAGGAGCAGGTCTACAGACAGAGGATCACCTTGTTCATGCTCACAGAGCCAGAGATTCTCCAGAGGTACAGGTTGGACTCAGACACCATCTTGGGCCTCATCAGGGACCTCCACCCACTGTTGGAGCACACTACCCCAAGGGCGCACGCCATTCCACCCCACGTGCAGCCTACATCTGCTTGCGTCTGGGAGTTACCAGAGTGTGGTTGCTGCGGTAGGTGGGGTGACCCAGAGCAGCCTGTCACGCTTCTTCCACAAATTCCTTGACGCCATGGTACAGAGGATGGACCAGTATATAACTTTCCCTGAAACCCATGCTGAACTGCTCCAAACAAAAACTGACTTTTATCTGATGGCGCGTTTCCCCAATATCATTGGCTGCATTGATGGCACCTACATTCCCATTTGTCCCCCTGCTGCCACCGAATACATATATAGGAATAGAAAGTCCACCCACACCATCAATGTGCAGGTGATCTACAATGCAAAGTGCGCCATCACTGACCTTGTGGCAAAATTTCCTGGGAGTACCCACGACTCCTTCATATTTCAAAACAGCGGTATCTATGCACGGCTGACAGCAGGGGAATTTGGTGAAGGATACCTACTAGGTAAGACACAGTGTGCGACCCCATTAACACCTATTGCATAAAGAAGAACATGTATGCATGTGAGTAATGTACTCCCATTTCCTTTTAGGGGACAGTGCATATGCCCTCCGCTTCTTCATCCTCACCCCCTACCTCAACCCCTCAACACCCAGCCAAAGGAGATATAACAGGGCCCAAAAGAGCACAAGAAATATTGTGGAGCGTACCTTTGGAATATGGAAGAGCAGGTACAGGTGCCTGCATAAGAGTGGAGGTGCCCGGCAGTATACCCCCATCACTTGCTGTAAAATCATTGCTGCCTGTGCCATGTTGCACAACCTGGCCGTGAAGAAGGGCACGGAGGTGGAGTTGTCAGACTTTGAGGATCATGACGACGAGGTTGCTGTGCCTGAACCACAACCTGCTGCAGTGTCAACACCAAGTGATGGCAGATACAGACGTGAGGAGATAACACGCAACTATTTCTGAGTAAGTAATGAGACACAGACAGGTTGTGTATGGGAGCAACGTATTTTAATGGTGCCACAACGTTTAAGCACGTAAGTGCAACATAAAAAAATATACACGTGGGGACTGTATGTCCAGGGTTACTTCACCCATGAACGCTAATATCACTTGCGCCCGCGCTTCCCTGAGCCACTCGGATGTTGTTCACTTTGTTCAGCGTGCCCTGCAGCCTCAGCTTGGTGCCTGGTACTCCTCCGTGTCTCCACATTAGAGCTTGACATGCTGCTCCGGCTACTTGTGTCTTCACCCTCTGCCACGTCCAGGGCAGGATTCTGTGCTGTGTGGGATATCAACATTGCCTCTAGAGCACTGGTCATTCTGGCCATGCCCCTGGTGACCGCAATTGTATTCTGCGTCAATGCCTCCTGCATATTTATGCCTCTCCTGCATAGCAGGGATGTGGCAGTGGCCAAGCGATTGATGGCCGTATTCTGGGCACGGGCATCCCTGCGCCATATGTGTGACACACTGTCAAGTTTAGAGCATAGCTGCGTTACTGATTGGCTCATCTGCTGCATCCCTGCTGCAATGTCCCTATTTGTTTGTGCTACTCCTTTATTCGCCTCCACTATATCTCCCATGCCCTTCCCTATGTCTCCTATGTGCACATTCAGGACTCTGAGTTGGCGTTGGCAGGCTTGGATTGATTTGCCCTGCATCCTTTGAATGTGCACCATGCTCCCCTCCAGCCCACGGAACACAGTGCCCTCACCACGTCCACCTGCACTGCTGAGTCTGCGTTGTCTTCTGCGAGAAGGGCCCATCTCATTTGTGGACTGCAGTGCTGCTGAACTCTCATCCACTGTGTCTTCAGCCCCCCACTCACCCTCTGCTGCCTCCATTAATGATAGTGGGGCCACGACACGCCTCCTGGCTGGTGGGGTTACAGGAGTGGACTGGAGCAGAGATGGTGAAATTTCTGGTGAGAATTGCAAGTGAGGGGATTGGGAAAGCTGTTGGGAGTGCAGCAACTCTGAGGTCAGTACAGTGTCATCTTCCAGGGACATGCCAGTTGTGTCACCTTTGTCCTGCGAGACTTGCACTCGGCTTGGACCTGATTCCTCCCTCTCCTCCCTCTCTGGTGCAGTCCCTTCTGTGTCAGTGGGTCGACTGCGTGATTTGGCCCCTAGGTATAAATGAGCGTATGTTAACTGAGTGCTACTGTGTCACGGTCACTACAATAAATGAATTACACATTTCACTTTCATTTATCTGCAATCATTTCACTAACTTGCTGATATCTGCGCTGTGACACATGGTCTCACATTTGCTGACTACATTTCCCATAATGCATTGCTGCTGTATAGTGCTAGCAGTACTGGACTGGGGTTTGCTTGTCCACAAAGGGTAAAGGGAAGCAGGTTGGTATGGGGTGTCATGCTGCGCATGCGTCTTACCTTTTTTTGTTTCAGCTCTGGCTGAGCTGTCCACATCTCCCAGTCCGCAGACGCTGTCTGCCTCAATGGTTGAGGCCACCAACTCCTCCAGGTCAGTCAGGAGGGGGGCTTTGTTCCTGCCTCCACCGGTTAGGCCTGCCTGCTTGTGGATTTCAGCCATTTTCCTCTTGGTAAGGCTCCTGAGGTCATAGAATCTTTTTTTAAGGTCCTCAGTGTTCCTGGTTGTGACTCCCACAGCATTCACTTTCTCAACAATTGCCAGCCAGATTTTTCTTTTGGCAGACTTGGCAACAGTGAGGGATTGCCTGCCAAAAAGTTTGGTGTGCACCCTCACTACCTCCTCCACAAGTACCTGCAGCTCCATGCTGCTGAACTTGATTTTCCTCTTCCTGTCTAGCTTTTGGCTTTCACTGCTGCTTGCCATTTTTCAGTTTGTAAAGTTACAAAAAACTCTCCCTGCTGCTCTGTGACTCTGCTCAGCTCTGACTGCCTCTCCAGAACCTTCTAATTAGTTGCAGCTGCCTGGGTAGCCACTTCCTGGTAGGGAGGGGGAGTCTGTTTGCACCTGATTGGCTGCCTTCATAGGTTTCACTTTTGTGTTTTTTTTCCCGATTCGGTATTTACCGAATCGGTATTTACCGATTCGGTATTTCCCATTCAATCCTATGGCCAAAAAGGCCCATAGGAATGAATGGGGTATACCGATTCGGTAAATACCGATTCGGTAAATACCGAGTCTCCGATACCGACTTTGACCGAATCTGTAAATAATACCGATTTATTTTCCTACATTCCATTTACCGATTCAGAAATACCGAATCTGTAAAATTCGGTATTTTAGAATCGGTAAAATGTATTTACCTACATCTGGCCCCTAGTGCCTTGGCTTCCTCCTCTGTCACTTTGGGAAGGTTGAGTCTGTCTAGATAGGCTGAGCATCCCTCCTGATCTAGGTTGTCGTCTTTTTTGTAGAGTGTGACTTGTTGTTTGTGTCTGTGATTGTTGAGATACCTTGCCTTCTTTGCTTGTTGCTTGCTCAACTTTTAAAATACAATAATATTCCTTAAAAATAACTACTGTAACCAAAACGTTTTTACTCAACTGTTTACAGGAGATATTCTAGGACTGAATCTAGGATCTAGTCTTGTGGTTAGAAAAGTAATCCAAAAAGTGACTAATTGCATTTAACTAGAAATTCACATTGAGCTCAATGTTGCATTGTGTCTGAAATTGTGTTGCGCATTACAACAACTACAGATCTCTACAAAACCCTAGATCTCCTTCCAACAGATGCTAGACGGACACTGGTGCACGCCCTTGTTACCTCACGACTGGATTATGGTAACCTCCTGTATTTGGGTGCCACGGCTAGGAGTCTAGACCGTCTACAGGTGCTGCAAAATGCGGCCGCTCGGCTGGTCTTGAGGCTTTCTAAAAGATCTGCCTCGAAGGCCGCACTGGAGGCACTGCATTGCCTCCCGGTCAGGAGAAGAATCGAATTTAAGGCCCTGTGTACCTGTCACCGTATTATTGGGGGCAAAGCACCGAGGCCTCTTCAGAGCCTTTTTACACCGTACAGACCGGCTCGACCTCTTAGATCTGCGGGCACTGGTCTGCTGACGGTCCCTAAAATCAAAAAGGTCCGGATCGGGGGAAGGTCCTTCCGCCTCCTTGCAGCGAAGAGCTGGAATAAGCTGCCCCTAGAGCTCCGGATGGAACCACCGGAGACCAGGTTTAGAGGAAAGCTGAAAACGTATCTTTTTGTGCAATAACTTGGCACATTGAGCACAGTGGGGGGCATGCCTGTTCTACTTTCCATAGCGCTGGGACACGCCGGTGTGCGTAACCAGGCGCTTTACAAAATTCCCTATTATTATTATTAACTACTGTACTTAAAAGTCTATTGCCTATTTGCAAAGTATTTAAACTAAAGTAATTCTTTCTGAGAAAGTATATTTTGTAATGTAAAGTATAATGTCATTATAATGCAATTAAAAAAAAAATATCTAAAAATAAATAGTTTAAAAAAATGTAGTAAATCAGTATCAAAAAATAAATATAAGAATTAATACATTTAAAAATTGTCATTTACAAAACCTTTGAAATTCACTGAAAAAACCATAGGTTTCAGACATGTTATAGTTAGGAATTAGCATCTAAAAAACCTTAGAAATTCACAGAAAAAAACATAGGTTTTAGGGGTGTTATAGTTAGTTGGACATTTCACTCGTACAAAACCATTGAAATTCCCCCGTTATAATTAGTTGTACTAACTATAACTTGCGCACCCGCAATCCACTGCTGATGATGTCACATATTACATCATTCATGTCATGGTAAGTGACATCACTGATGACATCACTGATGACATCTCAAATGACTTCACTGATGACATCACTATTGACATCATCCATGTGACAATCTGATACATCTTATCATACACTAGTATAACCTTTCAACACTCATTTTAAAATATGGAGTACCATATTTGAAACCATTGACACACCAATACAAGTTTCTAAAAACCCACTCAGTGATTTCTACATCTACACACACATCTAAACACTTACCTATTGATTCCCTCATACATGCTAACAAAGATCAATAGAACACTATTAAATATACCTATACCCCTACATCAACATTACACACCAGCACACATCCTATTCACGTATGCAGTCATTCTACTCGCTTATGCAAACAGTTGATCATACTTATATTTACTAAGCTACACACTTACACAAACACCACTTTATTTATTGATATAGATAGTAAATCATATTTAGTATGTTATAAAATCACTATTACAAGTATACAGTTATCCATACGTCACTCATATAATCACTGAGGCTATCGGAACGTGGTGGTGACAGACTAGGACAATTGAGACAACTTGAGTCAAGGTTCATAATAAAATATGACACTGTACAACCTTTGGGGTTGAATAAAGATGAGGAGTTATCTGTCCACTTAGCTTAGGAGCAAGAATTCATACACCCCAGTGATATACTCTAAAAACTGAATCATGTAAAAATTATTGATCTGAAGCTGTCTATGTATCTGTTTTTTAAAACAAATTGTGTGTATTTTAAAGTGATTATATTTTATGTTTGTAGGAGACTCATATGTCGCCACACAATGAGGATGGGACACCACTGGCCGCTGAATTAATTGGATTGATACAAAAGAATGCACCTACCTTACCCTTAAATTGTTTTGAGTTCAGAGACGTTATAGGATTGCCCACTTGGGCTGGACTGCACGTGACCAACAATCACAGTGACCAACCGTTGCAATTTGATTATAATAGCACACTGGGGCTTGATTGTAGTGTGAGACACAAATCACACTGAGGAATTTGGAAAGTTACAGCCCACTTGGGCGACATTGATTGACCAACTCTGTAGCACTGTTACTTAGAATGAATTAATTTGTCTAGTATTCAGTTCAGCAACATTTTCACATGAAATGTCATTGTTGATATTTAAGTTTATGTCTCCTAATTCGGAGTTGCTCATAAATCATTGCGGTAATGGGGATGCATGTCTATCTGAAAAACACATTTAAATATGGCCGCCATAATGTGGTTAAACACAAACTTGTGCGTGGACGAGTAGTCCTACCTTTATGTTATTTGCTGTTTACTTTAAAACTCGTGATAGAAAAAAACACTGTTACCCTTGACCAAGGTGCGGCTGCACCGAAACGCGTCGGGTGTTTTTGGCATCCTGTGTAGTAAATAAAACTTCACGCTAAATGGATCTGGGCTCGAGCTGACTTCTTTCAATTGGTAAAGTTGCTGTGTGGAAAAAATATATATATATATATTACCTACTGGCGGTCGCCAGTAGGTATATATAGTTAGGATTTTTTCCCTATGGGATTTTTGAAAATTCTATGTCTAATAACTTTGGCGTTTGTGGACGGAATTGGCTGAAATTTTCTGGAAAATGGAACATTTTGTTTCTGAGCAGCCCCTGGAAATTTGGGGGGGGGGTTCGTCAAGGGGGGGCCGAGAAAAAAGGGGGGTCCCAAAACGTGTTTTTAACATTGAGCTTTCCATAGGGCGGTTGGCCTCACTTTTAGCCCGAACCGCTGAATGGATTTCCACTAAACTTGGCAAAATTGTAGGGACTGGTAGCCCGATGTGCCTTTGCTAGGTCTCAATATATGTGCTTCAGTGGATTTTGAGAAATTAACGTTCGAAAAAAGATATATATCTGTAAGCGCGCTCTGGGCAGCGCTCCGGTTCGCGTACTTTACGCGTAACGGAACTTCGCGTAGCGAAGCTGATTGGCTCTCCGGTGTCTGTCAACATTCTAAACAGTCCGGAGCGGCCGCCATCTTGTCTCTCGGTAGGATCGAGAGACAAGAGGAGGCCAAAACAAAGGGGGAAATGACCATAAGGGGGCCTAGTAGATCCTCCCTGACCCCCTAGGTTTGATGTGGAGGCTTTAAAAGGGCCTCGCGGGGCAAAAAATAATAATATTTTTTTTCTTTGTTTTTGCGTGGGGAGCGCCCGGTACGCGCACCGGGAAGCGGTCCGAGGAGCGTACTATGAGGAAAAAAGAAAGACAGGGTATAAACATTTTGGCAATTTTGTTATAAATGGAAGGTAGTTCTGAAAAGAACTGTTTTTTTATTCTTTTTCTTTTTTTTCTTTTTTTTCTTTTTTTTATGAATTTTCTGAACAATTTTTTGATTTTTTTAGATTTTTGAAAACTATTTTGTGTTTTTTTAGTTTTTTTTTAGGGGAAATAACAAAAAAGCAGGGTTTGAACATGTCTCAACAGGAGAAAAACAAAATAAAAAGGATTCATTGTTTTCTCATCTTGTTGCATTTATGATTTTCTCCAGCTCGGTTAATCAAAGTAATACTCTTCTCTCCATAACAAATAGTTCCTCCACAATATATACAAACTATTTTGTAGTGTTCAAAAGGAGCTTGAATATTGTGGATTATTTCTCGGCCTTCTGGTCCGGCGAATGAGCTTTGTCCACTGGAGGTGCTGGGGATGACATCTGGGGGGTTGGCAGCAAGATCCCTTACTTGTGCTTGGGAAAGATTATTAGGATGCCATCGCTCCATGTGGCGAATCATTGTATGATTGCCAAAGCTGTATTTCTTGTTGGGGTTGCCACGAGAAAGTATATTTTTACATATCAAACAAGACACCTGGGGTGCATTGACCTTATTTTGTCCAGGTGGAATTTTAAAAAATTGCCATATGTAGTGCTCTTTAATATGGCTCTGCCTTGGTGTTTCTGGCAGGAACTGCCTTACTTGCTCTTCCTCCTCCTCCTCCTCTTCGTCCTCATTATCTTCCTCTCTACCAAAGTCCAGTGTTGGTGGTGGTCCTTTTGGGTCTTGCTCTCTGGTAGTAGAAAGTAAGAATGAGGTAAAAAGAAGGAGGGGTTTTCATCATTTGGGAAAAAAAAATAGTTCTAAACCAATGAAAAGTGTTATTTTTAGGTCACATGACCTAGCCTAACAACATTAGGAAACCAAAAGTGAAATGAACCAATGAAAAGTGTTATTAACAAGTCACATGACAAGTCACATGACCTGCTATGCTTGCGTTACGCGCTCCGCGCCGCGCCCCGGATCGCTTCCGGGGAGCTGCGCTTCGCGCCTCGGTTCGCGCTCCGGAGCACTTCCGGGTGCGCTAACGCGGCGCGTCATAAGACGCATTACGCCGCAACGCGATACGTCGCGCTTTCGCTTTCCCGACGCGCCCAGGATCGCTTCCGGGGAGCTGCGCTTCGCGTCGCGGTTCGCGTACCGGAGCACTTCCGGGTGCGCTAACGAGGCGCGTCATAAGACACATTACGCGACAACGCGATACGTCGCGCTTCCGCGACGCGTCACGATGTTGATTTCTAACGCGGCAGTTGCGCAAACGGAACGTTTACTGGTTCGCGGACCGGGTCGCGGCACCACATTAAGCTAACGGGAAGCTTCCCGGTTCGCGAACCGGGAGCGAACCAAAACATAATAATAAAAAAAAAAATAATAAACATATAAAATAAATTTTTTGATTTAAAGAAGAATACATTTTACAGCTATAGATATTAGCTTTTAAAAAACCAATGAAATTCACTGAAAAAACCATAGGTTATAGACCATATATAGTTAGGAATTAGTATTTACAAAGCCTTGAAAATTCACTGAAAAAACCATAGGTTATAGACCATATATAGTTAGGAATTAGCATTTAAAAAACCTTATTTTACTCACACAAAACCATTGAAATTCCATATATAGTTAGTTGCACTAACTATATATCGCGCACCCGCAATCCACTGCTGATGATGTCACATATTACATCATTCATGACATGGTCAGTGACATCACTGATGACATCACTGATGACATCTCAAATGACATCACTGATGACATCACTGATGACATCATCCAGTGACTGTGTGTTTCTGTAAAGTTAAAATATGTTTTACATATTGAAGAATGAGTAGATGTATAAGTGTCTGGATGAAGCATTTAGTAGGTGGGTGACTGACTGTATGAGTGAGTGATTAAATGTGTCTCACTGAGTGCATGGGTTAGTGACTATACTGTCTTAATTTGTGCATTATTATGTCTGTTGTTCTGTAAACTGCTGCATGTGTTGATCAGTAGCTATATGAGTAACTATATGGGTTATTGATTGATTGTCCAAGTATTTGTATGGGAGACTGAGTGTGTGTGTGGCTGGCTGGGAGATGTGTGACTCTGTGCAGATCAATGTGTACTTGTATCAATGATTGTATAAGAGAGTAAGTATGTGTTAGTATATGTTTGAAAATGTAAGGTACTCTATGTTTAAGTGTATAGATTAGAAAATGGAAGTGTGATTGATTCTTTACAGGACTGACTAGGTGTGTGAGTAACTCCATGGATGAGTGGCAGAGTGTGAGTGTCTGTATAGGTGTATGAGTGCATATGATAGTGTTGTAAAGATGAGTGATTGTATGTATGAATGATTGTATGGGTGAATGAGTGAATGTGTGTGTAGACATAGGAATCAGTGAGTGCGTATGTAGTAACTAGTATTGGTGTGTCAATGGTTTCAAAAATTATACTCTGTATTTAACACTGGGTGTAACAGAGGTTATATTAAAATGTGAGGAGATGCATTGTATTGTCACATGAATGATATCATCAGTGATGTGGTCATTGATGTCAAATGAGATGTCATCAGTGATGTCATCAGTGATGTCATTTGAGATGTCATCAGTGATGTCATCAGTGATGTCACTGACCATGTCATGAATGATGTAATATGTGACATCATCAGCAGTGGATTGCGGGTGCGCGATATATAGTTAGTGCAACTAACTATATATGGAATTTCAATGGTTTTGTGTGAGTAAAACAAGGTTTTTTAAATGCTAATTCCTAACTATATATGGTGTATAACCTATGGTTTTTTCAGTGAATATATATATTACCTACTGGCGGTCGCCAGTAGGTATATATAGTTAGGATTTTTTTCCTATGGGATTTTTGAAAATTCTATGTTGAATAACTTTGGCGTTTGAGGACGGAATTGGCTGAAATTTTCTGGAAAATGGAACATTGTGTTTCTGAGCAGCCCCTGAAAATTTGGGGGGGTTTCGTCAAGCGGGGGCTGAGAAAAAAGGGGGGTCCCAAAACGTGTTTTTAACATTGAGTTTTCCGTAGGGCGGTTGGACTCACTTTTAGCTCGATCGGCTGAATGGATTTCCACGAAACTTGGCAAAATTGTAGGGACTGGTAGCCCGATGTGCCTTTGCTATGTCTCAAGATATATGCTCCAGTGGTTTTTACGAAAATTAACTTTGAAAAATATATATTGGGCTACATTGGGCTATATATATGTTGGAGCCCAAATGTAGCCCAATGTAGCCCAATGAAGCCCAATGAAGCCCAATGTAGCCCACAGATGGCCACCAGAGACAAAAAAAACAAATGTAGCCCAAATATCAGCCAGATGTAGCCCAACTATAGCCCAGTGACAGAATGTCCCAGAGTGTTTTAAAGAACAACTAGAACGCTAACAGTCTTACTTATGACAAAAGTATGGCACACCTGAAGTCATCTTGATTGGAATAAAGTGGTAACACTTACTACATTTAATTTGAAAAGGAACAAAGTAAGGGGTTTCATTTTGCCATAGAAATGTTATATATATATATATATATATATAATATATATATATATATTACCTACTGGCGGTCGCCAGTAGGTATATATAGTTAGGATTTTTTTCCTATGGGATTTTTGAAAATTCTATGTTGAATAACTTTGGCGTTTGAGGACGGAATTGGCTGAAATTTTCTGGAAAATGGAACATTTTGTTTCTGAGCAGCCCCTGAAAATTTGGGGGGGGGTTTCGTCAAGCGGGGGCCGAGAAAAAAGGGGGGTCCCAAAACGTGTTTTTAACATTGAGTTTTCCATAGGGCAGTTGGACTCACTTTTAGCTCGAACGGCTGAATGGATTTCCACGAAACTTGGCAAAATTGTAGGGACTGGTAGCCCGATGTGCCTTTGCTATGTCTCAAGATATATGCTCCAGTGGTTTTTACGAAAATTAACTTTGAAAAATATATATTGGGCTACATTGGGCTATATATATGTTGGAGCCCAAATGTAGCCCAATGTAGCCCAATGAAGCCCAATGAAGCCCAATGTAGCCCAAAGATGGCCGCCAGAGACAAAAAAAAACAAATGTAGCCCAAATATCAGCCAGATGTAGCCCAACTATAGCCCAGTGACAGAATGTCCCAGAGTGGTTTAAAGAACAACTAGAACGCTAACAGTCTTACTTATGACAAAAGTATGGCACACCTGAAGTCATCTTGATTGGAATAAAGTGGTAACACTTAATACATTTAATTTGAAAAGGAACAAAATAAGGGGTTTCATTTTGCCATAGAAATGTTATATATATATATATATATATTCACTGAAAAAACCATAGGTTATAGACCATATATAGTTAGGAATTAGCATTTACAAAACCTTGAAAATTCACTGAAAAAACCATAGGTTATAAACCATATATAGTTAGGAATTAGCATTTAAAAAACCTTACTTTACTGACATAAAACCATTGAAATTCCATATATAGTTAGTTGTACTAACTATATATCGCGCACCCGCAATCCACTGCTGATCATGTCACATATTACATCATTCATGACATGGTCAGTGACATCACTGATGACATCACTGATGACATCTCAAATGACATCACTGATGACATCACTGATGACATCTCAAATGACATCACTGATGACATCACTGATGACAACATCCAGTGACTGTATGTTTCTGTAAAGTTAAAATATGTCTTACATATTGAAGAATGAGTGGATGTAGAAGTGTCTGAACAAAGGATTTAGTAGGTGCATGACTGACTGTATGAGTGAGTGATTAAATGTGTCTCACTGAGTGCATGGGTTAGTGACTAAACTGTCTTAATTTGTGCATCATTATGTCTGTTGTTCTGTAAACTGCTGCATGTGTTGATCAGTAGCTATATGATTAACTATATGGGTTATTGATTGGTTGCCCAAGTATTTGTATGGGAGACTGAGAGTGTGTATGGGTGGCTGGGAGGTGTATGACTCTCTGCATAGATGTATGGGTTCAAAAGTGCATGTGGGAACAGCTGTATGGGCGGTTGACCCTGTGCATGACTGTATTGGTGAGTGAATAGATATCTCAGTGCTACATGTCAAAGTAAGTACATATGTAAAATACAGTACATGTGAGAGTTGACATATATAAATAACTGTGCATAAGAGCCAGTGAATGTGTGAGTGACTGTATGGATCATTGTGAACTTATATCCAGGATTGTATAAGTGAGTAAATATGTTTTAGTATATGTTTGAATAAGTAAGGTGTGTTTAACTGTATAGTTAAGGAAATGGAGGTGTGATTGATTGTTTGCATGACTGACTAGGTGTGTGTGTAACTTCATGGATGAGTGACAATCTGTGAGTCTGTGTTTACACTGAGTATATCTAAGGTTATATTAGAGTCTGAAGAGGTTCATCGTATTATCACATGAATGATGTCATCAGTGATGTGATCAGTAATGTCAAATGAGATGTCATCAGTGATGTCATCAGTGATGTCATTTGAGATGTCATCAGCGATGTCATCAGTGATGTCATTTGAGATGTCATCAGTGATGTCATCAGTGATGTCACTGACCATGTCATGAATGATGTAATATGTGACATGATCAGCAGTGGATTGCGGGTGCGCGATATATAGTTAGTACAACTAACTATATATGGAATTTCAATGGTTTTGTGTCAGTAAAGTAAGGTTTTTTAAATGCTAATTCCTAACTATATATGGTTTATAACCTATGGTTTTTTCAGTGAATATATATATATATATTTTCACTGAAAAAGGTTTAAGGAACGTTATAGTTAGCTGGATATTTGACTCATATAAAACCAGAGAAATTCGCCAGTTATAGTTAGTTGAGGTAACTATAACTCACCCGCCCGCAATGCACTGCTGATGCAGTCACATATTACATCACTCATGACATGGTCAGTGACATCACTGATGACATCTCAAATGACATCATCCAGTGAATGTGTGCGTCTGTAAAGTTTAAATTTTTTTCATATATATCTATGCCAAGGTGTATTACAGAACGAGTGGATTTACAAGACCCTGAATGTATTATTTAGTAGGTGCGTGACTGAATATATAAGTGAGTAATTGAAAGTGTCTTACTGAATGAATGGGTTAGTGACTAAACTGTGTGAAAGTCTGTATTAGTCTCTCAATTGGTGTGTAAGCAGCTGCATGGGTTGGTGAGTAGCTACATGAGTGTCTATATGGGTTATCAATTTATTGTCTGAGTATCTGTTTGGGTACCTGAGTGTCTGTGTGAGTGAGTGGGAGGGTATATGACTCTGTACATAGATGTCAGAGTGGATGATTCACTAGTTGTATGGATTCAAAAGAGCATCTGTAAAGGGCTGTATGGGTGAGTTAGTGTGTGTATGGGTCTGTTGGTGAATGAATGCATGTCTCAGTGGAATATGTGTAAGTAACTGCATATGTTTTAAGGCAGTATCGGTCAGTGTTGGAGTATATAAATGACTATAGATGAGAGTAAGCTATTTGAAGAGTGGGTGAATGAATGACTATCTGCTTGTATCAGTGATTGTATAAGACACTAAATATGTGTTTCTATCTGCATAAATAAGTGATCGGGTGTGTGTATAAATAACTCAGTTGATGTATATAACTGTATACATTTGTAAATGAGTATGTAATTCATTCCAGTTAGATTGGTCTGACCATTTTATAATTCCATTCAACCTGCACCCTTCTACATCGAGGGTAGTGGCCCCTCCTACCAGCTCAGGTAGTCTCAGACCTTGGGGCAACTTGAATATGGAGTCTTTTAACACTATTCTGTCTACTAGCAAACCTGATGTCACTTTACCTTTGCTTTCATTAAATACTGCTTCCTCGGACTGGCTAACCGATGCCATTGACATCTGTCTGCCCCCTGTACCCAAACGCAGCTTTACTCATCACCCCCCTGCCCCATGGATTACAAACGATCTAAAAGTTATTAAGTCTAAATGTAAAGCACTAGAAAGAAGATGGAGGATATCGCCTTCTTTAACTTGTTAAAATGCTTACAAAGCTTCTCTTAAAAGTTTTCATGTGGCGTGTAAAGAGGCACCCATTCTTTATGTTGCTAACACAATAACTAAGGCATCCAATCGTCCTCGGGCTCTATTTTCAGTAGTGAAGAAGTTACCTGGCTCTGATACCATCCCTCCCCCTTCTGTCCTTGATGAAAATTAATGTAACAACATTTCTGACTTCTTTATCCAGAAGGTCGAACTCATTTACAAGTCACTCTCTGCTTCTTCCTTTTCCTCGTGTAGTATGGCTTCTACATTGGACCCTACATATCTCAGTAATTGTGACCAGATAGCCAAGATTTTTTCCTGGCACCCATTTGAAGAGACGTCTTTCCAAAATTGTTTAAACAGTATTAAAGCTGGGTCTCCTCTTGATCCTTTGCCTATGAACATCCTTTGTCAGCTCTCTGCCACATCTAAAGGCGTCCTTATCGATCTTCTTAACACCTCTATGCGGGAGGCCTTGGTACCCCCCGAATGGAAGCGAGCCATGGTAATTCCTTTGTTGAAAAAGGCCGGAGCAGATCCTTCTGTACTATCTAACTTTAGACCTATATCTCTGCTTCCGGCTTTCTCCAAAACTTTGGAGAAACATATCAATACTCAACTGACACAACACATAGACAGAGTTGGCTTTCTTCATTATTCACAATCCGGGTACGGAGCCAAGTTTTCAACTGAAACCGCTCTGCTTGGGGTCACTGAGAAACTGCGCCAGCATTTAAATCAAGGGGAAACTGCGGCACTCATTCTATTAGATTTGAGTGCCGCATTCGACACTGTGTCGCATAACAACTTGCTCAACGCCCTAGGTCTCTTGGGCTGAACGGCACTGCCCTATCCTGGTTTGCTTCATTCCTTGATGGTTCCACTTTTCAAGTCTTTTCTGCTAAGGCATCATCTAAGATCTCTGTATCAGCATATGGAGTCCCACAGGGATCCATTTTAAGCCCCCTGCTCTTCAACATCTGTGTCAGACCTCTGGCAGAGATTGTGGAAGAGGCGGGTCTTTCCCTATATTCGTATGTGGATGATACGCAGATTGTCTTTTCGCTCTCGTTCACTAAGGACGCTACGACATCTGCCCTTAAGTACGGCCTACGGCAAGTGACAGAGTGGATGCGCCTTAACTTTTTGAAGTTAAATGGGGATAAGACTGAGGTCCTTATCCTGGGCAAGCACCAGGACCTATGGGGCCCTCACCACTGGCCTCAGGAAATGGGTTCCTTTTCCCTACCTGTCACCCATGTCCGTAATCTGGGCATTATTATTGATGATAGTCTCTCTATGAGACAACAGATGGCGAGTGTTGCTGCCATCTGTTTCACGATCTTGAGGTGGCTTCGTAAGATCATTTGGATGCTTCCTGCATCAACCCAACGCACGATAGTCCAGGCACTCATCACCTCTCGCCTCGATTACGGCAATGTTCTCTATCTCCTTAGCTGCCAAACGGTATTGAGAAAGCTACAGGTAGTCCAGAACTCTGCAGTACGCCTTCTTTGTCAAGTTCCTAGACATGCTTCCAACTCGCCGTATTTATGTGACCTTCACTGCCTTTGAATTGATCAAAGAATTACATTTAAAACCCTGTGTTACATCTTTAAAATCAAACAAGGTGTGGCACCAGCGTATCTGCAAGAGCTCATCCATCCTTACATTCCTTCTCGTCCCCTGCGCTCTACAGCCCATGAAGACTTTGTGATTCCCAGATTTAAACTTGCAAGAATGGGAGGCCGTTCCATTTCTTGTCTTGGCCCTAAAATCTGGAATTCCCTCCGGTGTCCCTGAGGTATGACCCGTCCTATCTCAGTTTTCGAAGAAATCTTAAAACCTGGCTTTTTTAGTAGCAAATGGTTCTTGACTGCTCTTTTCTAGCAATTTGTGTGCTAGGTGCCGGGAAACCCTTTTTGGGTAGCTGCACACGTTAGAAAACTAATTTAATAATAATAATAATTCTTTGCATGACTGACTAGGTGTGTGAGTAACTATGGATGAGTGGTAGAGTGTGACTGTATGTATAGGTGTATAAGTACATATTATAGTACTGTATTGATGAGTAACTGTATGTATAAGAAACTGCATGTCTGTATACACCTAGGAAATAGTTGGTGGTATGTCGTATCTGGCATTGTTGTGTGTATGGTTTCAAAAATAGTAGTGTGTATTTTAGAGTGCGTGTGTCAAAGTTTATATTAGAGCATCAATATATGCATCAGATTATAAAGGTGGATGATGTCATCAGTGATGTAATTTGAGATATCATCAGTGATGTCACTGACCATGTCACTGACCATGTCATGAGTGATGGAATATGTTATTCTGTTATGCAATTCTGCTTCTAATTCCCCTTCTGTTGGACGAGTTGTGCTGTGTTTGGTCTGTCAGCGCCGGGACACTCAGCCAGAGTAGCTGTGCGCTTAATAAAACCTACGATAACATAACATAACAATATGTGACATCATCAGCAGTGCATTGCAGGCACGCGAGTTATAGTTAGCTCAACTAACTATAACTGGCGAATTTCTCTGGCTTTATATGAGTCAAATGTCCAATTACCTATAACATCCTTTAAACCTATGTTTTTTTCAGTGAATTTCTGAGGTTTTTAAAATGCTAATTCCTAACTATAACGTCTGTAAAACCTATGGTTATTTCAGTAAATTTCAAAGGTTTTTTAAATGTTAATTTCATATTTTAATATTTATAAAACCTATATTTTTTCTAATTGCGTTTTAATATTTAGCAACTCTATTATTCTTTTTTTAAACTTTAGAAATTATGTAATCTTTTATATATTCCCCACAAACTATGTATATCTTTGTTTTTTTTTTTAGAAAACTACAGTCTCGTACCGGTAGTCTACCAAGCTCGATCAGCACGCGAATCCTATCCACCACATCTAAATGATGCGCATTTCATATCCAACGGGTTTGTGACACCGCGTCTCAAAACTATATTTAAATACCTTTAAAGTGTATATGAGAGCAAGCGATAATTATAAATATTTTACAAAACTTATTTATTTCTAACTATAATAATCTTATAGCAAATATATTTTCTCAAAATCACATCGGGTGTGGTCTCATTGCACACTGGGTGCGCGATTGGCATGTGACAATAAAAAAAGCATTTCATTAGTTCATAACATTTCCCATTGTAACAGTTCGAAAATTACACCCATTTTAGTCAATATCTATACTGCATTTCATGTGATACACCTCTTCTGCTTAGTGAGCTTTGTTCTAAACTTTTTGCAATAGACAGATATCTTGCACTACACACGACATGCAACCATCATCTTCATCAATATTCATGCTCTGTAAAGTAGCCTTCCACCTGTGATAGCCATATACCTAAAAGTTACCTTACCGAAATTTTCTCCAATACCAGAGGTAACATGGTTGCATACGCTTTGCACAGCACAACGTAATATAGTACGGCCCAGAGACAGTATCATGGATACATAATGAACACACGGACACAGATAGATAGTGGAAGTGGGTACGGGGACGTGCGCTCAACTCCTTTTTATTACCAGGTTCACATATCCAGTGACGTTTGTCCTGGATGCATGTGGGGTGAGTGTAAACCAGCCCTCAGGGAATGGTTGCTGCTAGCATCAACTACAACAGTAATCATTGGATCACACATAGAGATTCAATGTTAACAGAATCAATAATTTGTACTGCAGTAAGGTAGGAACAGTAGATGTAAAATAATACAGAAATAATTATATCATAAAAGAACCACAACTTGTAGTTTACTGACACACAATCAATAGATCTGAAATAATACACAAAAAGATTATATCATAAACGCTCCGTCAGTTCTAGTGCACTCACATAGCAACATCATAAGCATTCAATATGTGCACAGCCAACGATGATGCGTGCTGCAGACGGGCCATACTACGAGCAATATCTGTTGCCATCAACACTGCATCATCTGCAATAGTGACTCAATCTGAATTGTGAACACTGCTGTCTGTACTGTAAGCCACAGAGGGTGGTCAGCAAGTACCCACAGCTACGTAAGGTGACTTGAGCTTACTTGTTTGATGTAAGCGAATCAACAAAAAAGCGTATGCAGAGCCTGCAATGATACGTGTACAGGGTGCAGACAGTACGCTCTGGAGCAATGTCTTTTCCTATAGGACTATCTCATCTAAAATAGAGACTCAATCTCAATTGTGAACACTGCTGTCTGCAGTGTAGGCCAGAGAGAGCGCTCAGCAAGGGCCCACAGCCACGTGGCATTGACTTGAGCTCTACAGTTTGCAATACGCGAAGCAAAGTAAACATGTGCGGAGCCTGCAATGATGAGTATGAGTGGTGCAGATACAGTGCACTGGACCACTGACTTTTCCTACAGAACTGTATCATCTACAATACTGACTCAATGTCAAATGTGAACACTGAAGTCTGCAGTATATGCCAGAGACAGCGTTCAGCAAGGGCCCACAGCAACGTGGCATTGACTTGAGCTGCCCAGTTTGTCATACGCAAAGCAAAAAAAAAGTGTGTGCAGACCCTGCAATGATGCATATGCGTGGTGCGAACTGAGCGCACTTGAGCAATGTCTTTTCCTACAGGACTGCATCATCTACAATATCGACTCAATCTCAAATGTGAACACTGCTGTCTGCAGTATGGACCAGAGAGAGCGTTCACAAGGGCCCACAGCCACGTAGCATTGACTTAAGCTCCACAGTTTTCAATGCGTGAAGCCACAAAGACTGTGTGCAGAGCCTGCAATGATGCGTGTGGGTGGTGCAGACAGAGCGCACTACAGCAATCTCTTCTCTTACAGGACTGCTTCATCTACAATAGCAACCCGATCTGAATTGTGAACACTACTGTCTGCATTGTTAATTGAAGGCAGTACTCACACACACAACCATGAATACTTTTTCTCACTGTCTCTTCACAAAATACAACAACATAAATGACAG
The DNA here is from genome assembly GCF_964261635.1 of Lissotriton helveticus. Classification (NCBI taxonomy): domain Eukaryota; kingdom Metazoa; phylum Chordata; class Amphibia; order Caudata; family Salamandridae; genus Lissotriton; species Lissotriton helveticus. The sequence goes on along the minus strand of NC_136069.1, from coordinate 1,568,242,974 downwards.
AAAACTCTACAATAAATAAATCAAAACAATTCGAATTGGGATTTCATCTGTTCACAGTCTACACTATTCACTGTTCCTTTGGACTTGCAAGATGAATTTTCTCATTTTACTAAACCTATAAGTCATCTAAAAAAAGTTGTTCAAGCAAGTATACTATAGCCTTATAGCCCACTATAGCAGGCTATCCCGGCTATTAAAGGCCCTCTCCAGCGTTAACGGCCCGAGCCGAAGGCGAGAGCCTTTAACAAGGGAGAGGGATTCTAATAGCCGGTATAACCCAGCTACGAAGGGCTATACGGCTATTAGAACATTCTGCCACTAGAGGGTAGAATGTTCTAACAAATAAAGCAAAGACATAAGGGAGCGCAAGGGGATTGGAATCTCCTCAGGTTCCCTAAAGCCTTTGTTCACAGTCAGAGCTGTGAACAAAGAAACATTGCAATGTTGCTGCTCCAGGCTTATACCAGCCATTATAAGCCGGGAGCTACTCCATTGTTTTCAATCGAGCTCCCAACATTCCAATGTTCTAATAAAACAATATTGTGTATATTTCAATAGACGTTGTAGTTACTTAACTACTGGATTCTGTAACTAAACAATCACCACTCGATCTGAATTGTGAACCCTGCTAACTGCAGTGTAGGCCAGAGGCAGTGGTCATTAACACTTTTCCGCCATGTACCGTTGGATTCAAAAGCACGGGGTTGGTTGCACCTGATCAGAGGGTGTACAAAGAAATCATTACAGACTTTAACTTGTGACATCCTCAATATTAAAATCAAGACCCCATTTCACTGTTCGGACCTGCTGTACCGCAGTAAACTCCACCGACTAGTGTCAACTAAGCCCGATAATCATGTGCAGCAGTTGGCTATGGAAGCAGACTGTGATGCACCTCAACAGACAAAGTTCTGAGAAAAGCAAGCAGCAGGTAATATCGGACATCGTCCATTGTGGGCTCAAGACACCCTTCCACTGTTGGGACCTAGAGTTGGTTGCACCTGGTCGAAGAGAATACCTTCATCTCCACTCTCAGGTGCAGTTCTAACATCGTCCATTGTGGGATCAAGACACCGTTCCACTGTTGGGACCTAGAGTTGGTTGGACCTGATCGGAGTGGGTACAAAAAATCATCACACATTTAAACTTCTGACTTCCTCAATCATAAAATTAAGACCCTGTTTCGCTATTCACACCTGCTGTTCCACGCTGTAGTCCAGTGACTACAGTCAACCAAGCCTAATAATCATGTGCAGCAGTTAACTACAGAAGCACAGAGTCTAATGCACCTCAACGGAGGGAGTCCTGTGAAAACCAAGCACAAGGTAGTTTCGAATATCTTCCGTTGTGGGATCAAGACACCGTTCCACTGTTGGGAACTAGCGTCGGTTGCACCTGGTCGAAGAGAATACCTTCATCTCCACTCTCAGATGCATTTCTAACATCTTCCACTGTGGGATCAAGACACTGTTCCACTGTTGGGACCTACACTTGGTGAAAACCAAGAAGCAGGTAATACCGGACATCTTCCATTGTGGGATCAAGACACCGTCCCACTGTTGGGACCTAGAGTTGGTTGCACCTGGTCCAAGGGAGTACCTTCACCTCCACTCTCAGATACAGTTCTAGCATCGCCCACTATGGTATAAAAACACTGTTCAACTGTTGGTAATTGTTGGACTACTGTTTTAGTAGTATACAGAGCACTCCACGCTCCTGAGCCTCAGGCTGGGTGCTGTGTGCCTGTTTTGCGGTAGCCAGCGTTAATCTCAAGAGCCTACCAAGGTCACAGATCTGCAGCCCAGGAGCTTCCGCCAGCACATGGAGGGCCCTCTTTCTCATACGGCTGTGTCAAAAGGTGAACTGTGTGGCATATATGCGATGCATTGGCCATGACGGTTTCTGGATTCCAACACGCTGAGAGCATCATTCATGCAGCCACCTTCGCTCACGGCGTCAGCCTCGTGGCAGTATAAACTGTGCAGACCTGGCAGACACGTTCGCCAATCCGGAAGAGAACCACACCCAGAGATACGTTCCTTCTCTTCATACCCCTGTGCTACCCTTGCGTACGCCGGGCCAGCCCATTTCCCTAAACATTTGTGGGGGCAGAGGCACGTACACTCTACCATTCCGTAATCTTCCCTACTGACTATACTTTCATGGTTGCGTCCACTGTCCACATTACTCAATAGACTATGATTGAATGTTGACATGTACATGTCTGTGCTCTGCATACTCCCATCTGACTGGCACATCCCCCCAAGATTTTGCATTGTATACTTTTATAATCGAGAATCACTTGCCACCTTCGCACATACTTTGCGCCCATCTCTCCCCGCATTCTGCATTGTGTGGCAGACGTGCCATGCCATATTTGGTTTGTGTACAAGGCTAGCCACGGTTCCCACAGTACGTAGTATTGTTGTGTCTGCTAGGTGTACATGTTGCTTGTCATGTTGAATATGATTATATAAAGTAGCACGTTTATTCACGGGCAGTGGTTTCTCCCATTTATATATCGCTGCCTTAAAGAGCATACAGATGTTTTTCTCACAGGTGAAAACTGTGAACACAATGGCAGTCATTCATTACTATCCAAGAATGTCCAACTACACTGCGCTTCTAAGCCTACAGCCCCCAATCTTGCGTCCTTTCTTAAAAGGACGCCAACTCCCACAATCAGACCAACATTCACACAGCTTTCTAATGGCAGTTATCTGCGCTTCAATAGCATGCACACCTACGGAATGTGAGCTGGCATATCGCATGTCCTTACTGTTTCAAACCGAGTAACTTCCTGTGGCGATGCCTATTCCCACTCACACAAACTAACTCCCAAACTTTAACTTGGCCTTCAATCCCTAGTTTGAAAACAGATTTCATGAAAAAAAAAAACTAAAAGCGCTTTTGTTCAGAACAGAACTCTCCCTCACTTCTGCAAAATAAATGTATTGACTGCAGATACCACAAACATCAAGTAAAATACACTCCCTTTTTTAATACAAACCGCCAATTACACTTTGTGAATTGTTACACAATTTTCAACACATCTCACACTCAAGGTCTGGCACACTTTTTTAACATGGTCTCCTACGGCCTTCTAACACGCTTACAAACTGTTCTTCTTTTAATACCACACTTCATTCATTCAATCATCTCTGGAATAACAGGAACAGTGCCCATAATTCTCGCTTTCTTTCAGCCGCGGCCTTTGGAGGGAGTTGCGGTGGGGCAGAGAGGCGGGGCGGGGGAGGGGCAGGGTGGGGGGTGCTCAAAACCGGCATATGGATAATTGGAGGTAAGTAAACAATTTAATAAATAAAACAAATTTCGTAGCATGCCCTGCATCGCAAAATGCAATGCAGCGCGCGCTACGAAATTCGTTTTATTAATTAAATTATTTACTTACCTCCAATTATCCATATGCCGGTTTTTAGCAGCCCCCACCCTGCCACTCCCCTGCCCCACCTCTCTGCCCCACCGCAACTCCCTCCATGGGCCGCGGCTGCTCTCTTTGCGGCCATCCTACTACTAATTCTGCTTGTAAAAAATGGCTACGCTCTCTGTAGTAACAACTATGTCAGCCAGAATACGCCTCTACGCCAAGCTACATCAATACTGTAAAAAAATGGAAAAACTTTTTGGCTACCTGCCTCTATCTATTATCGGAGCCAGCTATAACATAACATTTATCTTCACTAATGCAATATGCGTACAACCATCGTTTGATTGCAAAACTTGCCCATTCGACTGGCGAATGGATCTATGCCTTGCCAACATCCCAACTATCGCTCCCGATTTCCAGCAGGTAATGCAGTATCTTGAAAACCATGAACATGATTGTTCTGGCAGTGGAGCGACGGCGAATGCAATGCAAAAATGCATTGTGGCGGAATGGGAATGCTGCGCTGCCGCGAAAGATCTCCTGCAACGTGCGACCTTTCACAACATCGCAGATTGCCTCCCTATTCAAATTGCCACTCCAACATTCGAGGAACATTACTGTCTCTCCGAGGATATGAATTGGATTGCTACGCTTTTTTCAGACGATGGCAACAATAGTCTCTTGGAACATTACGCATCTCAAGCCCCTGAAGAACTCCTGGACTGCAATCTCCAAGACTTGTAAGAAACTCATGTTATTCTTGGATGGATTTTTTCCATCTTTCGTTACTTTTTCCTTAAATTTTTTTATAATACACTTCAATCCTACTACTTTGATTTAATAACTTTCTAAGTATACTCAGACATTTCAATTCTATCTTCATTATTACCTCTTACGTCTCCACTCAAACCAGGGATCAGGGATGTATGGCCTATGCAAATATGCTATTTACTTTTTAAATTAACCTAAACCCGACACCCATTTAGAAACCACGTCTATTCTTTGTGCACAAGCCTCTCTGCCTGCCTGTTATTCACAAAGCCCTTTCACACAAATTTACTCATACACAGCCGCTGCTCACAACCTGACGATAAAAATAAAAAAAGACGACTTTGTTTAGGAACTGGTTCGCACTGTGTGGTAATCATACCCTACCTTTATTTTCATTATACAATTTAGTCATTCATGTCTAATAGCTATTCTGTATGTCACATAGAACTGTACCATATAATGCGGAATTCACTGATGCAGGAGTTTCGATTTGACTACAGCAGAAGCGGTTGGACTTTCTTTCAGCTCGATGCCATAGCTCTCTACACAAGAATGTTTTTTTGAAACAGCTGAAGACAATAATGTATGGTTTCACTAGTAAGATACGGAATGTGCTTTTCAGAAGTGCAATGTTTGTATTCATCCTCAAAGTTCCAATGTGGGTAGAACTAGTACCAATTCTGACACGCACCACATTGAATTTAGTGTACAACAGATTGCTGACTGTTCTACTGTTGATAATTTTGTGTTACAAAAAAGCACTGCAAGGGTACCTAAAAAGTTTGATGATTACATTTTGCAAATTCTTTTTTTGTTCCTTCTTTTTCTTAAAGGATGCATGTGGTAATTGTATCCTACCTTTATTTTCCCTATAGAATTTAGAGTCATTCAAGTGTAATAGCTATTGTTTATGACACATGGAACTGTAACATGTAATATGGAATTCACTGATGCAGGAGCTTACTTTTGAATACAGCAGAAGTGGTTCAACTTTGCATCAGCTGGATGCCCTAGCTCTTGCACCAGTGGGTCCAATTATGGCACTTAAATAAAGACATTTTCTATATAATTTCAAACTCCATCCCCTTATTACACACAGCCACTTTCTTAGACACACCTCATTTCACAATTTGTCTTCTGTGCCATTGCAACATTATGCATTATATTCTACACGATTATTTTTTTATTCCTGCTTGCTAAAACATTTTATTCCAGTCTTCAGACCAATAGGGGTGAGTAGTTCGCTTCCCACTCCCTGTATAGTATAAACGCATACTAACACTACTTACACAGGTATGCTACAGCGGCCAGTATCCTACAGCGCCAACAGCACATCACTTTACAGCAATAAACTCACGACTTAGACTCACAGTTTCATCCCCGAGTCTTCAGACGGGTACCAGTGAGTTGTTTGCTTTCCACTCCCGCTATACTCTAAATGCATACTAACACCACCTGCACAGATATGCTACAGCAGCTAGTATGCTACATACAGCGCCCAGAGCACATCAGTTTACAGCACTCAGCCCACAATTTAGGCGCACAGTTTCATCCCTGAGTTTACCTCACCTCTGCACAATCTCACTCTAGGCAAAACAGCACTTTCACACCGGTAAGGATAAATACTTTGCTTCTGCCAGAATACTACAGAGCACTCAGCTCACAGTTTAGGCACACACTTTCATCCCCGAGTGTACCGACACCTCACCTCCGCACCATCTCACAGTAGGCAAAACAGCACTTTCACACCGGTAGGGGTAAATACTTCGCTTCCGCCAGTATGCCACAGCACCCAGAGCACATCAGTTTACAGCACTCAGCTCACGGTTTACACGCACGCTTTAATCACTGAGTTTACCGGTACCTCACCTCTGCACCATATCACTCTAGGCAAAACTGCACTTTCACACTGGTAAGGGTAAATACTTTGCCCTTTTTTCCCCTTACTTGCACCAACTGAACCACAAAATGGCGGCCAACACTTCCTAGTTGCAACCGCTCGCAGCCAATAAGCAGCAAGCTCGTGCTTGTAACGCCCCAACCAATCAGATGGCAGAATTCCCAAATATCGATAACTGTAAATTTTGATATTTCCCAAAAACTACTGAACGGATTTACACCAAATAAACAAAAGAATGCTTTCTAGACCAAGACACTTCTCCCTGTCAAATTTGGGGTAATTCCGTTCACCCGTTCGCCCTATAGCCTTGTCTAAAGTTTCCTATGGAAATCAACATGGAGAAAACACGTTTTGGGGACCCCCTTTTTTTCTCGGCTCCCCCTTGACAAATCACTCCCAAACATAGGAGCTGATATGAACAAAGAATTAGTTTTGAAAATTTCATGAAGATTTATCAAACCACGCCAAAGTTATAAGCAAAACAAAAAATGTTCTTTCTATGGAAACTAGGTCCTAACTATAACTACCTACTGGCGCCAGTGCAAGGAGAGAGCTGGAAAGTGCCTAAATTTAAAGGAGGGAGTGCTTTGTCCAACTTGACAACTTTCATTGGGTGAAGAAAATCAGTTCAAAGGAGCAAGACACAAACATTCATAGACCCATGTCAGGTTTGAAAACTGTTTGACAACCTGGCAGTTGAATGTGAGCTCAGAATCTGATTGGCTCTGTAGATCGCATTACACAAGAACAATGACCATTCAGTGAATTAGCTTGCGATTTGAAAACTTTAATATTGAAAAAAAGTGAGCACACCCCACATGAGTGGCTAAAGGCCACCATCTTAATTCAGATTTGAGGTTCAGGATCACAAACTATTATGCATTTTAATATTACATTTTTTTTAAATATATTTGGAACCAGAAACAAAATAAGAGGTGCCCTGGAAATGGATACAAAGTTGCAAACAGATAAGGTAAAAAACATAGAGCGAAGGGCTTGACAGAAGGCCCTCCCATGTGACCTGTACCTGCAGGACAGTAATTGGGCATACATCATGGTCGAGCTCTGAAGTAATTCCTTGATCTGCATGTACTGCACTGTGTAGGTCCTATGAAATAAAAATTAATACAATGAATAAATGCAACCTGGGCCTCGTCAGAGGCTGTACAAAGTGCTTACTGAGAGCTGCTTGGGTTAGTTAGTAAAACACATGCCCAGGAGCACATAGTGAAGGAGGGATGAGCACTGGGTACAAGGCATTGCCTGCGGGCACAAGGACAAGGTTTACTTTACCCTGATCCCAGCTGGAACTAAGGGCGCACTGTACTGAGTAGAGGGCTTTGTAAAGGTGCACTCTGTGTTACTCAAGTGAGCCTTCCTGTCACCCAGTTTGTAAGTTCATAAGTATTACCCCAATGGATTGCTTAACACTCCACGTTGATATGCGCTGACACCTTAATGCCTCACACATCGGCTCCCGTCCTGAAGTAATGGCTGCCTGAGGGCGTCATCCTGGTCTGCTAACCGCAGCGGGGCTCTTTCATGGCTAGGCAGGCCGTTCCAAATAATCCACAAGAGTTACCACAAAGTAAGAGCCCAACACGGGAAGGTAGTGCTTCAAATTTATTCAAGGCTGCAATGCAAGTTCATAGGCAGTGCACAGCCAATCTTGAGAGACAGACCCGTTTCGGGCCCCTGCCATTAATAATTGGCTTGAGTAATGGAACGCAGGAAACTAACCGTGCACCTGTGATCATCTCAAGTCACCCGCGTCATTGGGCGTGGCCGCTCGTGGCAATGCAGGCACCCTTGGGTCATAGTTCAAGGGTGCCTGCGTTGCAACAGGATTGTTTTTATGTAGTACAGGACACTTTCTTGCACCAAAACAAAGATTAGAGGTGTTTTTCTCTTTCTAGGTGTGATGCAGAATGCAACACACTTAGAAGGAGGAAAGAATGAGGAGAAATAAAGATATTTCCCCTGGTTTTGCCTTTAACAGGGAGGCATAATATTTTGAGTCATTTCCAGGTTTACCAGTCTTGCTAAATCTGGGAAAAAGCCAAAATCCATAGGTTTATGCCTGGGAATACTTGTGCGGCCTTGTGCTACTCCAGGTTTCCCAAGCAATGCAGGGCCACAAAAGATGGCTTTGCGTTGCTTGGTAAATCTGAATTAAAGATTGTGATGTTCTAATTACACCATGTGTGATGCAAGGGCAACATAATCCAATATAAATCAGGCCCTTGGTCTTTACAGAACGTTGGTGTTTTTTTAACACTGAGTAAAAATGAATAGAGGAATATAAATGGGAAAAGCACCTGTTGTGACCCGCGTATAACTATCACTGACTTATATGCACGGGGGTGCATATCTTTTTGGTATTCTTTTTTTCCGGAGTCATCAAACATGACTCAAGTTAACCACAATGAAAAAATACTTTTCTATGGACTAACCATCTAAGCGGTCACTAGTGAATCATTACCACCTCTCTCAGATTTACTTGTCATTCCCTCATCATGAATAAATGTGTTTAAATTGTATTTATTTAGCGCTTACTACCCCTGTTGAGGTGCCAAGTTAATGCCACTGGACCATAAATGATGTTTTGCTTTTCAGCTGAATGTCCTTGAGCAACATGGCCAAGATAAATTGTTTTCTTAATGAACATATGTTCTAATGAGTGCACGGTGTCCTTTGAGAGACTTGGTACAGCAGAATCGGTGCATATGACATACTTTGGGAAATGGATTGTATATATAGTAGCGTGCACAGGAATTGAGAAGCAGCAGAGATTGCGACTGAGTTTGTGACTGCTCGTTTCTCCCAATAAGGTGGCACTTCAAGGTAAGCCAACATATGTTAAGAGTTAATGGAAAGAAGAAAGGGGAGTAAGGGGATCATTTATGATGTTTTGGTGCAGGGCAGCACTGCAAGGAATCTTGCTGCGCTGCATCAAAACAAGAGGGTAGGAATGCTCCGTATCTATGGGATACGGTGCATTCCTTTCCTTTTCCCCTGCACTGGCGCACAATGGACTGCCATACGCCAACCTTCCTGCACAAAATCAATCAATTCAGGCGATGTCCTATTTCTATGTGTGCTGCTGAATGCGGCTCACATGTAAAAAGGAAAAAAACAAGAAGAAATGAAAATGTCCTCGTTGCGCCTCTCTAGCGTCATCACTGGGTTGGCGTTATATCCCGACGCATTCCCAGGTTTACGATTTCTCGTAAATCTGGGAATGCTTCAGATTCTTTGGGTGTTGCATGGGAACACCAACAAAAACACCCATGGAACGCCCCTTTCATACAGTGTTCTGCGTGCAAGGGGCACATTTTTACAAGGCCATAAAAATACATTTAAAGTGGCTTTACGTGGCCTTGTAAATATGCTGCGCACATTGTGCCACGAGTACGTCAAAAAAGTAATGCTCCAGCAGTACAAAAGTGCCCCAAGGGATCTCATAAATGAGGCCCTAAGTTTGATTTATGGAGGGTTAACCTATGATAACATGCTACCAGAGCTTTATTTACATATTATATAACAGGAATGTGCTTAGAGCCCCTGAAGTGTGTGGCACTGCTGAGGGCACCGCTTAACCGTACCACTCCCACCAACACTGCCTGAGCCTGGGTGGGGTGGAGGACCAGACAGGAGGCCTCTCAGGCAGCTCTGTACAGCTGACCATGTGCTGTGCTGAAGTGGGAATGCTTTGATTTGCCTGGGAGAGGATTTGCAGTACAGGAGGTGTAATGCACAACACAGCTTCACAAACAGGTTTATTTAAAGTGATGCTGATAAGGAGGAATGTGGACGTGTACTGCGAGACCGAACTAAACAAGCACATATCTGGGCATATGTTAGGAGAGGATGACCCCAAAGGTCTTTAGAGCAGCCTGCTAGCTGCTAAGGGGCAGGGTCAGTCCTGCCTGCTTAGAAGTAACTTTTGGTCTGTGAAATCATTGCCTTCAGGAGTCCTGCAAGTTTACAGAGTGAACTGATCAGCCTTTGCCTGTTGATTGCTGTATTTGAACCTTAAAGAGGTGATGATCTCTCTGTAGCACATTAGCAAGTAGAGGAGGATCATTTGCTGCAGAGGAGTCTTAGCATGGAACATTAAATATTAATATTAAATGTCTAAACTGGTCCTGAGTATTTTCTCCCCACAAAGTTGAAATGTTGTATCTAGAAGTGAGAGGTGTCCTCTAATAACTTCAAATGTATCCAGGCAACACAATGGATTGAGAAAAGCTGTCAATAGATTGGTGAACTGACTTTGAGATTCGGTGTCTTGCATGTCTCCTTTTCTTTCCCAGTCCACTCTCTACTCTCTTTTAATTACAGAAGACCTGCTCAACAGAGAATCAGAATTATTTCCATTACTTTTGCCCCCTTTTGCCGCACCTCATTCTTTGACTGTAACTGGGAGCCAAACCAGCACATAGATCAGTGTTTGCAAGAATGGTAGCAGTATAGACATGTGGTAAATAAAGATTATTCTAATTATCGAGTTTTGACCACCCCATGTTCTAAGTGTGCACATACTTTGGGGCAGATTTATGAAGGCCCTGCGCCGCCGGTGCGTCACTTTTTCCCATGTTAAAAGTGACGCACCGGCGGCGCAAGGCCTTCATAAATCTGCCCCTTTGTGTTTTTTTCACTCTCCAGCATAGGATATAATGGGATTTATATTTCTACGGATGGGATATCTGTCACCGTTGTAACGGAGTAACCTGTCCACCAAGGTGTAAATCAGGCCCTAAAAAAATGTTAGAGTCATCACTCTTCACTGCTATCTTTTAAGGGCAGTAAACATGTCATATTTACAGTTTAAAGTAGACGCCTCTAATGTTACCCAGCAAGACACCTTCATTTCAGCCCATGGGTGATGTGAGTGTTTAGAGCAAACACTGAACCATTTGCTGCCTTAGCTAAGACAATGCTTGATTTGGAAAATAATAAGTGTGAGGGCCACCCCCCTTTGCCCCGTCTGAGCTGCCAGTGACAGTAACTAAACAACTACTAAACATCTCTCTTGCCTGCAAGTGTGCCAGTCAGATTATTCCAGGTCCCCAAAGCTAAAGGAATGGCTGGGGATGCAGGTATGAGTAATTTTAAAGTATATTGTATAAACAACCGTTGTTCTGCTCATCTCTAGTTTAGATGAGCAGGTCCACCATGTGACAGAGTTTCATAAGTGTGGTGATCACAATTAAGTGTTCATGCCAAAAATTAGAAGCCAATTAAGTGCCAGTGCCTAGCCCCAGAAACCACTGGCAAAAATTAAGCACTGCCTATGAAAATCCAGATGAACAAACAATGTTTTGTAATCTGGGCCATCATGTCTTACTGCCTGTGAATCACCCCCTGGCTCCATTTGCTTCTGCTGTGTTGTTGTGTTCATGGAGTCTTCATCCACATCTGTTCCTTGACTGAGAGACCAGTGTCCATGATAGACTGCTGGAATGTCTACAGCCCTGATTGCCAGTGGATTGATTTCACCCAGAGTGGTAGCTCCAGGTGAAATGCTAGTATCCAAAATGTATTTTGTCGATTAGACCTGTAAAATTCGGCACACAAAATATGGACTGAAGACACTGAACCTCTATTTCAAGTAGAGTGACTAACTGTGTGTCATTTTCATGGAGTGTATGTAAATTAGCCCTAAAAAGTCTGTTGTCTGTGATGAATGTCTTAACGGACAGCATTTTTCTCTAATTTTAGGCTCTCAGCTACAGAACAAAAGTTATTTTGCACAACTTAGATTCCGCAGCTGACTTGCAAGGGAGTCTCCAGTGCTGCAGTCTCGAGGAAGGGAGAGAGGGCTAAAAAGAAATAATCCTTCTTGTCAGAGTGTCCGCTTATCCAAAGAAATGCAAATGTGTGCATTTGGTTACTTGGCAAATGTAAAGGCTGCTTGGGAGGTGGTAATTGATGGAATCACTTGGCATTTTCTGATGACAAGATATTTTTGCAAGGTACTGTAAGGGTGTTCCAAGCTGAGCTATGGAGTGCAGGCTTTTAAAGGACAATTATGAAAAATGTTTGTTATAGGTATAGAATGCATATTAATGAAATCTATACTTTAGAAGCACTTTTTATCTTTAAACTAAATTTATTATTATACTCTCTATAATGCACGTTTAAAATAATGATACACATTCACAGTGCTTTCAGAGCCCTCTTGCACACAAAATACACAAGTTGCTTTTCTGTGCGTCATCAAATAGGATTAAACTCTGTGTGCCTCTGGTTCCACACATTTACATCTGTAGTGATTGCATTAACCAATACAGGTTTCAAAACATAAAATAGTGCATTTCCCACTTATTGGTTTAACTTTTTTTTATTTTTCAGTGCGTTATTTCATATGTAGTCACCTGATCATGAGAGATCAACAAAATAGTTACAGAATATTTTGCTTCTTTTAGCCACCCCTTTGATTACTTCTCTGCGCTTACTGACCCCAACCCCAAGGCAGTATACATACTTTTTAAATGTACTTCAACAGCTGCATTGAATAGCTTCGAGGAGGGCGAGCCAACAAATTAACAAGGAGAGCTAGCCAAGGGTCTGGCTCAGATCTTAGATTCCATGCACCAGCCTAGCATTACTACTTTTGCTATGTAAATCATACAACAAACGTCATCTAAAATAGGATATAATTCAAGAGAAGTATATTTGAAGCATAGATGTTAATAAGTCTCATTAAAGTCTATCAAATAGAATACTTTTTCTACAACTGTCATTTGGATTTCGCATATTTAAAAGTACTTTCATACACATTCATGAAAAGAAAGAGTTGTAGTAAAGTAAAACATTTGCCTAAAATCACACAATCTAAGCAGGGAAGCAGCAATTCATCCCGGTTTTCAAATATAACTTTGCACAAATCAGCTAGGAAATGGGTATTTATCTTTCCTTATGTTAAGGGCTTTGTTTTTACTTTGTGCCTTTTTCTGCAGCTTTCATATAGTGTGAACTCGACCGAAAGATATTGGAGCACTTTAAATGAGCACCACTTACATTACACAAGGTCACATTCATTGTTTATAGGCATGGGGATATTAGGTGGTTTGCCCAGAATCACAAGATGTTGAGGTGTTCCAGAGACTTCAACCTGGTTCCCAAGTTCCAAAATCAGCAGCCCTGTCCCTAAGGCCACATCCTGGGTAGAGCAATGAAAGGCAGGCAGAAGCCACATGAAAGTTTGGCTCGTTATGGGAAGAAGGGGGCCGTGGCGACCGTTACGCTATCGTAATGAGAAATACCCCAGCCATATTATGATGGCGGTGGGTATCGCGGCGGAGGCAAAGTCCGTCCACCACTTTTCCGTCGGGCGGTGCTGGGCCAGTAATATTGTGGCGGTGCCTATTGTGGCGGCGCCTAGCAGCACCGCCAGCCATTTTATGATGTGCGTGGTATACAGGCCCTTTCATGGAGGCGATGCCACCATCTAAGGGCTCGCAGGGATTGGCTTTGGGGGCCCGTTACGAGCCCCCGGGGGTGCATTTATGGGGTACCCATGGTAACATCCTGCAGTTCCCAACACCAAGTAGCAGGTACCGTGTGATGCCTGCCACGTGGTGCAGGGAAATGCTGTGCATGCCCTTTTACAATTGCGGACGGTGCTGCAGTCATCAGCACCGTCCACAATGGTAAAAGGCTAGGATGCACACGCCAGTATGGCGGACGCATCCTAATTGGGCCGGTGGGACCGCTGCACGTCTGGCGGTCGGTCCCATCACCGTTGTGGTTGCCATCATAATGAGCTCCAAGGTTCCAACAGGACCTCGAGCTGAGCCAGAGACAGGTTTCAGGCTCAAGCACGGCTCAAGCTTTCAGGGGCCCGCTCGCCTCCAGAATAGTTATATAATGTCTAGAAAGTCAATGATATTAGCTGATGGCATCCTGCCGTCCCTTACCTTCAATATGAACCTTTTTTATTTAGATATTGTGTCAGATTAGTCTGTGATCTATATTTATTTAACACAATTGTTTATTCATCTTACAGGGTTGTTCAAAAACACTGTCTTCTGGGTTTAAAGGGGATTGATTATTCTGGTCAGTGGTTTAAGTGCAATGTTTGTGACCATAAAGCCTGGCTTCAATTCCCAGATTTCCTGTATTGCTAAATTGTGTGAACTTAGTCAAATCAAATTACTTCTTGTGCCTAATTTACTGGATAGTGACAGTTGGGAGCACTTTCAAGGAATTCAGTTTTAGATGGACTGTGCACAAAAAACTCACTTGTAAGTTTAAATAGCCTGGAATATTCCACCATTCATAACAATAATGTTAACCATGATGTAAGGGACACCAGATAATACACGGGTGTGTGCATGGGAACACCCATGTAATGCCCATATAATGCCTACCTGACAGAAAGTAATGCAAGGCAGTGCCATGCACTGTATTTTGTTATTGGTTTTTTTCTTTACAAAGCCACGCCAATCAGGATTGACCCCAGTGTGTGCTAGAAGAGCTTCTTTAAGCAAGCAAGACCAGGCTTATCTGTCTCATTCTTGACATGACTCATCTTGATAACTAAAAACAATCTTACCAAAAAGAGCTGCCAAGAAACACAGATTGGTGAGGATTGTGGAGGTATAGCAATTTTCAATGATGGAATATGTAGTCTCCGTACCCTTTAGAGTGCAGGAACTACCCGTTCTTGTCCTAAGTGTTTCTGCATAAGTACTGCACCCAAACCATACGCACTTACATCCACCACAATCATACTATGATGTGATGGGATGAAAGGTTTTAACACCACAGCCTTCATGATCTGTTCTTTAATGGACAGAAAAACATTTTGGCATTCATCTGACCCTTCAAACGTGTTGCCTTTTCCCATTAGTGCTCTCAGGACATGAACTTTGTTAGCAAAACACTGAACAAACTTGGAATAAAATTCTGCAAGACCCAGGAATGAACGCAATTGCTCTTTGTCACGTGGTGATGATGCATTTTTAATGGCGTCCAATACTTTCTTTTTAGGTTTTACTCCATCTCTCGACAGAGTGTGCCGAGGTAATCAATTTGTTTCACACCAAACTTGCATTTGTTGACTCCCATTTTGTAATTTGTTTAAGGTCTGCTCCAAGATCAAATCATGTTCACTGCGATTTGCTCCCCACACCAGCACGCCATCTTGGAATACCAACACTTTGGGCAACCCATCTAATATCTTGCACATTACTCTTTGAAAAACCACAGAGGCGGACGCTAAACCAAATGGAATTCTAATGAATTGGAAGGCTCCCTCTGGTGTAATGAAAGATGTAAGGTGCCTTGTTGTAGGATGTAACTTGATCTGATGGTACACGTTGGACAGGTTGATTAATGAGAAATAGGTTGTATCAGTCACAGAGGACACCATCTTATTAATGTGAGGTAAAGAGTACCGGTCAACTAAAATATTACGATTAAGGTCTCTCAAATCAATACACATGCGTAGATTTCCATCAGGTTTGTGTGCTAAGACGACTGGACCGAGCCATTCAGATGACTCAATTGGTTCAATGACCTGTGCTTCACATAATCTTTGCAGTTCTTTCTTCTACTTTTCTCTAAGAGTAAATGGTACATTTCTGGCCTTATGCACACATGGAACATTATTGGACTTAAGTATAATACAGTGTTCACATTTTTGCAAACATCCTAACTATTCCCCAAATAATTTGGGAAATTTAGTACCCCACCTGCCTTTCTCTTCATCTTCCATGACCAGAACATGCTGCGGGTGATTAGGGTCCAATGTGATACCCAAAGTTTTTTGTTCACACCACCCCAGCAATGCTCTTTCCTTTTCTACCTTCTATACCTTGCTAGTAGCTTCCTTACCTTTGTGAGATAAGGTGCAATTAAAGAAACCCAACAATGGAAGTTCAACACCACAGTACCCCACTGGTTCAACATCCGGAGAGTTCAAATAGTAGCCTCCTACTTTCTTCTCCCTTCCACTTTTATCAATGATAGTGTAAGGGGAGCAAGAGTCTCCCCAAATTGTTATTTTTGTGCCGGTAATGCCTAGATTACACTTGGGTGAGTTGTAACGTTCACATATATCATTGATGACATTGTCACAAATAACCATGACTTCAGCACCCCTTCGTTGGCAGAGTTGTCATCCTCATAGTTTTCTCTAATGGTATGCACAGAACCCATTTTTCAGCGGATAAGGACCCGGCTTTACACATATATGCCAAATGACTTATCTTTTTACATTTAAAGCATTTTTCCTTAGTGGCAAACATTTGTCAGAGTCTGCAGTACGTCTTATGCTGCCACATCTGTAGCACACCCGGTTGCTTTTAGTTACACTGGTTTTGGTAGTATTTTCCATTTTCTTAATGATTTTTTCTCTACTACACAAACCTTGGTCATGTCAGGTTTCTCCTTCATTTGATCAGTGTTTAGCTCTTTAACATATCTGGATGCGTTTTCAATACGTCTTGCTACTTCTATTGTTTTCTTTAGAGACAGATCTTTCATATCTAATAATGGTTCCTGAATCTTAACGTTGTTTGTCCTATTTATGAATTGATCCCTTATAATCTCTTCATACTGACCACTGAATTTACAAGTAGAAGTGAAGGTTCTTAACACAGAAAAGTATTGTTCTACAGATTCCCCAGGTAGTTGTGATCGAGAGAAAAATCTGTGCCTCTCTACCACTATGCACATTTCTAACCATAGTTTAACTCTAATGCTTTGACTACTTCAACATATTCATCAATTGTTACTACTTCATCATAGTGCACTTCTACATCCTCACCACATTCTCCATCTTCGCTATCATTAACTTTCTCTCACAGATTTATATGCCTTTGTCTGTAAAAATGGGTAGTGTTTTCAGTACTTTTCTACCTTGTATTCCTAAATTATGCTTGAGTAACGCCACCTTCCAGGAAGCTACAAAATCCTCTCCACCTATTGCTTCTAAATACGTCTCAAAGGACTCTAACACATCTTCCCGTGGCATAGTGGGTTCTTCAGGACTTTGCAAACATTTGGGAGAAGCTATAATAGATGACATGTCCATTCTGGTAAATAGCCTGCTTTCTAGATAATTTGAACTTAGAATACAGGTAAAAATAACCCAGTTCAAATGGCTTTAAATTGTTTGGCTATAGAAGAATGTAAAATACTATGGTGAAAACAAATAATTAAAATAATGAAAGTAGTCACTGTGGTCTTTGTTCACAATATCCAGAGAGACAGAGAAAAAAAAACAAATCAACAAAATTAAATCAGTCATCGTTGCTCCGATCAGCAGTCACAACTTGCATACTAAACACAGTCAATTTCTTATTGCTTTTCCTCCCCAATGCGCTGTTAGTTCCGCTTTTCATTCTGCGTTGCAGTGTCCAGTTTTTATGGCAACGTCTTCCCTTCTCTTCCCAGCACGATTACATCGCAAGTCAAATGCGGTGCCCAGACTGCACTGCTCGTCTTCCTGGAAGTGACGAGGGAACACTCCGGAGCTCCAGCAGTCGACTACATAGCTGCGCGTCTTCTTCACTATGATGCGCCCCGAGGACAGGACGCAGCAGAACTGAGAAGGACATCCGCGAGGACTATCCGGTGAGTCTGTTTTTTAAATGCTAACAAGTTCAAGTGCATTTACCGGTGGTTAAGTTCAGGGCTCATGGGTAGACTTCAGGGTCTGTCATGGTTAAACACTCCGCTCCAGCTAACTAGACACTCCGGTCCGGCCAACTTTCTTCACTTTTATCACCAAACATACACAACATCCAGCAAGCTCCGTTTTTACCGGTTTAAAATAAAATTGCTTACCGGAGCGTTTGGCAAAATAATGCTTAGTGGAATCAGCGTTTTCAGTGCTGCACAAGACAATTGTCCACAAACTCTAGTGCAGAATCCACATGCGCATAGAGTACTGGCAGAACCTCCAGGTGATAATCTTGGATTCACTTTGCAGTACCGTGCTTCTGGTTGGTCACAATGCGTAATTTTGCCCTTACTGCAGTCACTCACTGGATGTTCCTCGTATTTCAGCACAACTCCAGGTGTAATGTAGCAACAACACCTCTTTGGTCAGCTAGGACAAACCGACAGTTGAATCACCAGATTGTCCAGGGGTTATAGGACGCAAAAACAACAGTTGATGGACAGAATGTCATACATTCATCCCAGTACAGAGATCTGGGCCTAAATCCATCATTTTTTTGCTCACCATGCCATTCCAATTTGAACCTAGCCATATGCAAATCAGTCTTGACCCTGTGCCCCATGGGAACAGTCCAGCCTGAGCTGCCAAACCAAGTCGTCCCTGGACTGGAAAACACGCATCCTAGGACCGTTTTTGGGCTTTCAGCCCTCATCACCCAAGATAGCTTGATTCCAGTGGCATGGAGAGCACGGGACTCACGTCTGAGCATACCCGTCCCACTCGGGGTGACAAATTCAAAAACAACAGTTGATGGACAGAAAGCAGAACAATGTCAGACATTCACCCCAGTGCAGAGATCTGGGCCTAAATCCATCGTTTTTTTGCTCACCATGACATTCCAGTTTGAACCTAGCCATATTCAAATCAGTTTTGACCCTGTGCCCCATGGGAACAGTCCAGCCCGAACTGCCTATATAGGCCCACAGCAGCGTTATCTTGTCTAATCTGCCCTCAGGGAAACACAACATACCAGCCCCATTGCCACTTTTAAGAGGAGCAGACAAGTACTGTAGAAACAGGTACTTTATTCAAGTAAGTAGGAACAACTCCTAGACACGTCCTTGCAGTAGCAACAGTCACCTTCTCTGTAGTCCACATTCCAGAACTCTGGAGGCTGGTAACCATAACAACAATGCAGGACCTGTTGCTAGGACACAACAGTCTCCACAGACTGGAGTCTCTTTAAGCAGGCGCAAGTGACCCACTGGGTGTGCACACTCTGCCTGCTTCTGGATTCTCCTTCCTCAGTTGTGATTGTGTAGGCCTACAACAGCCTATCGGTTGATCTCCTTCCTATACTTCTTCCTTGGTCCAATTTTCTACACATCTGCCTTGACTGTCCACTGAGAAGGAAAGGTGACAAACAAATTCATGAGTCCAAACATCAACTACTTAATGGCCATAGTATTACTTCTTATTAAAAAGAATCAAACGCGAGATGTTGCATTGTCATGAACCAGACACCCCTTTGCCACTCAAGTTTATAATTCCAACAGGCCACCTATGACAGTGGATGGCTATGTGTGACAAAGGTGCATCTGAAGCTACTTCTCTATCAAAAATGATCATTTATCTATGATCTACATATGATGATGTCACTTTATTGCCTGAGGAGCCTTCACTTTTTCAAGCAAATGTTAAACTAACACTCCTTTATAATGGCAAATAGGATCATAGACATGATTCAAAGGTCAAACATTGACGGTTCATTGGTGCAGCATTCATGCCATAAGCTGGGCATGTGATGGTGGATACATTGTATGTCCATGACTGTACAATGACCATTTAGGGTGTTGCTATGTCAAAATGGCAGAGACATGTCTCATATATGATCTGTACCTTCTCTGAGAAAAGGACACATTATAAGATAACAAAATTAAGTTACTTCTTTTCTAATTTATTTTGAAAATGAGGTCATATGAAACCCACATTTTCTTTTTATTTTAATTTTTCCAGGACCAAGTTCCTGTGTGCTGTCATATAATACAAATGACCTCAAAACATTTTTGGAAAATGAAATATTTACAAGATTGTAATTAATTTGCCTACACATTTTTGAGGACATGCTACATATGGATCTAAAAAGACACATTAAGCATCAGATATGACACTGCAAGGCATTCAATCGATGGAAGAAATAATATTTTTTGTAGATTGACCGCCTTGTTTCTGCCTTGCTGGATTGTGGGTGTAGAGAGTCGTTCATGCTATTTGTGCAGTGGGGAGAGCATGTGTACAGTGGGATGAGCCTCTGGTACTGTGTATGGGTCTGGGTACCCATAGTGCATCCTGCACCTTCAGCCAAAGCCAGAGATGCTGGCAGCATTTCCTTGCATTATGGGTGTAATCATCCACTGCATTACAGTATGTGGCATTGCCTGGCCAGATTTCCATCTGCACAACTCAGCTCAATTATATGGTCCACTGATGAGCTGTTTGAGGACATCCATCCCTGATGACTTCCAATTCTTCCTGGAAGAAAATGGGAAGGATCTCTATCTTGATCCTCTGGCATTCGGAAGAGGTTCTTCAGCAAAAGTTGCCGCATGATTGTGTGCAGGTCTCTGGGTGCTAAGGAATGGTCTATTTCCTGGTCCACATATTATATCCCATTTTCTATGTTTGACGCAAACCTCTGTCTGACTACAGAGCTCTCTGTCTCTGCCATACATTTTCTCCATTAGGTAGTGAAGGCAGAGAAAACTGCTGCACTTGTATATTAAAATAAAAAAGAATAAACCATCTTTGGAGTTGTAAACTTCTCTCAGATGAAACCAGACAACACATTAGAATGTCATTGCTTTAGGATATACATGTAGATGAATGTGAATATTAAGATGTATAGGTGAACTTCTAAACAATATGTCATTCTCCACACATTAGGTACGGGGGGTAATGATGCAAGGAGAAATTCAAAGTGCCACTAATGATGTTTGTAGTTGTAAGATTTAATATTTGGATGAATGTGTGAGCGATACCTTTGGGAGTGCGTATAAAGTTAGGAATTACAAGTTTGAATGTTACATCGTGTTTGTGCAACAAATATGTCTCACTATTGTTTTGTGTGTACAATATTCAGGATTGACTTGACATTGTTCAGCCACTGCGATGCTGTAACTAGCAGCTCCGGTCAAAGGAAAGGCCACATGTTCATCTACCCTGAGAACCTTAAGGCTTACATTGACATTTAAGCAGGCATCATATACATTCATGCATTCAGTGTTAGTCTAATTCGTGTATTTTGGGACTGGGTGAAGTTATGAGCGACTATTCTAGGAATGCCATTTTTTAGATACACATGCACTTCCAATGTTAGCTGGTTACACTGATGAAGTAGCCACATGTCACCACATTTTCCAGATACCAGCTGACAAGCAAGAGTAGCCAGTCAGAAAAGATAGGTCTTGTGTGTTGTTAAAAATAAAACAGAACACGTTAGAAAGACCAAAGTCCACATAGCGTTGAATGCAAAATAGCTAGCAGCACAGCAAAAGATCAAAGACAGTTGTTGTGTCATCTAACCATGGCTATCACTAGGAAATGGCCAGTTAAAGCAAAGAGCTATAATTCATAGTAAATCAACCTACTATGAATGTATGTTTTACAACAATGCAACAGGAACTTGTTCCCCTCAACTAAAATCTTTCTTATTTGCAGGTGGCATGGTGTTCCCCCAATTAAGCATTTAATGAACTTAAGGGGAAGATATTATTCATATTCACCCACAAACACCATTCAAATTCACCAATAGCATCAAGGAGATCTTAAAAAACATAAACACTCTTTATCTATACCAAACAAAACCAAAACAACACACATCCAACATACATAAGTAGAAATATAACTTTTTAAATGTTTAAGCAATTCTGCCCAAAGAACTCTAAGAATGTGCTGATTTGAGTACAAAGTACCTTTGATACGTCAAGATTGAAGGCAAAAACAGCCGCAGAGGAGGAAAGCATCAGAAAACACAAGCAATATGTCGATTCTTGAGTCCCAGGGAATGGAGGTATCAGTTCTGCTGCATGTAGGAGAAGTTTTGCGTTGATTCCTTACTGCAAGGAGAAGCGATGCGTCAAATTCCGAAAGCATCTCCTTACAGCAGGCTAATGTGCTGTAAAGTTGCCACCCAGGTGCGAGGCATTGAAAATTCGGACGTGTTGGGGTCGATGCGGTAATACAGGCACTGCGTTTATTCTTCTAGCTTTAAGGCAGGTGATACACTTCAGTGTCTCTGTAGGCAGTTTTAAACTGCCATGTATTCCTGGCAAGTGCACCCACTTGCCAGGCCCAAACTTTCCCTTTTACTACATGTAAGGCACCCCTAAGCTGGGTCCAATGTAGGGTGCAGTGTATTTGAAAAGTAGACATGTACTGTTGTGTTTTACGTGTGCTGAAATACTGCTAATTTTGTTGTTCTCTATTCTAAGGGCTATCTCTCCCAAAGGTTATCTTTGGAGCTCCCTTATAACCTCTTACAAGTGTAACTCTCAATGGTGACGAGATAGAGATTCGGCGTTTGGGGTGCCTGAACTCACAATTTAAAAATAAATATACATCTTTTAGTGAAGTTGTTTTTTGCATGTTTGAAAATGCAGCTTTTGAAAAGTGTGTATTTCCTTGCTTTAGAATTCTGTGCTTTTGCCTGCCTGTGAAATCTACATCTGCGTTAGCGTGACAGTTGGGCTGTTTGTGCATTCTCTCTGAAAAGTCAGTCAAAAAGGGAGCTGAGGTGTGCTCTAAAATCCTGATGACCCACCATCAGGCTGATAGATCTTCCTGAGCTAGAGTGGTGGGAGTAGTTGTCAATGACACCTGACTAGCGCTGTGCCTGTCCTCACACAGAGCTGTCTCCACCCCCTTGTAGTGTTTCTGGAGCCAGGTCAGAGAAAGGCAGGGTCTTGCGGACTACAGAGGCTTTCCTTTGAAGTTTGCCTACTTCAAAGGCAGAAAGTGGTATAAGTAGAGCTGTGACATTATAACATAGGGATACGTCTGGACTAAGAGGACATTGTGCCAGAAAGAAGAGCTGGCTGCTGTAGGAGGGAGTGACACTCTACTTGTTGCTTTGTCGTGCTGGCCTGATGCTTGCTGCATCTGTCCTAAGAGTGAAAGGACTGGGTTTTGCTTTTTTTATATCCTGGTTTTCAAGGTTTTCCATGGGCTTGTGTGTGCTTGTCTCCTGTTAAGAAGTCTAAGGGCCATCGGAGACTTCAGCAACCACTGCCTGGACACTTTTGCTGAGAGCCCTAACTTGCCGAATGGTGCCAAATCCATTTCCTGGGCTCTTGAAAGTGGAATCTGGTAAATCTGAGAAAATAATCCATCCATTAACTCTCAGTGCCTGTATTTTCGACGCAGAATCACAGTGCAGTTGAAAAAGCAATGCATCACCACTTTTCAGGGGAATAATCAACGCTGTGCCTGCCTTGAGGGTGAAAGATGGTTGCAACCTGAGTCCTGAGCACAGTGTCACTGACGTCTGTGGCGAACGCTCTGACTATGATGAGAGCCCTGCTGTGCGGCTGGAGACATTTTCTGATCACCTGCTTTGGGGCTGTAAAATTGTCACTGCGCATGTTCCACTACACCCACATTGACACAGCGCGTCTGGATTTTTGACACATCATCCCTTGGTGTCAAATTGTTAATCAACATTGCCCAGCAGTAAGGAACTGAGGCTGTGTGTATGGAGTTCAACGTATCCCCTCCCCTCACAATCAAGGAACCAACACATTGCCTTCCCTGACAGTAAGGAATCAAAGCATCAACTCCCCTGGCAGTAAGGAACTGACGCAGCCCGTTCCCTGCGCCTGTTTTCGTCTTTCATTTTGACGCACCCTAGGTATTTTGTGCTAAAAGTGTAGCATCCATAGCTTCCTATGGACTGAACTAGTTTGAATCTTTTAGAAAGTGATATCTTGACTTGTGTATGTTGGATTTTTGTTGTTTTGGTCTTGTTTGGTTCAGATAAATATTAGTTGCTTTTCTAAACTGGTGTGGTGTCCTCTTGGTGTGTTTTCATGGTATTCCTGTGTGTGTATGTACACATAATCACACATTGTCTCTGAGATAAGCTTGACTGCTCTTGCCAAGCTACAAAGGGGGTGAGCAGGGGTTATCTCAGCTGTGTGACTCCCTTACACTGATTAGAGTGAGGGTCCCTACTTCGACAGGGTGCAAACCCCTGCCAATTAGAGACCACATTTCTAAAATGTATGGCAAGCGGTGAGGATTGGATTTATGTTGGTACTTTGCATACAGTGATTGGTGTACACTACTCCATATCACAGACCACTAGATAACACATACTGTTTTTGATTTTTCTCTTCTTTTTGCAACTCCTGAGTTTTTGGTCTACAAATTATGCCTTCGTGTGGGGAATGCAAAACAACAGTTGATGGACAGAATGCAGAACAATGTCATACATTCACCCCAGTACAGAGATCTAGGCCTAAATCCATCGTTTTTTTGCACTCCACACCACCCCAGTTCAGACATGGCCATATGCAAATCAGCCTTGACCCTGTGCCTCATGAGATCAGTCCAGCCCGAACTGCCAAGCCATGTCTTTCCTGGACCGGAATCAAGCATCCTAGGACCGGTTTCTGGCTATCAGCCGTCTTCAGCCAGGATAGCTTGATTCCAGTGGTGTGGAGAGCATGGGACTCACGTCTGAGCATACCCATCCCACTCGGGGTGATAAATGCAAAACAACAGTTGATGGACAGAATGCAGAACAATGTCATACATTCACCCCAGTACAGGGATCTGGGCCTAAATCCATCGTTTTTTGCACTCCACACCACCCCAGTTCAGACATGGCCATATGCAAATCAGCCTTGACCCTGTGCCTCATGGGAACAGTCCAGCCGGAGCTGCCAAGCCATGTCTTTCCTGGACCGGAATCAAGCATCCTAGGACCGGTTTCTGGCTATCAGCCGTCTTCAGCCAGGATAGCTTGACTCCAGTGGGGTGGAGAGCATGGGATTCACATCTGAGCATACCCATCCCACTCGGGGTGACAAATGCAAAACAACAGTTGATGGACAGAATGCAGAACAATGTCATACATCAGGATCTGGGCCTAAATCCATCGTTTTTTTGCACTCCACACCACCCCAGTTCAGACATGGCCATATGCAAATCAGCCTTGACCCTGTGCCTCATGGGAACAGTCCAGCCCGAACTGCCAAGCCATGTCTTTCCTGGACCGGAATCAAGCATCCTAGTACCGGTTTCTGGCTATCAGCCGTCTTCAGCCAGGATAGCTTGACTCCAGTGGTGTGGAGAGCATGGGACTCACGTCTGAGCATACCCATCCCACTCGGGGTGACAAATGCAAAACAACAGTTGATGGACAGGATGCAGAACAATGTCATACATTCACCCCAGTACAGAGATCTGGGGCTAAATCCATCGTTTTTTTGCACTCCACATCACCCCAGTTCAGACATGGCCATATGCAAATCAGCCTTGACCCTGTGCCTCATGGGAACAGTCCAGCCCGAACTGCCAAGCCATGTCTTTCCTGGACCGGAATCTAGCACCCTAGGACAGGTTTCTGGCTATCAGCCGTCTTCAGTCAGGATAGCTTGACTCCAGTGGTGTGGAGAGCATCGGACTCACGTCTGAGCATACCCATCCCACTCGGGTTGACAAATGCAAAACAACAGTTGATGTACAGAATGCAGAACAATGTCATACATTCACCCCAGTACAGAGATCTGGGCCTAAATCCATCGTTTTTTTGCACTCCACACCACCCCAGTTCAGACATGGCCATATGCAAAACAGCCTTGACCCTTTGCCTCATGGGAACAGTCCAGCCCGAACTGCCAAGCCATGTCTTTCCTGGACCGGAATCAAGCATCCTAGGACCGGTTTCTGGCTATCAGCCATCTTCAGCCAGGATAGCTTGACTCCAGTGGTGTGGAGAGCATGGGACTCACGTCTGAGCATACCCATCCCACTCGGGGTGAAAAATGCAAAACAACAGTTGATGGACAGAATGCGGAACAATGTCATACATTCACCCCAGTACAGAGATCTGGGCCTAAATCCATCGTTTTTTTGCACTCCACATCACCCCAGGTCAGACATGGCCATGTGCAAATCAGCCTTGACCCTGTGCCTCATGGGAACAGTCCAGCCCGAACTGCCAAGCCATGTCTTTCCTGGACCGGAATCAAGCATCCTAGTACCGGTTTCTGGCTATCAGCCGTCTTCAGCCAGGATAGCTTGACTCCAGTGGTGTGGAGAGCATGGGACTCACGTCTGAGCATACCCATCCCACTCGGGGTGACAAATGCAAAACAACAGTTGATGGACAGAATGCAGAACAATGTCATACATTCACCCCAGTACAGAGATCTGGGGCTAAATCCATCGTTTTTTTGCACACCACACCACCCCAGTTCAGGCATGGCCATATGCAAATCAACCTTGACCCTGTGTCTCATGGGAACAGTCCAGCCCGAACTGCCAAGCCATGTCTTTACTTGACCGGAATCAAGCATCCTAGGACCGGTTTCTGGCTATCAGCCGTCTTCAGCCAGGATAGCTTGACTGCAGTGGTGTGGAGAGCAGGGGACTCACGTCTGAGCATACCCATCCCACTCGGGGTGACAAACGCAAAACAACAGTTGATGGACAGAATGCAGAACAATGCCATACATTCACCCCAGTACAGAGATCTGGGCCTAAATCCATCGTTTTTTTGCACTCCACACCACCCCAGTTCAGACATGGCCATATGCAAATCAGCCTTGACCCTGTGCCTCATGGGAACAGTCCAGCCCGAACTGCCAAGCCATGTATTTCCTGGACCGGAATCAAGCATCCTAGTACCGGTTTCTGGTTATCAGCCGTCTTCAACCAGGATATCTTGACTCCAGTGGTGTGGAGAGCATGGGACTCACGTCTGAGCATACCCATCCTACTCGGGGTGACAAATGCAAAACAACAGTTGATGGACAGAATGCAGAACAATGTCATACATTCACACCAGTACAGAGACCCCGGCCTAAATCCATCGTTTTTTTGCACTCCACACCACCCCAGTTCAGACATGGCCATATGCAAATCAGCCTTGACCCTGTGCCTCGTGGGAACAGTCCAGCCCGAACTGCCAAGCCATGTCTTTCCTGGACCGGAATCAAGCATCCTAGGACCGGTTTCTGGCTATCAGCCATCTTCAGCCAGGATAGCTTGACTCCAGTGGTGTGGAGAGCATGGGACTCACGTCTGAGCATACCCATCCCACTCGGGGTGACAAATGCAAAACAGCAGTTGATGGACAGAATGCAGAACAATTTTATACATTAACCCCAATACAGAGATCTGGGCCTAAATCCATCGTTTTTTGCACTCCACACCACCCCAGTTCAGACATGGCCATATGCAAATCAGCCTTGACCCCATGCCTCATGGGAACAGTCCAGCCCGAACTGCCAAGCCATGTCTTTCCTGGACCGGAATCAAGCATCCTAGGACCGGTTTCTGGCTATCAGCCGTCTTCAGCCAGGATAGCTTGACTACAGTGGTGTGGAGAGCATGGGACTCACGTCTGAGCATACCCATCCCACTCGGGGTGACAAATGCAAAACAACAGTTGATGGACAGAATGCAAAACAATGTCATACATTCACCCCAGTACAGGGATCTGGGCCTAAATCCATCGTTTTTTTGCACTCCACACCACCCCAGTTCAGACATGGCCATATGCAAATCAGCCTTGACCCTGTGCCTCATGGGAACAGTCCAGCCAGAGCTGCCAAGCCATGTCTTTCCTGGACCGGAATCAAGCATCCTAGGACGGGTTTCTGGCCATCAGCCGTCTTCAGCCAGGATAGGTTGACTCCAGTGGTGTGGAGAGCATGGGATTCACGTCTGAGCATACCCATCCCACTCGGGGTGACAAATGCAAAACAACAGTTGATGGACAGAATGCAGAACAATGTCATACATTCACCCCAGTACAGAGACCCCGGCCTAAATCCATCGTTTTTTTGCACTCCACACCACCCCAGTTCAGACATGGCCATATGCAAATCAGCCTTGACCCTGTGCCTCATGGGAACAGTCCAGCCCGAACTGCCAAGCCATGTCTTTCCTGGACCGGAATCAAGCATCCTAGTACCGGTTTCTGGCTATCAGCCGTCTTCAGCCAGGATAGCTTGACTCCAGTGGTGTGGAGAGCATGGGACTCACGTCTGAGCATACCCATCCCACTCGGGGTGACAAATGCAAAACAACAGTTGATGGACAGGATGCAGAACAATGTCATACATTCACCCCAGTACAGAGATCTGGGGCTAAATCCATCGTTTTTTTGCACTCCACATCACCCCAGTTCAGACATGGCCATATGCAAATCAGCCTTGACCCTGTGCCTCATGGGAACAGTCCAGCCCGAACTGCCAAGCCATGTCTTTCCTGGACCGGAATCTAGCACCCTAGGACAGGTTTCTGGCTATCAGCCGTCTTCAGTCAGGATAGCTTGACTCCAGTGGTGTGGAGAGCATCGGACTCACGTCTGAGCATACCCATCCCACTCGGGTTGACAAATGCAAAACAACAGTTGATGTACAGAATGCAGAACAATGTCATACATTCACCCCAGTACAGAGATCTGGGCCTAAATCCATCGTTTTTTTGCACTCCACACCACCCCAGTTCAGACATGGCCATATGCAAAACAGCCTTGACCCTGTGCCTCATGGGAACAGTCCAGCCCGAACTGCCAAGCCATGTCTTTCCTGGACCGGAATCAAGCATCCTAGGACCGGTTTCTGGCTATCAGCCATCTTCAGCCAGGATAGCTTGACTCCAGTGGTGTGGAGAGCATGGGACTCACGTCTGAGCATACCCATCCCACTCGGGGTGAAAAATGCAAAACAACAGTTGATGGACAGAATGCGGAACAATGTCATACATTCACCCCAGTACAGAGATCTGGGCCTAAATCCATCGTTTTTTTGCACTCCACATCACCCCAGGTCAGACATGGCCATGTGCAAATCAGCCTTGACCCTGTGCCTCATGGGAACAGTCCAGCCCGAACTGCCAAGCCATGTCTTTCCTGGACCGGAATCAAGCATCCTAGTACCGGTTTCTGGCTATCAGCCGTCTTCAGCCAGGATAGTTTGTCTCCAGTGGTGTGGAGAGCATGGGACTCACGTCTGAGCATACCCATCCCACTCGGGGTGACAAATGCAAAACAGCAGTTGATGGACAGAATGCAGAACAATTTTATACATTAACCCCAATACAGAGATCTGGGCCTAAATCCATCGTTTTTTGCACTCCACACCACCCCAGTTCAGACATGGCCATATGCAAATCAGCCTTGACCCCATGCCTCATGGGAACAGTCCAGCCCGAACTGCCAAGCCATGTCTTTCCTGGACCGGAATCAAGCATCCTAGGACCGGTTTCTGGCTATCAGCCGTCTTCAGCCAGGATAGCTTGACTACAGTGGTGTGGAGAGCATGGGACTCACGTCTGAGCATACCCATCCCACTCGGGGTGACAAATGCAAAACAACAGTTGATGGACAGAATGCAAAACAATGTCATACATTCACCCCAGTACAGGGATCTGGGCCTAAATCCATCGTTTTTTTGCACTCCACATCACCCCAGTTCAGACATGGCCATATGCAAATCAGCCTTGACCCTGTGCCTCATGGGAACAGTCCAGCCCGAACTGCCAAGCCATGTCTTTCCTGGACCGGAATCTAGCACCCTAGGACAGGTTTCTGGCTATCAGCCGTCTTCAGTCAGGATAGCTTGACTCCAGTGGTGTGGAGAGCATCGGACTCACGTCTGAGCATACCCATCCCACTCGGGTTGACAAATGCAAAACAACAGTTGATGTACAGAATGCAGAACAATGTCATACATTCACCCCAGTACAGAGATCTGGGCCTAAATCCATCGTTTTTTTGCACTCCACACCACCCCAGTTCAGACATGGCCATATGCAAAACAGCCTTGACCCTTTGCCTCATGGGAACAGTCCAGCCCGAA